>NC_080679.1:40194992-41465349 GCF_030445035.2 Dasypus novemcinctus
ATTAGTGTAATTTTGATCAAAAAAGATCTTATGGTTAAAAAACAAAAACATTAAGTTTTACCCAAGTCCAAAAATTCACTTTATATTCCAACCCAAATGATAACACACACACATGAACATACAACCTCAGACTGCAGAAAAACAATAGAGAAATGTTCAAAAATATAAATTAGCCTAGTAAAAACAGTCCTAAGAACACACAGAAGCAAGCTTTGATTCTGGAGGACACATTAACTGTTGACAAGAGGAGCCCAAACAGAAGTTAGTGATAAACAATGGCTGACAGCAATAATCCAGTGTATTGGGAATCAATAATTTACTTTTCCAATTTTTTCTGTTTAGGATCAAAGGGAAAATTCCACTGAAACAAGATATTTGCAATGGGATTATTTCCAAGTAGGTGGCAGAACATGTTTAAAGTTTTTGGAGTTTTAAACTTAGTGCTTTTTACTTAACACTGAAAATAAGACTACCACTTGGGAATAGCTGCTTACCAGCAACTTTAAGAAACATTTTCACCACAGTACTTCATAAGACTTTCCTCCCCAATGTATTCTCTACTTTGAGACACACTCAAAATTCAGGCATTAAGTTGAATATTTAGCAAGGCCCAGCAATGAAAGTAAGACCTTCAACAGCTTCAGTGACTGACACTAATTTATTGAGACATATCAGGAACTCTTGGGGAATGAAGTATCTGCTAATTAGGCTACCACAAACAGATTCCCAAACCTTGACAAAGTTTTTCTAAACATATGATGAAGAACTTTGATTTATGGACTGTCCAGGTGAAACCTGAACAGATGGTATCTTTTAACAATAATTGACACATGGGTTTGTTAAGGATTTCAATCTCTTGAAAGCACGAACCTCTACAGAGGAAAACAAAGAGAAACATTTTTAGAACCTTATCTTTGTCTTCAACAACATCTGCCAAGACATCATCTGGATCCAGGATTCCTCCATCTGTGTATTCTAAGTGATGAATCTTCACCCAGTAACCAGGATCCTACAGTAGAACAATCAACATGCTTCATGAGTCAAACTTTAATAAAAGCTAAAATAGATGTTAATTTTAAAAGAAATAAATTCATTTAAAATATGCTCTATTAATAATAACATTTTAAACACCAAATGGTATCTATTCGGATAAACAGTTAGGATTTTTTTATCCTAAATTAAATCAGTAAATCAAAGTATACATATATCACCAACTTTCCTGTGGATAAATTGCAACGCAATAATAAATTATCCCTCAGGGACATAAGAAAAAATTGGAATACAGAACACAAACTTTATAACAATGACAAATTTCTTGAACTTGATAACTGCACTTAAGGTGATTATGTAAGTTAATATCTTTATGAGAAATGTACATGGAAGTATTGTGTTCAAGGAGTGTGATGTGTTCAATCTGCTCTCTAATATTCAGAAAATGGATGAATAGACAAGGAAAAGGGGACCAAGTGTTAAAATTGGAGGATCTGGGTATCTGGAGAAATGGGGATATACTGAGGTCTTTGTATGGAGTTTGAATTATTTTTGCAACTGTCCTGTAAGTTTTAAATTATTTCAAAAATAAGAAGCTTATGGGAAGCGGACTTGGCCCAGCTGTTAGGGCGTCCGTGTACCACATGGGAGGTCCGCGGTTCAAACCCTGGGCCTCCTTGATCCATGGGGAGCTGGCCATGAGACTACAATAGCTATCATTTCAGAAAATATTTAATGAAATGGGGCAACCACCGACCTCTTCACCTTTTTAAGTGTTCCTTGCTCTGTGTCCATCCTCAACTCTAAGATTTGCAATGACATCCAGAACAAGAGCTCCAATTGTCTTCCATTTCCTGTAGCAAGGCAACAACTCTAAACTGTGCTCAGAGTTGAACAGGGGGCTCCCTGGATTGGGATAGTGAGTTAAAAGATTTCCCACACTTGTTTTTAAAAAACTGATTAGGACTGTAAGGCTTAAGGAAAATGATAAATTATTTTTATTTGTTGTATAGCTAGATACACTGATATTAGAAGTTACAATTAGATGATCTAGGTCAGTTATTTATGTATTGCCTGTTTCCAAAAGAGATCAGAAAGCATTAAAAAGCCATTAAAACAATGGAACAAGAACATGAACCAATGAATTAAGTGTGGAAGAACATCAGTAAGAGTTTTACCAGAATACACAAGCTATAACCAATTTGGTTCTGTGCTTTTAAGTAAGCCCCTCAAAGAGGGAAACTTTTGTAAAGCATTCTATAGCTCATAAAGGAATAGATACTAGCCAGTTCATAAGAAGAGAGGGAAATTCTCCTAGGATAACACCTAAGACTTTACCAAGTGAATCTTTATAAAGGATAAGAACTAACATAACCCACAGAATTCAATTGCAGTCTTACGAATCTAATAGAAATAGTTGTCATACAGCCTTCTCTTCAACTAACCCCCAATAAAAGGCAAGGGCATACTATTAAATAATTCCGTTAAGACATTTGGAGAGCTACTGAAATATGGCCCAAGTACACAGCCTTCCAGTTATCCAACTTAGTAAAGGGATAGGCTTGAAAAATCTGAAGGAATTCCCTTTAGCTAGACTTTGGACACTTCAAAATTAGGTTTTCTATAAAATGTCTAAAGAACAATTCCAAGTAAAAACATGTTCCATGTGCTTAAAATACTAGGCTTACAGGTGGAAACACTAATGATTTACTAGCAAACTTGCCTCACTCTATTGCCCAGATAGAGATATCAAAGATAAGAGCATTGAGAATGAAACCACATAGAACAAGCATACAACATCCATTACTCAGATTCTTTTTAAAGAGATCCTTGCCAACTGAAAGTGATTATGCTATATAGAAGATAAGTACAATGATCTAGAATACAAGTAGGAAGGCTAGCAGGGTGTATGCACAACACTATTGTAATGGTCACAGGACTACACAAAAAAGAAGGAAATAAAGAACTCCCCAGGAGTCTTTGTGAATTAAATCTTCTTGTTATGATCAGGCCACAAACATTTTTCCCCAAAGGAATCCAGGACTTCTGATTGATATATGGAATATTATGTTTTTCCTGTAAAAATATAGCCAGCCTCCATTTAATTTCCATAAACATCCATTGAACTGGTTTTTGACATATTAGAGCTCTGTAAAGGAACTCTGTTGTTTTTTAACCATGTTTATAAGAACAAGATGTATTCTAAAGAACTGCTTTTTTATATTTGATTAATTACAAGCAGACACCTATTAACTTTGTCTACTTTTTTCCCATGCTTAGTGTGTAAAAGCAAATTTTAAACAATTACCCCTAACAAATACAGCATAAGGTAAAGTATACCTCTCTGCCTGCCTAGAGGTAGGAACAGAGGAAAACCAAAGAGCCGTAATTTAAAATAGGAAACATCAGGGCATAGGATATGATAAAGTAGGCAAGTGGAAACAAGATGTGGTTGTTAAAGTACATAGCATTCCTCCTTCACACATACATGTGGGACCCAACGTTCTTGAAAATAAGGCACAGGAGTTAAAACTAAGACATTTATCTATAATTTGATTTAAAGAATACAGAATATAAATAGTTTACAGAACTAAAGTAAGAAATACTTGATACACTGTAGAATCATATTTGACATACACTCAAGGAGAAACTAAGTGAAATACAGGGTGCCGGAATACAGAAAATCTCTGCAATTTTAACTTTCCCCTTGTACATGGATATGGTCATTTTATACATGCCAAAGAAGAAAAGAGTAAGCTAATGATGGATATGGTTAACCCTGATCAAAAACAAAGCCATACAAAAGGTGACTCAGGGTTAATATTTTACATATCCAAGAAAGGAAAATTAAACTCAGTATATGCCACCTGTGAGTTTGTCCCCATGGTATTTTGGCTATGGTGCTACAGATCACATAAAAATATACATACAATATTAGCAGACTACAGCCATCATAAAACCATAAATTTACCATGACTCTTTAATGTGTGTAAAAACTTTGACCTTTACATTGCTGTCACATTTTGCATTTCATTTACTTGGTTTTATTACCATCAGGAATAAAAGTGATCAAATATGAAAAGATGTTCACATATGTATTTTGGTTCACATGTAATTATTAACTCTAAAATGTTTATTGTATTTTTTCATGATCATGGCAGTCTATCTTTATATTGCAAAAACATCTATAATACATATATTTTAATTATTTTGAAATATATGTGCTTATTTTGCTACACATTATGTGCTTATTTTGCTACACATTACACATATGTGCTTATTTTGCTAAACATTAAATTGTACAACCTATATTCTGAGGATTATTAAAGCAGTGAAAAAAATAACCTACTATACTTTTTCTCTACTTATGACAGTATCTTATTTGTAAAATACTACAGAGAGTAAGCTCTACTGAAATTTAAAAGTAAAATACATCAGCCTACCATGATTAATTGAAAAGGGAACTAAAACAAAACATATCAATTACTGGAAAAGACAGTCACAGGGTACTTTTAATGATCAAATAGACATTGTTCCAAAAAGGTGTCACTATTAACAGCAA
This sequence comes from Dasypus novemcinctus, assembly GCF_030445035.2. NCBI lineage: Eukaryota > Metazoa > Chordata > Mammalia > Cingulata > Dasypodidae > Dasypus > Dasypus novemcinctus. The sequence goes on from NC_080679.1 coordinate 40,199,545, forward strand.
AAGATATCCTTTCAGGTGAACAGATAACATGAAATTCTGATCTTATGACTTTGAAAATGTATATTAACTAAAGCTTTAAAAGCAATAATTTTCATCTGCAATACCTAAAGGAGTTGACCAGCAAGCCAAATACTTTACTGCTGTGACTACTAAGCTCTGCAATTATGCCAGTAATTAGGAAAAAAGCAAAAACCTGAAGGTTTCTAAGCAAAATGTCTATGGTCCATGAAGTGAAAAAATGTGAGCAAGGTCACAAAGGGAGGAGAGCACAAGAAGAAAAAGCAATGGGTGGAGAAGGGCTGCATCTAACGATGGCAGTGATTACAGTGCTCAACAATGCAACTTGCTTCTTGGTGACTTACTGTCATCACAAGAACACTACTCACTGTAGAGTAGTTTGAGACTGTATGTACCCCAAAATAGATCATGTCCTTAGAGGTGACCCATTCCTTTAGGTGTCAACCTATTATAGGTGGGACCTTTTTATTAAATCACTTCAAATAAGGGCCTTTGATTAGAGTAATTCAGTAAGGCATGACCCAGAGTGGTCTTAGTCCTCTTACTGGAGTCCTTTAGAAATAGTATAAGTAGAGAGAGAGGAAGATAAAGAAACCCCCAGAATCTGGAGAGAAAATTCTGGGAGCCAGAAGCTGAAATCAACAGGATACAGGAGCAGAGAGAAAACACAGGAGGAGAAAGAAAATGCAGGAGAAGAGACAGATGGAGGAAGTCAAAAGCTGAAAGCAGAAGGAGAAGGAAGAGGTAGCAGATGCCACCATTATGCCCTCCTATATGTCACAAGTCCAGGAGCTGGCTCTCTTTTGGGAGAAAGCTTTACCTGATGCCTTGGACATTTTCTCAGTCCCAGAACTATAAGCTTATCACTTAATAAATCCCCATTGTACAAGCCAACCCATTTCTGGTATATGGCCTTGAGCGGCCTTTAACTACTTAAAGCACACTGGAACACAAGAACAGTTGTAAAATGGAAATTACTGGGAAAGAGAATTTTATTTATGGAATTTAACTCTTACAATTTGGTGAAATGCACCCATAGAATAATACGTCACCATATTCTTCTTCATCATCATCATCATGAGAGCCAATTTGTTTCCATGCTTACTATAGACCAGGTGCTTACTATAGACTGTGCTAGTTGTTTATATTATTAACTCAGCTATCCTCAGTAAGTAGTTATCCTGAGTCATCCTTTGTTAACTCAGTTATCCTCATGAAGGGTAAATACAGATCAGGAAACCAACCTATGGGTAAAAGAATTAACTTAGCCAAGTCAATAAACAGCAGAGTCAAAGTTTTGTGGTTTTTTTAAACCTAGAACAGATGTTTTTTAGAGTAAAGAATTTAATACAAAGCACAATTAGCAAGGAATCAAATAGATCAGCTTCAATTCTAGCCCTATTTCACCATCTGGACCCAGGCAAGCCAACATGACTCTGGGCCTCAAGCGCTTCATCAGTGAGTCTGGAGGTTTTATGCCCTCTCTACAAATGTAGCACATGGACACCAAGGTATAAAGAACAAGAAAGGGTGATGATGGAAAGGTCCAAAGTCTTTGCATAAATGTGTCCAGTGCATCATGAATGAGAGAAGTTGGGAAACCTGGGAAACAATTCATGGAATTAAGTGTTTGGGATGTGTGGAAAAGGATCCCCTAAGAGCAACTTGAGGCACTGAAGTAGGAAAGAATTAGGAAACTGCATGTACCCCTCTGGGGTTACTCTCCTCTCTACCCAATATCAAAAGAGAATTAGATGGCCCTAGAATGAAGGAAGCAGAAAGCAGAGAATGGCAGAGCATGTCAGGAAACTAAAGCAGGTAGAGAAAAGGAATCTGAATATCCAGCTATAGAGTAGTGTAGGGAAGAATGAGTGTCCTGGAGAACAATGCCTGAGCAAAGCCTAGCAGAACAGGAGTGGCTTCTCAAAAAAAAAACCTCAGAAAATGCAATAATGAAAATATCAAGCTATTACAGGAGGTCCTGATTGATCATTTGGAGGAAAAGACACTGGGGGGAAGGAGGGTAGAGGAGGCAGAGAGGAGGCCCTTAGAACACAGCTTTATCTTTCTGAAACAGAACCAAGAATAAACTTGAAGAGAAGAGCCTAGGAGTGGAACAAGGATTGATGCCCTTTCAGTAAGATATATTTCCAGAGAATCCAGAAAAAAATAGCTTGAGATCAAGGTTTTTTATGCTAGATTAAACAAAAAAACAGATAATGTCAATAACAGTACTATAAACCTTAAATTATATATAAAATAAGTGTAAGTGCATCCCTAAAGTTCTAAAAATAAACGATTCTACTGAAGAAACCTGGTATAGCAATACTAATACAAGATAAAGGAGACTTTAAGGGAAGAATTATTACTATAGATAAAGACGGACATTTCATGATGATAAAAGTGAAGAAAACCATTTTAAGTATATATGTGCCCAATAACATAACTTCAATATATATATTATCAAAATGGACATATCTTTTAAAAAAAAAAAAAATTCCACAACCACATTTGGAGACTTTTGATAGGAAACAACAAAAACCAACAGTGAGATATAAATCATCTGAGCAATACAATTAAATTTGACCTATTTATATATGTGTTGTGTGTGTATATATATATATATATACGATGCTCTAACGAAAAAGATCAGAACATACATTCTTTTCAAGTTCACAATGAACATGATATGTGCCTGAAATGCACAATTTCCTGAGTATCCTGCAAGGGAAGGAAGAGGACCACCTTCATCTGATCCTGAAGTAGCTCTCCTCTTGCCACCAGAAGATCCAGGAAGCCCTGGACGCCTGCACCCTGGGGTGACATCTTGTCCCATTCCCTCCCTCTACCCACAGGGAAAAGGAGAATAGGCAATGCAAGGGTGAGCCCCTGTGAGTGTGGAAGCCCATGGGGCCTAAGGAGTATGCACACATGGGCGCCCTCCCCTGCTGTGCACATGAGCTCAGAGTATAGCTAAGGAACTGACTCCCCTGTGCCCATCGGGGGTGTAGCAGTGCAGGTCTCTGCACCCCTCTGCCCCTCATGTTAAAAAAAAAATGTACAAAATTTCAAAGGTCAGAAATCATTCGTTGTATTCAGAAAATGCCCAACTCTTGGGAAATTAGGAAATACAGTTCTAAATATGTATGTGTGTGTTGTTTCCTAGGCTGCCTAAAGTAAATACCATGAAATGGTTCAGCTTAAACAATGGGAATTTATTAGCTTACACTTTTGAGGCCAAGAAAATGTCCAAAACAAGGCATCATCAAGGTGATGCTTTCTTAGCAAAGAGCAGCTATCTATCAGTCATCCTTGGCTCCTCTGCCACATGGCAGGGTACATGGTGGCATCTGCTGGTCTCTCCCTGCTCTTCCAAGTTTCATTGCTTCAAGCTTCTTGCTTCCTTCACTTTCTCTGAATTCTATTTTCTTATAAAGGAATCCAGTAAGAGAGTTAAGATCCACCCTGACCGAGGTTGGTCACACTATAACTGAAGTAGCCTCATTAAAAGGCCCTATTTACAAAGGGTTCACAACCACAGTAATGAATTAACTTTAAGAACATGTTTATCTAGGGTACATACACCTTCAAACCACAAAACCATGACTGAAAAAAGAAGAAAATTAGAAAGTATTTTTAACTTAATTAAAATGGCATACAGTTAAGTGGACTTGGCCCAATGGATAGGGCGTCTGCCTACCACATGGGAGGTTCGAGGTTCAAACCCCGGGCCTCCTTGACCCATGTAGCACTGGCTCATGCCCAGTGCTGATGCGTTCAAGGAGTGCCGTGCCACGCAGGGGCATCCCCCACGTACGGGAGTCCCACGCGCAAGGAGTGCGTCCCGTAAGAAAAGCCGCCCAGCGCCAAAGAAAGTGTAGCCTGCCCAGGAATGGAGCCCCACACACGGAGAATTGAAACAACAAGATGACGCAACAAAAAGAAACTAAGATTCCTGGTGCCGCTGATAAGGATAGAAGCAGTCACAGAAGAACACACAGTGAATGGACACGGAGAGCAACTGGGGGAAGGGGAAAAATAAATTTTTTTTAAAATGGCATACAAAAAGTTGTGAGATATAAAGAACCACTTAATGGAAAATGTATGGCCCTTAATACATAAATTAACAAATGAAAAACTACAATCAGGAAGCTAATCAAACACAAAGACAGAAGGAAGGAAATAAAGAGCAAAAACCAACGAAATTTAAAAGCAAAAAAATTTAAAAACATACAACAAATATCAAAGTTGGTTCTTTGGAAAACTTCATAAAATTGGTATATTACATAAAACAACTAATCAAGAAAACAAAAGACATAAATTGCCCAATATCAGGGAATAAAAAGGCAAACAATACCATTACAAACATTAGTCATTAAAAAGAGTATATTATTTTTTTTAATTTAGATCAATACATTTGACAATTATATAAAGTGAAAAAATTCTATGAAAAACACTATTTAAAAACACAATTAAAATAGAAAACATGAATAATACAAAATTAAGGACAATGAGTCTGTCATTTAAAAACCCTCCCACAAAACAATTTCCAGACTCAGATGACTACATAGGTAAAATCTACCAAGTATTTAAAGAAAACATGGAAGCGGACTTAGCCAAATGGATAGGGCACGTCTGCCTACCACATTGGAGGTCCACAGTCAAACCCCAGGTCTCCTTGACCCGTGTGGAGCTGGCCCATGTGCAGTGCTGATACACGCAAGGAGTGCCCCCCCCCACGCAGGGGAGTCCCCCACGTAGGGGAGCTCCAAGCACGAGGAGTGCGCCCCGTAAGGAGAACCGCCCAGCGCGAAAGAAAGTGCAGCCTGCCCAGGAATGGCGCTGCACACACAGAGAGCTGACACAACAAGAAGAAACACAGATTCCCGGTGCCGCTGATAAGGATAGAAGTGGTCACAGAAGAACACACAGCGAATGGACATGGAGAGCAGACAACTGGGGGGAAAGGGGAGGGTGAGAAAAAAAAACAAACACCAAAAAACAAAAACCCTTAAAAAATAAATAAAATAAAGAAAACAATGTCAATATCGCCAGTGTTGTTCTACAGAATAGAAAAAGATAAGTTTCCCTAGCTCTTTTTATGAGGACAGCATAACCTTGATACCAACACTTCACCAATATATTACAAGAAAATAAAATCATAGACCAATCTTTCTCTTTCATGGGCATATGTGCAAAGATCTTAAATAAAATATTTGCCAATCAAATTCAGTGATATAAAGTATGATAATAAAGCATAACCACCAAGTAGGATTTATTCCAGAAACACAAGATCAATTTCAAATTCAAAAATCAAGCAAGGTCATTCACCAAACAGGAAAAAGTTATAAAAGTCAGATGATCATCACCACAATAGATACATTTGAGAATATTCACCCATTCACAGCAAAAATATTCCTAAATCAAAAATAAAAGGAAATTCCCTTAATCCTTAATAAAATGTAGCTACCAGAAAACCTACAGCACACATTCATAAAACTGTGAGAAGGACACCACATCACCACTTCTTTTCAACATTATTCTGAAGGTAACAGACATTGCAATAAGACAAAAATGAAATAAAAACAACTATTTAAAAAATAAAACTGGACATGCAGAAAATCCAAAGAATATACAGATATACTATAGGCATACGTGAATTTAGCTAGGTGACTGGGCATAAGATCAATATATATAAAGTAAATTTATTTTATACTAATAGCAAATAGAAAATGAAATTTTTAAAATGGCAACATTTATAATAGCATCAAAATATCAAATATTTAGGAATAAGTCTAAGATATGTATAAAGCCTCTATGCTGAAAATTATAAAATATTAAGAATACTAAGGAAGAATTTTTCAGGTTAAAAGCCTCAAAATTGAAAGATGTTGACCTTTCCAGATTGATTAGATTTAGAGTTAGGATTAGGATTGTAATGATGTGGATCAACCAGAATTCTTATACACTGATGGTAGAAGTGTAAATTCATACATCCACTTAGGGAAACTGGCAATATTTAAAAATAAACATCTTATAAAGTAGAATATAAACATCCCATATGACTCAGCAGTTCAGGCCTAACCAAGGAGAAATGTCCTAACCAAAAGACACGTACTAGATTCCTCAGAGCAGGATTACGCCTAATGGCTAAAAATCTGTAAGTAACCCAAATATTCATCAGCATTAGAATGAATAAACAGTAGTACGTTCATGCAATGGAATGATATACAGCAACAAAAATGAATAATTTTCTACATAAACATAGGTGAATCTCACAGGCATACATTAAGACCAAAAAGCCAGCTTCATTAAAGCACATATTGAATGATCTACACACAAAACAATTCAAAAACAGGCAGAATTAATTTACAATATTAGAAGTTAGGAGACTGATTACCCCTTGGGATGGGAAGGGTAATAAGTGGAAAGGGGCAAGAAGAGGCTTCAGAAGTAATGTTCTACTTCTTGATCTGTGTGCTAGCCATACTTATTTGCAAGCATTTCTATATGTATTATACTTTTAAAATATTTACATAAAAATGAAAAGAATTATTTCCCTCAAAAAAAAAAAGTGATTTCTTTTTTTCAAACCAAAAATTTTTATGATTCCCTTCACACATGACATCCCCCAAAATAAATATCATCTAAAAGCTCTTGAGAACAAACGTCTAGTTTCCCAATTTGCTTCAAAGTAAGAACAAATATTAAGAAAAGTAAAAGGAAAGGAATTTAGAAGGAAGTCCCAAAAGATGAGGGAGATCAGGTTATCCTACCAATAGTATATGTAGCTCATTGACCACCCATTATTTAAACCCTCTAAGAGCCTCTAAGACACCCAGAGGAGGCCTGAAGGAGGTTCCAGTGAGTCAACAATGTGATGAATCTGCTAAAAATGCTATTACCATCTTTGGCTATAACAGAAATATTTTGTGTCCATTACAGAGGAGGGCATCACCTCATTCTATGCTGAAGCAGCCAACTATATTTAGAGTACTGTATCAGATTATAAGAGACGATCATTAGCAAAATGCAGAGAACCCATACGACCAAGTTAAGGGACTAGAAATAGTCATATGATGAGTGAGAGGACCTAACTTCGGTTTCTTTAAATTGGAGACTACAAAAGGAAAATATTTTATTTCAAAGATAGTTAAAAGTGCAGTTTGTAAGGCATTTATTTCTAAAAGTTATCAGGTATGGCAAAACTCACTTGTTAAAATCTTCCTTGGAAAAATCCCTTACAGAGATACCATATTGGGGACCAACATACATTCTTTCATTAAGTCCAACACTACTTGCCTTTTATCCTGAATTAGAACATAGCTGTCATCATCTTTTCAGGTAGGTGAAGTAGCTGGATTATGCTGGAGACCAAGTTCTGTGAAAATGCTTATCTGAAGCACTTAGAATCATAGTCAGGCCAGAGAGATCCACACTGCCAGAAACACCTGGGACCTGAGGCACTTGAGGTAGAGCAGGGCCTCCCATGTGGTGCTTACTCTGGGACACCTGCTCATTGCTCATTCGAGGTAAATTACCTACACTTCAATTTCTTCTTTTTCTGTGGCTGAACTTTTACAGGTGAATTTGTAAAAGTTAAGTGACCATATGAGATGCCAATCAAATTACAAGTTTACTACACAGAAGAAAGATTTGGCTTGTTTTGTATGCTCCAGAAAAGTTACAAAAATGATAAAAAGGTAGACTGATGCTCAGTAGAAGAAAGAGTGGAATGGGTTGTATGATGACACACTGGGCTCTCCCCATCCCTGTAAGGAGACAGGCAAAGGCCAGACAGCCACAGGTCAAGAGTGCTGTAAGATTAGGAGAGTTAGGACCTGTCTCATCCGAAGGACTCTCCCACCTCTCACATTTACATCATCTAGAAATTCAAAGCTCCCCATGGCCCTCTACCCATAGTTAGAGAAACTTCTTGAAAGAAAAAAACTTCTGCTACATCATAAGAACAGTGGATTTGGTGGTCCACCATGAATCCACAATTACCAGGCACCTTCCAGCAAAATGTTTACAGACAAAATATGATATTTTAAGTTTCCAAATGTCAGTTATACCAACACTATGCTGTGTGACCTCAAATCTTACCTACCAATTTATAAACAATTTAAGAAAAAGACCTTCCATCTCCAAAATAAAAGAATTATTCTAGGACAGGGAAAATACCTGAAATTTCATAATACTTAGAACATAGTTTTTAAATAGGCTACTTTCTCGTTCTAAAGCAATCTAGTCCACCACACGACCACCCCCATCCATACCCCACAAATTTGGGGATTTCAGGCCTTGACAAGTAGATCCATAGCTTTGAAATCTGGTAGGAATTCATAGGTTTACATATCACCTACACCAGCCCTACCATCTTATGGAAATGAAAATAAAATCCACAAACTTCAAGTACAGGGGAGGTAGTTGGTGGCTTGTGATGTGTAGCCCTAACAACATTACTCTCAAGATAAAAGCACCAACCTTTCCAGAAAAAAAATTTCAATTTTCTTTCATAATCCAAGTTGATATTACTTATTGCCTTTTGTAAACAAGAATATTTAACCATCAAGGTCTATACGTCACTTGCTAGCTCATATACCAACTAAATATTTTTAAAATTGTTAATCATTCATGTCATTTTGGATTCATCTTTGTGAAGTAACCATAATCTCAGCAGGGTTCTTTATATAAAGAACCTTAAAGGTTCATTTTTCCATCTTGGTATTAACCTAAATTTATCTGAGGTAAAAACGTCCAGATAGCCAGACAGTTATTCTTTCCTTAATAAAGAATGAGTTTTAATTATTTTAAAATCTCCTAGCTACATCATCACAGGCATATTAACTCTTTCCAAGAATGTGGAAATTTCCTTTTCCTATAGATATGAGTTAAATTCATAAACATATTAGACATATAAATCCAAAGGAATTAAATACAGTATAATCTTAAAACCAAAGTCCAATTAGAAAAATCAAACATTAAAAAGACTGAAATTAACATAATTTGCAAATGTGTATAATTGGTAACATTTCAAAAAATTCTCAGTATGAGAACCTTTTAAAACATTAAATCAGTACTAATTGAATATTGTGGTACATTATTTCAAAATAATTTTAAAGAAAACAGCTGTTTTTTAAAATTCTGTTTTCTATTAGTTGTTTCCACTGAAAATTTATAGTCTTAAATCCTGAATGCCAAGGTTTTAGAAGTTTGTGTGGTCCAAAGGAATGCAAAGTCTGTTACTGCCAAAGAACGGAACCAGACAACTTTTCCAAAGAAAAGGACTATTAACTTTTTAAATAATTTATCCATTGTAGTTCCACAGAAACCCTAGAAAGTATTCTGCTACAAAATAAAGTTTAATAAGAATAAATTTGAGAATGCATATTCATAAAACTCATGGTTACTTACTGCAGGCAAAGTCATATTGTTGCTATGTTGCTGGCATCTTTATACACTGATGCTATAGAATATCTTCAACAGACATCTTCTCACTATTATGAGTGTATCTGTGTATGAATGAGGAAGGCATAATGCACTCTACAGCTGTCAGGGCTTCTAGCTCTTTATTCAAGCACAAAGTGTTATGCTCTGTCACTGAAGAGATCAAGACATAGAAAAGAGAATTTTAATTCAGAGCAGATGAGGTACTGGTGGCAGCATTTATAAAAATAAGATAACGTTAAGACTAACTTTATTAACTTTATTCCCACTTCTATTTTTTTAAAACTTCTTTCCCAGAAATACTTCTTTCCCACTAATAGGAGTAGTGAAGGATTATCTGTCTCACATTTGCAAAAGAATTGGAGACACTATTGCCCACAATTGTTAGCTTTGTTTCTCCAACAACAGGGTCATTCTTCCGGAATGCATTAGATGGATCACACGCAAAGCTCAAAAAGCTACAAACAACACTGGAAAGAAAGCCAGAAGAACTGAAATCAAGTATCCTCTGCTCAGACAAGACCTCTCTGACCTCTTAATCTGGAGGTGATTCTCCCATTGTCAGTGTTGTAAGTCATCATTACTTTATTCAGTTATTTGTTTTTATTGTTTGGTCTTTCCCAACTAGAACATAAGCTCCATGATACAGAAACCTCTTGTATCTTCTATACTTCCATATCCCCTTCACCTAACACTATTTCTGAAATTCATTATGAATTGTCAAATGAATGAAAACAAGGAGAAACAGAAGAAAGAAGGTGAGAAGACCTCAAGTTATAACAGAGAAAGCCATTTTACTTATATTAAAATAAAAACCTCAATGGGATGACCTAGATCTTTCGATAAAGTCAAGGACAGAATGGAAGTGTCCATTAATGGCACTGCTCATTAACAGCAATTTTGCAATAAGTATGAACACAGTAGTTTTTGCAACATCCATGAATAAAATAGGGGAAGAAAAACCCCTGACCTCAGAGGAATACAGCATACACTTGAGAAGACAAAAAATAAGGAGCAAAATAATATAAGTAAATTAAATGGTAGGTTAGAACATAATAAGAGATTAGGGAGAGAAAATTTAGCAGGGAGAGAGGATGGGGAGTGCAGCAGGTTTATATTTTTAAATAAGGGCTCAGGTCAGGCTTCACTGAAAAAGTAACATATGAGCAAAGATTCGAGGAGGCAGTTAGTGGCAGACTGGGGAATGGAAGTCAGGTCCCCTAACAAATAGCTATGCCTTTGGGCAAGCCGGTTTGCAGTCATTTGTAAAAGAAGTCAAAGCTCAGGAAAGGAATTTTGGCGGTAGATAGGAGAAATAGTTCACAAGTCATTTTGAATAATCATGCAGAGAAGTGAAAAGACCAAATGATGATGGGAAGTGCTTGTGGCTCAACTGATAGAGCATCCGCCTACCATAAGGAGGGTACAGGATTGGATACCCAGGGCCTCCTGACCCATGTGGTGAGCTGACCTATGCACAGCGCTGCCACACGGAAGGAGTGCCATGCCATGTAGGGGTATCCCCATGTAGGGAGCCCCACGCACAAGGGGTGCACCCCACAAGGAGAGCCGCCCCACGTGAAAAAGCGCAGCCCACCCGGGAGTGACACTGCACACACAGAGAGCTGATGCAGCAAGATGACACAACAAAAAAATTGACATAGTTTCCCGGTGCTACATGACAAGAATGCAAGCAGACACAGAACACACAGCAAATGGACAGAGAGAGCAGACAATGGAGGGTAAGGGGAAAGAAATAAATAAAATAAATCTTAAAAAAAAAAAAAAGACCAAATGATGATAACACTCTCCCCAGCCCCACTCTGCCTCCTGGCATACCTTGCCCCACTCCAAGTACAATTTTCACTCCACTCTACAGTAACTGAAACTCTAGTCATTGTAGACGAAATCATTAAATATATTTAAATTAACTTTCCTCTTAAGTGAAAAAGTATCCAGAAAGGTGGGAGAAGGGACCTATACATTATTTAAATCTCAGATGTTTCCTCCCAAGCTGCTGAGATAAGGCAGACCAGGTTTGGTTGGGCATGGTCTATATAAAGAAGGTAATCAAGCCTACTCTCCCCAAAATGAAAGCGGTCAGTGGAAAAAGCATGAGCTTTAAAGTCAGTTAAGACCGGGTTGAAATCCAAGTTCTACCACTCACATAAAATGGAAACAATATCCTCTACTTTAATGGGTGTTAAGAAATTCATTATATATTCACATACATGCACATATATAGACACATATATCCATTCCTATGTTTATTTTCTCCCGTCTTACTGTTAAGAGCACACAAAAGCAGAGCCATTTCTGTCTGGTATGCTACTGGAATCCCCGCATCTATACAGGGCTCATTTTCCAATAAATGTAAAATAAACAACACTCATTATTACTGCCCTATATAAATAATTAATTAAAATCAAGAGTTATTGAGAGAGAGCTTTGGATGGCATAGAGACCTCTGAGGTTGGGAAGGAAGAAAGTTAACAGGATGTGAGAAGGTCAGAAACAGAAACTCAGAATGTTAAGCAAACTTTTTTATATGTCAAAATGTTGACTGGGGAGGAAATACCCTTCCCTTGTTTTCCTCTGTGCAGGTACTCAAGGCGAGGTCATGGACCAGGGAAGTCCATGTTTATTCTCTACCTGCAACAAAATAAACACAGAAATTGAGGGAAAGCATTTACCAGGCTTTATAGCTATTTGATATTGTTGCGACAGCCAAGCACATGATTTTGTAATTTACAAAAGTATCGTTTAGTATAGACAAATAAACCAAAAACTCTGGTCCTCCACCACAGGTAGTTTATGAAGCTCTGGATACAATGGCTACCTACCCCTGATACCCTAAGAATCATAATTAAGTGGCAATCAAAATTTTTACATATGAAAAGTAGGTCTCTAGAGGCAGGGAATACTGCTATTATAAATATTTACATGGGAAAGTACAGGCCAAACTCCAAAACAGTTAGATGAAACAAACTGTCTGCTAATAAATTGGGGAATGGCTTTCATTGGTTCAACCTACTTCATGAGAAGGAAATGGTGTAGATGAGGGCACTGTGAAATCATGTAGCACTGTCTAAAATGGTGATATATTATAAAGTGAGTGGGAAAAAAGCCCGAAGCAGAAATGCCAATTGTGACGCAACCAACGAAAAATCATTGAATACAAGGAGGACTCAGGTTTACCTTATAAGGGAAAGTGACAAAAATTATGGAGAGATAAAATGTTGGAAAGAATAATTCCTAAGATACATCACAATATCAGTGATTTGCATGTGTGTATACATCTACATCTATTCACTCACACATACATATTAATATAATACCAAAGTGGAGATGACTATAGGCCTGTTTTCCTTTGTACAGCAAATTAAATTCAATCCTTATTTTTAAAAAGATGCAGATATATAATTATTTGAATTTAAAATAATTACCAGTTAACAGGCAGCCATGGTATTAAATCACTGAATCTATCCCATCCCTTCTCCAATGGAAATCATCCCCAAACAAGGAAATTTTAAAATAGAACCATAATCCCCATCCTCCACAAACGCAGGAGATATCTGCAACTTAAATCACAATATAAAAGATAGAAAATGGATGAAGAAGTAATGACTTCTCAGTGAAGAGGAAGCTCAAACCCAAGTGCCTTTATTTATTTATTTTTGGTCTTGTCTTTATTTTTTTTAATGTTATGGAGAGAGCTAGCATGAGAAGCAAGTCAGTTTGCATGGGACAAGCTCTGGAGACATCAGGTACTCTGAAAACTGGAGAAAGATGTAGACTTAAAATAGTAAGTAAAAATTGCCTAAAAATTTGATTAACAAACACTGCAATCCCAAAATGCCCACAACCACCTCACCCTTAAGGAGAGAAAAACTCTCTGGAGAAACTGAACCAAAGCAGGGTCTGGATTCCTAGACATCAAGCACAGTGAAGGCCTCAGAATAGAAGGCTCCAGACTGAACACAGGAGCACTGAAGTGTGGATAATTAATGGTGCGCTTGGCCACCTTCCTACAGCAGCCAGGCTTACAACCCTCCCCTCTACAACCAGCCCTCACAGAAGGTTAGAGGACTGTGCTCCACTGAAAAGAGGGACCTAAGAAGCACAGCTCAAGGCAGAAAAGATAAGGGAGTTTCTCACCCCCCACTCCCCCAAAACTGTGATATCAAATCCTAATAAATAGCCATCTGGGAGCTTAGAGAGCAACCACTACAGATGGGAACAGGACAACGAAAGGGTCCAGGAGGGACGTTAGTGAAAAAACAACATCAATAGATTCTATGACAGTTCTAACTCTCTGGAAAACTGTACTGAGGACCACTTTCGAGGACCACTGGAATGAGTGGGGAAAAAAGCATGAGACTCAAAGAAAACTCAGCAAAAAAGTTAACTTCAGGAAAACCAAATTTTTAGGTAAGGAGGGAAACAACCACAATATATTATTAGCTCAAGGATGAACAATATCTGCATTGCCTAACACTGAAAACAGTGAATACAGATTTATTTTAAAATTCTGACAATTTTGGGGGAGAAAGAGAGATGTATAAGAAAATTAAACTTTTGAATTTCATGTCAATATGTAATATCTAAAACTGATGAATCAAAAGATAGCCAACAAATCATTTTTAGGTATAAAAGCATACTGTGATCCCTTGATTTCATACATTATTTAGTATTATGCAGGTAATTTTTTTAAAAAGGTAGTTGAAGATTTAAACTGGCTGCTTCTTAGAAGTAGTATTCAAAGGAGGGTGCCAAAAGAATACTTTTCTTTTTTTTAAGGAGGTACCAGGGACTGAACCCAGCACCATGTTCATGAGAAGCAGGTGCTCAACCACTGAGCTACATTCACTCCCCAAAAAATGACGTTTTATTATGGGCCTTTGAGCCCAATTTGACTCTGTAAACCAAGGGTTGGCAAACTACATCTTGTGGACCAAATTCTGCCATCAGCTGTTTTAAGTAAAGTTTTATTGGAACACAGCCATATTCATTTGTGTATGTATATGACTGTTTTCGCACCATAACAGCAAATTGAATAATTGTGAGACTGTATGATTTGCAAAGCCTAAAATATGTATGATCTAGTCCTTTGCAAAAAAAGTTTATCAATCTCTGCTTTAAACCATATGCAAGCATAACTGATTTAAAAAAAAATTAAATGGTACAAAAGGGTGTCCAGTTATATTCTCTGGAGGCAACTCTCTTAAAAATTTGTTTCAGCATTTTTGAACATTAACACCTTCTCTCTAAACAGAATTTATGACTAATTTTCAACTTAAAACTTCAGAAATGATCTTTCAACTTCCTAGTGAGAATTTAGTGTATTTACAGATCCCAATTTCCCCATCCTTCTTTCGCTTAATTATTTTAGTTCCTTTATTACTTTTTTTTAATGAAGAAGCCATCTAAAGACAGTATCATTTGACTCCTCAAAGTAGTAGCCATCATAACCTTTACGCTTTTCTTCTTTTGCCCTCCCATTTCTCATTTCTATACTTTACTTTTATACTACCAAAGTCAAGACAATTTACATTCTCTTCAATAACCATAATCATCCTTTGTCTATAATGTGATTCCAAAACTTGAAAACCAATAGACTGTATTAATGCTCACTGTAACCAGGAAAATAATCTTCTCTGACAAACCAGATAGGAAATGACTGTGTGCCCTTCCTTACAGAGCTGTGATGATTGCATTCATTTGTCAACTTGGCTAGGTTATGGTGTCCAGTTGTTTGGTCAAGCCAGCACTGGCCTGATTGTGACTGTGAGGGTACTTTGTAGATGGATATACATCATTAGTCAGTAGACTGCATCAATGGCTGATTACGCCTACAAACAACAAAGGAGACTGCAATGAGGAGAGTCTCCTCATTCAATCAGTTGGAGGTCTTAAAGGGAGAACTGAGGATTTCAGCAGTCATATAAAAAAGAACTGCTGCCGCTCCTTCAGCTTGCCAATTTCTCCTGGGGAAAACAATCTCACCTGCATCAGCATTTCCAACTTGTGTATGCCTACAGAATTCCAACTTGACAATCCCCACGATCACATGAGCCAATTTCCATAATGATCCCAATCTCTCCCCCTCCTCACACCCCCACGTGTGTGTGTATGTATGTGTGTGTATCCTGCTGGTTCTGTTTCTCTGGCATTTGTGTTAGCATTCTCTAATGTCAGAACTTCCAAGCCACTCAAACAAAAATACTGGAATGCATTCTCCTAGCAGTCTACCCATTGCTCAAAATCATGTTGGGCTATGTTTTTAATAAGTAAGCTGTAAAAGTTGACATCAAGATGAAAAACATATAGCAAATTATCCCAAAATAAACTTTTGTAATATTTACCAAAAAATCATATTTTTATTCACAAATATGTAGGTGGATATACTCACATTCAATACCAAAACTAATTATGCCCAATTTTGTATAGGCAAAAAAATATCACTTTGTATGAGAATGGGTATGCCTGTCTCTGATAAAGGAAAAATAGGCTAGTTCTAAGAAAATTATAAATGCCTTACACCTAGAAAATGAAAGACAAGCCATTCATATAAGCCAAACAACAATAAAGAAGGGTTGTATTTGTTTCTATTGCTGCTATAACAAATTACAAATTTAGTAGCATAAAACAATATAAATTTATTCTTACAGTTCTAGAGATCAGAAGTTCAGCATGGGTCAGTGACTAAAATCAAGATGTAGGCATAGCTGCGGTCTTTCTAGAAGCTGTAGGGGGAAACCTGTTACTTTACTTTTCCTGGTTTCTAGAGGCTGCCTCCATTCCTTGGTTGGTGGTGCCTTCCTCCACCTTCAAAGCCAGCAATGGCCAGCTTAGTCAATCTCACATGGTATCTTTCTAACACTAACTTTCCTGTCACTCTCTTTCATTTATAAGGACATGGCACCCAGCTGGATAATCCAAGATAATTTTCCTATTTTAAAATCACCTGATTAGCAATCTCAATTCTCTTTGCTATCTTAATTCTCCTTTTCCATGTATCATAAGGTATTCAAAGTTCCTGGGATTAGAAAGTGGACATGTTGGGGGAGGGGGGATTATTCTATCACAGGGATCAAATATAGTATATGGACTGAAAGTATCCTTAGCTCAATTATTGCAAAATTAAATTTTTAAAAATCTCTCTGTTGAAAATCAGAGATGCATTTGGAATGAAAGGGCTATAAATTAAGTTAATGAAGGCGGCGGACTTGGCCCAGTGGTTAGGGCTTCCATCTACCACATGGGAGGTCTGTGGTGCAAACCCCGGTCCTCCTTGACCCGTGTGGAGCTGGTACATGCGCAGTGCTGATGCACGCAAGGAGTGCCCTGCCAGGCAGGGCTGTCCCTGCATAAGGGAACCCCACGTGCAAGGAGTGCACCCCGTAAGGAGAGCTGCCCAGTGCGAAAGAAAATGCAGCCTGTCCAGGAAAGGCGCCGCACACACAGAGAACTGACACAACAAGATGACACAACAAAAAGAAACACAGATTCCCGTGCCGTTGACAACAACAGAAGCAGACAAAGAAGACGCAGCAAATAGACACAGAGAACAGACAACCAGGGCAGGGCGGGGAGGGGAGAGAAATAAATAAATCTTTTTTTTTTTTAATTAAGTTAATGAAGTAGCTAAAAGATCTCTCTTCAAAAGTTTTCACTGTTTATTTAAAAGCCCTGGCTTCAGGAATGTTGGGTCACTTCAAAGTTTTTGACCTGACATTCTAGAAACTTGAACCAAGAAAAGTATTGGTAGTTTAAACAGTCCAGGAGAAAACAGAGATAGGGATAGAAAATTTAAGATTGAAATGAAGTTTTTAATTAGGTCAGCAATTCAAGGTAAGCCAAAAGCTTATTTTAGTGACAACTTCCAATCTTTTAAAGCACAGAGGCACAGACCAATCAGAACAGATGCCAAATGATGTATTTGTCAGGTCAGTCAGGTGTCACCAGCAGACCACCTCATCCTGCCCACTTGAAAGGCAGAGCCATGCCTACCAAACCACAAGCATTTCCAACCAAACCTCTTCACCTAGACTCTCCTTATTCAGTCCTTTCAGATTGGGGGAAATTGATTTGTCTCCAAAGTGAATCAAACTTCAAAGACTGACAAAAAGGCATTTCGGTTATTTACACCACTGCCTTCCACAAAGGATGTTGAGGGTTTATCATCAAATCATCCCTTGTTTTTTTTCTTCTTTCTATACAGGAATAGCCAGTTTTCTCTTTATTTCCCTCTATCTCCATCGGCACAGTCTCCCTTATTCTCAGAATTTTTTGAACAAGTCTTTCATATGCTAAAAAGACAGGAACAAAAATGTATATGGCTTACCATCCTGATTTAAACCCAACCTTATTTAGGGAAATTATGTGAAAGGCACAGCACAACCTATAACAGAAACACGAAGACATGTCCTTTTTCACTATTTGTGATTCCCCATGGAAGGCAGGGACTTACAAAATAAACAACAACAACAACAAAAAAAAAAAAACAATAAAACTCAAGGCTTTGAATGAGAGAGTCCATTGTCCATTATAAGATCTGTAAAAAGACAAACACATGGATGAAGGAACAGGAAGGTGGAAAAGGAAGTTTTGTGTCTGTATGTGTTAAATTTGAGATGCCTCCAGGTGATTCAGGTGAAGCTGTCTATTATGATGGAAGGTAAAAATATGAGAACAGAACTCAGAAGAGCTGTCAAGACTAGTATATATGCATTTGTAGGTCATGTACAGAGGTGACATTTGGAGTTAAGGAAGATATGAAGTACCTAGAAAATAAAAAACAAAAATGTGAGTATTCATCAACAAACATTTTGAGAGCCTGAGGCACTGAGCTAGCTGGGGTTGCAGTAATGAACAAGGAAACATGGTCCCTGTCTTTATGGGGTTTACAGCCAATTGACTCTAATCAAAGGGAAATATCTTCAGTAATTTTAAGATCATTCCTAAGTGGCTTATATAGCACCCATTATTTGAGTCAGTCAGCCATTCTTTTGCCTTACCATGCCCTTCTCAATATTTCCTCCTCCTCTCACCCAGGTAGGCATCTGTATATTAAATATCTCTTTTACAACTGTACCATTAAAAGCATATGCCCTCTTCTCAGTCTTCCTTGGTAAATCACCATCTTCTGTCTAGTACTTAAAGGTCATCCCTCAATGTTCACTCAGGTCTAGACCCTCTACTCTTCCATATGTAGGTGTTCTCACAAGTGAGCTCAACTAGACCCAAGGCTTCAACCTCTACGTAAAAGCTCCCAAATATCTCCACTGTGACTGCTCACTGAGCTTTAGCTTTTGTATCTCAAACAGATGCCTCACAGATACCTTAAACCCAAAGCCCAAAACTGAGTGCATAACATTCCAAACACATAGTATTAACTCCTTTTCCAGTTTCGTGAGACAAAAAACTAGGAGTTGGCCATTCCCTCTCTCACCACTTTAATGAAATCCATGCACAAATTCTATGGATTCTACTTTCTAAATTGACCTCAAATCTGCCTACTTTTCTTCACTTCCACAATTACTCCCTTAGTCAAGCTAACCATCATGTCTTCCTTGCTACAGAAATAGCCAACTAACTGGTCTCTCTTCATATACTTATTAGTCATGTACTTAGAGTCTGCTGCTGCTTCAATCCACTCCGTGCCTGAAAACAACCTTCAATCTTCTTATTATCCCTCTAGGCCCAACTCAGATACCATCTCACTTCACCTGTGAAACCTTCCCCACTTCTCAAGTTAGAATTTCTTCTTCCACCAGACTTCCATTTTACATAATTCATGCTTTGATTATCCAATTATTTCATTTAGATTTTATGATCAATTGTTATGCTCTCAAGTCTAGGGGCAATGTTTTCATCATCTTAACATACTCTCTTCGATCCAAACCTAGGTGCTCAGTTCAGCATTATAAATAAAGCAGAAAGTAAATAAGTGGTAAAGTGATTGCCATATGGATTTGAATATCACATTTAGACATAAGAATGAACAGGACCAGAGTAAGATCTAAGATCAAGAAAAGAACACTGCACCAGTAGGCAACAGGAAGCATTCATTCATTCATTCAGTAAATATGTACTGAGCAGTTTTGCCTGGGTGCAAGGACCTATTCAGAGTCAGAAATTCTCTAAGTGTTTGAAGTCTTACACATATTACCCAAAATATACCTACCCTACTCTTGATGCACTCTAATGCCTGGTAAGAATTATGCTGATCAACACCAGTGGTACCCCTCATTCATCCCAGTAATCTCTATTCCCTTGTCACACAGACAGCGTTATGAAAATATACATGAAAATTGTCAGAGATCACAGATTCTTTCAACAAAATGGACCTTTAATCAACTTCATTTTTTAAAATAAGAAAGTGAAGTCTATATTAGATAAACACATTTACAGATGTCACAAAATTCGCCAGTGGCAGAGCAATGACTAGGCACAATTTTCCTGACCCTTGGTGTAATGAGTTGGAACTAGGTGATCTGGGTAACGTGGAAGGGGCCATAAACTGGATAATTTGAATGGTTGGGAGTTTGCATCAGCTGGTTACGGAATGTGGCTCACTCCCTCTAAAATAAGGAAATCTGCTATTGCTTGTGGGGCCACAGCCCTGAACCAGATGGCACAGAGGAACCATGCCAGGAAGAGCATCCGTGTTCCTCTGGCAGAGTCCACTGTAGCCCTTTTAACAGGAGCCAAACAGCTGGAGGGTGGGGCTTTACCAGAGAGGGACCCCACCCTTCATATGGTCAAAGCCATAAGCCTACTATTCTTCAAGGCTATCCTGATACCTTTTGTAACAAATATAAATCTTTCTTCTTTGAATTGCATTTAAACCCTAAAACAGAGACATACTGTACTTGATACAGAATTCTAAAAGCCTGTATTAGAGAACTAAGTAAAAAAATGAAGTCACAGTCACAAAAATGAACAAACCACTGTGTTCTAAGGAGCTACTCCCCCAAAATTCTTACCATTCCTAGAATCAGTACAAACATTTTCCCAGCACTCTTCTTGAGAGTAATGGGTTTTCTAAAACTAAACCCTGCAAATACTTACAACAAATATTTACGTGTGCCAAAGTTCCCATTAAAGGAAGGCATTTAAACTATGCCCAATAAACATGATGAAGAATGAGAAGGAAAGGGGAAGAGCTACAAGATACTGATTATTCCCCAGACTGCCACATTGTACCTAATCCTGTATGTATTCACTAATGAGCACAGGAGATAAATTCTTACTTCTTCTGGTTCTGACATTCACATATCTAACAGAAAACTATTATCAGGAAATATTAGTCACCTGGATAAGCCCTGCTAATGAGCCCAAATTCTCAAAAGCTATTTTGCATACAAGTTCTTCAGAATGGATTCCACCAAAGCCAAAATGTACTTATAAGAGTCTTTAAAAATAGGATCTTTCTTTTTTCCTTAAGATACATAGTTTCCATATACCACCCAACTATAAACATCTCACATCCTTACATTAGTGTGGTCCATTCGTTATAACTGATGACAGCACATTTTAAAAACTGTACTATTAATTATAGTTCATGGTTTACATTAAGGGTCACTGCTTGTGTTGTATAGGCCCATGGTTTTGTTTTGTATTTTTTATTTTTATACTGGTAATACAACCTAAAAATTCCCCTTTTAAAACCACATTCAAACATTCAAATATATAATTCAATACTGTTAATTACATTCACAATGTTGCCAATTTTTAAAGGCGGAAATAAAAATATCTTTTCATAATAAGTGCTTTTATACATTACCATTCATTATCACGTCAAACAGGAAAATCAGCATTCCTCAATATACTGGATCAGTGATCAAAGGTTACATGTAATGACTAATTTCAGGAATGGCAAACATTTAGCTATGCCTCTGATGGCAAGTATTTGCTTTATGTTTCTTGCAGGCCACAACATTTTACTGTTCATTTCGAACACACGAATTCAATACACACTCCCAAATTAAAAGAATACAGGTATTTCTCCATTATATGAAAAACAAATTCTAGTTTCTTGAGAGCAAGTAACTGATGTTTTATTCCAAATTCATTTTTATCACCCCAGACATTTTCTGCCTTGTCATCTATTTTTTTGAAATTTGAATTAAGGATGCAGAGTCTCAGAACAAAACCTATCCATTGGCATGACTAACCCATGAATAAGTAAGTTATTAGACAGTAATGAGGTTAGACTATATCCAAGCCACAATATTAGCCTCAGATTACAAATCAAATAAGAAAAATCCCATTCAATTATTCTTTGAACAGCAAGAGTTTATTTACTGTCATGTTTGAATCATAAAAAAAGATTTCTTGCATTTTGTTTCTCATCTGCTATCCATTACTTGTACACTTAAAAAAAAAGTTTCACAACTTCATCTAATGCATGCATGCCAAAAAACCACTCTAAGCCATGAGAGTACTATTTCACAGTAGAATACAACTGCATATGACAGCTAAAACTAGAACAAGCAAATACGTAAGAAATTCATAAATAATAACAACTTTAAAAGTAGTTGCTGTGCACTATGTGCAACACAGTGCGATAGATACTTTATATGTAATGAGGTTAATCTTTACTACAACCCTTATAGGTAAACTATTAGCACTTTTATACAGACAAGGAAATTAAGATTCAAAAGGGTGGCATACCCTGCAGAAGGTCAAACAGCTGGTAAGTCAAATCAGACCTGTACTTTAACAAAAAACCCAATCCCACATTTCCAAGCACTTCACATCCTACCCATCTACACTCAAAATTATCTTTACATTTTAAAATCAAAACCAACACAGGAAGTAATTTTATTTGGTAAAGTCAGTAAGTAGGTACAAGTTTATTTTGAAGAAATGAATTTGGTTTTAACATTCATATTGCACAGTACAGATGGAAGCTCAACATGTATTTTTCTAAGGACTGACACTGTAACCTGGAATATGGATATTTTCACCAATACGATATTAAAAGTTAGTAGACAGATGTCTCAACACAGCACAGGATAAGCAATGGGGAACCTCAGGAAAATGAGTAGAATTCTCATCAGGATGACAGGACAAGCAGAGATGGCCAAGAGGGGATGTGAGCCAGGTGTGGCCCAACAAGTGGCTACAGCTTGGATTACCTGAAATGAGGAATTATTAAAATTTGGCAAATGTAAGCACATATATTTGCTTACTTTTGATGCTTAGATAAGGGAGGAAAAGTAGCATAGCCATACTTCTTCACGATATATAATGGTGTTAAAGCAGGAGGGCAAATCTGATTACACAACCTAGGAATTCAGAACATAGGAAGAAGAGCAGTGCTTCTCAAATCAGTCCACAGACTACTAGGGGTTCCTAAGACTTTTTTTGGGGGGAGGAGGACAAAATATCAAAACTATTTCCATGATAATTCTGAGATGTTATTTGCCTTACTCATTGTGCTGATTGTTGAGGTGGTGGTGAGTAAAACTGTGGGAGATTCGGTATGACTCAAAGCAGGGACACCAAACTTGTATGAATATTTATTTTATTCTTCACTACCAGCACTCATTTCCAGTTTTAAAAAAACAGAGACAATTTCACTTAAGAAGCTCCTTTTTTTTTTTAAGATTTTTTTTTCTCTTTCCCCTTCCCCCTCTACCCCAGTTGTCTGTTCTCTGTGCCTATTTGCTGTGTCTTCTTTATCCACTTCTGTTGTTGTCAGCGGCACAGGAATCTGTGTTTCTTTTTGTTGCGTCATCTTGTGGTGTCAGCTCTCCGTGTGTGCGGCACCATTCCTGGGCAGGTTGCACTTTCTTTCGCACTGGGTGGCTCTCCTTACGGGGCACACTCCTTGCGTGTGGGATTCCCCTACGTGGGGGACACCCTGCATGGCAGGGCACTCCTTGCACACATCAGCACTGCGCATGGACCAGCTGCACACGGGTCAAGGAGTGTGCATGTGGTAGACGGACGCCCTAACCACTGGGCCAAGTCCACTGCCCAAGAAGCTACCTTGATGAAACAGTAGACATTATAAATTTTATTGTCTCAACTGATGAATACACATCTTTTAATATTCTATGTGACAAAATTGGAGGTATGCATAAAGCACTTCTAAAGCATGACGGTTTTCTGAACAAAAAGAACCTGTGTGATTAAGTTGCAAGCTGAGCTAGCTGCTGTTTTCATGGGACATCATTTTCACTTGAAAAAATGACTGATAGACAAACTACAGTTTTTCAGTATTTGGTATTTGGCAGACATTTTCTTGAAAATAAAGTAAGCCTGTCACTTCAAGGAAAACAACTGATAGTATTTGTTGCCAATAATAAAATTTCCAGCTTTCAAATGGAAATTAGAATTTTGGAAAACTTATCTGCCACTATAAGCTTGATATCTTCTCAACACAAAGATCTTTCTGATAAGATCAGTGGTAATGTGTATAAATGCATTTCTGACAATGAAATGTGTCAACATTTGGAAGACCTGTCTAATTCAATCTACCAATATCTTCTAAGGGATCTATGCAAAATGTTACAAAAATCATGAATGGGTAAAAGATCCATTCAAAGTGCAAGACAGAGCAACAGATTTTAATTTAACAGAGTATGAAAAACTGGTAGTTTCAGTTTCCACCTTGCCAGAAAACTTCACGAAACTACCACTTTTCAAGTTTTAGTACAGTATCAAAAAATATCCACAATTACCTGAAGATGCTATTAAGAATGCACCTTCCTTCTCAAAACAACTACCTATCTGCGTGAAGCCCATATACTTCAACCAAAATAGTATCTCACAGCAGACTGAACACAGAAAGAGATGGGAATCCAGCTGTCTTACATTGTCAGACATTAAAAGATTTGTGGAGCTATAAAACAATCTTCTCCCTGAAGTTTGTTTTAGAAAAGAGTTATTTTTCATTAAAAAGTTATTTTTGTAAATACATAATGAGTTTATTTTTAAATGAATTTTCAAGTGCTTTAGATTTCTCAGTTTTAATGTCTAATACGAAATACGATAAATTTATATTTATATAAACCTGTTCATATTAGGTTCTTAAAGATTTAAGAGACCAAAGAGGTCCTAAGACAAAAAGTTAAAAAACCCCTGCAGCAGATTGGTATATTCCAAATGAAGATGAGAAAGTGGTATCTGAATGTCATGTATATAATCCTGTCTCTAGGCCTCAAGTAGGTGGTCCGAACAGTAAATGTCTTCGAGATTTTAAAGAAGAAAGTAAATTATATTTGGGGCTTACTCCCACAGGCTGGGGAAAGTCCAAGCCTCAACAGCAGCATCTGCATGACACTCCTCGCAGGTTATTCTTGTTCCACAGGTGGAAAGGTAAGCAAGGGGGGAAGCGGAAAATCATTAGCACTACTACAGTTACCGCTGGAGGAAAAGCTAACCACTCCCATCTGGTATGAATCATGTCACTAGTCATTTTTCTGGGACATTCTTTTGGGGATAAGAAAGGGGGAAAGGAAGGCTTCCTACCTATTCCTAAGGAATGACTTAACAATAAGGAATGATTGAGGAGAACCTGAGTGTCTAAAGAATGTCCTTGAACTACCTGGTCTTACTAAGAATAGCTGCTCACCACTGTCTGGCTCCACAGGAGTCTTGACCTGCATGAAGAGGGGCAACTAGCTGGCAGTGCTCCCTGGGCAAAGCATCACCATTCACCCCTTTCCTGCTGAGGGAAGAATCCCTGCTCTGGGAAGGAAGGAATTTAGGGTTTAAACTCATACTGGACTGCCCCCACAGTTCTATGACAACTTATAAATTTACTTTCTTAATGGTTTCACCTTTTGACATAACCCATAAAGCAAACTGAATGCTCTATAAATTTATTAATTAAATTCTTTTAATCAAATTTATAGAGATCAAACTAGATTTCAGTAGCACCTTTCTTTAGGAATTACAAAGCATCGTGGAATTGCTATTATCAAGAACAATGAGTTATATTCCTAGAAGACAAAAACAATCATTTCATAGAAGGAAAAAAAAACCTCACTGAACAAAAAAGAAGAAACTTAAGGACCAAAATTTAGTGCAGAGTAGTCACTTTAGAATACACTGCTGTAACCTTTAGAGCACAGATCAAAGCTTAACTTGAAGTTGGCATGGTCCAACTAATGATTTATTATACATCATCTGAACTCCTTCCAGAGACAGTATTGACATAACAGTAAATTAGCATCTTAAAGAGCATACATTTCTATGTCTTCTTTATTTTCATATCCTCACAACATTCCTACCCCACAACTTAGCATATTGCCGGGCAAGTTATAGGTACTCAATAAAATGACTATCTGTTTTTAAATGTTTAATGGTTGGTGGGGGGAGGGGAGGGCATGGTTTTCTTTTTATGAGACTTGGAAGTATCTGGTTGTTGCTTTCATTTAAAAAGTTGGAAGGCGATGTTAGTTGCAATAATAAACACTTTGGAAATAGAAAGTATTGACTGAAGGAGAAAACTCTGCAGACCATAGGAAACAAGAAGTAGAGATTTATAATTTAGAAAGTCCAATACTCAATAAACATTTGTTGAAGGGCTTTTTCCCTGAGGGAAACAGATGAAACGGAAATACATTATCCAAGAAGTGTCAGAAAGCACTTCACACCTGTATTTCTCCAACATGGACCTTTAAGTTTGGAGATGAGCTATTCATAGGGGCTTTTCAAGTAGAGTAACATTGCTCTGAGATTCCCGCATAGACAGAAAATAGGTTTAGCCCAAGTCTTCCAATTCCAGGAAGAGAATGGCATTAATGCCATAATTATATCGTATAGTAATGGTTGTCAGTTTATGTTGAGTGTGAAGAACTTTAGCCTGGACTTAGGTAGTTGTACCACAATCTTTTTTTGTAAATAGCACCCATTGCTAATAATGACAAATTAATATCAATGCTGTTGTTAAAAAATCAATGAAAGTACTACAGATAGTGGGTAAAATGGTCTCAGATTCCACTGACCACATTTAGATCATGATACAAACCATAGCCTGACCCACAGAAGTGTTTTGGTTTGACTTGCACAGTATTTCATAGGTGGGAAATTTTGCATTAAAATCTGGCTTTCCAGCACCTCTTGGGGATGAAAGTCATGCAGTCAGTCAACAGTGGGCCTACATTCCAGGGTGACAGTTATCAGCTGTACATAACATGTGACGCTCTCTCTACACACACACCTTGGTAATCATACAATGACTATACACTCCTCTTGTCCAATCCTCTCCATTCCTTTTGTCTTTACACAACCCACTGCATCCAAGTTCCCTGTCCAGCTCCATGGGTGGTTGAGTTAGGAAGTCCTGGCCTGGCCAGCTATTTTACACAAGAAAACCTCAGGAGATCCCTCTTTGCTGGTGTGCGCATTCTAGAGTGGAGTCTGAGAATACAGAAAAATGGCTTCTTTGGCACTACCTTTGCAAGTCATATCTTAATGTATTAGAAAACAATTGTCCGATTTTGTAAAAATTACAAAGATTTTTCCAACTAAGTAATAGCTAAAATCTCAGCTATTGATTACCCTTTAGGTCAGAAGCATTTGATAACACTCAGTAAAGCATAATATCTTTAAGAATGCAAATTGAGGAGTTAGCATTTTCTGAGATCAGCATATCTATTATAGACAGAGAATGCTAAAACCTCTGGAACAGTGTCATAGCTGGCCTGGCTACTTAAACTTTCAAGGACTAAGACATTTGCTATACATACCCCACTGAAATGGAAGCAAGGTAGTGCATTTTAATATCTATATGCTTCTAAATGTCTGCAAAGATCATGCGGATTGATTGGGCACTTGACTATTTATTTGCATAGGTTATTAGGGAAGAATAAAATACTCAGACATATTGCAATAGTTGACTGCACCCTGGAAATAAAATCAACGTTCCTTAAATATGACTTTTGTTGAATCCTGAAGTCAAACATTTTTTAATATTAAATAGTGATGTAATGTAAATGAATAAAAATTATTTGAAGCTCATATAAAGCTTTACCCATAATTTCTATAAATCTATGTAATAATGAAAATGACATCAGTTAAATAAGCTATATTAAAGTCACAAGATTTGAAATGGAAAGAAAAAAATCGTTGAATGCATATGCATCCTGGAAGGTCTGCAAAGTTTTTCCTCTTAATATTCCTCAGCTTTGAGGTAGGTAATAGGCAAAAAGAATGGTCACCAATTTTAATAAAAGGCTTACAGCTTGCCTGGTAAGGTCAAACAATAAAAACACTCTTTCCTATCATCTAGTTTTCAGGCTGCTTATTTACTAAGACTAAGTGAGTCTTTAAAAATTAGAGTGAATTCCTACAGCTGCAAGCAGGAGAATTGCATCCATCATCCATGTGGAATCTAAGGCCCCTCTTGATGTAGAGGGGGACTGGACATAACCATCCCAGGGTCTACAGGATGGAGGAATAGAGTATGGATTAGAATGGATTTACTGGTGTTCTGCTGGCGAACTACTGTGATTAGTAATGGAAGAAACTGTAGTAGTGATGTGGAGAAGGTGGCCACGGTGGCTGCTGATGGCAGGGAGATGGAAGAAGAGATATAGTGTGGGGACATTTTGGGGGATTTGGAGTTGTCCTGGGTGGTGCTGCAGGGATGGATGGTGGACGTTGTGTGTCCTGCTGTGGCCCACTGGGTGGACTGGGGGAGAGCATGGACTACAATGTGGACCACTGTCCATGTGGTGCAGAGGTGCTCCAGAATGTATTTGTCAGGTACAGTGGATGTGCCGTGATAATGGAAGGGGTTGTTGTTGTTGTGGGAAGGGTGGGGTGGGTGGGGTGGGGAGTATGTGGGAACCACATATTTTTTTAATGTAACATTAAAAGAAAATGAAGGGAAAAAATTAGAGTAAATTAATAATCTTTTTATGTTCTTTAAGCTGCAGGATCCAATGAGATAGGAAGTTTGTAACTATGGAAACATGAAAGAAAATAAACCAACTCACTGTCTAGTACTCAATTCTAAACTTATTTTGGAAAACAAATTTGGTTTGCCTCTTCTCTTCTGCAATGGTTTGCTTTGAAGGATTTAATGAAGCAGATAATTTTTAACTTTTAGTCTTTATAGTATCTTTGAATAAAGGTAAATGTAAAATTCTAGCTTATATGTAAAATAAAAAGTTAATGTCATCCAGCAACCAGAAAAATGATCTGTCATAGAAGACCACTTTAGAATAGTTGCACGTTTGCCTTTCTTTACCCAATTTCTTTATATTATGTCTAAGTCATCACTGCATCATTCACAACTTCTAGCACAGGGCTTTGCACATAGTAGGTATCAGTAAATACTAAGATAACCAAAAAAACATAGAAAAGATGAAAACAAAATACAAGTAGGTGTCAAGAAGCTTTTAAACACTTAAATTTTTTAAAAAATTAGTAAGTATTTTTAAAAGCTCTAAATTTTAGTTGCAAAGAACCATGGTTTACCAAAGTACATTATCAAACTATACAACTGTGATCATCATGCATACTGCTTAATATTCAATACAGTGAAGACGTTTCAATGACAAGTATCTCTTTCATTTTACTATTTGTTCTATGTAGAATCTTCAAATATTCATAAGTGAGTGATCATGCTTTCATGTATTTTTTATATGATTACCTAAAAATATACTCTCCATAAAAATCAAGTTGCTCATGCTGTACATGTATTTCATCATTTGAACAATCCCTATTGGAGGAGGTCTATATTCAATGCCTTCTATGTACTTTCATACTTCAAAAAAAGTCTGGTTACCCATTAAAGGCATAATTTCAACATAATTTCTTTTGTGGGATATGCAACCCAAATTATTCCCTTCCATGTATCCACACTCCTTGCCATGTGACTTTTCTGCACCTCTCATCAAAAGATGGAGTCTACATCCACAACCTGTTACTATTAGCTGGCTTTGTGACTTGTGGCCAACAAAAAGGTGTAGAAATGATGGTGTGCCAGTTTAGAGCCTAGATCAAGTGGGCTTGTATACTTCTTCTTGCTCCCTTGGAATGTTGCCTTGCCATGAGAATAAGCCCAGATTACCCTTTTGGTGGAGGGGAAACCAATGGAGACAACTCTTGCCAGCTAAGTTGGTTCTAGACCAGCCTAGAACCAACTGACCTCCAAATGCCCAGAAGAGTCCAGTCAAAACCAGAAGATACCTTCCCAACCTGTAGTCAGCTATACACAAGTGAATAAACACAGTCAAGAGGAGAAGAAATGCCCAGCTGGTCCAAAGACTGGTGGACAATAATAACTGCTCATTGTTTTAATATACTGGGTTTAGGGATAGCTTATTATATAGCAATTATTAACTGATAAAAGATACCATTGAAGATACCTGTAAGTCTCCATAACAGACTTAACAGCATCTTCTCTGTCCCCACAGTATACCTTCATACAGTTAGCATAATGTCTACCAAATCTTAGAAAAGTTAAGCATAAGCATATCCTGGGGTTTTGATCTTCTCAAGGACTGGTCCATACTCATTTTGCAGCCCCCTTATTACTCCCATACTATATATGTTGAATAAAAATGAACAAGTAAAGTATAGTCTCAGAAAATATTCCAAATAAGGAAAGGCTGCTTAAAGACTTCTACAAGGCAGAATAACTTTTATACTTGGGAAGCAGGAAGGTAGAACTGCAGTTGGAAACGCAAGCAACAAAGAGGTACAGCTGGTAGAGCCAACAGAGTTAAGCAGAGAGAGGCAGGCTAGAAGAAGAGGTGGGAACTTAGCTGTAACGTGAAGACTAAGCAGTATTATTAAATAACTTCAGGGAGGGATATGAATTGACTGAAGCAGTGAACAATCTACAGCCTTGAACATCAAAGTGTTGCTTAAAAACAGAGAAAATTTTCTAAGAGGGCAGACTTACCAATGCCGGGACAAGAAATTTAGCTACAACACTAAAGCATGAATAGCAAGTGATTTACATGTCTAGCAAATTAAATCTCTAAAGTCATGAGGGTTCTCTTCTATGCTCAGATAAGAGCGACTATGTGTACAACCAAGAGTAAAAGCAGATGTAATTATTTCAGAGGGAGAAGGAATGTTCTTCCCTTGAAGTTGCTATTCCTTAGAGTTACATTTCAAGATACTCTTGTATCAAATAGTCCTACTCTGAATGTATTGGATATACTGCTCAGTTCATAGAGGCTATGGAAAATCTGCCATTTCAGAAATTAGTTTCTTTAGGACATAAACTTGCCCTCATTAAGAATTTGGGCACTGTGCTCAGAAATAAACATAAAATAAGGGTTTACTCGTATTCAAGTGGTTGTTACACTTAAAACTTAAAACTCCGAAGAAAAAGTATTTATGACCAACACTGAAATTGTTGTTCCTATAAATTACTTCCCTCAACAGCTCCTTCTAAAATCTCAACTTAAGTTCAGAGATATCTTTCAGAGTTAACTCCCCATCATCCATTCTTCAGTGGAAAAACAAAACCCACTATATCGATATAAAAAGCATTGCCCTACCCTTCATGGCATCGTAACTTTCTACATGTAGAAAGACCAGAATGGCAGAATAACCAAATGTTGCCAAGTTCAGTTTTCTTCAAAGTAGATTTCTTCATCATCAGGTAATCAGAGTTATGCAAAATGAAACTCAAGTACTTTCACCAAGGAACAACTAGATAAACTGGACTTCCAAATTATAACCATCAGCTCTTCACAAGACATCTAAAAATAAGATAAACTAGAGATGGGGAGAACACATTCATAATACATAATCTAACAAAGGACTTGTGTCCAGAATATAGTAAAAACTTTCAAAACTCAGTAAATAGACCAAGAAATCAAAAGGCCAAAGATTTGGACATCAATGTCATCAGACATCAGCAAGCGTTGGAGAGGCTGTAGAACAACTAGAACGCTCATATATTGCTGGTGGGAATGCAAAATGGTGCAATGACTTTTAAAAACAATTAGCATTTTCTTGTTAAATATTTGCTTGCCATGTGACTCATCATTTTCACTAGTATTTACTCAAGAGAAGTGGAACACATGACTGAAAACAGACTTGTGCATGAATTCAGAATAGTATTTATAATAGCAAACATCTGGTAAAAATCAAAATGTGGTATATCCAAAAATGGAATAATAGTCAGCAATAAAAGGAATCAATTACTGATACTTGTAACAACATGGTTGAATCTCAAGAACATGCTAAGCAAAAAAAGCCAGACAAAAAGTACATACATTATGCCACGTAGTATATGAAAAGACAAATCTAATCTATAGTGTCATAAAAAAGATCAGTGCTTGCTCAGAGAGGAGGATTAAAAAGAGTGCAAGGAAACTTTGAGGTGAGGAGATATTCTAAATCTTCCTTACAGTCGATTACTAGCCATACTAAGAAAAGGGAAGATACGACTCAGTCAAAGGAACAAATCAAAGCACAAGATTAGACACAGGACTTGAAGCAACTAATAAATGAGGTTCATACAGATCTCCTAAAAACAATCCATGGAGTTGAAGGACAAAATAACTAAAGAAATAAAAGATATTAAGAAGATATTGGGGGAAGCAGACTTGGCCCAGTGGTTAAGGTGTCCTTCTACCACATGGGAGGTCCGAGGTTCAAACCCCGGGCCTCCATGACCCGTGTGGAGCTGGCCCACACACAGTGCTGATGCGTGCAAGGAGTGCACTGTCATGCTGGGGTGCCCCGCATAGGGGAGCCCCACGTGCAAGGAGTGTGACCCGTAAGTGAGAGCCGAAAGAAAGTTCAGCTTGCCCAGGAATGGCGCTGCACACACAGAGAGATGACACAACAAGATGATGCAACAAAAAGAAAACACAGATTTCCCGAGCCGCTGACAACAGAAGTGGACAAAGAAAAACATGCAGCAAATAGACACAGAGAACAGACAAGTGGGGCAGGGTGGGGGAAGGGGACAGAAATAATAAATAAATCTTTAAAAAAAAACATTATTAAAAAAAGGTATTGGGTGAGCACAAAGAAAAGTTTAAAATCTTGGACTGAAAAATAACAGAGCTTATGGGAATGAGGATACGACAAGTGAGATTTAAAATACAATAGATGATGTTGAGTGAAGCAAGCCAGGCATTGAAGGACAAATACTACATGATCTCTCTTATATGAATTAAGCAATTCAAGCTGTCTCAGAGAGCTAGAGACTGGAAGATAGGCTTATAGGAAATTTCACCCAAAAGGGTGAAATCTATGATAAAGTGGAAGTAAGTAACTGAATAGTGAAGGGATAAGACCAGGGCATAGAGATACTATTGGGTTGGGCTTTGCAGGCTTGAGGGGGTATAGGGTTGGGAGGCTGGGTCAGATGGTCCAAGGAATTGAGGGAGGATTGGGGGGGAGCAAGTGAACATAGAAGATTGTCAGGTACGTAGTGGAAACTATAATGTTGAGAAAACTCTTTAGAAAATATAATAAGGAAGGGTTAATGGTTTATGGGGTTTGACGGGGGCATCTAGCACAGTGTGCACCTGGGGCAGGCTTCCAGGGAGTGTGTGAGTGCTCATTATGTCATAGTGTGTTATATCAGTGGGTAGAAACTCATACAATGAGCAGGAAGGTGTTATGCCCCATCCTGGGGAGGTCTGATGTTCTCAAACAGAGGGGAGAGTGTCTCTTGAGAGCACGGGTGGGCCCAAAAAGGGAGGACAGACTAGAGTGTCAAGACCTCAGCATTGCTGCAAGTATCTAAGAAACTTATTCTTCAAGCAGTGACACTTGGTTGTCATTGTGGGCTCTGAGGGGAGGGGGAAAGAAGAATAGAATAATTGGAAGAGGGGGTAACTGGAGGGCAATGGAAGTGTTCTGCATGATCTCCAATGATGGATACAAGCCATATTAAATATCACCAAAAATGTATAAAGGTGTACAGTCTAAAATGTAAACCATAATGCAAACAATAATGGAACCATGGTTAGTAGTTATGTTTCAATATCTAGACATCAGTTGCAGCAAATGTAACATCCACATGTCAAAAGATCATTGCTGGGGAAGGGGGAAAAGGGTTTGAGGTTGAGTACATGAGAGTTCTCTATATTCTATATGTGATTTTACTGTGACCTAAAACTTTTCTGAAGACACTAAAAATTTTTTTTTAAAAAGGATGTAGACATTGAGGAAGAAATAGAAGAGACTGTACACTGTACAAACAGGGCAACATCTATTACAGTGATGAAAGGCAAACATCAAAAAGTTTTCTTATGACATTCATTTTTTTAATCCCAATTTATTTCTTACTTTATTTTAGTTTTTCTAAACTATTATATATTCTACTTCTAATCTTTAAACCTATCATTACCACTTTATTTTCCTATTAATTGATCCTGGCAATATATTAGACTTCATTTTTTAAGAAGTTTTGGTTCACAGACGGGTTCAACTATGGTAGAGGAGGAGCACTGAGGTGGGGTGTCATTGATGAGGAATGCATGGGAGTTCTCCAGAGCATGCATGTAGGGTACACAGATATGTTCAGATGTTTGTTGGGTATTGACATAGTGGGTAGAGTTTCACATGACAATTGAGGAAGTGCTGAGTTCCCATTCCAGGAAATGCTGTTGCACTCCCCAATGGAACAGCAACAATCCCCCAAGTACAAGAGCAAAGACCAGTGAAGAAGAAAGGTCCAATTATAGGCCCTTGATACTGACAACTATGCTTATGAGCCTTTGTGCTTGAAATTTCAACTAGACCTAAAGCTGCAGGGTGCCTAAGAGTTACCTCCTAAGAACCTCCATGTTGCTCAAACGTGGCCACTCTCTAAGCCAAACTCAGCATGTAAATGCATTACCTTCCCCCCAGTGGGGTCATGACTCCAAGGGATGAGCCTGAGCCTCCCTGGAGCCATGGGATTACTACCAAGCACCAATTGGTGATGCAACCAGAAAAAGACCTTGAATAAAAGGCGAAAATGGTAAAGACAAATGAGTTTATATGGCTAACAGACTGCAAGAGTCAGGAGTTCATTAGAGGGGTCATGCTTATGCACATCCCAGCAGGGTGTCAGAGACAGTCAAAGCAGATACAGCCCCAGGTAGGGGTGCTCCTGAGGGCTAGGCAGACACACGGGTCCTATGGTCATGACAGCTGGCTCTGGAGTTCAGTGCCTTGCCAGTGCACTTTGGAATTTGTGCTCCTCAGTGTGATGGAGTGGGACTCAGATGTGACCTCTCTACGCATGCCTATTCTGTCACTTTTACTGAACCTGTAGTTGGTGCTGGGGTTAGTACATGCTCAGGAGACTCAAATCTTTGGACTGTCTATGTGCCAACTGGGCCCTGAGCCTCAGCAGAGTTGCAACACCTACTTTCTGGTTCACTGGACTTACCCAGAACAGCTAACAGGGAGGTGAGGATGATCAACCACCACACCAGGGAACCAAGAGGGTCTACAGCTGCAAGCAGGATAATTTCATCCATCAGTCATGTACAATCTAAGCCCCCTCTTGATTTAGAGGTGGAGTGGGCATCTCCATCCCAGGGTCTTCAGGATGGAGGAATAAAATATGGATTAGAGTGAACTTACTGGTATTCTACCATGGAAATGTTGTGACTCTAGCAATGGAAGAAATTATATCATTGATGTGGAGACAGTGGCCACAGGAGTTGATGAAGGCAGGGAGAGGGAAAAAGAGGTGTGGTATTAGGGCATTTTCAGGACTTGGAGTTGTCCTCAATAATATTGCAGGGACAGATGCAGGACACTACATATCCCACCATAACCCACTGAATGAACTGGGAGAAAGTGTGAACTACAACATAAGCTATAATCCATGCTGTGTAGCAATGCTCCAAAATGTACTCATCAAATGCAATGAATGTACCACATTAATGAAAGAAGTTGTTGATGTGGGAGGAATAAGGGGTGTGAGGAGTGGAGGGTGTAGGGAGTGGGGTATATGGGAGCCTCTTACATTTTTTAATGTAACATTTTGTGTGATAGATGTATCTTTTTTAAAAAGAATAATTTTAAAGATAGAACATTTTGTGTGATCCATGTATCTTTTCAAAAAAAGATAATAAAAAAATTTTTAAATCAATAGATGCATACAACAGCACATTAGAAATCACAGAATAAAGAATAAGGACAGAACAAGTGAAATTTAAAAGAGAGACAAACAGAGAAAGAACAGAAAAAAAGGAGCAGGTGCTCAGGGAGTTGAATGATAGCACAAAGCACACCAACATATTGTTACAGTTCCAGAAGGAGAAGAGAAGGGAAAAGAGGCAGAAAAAGTATTTGAGGAAATAATGGCCAAAACTTGCCCAACTCTCATGAAAGACATGAATATATGTGTCCAGGAAGCCCAGCATACTCCAATTAGAATAAATTCAAATAGACCTATCGATATATAGGTACATATAATATTCACAATGCCAAATGCCAACGATAAAGAGAAAAATTCTGAAAGCAGCAAGGGAGAAGTGAATCATCACATACAAGGGATATCCAGTAAGACTTAGTACAGATTTCTCTTCAGAAACCATGGAGGTGAGAAGGCAGTGGTATGATATAAAAAGGTATTGAAAGAGAAAAACTGCCAGCCAATAATTCTTTCTATGGCAACACTGTCCTTCAAATGCAATGGTGAGTTTAATATAGTCACAGATAAACAGAAACTAAGTCTGTAAACAAGAATCCAGTTCTGCAGGAAACACTAAAGAAGTTCTGCAGCCAGGAAAAAAAAGACAAGAGAGACAGGCTTGGGAGAGTGTGTAGAAGTGAAGACTGTCAGAAAGGCTAACCGAAAGGTAAAAAGACAGGGAAAAAAAAGTAAGATAAGACATATGAAGGCCAAAGGATAAAATGGTTATATATATGGTCATATATATTTATCAAAACTGAAAAGGTACACACTTAACATGGGTGTATTTTATTGAAGTCATAAAAAAAAGCTTGTTTTTAAAATATATTGTGATTATTAAGTAATAAGATGAAATTATCATAAATAAATGAATGCATTTATTGGTTGTGAATAATTCTAAAGATACATTCAAAATTGAGAAGCAGCAGGATATTCTAAATAACCACATATCCTAAAAAAGCATGCCTTTGAAGTTTTAAGGTATATACTTTTCAGCACAAAACATGGACTTTTTGCACATTTAATAAAAATATCAGTCTTTCTGTTCTGTAGTCACCTTATAAAGAGATACACAAAACAACCCTTTAAAGGGTATAATTATGTGCACATATTAAAAAATTTTTTTTAAAGTCAAGATAATGTGGAGATAGAATCCAAGGTTTCTTCGCAGTGCTGTTTCAGCTCCCCAAGTATAATTAATCTCCCTTAAGTAACAAACCTCTGTCCTCTTATTTACATTATTATTTGTCCCATTTAGGCTTTACAGCTTTTAAATAATCTTTGGCACTCTATCCCCCTCCACAGAAATGTAAGTTATCACTATACACATACATGTATATCTAAAGTATTTAATTACCAACTGTATATTCTATCCCTGCTCTTCTTAAAGTATTAAGAACTTTAGGGAAACGGATTTTGGCCCAGTGGTTAGGGCGTCCGTCTACCATATGGGAGGTCCGCGGTTCAAACCCCGGGCCTCCTCGACCCGTGTGGAGCTGGCCAGGCGCAGTGCTATTGCGCGCAAGGAGTGCCGTGCCACGCAAGGGTGTCCCCCGCGTGGGGGAGCCCCCACGCGCAAGGAGTGCGCCCGTGAGGAAAGTCGCCCAGCGTGAAAAGAAAGTGCAGCCTGCCCAGGAATGGCGCCACCCACACTTCCTGTGCCGCTGACGACAACAGAAGCGGACAAAAGAAACAAAAGCAGACAAAGAAACAAGACGCAACAAATAGACACCAAGAACAGACAACCAGGGGAGGGGGGGAAATTAAATAAATAAATCTTAAAAAAAAAAAAAAAAAGAACTTTAATCCATAAAAACATTTATTTTATACTTCTAAAACATTTTCAAACTACAATTATGTACTTTGTAAAATGATACAGTAGCACTCTGGGTTAGTTTATTTATTTATTTATTTATTTATTTATTAAAATTTATTTATTTATACACCCCGGGGGTTGTCAGCTCTCTGTGTCCATTCGCTGTGTGTTCTTCTGTGATCGCTTCTATCTTTATCAGCGGCACCAGGAATCTGTGTTTCTTTTTGTTGCGTCATCTTGCTGTGTCAGCTCTTCGTGTGTGCGGCGCCATTCCTGGGCAGGCTGCACTTTCTTTTGCACTGGGCGGCTCTCCTTACGGGGCGCACTCCTTGCGCTTGGGGCTCCCCTACACGGGGAATATCCCCGCATGGCACGGCATTCCTTGCACGCATCAGCACTGCGTGTGAGCCAGCTCCACACCGGTCAAGGAGTCCCGGGTCTAGCTTGAACCTCGGACCTCCCATGTGGTAGGCGGACGCCCTATCCATTGGGCCAAGTCCGCTTCCCTGGGTTAGTTTAGAGACAGTGCAATACAGCAATTTTTCTTCCAGTCCTATTTCATACAAAATGTGAATTGAAAATTTCTTCACTGCATTAGAAATAGCGCGAAAAGATAATTTCCAAACAAAAGATAATTTCCAATCATAGAAATGATTGATAGTTTAAACTTCAAATCAAATTTAAACAAGACTCAAAATAGGTGATGTAATGCAATGATATACAAAGGATACAAAAGAATGTCCATAATATAATAGCAGACAACTCAATAGGAAAAAAATTGGGAAACAATCATGAAAAGAAAATTTCATTTAAAAATGGTAACCAAATGGTCAATACACATAAGAAAAATGCTCAACTTGATCATGGAAAAATAAACTAAAATTGTAATGGGATTTTCTACTATACATCCTCCCAAATAGAAAAAGCAATAATTTAAATAATATTTAGCATTGAGAAAGATGTGCAGGAACCATAACTCTGACGATAGAAATGTGAATTGTTCCAACAATTGGAACAATTGATTTGGGGAATTACTTTCATTTGATAAAAGTTGAAATTGAGTACAGTCCTATGACCAACTCATCTATATAACGAAACTATATATATATATACTGGGCAACATGTGTACGAATGTCCATTGCAACTTTGTTTCTAATAGCCCCAAACTGGAAACAACCCAAAGGGTCACCAAGAGAATAATTAAAATTTTGTATATTAATATAGGGGAATTTCATTCAACAATGAAAATTAAACTACAATACCTACAGTTACATGGGTGAATCTCATGGTTTCAAGGCACCAAACTATATGAGCACATTCATATAAAGTTCAAAAAAAAACCACATTAAACTAAAACGTTGAGTGTTCTATATTTAGGCAATAAAACTAAAGAAAATCAAGGAATAATAATCACAAAATTAAGGACAGTAGTTGCCTCTACAGGACTAGAGAGCAGGGAAAGGATTTCAGTTGGGGTAAGGGGCCTTGAGGGCTTGTGGGGTGGAGGCAACTTTTCATTGTCTTAAACTGTATATGCTTTCTGAATAAATATATGATACAGCTCCCTTTTGAATATATGTTTAAATTACAGGAAATCAAGCCCAAACAAAATAAGCCAATAAGACCAGTATGTTATGCTGGCTATTGAAAAACAAATCAATTCTTTGGCTAGAACCAGAAAACATCCTCGAAGGAGGAAGAAAGATGTTATTGCAGTCACTCCTGATCATAAAAATCATTGAGATAAGCCAAGAAAGAAAAGTGACCATCCAGAAAACATATCTCAATCACATTACATTGCCATATCAAGAAATCAGACAAAAAATTATCAGAGAGATATTTTCTTTAGATGCTTTTGGAATTTGAAAGTTTTTGATGTTTAGAGAGAGGTTGTAGGCCCCTGATAGCCAAAGGAAGTCATATGGTCACTGTATTTTTGCTTCTAGGTAATAGTAATCATTCAATAAATACTTAGGCAGTCAAGTTCTCACACAAACAGATCCTTAAAGTAAGTTTGAGAGGGTTAACACCAAACCTGCATGAAGCTGATGAATAGTAATATCTACTGGCAAAGGCTTAAGAGGCCCAAAGATGGCATATTCAGGAAAATAACTTATATGGCATTTTGAGCAAAAGCACAGATTTAAGAAACTTATGAACGCAAAAAGGTTTTGTCCCTTCATATAATTAGTGAACTGCTTGAGGAAATATAAAGGTGTGAATATATCTCTTGAACAACCTCAGTTACCAAAAATACAATGATAACTATGTAAATCATTTCCTTAATTCTACACAGAACTGTCAATTTCTTTTATTTCATAACCAATTATGCTTAAAGAATTGCATATTTTTAAATGACTGCAGTTGAGGGAAAATAAATTATTCAATAGGTTTTTCCCAATATTTGTTTAATACAGTTAAGCAAATACTACAGAACAATGAAATGAGCAACACTCACTTTTCTTACATCTCAACCTCAGTGACAGGGTTTGGGTGGTTGTCAAGAACACTTAAAATGACTCTCCTACATTTATATTCTCGCAGTTTTAATAAAAATAAAAGTTCTTCAGAACCATTTTACAATCGAAAGGCCCTAGCATCTCTGTATAAATTCTACCTAAACCACCCAAGATTTGAAGACATTCAACATCAACAACTTTCACTGAATTTCCGATCTTACGGGAGTGGCAACAAGGAGCAGAAACACAAATTTACTAATACCCAATTTTTAAAATGGCATTCATATTCACCACTTATGTTTATGCCTAGTTCTATGGGGACAACTATTTTAAGTATCATATTTCCCAAATACATACAAACACAGCCCTCCCAGGAATTACACTACGTACAATAAACCTCAGTTGAGATTCACTATATTCTAATATTTTTTACAATAGCATATTCTTATTGGAAAAAAAACTGTTTATCCAAGGAATAATCCAAAGGGGGACAGCTCACATTCCCTTTTCCTTTTATTAATAAGTAGAATATATTAACATCTGATTAAAACATTTTTAAAGTGAAAAATTGTTCAACTCACCAAACTCAGAGAAATTCCTAATTTTGAGAACATGAGAGAACTTATTTCACATTCATTATTTGAAACAGTGACGCTACTTTTCAGTCTCCTCTTCTGTATCAATAATAAATGTTAATAGAGAGTATGTTGGCACATAATAGATTTTTCAGGAGCACACATGAAATTAAAGTGATCAGCAAGGTTGAGAGGTAAAAAATAAAAAATAAAAAAATCGACCCAAAGTATTGCTGGGTATTTGGGCCACGCACTCTGGGTGGAGAAATAAAGAAATGACTGTCCTTGTCCTCAAGGAACTTTCAATTCCTGTAATGGTTAATTTTATGTGTCAACTTGGAAGGTTATGGTATTCAGTTATTTGGTCAAACAACTACCTGAATGCTGCTGAAGGTATTTTGCAGAAGTGTTTGATTTTAAAGGTAATTACCCTTGAAAATGTAGGTGGGCATCATCCATTCAGTTGAAGGTCTTAAGAGCGAGAACCGTGTTTCCAGAAAAAGGAATTCTGCATCAAGACTACACCATCTACTCCTCTCATGGTTTCCAGCCTACCAGCCTATGCTACAGATTTCAGATTTACCAGAGCCCACAATTGTGTCAGTCAATTATAAATTTATATATATATTGGTTCTGTTTCTCTGGAGAATCTAATACAGTTCCTAAGAAGAAAGATGTATACTCATGAAAGCATAAAAACAAAGCGACATTTGAAAAATAAGCATCCTGGAGACTATTTCAGTGTTTGGGGAGATGTAACTTGGGTTACATTTTGAAGGACAGATAAAGGTCACTTGGCAAAAAAAAAATCTGCCAAGTCACTCAAGGGCTAGCTAGTGTGACCAAGAGAATGGAGAGGGAAAGGGAGAAGACAAACAAGTAAACTGGTCTTACTACAAGTAGAGGATTCTTACAAGGGCCACGAAATATTGGATAGTGAGGCTTGGACTTCATCCTCTCAGCCAGGGCTTGTTTTTGTTCGTTTAATAACATTGTGTCCTTGGATTAGATTCAGGAAGGGCTAGTTATAAATCTTAGATTTTAAGGAAAACATTGTATATACAAAAATTTTGCTGGGGAATATGTCAAGGAGAATTTGAAGTTTCCAACGTGAACAGGTAGGTAATCACTAGCAACCTTCATAACTTGTAAGTTATTTAAGTCAAAATCACAGAAAGATAATCCGTACCATTTTAGACATGCTGTAGTTGAGATGACAGTGAGATAGTCAAGCAAGAATTCCCAGCAATTTGGCAATAAGAGATAAAAAGTCCACAACAAGGCTAGAGCTGCCACTACGAAATGTGGAGAGCTGAATCCTTGGAAGAGATGGGTAGAAAGGATGAACCCATGCCCCTCTCTAGCAGAGGATGGGAATCACCTTTGGGCAGAATATATTTCTCAGTGTCCTTATAAAAAGATGCATATTTTGACATGGTATCCTTATGCCACAATTGTCAGGAATCAGAAATTTCCCTAGTACCATGACGTACCAACTGTAAAGAGTTTTCCATGTGATCTTGGAGAGTTCACAACTTTCCCTAAAATGATACAACACATTTAACTCACTAGGAAAAGCATATATCATCTCTGTTTAGCTAGTAAACAACCAACCCTAGTCCCTTTTTCACTTAAGCCGATGGCTTGGTAAAAGCCTACCCAAGCACAGTTTGCCAGAATTGCTTA
Source organism: Dasypus novemcinctus (assembly GCF_030445035.2). Taxonomy (NCBI): domain Eukaryota; kingdom Metazoa; phylum Chordata; class Mammalia; order Cingulata; family Dasypodidae; genus Dasypus; species Dasypus novemcinctus. Next base: position 40,241,638 of record NC_080679.1, read on the forward strand.
TGTTCTAGTTGCACTGCTGCTCCCCAGGATTGATGCAATGATTTCAGTCTCAACCACTAAGCCAGGGCCTAAGTAGACCAGCGCACCAGCAGATACTTGGGAGACAAACTTAGAAGGAACTCCATAGAGTTTTCCAAGGAATACCATAAAACAGTAAGAATCAGATGATCAAACGGACTAACCTTAGGCCCTGTATACAAGACCTTCCCTCCTGAAGTCCCACCCTACCCTGTGGCATACGGGTAAACAAAGCAAAGAATAGTCTTAAGCGTCCAGACTGTTCTTCCCTGAGATAGTTCTGAAATTCCCTTGTCCTGCTAAAAAATATTTCTAAATAGAAGAACATGTGCCTTTTAATAAATATTCTTTTTGATTTAAAGTTTTCTTTTTCAGGTTCTTCAAAGAGCTGCCATCTCCAAAAGAAGAATTTTATTAGACATCAGTTTTGTTTTAAGTACAATAGAAGCTGATTTCTTAGAAATTCAAGCATTGGGAAAATCATCGTGACAACTGGTACTAAGCGCACTTATTTTCAGTATTCTAAATACTGGAATAGTTCCCAAAGAATGGGTTTTATTGCTGTAATTACAAAGAAATGATAATTACATATGAAAGTGTTGTTAAACGAAGAGTATGAATTACAATCATGGTGTGTCCAAACACAACTGCAGGCCTGACATCCAGAGTAAACAGATACTCTGCTTCCTCTCCAAAAAACACTCTAGTCCAGGCATTATTATTTACCTCTACCCAATTTTTATTTGCAATAAGCAAAGACAACTATAAACATAACACTAATTTGGGAATAAAATAGTCTTTCAAAAAGCAAGATTTAAATTTAAAAAAAAGGCAATGGTAGTGATGGTACATTTTGAATGTAAGTGATGACATTGAATTGTATCCTTGAAAATGGATAAAATGGGAAATTTTATGTTTTATTTTGTTTTATTTAGGTAACATATATACAAGAAAATAAAATAGTAATAAAAATAAAAAGTGCTTTTCAACATGGAAAGTATCCCATCTCCTGCTATTCCCTCACAGGAGCCCCTGGGCCCATCTAGACTTGTTTACTCATTGTCCCCAAAGCACACTTTGCACATTCCTTTTTTTTTTTTTTTTTACTAAATTGTACCACTCCTCAGAAGCTCCAACCAAGCACCTGCTCATCCCTTCTATCCTGAGCCACAGAGAGTTCTCTAGTCTTTGAATCCATGCAGCACTTAGCCCACACTGCCTAGCATCATTTTAAATGTACTGTTTTCCTAGTAATCATAATTTTTTTTTCCTGACAAGGCTCATAGTATACCTTTCTTTTTAGCCACCTTACTATCCCTAACATGTTCCTCATTTTATGTTAAACAGGTAATGAGTATTTACTAACTAAAGTTCAAATACTCATCTTAGTTGGGTTCATTTTCTCAAAATGGGAGAGCTAGTGTGTAAGTCAGGGTCCTGGGAAGAATAGATGGCATACTCCAACTGGGTAGTTGAATATAAATTAACAAAGTGTCTTTAAAAAAAAGAAGTGTAGACAGAATTTACGGAAATCAAAAAGGGGCAGTGCAGTACACCAAGTCTAGTAATAACAAGAATGGAACAGGAAAGGGAACAATTACTGGAATCCTGAATAGGCTCCTGAGGCTATCTATGTAGCCTACCAAGGAGAACCAGGCTGGGATAGGACCGGGACACTCATTATCCTGAATGCTCTCTTTCTGTGCCCTATATTCTCCCGTTACTATGCTCCCAATGGCTGAACACAACTGCAAGTCAGAGAACAAGGGAACCCATTGATGTAGTACACAGGGGTCTCCCTTCCTGGGTATGGGTGGCAAAGGGAAGGGTGAAGAGTAGATCTGGAAGAACAAACAGAAGATATGCAGCCCAGACAGTTGAGAAAAACAGTTAAACTGATTGCAGGCCCTGGATTTAGCAGACTAAGTTCCAATCTCATATATGTCACTTAACCTTTCTACTATTGGTTTCTTCATCTGATAAAGACAGTAACAGTACTAATCTTAAGAATTAAATTTGATTGTAAATGCAAAGTCTTTACCACAGTACCTGGTACAGATTAAGTACTGAATAAAAGTTCATAACAATGGCAATAGCTGTTATTTTCATCATTATCAAAATCACACTTTCCTCGAGATTTTATTGAAATCAATTTCCCTGAAATTATGTTCTGGAAATCCTGTTCTTCAACTGACAAGAACACATATACTACCTGAATTTTATTTTCTTCCCTGACTTCCACAATAAATGCCTATCTGAACCAAACTAAAATTATATGACTATATTAGGAATGTTTACTCCAACCTCTATCCAAATTGACGAGACTTTTGCTGCTCAACTTCCCCAACATCTGAGCTTTAAGACTTAGCCCTATGGCAGTTTGATATTATTGATGAATTCCAAAAAAAAATACTGATTATGTTTGTAAACTGGTCAGTTCCTCTGGGCTAGTGATAACTTTAGAATCAGAGTTTTCTATATTGAATTCAGGTTTCACTTTTACTTGATTAAACTATGACTAGGACTTTGATTGGGCCACGTCAGTAGGACAAGGCAGAGGGGACAGTTTTAATTTTGAGCTGGAACCCTGGGAAGTAAACATGCAGGAGAAGAGCACAGAGGTATAAAGAAGGCTCCTCAGCCATGGCAAAGGCTCCAGGAAGAAAGAGAGCCTGATAAGTCTACAGCTGACCTCATGGAGAGACCAGAGCAGCTGAGCCCTGAGAGAAATGAGCCCCAGGAGAGAGATGAGACTTATCCTAGCCTAAAGCTGATACTGGAAGAAGCTGGGACCACAGAGCCTTAAGAGGAAGAGGAGCCTGAACCCTTCCAGACATCTGCAGCCATCTTGCTCCAACACATGGCTACAGACTTTGGTGAGGGAAGTAATTTACTCTTTATGACCTTGTCACTATAAGCTTCCACTCCAAATAAATATCCTTTATAAAATTCAACAGATTCCTGGTATTTTGCATCAGCACTCCTTTGGCTGACTAATAGAAGCCCCTACTACTTTCTCAAAGCTCTAGCTAGAATTCCCAGGGCATCACTGCAACAGTTTGCCAGTGATAGCAGACAGGGATTATTTATACAATTTACTGATGATAGAGCCAGCCACAGAAAAGTTAAAAGACACTTGCCCAATGGCATACAGCTAATAACCAACCAAGTTAAGGCTGTTCACCTGGCCACGGAGGAACCTAAAGACCTAACAAACAGGGAAGGGCAAAATGGGACCAAGAATTAAAGGATTAATTAAATTTAGACTCCTCAAAAGAGTCTAAATTTCTGCAAAATAGCCCTGTTATATATAAACTATGTACAGCCATTCCCATTAGGGTACAAACTGAGTCCCATCTGACAGAATATTTAAAAAGAATACTCACCAAACATGAGGTATAGTTAACACATACATAGTTATTTGAATGCCAAAAACAGCATAACATCGATGGTATCACCAATAGAAAAATACAGTAGTTTAACATTATATTCAAATATCTATTTTCGTAGTACTGTTAAATGTTCTTATAATAGTTTTGAAGACTGAAAGCAATATCACTTACAATGTCCAGTTTATTCTCAATAACAAAATTACTCTTAAAGGCAGGTGAAACACACAGTGAAAAGTAATACTCCATGTGTGAAAATCAATTCACCACATTGCAGTGCTAGATCACAACTCTGCAGTTTCTTTTTCTGAACATGACCACATTCATTCATTCAAACATGGGAATGCCTAATAACGATTACATAAAGAAGTAGATCATATCTAGGAAATCATTTTAATTAACTTGTGGGGGCGTTAGGCAATATAGATTGTTTAATGATTTGCTGGGAATGTTAAACTTCTACTTTAAGTAACTGACACATCTTCAGTAAAGTCACAAACTACTTATAAACTCTGAGGTCAACTTCTGTTGCTTTGAAATTTTCTATTAGACAATGCACAGCTTGACTGCTGAGGGTCTAACATTATCATTTGTAAAAACCCAGTCTCAGACTTATTCCTTAACATAGGTCATTGACAAATTTACAGCTAGAGATAGTCAGAAAAAAATCACAACACTCAACCTCAGGTTTACTTTACCATCCTTGCACTCCCTCCCTCCTCTCAGTCTTCCGTTACTGACCTCTTCTGCATATCTTCTGACTCAATCCTGTAAAAGGTATTCCATTTTCCCAAAACCAAGGGGCCTCCAAAGCAAAAACTTAAGTTGTTTTGATATTTAAAGAATAACTAACCCCCCGAAAATAAATGACCAACAGGAATGGGGGGGGGGGGGACTATACAAAAAGAAAAACGTAACCAGTTTTCTAAAATTATAAACTGTTACAATCCTCCTAGAATGCTATCCAGCAATGTAAATCGAGAGTAACAATAATATTATTACTTTAACCTAGTTATTTTACTTTAGGGATTCTAATCTAAAGGAATAATCCAAAATATGAAAAACCCATGTGCACAAAAATGTTCATCATAATGTTTACAACAGTGAAAATGTTGGAAATAACTGTCTTTAACAGAGGAACAGTTAAACATTTTATGCATATATCACAGAAGTAGCATGTGTTCTTAAAACTGAGTTATATTAAATCTAGAAGGAAATAAAATGAACTGTTAACAATGGGAAAAGAGTGCAATAATTAGAAATTTTTTAACTTTAAGTAATGTACTTTAAAAACTATTATATTTTACCATGAGAACAGAGAAATTATTAATTTATCTTTCAGTGTTAGCTATAAATCCTATAAAAAGACATATAAAATTATTCTGATACCATCCTGACCTAGCTGTAATGGTAAGAAATAAGAAACATGTTCTCTAGAACAGCTGTGTACAAAAATTTATGAGAACTGGAATAAAAGGAAAAAGCATCACATTAATCACTGATAGTATAATAAAGTAATAGGGTTATTTATTTACTTTCAAAGTTTTGTAATATTAAACATTTTCAGTATTAAAGAACCATAACAAAATAAGTTAGCTTCTTACAGAGACACAAGTGTTGGTAAAATGCAAATCAGTGCTTTGAACCTCTTTAGAGAGATAATTGTGAAGAGGTTTTCTGTGTCCAGGATGGAGGGAGACCAAGGTTAACTGCAAAGGTAGCTTTAAACTGCTGGAAGTGGTAGAATGTAGTTGTAAAATTTTAAATATGAGTGTTGGAAACTTACTGACACATGATATTGCTTTCAGTCTTCAAGATTATCATAAGAATATTTAACAGTACTACAAAAATAAATATTTGAATAAATGTTAATTCTTGGCACCATTTTGCCCTTCCCTGCTCTACCTCTCTTAAGGAAATAGATATTTTCAAACAATTCATGCTAAATCTAATTATGAAAAATATGGGCTGTAAGAATCCAAGGCAACAAAACTAGAAAAATGACTGAATTCAAGGCCCTAATAGTACAAGACAGCAAAAAAGAAAAACAAACAGGATTCCTGAAGTCAAGGCCAAGGAAGTACCAGGAAAGATAGCAAAGGGATGCTATCCATTTTCTATTATTAATAGATTTTAAGTGGGTAAATTTGTTGCTGAGAAAGAAAAGGACTTTAAAAGAATAATTGAAAACAACCCTTCAGCATCTTGAATGAAAGAGACCTATGAATTAAATAAAGATGGCAGAGAGAAGGCCTAGCAATGCCCAGAGCTTAACTCTTATGTTCAGCTGACTGACTTGACCTGCACTTGCCATGTGTTTCCATGTTACGAAGTCAGTGCTCTGAAGTAAAGTACTACAAAAGGAAAGAGGAGTTATACCCAACCCAGAGCTACACCTCTGGTGTAACCAGGACCCCATGACATTGGATAAGGGAAATGAGGAATCATCAAAAGCAGGCTTTGATGAACAAGTCCCCCATTGCTTTTATCTGCCTTTCTATATCAATTTTATAACATTATAAATTAATTTTAAAATATTTTAATATTTATGTCAGAGTATTCACCTCAAAAGAAACTCACAAACATATACATTTAATTATAGAGGTATAAGATTCTCTTCCATTAAAGGAGATAATTAGGAAGGTTATCCTAGTAACTTAAAAAAAGGAAACGTGCCTTACAAAAGTAAACAAAAGTCCATTGGTTCAAAGGCGATCTCATTATTTTTCAATAGGAGAGGGTAATGATTTCTATTATGATACTTTAATAATTTAAAAAGCATTTCCACATATATAGTCTCTGTTAAAAAGCTTGTGAGATAGATCATTATTACTCCCATTTACAAGACAAGGAAATCAACTGACTGGTAGGTTGCCCGAGTGAGACCTCAGCCTCTCCTCTCACTCTCTCTGGTGATCTCCAGTAGCGATATGGAACATCCCACAGATGTCTGTCCCTCTGTGAGAATGAATTTAAAGCTCCTTCGTAATATATATACCCTTGAGATTTTTGAATCCATGTTCTACCTCTCTTACGGAAATAGGTATTTTCAAACAATTCATGTTAAATTCTTTTGAAACCAAGATTTTTCAATATTAGGGAAAACAGATGCAAATGCAAAATGAAAGAAGTTGAATGAAACCAAGTAATTCCCAGTTTTGACTGGAAATATCAGTATACGCTTCAGGAATATAAGTATAATTTTAGCACTATCCACTGAGAAGACCTAGACACAATGATCACTCTTCGTACCCAAATCATAGTTATTAATATACTATTTTCAATTGAAAGAAACAAGAGCCCCGAAGAGAAACAACTGATCCTAGTCCGGTATAGAAAAAGTAAAAGATGAGCGTGGTAGATTTTGTCATAGCCGAAAGCAAAAAAACAAAGACTACTAAGATCCTGTCAACTCAAAGAAACTCTCTCTGGTCAAATGATGTGAAAATATGAGCAATGAAAATAATAATTGTTAAACCCAAATATATTTATATCTAAGTATGCATAATTTTTTAAAACCTGAATCAACATATTTGAGAATTCTAGGCAATCAACTCATTTTTGGGGAAAACTTGTAAAAAAAAAAAAAAAGAATCAAGCAATAAACAGGCCTTTCCTCGAAGCAGCCAAATAGTTAAGAAAATTTCTTTCTCTAGATCTATGCCAGCTAATAAATGAAGGAATAATTAGAATACAGTTTTTAAACCACTAATGAAACAATGGATCACCAATGGCCGCAGCATCCCAGAGAGAAAAGTTTACATAATGTAATTACTAATGGAAATACACAAAGCAACTATGAAACATTCCTATCTACCTTTCAAAAAACTATTCAGCTTCTAGATCTAAATATCAATTTAAAGAAGGATAGAGAAGAGAGAAACATGTTCAACATCACCATAGGAATGCAATCAGCAACAGACTATGGGGAACTATAAAGGACAAAAGATCCTGTTTTCCAACAAATACATTTCAAGGAAAAAAAAAAAACAAAGAGGGGAAGAGGCATTAAGAGGTATAAAAGGCAAGAACAAATGTAATGTGTGAGCCTTATTTGAATAATTATTCATACAAGTTAATTGTGACTAGCAGTGAAATTTGAAACTTAAAATAATAAATTGTTCATTATTTAGATTTTATATTGATCTTGTGATAGTTTTTACAAGATAATCTTTTAGAGATACATACAGAAATATTTATGGATGAAATGTGACGTCTGAGATTTATTGCAAAATAATCCAAGATGTCAGCAACATAGATTGGTGTATACATAAAACATACATGGCCAGAACCTGCCTACTGTTGTAGCAGGATGATGGGTGCCTGGGATGTGTGCTCATCTCTACTTTCTTGTATGTTTGAAATTTACCATAATTTTAAAATTAGATTTTTTAAAAACCCACTTACTATAAATTACTTATTTATCCTTTATTCTGCCCCTTAGTAGATAAAAATAACTCCTCTTTCACTGTGGGCTTTCATTTTTAATGTGCCCAATTTTTCCCCCAAAAAGAAAATTCAGTACAGTTCCCTGAAAAACACTAACATTAAATATTAATATAGGAGAAATCAAGAAAAAGATCCATTCACAATAGCAACTAAAAGAAATATCTAGGAGTAACTCAAAGGATGCAAAGGACTTGTACACAGAAAACTACAAAATTTTGCTAAAAGAAATCAAAGATGACCTAAACAAATGGAAGAACATTCCATGTTCATGGATTTGAAGACTAAATATTACTAACATGTTAATTTGGTCGCCAGCTGTTAAAACAAATACCATGCAATGAGTTGGCTTAAACAACAGGAATTTTTTGGCTGACAGTTTGAGGATAGAAGCCCAAAACCAAAGCATGAAAGTGGTGCTGTCCCAGAAGATTGTGGCATTCTGTGGATATCTCCCAGTTGTCCTTGGTCCTTGGCTTTTCTGTCAAACAGCAATGTACATGGAAGCACTCCTGGTTTCTCTGGGCTCCACTGACCTCCTGCTCCTTCCCAGGGCTTTCCCTCTACATATCTGAGTTTCATTCTACTTATAAAGGACTCAAGTAACAGGATTAAGGCCCATCCTGATACAGGTGGGCCACATCTTAACTTATAAAACCTCATCAAAAGGTCCTATGTACAGTGGGTTCACACCCACAGGAATGGATTAGGAATGGTTTGGGGCGGGGGGGGGGGGGGGGGGGGGGGGGGGGTACAAAGTTCCAAGCCATCACAGATGTAAATTGCATACAAAGCAATGTACAGAACGAACACATTCCCAATTAAATTCCAATAGCCCTCTTTGCAAAAACTGAAAAGCCAATCACCAAATTTATACGGAAGGGTAAGAGGCCCTGAATGCCAAAGCCAGCTTGAAAATGAACAAAGCAGGGGGACTTGCTGGTTTTAAAACTTATTACAAAGCTACAGTGATCAATGAAGCTCCTAGAAAAAAATGTAGGGAAACATCTTCAAGACCTGGTGGTAGGTGGTAGATTCTTAAACCTTACACCAAAAGCACAAACAACAAAAGAAAATATGGATAAATGGGACCTCCTTAAACATTTCTGTGATTCAAAGGACTTCATCAAGAAGGTGAAAAGGCAGCCCAGCCAATGGGAGAAAATATTTGGAAAACACTTATCCAATAAGAGTTTGATTTCCAGTCTATATAAAGAGATCATACAACTCAACAATAAAAGAACAAGCAATCCAATTTTAAAAAGGGCAAAAGATTTAAATAGACATTTCGCCAAAGAGGAAAAATAAATGGCCAAAAAGCACATGAAAAAATGTTCCGTATCACCAGCTATTAGGGAAACGCAAATTAAAACAGCAATGAGATATCATCTAACACCACATAGAACTGCCACTATTAAAAAAAACAGACAATAAGTGCTGGAGAGGATGTGGAGAAATAGGAACACTCCTTCACTGTTGGTGGGAGTGTAAAATGGTGCAGCCTCTGTGGAAGACAGTTTGGTGGTTCCTCAGGAAGCTAAATATAGAACTGCCATATGATTCAGCAATTCCTCTACTAGGAATATATCCAGAAGAACAAAAAACTATGACACAAACAGACATCTGCACACCAATGTTCATAGCAGCATTGTTCACAATTGCCAAAAGATGGAAACAACCCAAGTGTCCATCCACCAATGGATGTATAAACAAAATGTGCTATAAACGTATGATGGAATACTATGCTGCAATAAGAAGAAATGAAATTCGGACATATGTGGTAACATGGATGAGTCTTGAAGACATTATACTAAAGTGAAGATTGCATGGTCTCATTAACATGAACTAAATACAAATAATAAACACATGGAATTAAAACCTAGAGTATAGGTTATAAGGAGATAAGAAGAGGAATGAGAAGAACTATGGATGCTTTTATGTATGTAGAAGTTTTAATGAACTTGACTGTAAAAGTGTGGAGATGGATAGAGTTGACAGTAACACATTATAGTGAGTAACAACTGGCTTTGAAATGGGATTGTGACTGAAAAAGGTAGTCTGGGGAAGTAAAGGTCAATAGAAAGTAAGCTAAAGAATAACCTAGGGACTGAAGAACATCGTGAACCCAGAGGTGGTTGAGAATTATGGTTAAGGGTACAAATGCAAGAGAGTCCTTCTGTGAGCTAGAGAATGTGTACACCACCATCGCAGGGTGATGGGAATATGGAGAAACATGGGAAAACTACAATTGGTGTGACCTATAGACTGTGGTTAACAGCAATACTATAATACTCTTGCATTAATGCCAAGCTATACTGAGTTGATAATAGAGGTGTATGGAAAAAATGTGCCAAATGTAAGCTATGGACCATGACTGGTGGTAATAGTCTGATGATATTATCTCATCATCTGTAACAAACATTCCACCAGGGTGTGGAGTTGTATGGGAAATCTACACATCTCTATGATTGTTTTGCAAGTTCACAATATCTTTAACAAAAATACATTTTAAAAAATAGTATAGGTTGGGAGAAAATACACCAAATGTAAGTAAGATAAGGAATATAGTTGGTAGCAATATTTTGACAATGCTCATGCATAGTTTGTAACAAACGTTTCACACCAATGCAAAGAGTTGGTGAGGAGTGATGTATGAGACCCCTGTGTGACGTTATGTATTTTTTTTTGTAAGTTCGCAATCTTTACTATACACTTATTGTTTATGTGTGTTCATGTATGAATGATATACTTCAATAAAATAAAATAAAAAACAGCATAGTACTGGTATAGGGAGAGACATATAGACCAATAGACTCAAATTGAAAGTTCACGGAAAGTGGACTTGGCCCAATGGATAGGGCGTCCACCTACCTCATGGGAGGTTTGCGGTTCAAATCCCAGGCCTCCTTGACCCGTGTGGAGCTGATGCACACAAGGAGTGCCGTGCTACTCAGGGGTGTCCCCTGCGTAGGGGAGCCCCACTTGCCAGGTGTGCGCCCCATAAGGAGAGCCACCCAGTGCTAAAGAAAGTGCAGCCTGCCCAGGAATGGCGCCGCACACACACAGAGAGCTGACAGAACAAGATAATGCAACAAAAAGAAACACAGATTCCCGGTGCTGCTGATAAGGATAGAAGTGGTCACAGAAGAACACACAGCAAATGGACACAGAGAGCAGACAACTGGGGGTGAGGGGGCGGAAGGGGAGAGAAATAAAAAATAAATCTTAAAAAAAAAAAAAAATTGAGAGTTCACATATAAACCCATGCATTGATAGACAAATGATTTTTCCCCTTTAAGTGGGCCAAGTACACTCAAAGGGGAAAGAAGTCTCTTTGACAAGGGTTGCTGGAAAAACTAGATAGCCATATGCTAAAGAATAAAGGTGGACCACTACCTCAAACCATATACAAAAAACAACACAAAATGGACTAAATACCTAAATAAAAGAACTATGAAACTCCTAGAAGAAAGCATAAAGAAGCACCTTCAGAACATTCTGTTGGGCAATGATTTCTTCAACTTTACAAAAGCATGAGCAAAAGAAAAAATAGATCAATGGGACCACGTGAAATTTTAAAACTTTTGTGAAAAGGACTTTAGGATAAAAGCAAAATGAAACCTACAGAATAGGAGAACATATTTGGAAAACCACACAGCCAGTAAGATTTACTACCCAGGATAAAGACATACTATAACTCAGTGAAAAAGACAACCCAAAATCAAATCAGAAAAAGACTTGAATAGAAATTTCTCCAAAGAATACATACAAAAGTCAAAAAGCACATGAACAGATGCTCAGCATCATTAGCTGTTAAGGAAATGCAAATCAAAACCACAATGAGATACCATTTCATACAGAGTAGGGTTACTATTAAAAAGGAAAATAAGTGTTGGAGAGGATATAGAGAAATTAGGAGCAATCATTCATTGTTGGTGGGATGTAAAATAGTGCAGATACTGTGGAAAACAGTTTGTTAGCTTCTCAGAAAGTTAATTATATAATTGCCATATGACCCCACAATCCCAACTCTACAGAAATACCCAAATAAATTGAAAGCAGAGACTCAAAACAAATATTTGCAAACTGAGGTTCATAGTGGCATTATTCACAATTGCCAAAAGATGAAAGCACCCAAGTGTCCATCAACAAATTAATGGATAAACAAAATACGTCATATACAATGGATTATTATTCAGCCCTAGAAAGGAATGACGTTCTGATACATGCAATGACATGCACAAATCTTGAAGACATTGTGTTGAGTAAAATAAGCCGGACACAAAAGGACAAATATTATATGATCTCACTGATATAAAATAATTAGAATAAGCAAATTCATAGAGTAAGAAAGTAAAAATACAGGTTACCAGGGGTCAGAGTGTGCCTAAGGAAAGGGGAGTTAATACTTAAATTATACAAAGTTTCTACTTGTGGTGATAGAAAATTTTTGGTAAAGGAGAGAGGTGATGATAGCACAATATTATGGAAGTAATTAGCAGTATGAATTATGTATTTGAATGTGCTTAAACGGGGAAATTTTAGGTTCCCCTTTCAGGTTTAGGAATATTACTGGACTAAAATTTAAAAAACAGGACTATACAATTAACACTAGTGTAAACCATGGATTATAGTTAATAGTACAATTATAAAAATATTCTATCATACTATACTAAGGCAAGGTGATAATAATGAGGATGGTAATAAGGGAACTCAATTATCTGCATGATTTTTCTGTAAACCTACAACTTTTCTATTAAATTTATATTTAATAAAAAAAATTAAAGTATACATGAACATTAATGAATAGGACGTAACTTTTTACTACGCTCAAAAAAAAAAAAAAAGAAAATCAGTGAATAGGATCTCTCCCACCAAAAAACAGTAAAAATTACAACTTTAAACTGAATGATATAGATATGCAAATATATGAAATAGCTAAAGAAATTTAGAATATCAGCAGCAGCAAATAATTATAGAATATCATATAATGTTTAATTTTGTACCAAAACCACAATATTGATATTAAGGATGGGTTGGGTAAAGAAGATGTTAGAAAGCACAAATTTCCACAAATTTCTACCTATTACCTTCTCTTTCCATTAAAACATACCATTGCAAATCATTCACAGATTTTTCAAAGTTGCCTAAGTGTACACTTCAACACATTTTTAAACAATCTTTCACATCCTCTACAACCACTAAAATAACTTACACTATGGCCTTTTCTCACAATCCCCATTGACCTTCCCTGTTACTAGTATTTACCTAATAAACAGCTAAGCTACTAATGTTGCCTAAAGTAAATAATAAAAATCAGTCTTGGTCAAAATAGACTATAATACTATTACTATTAACATAAATGATAGAGAAGACTAGATGAGGTTCCATGTATACCACCACCTACACAAACACAGAGCTAAAGAATTTAGGCTCCCATTTCAATCAAGGGCAGAATTCCTTATTTCAGATATGTACTGACTAGAATCATACACTCTGGGTCTACATATTTCTTCTCAAATTGCAGTATCTTGCTATATATAGTATTATATACACATCAGGTTTCATCTAAATTTGCTAAATATTCCTTGATATGACCAGGAAAATGTCTGTCAGTCATATAATTTCATAACGAATACTGGATAAATTAAAGGTTCTGTTTAGAGAGAAATTTCAGTAAGATTATATTTCTCTAAAATATCAAAATTGCAACTTGTTCACAATAAAACATATTATTAGGCATAATGTTATTGGCATTAAAGAGATGTTGTGCAATTTGAGATACTGCTCATAAAGAGCTTAGAGGCATGCCTGGCCCACAGTCACTTCGGAGGTGTTATAATTATTGTTGCTGGTGTTGCTACTACTTCTACTAGCACTATTATAGCCACTATAACTACAGCAACACTCCTAGGGAAATGAGTGATTAGCAAGTATAAAAGTCTGTAGGAGATACAGAATATAGTGGAGGTAGACTGACTGAGCAACTAACAGGCATATCATTCTAAAAGAATGGGAGGAATAATCACAGAGGGTTTCATTGTGGAAGCAATGCCTGAACAAGGTTTTGAAAGATGAATGAATTCATGGAATATTTTCAATCATAGGCAAGAACACAGGCAAAGGATGAAGAGTTAAACAGTTCACACAAATAGAGAGAAGCTGATAATTTTCTTGGAGTAGGAGTTGTACAAATATAGAACAGGGAGTAGGCAGAGGGCAAATTTCTAATTCTTGGAAAGCTAATTTTGTTGTTGCTCTTAGTCAGAGAGTTTTTCTATGAGATTTCAAAGGTATTTTTCTATTCTTTTCTTGCTTCTCATTGAGAAGCTACAAGCTAGGTCATTTCTTTTGTTCTTCTACAAAAGCTTTGAAGGATATTCAAATGCATTAGTTTAGGTAAAGGAAGGTACATCCTTTTGGAAGTGTTTATGGATATTTACCAACTATCATCTCCTCTAAGTTTTTCTAGGTAACATGTAGAGTTAGTAAAGCCTTCATCATATATGTTTTATAACTGCTATATTATACCACATGGCTGCTTTTCCTGTTATTTAATACTTAACACAAAAACATTGTTTTAAAATAATTACAAAATTTCTTCCTTCATTCTTCTGTCTACAGATGACATCATGAATGCATATTCAAACTGGAAAGAACAATGCTCAAAGGCTGTCTCCTAAGTAAATAGATTATCTTATAGATTGAAAATGCATACTGGCAAAAAGATTCACAATCCCATATTTTTTTAACATACTGTTTTTTATGTAAGTCCAATTTCCCTATCTTCTATTGCAAAGGTTCTTAACAAGGGGTCTGTGAACTTGAATTGAAATACAAAAAAAAATTCTTGTGGGGACACATTGGTGCGGGTGTGATATATTTATTAAATAATACACAGTAGAGTGTGGACTTAGTAAGAGGTCCATGGTTTTCACCTGACTAGCAAAGTGGTTCAGGGAACAAAAAAGTTTAAGAACCCCTACTCTAGTTTCACATGACCCAAAAATGAAGTCACCAGTAAGTTTTGAATATAGTTGCATATGAACAGCGGCTGTCTTATCACTTAAGAATGCAGATTAAATTACCCTTTATGCTGCTACAGAAGAGTCACCAGAAAAACTTCTAAACTACCAAAAAGAGCGATTTTCCTGTTCTCCCTACCTTTAAACTTGTGTTTATACACTGTCCTTGTAACATATAAGAAAGTTTTGCAAAAATATCTGCTATACCTACTTGCCCACCACCATGGCCAATAGCACCCATAGAACTTGAAGTACACATTAAAACTAATTTCATCCTTGTTGTCTAAAGAGGAAAAAAAAAAAGTGTCCAAAGTTCAGCTATCATTCTAGAAATACAACATACAGACTTTACAGGAGCATGTTCTAATGTGGGAAACAAGAGGAATGAGGGAGCAAATTATTTTGGTCTTCAGAAGGCTTAATAAGCAGAGTGCAAAATTTCTGCTCAAGCAAACCATGTTATACATATCTAAATTATAAAATTTAAGTACAAATATGGACGTTCTCAAAATTATAATTGTCATGAGATAACTATAGAAATGATAGAACACTATGGTTTTAACTGAAACGCTATTGCACAATTTTTTTTAAAGATTTATTTATTTGTAATTTATTTCTTTCTCTCCCATTCCCCATCCCAGTTGTCTGCTCTCTGTGTCCATTCACTGTGTGTTCTTCTGTATCCGCTTGCACTCTTGTCAGGGGTACCGGGAATCTGTGTCTCTTTTTGTTGCATCATCTTGCTGCGTCAGCTCTCCATGTGTGTGCAGTCCCACTCCTGGGCAAGCTGCACTTTTTTCGTGCGGGGTGGCTCTCCTTACAGGGCGCACTCCTTGAGCGTGGGGCTCCCCTACGTGAGGGACACCCCTGTATGGCACGGCACTCCTTGCGCACATCAGCACTGCACGTGGGCCAGCTTCACCACACGGATCAGGAGGCCCTGGGTTTGAAACTTGTTCCCTCATGTGATAGGCAGAAGCTCTATCAACTAAGCCAAAACCCCTTCCTGTATTGCACAATCTTGAAATGTCATTTCAAGGATTAAAACCTTGGAAGTCCAGGTGCTCAACAATACGAAGATGGATAAACAAACATCATACAAGGAAATAATACCTAGCAACAGGAAGGAACAAACTAGTAATTCACACATCATCATGGATGAATCTCAAAAACACCCTGAGTGAAAGAGGCCAGACGCAAAAGAGTACATGCAAGTCTATGAAATTCTAGAATGGGGTAAACTAACCTGTGTGGAATGGGTATTGATTGTAAAGGGGCATGGGGGAACTTTCTAGGGGTATAGTCATGTCCTACATCTTGATAGTGCTTTGGATAACAAAGGTGTACCTCTGTCAAATGTCAGCTCAAGGCAATTTAAGATTTGTGCATTTTATTGTACAAATGAAAATATAAAAAATATTGAACTCTAGTTAATGATTTGCATGCTATATGTCTGCAATTTACTTTGAAATGTGCCAAAATATAAGATGGATTCATGGATTTAATCTAGGTGTTCAGTATGTGGCTGATGCTAGGTAATTCTTTTAACCATGCTCTATTTAAAAATATTTTCCTGAAAATATGGAAGGGAAAATCTGATCTTCCTAAAGTGGGAGTTAGATAGGTAGTAGAATATGGACATACAAAACTGTTCCAGAATATAAGAGTTCAACCTTTGTATCAGAAAAGAATTACCTCTATGAAATGAATATTCAACAGATTTAATAAAAGCTAAAATCTATAATATAACCTATTCAAAAACAAAGGTTAGATCAGTCCCATTGAAAATGTCATTTCAAAGCATGTGTTAAAAATACACCTAGAGCTAATAGCAATGTATTGCTTTAATTAGATTGAGGGATTTAATTACTTGGAACGAACGAAGCTGAGGCAGGCAATGTCAGAAAGCAGCTAGAACCAATGTTGTCTGTTTTATTTATTACCTTCACTGCCAATTCTTTGTCAAGAGACTTAGTGCACTAAGAAAACAACTACTCTCCATCATGGCAGGGATCCAGTGGTAGCTTTCTACTAAATAGCAATGGTAATGTTCTCTATATGAATAGCCGATGGCCCTATCCAACCACAACCTTAAAAAGCATGTTCCTTGGCCCTCCCTGTGAAGTACAGATGCCCATGCTTCAGTAGATGGCACTCTTTCCTCTGACACATCTCTGCACAAACTTCTAAGATAATACAACATGTAGATGTGGCACCATTCAATATTTTTATTTATTTTTAGTCCCATGGCACTAATCTTTAAAAATAATGAGGATAAAAGACAAACTAAAGACATTGGAAGCTATTTACAAGCCACATATCTGACAAAATTCTAATTCTAGAATATATAAAGAACTCTCAGAACATGACAGTAAAAAACAATCCAATTTGAAAATGGCCAAAAGACATGAAAAGACGTAACACTGAAGACTATATACAGAAGGCAAAAAAGCACATGAAAAGATGTTCAGCATCACTAGCTGTTAGGGTAATATAATAAAGACCACAATGACATATCATTCGCTACAGGCTTATTAGAACAAGTAAAATAAAAAATAGTGACAATACCAAATTCTGGCAAGGATATGGATAACATAGATCTCATACATTAGCAGCAGGAATATAAAATAATATAGTCACTACAGAAAACAGTTTGACAGTCTCTTACAGAGTTAAACATATACCTAACATGCAGCCCAGAATAATAATCCTGGGCTTTTATCCCAGAAAAATGAAAATAAACTCTGATACATCTATACCATGGAACACTCCTCAGCAATAAAAAGGAACGAACTATAGATAACACAACTTGGACAGATTACGCTGAACGAAAAAAAAAATCTTAAAAGGTCTGTACTCCATTTATACAACATTCTTTAAATGACAAAATTATATATATGGCAAACAAATTACTGAATTACTGCATGCCAGGCATAAGAGGTCGTGGAGGGGGTGGGGCAGGACATGGGTATTACCATGAAGGGGTAGCAAGGTGGAGATTTTTGCAATGATGATATAGTTCTGTATCTTATAATGTATAATATATAACATATCTGTGGTTATGGCTACATGAATCTTTATGTTATAAAACAACACAGGGGAAGCATATGTGGCTCAAGCAACTGAGCTCCATCTACCATAAAGAAGGTACAGGGTTCAATGCCCAGGGCCTCCTGGTGAAGGCAAGCTTGCCCACGTGGAGTGCTAGCCTGCATGGAGTGCTGTCCCATGTAGGAGTGCCAGCCCATGCAGAGAGCTGGCACAACTAGATGACACAACAAAAAGAAACACAGAGGAGAGACAATAAGAGACATAGCAGACCAGGGACCTGAGGTGGCACGAGAGAATGACTGCCTCTCTCTCACTCCAGAAGGTGCCAGGATCGGTTCCTGGAGCCACCTAATGAGAATACAAGCAGGAACAAAAAAGAGGATTATATATACACTTTACTCTGTCAACTTCCTGGTTTTGATATTGCACTACAGGTATTTAAGACTGAACAAATGGGGGGAAATTGGGTGAATGGTATATGGCACTTCTGTGCTATCTTTGCAACACTATGAATCTATAATTTCAAAATTAAATTTAAAAAATTAAGTTACTCAGAATATAGTTATAACTACTATTATAAAATAAGAAAACCTCACTAATTTGCCTTATAGTAATTCAGATTGCAAGATAAAGTTTATAGTTTACCAAAAGGGTTGCTGTAGCAGTTTGATATAATTGATGAATTCCAAAAAGAAATATTGGATCATGCTTGTAATCTGATCTGTACCTGGGCATGATTGAGTTACGATTAGGGCTTTGAGTACCCACCCCTTAGTGGTGGGGACTCACAGATAAAAGGCATGGAGAAGAACAGAGTTGAGGGGTTTGTTGTTAGCATTCGACCGGGGAAGTCAGCAACCACAGGAAAGAGAAGCCTGCAGGAGGAAGGAACCTTGAACCCAGAGAAAAGCCAGCCATAGGAACGTAGGAACGAACGTAGGAACGAACGTAGGAACGAACGTAGGAACGAACGTAGGAACGAACGTAGGAACGAACGTAGGAACGAACGTAGGAACGAACGTAGGAACGAACGTAGGAACGAACGTAGGAACGAACGTAGGAACGAACGTAGGAACGAACGTAGGAACGAACGTAGGAACGAACGTAGGAACGAACGTAGGAAGCCTGAACCCTCACAGATGTTGGCAGTGATCTTGCTCCAAATAGACATTGGTGAGGGAAGTAATTTATGCATAATGGCCTGGTATCTGTAAGCTCCTATCCCAAATAAATACCCTTTACAAAAACCAACCAATTTCTGGGATTTTACATCAGCACCCCTTTGGCTGACTAATACAATTGCCTAAGCAAATGAAAGAGAGATATAATGGGGAAATAAACATACTCAGAGACAGCTATATTGGCTTACTTTAACAAAATGTATCTACATTTCTATCTCAAACTATAGATTTGCTATCTACTAATTCATTATATATTAATGAAGTTCTAGCAGTAGTTCAAGCATTTATTTATAACCCACGGTCTTAGTTTCCCAGGGCTACTTTAATACATACCACAGACTAGGTGGCTTAAACAACAGGAATTTATGATCTCACAGTTAGGAGGCTAGAAATCCAAAATCAAGGTGAGGGCAGGGCCTTGCTTTCTTTCAAGTCCAGCGTGTTCTGGTGGTAGCTTGCCAACAATCCATAATTCTCTCTCTGCCCGTCACATGACCATCTCCCCTTCTGTCTACTACTCCTGAGTCTAAATTTCCTCTGCTTATAAGAACTCTAGTCATAAAGAATTAAGACTCACCCTGATTAAGTTTAGCTTCTACTACACTAATAATATCTTCAAAGATCCTTTTTACAAATGGGTATAGCCACAGAACCGGGGATTGGTACTTGTACATGTCACTGAGGGGAGATATGATTCAATTCATGATGCCTACTACCATACATAGTATGCGGTAGTCTTTGTGGAATTAAGAATGAAGTTTAGAATAGTATTTAAGGTTAAAGGGTTGGATGATCTGAATCACAAACTTGACTGGCCACTGCTATATCATCCTGAATAAGTTACTTAACCTACTTACAATTGTCGTGTCATCGGTAAAGTGAAACTGTTATATTATAGGCGAAAAGAATATAGTAATATATTAATATGTAAGTTAAAATAGAATTAAATAATAGAATTAAATAATATATATTATATTATGGCCTAGAATATTCCTAGAAACATTAAATGAGGGAATCCACATAATATGTTTAATCTAACAATCAGAACATATGAAACACTAAAAAAATGTGACCTATTTTTATCAGAATGATGGTGGGCTTTGTGGAGGAGGTGGAACTTGAGTAGCCTTTGAAGGATGTATAGAAATTCAACTGGCAGAAATGCGAGTCAGATCTTTCAAGTCAGTGGGTACCACATACATGATACTAGAAAGACAGGAAGTAAGAGATAAGTTATTCAGTCCTGCTAAGTAGAAAAGCAGAACCCAGGCTGCAGGATTCCTGCCTGGCGAGTATCACAGGGTCCTGGATGGGGCTGTCACCAAATATTTCCCTTGCAAAGTATGATAGGTCTTAAATGAACAGTTTAAGGAGCATAAATTATAGTGAGTCAGCACCCAAGTTACTCTCAGTTCTTGGATATTTATTTCTTTTCTTGTTTTGTTTCAGCTTCTGGTTTCTTTTTTAGGATGGGAGTGATGTTTGTCTTGCAACATCACCAGCCTTTGTCTGTTTGAAGTAAGAAGTATTTTCACCCTCTGTTGCCGCACCCCATTTAGAGACAGAATTGCTAGGTTCAGTATCAAAATTGAACTAACCAGTTCTCCCTGGAACCATGATTGTACAAACTAATATATTCAAATAGGAAAGTATTTGATAGCCACTGAGGTCAACATGAGACACACCCTAACAATGCAAGAGCTTACAGATAACTGTTCACAAACATAAGCTGTATCTATCAAAAAAAAAATTATGGCTAATTTAGGTTGAATGTTGAATGGCTCTCTCTCTTCTTTCCCCTGACTCAAAGACAGCCTTACTTTGAGATTATGGTACAGACTACAAAAAGCTGTTTAGGAAAAACTACGTAAGAAGTTTCTAGAAAAGTTTTGCAACAATTCAGAATAAAAACAGAAATTTCAAAATATATAGCTATTGTTTACAAGAAATTTCAAAGAGTCAAATTTTAGATTAAAAATAGAGAGAAGTCAGATTGATAGACAATATTTTTTATTCATATTGCCAATATATGTTGAATGGAGGCAAAATTAATTTGGAGAGATTGTAAGTAAGATATTTGGGAGAAGACTGCTTTATTTAGTAGAAATATTGTTTTTGCAAAAAAACTGGTTTCTAGAATTTATTAAAGCATAGGGCTCAATAAGTTTGAAAGAGTGAGTAAAGGACAAATTGCAAATGAAACTGAGCTTGCTATACAGTGCCCAGTTTAGGACAAAGGGAAAAAAAACATATCCACAGATGTTCTTCTTGGTTCAGTTTTATTCTCCTACCCCACCCTTTTGAAGGTTACTATCCCTGTACAGTTTTAAGCATTCAAGCTACTGTTGGAGTTACCCATGATATGCTATACCTTTTTATGTCAGAACATCTAATAGCCTTTTGTAATTCATTCACTGAAATATTTATTCAATACCTACTATGTGCTATTGGAGTTGGAATTCCTCAAAAGAAAAAAAAAACAGGTACATATAAGCTGAGCATTATTCTTATATTGATATATGGGTATCAGATATTTGAGATGGCACTTAAACTCTAAGCAGTTGTCCTTGAGCCCAAAATATCAGGAGTATCCTTACACAGATGTGGGCTTTAATGAAGAGCTGGTTGGTTTGGGCTGCATATCTCTGACTGTTGAGGGGCCAGGGAAAAAATATTACATCCTAGAAAAAAATCTCCAAGGACAAGCACCAATGCTAAACTAAGCTCTTTCTCTTGATAATTGTCCCCAACTTCACATTATAGAACATGAATGGTTTTAATGTGATTGGGCAGGAGGTGACAAGGATGAAACTAAACTGGAAGGAAACTGGAAGAGATGGCAATGTGGAAGGGACTAAATTATCATCTACATAAAAGAGAGCTTGGGGAGGGGGTTAGATCTTATGAGGAAGCATTTTCTACTCCAAAAATGCCAGTGTGCAACATAGGGTCAGTAAAGACTTCTACAATTCTGTAAGCAAAACTGGGAGTAGAAGACAGGAGACAGGAACCACCATTACTGAGAGGAGATCTTAGAACAATACACCACACTATATCAACGATATGAAAGATATTAAAGATCCTAAAGAATCCAATCAATACGTAATATCTCATGTATGCAGGACCCAACTTGGGATAACAAGAAAATACCCATCTTCATTGTCAATAAGACAGAGGAACCAGGTTTCCTCCCTGCCTTCCTATCCCCAAATTACTCCTGGTGGTTCTTATAATTTGGATAAGAGCTTCAGAAAAGCAGAAATCTCAGAGGTATGTTTGAAAAGGAATAAAGGGCTCAGAATTACCCTGGAGCTAAAACCTGAAGGATATTCATTTGTCCCAGTCTGGGTCACCTTACTGTTGAACTAGATTTCTCAACTCTATGAATCCTGAGTCTCCCAATCATGCTTGCTTTTTTCTGAAATAGACTGAAAAAGAGAAATCAAAAAATCCTCCTGGCTCTCTGCCTAGAGGAGCCAGCATTAAATCTCAATAGGTATTTCCATCTTTCTCTCCCATTTCTCAGCAACCTCTGTTCTTTCCCCCCATTTCCCAATAAATAAACCCTTTTTACTGGCCTAAAAAAAACCTATCAGGTAAGACTATCCCAGAGAATTCCTTTTGAATATCTCTCAGATTGTTAGCAATAATTGGAACAAAAACAAGAGGGTTAAAAAAAAGCTACCACTCATGAATAAGATTTCACTACACACCCACTAGAATCCAAAAAGAAGATAATTTTGGAGAGGAGGTCAAACATGTGAAGTTTGGAGCTGTTGGGTGTGTAAAATGATACAACCATTTGGAAAATTGAAAGTTTCTTTAAAAATTCAACATATAAATAAAAAACATTAATGGGGAAACTTGGGTTGGCGTGGGATGATATATGGGGTTTTTCTGTAAATCTACAACTGCTCTAATTTAAAAATAAAAAGACAATAGAATTTAAAAGTGAATTGCATTAAAAAAATTAGAGAGTTTCTGTTTCTCATGGTAAGAAGGCTGGCCTCAGTCAAAATAAACCTAACAGCTATAAAAACAAAACAAAACCATGTATCTACCAAATGACCCCTTAATTCTACTTCTAGTTATTTGTCCAAGAGAAATGAAAACTTACGTCCAAATAAAGGCTTGTGCAAGAATATTCATAAGAAACTTGAGTCATAATAGTCAAAAGTTAGAAACAGACCAGATGTTCAAGAGGGGAATGGATGAACACACTATGGTAAAATCGAGTAATGGATTACTACTTAGCAATAAAAAGGAATGGGATATTAATACACGTAACAGGAATGTATCAAAAATATTATGCTACGTGAAAGATGACAAAGTAAGTGCATATTCTATGATTCTATTTACATACCATTCTCAAATAGGTAAAATTAACCCATGGATCAGTGACTACTTCCAGGATGTGGGTTATTAATTAATTAGGAAGGGGCATGAGAGAACTTTCTGGATATTGAAATGTTAACAACCCGCAGACTTGTTAGTATTGTTTCTCTTGGTACTGTAAAGTTTGAAATAGGTGCCAGCTACTTGTTAAAGGCAAACCCAGACATGGTGCCCAGCTGTCTTAGGAAGTATCACAGATACTGGGTAGAAGAGAGAAGAGTCAGGATGGCACATGGGAGCACCACCAGAAAGACCCGAGGATGTAAGCAGCCAGTTTGTGAAAGGGAAACAGGAGTGACTACGAGGTATGCCACCTGCTCCAACCTGAATGGAAGTTCTGAAAAGGGGAGGGTCTACACAATAACTTTTAAAGCTTGAAGGCAGATGCAAAAATTTTCTCATGCTATGAAGATCCATGAGGTCAAAACAGTCTGGAACTCTGGGCTTGCACTTGGAAAAGTGCAAAATATAACTTTGACTACCAGCAGACCGTGTTAGTTTTAGTTGTAGTAAGAGATATTGGGGTTGTTAGTTACCACAGCAATCCTAACATAGAGGCATTACTTATTTAACATATTTCTAAAATTCATCTATTCAAAAGAAATAACTTAATAACAATTACGCACAAGACACCAAAATAGCCCCACCAAGGTGTCCAAATAATAACGATTTCATTCTCTACCCTCAAGGTGGTTATGGTCTAACATGGGAGAAATGGAATGTATAAGAAACCAAGATATACTAGTGTGATACCTAAGGCATTAGAGCACTATGAAAGGGGCAGGACCCCAAAACCAATACTAAAGTACAGAGAAACACGGGTGCTGATATTTCTAAATAATAAACTATGCTATATATGTAAATAACCTACAGAATCTCTTCCAATTACCCTCTTCCTTGTTCCATTTCCCCAGTAGTTTCAGATACACCAGAATGGAGATTCTTTGCCATGGTGAGCCACTGATAATGTCAGGAATATATCGTTATCTTCAGAAGTTGTGGTTTTAATGTCTTTGCACAGTTAATGTACAATATTGAGCAAAGTAAATCGGTTTGTGCCCCAGACACTTATTTATGCAGGTGTCACTGGAGTTCAGATACAGCTTTAATACCTTCTCATGTTTTCAATCCTGTAGTAAAGTTACATAACCCAAAAAGAGACATGTTCTTAATCCTAATCCTCATTGCCGTGAGTATGAATCCACTGGAAAATAGGAACCTTTGAAGATACCATTTTTAGTTAAGATGGGCCTTAATCTATATACTGGAATCCTTTAATAAGCAGAGGAAATTTGATGCAGTCAGAGAAGGCCACAGGGAGAAGCCAGGCCTTAGCAGAAACCAGAGAGCAGACACAGGTGATCAAGGACATCACCCTGTGATAGGCAGAGCTGCAAGTCAGCCCTAGAACAATATGCTACAGACTTAGGGGAGAAACATGGGCAGGATAATGCCTTGATTTGGGACTTCTAGCCTCTAAAATTGAACCAACAAACTAAGTCAACACATCATGTGGGGGCATAACAACCTGGGTGACCAAAACATATACCATTAGACATCATTTCCAGCCTATTACCTGTCTTAGTTTCCTAAGGCTGCCTTGTAACAAATTACCACAAACTGGGTGGCTTAAAACAAAAGCAATTTATTCTCTCACAGTTCTGGAGGCCAGAAATCCAAAACCAAAGTGTTGGCAGGGGCTGCACTCCCGCCAGAGACTCTGGCAGAGAATTCTTCCTTGCCTCTTCTAGGCTCTGGTGGCTCCAGGTGTTCCTTGGCTTGGGTCTGCATAACGACAATCTTGGCCTTTGTTTTCACATGACCTTCTCCTTCCCCCGTGTCTCTATGTGTCTTCTTTTCTATCTCTTATAAGGAAATTCATCATTAGATTGAGGGCACACCCTAATCCAGGATGATCTCATCTCAAGATCCTTATTTTAATTACATCTGCAAAGATCTTTATTCCAAATAAGGTCACATTCTGAGGCTTCAGATGGATATACTATTGGGGGAGAGGCCACTATTCAACCCAATCCATCACCTGTTAGATATTGACATTATTTGCAAATATTCCAGTTCCATTCCTTCCCAGGCCATGACAGGATCACACATTCCTGTCCCTTCTGAAGTTAAGGGATGGGGCTGTAACTTACTTTCACCAATGAAATATGGACAGAAATGATGAGTGTCACCTCTGGGCTATGGCTTCCAAGAGCCAGTCCATAAGTCAACATACTATTTTTCCTGCCTCAGTCATTATAAAGGCTGTGTAGAGCTGCAGCTCTGTCAATCTGGGACTCTGAGTGACCTCAGTGCATAGAGTCCCCTCCCAACTCACAATAAACACCCAATGTAAATGAGAAATAAACCTTGGCTGTATTAAACCATTGGGGTTTTTGTACTATCCTGACTCATTTCTAAATCATTGTACAACTCTGACACATTTCTACATTGTTACCCTCTGCTGTTATTCTTTTTTCTCTATGAGTTTTTAGCCTTTTCTTTGTCTCCTGCCCATCTCAACTTCCATATAAAATGTTGGCCCTTTATCAGAATTACTAACCAGAGTACTTTTTTCCTTTTTCTACAAGTAACTGACCTGGCAGGTTCAAAGGATACAACTTCTACTCTTGTTACTTTAGCCAAAAGATTACAGCTAGCTGTTTTTAAGTTATTTATTCAGAGAAACAGAGGGGGAGAAAAAGAAAGAGGGAAAAATACAGCAGAGAATGAATGGGTATGAATAGGAGCAGACACATGGGATGGGTGTAAAACAAGAATACCTGTTTAAGGGCTCAAAGAGTTTAAAGAAACTAAAGGAATTCTAGAAGGTGGTGTGCTGGATAGTAAGCACTCCTCCATGTTAAAGCAATATTAGAAACTTTTAACAATGACAATAAAGCTCAACCAACTATGAAGACAGATGTTTACAGGTATGCCTGGAGGGCTTAGAGCAAGTCCGGCACCCAGTATCAAATGAAATGAATTGCTTCCTTCTTGTGTTCTCTTTTCACTAATGGGAATCTATTTGTGAGGATTTACCAAGTGTATCTCCTTCAAAATTGCTTACAACCTACTCAATGGGAGCAAAATATTTGGTAACCATATATCTGATGGGGCCTAATACCTAGCCTATATAAAGAAATCCTACACCTCAAACAGTAAAAAGATAAACAATCCATTTTAAAAATGGAAAAGTAATTTGAATAGACACTTCTCCAAAGAAGAAATACAAATGCAAATCAAAACTACAATGAGATATCATCTTACACCCATTAATTAGACCGGCAGCTATTAAAAAAACAGAACTACAAGTGTTGGAGAAGGTGTGGAGGAATGGAAACCCTTATCCACTGCTGGTAGGAATGTAGATTAGTGCAGCCATTGTGGATGACAGTCCTTTGGTTCCTCAGGAAGTCAACTATAGAACTGCCATATGACCCAGCAATCCCACTGCTGGGTATATACCCAGAAGAATTGAAAGCAGGG
This sequence comes from Dasypus novemcinctus, assembly GCF_030445035.2. NCBI lineage: Eukaryota > Metazoa > Chordata > Mammalia > Cingulata > Dasypodidae > Dasypus > Dasypus novemcinctus. The sequence continues at coordinate 40,268,632 of NC_080679.1, forward strand.
ACACGAACAGATACATGCACACTAATGTTCATAGCAGCATTATTCACTATTGCCAAAAGTTGGAAACAACCCAAATGTCCATCAACAGATGAATGGATAAACAAATTTTGGTACATACATAATGGAATATTACTCAGCTTTAAGAAGGAATGCAGTATTAACACATGGGATAACATGGATGGATCTTGAAGATTTTATGTTGAGTGAAGCAAGGCAGGCACTGAAGGACAAATATTATATGACCTCACTGAGAGGAATTAAGCAAATTGAGCAGGTTCACAGAGCTAGAGTCTAGGGTGGAAGACAGGTTTACAGGAGATAGAAAAGGAGAAGAAGGTTGTGAGTCAATGCCCATATGGGCAAAATCTATGAAAAGGTGGAAGGGTGTAGTTGTGCATTGGATGGGCATAACAGTGGTGTAGTAATGCTACTGGGCTGGGCAGTGCTGGTCTGGGAGGGCAGGTTAGACTGTCCATGGAACAGGGGCGAGGGTTGGGAAAGGGAGCAGATAAACTCTGGAGATTTGCAGGTATTTGGTTGAAACTAAACGTTGGGAATATTCTTCTGGCAAATATGGCAGGGAGGGGTTATGGCTTTAAGGTGTTGGATGTGGGGGATACATGGGACAGGTCGGACCTGGGGCAGGCTTCTAGGAGTAAGTAGCATTCATCTTGTTACAGTGGTTGTGTCAGGGAGTGGAGACTCACATAATGAGTGGGAAGGTATTAGACTCCCATCCTGGGGAGTCCTGCTATGTTCTCAAATAGAGGGGCGGCAGTCTCTCGGGAACACAGGCTGTGCCTAATAGAGGAGGACAGGCCAGTACGTTAAGCTCTCAATGTTGTTGCAAGTAACTCTGAAGTTAGTCCTTCAATAACTTAATTTTGGTGGTTACTGTGGGTCCTGAGGGGAGAGGGAGGGAGGAATAGAAGAAATGGAACACAGGACATTATTGGGGTAATGGAATGGTTCAACATGATCCTACAAGGACAGATACAGACTATGTCAAACTTCATCAAAATCTACAAAAGCATATAGTCAAAAATGTAAACAATGTAAGTCATTGACCATGGTTAGTAGCAATGTTCCAATATTTGTACATCAATTGTAACAAATGTACCAACCACATGTAAAATATTATTAATAGAGGAAAGAGGGGAGCTGGTGTAGCTTAAGTGGTTGAACACCAGTGTACCACATATGAGGTCCCAGGTTCAATTCCCAGGCCCAGGTTCCTAAAAAAAAAAAGGTGGGGGGGGTAAGGGAGAGGACTTTGGGTATATGGGAATTCTGTCTGTGTTCTGTAACCTAAAGCTTCTTTGAAGACAAAATGAAAAAAAATAAGGCACTGTGTGAATAAATGGAAACAAATGTCATTGTACATGTAAAAGAACAGATCTTATAGTGATGAAAGACATAATGGGGAAAATTTTTTATTTTATATATTTTACTTTATTTCAAACTTTTTAAAAATTTTATATTTTATTATTTTTTAAACCATCATTATTATATCATTTCCTATTAATTGTATTGTTATTTTGTTGCCTTCAATTTTGAAGAGGTTTTGGATCACAGAAGGGTTACAACTATGGCAAGGGAGGATCATTGGTGCGGGGTTTCAAGAGATGGGGGATGAATGGGAGTAGGTTCACCTGGGGCATACATATAAGGCATATGAATGTGCTCAAGTGTTCACAGGGCATTGTCACAGTGGATGGAGATCCACGCAATAACCAAAGAAATTTTTAATTCCCATCCTGGAGAGCTCTGCCACATTCTCTAATGGGAAAGCAAGAATTCCCCAAGTACAGGCCTGAGTACCTGGGCAGTGCCTAGTGAAGGAGGATGGACCACTGTGATGGGCGCTTGGTATTGATGACTATACTTATGAACCTTTTCTTTTGAAACTGAAGCTTAGCCTAGTATTATATGTTGCCTAAGAGTTACCTCCTGAGAGTCTCCTTGTTGCTCAAATGTGGCCTCTCTCTAAGCCAAAACTCAGGATATAAATGCATTACCTTCCCTTAGTGTAGGACATGAGTCCCAGGGATGAGCCCCCCTGGCACTGAGGCATTATTACCACATTAGCAAAGCACCTGGAGAAATACTTTAACCAAAAGGGCAAAAAGGTAAAGACAAATGAGTTTATATTGCTAAGAGATTTCAAAGTGAGTCAGTGGGTAATTTCAGAGGTTGCACTTATGCACATCTCAGCAGGAACTCTTTGACTGCCAGAGTAAATATTACTGCAAATAATGGGGCTCCTGAGGACTCTGGAGATATCTGGAGGGCAGACAACTCAGGAGTTTGGCACCCTGCCAGCAGGCCCTACTTTGAATTTATGCTCCCCATTGTGATAGAGTTGGACTGAGTTGTGTTCCCTACACATGACTCTGCTGTCCCTCTATCTGAACCTATAGTTAGTACTAGAGTTGATAGGTGTATGTCCAAGAAACTTAAATCTTTGGGCTGCCAGGTGGGTCCTGAATCTCAATAGACTGGCAACACCTACTCTCCAGTTCATTGGACTCATCCAGGACAACTAACAAGGAGATGATGACTGAAAATGACCATTTCAAGGAACAGAGAGTCTGCAACTGCAAACAAGAAAGTCTCATCCATCTATCCCATGGGATCTAAGCCCCCTCTCAATCAGAGGTGGAGTGGGCATCAACATCACAGAATCCTCAGGATTTGGGAATGGACTAGAGTAGACTTACAGTTGTTCTACTGTAGACTTGTGATCCTAGCAAAGGAAGAACTTTTATCATGGATGTAGAGGCAGTGACCATGGGAGGTTCTGAGGAGGAGGAGAGGGAAAAACAGGTATAATTTGGGACCATTTTTGGGACTTTCGAATTACCATGACTGATGTTGCAATGACAGATAAAGAGCACTGTATATCTTGTAATAACTTGCAAAAATGTACAGGAGAGACTATAAACTACAAGGAAACTATAATCATCATTTAGTGGCAATGCTCCAAGATATGTTCATCAATTGTGGCAAATGTACCAAACTAATTAAGGATGTAGTTGATGTGGGAAAAGGTGGGAGGGCTAGGGAGTAGGGCATATGGAAATTCCCTATTTTTTTTGTTTATCATTTACGTAATCTAATTTCTTTTAAAAATAATAAAAAAGTAAACCGTAAAAAGAAAAATTGCTTCTGATCTTTTAGTTAATATGGCGGGTGGAAATAAGATAAAATGGAGGCTGGCATGAAAGGGTAAAGGTAATGGCAAATAAGAAGAGAGCTTATGAAAGATTTGCTAGTCATAAAAGTATTATAAATAAGGAAGTTCCACTTAGAATTTGAGTTGAACATAGATGTCACCTTTACTAAGAAAAAAAAACTGAAAATTTGGAAAATGTTCTGTTATGTGGGAAATGAGGGGATCTAGAATATGATTGTAAGCAAAGTCCTTCAAAAATATAATTTCTTGCAACTAAAGTAGAAATGAGTTGACAAAATTTAAGTATAACACATTGACTAAAATATAAAAATTTAGAGATAAATATCCTCTGGATGCTTCCGTTCTACAGGCTTTATTATATTCAACTTTGTACTCTCTCATAGCACCCCAGAGTGTAAGACAGCAGATGTTCAATATATGTTTAATTAATCCAGCAGTTTAAGGTTTTCACTTCAGAAACATCATGACCTAATGAAATGCCTTTGATTGCTCCATGATTTTCAGTTTTAAATTTGTCCTCATGGCATTCAGATATACATAAACTCCCTTAAAATTTAAGTGAATAAATTACAAAAATTTAATGTGATTTTGTTGTTGCTAGGTTTCCATGAGATAAAGCTTAGATTTGTTTATCATGCCTCATTCTCAACTGACACAATCCCAGAAATGTTTCCTAAGTAAAAACAAAAGCAAGTCTAAAATATAAATTCACCCTTAATAATCCTGATATAGTCCAAGAATAACCAACTGAAAAAGATTATAGTATATGATGTTAATTCTCACATTAAATCTCTGCATTAAATATAATGAAAAATCACAGCCCATTATCTCTGTACATAATACTAGTTTTAAATGCTACCTAGCATGAATACCTGCAAGCAGTCAATTTTCTGCTCACCTGCACAAATAGCACTGCTTCAGCAATGTCACTGGCTGCACCACTGCACCAAGTATTTAACAATGGCACGCAGGCCAGAGTAGTGTGAAATCCTTGTACCTATTTAGAAAGGCACTTGAAAATTAAGCAATAGGTCTTTAATATTGTTTTCCCCTGCTAGGTGGTAGTTAAGTCTCAAGCTTGGTAATTTGCTGGTAGTTCAGCTTATCTAAAGACCTCAAAGTTGGACCATTTCTATAGGCATGCCCAACAAGATGAATTTATTCAGTGATTCTGAATTGCATATTTAAAGACAGTTAAATGATAAATTTATATATATATATTTTCCCCCACCAAAATTTAGAAGGAAAAAAAGAGGGAAACCTGGGGAGTGGGGGAATACCCACAATTCATATTCTCATGGTAGTTTCTAGTTAACATGAAAATAAAGCAACACTGGTACAGTCAAGGATTTGGGCCTCACCTTCCTTAACAAAGAGTCAATTTAGAATACACTGCATCCTCCCTAATATGTTCTTTTATGCTCCCCTCTTGTCATACCACCCACCCTGTGGGAAAGGACACTATAATATAACTGCTTGATACTGGTGACAACTGCCATAATTGACACAATCAAGGCATTTTGTACTTTTGCAAAAGAAATGAGTGAACCAGAAAAGGACAGTTCTGTATTCAGCCACCAAAAGCCAATGATGAAATGGCTGCCAATTAATTCTCCTAAAACCATCCTTCGGCTTGCACTGAGAACTTGAAGACATGAGCTCAGCAGGAGTCATACAGTGAGAGTACTGGACAGCACACATTTAGAATGCAGAATTATTCCAAGAGTTGACCTTCTCCATTCTCAGTACTGCTACCCTGCCGAATGGCCAAAAACCCAAGTCAGCGTTTGCTGAAAGGGAGGTGAGGGAAAATGCCTCTCTCAAAGCAAAGAAAGCATAGACAGACATGAAATCCAGATATTTAGGAAATACTTAGCAGGAAAGTATTGAAAAAGAGAAACCAATAAGCTAATGAAGAAGCACTTAGGGAAGAAAAAATTTTAAGAAATCATTAATTCAGCAAAATATTTACTGTATAAACTAAAATAAACAAAAACTAAGAGAAAGAAAAAAATCAAAAGAATAGAAAGAAAAATAGATTTTCCAAGAACATTAAGTCATATGTAGGAGTTAAAAATGCAAAAATTTGAAGACTGCAACACAAGATAATCCTAGATAAAACTGAAAGGGTCAAATTCCACCTTCCCTTTCCTCTGTTATTCATTTTGTCAGTTCCTTCTCATGACAAAGGTCTAGAATTTTTGGTTACCTTGAGTGTAAGAAATACTCTATTAAATAAATGACACCAGAAAATTAGCAGGTTGGTAACTTACCTGTAAACATTAGCATCTTAGAAGAAAGTGATTAGGAAGGACTGCTTGCCCCAAAGGAATTTCCTAGGAAATAGGTTCTCTGACTCAGACAGGCAGGTAACATCCTAATCACCATCATCTCGGTTATGGGCACATCCACTAAGGGTATGTATGCTCCAAGGACAGTAAACAGCACATACCCATCCTAACTCATTTACTTTAATTTAATCCTCACTAAAACCAAATAAGGTAGGTATCATTTCATAGACAGAAAATAGACAAATTACTTGTCAGAGTTCCTAGTGGTAGTAAGTGGCGGATCTGAGTTTCCAATCCAGGCCTTAGTAATCCCAGAATCCTCATCATTTTCACCACACACATTCCATGCTTCAGCATTCACTGAGATGCACTGCTTCCTCAGAAGACTACTTTTGTGATCCCAGGTGAAAATTTAAGCTCATATAATATTTATGGATATTTCTTGTCAGTCCTGTTTCCCTAAAGAATGAATATGGCCCAGTAAGAAGAACCATGTAAGATACTGTAGTTCAGACAAGAAATGTTTTAACAAACAGAGATAGATGAGAAAAAAAAAAAAAAAAAAATACTTTCCTCTATCCATGGACACTGGAGAAGGTATGGTTATATGACTGAAAATGTTAGAAAACACCTTGAAAACATACTAATTTTACTAGTCGCCTTATTCTTGGTTCATATAGGTTAGATTAGATTTTATCTTCTCAAAAAGGACCAAGTCTGTGTCCTCCAGGAGGAAGTGACTAATTTTTGTCTGGGAAGAAAACAGGTGAAATGTGAACTCTGTCTTGAAGAATTAAGAGCCACCAGAGAAAAAGGTCATCATAGCTTCTGCAATTTGAGTATTTCTACAAAAACAGGTTAACAGAGTTAAAAGAATCAGTGTTAAAATATCAGCAGGAGGCTCCAAAAGGTACCATTTGCCTTTATGAATCTGTACCCACTGGGATGACTAGGCTCATGTGTCAACTTGTCCTGGTAATAGTGCCCAGTTGTTTGGTCAACCAAGCACTGGCCTGATTGTTCCTGTGAGGTGAGGACATTTCATGGACTTAAATCATAAGTTAATTGCATCAATGGATGATTTTATCTATAATCAACTGAGGAGACCGCCTTCAGCAATGTAATATGTCTCCTCCAATCAGTTGAAGACCTTAATAGGACAAGTAATGTTTCAGTCAGAGGAGATTATTTTCATCTCTATTTCAGCCAGCCATCTTCTGAAGAATTTATGAAAAACCTTCAGAGATCCCAGCTTGCAACCTGCCCCTATGGAATCTGGAGTTGGGCATCCCCACAGTCCCATCAGACAATTTTATAAGAATGGATAATATTGACAGAGATCTGATGGTTCTATTTCCCTAAAGAACCCCGATTAACACATCCCAGCCTTAGCATAACCTTGCAAACTTCTTAGAGGGAATGATAGGGCAACAATGCAACTTGCCAAAATGACCTCCTAGGAAAGGGGAGGAAACTGTTGAGATAGCTGAGAGACTACAAAGAAGAAAATATGTCAGATGATTTTTAAAATGTATAAAAGACTGAAACAAATAAGGACAAAGTAGAAATAAAAATAGTTTGGGAAGAGATGACAACGTTTAAGGGAAGAAAGAACATTTCACAGACTTTTTGGCTAAATCTAATACAGTATTAATAGAATGCTAAAATGGTACTTCCCTGTCAGTTTCAGCAGAGGACCCCAACTCTAGATGACACATTCTTGAGTAAGGTGCAGCCCATCTCATGTTGGGCTTACCACATGACTTCATAAGATAAGAAATTCAGCTTTATGGCTCTTAACTCCCTTACCCATTTCTGGAGAATAAGGGAACCTAGTTGGAGTTCGTAGAGCAGACTTAGTGTACTGAGAAGGAATGCCTGAAGGACTCACCTGCTGAATTCTTAGCAGCTGAGGAAGGAAGAATGAATGACCAGTCAGAGAACTGCAATGGGTGCATGGAGTTGATGGTCTGTGAAGAGGCCTACAAGACTCAGATTAAACATTAGCCCATCCAATGTTCCCTGTTCCAGAGTATGCAGTAGTATTAGTCAAGTAAGAACTTTGCTGCCTATGGTAACAAAATAATGACGCTTCAAAAATGTCCTAAAGCTTAGAAACTGTGATTGTTTTATTACATGGCAAAGGTGAATAAACGTTGCAGATGGAATTAGAGTGCCAATCAGCTTGTCCAAATGGGCCCAATGCAATCAATAGAAAGGGTACCTCAAGGTGAAATACGAACTAGAAGAAAGTGGGAGAGATGGTAATGTGAGGAGGACTCTGCCTGACATTGCTGGCATTGAAGATGGAGGAATGGGAGCCACAAATCAAGGAATCCAGGTAGATTCTAGAAGCTGGAAAAGGCAAGTGAACAGCTTTTCCCCTAGAGTCTCAGGAAGGAACGCAGCCCTGGCAACACACTGATTTCACCCAGTAAGCACCATGTCAGACTTCTGACCTCCAAATCTGTAAGAGAACTAAGTTTGTATGATTTGTTGAGGATTGAATCATGTACCCCACAAAAGACAAGTCTTTAATCTCAATCTTAATCTGCATTCCTGTAGGTGTGACCTCATTTGTACATAAGATCTTTTGACGATTACTAGTTCAGGTTTGGCCAAATTGAATCAGGGTGGGTCTTAATCCATATTACTACAGGCCTTCAAGAGGAAATTTGGATGCAGACAGAGAAGCCAGAGACTAGAAGCCAGAAGCTGAAGAAGGCCACAGGAGAACAAGGACATTGCCATGTGATAGAGGACTGCCACTCCCAGAATGACATCAACTCTGGGAGAAAACATGACCTTGAGGGCATCTTGATTTTGGACTTCTAGTCATCAAAACCCAAAAAAAAAAAAAAAAAAATCCTTGTTAAAACAACCCATTCTGTAGTATGTCATAAGAGCTCTGGAAAACACAAAAAGTGATAGGAAGCGGATACACGGCTCTACATACCAATTTTCCTTCTCCATCCTCCAGAAATGGGGGTGTGAGAATCTGAGCTTAATAAAATGGAGACAAGTAATAAAAATGTGAGGTAAGAGAAGAGAGGCCAGCCAGATCCTCTTTCCCCCAGGCAAAAGAGCAGAACTGAACTGTGGTCAAGGCATAATCATTAACTTAGAATAAAGATTGCAGTTTTGATTTTTTACACTAGTCTGGGTATATTAATTATTGACAGGAGGGCATTTTTTTACATCAAATTGACTAGGAGAGTCTTAGGATTTGCTCTACATTTCCTCCAGGGACAAGAGGGAAAATATCCGAATGGAATAAACGTAAAGGGACTCTGGGGGGCAAAAATAAAGTCACCGTGTGATTACCCCTCTTGAAACTTTATTATTAAATGTGACAGCTATATAAAACTGAAAAGGACTGGGAAAGAAGGGCATATCATGATAAATCAGAAACTTGATTTCCCACTACACTAATGAGGGATTTTGATATTTGAGAAACAATGAATATAATGATGATACTGTGGAACTACATAAAATAATGAAAGATTAAAGGAAATAATAAAATAGGATGCTGCACAGATTATATTAAAGATAAACACACACACACACAAACACAAGTAGTGATTTGGAACTGTATAAAATCAAAGATGAGTCAAATTTTTCTTCAGTTGTAGTTCAAAAAGGATGTGATTGTGGTGAACCCTGGTGGTTGAATGCAGGCATTTTCTCAGCAATTTCCTTAGCCCACCCCACCCTCAATGCCTGCCATGAAAATAAAGGAATTTAAAATGTATCAAACCACAAGGCCAAAGAATAGAAGGGGTGAGTACTACAAATGAGATGGCAACATAATTTCCAAAGTTGAAAGCAGATAATAACCAATTTATCAAATTAGAAAAAGCAGATACCTGAGCCAGTACAAGAACAAGTAAACCACAGATTCATGACTCAGAGGCCCCAGGCTCCCTGAAGATAGAGGCAAAGGCTGAAAACAGAACAGGTTGAAGCTCTGTGCAGGCAGTCATCTCCCCTAATCTACACAGAAGGTTAAGGCTTACCATGAAGAAATAAAATGAGAAAGACATGAACTTGGGATAAGAACTTTGTAGACATTAGGCACAGCTGAGAGCAATACTCAACAATGAGGAATCCCGTGCAAGTCTGAATTAAAAATGAATGAACCTTGGACCTCCCATGTGGTTGGCGGACACTCTGAACCATGTGATGAGCTCACCCACGCACAGTGCTGGTGCGCGCAAGGAGTGCCGTGCCACGCAGGGGTATCCCCCATGTAGGGGAGCCTGGTGCACAAAGAGTGCACCCTGTAAGGAGAGCCGCCCTGCGCGAAAAAAGTGCAGCCTGCGTTTGAGTGGCACCGCACACAAGGAGAGCTGATGCAGCAAGATGACACAAAAGAAGGAAGAGACAGATGCCGGGTGCCACTGACAAGAATACAAGTGGATGCAGAAGAACACACAGTGAATGGACACAGAGAGCAGACAACTGGAGGGGAGGGCGGGGAAGGGGAGAGAAATAAATAAAAAATAAATAAATAAAATAAAATCTTAAAAAAAAAAAAAGAATGAAAGAGGTGGCTTCCTGCAGTCCCCTCTGTACTCTAAGCAACCTGGTTACTGGTAACCCAACTGTATAGACATAAGATTAGAGAATTCCCCAAAGGGAGTGTATCTCAAAGTGTGGTATAGATAGAGGATAATGGGGATGGGGGTTGTTGGCACTCTGTGAAATCAAAACTATTTTCTTTATGTGCCTTTTTTCACTGTTGAAATCTGCACCAATGGTGCAAAAGTAACAGCGAGTAAACTCCTGGTTCTTTTAGAATCATGGTGGTAGTGTAAAACTGCACTGTAGTCATTATATTCTTCACCATTACACTCAGTCTGAAAAAAAAAAACACATAAAAAGTGATTTCACTTAAAGATCTTGATGACCCAATAAAAATTTTTATTAAATCTCAGCCTTTGATTACCCCTTTTCAATACTGTACAATTCAAAATGAGAGGTACATATATAAAACACTTCTATCTCAAACATGTGATTGTTGTCTCCTGGAAAAGGATGTGTGGTTTCGTTTGACAAGCCGAACCAGTGGTTTTATTCATGGAAGACCATTTTAACTTCAAAAAATAACTGACAGGGAAACCATTGTTATTTAAACTTGGGTATTTGGCAGGCATTTCCTAAGAAATGAACACACTGACACTGTCACTTCAAGGAAAACAACTGATAGCACTTATTGCCAATGACAAAATTTGAGATTTCAAGGAAAAATTAGGGTTTTGGATAACAGATCTACAACCATAAGCTAGACAGTTTCCCATCCTGAAAGGCTTTTCTGACAAGACTGATTTGCAAGTTTGCATAATTCAGTCAACCAGTATTTTCTAAATGACCAATGCATGTTACAAAATGTTCCAAAGCCATGTATGGGTAAAAGATTCATTCAAAATGCAAGATAAACCAACTGATTTTAACATATAGGATATGAAAAGTTCATTGATATGGTTATAGAATCCACATCACAACTAACCTTTAGAAAACTACCTCTTGTCAAGTTTTGGTGTAGTATCAAAGAACATATGCAATTATCTAAAAAGATTTAGAACACGGCCTTCCTTTTCCAACTACATGTCTATGACGGCCAGATTTTCTGCCCTTAAGACAACTTATAGAAACAGACCAAATGCAAAGGCAGGTCTGAGAATCCAGCTGTCTTTATTAAGCCATACAGTAAAAAGTTTTGCAAGAAATGTAAAAATGTCACTTCTCACAAAACTGCTTTTTTGAAAATAGTTATTTTAAATAAAATCAGTTATTTGTGCTAACATATAATGGGTTTATGACAGTTTAAATCAATGAAAATGATTTTTTTTTATAATTTCCCAAATTCAGTTTATAATATAATAAATATTGGTAGATGTATCCCACATAAACAAAAGCTTTATAGCTGCATTGTCTAATATGGTAACAAATAGCTACATATGGCTACCAAACTCTTGAAATGTGACTAGTCTTAAGAATAAAACATACACTGGATTTTGAAGACATGACATTAAAAAAATAATATAAAATCTCTTAATATTTCAACATGCAATCAGTATAAAGAATCAACAATTTGAATTTATTGGGATAAACTATTAATATTAATGTGGCTACTAGAAAATTTCAAATTATGTACATGGGTCCTATTCATGATTTGCAATATATTTCTATTAAACAGCACTGACCTATAGTATCTGCAATAATTTAAAAGTATAAAGGGGTCCTGGGATGAAAAAGTTTGAGACCACTATTCTACAGGAAATGGAACAGTCCACAGAGGGGGTGGGGGACCCTATAGATACTGACCTTTGGGAGACCCACCAAAAAAAAAAAAAAAAAAAGCCAACACAGAAAGGACTTACAGTGAAAACCAATAATCAGTAAGACCAGAACACAGAGATTCATTTAAATATAAACAGGCAGCAAGGACTACCAGATTGGAAACCCTCTTACATGAAAGATCAAAGAGATTAATACAAATTTTAAAAGGGGCAAAAAAAGATATTCCTGTGGAAAGACAGAGTGCCAGATAGCACTATCTTTCTGAAAAAGACAAGGTAATTAAAGACTTTGAAATTTTAAGATGAGAAAATACTGCATCCATGAAACAAAAGCTATGCTTAAAAATGAAGAAACATTCATAAAGCAAAAAGGAACTCTTAAGAATTAAAAATCTGAAGGATGAAATTAAATTCAATAGAAACTTTAAGATAAACGTGTCTGGTTATTTGATAGTTTGATATTAGGTAATGAAATGTGGAAATGAAATGAAGAAATTGCACAGAAAGTAGAAAAAAAGATAAAGGAAGAAACAGCTTCTAAAAAGATAAGAAAATTACAGCAGCATTCCAGACAATATAAAAATGCAAGGTGATAAAAGAGCTAGAAAAAGAACTGAAAATTTCTGTGTGGGGAGGGAAGACAACTAAAGAAATAATATCTTTCCCCAAAAACTGAAAGATAACTCTACAGATTAAAAGGCCCTAGCAGCAGGAGAACCAGCAAGATGGTGGCAGAGTAAGGAACTCCTAGAGTCAGCATCTGCTCCAGGTCTGTTAGCAAACACCCAGAGCTCTCTGGAGCTAGCTGAACCACCTCTTTGGGGGTTCCAGGAGGCCAGAAGGGCATCCTGCAACGTCCTTGGGAGAGTGGAAGGAGGAGACTGCCTGTCTGCAGAGAAGACTCGTAAGTAGAGCGCCTCGCACCACAGAGGCCGGTGCCCATCCTCCACTGGAGGCACAAGCCGCCCCGGGAGCTGTTCCATGACTGGAATTGAAAGCTCCATTTCACCAAAACAGGGAAGGAAGAGACAGTTGGGCACCAATTTCATCTATGATGAGGAAATTCAGTGGGCTACAGTATGATCCTTAGAACAGCTAAGGTTTGAGCCTGTCCAGGTCAGAAAGAGGCTGGGAGCCGCCATCTTAACTCCACGCCTGGCAGGAGGGGAAGCAGGGTGGACTGAAAATCCCAGGGCTGGTGGAGACCAGCTTCTTCCCATCAAGATCATATTGCAGGTCTAGCCTAGGCTCCAGTGCCACCTCCAGCAGGGAGGAAGCTGCGGGACCTGTGCCAGCCTCTCCAGGAGATTACCAGTCAAGCTGCAGAAGCTGGTGATTGTCCTACTCTGGCAGCACAAGCTGCCCCAGGAGCTGCTCTGTGATGGGAATTGGAATCTCTAATTCCCAGAAACAGGGGAGGAGGAGAATGGTTGGCTGCCGATTTCAGCTACTGATTGGGAAGCTTGGCTGGCTAAGAGATAACCCTGGGAACAGCTGGGGTGAGAACCAGGCCAAATCAGAAAGAGGTCAGTAGCCGCCATTCTAACACCGCCCGCAGCCTGAGGGGAAGCCGGGCTGACAGTTTCTTTCACGCAGACCAGCCTGCAGCCTGCCTAGGCTTCAACCCCGCCTCTGGCAGGGAGGAGGCTGAAGAGCCCTGCAACAGCCTATACAGGTAACTGCAGGAAACTTTGGCTGGCATAGACTGAAAATCAGAAGTCTACCAGGGTAACTGCGGTCATCTTAGGACCCGCACTGCATAGATTGCTGCCCACTCCTGCAGCTCCATCCCTGCCCCAGGTAGGGGAGAAAGGGATGTGAAGCTTCATCAGTCTCTCAGGGCAACTACAGTCTAGGCCTGCACATGGATTATTCCATATAGCTGTGACTCTGTCCCTACCCCTGGCAAAGGAGAAAGTTGGGAGAATTTCATTGGTCCCTGGTACAATGAGGGCAGCTTAAGCCTCCACAGCTTATAGTATCAACTACATGCTTGCCTCCTACTGCATAACCAGCAAGGGAGAAATAAAAGGAAGCCCTAAACTAGAGAGAAAAACTGCACCCAGAATAAATACTCCAGTAAGCCGGATGCGAAGACACCAACAAAAAATTACAATCCAAACCAAGAAACAGGAAGCTATGGCCCAGTTAAAGGAACAAGATAAGCTTCCAGATGACATAAAGGAGTTGAGACAACTAATTATAAATGTTCAAACAAATCTCCATAATAAATTCAATGAGATGCCTAAAGAGATTAAGGATATTAAGACGACACTGGGTGAGCACAAAGAAGAATTTGAAAGCAAACATAGAAAACAGCAGATCTTATGGGAATGAAAGGTGCAATCAATGAAATTTAAAAAGCATTAGAATCACATAATAGCAGATTTGAGGAGGCAGAAGAGAGGATTGGTGAGCTTGAAGAAATGGCCTCTGGAAGTGAACATACAAAAGAACAGATGATGAATGGAAAAATTGAATGAGGTCTCAGGGAACTACATGACAGCAAGAGGCATGCAAACATATGTATCATGGGTGTTCCAGAAGGAGAAGAGAAGGGAAAGGGAGCAGAAGGAATATTTAAAGAAATAATAGTAGAAAATTTTCCAACCCTATTGAAGGACATAGATATCCCTGTCCAAGAAGCACAATGTATTCCATCCGAAAAAATCCAAATAGACCAACTCCAAGACACATACTCATCAGAATGTCAAAGGCCAAAGACAAAGAGAGAATTCTGGGAGCAACAAGAGAAAAGCAATGGGGAAGCAGACTTGGCCCAGTGGATAGGGCATCCGCCTACCACATGGGAGGTCTGCGGTTCAAACCCCGGGCCTCCTTGACCCATGTGGAGCTGGCCCACATGCAGTGCTGATGCGCGCAGGAGTGCCATGCCACAGAGGGGTGTCCCCCACGTGGGGAGACCCACGCGCAAGGACTGCACCCATAAGGAGAGCCACCCAGCCTAAAAGAAAGTTCAGCCTGCCCAGAAATGGCACTGCACACACAGAGAGCTGATGCAGCAAGATGATGCAACAGATTCCTGTGCTGCTCACAACAACAGAAGCGGATAAAAAGAAGAACACGCAGTGAATGGACACAGAGAACAGACAACTGGGACGGGGAGGGGGGAGAGAAATAAATAAAAATAAATAAATAAAAATCTTAAAAAAAAAAAAAAGAACTGCAATGCATAACATATGAGGGGTATCCGATAAGATTAAGTGCTGATTTCTCACTAGAAACCATGGAGGCAAGAAGACAGTGGTCTGATATAGTTAAGATACTACAAGAGAAAAACTTCCAGCCAAGAATCTTATATCCAGCAAGACTGTCTTTCAAAAATGGGTGTGAAATTATTCACAGATAAATAGAAACCGAGAGAATTTCTAAGCAAGAGACTAGATTTTGAGGAAATATTAAAGGGTGTGCGAGAGCCTGAAAAGAAAAGACAGGAGAGAGGAACCTGAAAGAGAGTCTAGAAATGAAGATTATATCAATAAAAGTAACTAAGTGTCAAAAGAGTGGTGAAAATAAAATATGACAGATAAAACTCATAGTCAAGAATAAACTCAACCAATGATGTAAAACACTTGCATTCAGAAAACTGCAACTCAATATTAAACAAATTTAAAAAGCCTTAAATAACTGGAAGAACATTCCATGGGTATGGAATGGAAGACTAAATATTAAGATGTCAATTCTACTCAAATTGATATAGAGATTTAATGCAATACCAATAAAAATTCCACCAGCAGTAAAGAAAAAATTGAAAACATCATCATTAAATTTATTTGGAAGGGTAAGGAGTCCTGAATAGCCAGAAACATCATAAAAAGGGAAAGTGAACCCTCATCTCCAGACTTTAAATCATAATACCTACCTATAGTGGTAAAAACAACATGGTACTGACCTAAAGACAGAGACAAAAGACCAATGGAACAGATCCTCACAGGTATGGTCAAGTGATTTTTGACTAGCCAATCAAACTCACACAGCTCGGGCAGAACAATCCACTCAACAAATGAAAGAAGTGGACATCCATAGCTGAAAGAAGGGAAGAGGACCCCTATCTCACACCTTATCCAAAAACTAACACAAAATGGATCAAAAAACTAAAAATAAAAGAACCATCTTTCAAGAATAATCAGAAATACCACATGTACTTGTGGAAGTGAAAAAAATTCCTCATTGTATAAAAATGCACCATGCTTATTTCTTCATTTATCTACCTCCTATAGTTCTTTGAATCTCAAACTTCTGGCTTAAAACTTGATAGGATGGAAAGAAAGGAACTTAACCCCATGACCTTCAAAGATTCATCCAACTCATTTTTGCTATGTCCTGCAAACTTGCCTTTACCATGTGACATAGGCAGATAAAAATAAGATGATCAGCATATGTCAAAATATTTGTAGACTTTATCTTAGTCTATAGCACTATAAACTAAAAGCATTAAGAATAAAAGAGTGCTTCCCTGTTTTATTCATTTTATTTTATTTATGACACATATTATAATCCCAATCATACTAAAAATCTTCAAGGTCACATCTTTGGAAGGGAGGTAGGGGGAAAGAGGGAAAGGACTAACTTTAAAACAAAGGCTTTATATTAGTTTTATTTACATGCCACAACACAATCTCCAAATGACCTCTGCTTTCCAAACTAACATTTTAACTAAAGTGACAGAGAATGGAATGCCACACTGAGAACAAGATAAAAGGTAGAAGTCTTAATCTAATGCTCTACACAGCATTATTCATGACAAGGGTTTCCCACTTTCTTAGACAGGGTTCAAAATGTCAGCTTTAACTATGTCACAAATTTTAATAGTCTGTTTCTAAATGGGTACCATAAGAAGGTTACAAGGACTTTTTCTGTAGCACATTCAGAATGATATTAGTTACTTCTCACCTGGCCAAAGGAGTCAAATCTCATCAATCCATTTCCTTTATTCTCATGCATTGGGGTTCATGCTGAACTAACCATTTCTACAGCAGGATAGGAGCTAGAATACCTTATGTTTACAAAATATATTAAAGTATGGGCAAGAAAGCCCTGGCTGAAGGCATCCCCATACTGGTTAAAGACTTGCTCTGCCAGCAAGGGGCTACTCTATCCTCTGACTGCTGCTGGGTACATGGCATGAGGGAGGAGGTTTTGAGAAGTAGAAAATGCAGTTTTGAAACTATAATTCGGTGTACACTGTAAAACTGTATTGAGGTCTTCAAAAACCTTAGGGCAATTTTTCAAGCATGTACTAGTTTAATTTTTTTATGATAGAAATGTTGCTGTGCAAATAATAAATACTTAAAATTGCTGGGCAGCAATCACAAGGATTGAACCAACTGACCATAAATTGTTCTGAGAAAGCTCAGGGGTAAAGGAGATGATGTTTCTCCTACCCAGAGAGAGAAAAGCCTTTAGTGAAGTACACTAATGTGGCAAAGTTTTCTATAAAGGACAAGGGGGGAAAAGCCAGAACCATGCTCATTAACTATGTAAGAAATGAACGTTAATATCTACCACATTAAACTAAAAAAACCCAGATTTGATATGCCTTCAGTAACATGGAACTTTAATCCCTCCTAGATGCCATTTTCCAATTGCAAAATATCTAGCAAAATATTTGGGGATTACCCCCCAAAAATTTTAACTTAAAATTTCCAAATGGAGCTGGAAACTTAATAAACTTAATGAGGAAGAAAATACCTTAAAAAGTCATTCAAGTTTAACTTTAGAAGCAAAAGTCTAAGTTTTACTATAGCTAAGATACCTTAAAAGAAGTATAACTCCAGAGCTATATAGCAGATTATTATCTGAACAGCCACAATTAAATCACAGTCAGAATTATGATAGAGGGGAACAGGGATCAGTTAATAGGAAAACACAGGTAGTCCTATACCTTTACACTGAATCAGCTTCAAACTTCTCCCTCACTCACAACACTACATATTTCAACCATTCTATTAATCTGAGACATAAAGAATGAAATCCTTTTGCCCCCCACCCCCATCACCACCAGGATGCAAATATACTCATGTTGTGTGTATTGGTGGTGGGGGAGAGAACACTAGGAGTCCAAAGCAAACGTAGCCAAAGAAAGGACAATCTCCTGTGTGACTAAGCATTTTCTAAAAAACTGAGACCCCTACACAATGATCTACAACCATTACCACCACTCCCAAGATTGACCAAGCCAACCAAATGACTTATTTATGTGAAAAAGCAGCTTGGGCTTTCAGGACCCATCGCATCCCAATCCTGCCTCCCTCCAGGCAGCACAACCCTGAGAAAAATAAGACCCAGCCAACTCTGAACAATTCCATTTGGCTTGAGTTTCTGGGAGCAAAGGAGCATTCTGCACAGCTTTATTGGCAGTGCCCTCCCCATAGAGATGCACAGCTGCCCACACACATTAAGGGTAGAAGAATGGGAAAGGGCAGATATTTCTTTCCTGGGAAAAAAGCCAGAGTGAAAGTTTTGGAGGATATAAACATATAACAGCTAGTGAAGAGCCATGGAAACCTCCCCAAGCAAATGTGCTTTGCCGTAAACTTTCCTTGGCCCTTATAATAATTAGGATTGTGTAAAGCAAATATTTGTTAAACCCACAAGCATGTGCTGTTGAAATGCCTAAAGTTAAAAACAACCAAATCCCCCCTCAAAACCACCAACATGCCCACTTTTATCACCACAGATATTTGTGAAGTAACTAGCTTCTGGGGATACAAATCTGTTGTGCCAGGATTCCAAAGATTTCAAAGGTCCCACTGAACCCCTAGTATTAAGCCCAACATGGCACATGTGCACCATTCTGGATAGAGGGCTCCTAAATGTCCAAGTTGTCAAAGGAGTCCAAGACTTTTTGAAAAATGCCACGGCATTAAAGGGATTATAACATACATTAATAGGTGGATTCTTCCAGTCATCTAGACCCACACCCTAAGCCTCATAAGGAACAGAACCCCAAGCAACCTACTCAGAGTTAATCCACTCTCAGTAAGTCCTTCACACAGGTCTCTTACAAGAGCAACCCTTACTCCAGTCCTTCAGGGACTGAGGGCAGCTGCACACCCTTCACAGGCACAGTCACCCCCCACATTCTTCATTCTCTTGGTTCCCAAATCCTTTGCTCCCACAGTTTTTCTAAATCTTTCATAATTTTCTATATCTTAATCTCTATTTTTTCCACACCACTCATAAGACAGCAACTAGATATACAATGAGCACTGCCTTCTGGTCCTTGCAAGGCCTAATTAAACATATAACATTGCCAACTTAACATGTTTAATAGAAGCCCTACTCTGCTGATAGAGTCAGTTGATGATGACTATGTCCTTTAATTTGCTCTCCTTCCCTCTAACAAGTTTTCCCATTTAGCCTCTATCTACATCACTTCCCAGATGTATTTCTTAGAACTTCATAAAGCTTAGTTCTTTCTCTATGTTGAGACTTTGTAACATACTATAAAACAAACCAAAAAGCCATCTTCCCAATTCTTTTAATAAATCTCATCATTTATATATATGGTAGTCTGCCTCTATAGTTCCTCTGGACTACTATATTAAACTGTGAGCCACTGCTCATTATCATATGTTTATGGATTATGTTCCTAGTTTGCTAAGCTTATCATCACTTTAAATTTTTAATTAGACAAGCTACTTTTGGTACAACCCAGAAATTTAGTGACTGCACCAGGATCTATTTTGCAATCACCTACTGGAAATTCTGATATACTCGAGTACATCTCATGTCTTCCTGACCAGTTTTTACTTTAAAGTCAGAATCAAAGTGTGCACACATGGTAAAGTGTGTGAGGGGGAAGTTTAAGGAAAGAAATGTTTTTCTTTCAAGGGAAATGGAAGAAAAAGAATGAAGCTTTACTATTTCTAAGAAAAACTACACACACTAGTAACTGCCATTGCATGATTATTTTCCATTTTATAGGAAGAACAGCATCCAAACAATATAAAAAAGGAATATCTATAGTCTAATTGAATTAAATGCTATAATCTAATTAGCTGCACACAGGTGAAACTTTCATAGCAGTTTGACCATATTAACCCAGAAGTAGGAACAGGTAATGAGACCAAGGAGTCATCTGTGGTAACCACTGGAACTATTTATAAATGGTTGATTCTCTTTGTTCTCAGCACATGGTAAAATCACACTTTCCCATCCACCTAAATTCAGATGTGAACATGTGACTGGCTTTGGCCAATAAAATGCAAACATAGGTAACATGTGGCTCTCTGTGCAGAAGTTTTAAGAGACATAGCATGGATTTCTACTTCCCTTTTCCCAGCTGCTGTAATCATGGAAACACACATTAAGATTATGCCTCTATCAGCCTGAGGCCCTGAGTTATACAATGAGTAGAGCTCCCTCTTACTGACCCACCTTGGACTCACAGTATGTCTGAGAAGTGAAGTGGTAATTTATGCCACTGAGGTTTTCAGGTTATTTGTTACTGCAGCATAACCTAGCCTATCCTGACCAATACTACAATTAATTTAAACACCAGTTTGTAATGCACTGTGCTATACCTATAGGAGGTAAGGACAAAAACCAGACCCAGGCACTGCCCTCAAGAAGGAAAGAGTCAGAGACACAGAACATGACCATGCATAGCAGTGAAACAAGGTTTAAAATTCCTATTTCTGTCTATTGAAAGCTCTCTAAAGTTACTGGTGGTAAAAATCACTTTCTACGGGAGGTGGGGGAGAAAAGTCAGCTTTCCATTGAGAGGCAACAGTATGAGTAAAGGTAAAGACAGAAAAAAATCATGGGAAAACATGCAGACAATGCTAGTAGATGGCTGAGTGTAGCGGCATCATGGATCACAGAACAGTTACAGTTCTTCTGAATATATTCCTAGTAAGGCATTGCTTGGCCATATGGCAATTCTATATTCAGCTTCTTGAGGTACTGCCATACTGTATTCCACAGAAGTCACACCATTCTACAGTCCCACCAGCAGTGAAGGAATGTTCCTATTTCTCCACATCCTCTCTAGCACTTGTTGCTTCTTGTTTAATAACGACCATTCTGTAAGGTGTGAAATGTTATCTCATTGTAGTTTTGATCTACATTTACCTAATAGCGAGTGATGTTGAACATTTATTCATGTGCTTTTTGGCCATTTGCAGTTCCCCTTTGGAAAAATGTCTATTCAAGTCTTTCGCCCATTTTTTAATTGGGTTGCTTGTTGTTTTATCATTGAGTTCCACCAACATTTGCACACTTATATTCATAGCAGTATTATTCACAATTGCTAAAAGTGTTCATCAACCAATGAATGGCTAAACAAAATGTGGTATATACATACAATGGAATACTATTCAGCTATAAGAAGGAATCAAAGTGGGGTGTGATATGATGACATGGATGAACCTTGAGGATATTATGTTGAGTGAAATAAGCCAGACACAAAAGCACAAATATTGCATGGTTTCACTAATACGAACTAAATGTGATGAGTAAACTCATGGAGGTAAACTCTAGAGTACAGATTACTAGGAGATAAAGTGTGGAAATGAATAGAATTGATGGCAACACATTATAGTGTGTATAACTAACACTGTTGATTTATTAATGGGTTGTGGCTAAAATGGGTAGTCTGTGGACATGAATGTCAATTGAAAGGAAGCTAGAGAATAACCTATAAGAATGTTTTT
The DNA here is from genome assembly GCF_030445035.2 of Dasypus novemcinctus. Taxonomy (NCBI): domain Eukaryota; kingdom Metazoa; phylum Chordata; class Mammalia; order Cingulata; family Dasypodidae; genus Dasypus; species Dasypus novemcinctus. Next base: position 40,290,101 of record NC_080679.1, read on the forward strand.
TACAAATTGTTAAGAATATGGTGATACATGGGAAAATTGCAAACTAATATAATTTATGATAGTTAACAGTAATATTGTAATACTTTTGCAGCAATGGGAAAGATATTATTTCCATTCTAAGGGACATCAATAGGAGGTGTAAGGTGGTATAAGATTTTTCCTTTTGGAGTAATGAAAAGTCTAAAACTGACATGATGACAGCAAACTCTGAAGAAAATGAGAGCTGCTAAGTATACATTTGAAATGGAAGCTTGGGACTGTATAACAGAGAAGCCAGCTGTGGAAGATGGACTGTAGTTAACAGGACAAATATGAGAATGTTCTCTCATGAACTATAACAATATCTAATACTAACACAACATTAATAATCATGTGGGCTGGGGGAAAATACATCAAATATAAGATACAGGTTATAGTTATAGTAATATTTTGACAACTCTCTTTCATAGATTTTACCAAATGTTTAAAAATGCAAAGTGTTGGTGGTAGAGTGATGTATGGGAGCCCTGTATGAGGATATGCATGTGTTTTATAAGTTCACAACTTTTACTATACACTTATTGTTTAAGTATGTTCATGTATGAATGATATATTTCAATAAAAATTTTTTTAAAAATAGAGGAAATGGGGATGAAATATAAAATGCAGAGCTTGTCAGGCCTTGAATGCCATGCCATAAAGTGATAACAGCAACAATAAAAACCACTATGTCCTAACCATTCTAAGAGCTTATGTACATTATTGAGTTATCACAACCACCCAATGAGGGTGATACTATTATTTTTCCCATTTTTACAGTTAAGAAAAGTAAGGTACACGGAGGCTTAGCACATTGCCCAAAGTAAGTAAAAGAACCAGGGCCCAGGGCTCAGACCCAGACAGTCCCACTGCAGTTTGAGATGTTAACCACTCTTCAATGTTTCCACCCACAAATCTGTATAGGCAAGGAGGACCCACTAAGTTTTATGCCAGGGAGTTCCACAATCACATCTGTTTATATGCAAATACACTTGTTATAACACACCAAAAGCAGATTAAATTAAAAGTAAAAAAGTACTTGGAAGCAGACTCAACACAATAGCTTGAATGCTCAATGTAATTTAATTGCCAGGTCAAAGGTACACAACACATTTAAAGGTGGAAGATACCAGGGTTTCTAAAGTCCACTGGCTCAAGGGCAACACAAGACAGGTGGGTATCCTTAATGACAGGTCTCCAGAGCCAGTCTAATGTGGCATCAGTGGACGGTCCAAAGCCATTGGTGGGAAGTGCTGATTGAATGCAACACCAAAACTGATATCGAGCCTCACAGCCCAGCCCAGGCATGGGACCCAGGACTCAAAGCAACTGGCCATCAATTTACCCTAACCTGATGCTCATCAAAGTAGTGTCTGAACTGCAGTTTTGTGCCTCAGAGGTCTGGTTATCATTATATTTATCAAGGGAGTACCCCCCTTAGTTGGCATCTAGGCAGTCCATATATTATTCTTGCACAAATGCCTGGTCATCACTTGCTATAAAAACGTTTCTCAATTTGTTTGCAATCTATTTGTGGTCAACATGTTTACAACATTTTGGGAATTCAAGATCATAATAATAATACACCATACCATCATGCTTCAAGAAGATTAGCTGTGCCATGTATAAAATGGATCACAGAGACTGGTGTGCACAAATTACCACAACCAATCAAGTTAAACAGTTCAAGAGTTAGCACAGTAACTAATAACTATCAATCAGTTATCCAGAAACTTGTGATAGATTATAGAAACACGCTTGTTGCCTATCAGTGCATGGGAGTTGAAAGATGGCCACAAATTCTTTGCTAGTCCTCTCACTGAGGGGGTGAAGGCTAATTCCCCCTCTAGGATATCTTGCAGACATGCTTGGCCAATAGATTATGACAGAAATGATGCTCTGGCTCTTCTGAGACCATATCACATGAAGCCTTGCAACTCCCACCTGGCTATCTTGAAGCACATTCCCTAGCAATCCTCTCTAAAAGCCCTGAGCCACCATAAGAAGTGCAATTATCTTGCTAGGCCACTGTCAAAAAGCCCCAAATCTCTGTGGAGAAGGGTGCCAGCTGAGCCCAGCCCACCAGCCATCACTGCCAAGGTGCCAGGCACGTGGATGAACATACCCTGGACTCTCCAGACCAGACACCTGCTAATATCATTAACTGACCCCAACTGATACTGTGTGGAACACAAGAATCGCCCAGGCAACCAGTGCCAAATGCATGACCCACAAGCCCCTGAGACATAATGAAGTGATATTTTAAGCTAGTAAGTTATGGAATAGTTTATTATGTGGGGAAAACTGGAACATAGTGTGTATTGAAGGAATGCTGAAGATCAACCAACTATATCAAAATCACTCAGGATAAGCATTTAAAATGGAGAATCTGGCTCAGCCCCTTACAGTGAGTGAATCAGAACCTCTGCACAAGGGCCCAAAGACTGGCATTTGTAGCAAGTCCCACCATCAGAAGTGCTTCTTATGCACATTAAAGTTTGAGATTAAAATCATTTTAAAAGATTAAAATCCAGACCATCGACACATTATAGAAGGAACCAAACAGAGCCTCTTACCACACAATAAGTGACATACAAAAAGTGACTTGTCAGTCATCTTCTGTGCTCATCCTGCAGTCATTCTCCACCCCAGCTGCCAGCAGAATCACCTGGGGAACTTTTACAGGTTACCAAAGTCCCACGTCTGTCTAGACCAAGGAGGAACACCCAGGTGATTCTAATACGTAGCCAGCTTGAGAGCTGGTGAGTTACAGTTAACCATTAATACTTGATAGCTTTTTAAGCCAAGAAAAAAGTCACTCAGGAGAAAAAGAAAGAAACTTTCAGTTCGAGTCCCCAATCGCGAGATGATCTCCAGACATCATGTTAGTAAAATAGGTCTAAGAGAGATACAATTTTTCAAAAATAAAATATCTGTAATTACTTGCATTTGTATATCATTTTTGGTCAAATATTTTTAAATATATGAAGTTTCTAAATTGAGAGAGTTTCAGGAAACAGTTTAGAGCATATGACTTTCAAGACGAGATTGATATTTCTGCTTTAAAAATATGATCTAACTAGAAGGACTAGATGCTAAAACAGCTTTTAAAGGAAAATATTTTTAAAAGCTTCATTGATTCTTTTAGCTTATGTGTTAAACCACTCATTACCACAGATTCTGTTCTCTTACTGAGCCAATATTAAATGTTTTTAATATGAGGAATTTCAGAAAATCAAAAGAATATTAATATTCAGAATTTTTACAAAAACAACACCTCCCTTTTGTAACAATGCATTGTCATTGTCCAATTTTCAGTGGTAAGGAAAAGTACTCAGGATGTCAAAGACACGGACGAGTAGGCTATTTTATTTCCTATAAGACATATACCCGCTCTGAACACTTAATATTCAGAGATTAGAAAATGTGGTCACTAATGATAAACGTAATTGTCTCAACATTTGTCTTCTCTGCTTCATCATCAAATGCTATTCAAGTGTGAATGAAAGAAAGCAAAATCATTTAATAAATACGTATTGCTCACCCAGTGAACGGTACCTGCTATGCACCAGGCCCTGGATCTGGTGAAAGGAAATTACCCAACGGCTTACCAAAGACAAGTCTGACTGAACCAGATGATATCACTTCAGTTTCTGCCCAGGAGGGATAATCCTAGAAGGGTAGGGAGTGGTCTCCTAAAATAGAGGCTAAACCATAAAGTAAAGATCTATTACACCAATTTTAAGCATACACACACTTTGAAGTGTTTTTCCAATAGTCCAATAGTTTACACTATACTACATAGTTCACATTCTTTTTGTGTCAATCCCCTGAATAATTAGCCAAATGCATTTGTGGCTGTAAATAATCAAGTGTAGTCTGTAAAACAGAGTTTTTATCAGGTTAACATGCATTACAGTTACAAGTTTTCTTAACAGATATTAAAACTATTTTTAAAATGCCCTATGATCCAGTGACGAATAATACTGAAGCTGGGGAGGGGAAGTCAAATTTTCAATGTTTTCATTATGTCTTGTTAAGTCAAGATAAATCCAAACAGTTTCCAATGACTGTGGATGAATTCACTTTTCAGCATTTAATCTGCTTCAGTAGAAAACTTAAATAACCACCAAAAACACTGTTTTTATGAGATTACAGAAATAATACTGGTAAATTAATCATGACCTACAAATTATTTCAAACATGAAATATTGTCTTTTTAATATAAAATGTGCTATTAGAAAGTGAGATCCAGAAAAATTAAGAAAATTCTCAGAGGTTGACAGCAAAGTTAATAAAACAGGAGTCTTAAAGGCATGAAAGAAAATTAATTTCGATGCCCCAGGTTATATATAAGAATTCAATATTATCAACTTTTCTGACAAAGTCTATTCCCAATGAAATTCCTTGTTCTCATACCATGCAGGAAGTATCTTTTGTGGACCACTTTTAAAAAAATAAGTGAGCACATGACTCTATAACATATAGAGAAGTAAATTTGCTCTCAAAGTTTCAGAGGAGGCTATTAACCTGGGAGCAGGAATATCTGTTCTTTTGAAACTTCTGTTTTTCTAGAAGTGTGGAGGAATTTATAATGATCTGGGTTCTGCAATTTGATTCAAAATAATTACTGAGCATCTATTATGAGGAAACAACATATTGGTCAACATGACAATACTAAGGGGTATAAAAATAGCTCCTGATTCATCCCCAATATATTTTATAAAATCTGAATAAGTCATTAACAGACACTTGTAATATAAATTACTGACTTACGTAATATGTCATTTCAGAGTAAGAGTTTTAACAGTTATGTCCATGTGTCATTGTATCTTCATATCTCACCCACTCCCATCAACAGCACAGAGTTCTTCACAATAACAGGAGTTCAAAATGAGTTGATTTGATTTGGTTTTCTTAAATTTAAGTAGGGACTCTCACTAATGAGATGTTTGATGTGACTCATGATACAATCTATGACAATGGAACACAGAAACAGGTCATAATGCAGATTAAAAACAGCACTTCCCTGAATTTAGAGTGTACTAACTGCAGATTAGGCATGGTGGATGTACACCTAATTACAACATTCTGACTTCCCTTGGACTCAATACCAGATTTTCACAGTCCATTTCTTTGTACAGGGTTTGTAGAAAGAGCTGAATTAAGAGACTGAAAACTAAGACAGTCAAATGAATACATTTACTTAGAGCCAATTTATCTAGGAGTGACAGCAGACACGTAACTTAGAATGCAATGAAACACCTGATATTTGTGTTATTTAGCTGACTACAAAGTGTTTTCACAAGAAATATCTCATTTATGCTGTCCATGTAATAAGATGTACTGTGTCCTTGTTGTAGGAAAGAGAATATTAGGCTCAAGGAATTAATGACAAGCAGCACTAATTTTTTTTCTTTTTCCAAGATGTTGCTATCTATCCTAGGCAAGAACCCCTTTCCTCCACGAAGGGATCAAACCCAATGATCTCAAAGCCTCCTCCAAGTCTAAAAATGCCATGATTAAAAAGAAAATTACAGCAACTAATGGTACATACTCTCTAGTAGGGCCAGGAGAACAAATTGCTTATATCATGTCAAGTCAATTAACTAAAGAGAAAGTTTATCTTCTTAAGTTATTTTATAAACATTATCTGTCTGAATAATTCAGATGAAGTCTTTCCTTTAACCACACAAGGTTACTTCTAGAACATGTCTTTTAATCTTAAACTGACCACTAAAAGAGATAAATTCTTCATCTTAGTTTAAATATTAGCATAGTATTTCTAATATTGACAATCACTTTCACCAAGTTTCTGGAGCCTAAATTAAGCAATTCATATGCTTAAGCTTTACATTATGAATAATCCTTTTAGTAACAGACCTATATATTAAAGCACTAACTCCTGATTGAATAAGAAATTCATTTGGGGAAGCCTATTTATCAAAAATGTATCATTTACATATGAAAATTCAAAATTCATATCACATATCACAATCATTCTTCAATTAATCAAATTTGATGAAGAATTCTAATAAGGTCTTACAATTAAGTTTTTTATATATTAAAAAACAATATAGCAATCACCAACTAATGTGTAAGACCTAACCACTACACAGATGATGGTCTAAATTTGAACTTGAAAGGAAAACCCATCAGCGTGCCTGCTTGATTTCTTTAATCTATTCATGTAGGTTAATTACCTGACACTCATTAAGATGACTCTGGGCTTCTTTAAATTTCTGACCATATTAACCTTTCCAACTAATCCTTATTAGAAAAATATTAAAGAGTGTTCATTGCTATTACAAATTGAATTCGAAATGATGAAACAATTATCAAATAAATGGAGTAGAAAACGAGGTTATATGCATGAGAAGATTCAATGCATCAAGTATTTTACTCCCATTATTATAAAACGGGAGTACATCCGTTCTTAAGGTCTTAAGGTCTACATCCGGGAAATGTGTTTAAATATCAGTCCTTGAAATAAATCTCTCCATTCCATTCTTGTGCCATTGAGTGACAAACAAAAACTTCAAGTTCATCATTAACAGATTCATTCTATTTTAAACTAAACAACTGAACAAAAAGATTTAATGTGTAGTTTAGTAAGTTTACATATATCAATTTTTAATAAGTCTCAAATCCCATAGAATTCATTTTGCAAACATCATGTAGAGAGAGGCTTATAAAGTACCGGTCAACATCACAAAAGCAGGAGACAAGAATGAAATTTTTCTTTTACAAACTAAAACCTTATCACCTCAGTTCTAGAACAAAAGAGGAAATTCAAAGACACTTTTTTAATTTCATTTTTAAAATATCCAATGTCCTTCGTATTTTCAACTAAAATCTCTCTGCAGGTCTTTTTTTTTTTTTTTAATGTTATGAATAGAGTATTAGTGACTGTGTTTTCTAAATACTCGCTTGAACTTGAGTTAAACTAGAAGCCAGGTTGGTAAAACACAGAAAAGGTAGAATATGTTAGATGCAGGCACTGACATGAAGCAAACAGAAGAATTATGAGAAAGAGATTAAGAGAAAAGGGAGTGGGGATGGGATATTTATGACAAGGGGGTAAAATCCTTAATATAGAAAGTATTCTCAAAAAAAAAATTGTTCTTCATCCTTTTCTCTTTCAAACCATAACTAGCAATAACCAAAGGAAAATACATATGACCAATCCATCCATAGGACAGAAATTAACATTAACTTTTTAAAAATGGGAAAAATGTTTTGCCTTTCTATTAATGAAGAAAGATGTTATTCTCAAACAGGGCTGCTGGCATCATTAGTTAGATCTCTTACCAAGTTCTCTAGAGAAACTGTACAAAAGCTTTAAAAACATGCATATTCATTGATCCAGCAAATGTAAGGGATTTTCCTTAAAAAAGACTTATGGAGGTCCACAAATTTTTGAGCCAGGTCTTCATTACAGAGCTGTTTATCATTATGGAAAATCTGTAGCACCATCAATATGCAACAATGAGATATTGCTTTAAAAATGTGTGATGCAATGCAATATTGTACACATACAAACATATATACATGCATATACATATTCTTTTAAGATTGCTCTTATATAAATGCTGTGTGCCAGGCACCGTTTTTACAAATATTAATTCATTTAATCCTCATTTTAAAAACTCTACTAAGTGGGCATTGTCATTTCTACTTTACAATGAGGAAATGGAGGCAGATAAATAACTTGCACAAAGTTACACAGCCAGGAAGTAGAAGACTTGAGATTTGAACCCAGGCAGTCAAGCCCAATAGTCTGAGCGCTAAATGAGATACAAAGCACATAAAAAGCAGTTACTTCCAATAGTGGAATTATGAGGAATAATATATATACTTGACTATATTTTCTAATTTTCTATCTTGAACATACATTATTCTTATAACAAAAAAAAAAGGTGGGTTTTTTTGGTTTTGTTTTGAATGCACGAATAAAAGAACCGCCCAGGAAATAGGCAAGGAAAAGAATTGTAAAGTCCAAATTATCAGGGTAGAGGTGATAGCTGAACCAAATAATGAACATTAAAAAAGCAGAAGGACAAAATCTGAGCTTCATTTTCAAATTGAGAGTCTTAACTGGTAAGTGTCAAATACTTTATCCATTTGGAACTTTGTTTCCAAATTATTCTTACATATAACACTGATTCTACAGTATATTAAAAATTGTGCTGTGATAGGAGGATCCCATACAAAATTGTTTACTCTGGATTTTTTTTTAAATTTATTTTTATTTCTTTCCCCTTCCCCTCCTGTTGTCTGCTCTCTGTGTCCATTCATTTTGTGTTCTTCTGTGTCCGCTTGTATTCTTGTCAGCAGCACTGGGAATCTATGCCTCTTTTTGTTGCGTCATCTTGCTGAGTCAGCTCTCCATGTGTGTGGTGCCACTCCTGGGCAGGCTGCACTTTTCTCACACAGGGTGGCTCTCCTTGCAGGGTGCGCTCCTTGTGTGTGGGGCTCCCCTATGCAGGGGACATCCCTGCGTGGCATAGCACTCCTTGCACACATCAGCGCTACACATGGGCCAGCACACCACACAGGTCTGGAGGCCCATGGGTTTGAACCCTGGCCCTCCCATGTGGTAGGAAGGTGATATATCCATTGAGCCAAGTCCGCTTCCCTGCTTACTCTGGATTAAACAAAAGAAATTTATTTGCCATTGGGCATTATCTGAGCTTTCAATGACTCTCCTAGAAACTAACATGTTGCAGCTTATCTAGCCATGAAACTATTTTGAGGATCTCCTTGTGGGACCAATGCTCTATAAAGCATACTCTGGGAAAAGCTGTTTTGAAGCATTTTCAATCATTCATCCATTCAAACAACTACCAGGTACCTACAATGTGCCAGGCTATACTTTGAACAGCCAACGCTACCAAAAAAACGGGGACTGAATTTGAGTTCCAGCTCTACCACTCAACTGCCCATCTAAGATTGTTCACTCATGAGTGAAAAATGACCTATCACCTCCTCTCCCTGCCTAACTGAAATGTTTAAGTTGAAATGAATTGCAAAGTCCATTTACATGTTAGCAATAAAATACTGAAGAAACAACTGCCTTCTCTTCACATTCTAGGGCTAAGTTGGTACCGTATGTCCTGCCTGGTTTCCCACAGTTCTCATAACTTTGCCCTATGAGGTGGTTTAAAAAAAAAAGAAAAGAAATTTGCAAGGGACTACTTTTAGCAGTAAATACAAAGCATCCACACCTGGAGACTTTAAAGACCATTATTTATTAGTGAGCATTCAAATAAACCCTTTATCTTCTAGGCATCAGTGGATCAGCTATCTACCCTGCCCGTGTCCCCCCAGAAAAACTCTGCCCTAGCCCTGCTAGAAGGGAAAAATTATTACATTCTCAGAAGTGAATTGTGGAAGCATCACACAGTACTATGGAATACAACAGCCTCATCACAGATCACGAGCACCACAAAAAAAAAAAAAAAAGAATTAGGCAGGTTTATTTCTAATACCTAGTTACCCAGCCACCTTATAATTCCTGCAAAGCCTGAAATTGCTAACTTTACACATATACATAAAAAATAGAACACAAATACAAATTTTTCCTGCAATTATTTTTCTTGCTAATATTAGCTTACTTGAAATCTTACTAGAAGGGTAGGGGTTTTTGCAACCAAATCTCTACTTTTTCACTAAGCAAAAAAAAAAAAAAACAAAAAAACAAACACAAACACACAAACACACACACACACACAAACAAAAAACAAAACCTCTAAAGCCAAAAAGGCCTCTTTATCGCATCAGGTTCATCCTTGAACCAGGAAGTCAAGTAAACATTTTGTGTTTTTGCTAAACTACTCAAAACAGCCATGTGTTTATGCATTCTTTGTTTCCAGGTTGATAAAAAAGATACAGGAAGTTTCTTGGGGAAAATATTCCATATGGCTCCATCATCACATAGGAGCCCTGCTCCAAGATGCTCAGCATCTTCAAAATGTTAAACTGAAATGAAAAGGAAAGATAAAAGAAGAAAAGATGAGGCTAGATTAGCCAGTGATTGTTTTGAGTATGTGATGGATATAGAGGGGCCCATACTCTATTCTGTATCTGTATATGTTTGAAATTCTTCACAATGAAAAGTTGTGAAAAAATGAAAAAAGGAAAATATTAGAAAATAATGACTTAAACATATTTTATCTCATGTCTGAATTTATACATGTTTTTAGAATTTTAGAACACATGTTTTAGAATACATGTTTAGAATTTTGAGTGCTCTGTAAAAAAAAATAATCATGAGACTCATTATACTCATGTTTTGTTTAGTTGTCTCTATCCCAGTAATTTGAGAGTTCCATGACAGCAGAGCACATGTTTTGCTCACAGCATCTAGCGTGGCACCTGCAAATTAGCTGCTCAACAAAAAGTTGGTTGAATTCATAAAATCCTATTTCTTTCTTTCACTTGAAGATTCAAATTGTGCCCAACAGCACAGCATTCTCCCACTTCCTTTAAAAAGGAAATCCTCAAGTCTCAACTTTGACAGTGCTCTAATTACTACAAAACGTCAGAAAAAGAAAAAATGAAATGTTAGAAACATACCCTCTTTTCATCTTATGGCCTTACATGAATAAACTTGACTCTCTGAAATTTAGTTTCTTCAGCCCCAAAATGATGAACAGACCTCACAGAATGACTTTTTATTTGAATAAACTATGACTTTTGTTTGAATAAAATATGAGAGTGCCCCACTCCCTAACATTAATAAGTAACCAAAATGCCGATATTCTTCTGTAAACTGTTTCTTCCTTCCTACCCACCTTATCCCTTTCCATGCTGCCTCTCCCTCATTCCTCATTTCCACTGTTCCATAAAACAGGCTACCTCACCAGCATTGGGTGGGTGGCTGGGCAAGGTGAGGAACACGATATAGAAAAGTAAAACACCAACCACTGCTATGAACATCCTATTCCCTGTAGTGCCTGCCCTTGCCAAAGCCCTCAAAAGTCCATCTCTGCTTCTCACCTACTCAATGCTTGGCCTCATCATGGACTCCAAGACCAGTGATTTACAAGAAGAGCCTCTACTACGCTAGTCCATCCAGTAGGGGATGAGTAGAGGATGGAGGGGAGAAAGACTAGCCTTATGGTCTCTTTTTGAGACTAGACGAGGAGGGGCAATGTCTTCTTGGCATCTCAAGTAAGCTTTCTGGGTGAATTTTCCTACAGAAACCCACTATGGTATAATCCCAATACACAAGGGTCAAGCAGGATTTTATGAACTAATGCAGCATCTGAGCATCCTGGGAAAAAGAGGGCAAACTTGCAAAGAACTCAAATTCTTAGAACAAGGCCTTTTTTAATAAGGTAGGCTAATAACTCAAAGGAATTGCTATTTCTCTATCTAGGTCACTATGGTCAACATTTGGCCTTTTGCCCTTAGAGACTATGATAGTGAAAGAAAGTAAATAAAGGCACCTGATCAAATCATCTCACAAACATCATCACAGATGCCCTTCTTCAATTCTGTGCTATTTACATTGCAAGACTGAGTACTTTTTATATTCTTCCTTATACTTTACTTCCTGACTTTTTCTCCAGTGAGAATGCATTTTATAGATCAGAGAATACAATACCATAGAGCCATCTAAAAGAAAAAAAATTGCTACTAGTACTTTGTAATTATGTTCCCAGAACAGTGACTATGAGAAAGGGGTGATTAAGAATTAAAGTGCTACAGATGGCAGTTCAACGCTGGGATCCAAAGCATGAGCTCTGGAGTTCCACTGCCCTGGTCCAGTCTGGCTCCAATGCTGCCTAGGTATTTTATCTCGAGCAACATAACTTGCCCCTTGCTTGCTCATCTGTATGATGGAGATAAAATTACCTACTTCAAAGGATGGTTGTGAAGATGAAATCTACATTAGGCCTTTAACATGTTCCTGAACTCAGTAAGTACTCAGTGCCTGGTCACTAACGTCAGCATCTCTGAATTTCCTTCATATCAGGCTTACAGTGACAACTACCTGAATTCTTTACAATTATTGTGACAATGTGGATAAACTTTGCAGAGAAAGACCATGTGTTTTCTATTTCCCATCATGCTAGATAGATGCTAAGTATTTAGTGGCATGTATAAGAAGACTTGGCAATGAGTGAAAGAGCAAAACAATGACTCAATAGGTAAAGTGTGCAGACCTCAGCAGAGACTTGAACCTTCTGGCACTCACTTATGAGGATTACCTCCCACACTTCTTTCTACTCATTATCTACTTCATCCTAATATCTTAAACTCAGAGTCCTTAATCATGCCTAGACTTTGGCTTAAGAGGGCCAAGTGTTGATGGTACCACTATGTGGCATCTATGAGTGCCATAATCTCTATTAATAATTGGAATTTATGCCTGAACATTTTGGATTCAAGGAAGAAGGCAAGACAATTGTGGCGTTCTTAAACGAAAACTTTCAGTAAAGTCACTTTACACTAAAACACTTAGATGTCACCACTTACATTTTAAGAACACCAGTCACAGTCAGTAAAAGGGAGAAAAGGGAAATAAAACCAGAAGGTGCAGGGGCATGTAAAAAGCAAAATATTTAAGAACAAACATCAGTTTTGCAGCTGCAAGACCTGGGATCCAATTTGACTATGCTGGTTAGTAGATGTGAGACCTTGCCTAAGTCACTTTTGAATCCAGGGTTGTCTGGCAAATGAGATTATTCTCCGCTCTACCAAATATTTACCAAGAAAATTTAAATGAAGTCAAATAAAATTTATAAACTCTGGGAATATGGCTATTGTAATAGCCAACTTGTTTAAGTTGGTGGATATTAATTAATCTTGAGAGAAATGAATCTTCAAAGTAGTAGAAAAAGCTGCCTTTTTGAAGATAGGAAATAGGTGGGGATTTGTAGATAAAAGGCTCAGACAACAAGCATTTGTTGAGTATCAACTGCCTAGAACAGGTGACTCCTTTGAGACAAAGTATGTTAGTGATTGCCCAGGACTGGGAGGGATTGGGAAGAGTAAGTGGTGGAGGCTAAGGGGAATGGGGGAGGTTCCCTCTGTGGCAATGAAAATGTTCTAAATCTGTTCCAGCGATGGATGCACAAGTCTACAGGCATATATTAAAGTCACTGCATTGTATATATAAAATGAGTGAATTGTATAGTAATTGGATATCCAATTATGAAAAAATTAATTGTACATAAGCCACAAGTACAAATACAAAAACAATTTAAAAAGAAAAACATTGTATGAAAATAAGTTTGAAATCTGATTTTTTAAAAGCTTTTAAATTTAATTTTCATCTTTGAGAGTTTTAGAAAACACAATTGTTATTAAAACCACAAACTTGCATGGCAGATTTTTTCCTGTGTGCTTTTCCACCGAGAAAAATGCACCTTTAACTACAAAAATAATTTTAAATAGGAATGAAACATATGGATCACAAACATGTTCTTTCCCTTCTACTATAAGAATACTGTATTTAACTCATTTTATGAATTTCCTAGGAAATGGTGAGCCACCTTGCTGTGAGAATAGGGATCAGCTTAGCATTTACATAGTATTCAAAGCCTCCTACTGGAGATGGGATTGGTGGCCTCGGACTCTTGGCCTCCAGCCATCTCTCTACAGTACCTAAACTACACAGGTCAGGAGGGGTCACCAGTTCCCCCCCTGCCCTCCAGGCAGGTCTGCAGTTCAACTATACCTAAACAATAATTGTTCACCCTTACTTGCTTTTCATATCACAAAACTGCTAGTATTAGTAGACAAATGACATTGAAAGTATCCATTATGGGTGCCATATGAAAAAGGAGTGCGCCCGTGAGGAGAGCCGCCCAGCGTGAAAGAAAGTGCAGCCTGCCCAGGAATGACGCCGCCCACACTTCCCGGGCCGCTGACGACAACAGAAGCGGACAAAGAAACAAGACGCAGCAAATAGACACCGAGAACAGACAACCAGGGGAGGGGGGGAAATTAAGTAAATAAATAAATCTTTTAAAAAAAAAAAAAAAAAGAGAGGAAAGTTTAGTACACTAAAAGATAGGAAAACATTACATGGCAATTCTGCATTATGTTTTCATGGAAATTTTCTCATGAAACATGAAGATAAATTTTAATTCGTCTTGCACAATGATTCTCCAAGAAACTAATAATATGCCAGCTAGAAAGTATGAGAAAGTTTGGGAAATTTTATCCAAATCCTGTATGCTTCTAAAAAAAATACAATTCTCACCAGATGTAGCTATAAAATTTAAATTCAGGGGAATTATTTTTACGTTCTCATGCCTGAGCTTGGACACACCATTTGCTTATGAACCTTAGCCCCTGAGCCCCAAGGGACATTCATTTCTATACATTGAGTTGGCAGCTATTGTTCTACTTTGCCTACTGATGAGCCAAACAGTTAATCTGTTTTAACACACAATGCATAAAAGGTTTAATTTCCGTCCAGAAAAGAAAGAGACACTTATAATCATTAGGCATTCATATTTGAATGACAGCTAAACATAAAAGGAGCATCAGGCATGCAGCCATCTGGAAAAAAGCTGGTATTCTTTCATATTATCTGTTCTCAAACCTTTAAGACAAAAGGGTCAGAGGTTGGCCCAATGATTCCATTTAGGAAGATGCTCATTTCAAATCCAAGGCCATTAATGAACATTTTGTCAGTCCACAGTAAAAGACAATCAACTTTCTCTTCCCTCCCATTTGGTGCATTTTGAAAGAAGGTTTCATAATAAACATATACATGCACACTTAAAATTATTTACCAAGATAAATTGTGTGTGCATGATTATAAATAATACATTTTTAGTTCCAAATAAAAAAGGAACATAGCTTATGGGGTATTAATACACAGTAATTGCAATATTCATTTTAATACAAAAGACAAAGTATTGCAATCAACCTGTGCTCATTATTAAAATACAATTTTTCTCCTTTTAAGTTACTGAACTCCAACTGGAAATATGAAATTTATCATAAAATGCTGAAGAAAGTCACTCTATAGGAAAAGTCTCAGTGCCTATCTTTAAAACAATATACTACTCTATGTTGTATATATAACTTGAAAACATCTTAATTCTTGTTCTTGTCACTCAATACTCAGTTTCATTGGGAAAGAAGAGTGAATCAATCCTTTCTCAGAAGGAAAAGTCTGATATTCTGACTAATTTTACTTTAATTAGAGGAATCTCAACACATACACAGCCATAGACTCAGGGAGTTTATTACGACTGAGTTGCAAACCTTCCAAAAGGAAGTCCTGGCAACTATAAACTATATTTTCTTCTAGCCACAAGCAACATCATCTCCTCTTACTGCTAAAGCAGTCACAAGACAGAGAGGCCCCTCGCCCCCTGTTCCCAGCCCTGCAAGGATTCCTGTTGATTGTTCATCAGCTTCAACGCCCATAGCAACAACTACAAA
The DNA here is from genome assembly GCF_030445035.2 of Dasypus novemcinctus. NCBI lineage: Eukaryota > Metazoa > Chordata > Mammalia > Cingulata > Dasypodidae > Dasypus > Dasypus novemcinctus. Next base: position 40,305,533 of record NC_080679.1, read on the forward strand.
CAGAAGCGGCAATTTGCACAGGATTCTCACCAACAATTCCCCATGCATCCCTCATAGTCATCCTCCAGGCAGACAGAATCCTTCCATTTCACATGTGGGAAATAAGGGAGGGATGGAGAGGGGAGAGTAGCTCAAGATGGCAATCAGTAAAGGGCAAATTAGAACCCAGGACTCCAGTTCTCTAGAATCAAACTGGTTTCCCCCTAATCAACCCACTGGTCCCCTATTTACTGTTGCAACTAAGGACTAGGTTGGTTTGCTGTCCCAGGCCTCCGCCTTCCATGCCACCATCCAGCAGGAATGCCGCTGCTGCTCCCCAAGACTTTGTTCCACTCCCCACCCTCAGACCATCTTCTTCTCATAAGGGGCTGTTCTAGAGATTTGGGACCTGGGCCATATCCCAAAGAGAAGTCTTATAGGGAGAGGGTACAGAGGCATGTCCCAGATCAATTCTGAGCCAGGACAGCCTTGTTATGATGGCATGCCCACAACAAAAGGAAGTTGAGTCTGCATAGGGCAACCAGACATCCCAGTTTACCTGAGATAGTCCTGGTTTACAATTATTAACAGCGCCTGCTTTACTTCCAAAAGTGCTTCAGTCTGAATGATAATTTATATGGTAGCCGTATGGATACCAGTCTGGAGGACTCCTGGTTTTATACACCCCCAGAAGGATCTTCCCCTTCCTCCCACCCCCTTTTTTCTCATGTTAAGCAGATGGCCAAGGGTAACAGAGCATGGCTGAAGTTCTATGTGAAATACTCACTGGCTGACAGGATCCACAGTTTATAAGCACACCCTCTGAAACATCCTAGAACCCCCACCCTCATTTCTTCTTCTGACTAACTCCTACTCCTACCTCAAAACTTAGCTCAGAAGACACCTTATCCAGGAAGTCCTCACTGAAATGCTACCTCTCTATGCCCTAGGTCTGCATTAGGTGCTTCTCCTTCCATGGCCCCCTGTATCTCCATCCTTGCTTTCTCACACTTAGTAAGCTGTACCTCCCACTAAACAGCAAACTCCTTGAGGGCAGGGGTAGTGGGCATTTGCTAATGTTCATTATAAAGTATTTTGGGGCCAGAATGTGATGCGTCTCCTAGGCTTCCTCAGGAGGTGGTCTCATGTTGTGGACAATGGAAAAATAAGAGATTTTTTTTTACTAGAAAATGACGAGAGTTGTTTTAAGAAGATGATACTGACGAAAGGGCAGACAATGGATCTGAGGGTCTCATCTTGACTTCGCAAGCAAAACACCAGATAGCTGGATAACAGTGCCCTCCCCTCATCATTGCTAATTTCCACCAATCCTTTTGATTCTACTTACCTTGATTTCTTCCTTTCTGTTCCATCCATCCATCCTAAGCTAGACCCTCTTTGGATCAATCAGATCAATAGCTACCTCTGGCCTTCCATATTCTATTCTATTCCCAATCCAGAGTGTTCTAAACAATCCAAACAGATTAATACTGATACAGCGCTTGCCTTCATTTGGCGCCAGAGCTTACCAGTAGCTCCACATTGTGTACAAAATCAGCAGAGTGGTCTCTGAGGTCATCTTGGTTTCTTGGTCCTATCTGATTTATTCCACCTTATTTCCACTAGTGTTCAGTGTGAATGCTGTTCAGTCAGATCAGTCTCTGCAAATCTTCTGCTCCAACACGTTCATGCCCACACTGATGCCTCTGCTCCTCCGCCAAGGTTTGGCTCTGTCCCCTCCTTTCTTGTGAACAGTTCCCAGCCATGCTGTTTACAGCACTTTCCTGTCATGCTTTTTTCACTTCAAGACAGACTCTCTTATACTCTCCCCTATTTATACCACATGAGCATATGCTGTCATCCCAACAATACGCAAACCCCTTGAGGGCAGACGGTAGACAGGCCTGTGCTCAGCCTTTATGGGTCTCCCCTGAGCACACTAGTGAGGCCTCATTAAAACAGATAGAGTGTCCATCTTCCATATGGAGGGTCCAGGGTTCAATACCCAGGGCCTCCTGGGCCTCCTGACCCATGTGGTGAGCTGGCCCACATGCGGTGCTGCCGTGCGCAAGGAGTGCCGTGCCATGCAGGGGCGCCCCTGCATAGGGGAGCCCCATGTGCAAGGAGTGCATTCCGCAAGGACACCCAGGAGTGGCACCATACACCCAGAAAGCTGACACAGCAAGATGACACAACAAAAAAGAGATGCAGTTTCCTGACAATGCAAATGGATGTAGAAGAACACACAGCAAACGTACACAGAAAACAGACAGTGGCGGGGAGGGGGGAAAGGGGAAAGAAATAAATCTTTAAAAAAAAAAATCTCACCTGGTCTTAACATATTAAAATTTTAATGGCCAACTTTTTAAACATGTGGCATCCTAGCTAAAGAGATTGAGAAGGAAAGAACACCAAGGCCGCAATCCATTTGGAAACCACATTTTGGAAGGAAAGTTGAAGAAACAGGGGGTCTTTAGATTAATTATGTTTTGGCCATCCCTGTGACCCCTGGAAACTAGAATCTTTAAGACTCCTGGCATTATAGGGGAATTAGATAGTTTCCTGTTTTATCTATTTTATCTATTTTTTTCTTATTTTTATTATTCTTTTTGTGGGTTTTGTTTTGTTTCTTTTTTGTTTCAGTTTCCCATTTAAATGATGCAATTCTCTTTTAAAAGATATTCCTCCAGGGACTGCTATTGGGCAGAGAAGAACAGAGTTTTTCTGTAAATGTATCTGTTTTTAAAGCAAATATGGGAATCCATTTTCAGTAATGCTTTCCAAATATATAAGGAAAATATATAAGTTTTAATGAAGTATTTGAGATTTAATTTAAAAATAAAGGTTAGAAACAATTAGACAAATAAATGAAATTGCCAGATATAATGATGCAGTGTCTTTGGAAATCATAAAAGAAACCTAAAGCCCCAATGGAAATCGTTGCAGTTCAAATACTGGGGGATGAGAGTTAGTGTGGGAATCCAAGTAAAACTCTAGCACTGGATGACAGTGAGGGCTTGACATAAACAGGTGATCTGCTCCCTCCAGAAATTTCAGCACCCTCAATATTAAAAAGCCACTGTGTTACTACTGCAGGCCAGCTTTATCTCATTAAGTATACGACAAATAGGCTCCTGTAAGTCCCACATATTGTTCAGCTGGTTCTGCCTGGAAGAATTCTAAACCTGACACAACTAAGAGTCGTGCTGAAGGCAGTCTATACCGCAACGTGAGAAGCAATTGGTTTGGATTCTAAAGGCAGATACCGTGACTTGTTGCAGTATGGTTTTCCCTACTTCAATCACTACCACAATAATTCTAATGTACACTCTCCCTCAGAGTATTAGTGAAAGAGGTATGAGCAAATAAACCAGTCAAGATGATCTAGGCTGTACTTCCTCACAACAAAACAAAAAAACTGAGTATATTTGAACTGAATAAACTTAATTTTAGTAATTTTGGGCTTTACAAAATGAATTTAGAATTTGTGAAGTGGCTTTCTTTACTTTCAACCCAAAACGTAAAAAGCTACTTCTTATATTTAAATATCCTCATAAAGCAATCCAAATCCCTTCACATTTCGATTACAGAAGAGGTCCAAAGTGAAAACATCTCTCAACTATTTTGTTTATCTTTGGACAATTCATTGCCTACAATGAATAAGAGGCCCCTAAATGTAATTAAGGTAGATGGAAGTAGAAAAAAAATTTTTTAAGATTCATTCAGTTTTAAATAATGCAGCAATCTGAGCAGAATTAACCATCATAAAATAGCTTTTTATCTTCTTTATGTCCTGTAAAAGATGAGATTTATCTCTAAACATCTCTCTTAAAATAAACTTTCTGGCTTTTCCATAAAAGTCATGCCTTCTCTATCTTACTAGCATTTCCTCTGCAATGCCATCACCATACCTATAACTATCAATGTTTTAAAGAGTGACACACATGCAATTTTACAGAATATGAGGAGTCAAGAGCCTCTTAAAACTAAATGTATTAATCCTCTTTTTATAATGCATATACATAATATATTCTGGGGGATCTGGTCTTGTGCTATTATTTAGCACCACTGTATACCTTGGGAAGAAATCATGTCATTCTTCAGACCAGTCTCTCGCTTAAGAGTAGACAAGAGAAGTAAAATCATTAAGAACCTACCATATGCAACAGCTAGAGACATTTTTGAAACTAGGTAATGGTACAAAATATTTCAAGGTTGATATTTATTATATTTAATATTCACTATTAATTCACATGCTGTACTAAAATATAAATCTCAGTAACATGAAAAACCGTTCAATTAACTAAAGGATAGTAGAAACCCCATATGCTGCCTCCCTGGCAAACCTTCCTTTTGGATATGTTAGAAATAAGTAGATTCATAGAAGTCATAAATTCTGGACCTACATACTCCTTTGGATCATGAAAGCTAAAGTTAGAGCATATTACTGGGATCTCTAGTTGGCAACTTAAAACAAAAGGCTAGAAATTAGGAACCAGTTCTAACCCTGCCCCTGCAACTCTCTTGCTGATGCCCTGGAGGCAGCATTTAATTTCAGCATTCAAGTAGCTTCATCCTCAAAACAGAACAAGCATTAGTATTTAATTACAGCAGTTCAGTGAGACAGATCATGACCTACAGAAATACCAAACATCGATACTGGTGTCAGGATTGTTACTGCTATAGAAAGCCACCTTCAGTGCCTTCAGTATCACTAGCTACCTCTGCTACCATGATTGATTAAAAGAGTGTCAGGTATGCATTTTTGATAGAATCCATCAGAATTCCATTAGAAAGGAAATATGATACTGTATTTATTTTAATAAAGCTCCGTTTATGACATCAGACTCATTATCCAAGTCTAAAGAATGCTGCGCTCTGCAGGGGAGCTACTGTTAGAACAGCAGGACAGCAAGACTCGGCTCTGCTGGATGCAGAATACTTGGCCCATCAAGCGGAACAAATAAAATACTCTGTACTGTAATTCCATTTTTCTTTAAAAATGCCTTTAAATGAAGTCTGACATCTCATATGCATATGTGGGATCAAACTTTAGGTGATCTATATGGAAAGTAACTAGCCCTCAAAAGAAGAAACAAATGTTTAAGATGTAGTGCAGATAAAATTACCAGTATTTTTAAACCTATATATTTTTTTAATATAAAAGCTATAAAAAGGCAATGTATAGAATGGGTATAAGATATGGACCTGAATTGTCACAAAGAGGATTTTAAGTAAAATGTACATCTTTATTCAAGCAGTCTACAAGTCCTTCAATAACACCACTTAGAGAAATTGATATAAGTTATCTGTTTTAATACGGTTATTCTAAAAAGAGAGAGAGAGAGAGAACCAGTCCCTGCACCCAGCTAGAAATTACCAAGAAACTCCCAGGAGACCCTCCTTTATAAAAGCAACATCCAAATTCGTAAGCGTTCTCTCCCAAACACAGGACCTCAGCACATTAAAGACCACAGTGCTGGTTTGGTTTCAGGTGCATTCCTCCTCTTCCTTTCTCCTTTACCCCTCTGCTTCAGATATGGGTTGCCAGCTCCCCCAGCAGTCTCAGCTCCCACCAGATAGCCCCACCACGGTTCCAGCTCTCTGCAAGACTCGTTCAGCTTCTGGGATCCACTAATGCTACCTGCTTCCATGGTTTTAACAGCCTAGGGTGGTGGAGCTACTTCCTGCTCTGGCTGGTCTCTAGGTTGCCTCACCAGCTCCAGTTTGCCTTCTCAACTCTTGCATCACCTGTGCTGACAATGTGCTACTTAATACTTCCTCTATTAGGAAGGTCTGGAGATTTTTCTGGATCCTGAGCTGAGAACCAAGAGACCTTTGTATCTGAATCCTGTCTCTGCTCTTAAACCATGTGACCTTGGAAAAAGTCACAATTTCTCTGGACCTGCATTTCCCCATCTGTAAACTGAAGGACTGAAGAGTTGTTAAAATCTCAATACCTACCTCCTATCCCATACCAATTAAATCAGAATATCTGGGAGTGGAAGTGAAGCATCAGGTTTGTTTTTGCTTTTTTGTTTTTGTTTTTAAAGAACCACATGACTCCAATGTGAAGCTAAGTTTGAGAACCACCATAACAAGAACGCTAGAATGTATATGTACTTGGGTGATCTTGTATTTCAGAATTTTCTAAGATCGTAAGGGTAGGGCAGGAATAGGTAAATTATTAGAAATTAACTCAGTTTGTTCCTAGTCCTTTTACTGTTCCCTTATTAGATATCTCCAATTTTGCCCTTTACTTGTAAGCACTATGTACACAATCCATATAATGCATTATAATCAATGGCTAAATATTCAATTAACAAATTCCTAGAAGTTATTAATATATTGGCAAGGCATATCATAAACACCTTGAGTAAAAGCTTACTGGGCTCATATCCTCACCCCCGCCCCTTCACCATTGGCACCTCCTGCTGCCTCCACCTTCCACCTGTCTAAATCCCCTTTCCCTTCTCTGCTTCTTAAGATTCCTGGATTCAACCATCTGAGTACAGAACACCTCAGTCTTGGACCTAATTCCCTGAACTATGTAATCCCCTTCCACAGGCTGCACCTCTCCTTACTCCTGTCCTCCCAGCACCTCACATCTGCTCCTAGCACTGCTTACCAATGAGATCACCTGGAACTTTGGCAAACAGGCCCTCACCGGCAGTGACAAGCTAGCCCTGTTGTGCCAAGATCTGAACAAGTTGAAGTGTGATAAATTTGTATTGCTGTTTTTCAAAGAAAAATTTGATCAATACATGAAAGGGGTATTTTGAAACCAGAAAATTCTACTGTGATTCTGATTTGGTAGATCTAGGGTGGGCCAGAAATTAATTTAATAAAACTCCAGGGGATGATCATGCAGGCGGCCCTTGGACCACACAAAGAACCACAACACAGGTATATTCTGTTGCCTGTAATGAAGCAAGTGACATCTATATGGATACTCATATACCCCTGTTAAATGCTTCCCTCCAGTCTTATAAAAACCCTCCCTCCTCCAACCAAGTAGCCAAGTACAGGCAGGGACAAGGCTAATTGAGGGACTGGGGAGGGCAGAGTAGAAGGGATAGGAGGAGAAGTGTGTCTATAAGCCAACCCTGACTCAAGCCCTCAAGTTCCTAAACTCATCCATGGCTCCCACCCAGGGCTTTCTCTTTCTGTGCAAGAGAAATAATCTATTAAGTTGGGAGTCACCTCTTACTCGTAGGACCTTTGGGAGATACAGAAATGATGTATGGGGAAAAAATTAAATTTCAAAAAGATACTTCAACCTATCTTCACTCAAACTTGTTTCTTCTTTCTTAATAGCCAAGGAAGAAAAAGTAATCCAGAGAAAAACAAAAAATTAAAAAGAGGTAAACTTTTATCTTCCCTTAAGGAAGAGTGCTAGGGAAAATGCTCTCACTCTACCAGGAAGTCACACTTGCCCATGTGTGTATACAAACAAGCAGACATATCAGCTGCAGTGGCAGCCCTATGCTTTCAAAATATAACTAGGTGGGCATGAGTTTGAGGGGGAAAAAAAAACTTTAGCATTCAAAAGGGAGAGCAAGAGAAAGCCTTAGAAGTTATCCATTTGAATGTGGCATATATTTTAAGCAACTGTACAGAGCTCTAAGAGTTCTGAGAGGTGCCTCATATCTCAGGAACATCGCAGGAGATGGAGTCAGAGCTGTAGGCTCCCACCACCATTTCCCCAGTGCAGAAAAGTAAAGGGGGAGAGAAGGCAGTGATTACCGAGCTCCTTCTACATACCAAACCATTTACCTGCTCTGCTCTGCCTTATTTAAAACTCAACAATCCCGTAATTTAGATATCATTATACCTCCTTACAAATAGGGAAATAGCCCCTGAGGGATTAAATAATTTAACTAAGATCAGAGTTGGTAAACAGCAAAACAGGATTGGAACTTAGGTAGATCCAATTCCAAAGTTAGTGCTCTGGTCAAGAGTTTTGTAGGCTGCAACTAAACAGCCTGGATTAAAATGCAGTTTCCAATTTACCAGCTGTGTAACTTTGGGCAAGGTAAGTATAATTTTTGTGCCCCAGTTTTTTCATCCTTAAAAATGGGAGTAGCAACAGCATCCATCTCAGTTCCTGCAGATTCCATGGGTGAATCCATGTAAAGCCCTTACATGGTACTTGGCAGATAGGAAACACTCAAGACTGAGCTATTAGACCCAAGGTCTCCTTCCATTCCTGCCCCACAATACCAAGCTCCTGAGTTCCCACTCCTCTACAAAAGATCCTTTTTCTCCACCACTTTGCCTTTCTCCACCGAGAAGTTTTGTTTTTGTTTTTTTATAATAACCCACATAACCATTCAAGTTCAACATTTTAGTTGTACAGTAATTATGAAGCATTTATCAACGCATAACAAGAACACAGCAATGCTTTAATGACTGAGGAATTAAAAGTAAAGAAGGTAGAAAAAGAGGACATAATTTACCTATAAATGCAACTCAACATCTAAAACTCCTTTTAGGTAAATTAGATGGCCTCAGATCAGTCCTGCATTGGACCAGAGAGCATGGGATCCTATAACCAAAGTGCTCAGAGAACTAACAGGAGGCAATTTTCTGTTCCTCCAAGCCTGTCTCCTAATTAGTTGGCTTAAAATAGATTAGACTTCTTGAGTATAAAATCTTTAATAGTCAATGGTTTGACAAAATACAGTATGATACACCTCTTGGCTTACATTTTACTAGAATTTAGCATTCATAACTATAACACGCATTCTGATGTTCGGCAAAGGAAATGACTTTTCAAAGCCCAAGATCTAGTCTGCTTAAATCTGACATTCTTTTGGTAGAAATGTCATTGTTTTCCACAAGAGAAATGAAATTAAAATATATACCTTAGGGAAGCAGACTTGGCCCAGTGGATAGGGTGTCCATCTACCACATTGAAGGTCCGTGGTTCAAACCCTGGGCCTCCTTGACCCATGTGGAGCTGGCCCATGGGCAGTGCTGATGCATGCAAGGAGTGCCCTGCCACACAGGGGTGTCCCCGCATAGGGTAGGCCCATGCTCAAGGACTGTGCCCCATAAGGAGAGCCGCCCAGCGCAAAAGAAAATTCAGCCTGCCCAGGAATGGCGCCACACACAAGGAAAGCTGACACAGCAAGATGACGCAACAAAAAGAAACAGATTCCTGTGCCGTTGACAACAACAGAAGCGGACAAAGAAGAACACGCAGCAAATGGACACAGAGAACAAACAACAGGGGGTTTGGTGGGGGAAGGGGAGAGAATAAAAATAAATAAATCTTAAAAATATATATATGTGTGTATATATATATATATATATATATACACACATACCTTAAGTGAAATCTGTACTTCCAAATGTATTTCTATTCCCCTACTCCTTTCCAAGGAAAGGATTCATTGTCACACAAGTCCATATTACAGGTTTGACAAGATCACAGTTTCTCTTAAAAAGCCCCATTCACACCCCTAGAAGCCAAGATCCTGCCAAATTCTATAAACAGGGTCAAATGTAAATAACACCTACATTGTACACTTTTAAGAAACCAGGCATACCAGAACAGATACCTAAGAACTGTACACATTAAGCTGCACTTTAAGCCTGAGGTGATCCCCAGCATGATCAAATGCTCCCTCACACAGGTGGAGCTATTTGTAAATATTTGCTATGTATTTTCCAATATACGGAATTTTCAGCATTTGACAAGGATTGGCAAGGGTCAGATGACAGGAAAAAATGAAGTGAGGATGCAAGGCTGAAACAGCTCGTCAGTACCTGTATCAGAAGCAATGGAGCCCTGGGTATGGCCCAGGGTGTGAGTACGGGGCAAAAGAGAGCAGAACCCTTGCTGAAAATGCAGAGGTGGCAGCTGTGTTGCTGGGTTTACCCAGGAGACTTATGCTGGATGAGAGAGGGGGTAAAATGGACTTGAAGGACAAGGGGTCAGTCCAGGGCAAAGGATGACTAGAAAGAAAAAAAAAATAGAGAAATCCCCTCCCCCCCCCAAAACTAAGAGCTGCCTCCCACCCCCTGCAGAAGCGCCACCACCTTCTAAGGACTCAAACATTTTGCCCTACCTTCAGTCCCTTCACACCCACTGCTGTAATTATTGGTTTCCATGTCTGTCTTCTCCTCTAGAGTCTAGACTATGAGCCTCTTCAGGTCAAGGTCTGGCTTTCTATAAATGCCTGATGAATGAACAAGGAAGAAATGGGACTGAATTCCCTTTGAGCAGTAGGTCAAATTAGATACATATCTTGTAACAAAGTAGCATCAGTGGAGAGTCACTCAAATACAAATTATTATCCAGAACTTTTTGATGTACTATTAACTTGGTACTTTCTTAACCAAACTCTAGATTTCTATTCATTATCATGAGTGTGAGGGTATGGGAAGAAGGTATAAAAGAGAGACAATTATACAGTAATCTTAGCTATAATGGTTAAACAAGTTAAGACCCTTCCTCAGCCTTCACTCACCTTGTACACCTATCTCAAGGCTGCCTATGGCAGAGAAAATGAGCTGTCATATTTTCACATTTAATCTAAAGAGCCAGATTCCAGAATGACTTGATCTTGACTCTGCTGGAGGAAAGCTTTGTGGTAATAATTACCACTTGTTTAGTCTAGTTACACTCTCTTACTTAAATGCTCGAATTAATCACTCTGACCAGTTCAATTCAAACCTACTTCTCCAATTTTTCAGGTCTCAACATTTCCAAGAATTCCTATGAGGTCAAGTATAACGTGGAGCCAGTTTCCTTAAATGGATTCCTCCTCTTCAACAGCATGGAAGATGTGTCAAAGGAAGTTTTCAGAGTCATCTTCCTCTTACCACACTACAGCTCTGCTCGCCTCACTCCCCTGCTCCCATGGGAATCCACTAAGCCTGTACCATGATGGACTCCCCCCCAGGAGCTACCTCCAGACCACAAGAACGCTGTGACTACAGGCAGAACACTGAGCCTCACTCGGCCCCAGCTGCCTTTTCCTTCAAGGTTGTAATACCAACCCCATGGGACTGCTGTAAGGAGACTGTTGTGAGGATTAAACAGGTTCCTCATAAAGCCCCGAGGATAGTGCCTTAACAGGATAACTACTCCATAAATGGAAGTCATGATTTTTGCTGTCATTATTATTTCCTTTTACCCCTCCTCCAGCCTACCCTAAATAGGTCACACTTCCGCCTAGGGTGGTACATACTCAGCCTGAGCCACTTCTAAGTTTCTCTTAAATTAAAATCTAATTCAAATGCTACTCCTCCCTGATATCCCTTCCTACCCCAGCTCTCCACTCCTCCACACACAGACAAAAATCATCTCATTGCTACCATGACCCTGAGTCCACAGCTCTACTTTGACACTGTTATCTCAATGGATCACATCTTCCCAGACAATGACCAGTATGATGGCATAAATATCTAAAAACGCCCCAGCCTGTGATGTATGCATCTGGATCTTAACCATGAACTGTGGAAACATCCACGAACAGCAAACTATCAGGACAAAGGTGATACTTTTAATTGCTTTGGAGGAAAGTCCAGACTTCAAAAACATGCTCTGAATTTTTATCACCTGTTTAACTCTTCAGGTTTTACATCATTGGATATGGGGATTATAAATCAAGCACCCAAATATTACATCATTATAATAAACTAGTTTACATCTTTCTCAGGAGACAGGAATTACTCATGCTCTTACCTCTTCGGTAAGTACATTACCTGGTGTGTTCTGAATTCTGGCAGAAGCTGTCTTTTATGAAGTCACTATTATAAATCACATACACACACGTATACACAATCTGTACAAACAAGTGTTCACTACACAGATGCCCAAACACACAGTTCAAATATCTCAAATCCAAATATATGGATGCGCCTAAACACATTATCCTTCTACATTCCAGAACTTGAAGTCCTTTAACCTGGAGATTTGTGATCCTGAGTCCAGTCAAGCAGTTTTTAAAATGAGAAGTAATCCAGATCACAGATAAGGACTCTCAAAGCCAAGTTTAGTATCAGCCCTACCACCCCTTATTTTCATTTTATTCTTTAGCCTAATCTTTTACAAAACTTCAAACTAAAGGAATTGATTTCTATCAGAAAAAAGTCACGGCTCATTTTCTCAATCTCGGCACTATTGACATTTGGACCAGATGATTCTTTGTTGTGAGGAGCTTTCCTGTACATGTAGGATGTCTAGCAGCCTCTTTGGCTTCTACCCATTAAATGCCAATAGTACCCTGTCACCAGCTGCGACAACCAAAAGTGTTCCCAGACATTGCAACTGTCCATGAAGGGACTGGGGGATTAGAAGGCAAAACAACCCCCAATTGAGGACTACCGATCCAAACAAATTCTCACTCTTTCCTAACCGTTGTTTTAAAATGAGAATATTCTTAAAGAACTGGAGGCAAATTAGCTCTTGCGGGGAAAAAAATAAAAGGCAGATGTGCAGGCAGCAAACTTGGGTTCCAGTCCCAATTCTACTCCAGGGCTACAGTGTACTACGAGCTGGGCAGCTTGGGCTTGGAGCCTGGCCTGCCACTTGCCACCTTGATGACCACAGACAAAGCACTTAACATCTCTAAGCTTTAGTTTCCTCACCTATAAAGTAATAATAATAAACGTTCATGGAATTGTTTTCAGAATTCAATGGGTTAACAGATGGAAAGCACTCAGAAAGTGCCTGACTTAACAAGCACTCATTAAATGGAAGACATTACCATTATCATATTGCCTAAACCCTCTAATGCCCCAGTTTACTCATCTGTAGATCAGAGAGGTAAAAACAAAAGTACTTTTTTGCAAGAATTAAATGAAATGATGTACTGAAAACATTTTATGTGGATTCTGGCACATACTGAGTATTAAAATGTATGTTATTTCTAGCCTGAATTTTAAGGCTATAAAACAAGTATTTATTTTCTCTAATAGGGCTAAAACAATACACTGATCAATTTAAACCCACTTATCCCAACCCCCTCAATAAAGGATGATTTATGGAAACGTATATTTATGTGTTTACATGTATACACATATACAAAATTATATTAAATGCTAGTTTCTTATATTAAAATCATCAAACCATATGCCAGTTAACTAAGCACAAGAAAAAATACCCACTAAATATAGTTTGCACAGTGTCTCACATAAAATAATAGCTCAACAAATATCAGCTTATACTTGTGATGGTACAAGACCACTAACTATACTCCACCCATAACTTTTGCCTAAATACCACAAGGAACAGGAGATGAGAGCTTACAGATGACTCAGAAATACCCAACACTATCCCTGGGAAACCAAATGAATGGGAGGGGGTAGAAACTAGACACGGATGTTGTAGAAAAGTTTCATTGGTGATTTCATTATAATACAATATAACCATGTGCATGTATGCATGCACATACTTGTTTCTGTTGAGAACCAACTACCTAAAGCATCAGCTAAAGACATGAAGAGTTAACACCTGATTTAATTCAGAAAGTTTATACCAGCAATATGCAGGTGTCTCTTGATTTATCAAACAAATACTGAAAAGTATTTCTGACACTGATTCTCATTCCTCTCACCTCCCTCTTTTGACTTAGATCACATAGATTATCAATAAATCATGCCCGGGGGGAACTGTAGAGAAACCCTTGGTGTAGCAAGGGTTAAGACGGTGCTGTCTTCAAAGCTAGCAGTATCCCAGCTGCTGGTGGGAGACAAATCCCTACCAATTACTCTCTTTAGGGTGCCCAAAGCTACAGCTTAACTTTAAAAAGAGTCAAATATTCAAGTCAAGTACTCAAGATCAAAACAACCAGAGGTTGCATAGTGTCAAGGGGAGAGCTTATAAACTCCAAGATTCTAGTGACCTTAAAATAAGAAGGAATGAGGGCAAGAGAGTGGCCAGAAGGTAAAAAAGTGGTTTTTAATCTGGAAACTTTATATTGAAAGATGTAATATTTGAATAGCCATATGTTCATACGGCAGAACCTAAGATCCATGTATCCAGGCCCCATAACAAGGACCAGGACCACCTGAGTAATTATAGGCGCGAGATATAGACCTGGATCTCCATAAGGGCCCTATATCTAAGAGCCCAGCAAAGACCTATTCTACTAATGAAACATCAGGAATTGTCCAAGACCCCAGGCTGAACTTTCAGGTGCATAGGGTGTTATATCAAATAAATACTCCTTTTCTTGGTCTCTGACATTTCACTAAAGTTAGCCTTGGCTCTCTAAAGCCCTGGTGAACCCGACAGAGAATAGGAGGAGGAAAGCTGGCAGAGTCCTACATCTCCAGAGATGACACCAATGCAAGCACAGATTCATTTAAAAGCATTTCCAGTTCAAGTTCATCCCACACAAAAGGGAGGGAAAAATGCCTATTCAGCTATATCAACAAGTGCCAAATAGAAGATTAAAATTCGAACGGCTTTCTTAGCATCAGTGGGTTTCAGAAGGTCAAAAATTTACAATTTCCCTTGAACTGAAAAAGAAGCTTACACATCCCATTTTCCAACCTGTTTAAATTTTTAGGTTCTTTATGGTGTAACTTGGGTTTCACAGGATTGGTTTTATGTCTCAGATTTGAAAAGCAAGATGGGATTACTATTTTAAGTGTTCACCACAACTGTTAATGCCTTTTAAAACCAAAGGAGAGAATTAAGAGACACATAGTAATGAATTACCTTTTTCATAAGTTCACAAGCTATGCATGTCTAACCACATGCAGACTATAATGAAACAATGCTCATTATTCTCTTAGGTAAGTTATTATATTTGGTAGACAACTCAGAACCAAAAGCCAGGTCCTGTTAAACTGCTAAGTGAATCTAAAGACTGCTGTTATGACAGTATACCATCTTGCTAATCATGATTAATTAATACAAATTCAGTAACTAAAGCAGAGTCACCCAAAGAGAACTTTAGAAATGTGAACACATTTAGTCCTCTATAATATCCCTGCTATCCCCATTTGACACATGAGGAAACTGAGGCACAGTGAATGTAAGTTGTCCAAGGTCATACAACCTATATGTGGATGAGCAGGCAATCTGACTCCAGACACCAGACAACTGACAATCATGTTACACAGTTTCTCCTGCAGCACTACCATCCCATGGGATGAATCTCAGACTACCTGTATGAAAACCAGAAATTTCAATCTCTTCCAGGTGTTAAGTACTCATATAATAGATGAACATTCTAAGTGCCCAATGGAGAGGGAAGTAATTCTATGAAAGTCTGAGAACTAGAGATACAAAGTATACATATACAAACAAAACTTTTTATGAAATAAGCATGAGGTAACTTCTAGCTGGATTTTGAAAAGAAATGTGAATTTCTTTTAAAAAGAGATCAACAGTGAAATGGAAATAGTCTCCTAAAGCTATAAGAAGTTGTTTTGTTTCTAATCAACAGTTACAAATAACAATAAAGTGTCTGCTATGGTACCATTCTTAAGTATAAAAATATTTGTACACAAAATCCAAACAATCTTTGAGCACAAAGTAAGCCCTGGGTCCATTCTCCCACCAAGGGATAAAGCTCAAAAAGCCAAGAATAGGAAGACACATTGACACTAAGTGATTGGTCAGTTCATGTAGTAAAACAAATGAACCGATTGGTCAACTTCTTGAAGAGGTTGCTGAGTCACACCAGAGATGCTCCAAGAAAGGGAAGAGAATGGAAAGTGGAGTAAAGAGAGTGGTCAACCGTGGCAGAAAGCAGCTGGGAATTAACCACAGTAACAGAATAAGCAAGCAAGCAGTGACAGACAAATGCAGAAGCTAGTAGGAGTGCTGAGCTGCAGACACCCCGGAAAAGGGAAGAAAAGACCAGTGATGGCAAAATAAAAGGCAGAAGAGCAAGGCTGGAGAAAAAAATGATCTGAATTTCAGTGCATTAGCACTGGGGGCAGCAACGAGATAATGCATATAAAGTACTTGGCACAATAATAATGCCCAACGATTGTTAGGTATTAGGATCACCACCACCAACATAATATCACTATTATCATGCATATAAAGGAGCTTACCCTGTAGGGGGAAAGATTAGGAGTGAAAAATAGGGTAGATGAGAAAAGCATGGAAACTGCACAGTGTGGAGATCTGGGTCAATTTCAGAGTGTCTTTTACATTTCATCTGTGCATCATATTTGAAGTAGAGCACTACCTAGGACTCAAGATGGGAGAGAGGGCTAGGTGAAAGAATATGGCAATCAACCACGTTAGGCTGACCTCACTCATCTGTGTCAACAGTCTATGGCTATATCCACAGAGCATTTTGGAGTCAATAAATAAAGGCAACAACAAAGTCTGATGTTTCATCACTTCTACGAGGCTGTTGGAAATCCCAGCTCCCTAAGTAAAGTGGACATTCCTAAGGACTATCCTAAGGGTTTTATAGGTTGTATGCACAATCACACAGGATTAGAGCCATCTACAAGAGGCTACCCACAGTATCTTTAGTGTATCACCAGTGGCTGGCAAACTTACTGACACATTTGCTAACTGAGTGAATGAATAACTGATCATAATTTTTATTTACAAAGTTGAAACAGTTGTCTGGATCATACACCTATTTAGTTCAGTCGAGAGGGTCAGTAAACTAAGGTACTGTGAGGAAAAACATGCACTTATTGTGCTGTATGGAATATTTCTGGTAAGTATCTAAATATCCTTGTTGTACGGGCTTTTGATAGAACATCTTAAAACATATTCCTCTTTAACCTAATGAACAATTAACACTCTGGGTTACAATATAAGGAAGCTATTGGAGTAGGAGCAGAGCTGCTTCCTCCCACAATGAGGAGGCCAAGCTCTATTCTTTCCTCCCCCACCTTCTCCCTAACAATGTCAGCTATTCTCTGCCTTGTCACTTATGGAGCCCCACTCTTCACCCTCCTTCAAACTTTTTCTTCCTTCATCTCAGATTCCTAAGGAAGCAAAATATAGGCGCTAGGCACCCCATATCCTAGAAAGCTTTCATCTCCAAAATCATCTCTAGTCAAGAAAAGTGCTCCTTTCCTTCTGGCCAGAAAACTAAGTGCTTTGTTCCCTATGTAACCAACTTCTACCACTTCTGAACTCTTGACTTTACGTTTTATTCCCTCCTCCCTAACTATACAGTACTGCTCTAGATCCATGAAGCTACTCAAAACCTCATCCCTGGAAATTAATGTTTCCTTTCAGTGTAGAGAGTAAAAGTTATAATATTAAAAGCCAAATGCTGTCGTTTTTCCTACAGCACTACACTGTGATAAACTTTCCTCATCCCAGATTGAACTTTTCAGACACACCTGTATGTAGTCACAGCTACAATTATAAGCACATTATTTAATTCAGGACAGTAATAAAATATCATGCACAAGAACCTTTAATTCATATTACAATATTTTGAGGCCATAATAACTTGATCTGAGCTATTCTCCAGCTAGTCATTCACTCATATACTTTAAGTGCTTTCTGTGTGCTTAGTGCTATTTAAGACATTATATGGATTAAACCAAACAAGCAAACAAAATGAAACAAGGTTACCATTACCTTCAAGGCTATAATATAATTAGAAATATGAGATATGTATATCTTAAAAAATTCATTTCTCAAGTAAATTAAGGGTGCAAACAAATTTAAGGGAAAAAAACTATTCTGAGAGACTTTGAAATTCAGAAATTGCATGGAACTACACACTATTATAAATGAGTCATAACAACATAATAGGCCCCTAAAAGACCATTCTTTAGCAGAATTTTGAGATTAGTACTTAGGAATGTATACTTGAAAGTAATAAATCAGACACTAAACATTTTTATAGCTGGGGAGTAGCCTTGGAGGAAAGCTATTCTGTGTCTCTGAGGTCTTAAGGGTTCGAGGTCCTTGCCCAAGGATTCAGAGCTAGTTCACATTCAGATTCAGAAAGCTCTGGCTATAACCCCAGTGCCCAAATGCCAAGTGCAATGCTTTTACCAATATCCCATATGGATCTATTCTTTCTTTTCCAACCAGTCTAAGTGTGTTGGTTTCCTATTCTAAATATTTCCTGGAGTAGTAGAAACAAAGTAGAAAGAAATTAGAGCTACTATCAGTAAGATTATATAGTTACATATGAACAGTTATAACAGCTACCAGTTTGATCTTTGGTTTCTCCCACTTCTAAGTTCATCCATATACTGGCCTTTGGTTGATCTACCTATGACAGTTAACCTATCAATCAATGCCGTTCCTTGCCTTTGGAAGAAAGCTCTGACCCAGGTAGTCAAGATTCTCAATATTGTGTCCCAAAACCACTATGTTCTCAGCCACCTGGCCTCAGAAAGTGAGCCACCTACTCCAGCAAGATGGATCTAATTATGATCAGAAGAATACAAATTATAAAGCTTCCTACTACCTCTGCCCTTTGACAAGCTAAACAGGGAAGGAAGCAGAAGGCAGCCTATTTGTATTCCCAACATCAACCACAGGTGAGGTATGGTCTAGACCACTTGACAGGCACTTGAAGCTCTTTCCTCCATATACATGCCCAAATTTTTTTTTTTTAAGATTTATTTATTTATTTAATTCCCCCCCTTCCCCTTTTGTCTGTTCTCTGTGTCTATTTGCTGCGTCTTGTTTCTTTGTCCGCTTCTGTTGTCGTCAGCACCATGGGAAGTGTGGGTGGCACCATTCCTGGGCAGGCTGCACTTTCTTTCGCGCTGGGCGGCTCTCCTTACGGGGTGCACTCCTTGCGCGTGGGGCTCCCCTGCGCATGGGGCTCCCCTACGCGGGGACACCCCTGCGTGGCAGGGCACTCCTTGCGCCCATCAGCACTGCGCATGGGACAGCTCCACACGGGTCAAGGAGGCCCGGGGTTTGAACCGCGGACCTCCCATGTGGTAGACGGACGCCCTAACCACTGGGCCAAGTCCATTTCCCCCAAAGTTCTTTATACTTTCCACCTATGGCCTTCTTGGGTATAATGAATTCCTTAAGTTTATCAGATACTCTTTGGAGGCTTACCCTACTCTGAGTATAAAAAGCTTTCCACCACTGGGACTTGAGGTCATTCACCTTACTAAACACACTTTGTGACTCTTAGTCTTTTCTTAATTCATCTCCTTTTAAGACTTTGCTTTCTTAGAATAGATACATTAAAGTTTTCACAACATCGGGCACTGATTGCCGGACAACCAGAGCCCAATGGTCATCAGAACCACTTTTTTAGCCTATTATAGACTTCTTGCCACACTGAATCTCAACTCAATCTTCCAGTCTCCAACAGCAGAGAGCATTGGCAAACACGTGGGAAAAAGTTTTATTTTTGCACCTGACATCTGTTACTGGAGCAGTAAGTAGCCCAATATGCTCAGAAGCATTCTCACATTAAGTATCATCTCCTTACTTTTTACCCAAACATGGAGATTTCTTTATAGTATTCTCATCACTCCCAATTGGTTTTCATCATTTTGTATTGTGTGCAAAAATTTAAAGTAGTGTTCAAAGACAAAGGGAAAAAAGCCGAAATTTCTCCTTAAAATTTTTAGTTATAAGGACATATGCTATTCATTCATTCTTATCATGAAACTATCTACCTAAACAATAAGGCCACAACCAAGAAGGGCAGGCAGCCCCATCTAAGACTGCCCTGTTACATGAATGCAGGATGTTCAGTGTGTACAATGATATACTCCACATGCCCCAATGAATAGTTTCATTGATGTCTATCATCCATTTTGTGATAACTAGTTTGTGTTTCACATCTTGCCTTGTAATTTCAACCTGTAGTTTGACATTAATATAGAATATTATTCAAACATGTATACCACAAATCCACTCTCCATGCAACAAAGCTTAAAGAAATGTATTATGGTCTTTAAAAAAAAAAAAAAAAGATTTTATTTCTCTCCCCTACCCCCACCCCCACTGTCTGCTCTCTGTGTCCATTCACTTTGTGTTCTTCACTGTCCACTTGTTATTGTCAGGCAGCACGGGGAAACTGCATCTCTTTTTTTGTTGCTGCGTCAGCTCTCCGTGTGTGTGGTGCCACTCCTGGGTGGGTTGCGGTTTTTTCATGCAGGGCGGCTCTCCTTGGGGACACACTTCTTGCGCGTGGGGCTCCCCTAGGCAACACAGCACTCCTTGTGTGTGGCAGCAGTGCACATGGCAGCTTACCACATGGGTCAGGTGGTCCTGGGTATAGAACCCTGGACCCTCCATATGGTAGGCAGATGCTCTATCAGTTGAGCCACATCCACTTCCCATGTATTATGGTCTTTAAAACACATCTAAATAAAAATTTTTTTAAAAAAAGTCATACTATAAAGATGAATGAACACAATCTGATTAAATAAAAGATATGAGCTATACATTAGAGATAATTAGTGATATATAAAGGAGCCCTTTTCAAGAGTACCTAAACACATAAACTGTGCAGTTTGCACCAACATACTTGTGTGCATTTTAAGTGCAATGAAAGCAAACACAGGAGGCTGCTCCCTCCCCCCCAACCCAAAGCAAGGCACATTACTCAAAGTTCAGTGGGTACATGACGAAAAATAGAGAAATATTCTCATTTAAATGTTGATATATCTGGTATGCCATTTTAAATAGTGATATATTTGTATTATGAAATATAATGTCATAAATTTTTTAAAACCAAATTTCAATCATTTCCTGTAATCATCTGATCCATTGGAGATAGTATGTTTCGAGTAAGAAAACAGCAAAATAAATAGTAGAATGTCCCAAGTGCAGCTGGTGTTCAAACAATGTATTGTGTTTAATAAGTTTCAAAATTGCTGCTTCAGAGAAATCTGTTAACTAAAGGCTGATCTGTATACCATCCTTACACAAGCTTTAAAAATATTAAATAAGATTAAGAACAGACTAAAGCCATTTCTGTTGACAGAAAAGTATGATTTATTCTTATCTTCTGTTGCCAGATCCTAAGTAGGTTCTCAGTCAGTGACAAAAGTCTTCCTTTCCCCAACTTTAATTCTATGACAACTGACTTATTATTCCTTATATTTATCAAATAAAACCCTTAATGTAGATTGTGAAAAAAAAAATTTGAAGTTCTTAAAAGAAAGACTTGTAGACCAAGAGAAATAACTATTTTATCCGCCTAAGGAAATGGTCCCTAAACTAGCTGTGAACTTGTTTCCAATACTGCACTTCAGTAAGCAGTCTCATAGTATAGTCTATGAACCCCTAGGGGTCCCAAGACCTTCTCAGGAAGTCTACAAGGTGAAACCTTTTCCCCCAATTTCAAAAGGTTATTTGCCCATTTCACTTGTTCTTTCACAAGTTTACATTGGAGTTTTCCAGAGGCTTCATGCTGTGTGATGACATCACTCAGATGGTGAATGGAATGTGTACTTGCACATTCTTGTGTGTTCCAGGATATTCTAATAGAATTAGGATAGGAATATGCATGTTCAAAAATTAATTCAGTTTGTCCTCAGCATTTCCATTGTGTCTTTATTGCTCTATTAGTCATTATTTTGAAATACTGAAGTTTTCCTATAAAATTATAAGTAAACTTTTTGCAACAGTATTTTAGTTGTTCAAAGTTATTCTAATATTTTTAATTTTATCAAAATTATAACTTAAAAATTAATATTATAAAGATGGATCATTAGTTTAAAGGGGAGAAGAGCAACCCTATTTTCCAAACTCATTAGCTATACTATGTCTAAAAATACCAAAAATGATGAAACACAGAGATCTCTGATTCATGAAAGGGAGAAAAGCACTCCAGAAAACTGGGCAAACTGTAAATAAAATTGATGGAATTTATCTTTCACTTAGCATTATAGATATCAGTAATTTACCTTATGTCTTATACAACAGAATATTTTCAAATAGTTAAGCTGTGGTATCATTTTGACACAATTTTTGTGGGCCCATGTTCTAATCTTCTGTGTCTGTGAATGTGATCTTTGGAACAAATGTCTTTGCAGATGTAATCAAGTTAAAATTTGGTCATGTTAGATTAGGGTAAGCTCTAATCCAATGACTGGTGTCCTTATAAGAGGAATTGGACACTGAGACATATAGGAAGAAGGTCATGTGACAACAGAGCCAGAGATTGGAGTGATACAGCTGCAGGCCAAGGGATGTCAGAAATTACTGACCACCACCGGATGCGAGGAAGAGGCAAAGAAGGACCCTCCTCTAGCACCTTCAGAGAGAGCATGGCCCTGCTGGCACCTTGTTTCAGACTTCTAGCCCCAAGAACTCAGAAAATACATTCCTGTTGTTTTAAGCTACCCCATTTGTGGTAATTTATTACAGCAGGCCAAAGAAACTAATATACCAATCATTACGAGTTAAGGGACAAGGAAATGAGTATTTGAAACGTATACAGGATGAACACTTTAAAGGACAAATATTATTACAGCTTTTCCAACTAAAAATGCAAAGGATGTTAAAGCATACCTTGCAGGGTAAACTACTGTATGCATCAGCTGGAGAAGCAAATACAAGAACTGAAACCCTAACGAAGCTTTGTACCAATGGCACTGTTGAACACCTGCTGGATGCTAGTAAAGAAGCAAGCAGTGCCACTTCCCAATGGCACAGTAACTCCTTAAAGATATGGCTACAAATATGAAGACGGAGTTAATATCCATTTGCAGAATTGTATTTTTGCCTTTACAAACTGGTGAATATACACACCAGTCTAAGCTTGCCATTTATTTTATATGTGATGAATAATTGATGCTGATACTGGTAGAAGTAGATTTTATTTACATGCCTGAAAACAAACACTGGCGCTGAAATAGTCAACATGCTGAAAAACTTTCGGGAATCTCATGCTTTATCATGGAACTATGTCGGTATTTGCACTGTTGGTGCAAAAGCAAAGAAAGGAGGGGGTTAAAACTTCTGGTGCCTTAGCTTGACTAGAGTCAGTGGCACTAAACCACAGGAGTAATCACTGTATTTTTTATGCCAGTTATTTGCAGCTTTAAAAAAGTGCCACTTTAAATTAAGAATGCCGTTAGTGAAGCAGTAAAAATGTTATTAATTCTCGACCTTTGGTTTCACATCTTTCTGACATTCTGTGTAAAGAAATGGAAAGTAAACAAAAAACACTTCTACATACTGAAGTATAATTGTCATCTGAGGGAAAAGCCCTTGTGTAATTGATTTGCAAGTTGAACTAGCTGAATGAAGCACCATTTTCACTTGAAAGAATGAATGGCAAACTATGGTTATTCATAATTGAGCTTTCGGCGATATTTCCTGAAAATGAATCACGTGAGCCTGTGCATTAAGGAAAACAAATGATAGTATTTGTTGCCGGTGATAAAGCAAAACAGATCAAAATTTTGGAAAACTTGTATCTACCACTGTGAACTTGAAAGCTTCTCAATACTTAGAACTTTCTGATGAAATTGACAATGATATTAATGTATATGGTATTTTATATTGTATAATGGAATGTGTCAACATTTGGAAAATTGGCATAACTCACTGAACCAGTATTTTCCAACTGACCAATATATGAGGTTACAAAATCGTCCATGAATAGAAAATCCATTCAAAGTACCACAAATACCAATGAATTGTAATATAATAGTGTGAAAATTTCAGTGATATGGTTTCAGAGTCCACACTGCAACCTTTAGGAAACTAAAGCTCCAGCTATCTAGTAAGGCACCAAAAAGATTTGCAAACAGATCTTCTTATGTAATGAGCTTATTGTTAATTAAATCCAGTTAAATATTTTCAAATTTCTGTTTTGGTTACAAATATGGTAGATATAGATAACCCATGTAAAGAACTATTTTGGCCCTCGATGTAGGTGTCTAAAAGGGTATTGAGACCCGCGGGTTTAGAGCTGCTGCCATATGACACACTCTCTCTAATTTCTCTTCATTTATCAAAATTATCTGTTTTTCACATTTGGCCTTTCCAGCCTGCTACCAGCTCTCTTTCCTCTGAATTCCCAGGGAACTTGTATGGCATCTTGTTGTTGCTTTCATCATTTTTTCTATACATTGCATATCCTTCCAACTAGACTGTGAAGCTCTGAAGGAAAGAGACTGCTGTATGTGTACATGACAAGTGTTCAAAAACATACCCCACTTACCATCTCCATGGCCAACTTAATTATAGACTGAGCAGGAATGCAACTCATAGCAGCCACTGGGTTTTAATCAGTACTTGATGAGATGGAATTTAAGACGCGTGAGTTCCAAGGGGTCACCCAGAGAAACAGATGACAACACAGGCACAGATAAGAAAACGTTTTAAGTGGAAACATTCCTCTTAACTTTAAGTGGCCCTTCCTCATCCTCGGACATAAGTGGAACAAAAAAATTTTTACTACACATTTCTGAACTATAGTTAGGTGTTTTTTTTTAAGGTTCTGGGAAAATATCTATGATCAAATACAGCTGTCAAAACTCAAGCCCACTGAATCTTTGTAAGTATGCCTGTAAATACAAAGACAAAGATTATCCATCTTGAATTTCCTCAACTCTTTCCTACAAAAGGAAGTAATCGAACCTAATATTTAAATTTATCAATATTTAACTATGTCATGATGAAAGAAATATGGGATGACAAGTAAAACATTCCATTTCTCCAAGATTTTAATCAAGCCACGTGGACTTCTGTGACAGGATCATTTTTAGGAAATAAAGACAATGTAAAAAAATGAACAATATTCCATGATCACAGTTTGAAAGTCTAAATATTGCTAAGAAGTCAATGCTACCTGTATTATCTCTAGGGAAATAGAACCAAGAGGAAATATATGTGTGTTTATTATGTAAATATGAGATTTTTCTTAGGAATTGGCAAGTCCAAACTCTGGAGATCAGACCACAAGCTAAGAACTCCAACTAAGGTTTTTTGAAGAAGCTGGCTGAAGTACAGATAGAAATTCTCCCTTCTAATTGTTAAAATTATCACTTATTTTAAGGCCTTCCCACTGACAGGACCAGATTTCTCTCATTGTTGAAGGCAATCTCCTCAGTTAAATGTGTATGTACTCAGCCACAGATGTAATCAACTAACTGATGACTAAAATATATAAAATATCCTCACAGTAACAATCAGGCCAGTGCTTGCTTAACCAAGTAACTAGAAACCATAACCTGGCCAAGCTGACACATGAACTTAACCACCACATTACCCAAAGTGATCTACAGATTCAATGCAATCCCAGTCAAAATTCCAACAGTTTTCTTTGCAGAAATGGAAAAGCCAATCATCAAATTTATATGGAAGAATAAGGTTCCCTAATAGCCAAAACCACCTTGAAAAAGAAAACTGGAGGACGCACTTCCCATTTTTAAAACTTATTACTAACCTACAGTAATCAAAACAGCATGGTACTAGCACAAGAATATACATATAGATCAATGCCTTAGTATTGAGAGTTCCAAAATAAACCCTTGTATCTATGACCAATTGATTTTTTAAAAGTATATTTTTATTACAAAAGCTGTGAACTTACAAAACAATCATGCACATGTGTGATATTCCCATATAACACCCCTTCACCAACACACCACACTATTGTGGACCATTTGTTACAGATTATGAGATATCATAATCAGACTATGGCCAATTGACTTTTGACAAGGGTAGCAAGTCCTGTCAATGGGGAAAGAATAGTCTCCTCAACAAATGGTGCTGGGAAAACAGAATATCCACCTGCAATTGAATGACGGTGGGCCCCTCCCCCATCTATACAAAAACTGACTCAGAAAGGATCAACATTTTGATATGTACTCAACTACATAAAAGAACCAAAAGTACAGAACTCCTAGAAGAAAATATAGGGAAGAATCTTCAAGACCTTATATTAGGTAATGGTTTCTTAGACTTTACAACAACAGCACAAGAAACAGAAGGGAAAAAATTAGATAAATTGGACTTCAACAAATTTTTTTTAATTTTTGCAAAGGACTTCACGAAAGTAAGACGACAAACTTACTGAATGGAAAAAAATATTTGGAAACCACATTGTTAGCAAGGGTTTAATATCCAGAATATATAAGGAAATCCTACAACTCAACAACAAAAAGACACACAACCCAATTTAAAAAAGCGCAAAAGACTTGAATAGACATTTCTCCAGAGATAGGCAAAAGGTCAAAAAGCACATGAAGAGATGCACAACATCACCAGCTATCAGGGAAACGCAAATCAAAACCACAATGAGATACCATTTCACACCCATTAGAATGGCTATTTTTTAAAATAGAAAATAAATGCTGGAGAGGATGTGGGGAAATAGAATCACTCATTGATTGTTGGTGGGAATATAAATGGTGCAGCCACTGAGAATAACAATTTGGTGGTTCCTCAGAAAGTATAGAACTATACAACCCAACAATCCCACTTATAGGTATAAACCCAGAAGAACTGAAAGCAGGAACGCAAACATATTTGCATACTGATGTTTATAGTGGTATTATTCACAATTGCCAAAAGACGGAAACAACCCACGTGGAAGCAACATATGAACAGATAAACAATGTGGTATATACACAAAACAGAATATCATTCAACCATAAAAATTGAGTTCTGATGCATGCTACAACATGGATGAAACTAGAAGACATGTTGCGTGAAATAATCCAGACAAAAAAGGATAAATACGTAATAATCTTGCTTATATGAAACATCTAGAAAAAGCAAACTTCATAGACACAGATAGTAGCTTATAGGTTACAAGGAGTAAGGAAGGATAGTGGAAAGCAAATTACAGCTTAGTGGGTGAAGAGTTTGTTTGCAGTGACGAAAAAATGGGGTAATAATATTGGTGGTGGCAGCACAATATTGTGAATATAACTAACACTACTAAACTGTACACTTGAATTCAAATGGTTAAAATGGGAAACTTTGCATTGTATATTTGTTACTGCAATAAATGGTTTTTAGAAGTCTGCTGATATACGCGTACATTCACTAATCAAAAGTTACTATAGGGGAGTGGATGTGGCTCAGTGGTTGAGTGTACACTTTTCATGTAAAAGGTCCTGGGTTCAACCCAAGTACCTCCTTTAAACAATAACAACAAAAACAAACAGGTTTATTGAGGGATAAACATACAAAATACTGTTCTTTTAAAAGCCACTATATAGTCTGTACATGTGTTAAATTAGTATAATCACTTTTTTGGACACCATATTTTTCCACATCTGCCTTCAAATCCAAATCTTGGATCAAGACTCTTATTCAATGACAAACCAACTGGCATCACTGTGAACTCATGATACATGAGCTCAGCCAAGCCCTCAACTCTCCCCGCAAACAACCCTCTCATCAGTCCTTTGTCTTCTGTCTCTCCTATGTCTATGTATGAGGCTCCCTCCAAGCAGAGACCATACCCAAGTCATTTCTCTATCCCCAGGCCAGAGTGCTGAACCAGAGGCAGTCATCAAAATGTTTACTGAATGCATGAACCTTAGATTCCTCCCTCTCCTCCAAGTCCATCCACACTTCTCTTACCAAGAGTCAGGCCCTAAGTTTGATTACTTTGCCTCCTAAATCTTAAAACCCATTTCCTCTTTTGCTCCAATACCTCCAATCTCCATTCTCATAGGAGGAGCCTGAACAAGTATCTCTATTCTATTTCTTTTCTCCAGGACAATCTTTCCAGAAAGGCAAATTGAACAATATCACCAACCTGCCCAGAATGCTTCCTTGACAATTCAAGCTCTTCAGTGAGGGTTAAAAGGCCTCTGGCTCTGACCTTGCTTCTGTCTACAGCCCGTCCTTACTGCATTCCCCCATGATCACCTTGGGAAACTTTCCACACTTCTTTCACCCTAAACACACACACACATACACATACAACCACCACTAGCACCACCACAAATAAATAAATAAATAAATAAATAGCTTTGCTTTAGCCCAGGCAGGCTACCTCACACATC
This sequence comes from Dasypus novemcinctus, assembly GCF_030445035.2. Lineage (NCBI taxonomy): Eukaryota > Metazoa > Chordata > Mammalia > Cingulata > Dasypodidae > Dasypus > Dasypus novemcinctus. The sequence goes on from NC_080679.1 coordinate 40,333,385, forward strand.
TCACTCTCATGATGTTGCACAAGCCGTTCTCTTGCAATGCCCTTCCTACCCTGACTGCCCTGGCCAATTGTCTATGCATCCTGCAAAACCCTGTTTGATTATAATCCATTGAGGGAGACCTTCCTGCCTGCTCCCCACCCTGCCCACTATTCCTTCCCTCTGTCTACCACTTACAACCCTCCCCAACACACAGTGTTTTATTTATTTAAATGGTTCTCTCTGCCCGTCTAGTCTGCAAGCCTGCTCATAGCAGGAACTCTGCCTTATTTCACTCCATGTCCCTGGCAGAAAGCACAATTCTTGACCTAAAGTAGCTCTCTAACTCACTTCTAAAGCGATTCAAGTGACTGTCAGAATGTTAAAGATTGTTGTAGTCTGGCTGAGGCCTCACTGAAAACAAGGCATAGTTTTTCTTAATGTGAAGTAGATGGATTGAGAGACTGTAGTTAATTTCCATCATTCTTAAATCATTCCCGCTGTCTCTGCACCCTTTCCCAGAAATAAGACCTCTCAGAGGGAAAAGTGCCCAAATAATAACCACAAATCCCTTATCAAAATCTGTTTACTTAGAGGTCATTCTTACTTGGTTTCATGTCTCTAAAAGGAATAGCAGGAAAACTTACCCTAAATCTCCTGATAAAGGTATCTTCTGATAAAGGTATCAGAAGTCTATGACCAGAGCTCCCACAAACCCTTAATGTCCACCTTGAATGAGGCCTAAAGGGGATCTAACCACTTCCCCTTTCAGTGTGGTTCTCCGGCCTTGCTCAGAATGGCTTGGCCAAGAGTTGTAAACATATTTTCTGTCATCTGCCTCCATCACCAATGAGCCCCACCAGCACCTCCTTGAGGGTGCAGGCCAGCAGAGTTTGATAATCACACTGGTGTAGGGCACACTGACCTGGATGACTCTTGACAATGCATCTGATAGACACTAAAAGGGATAGTGAAACCTTTTCAACCGGCCTGTCTCTTGGCAGCCTGCCGTTCGACTCATTGCAATCCAAAACATGAGAGTCCAGCAATCAAAAGCACAGGTGAGCCCAGAAAGGGCAGGCAGCCCTAAATTTGGCAGCCCTTAAGACACATATACTCTGCCTTTAAAAAATAATCAAGATCCAAATAATCCAGAATCATTTATAAAATCAACACAAAATAAGGAAACTAAAAAATCAAATATTGTTCAAGCATATGTTACACCATTGCACAAATCTTCATGAAGCATAAACACCATAAAGTCCCTTTTGTATAAAACCTACAACTACAAAGCCCTCAATCTCAAATCTGTAAAATGAGTCAATCTGTCAGATTTTCAAGCTGTTATTTAAGACAATCAGTGTGTCATATAATGGACCACTAAACTACTGCCTACAGCAAATGTGGTTAAGATGAGGTCTTTGAAGATAATCAAGAAAAAAAATGAATTTAGTTTTTAAAGCTATACCACATATAAAGATCCCAAACGTATAAAACATTGTGTTGAATGTCACTCTCATTTTTATAAAAGAAAAAGATGTGAAGTTTTGACATAATTTAACAAGTAATTATTATATGCACCATATATCAGGTACTAAAACAGAAATGAAAATAAAATTCATTCCCTTTCTTAAATACAATGGAGAAGACAAAGTGACTGCAATATGTGGCAAAACCTGGCTAGTTGTTCACCAATACCCAAGTGGATTTCTTTTTTTTTTTTTTAAGATTTATTTATTTATCTATTTATCTCCCCTCCCCCCCCCCCCCCACCCCGGTTGTCTGTTCTCTGTATCTATTTGCTGCGTCCTCTTTGTCCACTTCTGTTGTCAGCAGCACAGGAATCTGTGTTTCTTTTTGTTGCGTCATCTTGTGTCTGCTGTTCTCCATGTGTGCGGCACCATTCCTGGGCAGGCTGCCCTTTCTTTGGCACTGGACAGCTCTCCTTACAGGGTGCACTCCTTGCACGTGGGGCTCCCCCCTGCATGGTGCGGCACTCCTTGTGCGCATCAGCACTGCGCATGGGCCAGCTCCACACAGGTCAAGGAGGCCTGGGGTTTGAACCGCGGACCTCCCATGTGGAAGACGGACGCCCTAACCACTGGGCCAAGTCCGCCGCCCCAAGTGGATTTCTTTTCCCAAACCCACTACATCTGGATCGATACTTGGCTTGTCTCCAGGGGAGTGTAAGAAGAAATGATGTCTGCCACTTCCAGGCAGGGTCCCAGAACCTCCAGTGGTCGTCTTTGTTCACCAGTAAACACAAGCAGAGCATCTGCAGAAAATTCTGAGGCTAAAAGGAAGAAGGGGCAGAGAACTGTATGTATCAAAGCCCCCACTCACGCACACAGAGAGATAAGCCACTGTGATTTGGGAGTTGCCTATTAAGTTGGTAGACTGACTAATAAACAGTATAATGTCAGGCATGTTTTGCAAAATGAAAACACAAGCACAGGGAGCTCGAAGAACACAAAAATGAGGCACCTGGGCCACAGTGTAGAGGAAAAGGAAGAATTCCTAGAGTAGAGGAAGCTGGGGGCACATCCTGAAGAAGGGTGGGCAGCATTTATCCTGGGGTAGGGGTGGTGGAAAGCCTGAAAAAATACTAGACTGCATGTAGGGCTCTAAAGTGGATAAGGAAACAGAGGAGCCTAAAAGCAATGGGGAATGATTTATTCCTAGCAGCACCACAATGATGAGATTTGTGGTTTTAGGGTGTAGTTTTAGGGTGGAGAATGGTTTGGAGGGACTGGCAGCTAATAGAGGCAGGGATGCCAGTTAAAGATCTGCTACAATTTCCCAGAGGAGCAATGAGAAGATATAGAGATCATGGCATGCTTTGGGATGGTAAGGAGGAGGCAGATCTAAGAGATCACTGGGAAGTATCAAAGAAACTTTGTAACCACCTGGCCATATAACAAAGTATGAGGAGGAAAGGTCACCAAGGACAGGGGGATTTCCAGGCGTCTAGATTTAATGGCCAGGTGAATGAGCGTACCAGGTGGGAAGCAGACTACAGCAAAATGGGGACAGCAGATTTGAGGAGGGCTTGAACAGAGGGACATATATGTAGTAATATCCAGAGGCAGATATTGGGGTCTGGAGCCAGTTCAGGGCTAGAGGGGCGCATTTGAGGGTAGCAGAGCCATGAACGAGATCCCACTGAAAGCAAGGCCAGAAGGCTGACACAAGCAAAAGGAAGTCATACTCCAGGGAAGTAACAAAAATAATAGGTAACCATGTTGAGAGGTTAGTTGGGAAAGGTGTGAAAACCAGAGTGGCTGAGTGGGTGATGAGGGCCTTAACAGAAATCTTATCTGACTTATCTAATTCTTCTGGAAGCCCTCTTACTTTTACGTTCATACACATCTTTCTAGATGCATGAAATTGAGAAAATCATGAATATATTTGTAATAAAACAGAGATAGTTACACTAAGAAAACATGAAAATGCCCAGGGCCCATCGCAACCTGGTCCAAGTTTGCCCAGTACTACCACTCGCCCATGAACGACATTTGACTTTTTACAGCTCCCTCAACAGGCTGATAATGCCTTCTCATTCCTGTCCCTTCACCTGGAATTCCTGACACCACTTCCCTGGCAAATTCTTCTCCTTTAAGAGCATTGCTCGTCTACAGTGCATCCCTGTAGATCTACCACTGGTGCAAAACCGGCTTATTCATAGCTGTGCCTCAACTCCCAGGGGGTTGGCAAGCTCCTCAAAAGCAGAAACCAGAGAAAGTCTCTGATTAATCTTCACATTTCTACCACCTAAGATGCCACAGAAATGTGCTGACCCCCAAAGAACTATAACTATCAATATTCAGTCCCTTGTGTAATCCCCTCCCTTTGAATACAGGCCAGACATGTCACTTGCTTTAACTAATAGAACATGGCAGAAAACAGCATACTGGCTGCAAGTCTTAAGAACCCCTGGCCACTTTTACTTTGGCACTCTTTAGAGGCCTGAGCTGCCATCCAAGAATTCCAGCTATTCTGCTGTAGAGACCATGTGAAAAGGCCATGTGGAGAGGTCAGGTCCTGGCACTATAAAGAAAAGAACCGAGGAATCCGCTGACAGCAAGAACGAAGGCCCAGACACATGCCCCCGGTCAAGCCTCTGTGGCCAGGCCCAGCTTTCAAGTCACCCAGCCTAGAAAACATCACACTGCTCCTTCTCTGTGTGCCTGGTCAAATTCCTGACTTAAATAACCATGGAATGGGTGTTACTTTAAGATACTACGTTTTGGGATGGTTTGTAACACAGCAAGAGATAAATGCAGCAGATGGTGATGGACACACAGCAAAAGACCTATTTCTTCAATAAAGAATTTATTGACAACCTACTAGATACCACGTACCCTTCTAGGGGCCAGAGGTTCAGCAATGAACAAGTCACTTGAAGCTCTCTACTTTCATTGACCATTCTATATGGGGTGAGAGAAAAAAATAGTTAAAATAAACAGTATGGTGGAGAAAAGTAAAGCTGGAAAGACTAAAAGAGGGTAGAGGGGTTAAAATTGTAAACAGGGTGCTCCCGGAAGGCTTCCTGGAGAAGGGAACATTTGTTTAAGATGGAAAATTTGAGGGGTTAAAATTGTAAACAAGGTGCTTCCAGAAGGCTTCCTGGAGAAGGGAACATTTGTTTAAGATAGAAAATTTGAGGAAGCCCGATGTATGGATAACTAGAGTGGGAGGAATATTTCAGGCAGAGAAAACAGCATGTGAAGTAGAAGCCCCTCTGGCATGTCTGAATGAAAGCCAAGAAATCAGTGTTGCAGGAGCAAAGCAAGAGGGGTGAACAGTAGATGAAGAGGTCTGAGGGATCAGAGTGTGCTAGATCTCCCAAGAGCACCCCAGGTTCGATGATTTACTAGGAGAACTCACAGGGCTCAGCATGTAGTCATACTCACAGCTACGATTTATTGTAATGAAAATAAAATACAGAACAAAATCAGTAAAAGTAAAAGGCGGCACTTAGGGCAAAGTCTAGAGGAAACCAAGCACAAGCTTCACTGGTCTTCTACCCCTAGGGTCACAGGGTGTGCTTAATTCCCCCATCAATGAGCTGTGACAACACTTGTGAAATAATGTCACCCCGGGAAGTTCACTAGAGACTCCAAACCAGAGGTTTTCATTAGGGGCTGGTCATACAGGCATCGTCCGCCTAATACATATTGAGCTTCCCAGCTCCCAGAAGGAAAGCAGGTGTTCAGCATAAACCATATTGTTTACATAAACAGCTTTGGCAGAGTGAGCCATTCTTTTTAGGGAATGATCAGAACTCTCCCGAAATCCAGGTTCCCAGATGCCAGCCAAGGGCCACCTTTGCAAAAAGGCCTTCTAAGCATAGCAATCTCAAGCATGATATGTTAACTCTTTTCTGCACATAGCATGTTATAGGTATCTGAGAGAGATGGAAGCCATGAGAAGATCTTAAGTAGAAGAATGATGTGATCTGACTAGAATTTTAAATGATCACACCAGCTTTTGTGTTCAGAAGAGAATATAGTTGGGAGGAATAGGGGGTAGAGGAGGAGAAATTAAAGTCCATTGTAAAAAAACAAACCCCGTGTTAACCGTAAAGATGGAGAGAAGTGGTCATATTCTGGGCACAGGGAGACAGCAGAGTCAGCTAGATTTGCAGATAGATTGTATACAGGTCATGAAAAGAAGAGGGAAGTCAAGAGTGACTACAGGACTTCTACCTGAACTGGAAGGATGGTATTGCCATTTAATGAGATGGAAAGACTGGAGTGGGAGGGGAACCAGGAGTTCAGTTTAGGATGTGCTAAGTGTGAGACGCCTACCAGACATCCAAGGGGAGGTGTCTAGGGGACGGATATATATGGAGTGTGGGGTTCAGGGAAGAGATCTGAGCTGGAGCTATACAGATGGTATTTGGAGCCATGATATTGGATGAGCTCACCAAGGGAATGAGCTGAGAGAGGAGAAGAGGTTCTAGTTATGAGTCCTGGGGTACTCCAGCAGTAAAAGGTCGGGGAGGAAGGAGGGTAACAACCAAAGACACTGAGAACAGCCCGTGAAGCAGGAAGTAAACAGAGAATGAGGTTTCCAAGAAGCCATGTGCTTAAAATGTTTAGTAATTCTAATAGTCTAGAAGTACCTTAGTCTCACTAAAAATGGTCTAGAATTTCCTTCACTACTCCTTGCTGGACCACTGTCCACCCATTACGAGAAGTGGGGACGTATACTCTAAGGCTGTTGCACCAAAGGTGCAAACTGAGACGACTCCATCTAAAGTGAAAAAGGAAAAAAAAAAAAAAGGTGCCTCAGTTCCAAACAATGACCGCCACATGGGAAAACGAAGCTCAGGACTGCCAGAGCTTCTGATATTTTTCCCCCAAAGAGGGCAAAATTCTGGATTTTTACAATGAAATTTCCAAATATTTAAATGTCAGCAAGGAAGTAAAAAAATGTCACACTGAGCAGGTCTATGAAAATACCCCTGGTGGGTCACAACAGGCCCCACGAGCCCTCCTTTGTAAACCAACAGGCTGCTCAAGGCAAGTGGAGCATCACACCCCAAAGCAAGTTAGAGGCACTTCCCATGCTGCGAAGAGCATGAGGAGAGAAATGGGCAGGAAATGAAGCACTCATGTGAGTACCCCACAAAATGAAAAGTGTTTGAGAATCAATCCAGTGTGGATCTAGTCTACACATGCAGGAACCTTAAATTCTAGGAACAAGGCATCAATAGCTGAAAAGTTCGGAAATTCAGTAATTATAGCTTATTCCTCCAGACTAGTTTCATACAGTCTCATTCCAGATTTTTGTTACTATACAAATTCTCTCAGATTATGCTCACACAATTGGGGAATGTAGTTGTTAGCTTATGCTGTTCAGATCTGGGAAACTAGTTTTAATTTGTAGAGCAAAGAGATTATTTCAAACATCTGAATACACTAGAGATTCATTTTGAAAAGTATCAAATGTTTCTTCACTTAAACAAAAAGTTACTCATGCACACAAGCAGATCCACAAATGGGCTTTCCAAAAACTTCAGCATGTCCAATAGCTCCTGAACTCAATTTCCACGTTACCTCATTCAACTCCTGAACACACTATAAGCCTCTTTCTAAACAAGGCTTCCCCTTATTCACTTCAACCCCATCTAGCGTGTATATATAATGAATGCTCAATTCAATAAATTATTTGAGCACCTGCTATGAGAAGAATTGTTCCGCATGGGAACAGAGGTACAGTTGCTAATGACAGGTTGGTCTGTAAATGTCTAAGACAATACCTGCCATTGCAAGAGTTAAAAAAAAAAAATCAAATGAATTCAGCAATACCAAGAGATTAGTGGTGGTAAATTTGTCATTCTCAACACTGACTGGACATCAGCATCCCCTAGGGTGCTTTTTAAAATATCCATGCCCATCCTGGAGGATGGGACTGAGGCATTGGCATTCTTTAAATTGTTAAATGTTAACATTACAGGTGATGAATGTTCAACACCCCTGCAGGAGACCACTCAATTTCCCACTCACCTCTGACATAATTTTGACGATAACTTTTACTAATTACTCAATGATCTGCACCTTTCCTACTTAAGACAATCACCTCTGTACAAACCACTTAACTAAATTGGTTTTAGAGCAGGGATTCCTAACCTTTTTTGTTCCACGGACCCCTTTGCCCGTTAGGTAAAATGAATACTACCGTAATTTATTTATTGCATACATTCATAAGTGAAGGAAATGCTGGGTTTCAGAGATCAGAGAAAATAAGTTGGGTTGATTTTTTTTTTTTTTTTCAATTCAAGCTCATGCCCCCTTAAATTTTTCCATGGACCCTTTGTTTTAGAGCCTGGCACACTGACAAAGTATCAGAATCCAAAAGATAAGTGATCCCATAACTGTTGCCCCTCAGTCAATTCAACACCCAATGGCGTTCATCAATTGTCAGGGAGGGCAGAGGCTGCAAGAACCTCCAAGTACCGGATTTCAGAACATAATTAAAGCCTTCTGCAAAGCTCCTTGTTTCTTCAGCATCCCACCTACTTTTGGCCTTATCTAATGCTGATTCAGCTGGTTCCCCACATTCCACAAATACCAGCCTTCCTAGTTTCTTCTCAGCAGGTGGCTGCTACTTCAATGCTGCTGACAAAATCCAGAAAGCTTCCTTGGGCTTCATTTATTCTCTCGACTTTAGAAATCTCAACTTCCATCCTCAATCTTCAACCTGCCTTTCTCCCATCTAAATTATTCAGGGCCCTGGAAGAAACAGACTTACATTGCCACCAAATTTGTTTCTTGACAGCACTCCCTTCCTAAATATCTAAGCGGTCTTTCCCATTATTCCATTTGTCATTTGGCAGAGGAATATTTTTCATACTTGATTTGCAAATCCTGCAGTCATTGCCTCAGAAATTAGACTTCAGCCTCTAATATCTACACCTAGCCGCTAATATCTACACCCAGACTATAAACTTGAGGAATTTATGGATATCCCACCTCTCTGTAAAAAAGTGTTGCTATCATTAAGTTGTTATACTAATGTAACAGTTTATAGATGGAATTGTCTTTTTAAAACAAACTATAAAAAGTACATTCCAATGCATACTAACCTTTCCAAGCTACACAGCTTAGAAGTTAGTGGCCAAAAACAAGGACCTGGAGGCATGGTTCCTGGGTTTAAATCCCAGTTCCACCATTTACTAGGCATGTCTCTGTGTGTATCCCCAGCTATAAAATGGCTGTAGTACTACCTATCAGGGTTGTTGTGAGGAACAAATGGTTTAATACATGGTTTTTAAAAAAAACAAAAACTGGAACACATCCAGGTAAAGCATCTAGAACAGTGCCTGGCACAGGGTAAGCACAGTATCTATGAGTTGTTGATATTGCTATTATTTTGAGTTCAGGGCTTAAAATCTTTACATGAAGGGTAGCAAGTCTCTAAAGGTTTCTTTCACTGACAGTTTATTACAAATTGTTTCTTCAATTGAATTTTGACATTTCTGTTCTCTTCTCATTATTTTCTAAATTCAATGGATGAAACCAAGGAATCTGTTAGAGTATTTCTTGACATTTTAGTCCCATTGGGAATGCCATCCAATAATAGTTAAGCCTCATTATGATTACATTACTTAAAATGAGAGTATGGGAGAGGAATATTTTGGGAGGGTAAAATATCACTTGCCACTTATTAAACTGAGATTTTTAAAAGCCAAAAAGGGGAGTGAGGATTTATAAGCTGCAAGTGACCTTTAAATGTCACATTCACTTATAAACATAAACAGAAAAATTAATGTCTGGTAATAACAGTAAACTGATAAATGCAATTATATTATGGGTTCTGTGATATAAATTATACTTCCAGTACCAGCATAACACCTTTTAAGATCATATTACAATGCATTAAATATAATCTAGTTAGTTCCTCCTGTACCTTACTTACAAGCTTGTAGTATACCTACATTACTTGCACAGTTCCACATGCTAAATTTCTAGATCTACAAGATTTGAGTGTATTTTTTAGTGAGTTAAAAAATAAATTCATCTCACTAACAATCCTTTGATGAGCTCTACTTTAATAATTTCTCTGCAGTAGCATTCACATAGTTTAAGAAGTGAGTGAAATGATTTCAAAGACAATGGGTTATTTGTGTAATTCTCACTTTTTAACTAAATTACAAAATATCACACACATTGTTACAGTGGCAAGAAACAACAGGGGTATTCATATAGCTTTATAGACCATCTTAATTTTTCCCATTTCTTCTTCCTCAATCCCATCAGAAGAGTCAGCTTTAGGGATTATAGTTCAAAGTTAACAGACCTTTCGCCATATTCCAACTCTTGACTCTTCAAGGCAGCGTAAACATGTACCTCTCCTGAGTAGAATTTTTTTCTATATAACAACTCTTAACAGAAGCACACAAAGTGTAGGCATTTTCTTAAATGCCTAAAGTACATACCTGGAACAAAAGGTTATACTTTGGATAACCTATAAGACATCAAAAGAAATCAGAAATTACATCTCTCCATCATTAGAAGGGTCACACTCCTTCTACAGTTCCCACAGCATGTTCCGTTGGCCTCTTAAACAAGAATTTGCGACTTGTCCCATTTGTGGAGGATGTGGAGCTTACAAGAAGTTCAATTTGGGGATTCACAAAATAAGAACATGCTCTTCAATACCTTCTTTCCAGGGTTCCACTGAGGAAGGCACAGAGGTCCCATGTGATTTCCAGACCCCTGATGCAAGTTCAAGTGTCCAGCTACATCTTCTGAACATGCCTTGTACACTTAATTTTTACTTGTTCGTGACTTCAAGGACAGGGCTGGGGACAGTCCTCATGTCAGTGGTCACCCAGGACCTCACACAACCCCCACATATATAGATGTAAATGTCCAAAGTATGCAGCATTAAACTGAAAACCCTTAAAATGTAGACTGGCTGGTGCACGCAAACAGCATCCTCCCAACCCAGGCTTCTGCCCAAATCACTAACAGACGACCGCTCTTTCAGGAGAAACTCCAAGCACCCTACCGGTTATAACTTCTGAGAATCTGTTACTAGCAAAAGTGAACTTTCTAACTCCAAGGAGAAGGGGCGGGCCTCAACGGGTCAGAAATCGCTCTAAAGGTGAGCAGTAACTTTTAAGACATTCCCTCAACTTCTAGATCAATGCTTCTCAAAATTCAGCAGCTATTACAATCACCTGGGCTCTTGTTAGCAGTTTCAGAACCAGTGAAGCCGGACTGAAGCTCCAAATTGCGCATTTCTAATGAGCCCGCAGGTGATTCCAAGGCCGCTGGTCCACCGGCCACCCCTGAGCAGCAAGGCCCTGGACCACAGACGCCGCGCAGAGATACCCGTCACTTTTGTCAACAATACACAAACGTTGTGACCATAGGTAGCGACCAATAAAGCGGCCCGGGCGCTCCGAGTCCCCCGAGCGCCGCCACCTAGGCTCCCGGGCCCCTGGCAGGTGCCTCGGCCTCGGGGCGCTCGCGGGCAGCCGGCGGCCGCGCCCCCTCCTCCCGCCCGCCCCCGGGGCTTCGCTCACCTTCTCCCGGGTCTTCAGGTACCGCTGCAGCGCCTGCTGCGTGAGCTCCCGGACGTGCAGCTGGCCCTCCTTGCAGGGCACCACGATGCCCGTCCTGCCGAAGCACACGGTCACTTTCATCCTGGCCCCGGGCGACCACGCCGGGCCCAGCCGAACAGGTGTTCGGCCCCGCGGGCGCAGGCGGCGCTCTCAGGGGGCCCCGCGCGGCGCCGCCCCCCGATGCCCACCCAGGGCCGGAGGCTCGCGGCAGCGCCCCTTTCCCCCTCCGCAGGCGGCCGCCTACAGGCGCGAACGCGCGAGCGGGGCGGCGGCGGGGAGGACGACCTCCAGGTGGCCGAGGCCCGGGACGCGCCGGCCCGCGGCCCGCTCCTGCTCCGGCTCCGGCCGGGCCCGCCGCTGCGCGCCCGCCGAAGAGGAAGCGCGGCCCGGCCCTGGCCCTCGCGCCCGCGGCGGGGCCGGCTGCAGGCCCGGGGCTGGAGTGGGCGGCGGCGGCGGGCGCGCGGGGCCGGAGTTGGGAGGAAACTTTTGCGCCGGCTCCCAACTCCTCCGCGGCGCGCCGCGCTCCCGACTCCCGCGGCCCGCGGCCGGCCTGGGCCCGGCTCTTAAAGGGGACGCGGCACACCCCGGCTGCGCCTCGCACTCCTCGGCTCCGGGCGGGGGCCGTGCGCGGCGGTAACTGGAGCCCAGGAGCTTCTTCCCCTCACCTGGTCTCTCCCTGGCTCGCTCCCTTCCGCACACACGTGGAGCTCTGGGGAATTGTAACGGGACCTGAGAGCTACCCCCCGGGGGATTGACACCGGATCCCATAAAGCACATGAGGGACTAGCACGGAGTCTGCGGAGTACCCAAACTCTTAAAATGAGGAGACTGGAGGAAGATTCTAGGGGAGACCGGGAGCAGGTGCTTCTCAATACGCCCGCCAAAAATACCCCAAGGAGCTAGCAGCAGCTCAAGATACTGAGGTGCAGGGACAGGATAGCCAAAAGGCATATTAGGAAATTTTCTAAAGCACAGCGTCTCATCTGCCCATGTAACCCTGAGCCGGCAAAGCTGAAGGCAGACTAAGGATAATGTGGCAGTGGAACCATTGCTGCTACAACCGAGGACACTGAGTCAGCCAAAGGTCACACCCAGACCCAGGTATGAGCCTGTATGTTTACATGTATCCTTTTGAAAGGATTTTGCATTGGACCAGAAAAACAATGTTAAAACACATTTAGGTTCATGATTTGACGGATGTGTTACCATCACCAACTGTAATTGGGGTATCTGGGGGGGGGGAGGGGGAGGAATCAATAATCAACATTCATATCATTCTTAGCTCTCACATAAATGAATTCTTTGAGCCTAACAACAGTCCTGTGAGGTATTATTTTTCCCACCTTATTTATGAGGAGTGGTGCTCAAGGACTTTAATTGCCATGGAGGTAGTTATGTTGAAAAGAACTCAGGTCTTTCCATTCTACATCTCTGATCTCTCCAGTTTTCTTAGCAATCAGCTTCACCCAACAAGATCCTCAGGGCTCCACCACACATTTCTCTGCAAAATGATTTGTTCCCATCAAGACACACTTAAATTAAACTTGAATTGTCTAGGATGGTATGATGATGTGCAAGAGATTAAATTAATGAGTTTTAAGAGTTTTTAAATTTTTTCAATCATTTATTCAATAAATACGTGTGAGTTGCCTCCTATGTATAGGACCTTAAATAAGATCAGTAGTATCAAAGAGGATCATATAGACCATGTTGATTTGAAGAAAGTATATATTAGTATCATTGGTTGAAAATCCAATACAAACTGATTTAAATAAAAAACAATCTATTTCACCAGGAAATTCAGAGATTATTCACTTGAGGCAAGAACTCAAAATGTTCTGGGAACCTGAATTCCTGTCATCAGAGGCTGTCTCTCTCCATGTAGGCTCTAAGTTCTTCAGTGTTGTCTCCAGTCTCAGACAGACTATCTCCAAAGAGGGCAAAGATGGCTCCAGGTTTACATTGTCTAAAGCTCCCCACATGAAGCAACAGGAAAGTCTTTTTTGAGGACTTGTGTGTCCCAGCTGGGATCAAATACTCTTCCTATAGCAAGCAAGAGGACTGCAACAGTGAATCACAAGACTTGGTTCATCTGTCGCCAAATCATGTGGCTTGAGAATGGGGGACAGGCAGACCCCCAATAGAAGGCAACAAAAAACACTTATCCTCGCTGAGTTCCTAGCCAGGGGAGTTTGAGCACAGTCCCTAAAGGAACAGCAACAATCCCCCAAGTGAAACGGCAAAGACCAATAAAAGAAGGAAGGTCCAACAATGAGCCCTTGATATAATGGCCATGCTTGTAAGCCTGTGCACCTGAAATAAGAACAAGGCCTAGAGCTGCAGGGTGCCTAAGAGTTACCTCCTGAGAGCCTCTGTGTTGCTCAAATGCAGCCAGTCTCGAAGCCAAATTCAGCATGTAAATGTGTTGCCTTCCCCCCAGCATGGGACATGACTCCCAGGGATGAGCCTCCCTGACATCAAGGGATTACTACCAAATACCAGGTGATGATCTAACTAGACAATGACCTTGAATAAAAGGGTCAACTTGGACAAGCAGAATATCTCAGTCTACATATAATACCACGAGTTAAAAATGCTTTTTGACCTGTATAAAAGGGGGAAATGGAAAGGACAAAGGAGTTTATATAGCTATGAGTCTCGAAAAAGAGCCAGGAGGTTATCAGAGGGGTTGCCATTATGCACACCTCAGCAGAGTCCCAGAGACAGCTAAAGTAGATACAACTGCAGGTATGGGTTCTTCTGAGGGCTACAGAGACCCACAGGTTCTATGGTCATGGCAGATGGAGTTCAGTGCCATGTCAGTTGGCCCTACTTTGGAGTTTGTGTTTCTGTGTGATGGAGCTGGACTCAGATGTGATCTTTGTCCACAAGCCTCTCCTGTTACTTTTACCGGATCTGTAGTTGGTGCTGGGGTGTAGTGTATACCCAGGGGACCTGAATCTCTGGACTGACCATGTGATAGCCAGGCCCTGAGCCTCAACAGACTTGTAACTCCTACACTCTGGTTTATTGGACTTACCCCACTCAGCTAACATGGAGGTGAAGAAGGTCAACCACCACACCAGGGAGCCAAGAGTGCCTACAACTGAAAGCAAGAGAATTGCATCCTGCATCCATGTGGAATCTAAGCCCCCTCTTGATATAGATGTGGAGTGGACACAACCATTCCAAGGTCCACAGGATGGAGGAATAGAGTGTGGATTAGAGTGGACTTACTGATATTCTATTCATGAACTATTGTGATTAGTAATCAAAGAAAATGTGGCATTGGTGTGGAGAAAGTGGCCATGGTAGCTGCTGGGAGTAGGGAGTGGGAGGAAGAGATGTGATGTGGGGGCATTTTCGGGGATTGGAGTTGTCCTGGGTGGTGCTGCAGGGACAGTTACCAGACATTGTATGTCTTCCCATGGCCCACTGGGTGGACTGTGGGAGAGTGTGGGCTATGGTGTGGACCTTTGACCATGAGGTGCAGGGGTGCTCAGAGATGTATTCACCAAGTGCAATGAATGTCTCATGAAGATGGAGGAGGTTGTTGTTATGGGGGGAGGAGTGGGGTGAGAGGGATGGGGGGTATATGGGGACCTCATATTTTTTTAATGTAACGTTAAAAAAATAAAGACAAAAAAAGTTGAGAAATTAAAAAAAAAAAACGTTTATCCTCCACAAAATACAATATTGCTTCCCCACCCTCAAGAGGCTTGTAAATAGTTGAGGAGACAGGTCTAAGAAGTGAGAAGTTAAATAGAAACTACAAGGTAACAGTGAATTTGATAATTAATTCTACTTAACATTATTGGTTTAGATACATGTCAGGCTGTATTCTAGGGGAATACATATGATTTATATGTATTACATATAAATATATTACATGTATACATATGCATCATATATTAGGTATTATTATGGATTGAATAATGTCCCCTATAAAGACATACTCAAGTGCTAATCACCAGTACTATGGATATGAATGCATTTGTCAACAGGATCTTTGAAGATGTTATTAGTGAAGGTGAGGTCAAACTAAGTGAGGGTGGGTTTTGATCCAATATGGCTGTAGTTCTTATAAGTAGAGGAAATTTGGACACAGCAGGAGACAGATGAGGAGAAAACTGGTCATGTGATAGAGGCAGAGATTGAATTATGGATCACTGGCAAGCCACCACCAAAATTTTACAGACATCAGAGAAACCACAACACCTTGATTTTGGTCTTCTAGCCTCCAAAACAGTGAGGAATTTATTAATTCTTATTGTTTAAGCCATCCAGTCTGTGGTACTTTGATATAGCAGCACTGACAAACTAATACATGTACCCATATTTTATTTTTCTTCACTGGAATCTTACAAGAGAGAGATTCTAAAAGATGAGGAACCTGAAGCCAAAGGAAATTAAACAACTTTGATAGTGGAGCCTGGATTAGAATCTGGGCAGTCTGACCCCAGAGTGTGCATACTGTTAATATCTGTTGTGTAGAGTATCAAAGGAGTTTAGCAAAAAATATAATTAAATAACACTATGTATTAATGTTTACCCCTCACTTTTTTTTAAAGATTTATTTTTTATTTATTTCTCACCCCTCCTCCCCACCCCAGTTGTCTGCTCTCTGTGTCCATTCACTGTGTGTTCTTCTGCATCCGCCTGTATTGTCAGCAGCACCAGGAATCTGTGTCTCTTTTTACTGCGTCATCTTGCTGGGTCAGCTCTCCGTGTGTGCGGCACCACTCCTGGGCAGGCTGCACTTTTTTCGCATGGGGTGGCTCTCCTTATGAGGCTCCCCTACACAGGGGGACACCCCTGTATGGCAAGGGCATTCCTTGCATGCATCAGCACTGCGCATGGGCCAGCTCACCACACAGGTCAGGAGGCCCGGGATTAAACCCTGGACCTCCCATGTGGTAGGCGGACGTTCTATCAGTTGAGCCAAATCCGCTTCCCTGCCCCTCGCTTTTAATATTGGGTATTAGACAGAAATATGAAATGGTACAGAACAAAGATTTTCAAATGATGAAACAACTTGCATGCTGACATCCTTCATGCTTGGTAGCTATTGCTTTTTTTTCTTTACACTTGTTCCAGACTTCTGTTCAGATAATGAATAGCTCTAGTTCCTCTTGCCACCACAAATCTTCCCTCAGTCACATGCTTTTAGCGCCTCCCCTATACCTAAGGTCCCTGCCCAATCTCCTGGGTTTGAAAGCTTGAGGTGAACCATGAAGGACACTCAGGTTCTCCAAATTCCACTCGCTGAAAGACTGGAATCAGGTCTTGTGGGACGCAGCCTTTGTGAGATAAATCTAGGCTTTGGTGTTAACAATCTGTCATGCAATCCTGCACACCATAGAGTGAACTTTTATGACTCAAAGTTAGTAGTTAGGAAAAGAGTTTAGTGTTTATATTTCATATTTACTAAATAACCAGATTTAATTTGTTATTCAGCCATACCATGGCATACATAGAAGCAATTTCTCAAATATTAAGAAGCGATATAAAAGAATAACAGTTGCAACAGACAGTCTTTCATGTCCAGTAAATTCCTAAATCAATATTATGTGCCCATTGGGACCTCCTGGGTTGAAGACAATAAATAACTTGTCTTGATTGAGTAGCACTAGGGGATTCTAGGTCTGGGTTCCATTTTCTTGTTTTGCCTGTGGAATGGGCAAATGTTGCCTGCAGTGTGATATTATCCTTTTGTTATCCAACAGCTCATCAAGCTTTGGAATAGTCAGTGAAAAAGTGTTATGCAGAGTACAATAATACTGACTGATTTTATTAAACTATCTCCTTTTGTGTAAAGTGTAACTATAATGTCAAGTGTGGAGCGAGTGCAACATCGTGCTTCCTGGGAACACAGGTTCAGGCACCGCCGAGCCAATTTCAGCAAATGATCGCTTTATTACACATACAGTACAGGGAGTCCAAAAGGGTTCCTATTGTGGCTGGGCTTCCGGGGCAGCTGACTGCTGGGCTCAGGGTTGGTGGATGGATGCTCCCCATGCCCCACTTTGTTTTGGAGAGGAGAGACAAATCTGTGCTTCCTGAGGATGGGGGAGATAAGAAGTAGGGGAGAATATACTACCCAGAGGGAGGGGGCTCTACCACTGAGAGTAACCCGATAAGGAGCGGGGGCTTCAGGTTGCCAATTTGGGTCTAAGGTTTGATCAGGCCTTTTCACTAGACCTGACATTACACCCAGGCTGCAGCTGTTCAATGGGAACCTCCTGAAATAGCTACACACAATAGAAAAGGAGGCAAGGGTGTTTGAGGGCTCGGAAGTACCTGCTAGTTGTTCCCCTGACTTCCCCAGCATCAGGTAGTATTAGGCATATCTCAAATAAAAAATGAAAAGTTTTCATTTATAGTTGACCAGTTAATCCATTCTCGTGCTTTGCAGAAAATTTATTTCAGGAAGTATTTTTACCTTCCAAGGAATTATTTATAACAAGCACTATTTATCACAAAATATTAATTGTATTGGAGATAATCTTTCTAAGACCCTTGGAGCAATTAGTATAAATAGATCATATTCTAAGTTTCCTTCTGAAAGCAGATGCCAGAGTAATATCATAAGAGAAGGAATAGAAAAATGGGTATGGCTTTTCATTCTTCACTTCCATATTTAAAAGCAAAAGTTTTAGGTTATTGTTTAACTTGGCAAGAATGTTTTTTTTCCTTAGGAGGTGTGTGTCATATAAATGTCTAATGGCATTCATTTCTGACTGTATCTTTGTCGACTGTTCCTTGAGCTCACCATAAAACACAAATTATATTATTGTACACCCTGAGGGGATTCAGTAAGCATTGTGGGATTCCAGCTTTTTAGAGGGTCCCTGTTCATGTCTATTCTGTAGTAAGATTCACAAGAATCCCCAAATGACACCACCAGGCTTCCCCTCCTTGTACTGAATTCCCCTCTACAGAGTCTAATGTCCTGCCTCTATGTGTGCTTTCTCAAAAAGGACCTGAATCATGAAATGAGTGTCTCTTAAAAAAAAAAAAAAAAAAAGGCACTTCAAACAAAAGAACCAATCAAAAGCAAGAAAATTTTTCTTTCCTCAGTGTGCAAGCTCCTTCTCTGAAGGTCATTTGGGCCCATGAGCCCTGACCCCTAGGAATAGGCCCTGCTCAGAGTAGCCCCAGGTCCTTTCCCTTCTGGACTTGGGTGAGAGACAGTTGAGAAAGGGGCCAACAGCAATGGTTAGGGATGTTCTTCAACAAAGTTGGTTATCCAGAGAAACTCCTGAACTAAGGCAAAATGTAATCAAGAGTTCTTTTCTCCTTTTCTACTGTCTTTTTCTAAGGCCTCTGTTGGGGATGGGATCATGTCCCCCATAAAAGCCATGTTCACATCTTAATCCACATTCCTGTAGGTGTGAGCCCATTTGTACACACTGGACCTTTGAAATGTTGTGGTCACTTAAGGTATGAACTCCTTTGTGAACAGGCTCTTCAGAGATCCTATTTAGGTGTGGTCCAATTGATGCAGTGTGGGTCTCAATCCATGTTACTGGAGGCCTTATAAAGAGAGGACATTTGGACACAGAGAAACCAGAAGACATAGCAACCAGAAGTCAGAGAAAGACATCGAAGACCAAGGACGTTGCCCTGTGACAAGGACTTCCAGCTACCAGCTCTGGGAGAAAGCAAGGTCTTGCCAACATCTTGATTTTGGACATGTAGCCACAATCTATAGCCAATAAATTCTTGTTAAAGCCAGCCTATTGTGTGGTATTAATCATAATAGTCCTGGCAAAGGAAGACAGCCTCCTTCTGCTGCTCATTTCTATGAATATACTTGGGAAAGAAAGTGATGTGATGTAAGTGACAGGAAGTAGAGAGAGCTGAGATTTGGACCTGGTTCTTCAATGTATAAGAGAATGGCAGGCAGAACTTGTAGACCAGAGCTAGGCAATACCATGTTCCAAAGTACTCTGTCACTTAGCAGATATGTAGTCCTAGGCAAGCTTCACTGTCCTTCTTTTTGAGATGGGATGATAATCCTATTTGAAAGTAAAACATATGTAAAGCCCCCAGCACATAGTAAGTAAATCATAATATTTTTCCCACATTTTATTCCATTTACTGTCTGTCTTAGTTTGTTAAATGCCACTGGGAGCAATATACCAGAAATGGGGTGGCTTTTATAATGGGAATTTATTAAGTTAAAAGCTTAGAATTCTGAGGATGAAATGTCCAAATCAAGGCATCATCAGAGATGTTGTCTTACTGAAGTTTAGCTGCAGGTGATCCTGGATTCCTTCCACGCAGCAAGACTCAATGGCAGCTCTTTGGTCTTTACCAAGACTACTCCAGGCTTACTTTCTCCCTGAGCTCAGCTGTGGGCAATCAGGTAAATGACTCATCTCTCTCCTCTCTCCTCTGGACCTTCTCTTTTTCTGCCTCTTGGGGGTCTTTTTCCATTCCTCTGTGCTCTGCTAATTCCAGCCACTGGCCTCTGGGACCTCTCACTCGGCCTATTGGGGTTTCTCTGTCTCTACCACTTTTTCTTTCTGTGTCTCCCGCTTTCAGTCCTGTATTTCTAAAGGACTTCAACAAGATAACCAAGACCCACCCTGGGTCACACCTTACTGAAGTAATCCAATCAGAGGTCCCCAACAGAAGCCATCCAGTCAAGAGTTACCACCTACAGTAGGATTGCATGCACAGGAATGGATTTGCTTTAAGAATATAATTTTCTGGCATCTATAAAAGACTCAAACCAGCATAGTACCATTTCTAAATGCTATGTACTTTCCTTGGGCCTGAAATCTGAAAGTATTTTTTTAAAAATCAAATGGTATTTGGATGTTATGCATTTTCATTGTCATCAACAGCTTCTGAAGCCCAAATGCAACTAGCTCTAAAATGAGAGTGCTACACACATAGTAAAAATAAGATTTGTGTTACATTTCACAATCTGCCTATTATTTCATTTGATACCCAAAATAATCCTGTAATATGGTAGTCCAGTACCTGAGAATCATAGAATTACAGAGCTGAAAGGAAAATTGGGGATTATTGGATACAGTTCCCTCATTTTATACATGAGGAAACTAAGGGCTAGAAAGGTCAAGTGACCAGCCAAAAACAGTACCCAGTTCATCCAGTTCATGGTCCAATACTTTCTTCACTTCCCTGTCTGCCTGTTAACAATTTAAAAGCAACAGAGATGTGACGAACATTGAATCAAGGCTTTGAACATTTATTGGGCCAGAAGATGCCTAAGAAGCTCATTCTTCTATTTATTCCTGGCAGTTTCAAAGTAATCTTAAGATACTGAACCCTTATTCTCACCACAGTTATGAATCTCTAATGGTTTGCTGTGTGTTAAAATGACTATTACAGACAATAGGAAACTATCAAAGAATTTTAAGAGAGAAATGGCATGATCAGATTTGTGTTTGGTGGAATGCAGAGGACCTGGGAGACAGAAAAAAAAAAAAAACCCTTCTTTGTTCATTTATCATCATTCATTCCTTTATGCGACAGTATTTATTTGCTACCTGGAATGTATTAAGCACAAGTGCTCTTGAAACTTAGATTCTAGTTTAAGACAGATAAACAACCAAGCAAATGAGCAAAGTATTTGTTGGTCATAAGAAAGTGCAATGAAAGTTAGAAACCGCAAACTGTGTGATAGAGAATAATGGCGTAAAAGAGAACCTATTTAGATAGGAAAAACGAGAAAAAACATTTTTGGGAAGGACCCGGAAAAAAGGGACACCAAATATAAATATTCCTGAGACAAGACAGAGACTGGGGTGTTTTAGGAATTAAGAGAAAGCCAATTTGGCTAGAGCATTAATGAGCCAGGAGAGAGATGAAAGAAATGAGGTTGAAGCGATTGTCTACAGCAGTGGCCCCCTGGAAGTCTGAGGCTACATAGATGATAAAAAAGGGCAGATTCTAGACGTATTTCAGGGTGTGTAACAGATCAAGTAAGGTGGACTCTGGTTTTTAGTCAAGCAACTAGTTAGGAGGTGGCATTATTAATCAAAGCTAGGGAATCTGGAAAAGGGAATGCCTGGGGATGGTGGGGAAAAGAAAATTAAGTTCATTTGGAGATTTTGTGAGTTTGATGTAAGTGTCGGGGAACTAAGGAAGTGATTACTCAGCTGGAAATACCAGGTATGGAGCTCAGGAGAGTGTCTAGAGATGAGAGACATAGATTAGGGAGTCATAGATTTGGAGATGAACTCATATGAATAGATGAAATTGTTCAATGAGGAAATTTAGAATGAAAAGGCAGTAGGATTTAGACTAGCATCTTGGAGAATGCCAACATTTAAGAGAAGAAGGAGATATAGAGAAGTTATGTTTGTAGGAGACCATGCTTTGTTAATTGTAAGGCATTCTTTTATGTAAGGTATTACCAATTCCAAAAATATGATAAGTTGCTGCTGCCCTAGTGAGAATAAAAAGGTAGAAAGCAGGAAAATGAACATTGAGGATGGAAAGCAGAAGTTTTGCTGAAAAAGATAGGCTTCTATGGAGCATAACATAGGATATGAGGTTATAAAGGCATGCAGAAAGGGAACTGATTAAGGGAAATCATTGAGGAAGGGCTATGAGAACTAGGCCAAGGAATTTGTGTCTAATATGCCAAAGGGGATAACCTCTAGTTCTTGAGTGGGAGACATAATATACACAAAATAGTATTTGACAGTCATTCTGATGGCTGTGTGTATAAAGGATTGGAGTAGAAAGTAACTGAAAGTTGGGAAGGACCCAAAATGATGTTGGAGTAAATAAAGTAAATAAAGAATATAATAAAAATATTTTACTTAAATTTAGTAAAATTTAGTAAATTTAAGTAAAATATTTTTATTATATTCTTTATATACATATACATATATGCATACACACATATTATAATATATACTTGTACAATATATATATTTGCAGAATATCCTCACCTGTACATATGCTTATTCAAAGTAATATATATGATTTGTTGATGTCCAGTTCTACTATTCCACTATTCCCATGCATGGAGGTTGAGAGAGTACCAAAAGACTCAGGGTTAAAGTCGGGCAAACTAAAACCACTATCGCAAACAGAGGGAATTTAATACAAGATATTCACTGTGCAGATGATGAAGGAGCCAAGCAGGAAATGGCAAGGCAACCTAGAGTTTAGCCAGAGCAGGAAACTGCTTCTTTCTCTAGGGCTGGTGGGACGCAGGGAGGAGTTAGTGTGATTAGCACCCAGAAGGTGAGCAGTTAGGAAATAAAAACATGACAGAAACTGGGAAAAGGGAGACAATATTTAGAGGAAACCTGGAACTATAAGGAGGAGTGGCAGCCGTTGCCAGGAAACACAGCCAGAGTGGAGAAGGGAGAAAACTCTGTGGATCCCTTCCTCCTGTTCTCCCTGTTCCCATTTACATCTCACACTAGCTGAACTAGCTGGAACCATTGCCAGGAAGAAAGGGCAGGGAAATAGTTGGCAAACCACGACTGGCCTGGAAGGTCTTTCCTGATGGATTTCTACTGTAATTCATAAACAGAGTTTTTAGATTTCACAAATATCTTGGGTTTAAGAAAAGCACTAACTGTTTCCAATTCAAGTTGGTACACTTATAAAAATGACATCTTTTCCCATCCTAGGCTAAATTCATGCTTTTCCCAAGAGAAAGTTCATCTACATTTTGGCAGTTAAGTATAGGTCTTTCCATGTTAATTTTTCTGACAGCTCGGTTAATATGTCAACTCGCCTGGTAAGGGTGCCCAATTGTTGGTCAAGTGAGCACAGGGCTAATTGCAATGCAAGGACATTTTATGGACTTTAATCATCAGTGAGTTGATTGCATAGATGACTGATCACATCTACAAACAACCAAGGAGATTGCCCATAAGCAATGAGTGACTTCTTATCCAATCAGCTGAATGCCTTAAAAAGGGAAGTGATTTCAGCTTTCAGAGAGAATTTCCAGCTTGACTTCAGACAGCCAATGTTTCCTGGGAACTCATCAAGGACCTGCATTGAATGAGTCCCTGGTTTGCAGCCTGCCTGCAGAATTTGGGCTTGTGTACCCCCAAAGTCACGTGAGAGAATTTTATAAAATCTCTTACTATTTACAGGTATCTTCTGTCAGTTCTGTTTCCCTAGAGAACCCAGACTAATACAATTTCCATCATCATTTAAGAAATGAAAATATTCTTAGTCTTGCCTAGTTATCAAACTCAAATTAATAGTTTTGTTTAGCTATGATTACAAAGGACTATAAGTAGCAAATCCATAAATTATATTAATATTGAATGCTAAAGTTGGATAACTACAATGCAATCTGATAATATTTCATTTGTTTTATATACTATAATTTTAGACACTAATCCATGGATTCATGACAGAAGCTTTGAGAGGCTGAGTTTAAAGTTGCCATTCTTTTGTATAAAATTATTTGAGAAAGCATTAATATGTTACCACATGTGTATATGAATAAGTACTATTTTTATTTCAGTATCATCAGGAGTACTTGATTTAATTAATATTTTTTCTTTAAAGGTATGCACTTTTGTTTTTTAATACATGTTTATTAAAACTTTCTGCAATTATCTTGGCAATTCTTTTTATATGACCAGAGTACAAATATAATAAAGAATATAAATAGGTTATATGTTGATTTTCACTAATATTCTAAGGCTTGAAAGAAGTAACTTCACATCAAGCCTATCAATTTACCAAGTGCAACTTTTAGAGCTTGTTATCCTCAACTGGTTATATACGTGATGAATAGCATACGTTGGTCATGGCCTCTTACCAAGCCAATGAGCTTCATCTAGCTCATTACAAGACCCATTCTAAGCAGTGCAGCCCAGCTACTGAGTCAAGCAATACTGCTGGCCCATAAATCAAAGACAGCCATCCATAGACTAGATCAATGATATTAAGAGTTATGCCTGATAGAGTCATTAGTGATTAACTAAGCCAATCACTGGCTTTAGCCAGGCTGCTTGGTAGAAATAGAAAGAAAAGGCCAAACTCTTAAGACCCTAGTGGTCCATGAGAGAGAAGAAAACATCTTTGTATGCCTCAGTTCTCCAATGATTTCTCAATACCAATCTATAGGAACAGTCTTAATAATAATCACCTTTACCCAATTATTTTTCCATTACATTATTCTGAGTAAGACCAAACTTAAAACCAAAAACAACTAACTCTAGCCAAGAACACACAAATATAAATTCAAGAAGAGATTAATTCATGAATATTAAGTCAATGACCCAAGGGTTTTTTATTTTTAATATATTTTGCTAGTATGAACCCTGGACCTACTGAAAATGAACTGGATTTTATTTGGGGTATTTGGACAGTCCATTAACATTTGAATGAGTTTTATTGGGAAAGGAAGCTAAACACTGGTTCTCAGGAGTTGGTAAAGATACCAGGACTGGGATAATCCAACAGTATCAAGACCTATGGCTTTTCTGAGCTCTAGAAGAGATGGATGGGTCTTCTTGCTGAAGTCCCAAATAACAGCATTTGAAGGTTGTATTTATGGCCTACAGGCCAAGAGGCAGTGAAAGTACAATCTTGAGTGACAGGCTCTTACGGGGAACTCCCAGAAGTGCATTTGACCACTATTATTGTAGAGTGGTGCGTCACACAAATCCCTACTTCAGGATGGAGACACTCATTCTTCTGGTGCTGCAAGTGTTGGCAGTTAAGACTCTCAGCTGATTTGTTGTTCAGAAATTGCCTTCAGTAGACCAGAGTGGCCAACCCAAGATTGTGCCTTATATATTGGGCATCCCACTTGCCCAGATCCAATGTGTGGTCTTTATGTGTGTGGGAGTGGGAGTGGGTGTAGATATAAAGACAAGATCGCTTGCCTTAACACTGATCAATTCTGAATGGTCATCCCAACTACAATAGACCTTAATTGCAAATGCATTTGCGTACAATTCCTTTCTCTGCATAATCTTACTTCCTTCACTCCCTCTCAAGAGTTGATTTTGAGCACAGGCTCCAGTAGATTTCCTGCATATGAATCTTCATCTCATAGCCTGTTCTCCAGAGAACCCAACCTAAGACATAAAGTAATAAAAGGACTCTGTTAAGAATTCACAGACAAAATGCACTACATGTAAATACTTTGCACACAATGACCTATCAACCAACTTAAAGATAAAATGAATGGATGAATAAACTAAAGAATGTATTGTAAATGCTTCCAGCTATTAAAAAAAGAAAATGCCCAAAGGAGCAGACTGGCAGAAAAGGGAGTCAAAGAGACTAAATAACAGTTCAGTAATGGTAGCCTAGACACAATAGCAAAAACTTCTATGACCTAAGTGACTTTGAGAAGGGTTTCTAAGACATAGAAGAGCCAACCTGACCTTTCAGCATCTTGGGAAGAAAGTCTTTGTAAGGAGGACACACACCTATTTTAGATATTCTATCTAAAACAATACATTTGAGTTTTGCATTCTATTCCATAGTACATCCATATTCTTTTAATTAAAAATATGTTTTAGATTACTTTCCATCAAGAAAAAAACCCTTTCTACCCCACCTCTTTGGCTGAGGAATGAGATGTTAATCCAATTAGTCTTTCAATTTCATTCAGGCGGTTTTTCTCCTTTACCTTTATAGTATCTTAAGAAGTCAGAGCCACATAAATATGTGTATATAAATGGTGAGAGTTTCTTTACAATGTTATTCACTAGATCAGAGTAATCACTGAGAGAACATCCATTCAGTTTTCAGCAAATATTTGATTGACTTCAATGTGTCATGTTCTGTTTTCAGCTATACAGTGGCAAAAGAGAGAGAAAAGACTTCTCTGGCGTTTTTACTTTGAGAGAAGACCAAGTTCCCCAGAATGTGGACAAGATGAGATTCAGTGAGAATTTTCAGAGTACTGTTGGTAGAAAATTCACCTGTGAGGTCCTGTCACCTCTTCGTGTGTGGCAGTCAATAAGTACTTTTGATCTGCTCATCAGTCTCATGTACAGCCTCAGAAAAGTATTCAATGGGCAATTTAAGCAAAGAAAGATTTTTGATAAGAGAGTTACTTATTTTATTTCTAACTCTGTAATTTCCATCAAATTTAAGAACTAAGAGTGGTGATTTACAGAATCAACTCTTTTTACCCGACTCCCAAACTTCATTTTTTTGTTACAGCTATTTTGCCACATGCAGTGAGAGCTTCTGCAGTTTTGCCTTGAAAGTATTTATTGAGAGGAAGAACTCTCAAATATACCTCTACATATACTCAATCGGCCAAATTTTTACGTAAATAATGAATTCATTTCCTCTTTAAGAGTTTGGTCCCCACTCCTTATACCTTTTTTTTCCTTCTATGAGGTAAAATGAAAATCTAATCTTGAGGAAATCTGCCCTGTGCTTTTTCTAAGCTAAATTAGTGTGCATCTGGATAGTTGACTGATTTTCCAAAATTATTTCTCATTTTGGTATAAATGACCTCACCTAAAATCACCAATTTGGATGTTTTTAGTTTTACAAATTATGTAAATCAAGATTCTAGAAAGAATCAGATAGCCCATTTGTACTGTGTTCATTGATGAGACTTTAACAAAGGAACCATTTCCAGGTGTGGGTAGCTTAGGAAAATCTGCAGTGGTTGGTGTAATACCTCCAAGCTTGCAAGAATGTAGAGACATTACCACTCCTGTGCAGGCGTATGTGGAAAGGGTGGCCTGACATGGACATTAGCCCATGTAGAGATGCAGTTAATCTGCAACAGCGTAGCAGGAAAGGAACTAGGGAATAAATACAACAACCTTGTCTTCTATCACATCTGCTCTCCTACAGGTACATTCCATTGATGAAACCCAACTAGAAGCTAGAATGCAAGGTAGTCCAGTGAAAATCTAGAGCTAAGAGTAGGTTAGAAAAGAGTGAAGAGTGGCTCTGTAGGGCTAATGGAATGCGTCCAGCATACTGTTGTTTTATTTTATTATTTTTCCCTTACAAAATTTATTCTTTTCACTACCTCATTGATGATTCTGAAAAAATCAAACAGACTCTTTTGAGATGAGTGTTTACAATAAATGATGCACTTTTAGGATGTGCAATGGGGTGGAAGTCCCCTCTTGACATTTTATATAACCTAGATTTGGCCCCATCCATCAAATTTGAATGAGACACCTTAAGATTTCCAAAGTTTCCTTGGTGTAGTTTGATCTCTCAATACATATGGATTTCAGTAGAGAACTAAGTCCCTTATTGCTATCAAGTTCAGACAGGAAGGGTTATGATCTGTACTAGGCTATTAACAATTGCTAGGAATGTTTGAAATATTTACATATTCTTTTTTATTTTAAGATTTATTTATTTACACATCACCCACCCCCGTTGTTTTTGCACTTGCTGTCTGCTCTCTATGTCCATTTGCTGTGTGTTCTTCTGTGCCTGCTTGTCTTCTCTTTAGGCAGCACCAGGAACCAATCCTGGGACCTGCCGGAGTGGGAGAGAGGCACACAATCTCTTGTGCCACCTCAGCTCCTGGTCTGCTGTGTCTCTTATTGTCTCTCCTCTGTGTCTCTTTTTTTGTGTGTCTTCTTGCTATGCCAACTCTCCGCACAGGCCAGCACTTCTATGCAGACTAGCACTCCTGCACAGGCGAGCACTCTGCGTGGGCCAGCACTCAGCATGGGCCAGCTCACTGCTCGGGCCAGCCCATCATGCAGGTCAGCTGCCTTCACCAGGAGGTCCCAGGAATTGAACCCTGGACCTCCTATATGGTAGACAGGAGTCCAATTGCTTAAGCCACATCCACTTCTCTACATATTCTCTTGACATCAGTTTTTGCTATGCAGAGTAAGCAGGCTCTCATGTAAAATGTCCCTGGGCATCACTATTAGGTTAAGAACACTGGCATTAAATGGCTATAATGATACTCCTTTTGGCATTTCATTGTTATTGTTCTTAAGCATTGTTATAGTCTATTTCTCTATATTTAAAAGATTAGACTCAAGTCAGATGCTAGACTCGTGTCACAGAATAGAATATATCTACAGTCACTGACTTACAAACAATTCACTAATGGCAAAAGAAGAATTAATTGGAGGGTCTATTTCCAGAGTTTGTGTTCCCAGGTCTGAACTGGTGGTGGGTAACAGTAGAGAAGGGATGTAGAGAATCAAACCTTGACTTTCAAATTGCTTTTCCTAAGATCTTTTCAATAGTCATAAGAACAGTCACATCAATATAATACTTTTTTTTTTTAACCAAAATAGTACTAATTTTCAAGATTGCTCGGGGAGACCAGTCACGCTGCTCTCATCTATGACATTTGGTTAGTACGAAACTGCCCCAGAGTTTAAGTATTACCTCATCTTCTTCTTAGGAACCCAGTTCCTTTATCTCTTTCTAACTGATCTCACGGAACTCATAAGATACGTAAGGGTAGTAAAATACTTCAGAACTCAGAGTTATACTAGCAATCAACTGAAAAGAGCGAGGGCAGAGTCAGTAAAAGCAAACTTGAAATCATAGCCTGTACAGGGCTGGCTAATGAGCTGGGGGATTAAGGCAATCACGAGAACAGAGAGTAGCTTCAGTCAAAGTCTGGCAATTAGCGTGTTTAAAACTATGGCAAAGCCAAGAACATTAACATATCTAAGAAAAGAAAGTATGAACAAAAAACTCTCTGAATGGCAGGTGAGAAAACAGAGATAGGGATGGGGAACTTGGAATGTCCATCCCTAGCACTGACCAAGAATAAGGTATCCTGACTAGAAGATTCCAGTCATCGCTGATGAGTGCTTTCCTCAGGGAGGGAAAAATATTTCAAGTACTCTTAGCTGAAGAACTCTTCATTAAGAAAATTTAATTCCCCTTTGTTTGTACTTAATATTCACCAACCCGTCTTGCCTGTAGGCTGAATTTCTATCTGTTTGCCTCAGAGAGTCAATGTGTGACACAAATTCCACATCATGAATGTCTAAGTCCCACCTCGAAGCCTGGTGTAGTGGTCAAAGGCACCGGCTGCTGAGCTGAATGTCTGGCTCCATGAGCCAGGCTCTGCCACTTACCATCTGAGGGACTTCAGGCAAATTACTCAACGTTTCTATGCCTTAATATTCTCATCTTAAAGAAAATCAATAATGAAACCTACCAACCTCTAAGGATTGTTATGAGAAATGATGTAAGATAAAACACTTTAGAACAGTGCTTTCTGGTTTATACTTCAATTTTCGTGAATTTAGTTGGCTTGGGTCAGTTACTCAAGACTCTTATTTGGGCACGCTTAAAAGGTTTTATATATAGACACACCCAAAAACAGCAGTCTCTGTGACTACAGAACTAACAGAATCCCTGTACAACACCTCTGGATAATACTACCATTCTGTTGTGTGGTAGGGCAATGAGGGAGTAAGGGTTGGGATTGCTTACCTAGGGCAAATTCTTACAATTTCAAGACCAAGTAAATCTCCTTGACTTTCAGTTGGGGGCAATAAAGGACTAGAATTGGCCTGTGGGGCAGCTGCCCAGCCTCTTTACTAGCTCTTTTCCTGCCTTTTATACTGGTGGGAAAAATCCAGACTCAAATGAGACAGAGCTGAAAGTCCTTGGAAATAGTACACTATGCACATCTAAGTTTTTATTGCTCAAATCATTTTGCCTGCTGGCTTACACTCCAAGAGAAAGTTCGGCCTGTGACAAAGTCTATTTGCAGAGGTGTGTCTCTCATTTGTCCTAAACTAGCTATTGGCAGCATGAAGTCTGTAAGGGTTGCCAGCCCTGAGATGGAAGTAATGAAACTGAAAACAGAGGCATGACGTCAAAGTTAGGTTCAGAAATTAAAAGTGATACTGGCTATTATAAGAATGAGGGTTATATTACTGCTCAATACAGCCAGAGTCATTCCATTTGAACAGAGGCAAGAAGCAGATGCTAGAGGCTATTCCTTAAGCAAAGCCACCCAGCACTAGAAAGGTGGTAAGACACTGTTTGCAGTGTTATGCTTTGAGTCCAAATGAATTCATGCAACTAATTTTATAACAGTAATGGTGTCACCCATGCAAATGTACCTGCACGTCAATAAAGGCTTAAAAGTGAACTCCTCTGAACTGGAGCTCTCAGTCTACTCTCTTCACCTAATTTCTCACAGGAAGTTGCCAAACTACCAACGAAGTTTATATTTGGGATGCTATAAGCTTAACACTTATTAACTCTTTGTCCACCCCACCTTAACCCTGATTTTTGGGCAGCATCACTTTCCTAAAAAAATGTCTCCAACCAGTCATTGTTTCCCCATACTCTGCTGTCTCTTGCTTTTCCCAGAGAATAATCCTGCCATTGTGCAACTACTTCTGCTCTTTGAACACCAGCCATCTGCTTGTGCTGTCCTCTCTACATTTCTACAGCTGTTGCATACTAACCTTAGACAGTGAACCAGTCAGGGGCCTGGCAGGAGACAGATGGCCTGCACAAGGGGTTAAATGGAGAGAGTTTAGACTGGGTATAATTTGCAGAGGTGTGGGCAGGGTGAAGAGGAGCATCGAAGGACAGTGTTCAGAGATTAGCAAGCAAGAAGCCTACCACCTGGAGGCCTGAAGAGGTAAGAAGACAGGTTGCGTATCAGAAGTTGGTGAGAGCCATAGATGTAAGGAGGAGCTGATGATAGGATCTGTGGCCACAGGTAAGGTAGAGTTGCTGCTGCTCAATGTGCCAGGTTCTATAAATACAAAATGTGCCAGTAGTTGGGATGACAGAAAACACAGTTTCTCTTATTCTCCATTCTCCATTCTCCTGCCAAATCTATTGGCCAAATCCACCCTGAAATCAGAAGGCATGAATGTCCTCATGATGCAGTCCGTGGAAGTCTGCTTCTCTCAGCAGGGAGTAGGGCAAGCCGAGGATCTAGAAGGGCAAACAGGATAATCAGCACATACTCTTCTACGGTCTACTCAGAATAACATTACTGGTTGTTTTTACCTTGATTATAAAAGTAATATATGTTCATGTAAAACATTGTGAAAATACAGAATAAAATAAGAGTAACCTATAATTCAGTTACCCAACGCTAACTGCTATTGACATACTATCTGTGTAGATGTGGGTTTTATTTTTGTACCTAGTATCATATCATGAGCATTTTCCCATGTCACTAAATTTTCTTTGAAAAGATGATTTTTTTAATGGCTGCATAGATTTCCATGTTTTGGATGCCTCAAAATTTGTGTAACCATTCCAATAAGGGTAAACATTTAGATTTTTTCTAATTTTTACTATTATATATAGCATTGAAATCATTTCCCTCATATGTAAATCTGATTATTTTTATAGGAGAAGTCCTTAGGAATGGAATTACTGATCTCAAGAACATAAACATTTCAGAGCTTTTTATATAGATTGCCAAATGACAGTGCCCATCTCCCTAAGCCCTCACCTCCTGAACAGCATCAGTCTTAACACTTTGCTTTGCTTGCTAGAGTCATGTAGAATAATGGTAAAAAAAAGTGAAGTTAAAAGTAACGTAACAGAGTGGCCCAAAAGAAGAGAATCTGATTATGGGGGCAAAAAAAGGGTAGAGAGGAGAGAAAGCTATCTAATGTTTTGCATCTCTAGAACCTGGCACATCATCTAGTACAAAGATCATTAAGATTGTTGAATAAAGGAGTCCTAAGTTTTTAGCTGACATGTTAGCTGGTGGGGGTGGGTGGTGCCATATAATTGAGAAAGAAACAAAATCCATGCTGTCCTTATCCAGTTAACAAAGTCAGCCCTTCTAGAACTGCAAGTATTGTGCGCATATGTCAGTCATGGGCAACAGTGTTGGTTATAGATATTTGCACCCAGGACCCCTCAATTATGCCCTACCCTGCTTTTATTTTCCTCATTTCCCAATTCTCTCTTCCTTGACTCTTGATGACTGCACTTGGACCTTTGCCATTTTAGGTCATCAGTTTAGACAATGCTTTGGGGCTCAGTGTTACAGTTAAGACCATGAGGGTTCCCAGACAAATCTAGCCTAGTTTGAATCTCAACTCTACCATTTACTAACTCATTATTGAAATCCCTTAGGTTTCCATTTCTTCATGTGTAAATAGGGCTAGTACTAGCACCCATCTGTATTAGTTTCCTATTGCTGCTGTAACAAATTATCACCACCTTAGTAGCTTAAAACAACTTAAGTTTTCAATCTTATTTTCTGGAGTTGGAAGTCTGAAATGTGTCTGATGGGGCTAAAAGCAAGGCATTGGTATAGCTGCATTTTTCCTGGAGATTCTCTGGGAAAATCCCTTCTAGTTATTGCCTGTATTCCTTAGCTCATGGCCATCACTCCCATCTCTGCTTCTAGCTTTACATCTCCTTCTCTGACACCTCACCTGCCTTGCACTTGTAAGAACTCTTGTGATTAACATTGGTCCCATTCAGATAATCCAGTACGATCTCCCCATTTTAAGATCCTAACTTAAACACATCTGCAAAGTCCCTTTTGTGAAGTAAGGTAACATATTCACAGGTGTGGGGACTAGAATATGGACATTTTTAGGAAGCTGTCATTCTGCCTACTTCACCACCTCCTAACGTTATTGTAGAATGATAACATATTTTTTAAAAATATGAAAAATGCCTAACAGTGCCTGACATTCAATAAATGTAGGCTATGATTTTAATAATCTTTTCTTCCTTCTTCCCCTTCTAGTCACCATTCTGTAGACTCTCTTAATTTATCTCTTGCATGCACAGTTTTGGGAAACTCCTCCACATTTTTCTGTTCTGTTTTAAATGTGTTGACTTTGAAGTGTCTTCAGGGAAGCGGACTTGGCCCAGTGGTTAGGGCATCTGCCTACCACATGGGAGGTCTGTGGTTCAAACCCCAGGCTTCCTTGACCCGTGTGCAGCTGGCCTATGTGCAGTGCTGATGTGCACAAGGATTGCCTTACCATGCAGGGGTGTCCCCATGTAGGGGAGCCTCATGCTCAAGGAGTACGCCCTGTAAGGAGAGTCGCCCAGTGTGAAAGAAAGTACAGCCTGCCCAGGAATGGCGCTGCACTCACGGAGAGCTGACACAACAAGATGACGCCACAAAAAGAAACACAGATTCCCATGCCACTAACAACAACAGAAGCAGACAAAGAAGAACACGCAGCAAATAGACACAGAGAACAGCCAACTGGGGCAGGGGGGAGGGGAGAGGAATAAATGAATAAATAAATCTTTGAAAAAAAAAAAGAAGTGTCTTCAGGACAATGGATGGAAATGTTTAGTAGGCAATTGGGAAAATTGGCTCGGAAGAATAGAGGAATTTGGAATCATGAGTATAATTGAGTTCACTGATGAGAGGGAATGTAAAGAACAAGAAGAGAGGGTGACATTATCAAGATGGCAACATAAGTCATCCCTGTGAATATTCTCTTAGAGACAGCTAAGTAAAAGCTCAGAGTTGACCTACTGGGAATTCGGGGAGACAATAGAGACTGGGAGAAAGACTCCACAAATGCTGAATCAAGGGGAAATTTTTTTCGAAAAAGAGATAGGAGAGAGTCATGGACCTGCTAGTCTGGACCCCTCCCCTATTCTTGGTCCAGCGCAGTTTAAGGGACACATAGTGGCAATACTCCATCTTGGGCTCCTACCACCCATGGCAGCAACTTTGAGTCACATGCACATTCAAGTATGGGAACTCAAAGCCACATAGTCTCAGGTGGGGCCCTAGTGACTGGCATGCATGTGCATACAAAGTGTTACCCTGGACATCAGAGTGACCCATGGTGGAACTTTTGGCAAGCTATGCACACTGGCAACCTAGTTCCTAATTGCTGGTGTGCCCAAACAAACCAAAAAAATTGAGTATTTATGAACACTGACCCCATCTGGCTCTACGAGTTGGGTTTCCCTCAGGTAAAAGTAATTGGAGACAGAAAAACCTAATGATATGGGAAAACTGAACTGCTGTAAGGTAGGATGGACCAAGGGCTAAAAGCTGGAGTGCAAAGGTAACCCAGAGCATGGGTGAGAAGTTGAGCAAATCATAGGCACTGGGGAGGAAAATTTATATAACAACAAAGGATTCCTGGAGAAGGAACATAAAAAGGAAATCCTTTCCTGGAAGGAAAACGATCACATATACTAGGAAGAACAGATAGAGAAAATA
Organism: Dasypus novemcinctus; assembly: GCF_030445035.2. Classification (NCBI taxonomy): domain Eukaryota; kingdom Metazoa; phylum Chordata; class Mammalia; order Cingulata; family Dasypodidae; genus Dasypus; species Dasypus novemcinctus. The sequence goes on from NC_080679.1 coordinate 40,367,539, forward strand.
ATGAAAAGAAAGTGAGCAGAGCCTAAGGGACCTGTGGGACAACATGAAGCATACCAACATATGCATTGTGGAAATCCCAGAGTAGAGGAGAAGGAGTAGCTTGGAGCAGTATGAAGAGGTGAAGACTTCCAGTAAAGATAATTAAATGGGTAGATGTAAACCAGATAGTATGATATCCTCAGCATGAAATGCTGTACCTTATTTCTTATAAGAATTAGAATACAGCGAACATCATGACTGAAGTAAGATCTTCCTTATCAGTAATTATACTGAATGTAAATGGATTAAACTCCCCAATCAAAAGACATGCAGAGACAGAATGGATTAAAAAAGTATGATCATAATATATATTATTTACAGGAGACTCACCTTAGACCCAAAGACACAAATAGGTTGAAAGTGAAAGGATGGAAAAGAAGTAGTCCATGAAAATAGTAACCAGAAGAGAGCTAGTGTAGCTATACCAACATAAAAACAAAAACAAAACAACAACAAAACAAAACACAGATTTTGTCAAAAAATTGTTACAAGAGACAATGAGGGACACTATACTGTTTATTAATAAAAGGGTCAACCCAGTAAGAAGAAATAGCAATTATAAACATTTATACACCTAACCACAGTGCCCCAAAATACATGAGGAAAACATGGACAAATCTGATGGAAGAAATAGACACCTATACAATAATAGTAGGAGACTTCAATACACAACTTTCTTCAATGTATAGAACACCTAGACAGAAGACCAGTGAAGATATGGAGAACATGACCTCACAGACATATTCAGAAGAATGCATCCCAAAACAGCAGAATACACTTTCTTCTCAAGTGCACATGGATCATTCTCAAGGATAGACCACATATTAGGTCACAAAACAAGTCTCATACATTTTAAATAAAATTGAAAAACACAACATATCAAAACTTATGGGATGCAGGAAAGGTAGTGCACAGAGGAAATTCATGGCTCTAATTACTTGCTTTAAAAAAGAAGAAAGAGCTCAAATAACAGGGTAACCTCACACACAACTGGAGGAACTAGAAAAAGAAGAGCAAACTATCCCCAACATGAACAGAAGAAAGGAAATAAAGATTAGAGCAGAGGTAAGTGTCAAATGAAATAGGGAATAAAAAACAATAGAATCAATTAAAACAAATATTGGTTCTTTGGGAGATCAATAAAGTCAACAAACATTTAGCTATACCAACAAAGAAGTAGAGAGGGAAGATTCAAATAACTAAATTCAGGAAAGAAAGGGAAGGGCATTACTACTGATCCCACAGAATTAAAAAGGATACTAAGAGAATACTAAGAACAACCGTGTGCAAAGAAATTGCGTAAGTTAGATGAAATGAACAAATTTCTAAAAGTAAACAAAATACCTACACTAATACAGGAAGAAATATCTCAACAAAATAGTAACAAGTAAAGCAATCAGAAACCTCCCAACAAAGATGACTTCCCTGGTGAATTCTACCAAACATTCCAAGAAGAATTAACACTAACACTAGTCAACCTCTTTCAAAAAATTCAAGCTGAGGGAACACTTCCCAACTCTGAGACTAACATCACTGTAATGCCAAATCCTGATAAGGATATCACAAAAAATGAAAATTACAGACCAATATCCCTCGTGAATATAGATGCAAAACTCCTTGCCAATATACTAGCGAACCAAATCCAATAGCACATTAAAAGAATTATATACCATGGTCCAGTGGGATTTATCCCAGGCATGCAAGTGTGGTTCAATATTAAGAAAATCAATTAATGTAATGCACTACATTCATAGAACAAAGGGGAAAAAAACCATGATCTTCTCAATTGATGCAGAAAGGGCATTTCACAAAAATCAGTACCCCTTCCTGATAAAAAAAATCCTTAACTTGATAAAGGGCATATATGAAAAACACAGTGCTAGCATCATATCAATGGTAAAAGACTGAAAGCTTTCCCTTTAAGGTCGGGAACAAGGTAAGAATGCCCACTGTTACCACTGTTATTCAGCATTGTACTGGAAGTTCTAGCCAGAGCAAAATGGCAAGAAAATGAAATTAAAGGCATCCAAATTGGAAGGGAATAAGTAAAACTCTCCCTATTTGTATATGACATGGTCCTATACATAGATAATCCTGAAGAAGTCCACAACAAAGCTACAAAGAGCTAATAAATGAAATCAGTAAAGATCACCATATAATTTCTTGAGAAAAGATTCATGAGTACAACAATCAATATTAAGGGCCTAGCATGGTCTGTCCTCCTTCACTAAGCACTGCCCATATACTTTTAAATGTAGCAGGACTTCCCTGGATGGGAGTCCACAATGCTTTCAGTTATTGTGTAGGTCTCTACCCACCAAAACAATGTCCCATGACCACTTGAACATATTCACGTGCCATAGAGGAGTGCCAAATGTGCAGCCCTCCCCACACATCCCCCCATCACCAATACCCCACACCAATGATTCTCCCCTGCCACAGCTGTGACCCTTTTGAAAAACAAAACCTCCCCCAAAACAAAGCTAAAAAATAAACAAATAATAATAAATAAAACACAAAATAAAAAGAATTTTAAAAATAAAGGTGAAAAATAAAAAAATAAAGTACAATAAATTTTTCTCAATATTTCTTTCATCACTATAAGATCTCTTATGTTTTATATACAGTGACAATATCTTCAATATGTTTCCCCAGTGTCTATTTTTTTTTTTTTTTTGCTTTGTTTTCGAAGAAGCTTTGGTTATAGAAAAGTCACATAGAAAACATAGGGGATTCCCATATACCCAACCCCTTCTCTCTTTTCCCCTTTGCCCCCTTCCTCTCTCCCTTATTAATAACATTTTACATATGTATGGTACATTTGTTACAATTGATGTACAAATATTGAAGCATTGTTGTTAACCATGGTCAATGGTTTACATTTTGCACTGTACACTTTTATAGGTTTTGACAAAATTTAAAAAGGCCTGTATCTGTCATTGCAAGATAATGCAGAACAATTCAAATGACCTATGTTTCATCTGTTCTATTCTTCCCTGCCCCTCCTGTTGGAACCTATGGTAATGACTAAGTGTCAATTTTTGAAGAATAAGGTTCATAGTTACATGCACTAATATAGAAGTCTTGACATATTGGTCTGTTTTCCTTTATTAGGCACTGCCTGTGTTCTTAAGAGATTCTTGCTTCTTTAATTGAGAGCATAGCAGGACTCCTCTGGATGGGAGTTTAATGTTTTCTTATTTATTGTGTGGATGTCCACCCATTGAGATAATACACTAGGACAGGATGAACACTTTCATCTTCCATAGAAACATGCCCCAGGTGCACTCTATCTCTCATATCCCCCCAACCCACAGTGCCCTGCACCAGTAACCCTCCCCTGCCATATTTGCAAGAAGAACATTCCCACATTTGTAGTTTAAAACACAGACCTACAAACCCCAGAGTTCACCTGCTCCTTCCATCAGCCCTCCCTTAATATTATATATTGCCTAAGAGTTACCTCCTGAAAGCCTCCATGTTGCTCATATGTGGACTATTTCTAAGCCACACTCACCATATAAATACACTACCTTCCTCTGGCATGGTATATGACTCCCAGGGATGAGCCTCCCTGGCACTAAGGGATTATTACCAAGCACCATCTTGTGGTGCATTTGGAAAAAGACCTTGACCAAAAGGGGAAAATATTAAATACAAATGAGTTTATGGCTAAGAGACTTCAAAGTGAATTAGGAGGTCATTCTAGAGGTTACACTTATGCATGTCTCAGGAAGATCTCATTGACTGACACAGTAAACAGCATCTCGAACAGTAGGGCTTCTGAGAGCTCTAGAGACATCCAGACACTAGAGGTAGGGCAGGAATTTGGCACCCTGTCAGTGGGCCTTACTTTAGAATATATGGTCCTCAATGTAACAGAATTAAATTCATTTACAGTTTCCCTTCACATAACTCTTCTGTCCCTTTTATCTGAACCTATAATTAGCACTATATTCATTAAATATATGTCCCAGAGACTTAACTCTTTTGTCTGTTAATATGCTGGTTGAGCCCTGAATCCCAGCAAGAGTTGTAATATCTACTCTCCAGTTCATTGGACTTGCCCAAGACAACTAATGAAAGGTTGATGATGGACAATGTTCATCCCAAAAAACAGAGATTATCTACAACTGCAAGCAAGACAGATCCATCATCTGTCCCATGGGACCTAAGCCCCCTCTCTATCATAAACAGTAGGCATCACCACCCCCAAATCCTCAAGATAGGGGGGAATACAATTATGGATTTAAGTAGATTTATAATTATTCTAGCAATAGAAGAACTTGTATCATTGCTATAAAGGCAGTGGCCATCACAAGTTCTGAGGGGATGGAGCGGGAAGAATAGGTGCAACATGGGGTACTTTGGGGACTGAGGAATTATCCTGCATGATATTACAATGATAGATTTAGGCCATTATACATTTTGTCAAAACCTGTAAAATTGTTTGGTGCAAAGTGTAAACTACAATGTAAACTATAGTCCATTGTTAGTAGCAATACTTCAATATGTGTTTATCAATTCTAACAAATGTACCATGCTAATGAAAGATGTTGTTAATGGGGAAATACGTGGGAGGGGGAGGGGTATATATTTTTTGATGCAACATTTACGTAATCTAAAACTTCTTTAAAAATGAAGAATTAACTTAAAAAAAAAGATCACCATGCAAAAATTAGTAGTGTTTCTATACTTTTATAATGAACAATTTGAACAAGAAATTTAAAAATCCATTTGAATCGAAATTTACTGGTAATCATAAGTCCATAGGGGATGGGAAGGGAAGAATAGAATAAATGGAACATAGGACATTTTGAGGGCATTAAAATTGTTCTGCATGATCTTGCAATAATGGATACAGGCCATTTTTAATTTGTCAAAACTTATAGAAGTGTGCTGTCCAGAATAACAACCAGCAAGATGGAGGTAGATTAAGGAGCTCCTAGAGTCAGCTCCTGCTACAGGGCAGTTGATAAACACCCAGAGCTATCTGGAGCTAACTGAAACACTTGTTTGGGGGCTCCAGAGGACCAGAAGAACATCCTGCAACATCCTTGAAGGAATGGAAGGAGGAGACTGCCCATCTGCAGAGAAGATTTGTAAGTAGAGTGCTCCATGCCACGGAGGCCAGTGCCCCTCCTCCACTGGAGGCAAAAGCCACCTTGGGAACTGTTCCACAACTGGAATTGAAAGCTCCACTTCCCAGAAACAGGGGAGGAAGAGATGGTTGGGCACCAACTTTAGCTACTGATGAGCAAATTCAGCAGGTTAAAGTATAATCCTAAGAACAGCTAAAGTTTGAACCTGTCCAAGTCAGAAAGAGACCAGTTGCTGCCATCTTAACTCTACACCTGGCACAAGGGGAAGCGAGACAGACTGAAAATTACAGTGCTGGCAGAGACCTGCTTCTTTCCATCCAGACCAAATTGCATGTCTAGCCTAAGCCCCAGCCCCACCGCTGGGAAGGAGAAAGCTGGGGGGACCTGTGCCAGCCTCTCCAGGAAAGTACTGGCTAAGCTGCAGAGGCCAGTGATTGTCCTACTTTGGCAGCACAAGCTGTCCCAGGAGCTATTCTGTGACTGGAATTGGAAACTCCATTTCCCAAAAACAGGGAGGAGGAGATGGTTGGCCACTGATTTTGGCTACTGATTAGTAGACTTGGCTGGCTAAGGTATAACCCTAGGAACAGCTAGTTGTGAATCTGTCCAAGTCAGAAAAAAGGCTGTTAACTGCCATTTTGACTCCACCCCCAGCCTGAGGGGAAGCCAGGACTGAAAATCACAGTGTCGGTAGGAACTGGTATCTTTCACCCAGATTGGCCTGAAGTCCTAGCCTAGGCTTCAGCCCTATCTCTGGCAGGCAAGAGGCTGGCAGGTCCTGCACTAGCCTATCCAGGTAACTGCAGGTACCTTTGGCTGGCACAGACTGAATAATTGGAAGTCTACCAAAGCAACTGCAGTCATCTTGGACCCACACTGCATAAATTGCTGCCCACCGTGGCAGACTTGCCCAGTGGTTAGGGCCTCCGTCTACCACATGGGAGGACTGTGGTTCAAACCCCGGGCCTCCTTGACCCGTGTGGAGCTGGCCCACCCACAGTGCTGATGCGCACAAGGAGTGCTGTGCCATGCAGGGGTGTCCCCTGCATAGGGGAGCCCCACGCACAAGGAGAGCCGCCCAGCATGAAAGAAAGTGCAGCCTGCCCAGGAATGGCGCTGCACACACAGAGAACAGACACAACAAGATGACACAACAAAAAGAAACACAGATTCCCATGCTACTGACAACAACAGACGTGGACAAAGAAGATGCAGCAAAATAGACACAGAGAACAGACAACTGGGGTGGGGGGGGAGGGAGAGAAATAAATAAATAAATAAATCTTTAAAAAAAAATTGCTGCCCACATCTGCAGCTTCATCACTGCCCCAGGCAGGGGAGAAAGGAGCATGAAGCCTCATCAATCTCTCTGGGCAACTATAGTCTAGGCCTGCATGACTTGGATTATTCCACACAGCTGTGACTCTGTCCTACCCCTGGCAAAGGAGAAAGTTGGGGGAAACTTCATCAGTCCCTGGGACAATGAGGGCAGCTTGAGCCTCCACAGCTTACAGCGCCAACTACATCCTTGGTTCCTACTGCACAACCAACAAGAGAGAAAGGGCAGGAAGCCCTAAACTAAAGAGAAAAACTGCACCCAGAAGAAATACCCTAGTAAGCCAGATGCCAAGACACCCAAAAAATTACAATCCACACTAAGAAACAGGAAGCTAGTTAAACAGGAAGCTTGTTCCAGTTAAAGGAACAAGATAAGCCTCCAGATGACATAAAGGAGTGGAGAAAACTAATCATAGACATTCAAGCAAATCTCCTTAATACATTCAATGAGATGGCTAAAGAGATTAAGGATATTAAGAAGACACTGGATGAGCACAAAGAAGAATTTGAAAGCATACATAGAAAACCAGCTGATCTTATGGGAATGAAAGGTGCAATCAATGAAATTTAAAAATTCATTGAAATCATATAATAGCAGATTTGAGGTGGCAGAAGAAAGGATTGGTGAGCTTGAAGAAATGGCCTCTGAAAGTGAAGATACAAAAGACAGATGAAGAAAAGAATGGAAAAAATTGAACAAGGTCTCAGGAAACTTAAAGACAGCAAAAGACGTGCAATCATATGTGTCGTGTGTGTCCCAGAAGGAGGAGAGAAGGGAAAAGGGGCAGAAGGAATATTTGAAGAAATAATGGTAGAAAATTTCCCAACCCTATTGAAGGACATAGATATCCATGTCCAAGAAGCACAATGTACAGCCATCCAAAAAAATCTGAATAGACCAACTCCGAGACACATACTCATCAGAATGCCAAATGCCAAAGACAAAGAGAGAATTCTGAGAATAGCAAGAGAAAAGCAATGCATAACATATAAGGGATACCCAATAAGATTAAGTGCTGATTTCTCACCAGAAACCATGGAGGCAAGAAGACAGTGGTCTGATATAGTTAAGATACTACAAGAGAAAAACTTCCAGTCAAGTATCTTATATCCAGCAAGATTGTCTTTCGGAAATGAGGGCAAGATTAGAATATTCACAGATAAACAGAAACTGAGAGAATTCCTAGGCAAGAGACCAGATTTTCAGGAAATGTTAAAGGGAGTGCTACAGCCTGAAAAGAAAAGACAGGAGAGAAATGCCTGGGAAAGAGTCTAGAAATGAAGATTATATCAATAAAAGTAACCGAAAGTGTCAAAAGAGTGGTGAAAATAAATATGACAGATAAAACTCAAATAGAAATAAACCTAACCAATGATGTAAAGCACTTGTGTTCAGAAAACTGCAACTCAAAGTTAAAAGAAATCAGAAAAGGCATAAATAACTGGAAGAACTAAATATCATAAAGACATCATTCTACTCAGATTGATATGCAGATTCAATGGAATCTTGATAAAAATTCCACCAGCATTTTTTTTAAAGTTTGAAAACATGATTATCAAATTTATTGGAAAGGGTAAATGGTCCTGAATAGCCATGAACATCTTAAAATGGAAAAGCAAACTCTCATCTCCAGACTTTAAATTATATTACCTAGCTATAGTGGGAAAAACAGCATGGTACTAGGATAAAGACAGACACATAGACCAATTGAACCAAATTTGTGGTTCAGAAACAGTCCCTCACATGTATGGTCAAATGATTTTTGATTAGCCTGTCAAACCCACACAGCTCGGGCGGAACAGTCCATTCAACAAATTATGCTGAATGAACTGAATATCCATAGCTGAAAGAAGGAAAGAGCACCCCTATCTCACACCATATTCAAAAATTAACTCAAAATGGATCAAAAACCTAAATATAAAAGCCATAATCATAAAGCTTCTAGAAGAAATTGTAGTAAAATATCTTCAAGCCCTGGTGGCAGGTAATGGATTCTTAAAGGAGGTAAGAGGAGGACTGATATGCACTGCTGATGTTGAATGTATGTAGGAGTTTTAATTAGTGTGGAATTGTATAGAGTGGATGGTAACAAATAGTCAGTAATAGCTGGTTTGTAAATGGGGATGTGGCTGAAAATGGCAGTCTAGGGATATAAATGCCAATTGACAGAATGCTAGAGAATAATCTAGGAACTGAAAAGCACAGTAAACCAAGACATGGATGAGAATTGTCGTTGATGGTACAGATTCAAGAGTGTACTTTGTGCGCTACAGCAAATGTACATCACTACAGAAGGGTGGTGGGAATGTGCAGAAGCACGGGAAAAATACAGACGGATGGACTGTGGTTAGCAGTAATAATGTAATATGCTTGCAACTATGCCAAAGATGTGTTGATAATTGGGTAGTATGGAGAATGTGTGCCACATGTACACTAGAGACATGGTAACAATCAGATGATATAATTTTATCTGTAACAAATGTACCACTACAGTGTGGTATGTTGATAGATGGATGTTGTTTGGGAATTCTGCACATGCGCATGCTTGTTTGATAAGTTTACAACTTCTGTCATACAAAATATATTTTAAAAATAATAATAGGGTGGGTTGGGGGAAAAGTACACCAAATATAAGATAAGGACTAGAATTAGTAGTAAGATTTTGACAATATTCTTTCATAATCTCTAATGAATGTCTCATGACCATGCAAGGTGTTGGTGGAGGGTTGATGTATGAGACCCCTGTATAATGTTATGCATGTTTGCTTTGTAAGTCCACAACTTTTACTATACAATTATTGTTTATGCATGTTCATATATAAATGATATCAAGATAATAATAATAATAGGGTGGTTGGGAAAAAAATACTTTGGTTAGTAGTAATATTTTGACAATGCTCTTTAATCATTAGTTTAAAATGTTTAATAACAATGCAAGTATTGGTGGTAGGGTGAGTTATGATAGTCCTGTATGATGCTATGATGTTTGTTTTGTAAGTTCCCAACTATTACTATACACTTATTGTTTATGTATGTTTATGTGTGAGTGATATATTTCAATAAATTTTAAAAAAATTATTTAAAAAATCAAATTAAAAAACATAAAATAACAAAAAAAGGGTAATAGAACCCTTTACCCTAAAAAGTGAGGTTCTTTAAGTTAAAAATACTAAGCTTAAATAGTTCTACCAACAAAAGCTATAGTAAAATTACAGTGCTGTTTTATTTTATATGTCTGTGTATTTTAGATATTGACTTTAAAGCAAAGGAAGTAAAATTGGAGAATATTAGCAAATATAACAATGCCATCACGAAGCATGTAACACTGGACAAGATAATCTGTATTCAATTATCTTCCTTGTTATATTTTAGAAAGTCTTCCTCACAGTAAAATTCCATTTTTAGAGACATAATTTAATTTATTCTACAATATTTCAAATAGTTCATTTGAGTTATTCTATTTCCAACTCTTTGTAAAGAAAGTAAAGTTCCTTAAAATATAGCAAAAGTAAACTTATTGAAGATATTTCAAAGCCTATATTAAATACCCTGGAATAAAACATCATAAACAGTTGAATTATATTATAATATCAGAATGTTATTTTTCTTAAAAATAATAAATATTTGGAAGTAAAAATAAAAAAATATTTGAAATAAAAAAAATAAAAATGTAAACGATAATGTAAATCATTGACCATGGTTAGTAACAATGTTTCATCATCTGTGCAGCAATTGTAACAAATATACTATCCACATGTAAAATGTTATTAATAGGGGAGAGACAGAAAGGGGAAGGATGTTGGATATATGGGAGTTGCCTTTATTCTGTATATGAATTTTCTGTAACCTAAAACTTCTTTGAAGATAAAATGAAAAAAATAAGACACTGGGGGAATGTACAGAAGGAAATGTCATTCTGCATACAAGACAACAGATTTTATTGTGATAAAAAACATAATATCAAAAAATACTTTTTTATTATTTCAAATTGTTTCAATTATTTCAATTTTATATGTTATTTTTAGACCTATCATTATTATTTCATTTTCTTATTAATTTTATTTGGTGATTTTGTTGGTTTCATTTTTGAACAGGTTTTGGATCACAGAAGGGTCACAACTGTGGCAGGGAGGATCATGGTGCAGGGTGTCAGTGATGAGGGATGCATGGGAGGAGGTTCACCTGAAGCATACTGATAAGCCTTATGTTTATGTTCAAGTGTTCATGGGGCATTGTCATCGTGGGTGGAGAACCATACAATAACCCAAACAATATTGAATTTCCATCCTGAGGAACTCTGCCACATTCTTTAATGGGACAGCAAGAATGCCCGAGGTATAGGGGCAGTGCCTAGCGAAGGAGGATGGACCATTGTGGTAGGCCCTTGATATTGATAACTGTACTTATGAAACTTTTGAAATTGAAGCTTAGTCAAGTATTATATGTTGCCTAAGAGTTACCTCCTGAGAACCTTCTTGTTGCACAAATGTGGCCTCTCTGTAAGCCAAAACCCAGCATATAAATGCAGTATCTTCCCCCCACCCCACCGGATGGGACATGGCTCCCAGGGATAAGCCTCCCTGGTACTGAGGGATTATTATAAAGTGCCAGCTAGCAATACACCTGGAAAAAGACCTTGACCAAAAGGGGGAAAAGGTAAAGACAAATGATTGTTTTATGGCTAAGAGAGTTCAAAGTGAGTTGGGAGGTCATTCCAGAGGTTATGTTTATGCACATCTCCGTAGAATCTAATTGACAGCCACAGCAAATATTGCCTGAAATAGAAGGACTTCTAAAGGCTCTAGAGACATCCAGATACTATAGACTGGGCAGACATTTCAGGAGTTTGGCACCTTGCCAGTGGGTTCGACTTTGAAATTTATGCTCCCCGGTGTGACAGAGTTGGACTTCTTTGTGGTTTCCCTACATATGGCTCTTCTGCCCCTTCTATTTGAAACTAAAATTAGTTCTAGACTTGATAGGTATATGTCCAAGAGACTTAAATCTTAGGGCTGTCCATGTGCCAGCTGGGCCCTAAATCTCAACTGAGTGGCAACACCTACACTCCGGTTCATTGGACTCACCCAGGACCACTAACAGGAGATGATGATGGACAGTGCCTGTCCCAAAGAACAGAAAGAGTCTGCAACTACAGGCAAGAAAGCTCCAGCCATCTGCCCATGGGCTTTAAGCCCCTTCTCAATTAGAGGTGGAGTGGGCATCACCATCCCAGAATCCTCAGGATTGGGGAATGAACTGTGGACTAGAGTAGACTTACTGTTATTCTACTATTGACTCTTTTTTATTCTAGCAATGGAAGAACTTTTTCATTGACTTGGATGCAGTGGCTACCAGAGATTCTGAGGGGAGGGAAAGGGAAAAACAGGTGTAACATGGGTGCATTTTGAGTGTATTGGAATTGTCCTGAATGACGTTGCAATGATGGATACAGGCCATTATATATTTTGTCATAACTTACAAAATTGTCCTGGACAGAGTGTAAACAACTATGTAAACTATAATCCATGCTTAGTGGCAATGCTCCAATACGTGCTCATCAATTGTAACAAATGTACCACACTAACAAAGGATATTGTTAATGTGGGAAAGGATGGAAGGGGTATCAGTGGGTCATGTGGAATCCCCTATATTTTTATGTAACATTTATGTAATCTAAGTTTCTTTAAAAATAATAATAATAAAAGTATTTAAAAAGAAAAAATGCATTTTATTAAATTCACAGTCTATTGATATATATTAATGTACTATATAGAAGGAATTTAGACAATATAGAAAAGTTTCAGTGAAATATTTCTTCGTATAACAAAAGAGCTAATGCATTAAATTATGGTTTGTTAATGGCATTCAATTAACACATAACTGTTGTTAGTTGATTAAAAATTAACTTTGAATAATCACTTTTAAAAAAAGAAAAAAAGACAACATATCTAATATTAATCACACACAAAAAATCCATTTACAACAGCAACCAAAAGAGTAGAATGTCTAGGAATATATTTAACCAAAGATATAAAGGATTTATATTGTATTTAGAAAACTACAAAACATTGGTGAAAGAAATTTAAAAAGATGTAAATAAATAAATGGAAAGACATTCTGTGTTCATATACTAAAAGACTAAATATTTTAAGACGTCAATTCTACCCAAAGTGATGTACAGATTCCATGCAATCTCAATCAAAATTTCGACAGATTTCTTTGCAGAAATGGAAAGTCATCCATCAAATTCATATGAAGGGGCAAGTGGTCCTAAATATCCAAAACTATCATAAATAAGAACAAAGTTGGAGGACTCACATGTCCTAATTTTTAAATTATTATAAAGCCAAAGTAAACAAAACAGTGTGGTACTGATACTGGAGTGGACATAGAGACCAATGGAATTTAATTAGGTCAGAAATAAAACCTTCCACCTTTGGCCAATTGACCTTTGACAAAGGTGCCAAGTACACTCAGTAGGGGAAAGAGTCTTTTCAACAAATGGGAGAACCTAATTGTCATATGCAAAAGAGTGAAGGTGGGCCTCTACCTTACACCATATAAAAAAAATAACTCCAAATGGATCAATGACCTAAATATAAGAACAAAAGCTATAAAATTCGTAGAATAAAACATAAGGAAACATCTTCAGTACCTTGTTTTAGGCAGTAGTTTCTTAGACTTCACATTAAAAGCACAAGCAACAAAGGAAAAAGATAAATCAGACTTCATCAAATTTTAAAATTTTTTTGCATCAAAGAACTATCAAAAAAGTAAAAAGACAACCTACAGAATGGGGGGAAATATTTAGAAACCAAATATCTGATAAGGGTTTAATATTCAAAATATACAAAAAAAACCCTACAACTCAACAATAAAAAGGTGAACAACCCAATTATAAAGTTAGGCAGGCGGCAGACTTGGCCCAGTGGTTAGGGCGTCCGTCTACCACATGGGAGGTCCGCGGTTCAAACCCCGGGCCTCCTTTACCCATGTGGAGCTGGCCCATGCGCAGTGCTGATGCGCGCAGGGAGAGCCCTCCCACGCATGGGTTTCCCCGCGTAGGGGAGCCCCATGCCGCAAGGAGTGCTCCCCGTAAGGAGAGCCGCCCAGCACCAAAGAAAGTGCAGCCTGCCTAAGAATGGTGCCGCCCACATGGAGAGCTGACACTACAAGATGACGCAACAAAAAAAAACACAGATTCCTGTGCTGCTGACAACAACAGAAGCAGATAAAGAACAGAGAACAGACAACGGGGGGGGGGGGGGGGGGAGGGAAGAGAAAAAATAAATCTTTAAAAAAAAAATAGGCAAAAGACTTAAATGGATATTTCTCCAAAGAAGATATACAAATGGCCAATAAATACATGAAAAAGACAAAACAGGTCATTTGCTATTAGAGAAATGCAAATTAAAAATCACAGTGCGGTACAATCACACACCCACTAGAATGGCTACTATTTAAAAAGAAAGCAGAAAATAACAAGTGTTGGTGAGGATGTGGAGAAATAGCAACACTCACACAACATCAAAATTTGATGGAATTTAAAATGGTATAGCCACTGTGGAAAGCGGTTTGGCTGTTCCTCAGAAAGTTAAGTATGGAATTCCCACATGACCTGGCAAACCTGCTTTTAGGTATATACCCCAAAGAGTTGAAAGCTGGGACTCCAACAAATATTTGCACAGTGAAGTTCATAGTGTCATTATTCACAGTTGCTACAACATGAATGAACCTTGAACACTTCATGTTGGGTGATAAAAGCGAGACATGAAAGGACAAACACTGTATGATGTCACTCTTCTGAAATGAGCAGAATATACAAATTCATAGAGTCAGAAGCTAGGTTACCAGCAATGGGGTGGGAAAGGGGAATGGGGAGTTAATGTTTAATTGATACAGAGTTTGTTCGGGGTGATAGAAAATTTTGGCAATGGATGAGATTGATGGATGCATGATTTTGGGAACATAATTAACAAAGGGAAATTCTAGTTCGTATATAAACTACCACCAAAAAAAAAAAATCCCATTGATCTATACAGTAATAAACAGTGAACCCTAATGTAAACAATGGGCTAAAGTTAATAGCATAATTATGAAAATATTGCATAGTCAATTGTAGCAAAAAATATCACACTAATACAAAAGGTTAGTAATAGGAAAAACTGTGCAAGTTAGAGGAAGGTATATGAGAACTCTGTACTTTTCTGTATAATTTTCCTGTAAACCTACAACAACTCTAATGATTTTTTAAAAAAGAAGAAGAGAGAGAGGTCTCCAAGTCCAGGGGACTGTTAGGCAATGTTTAGAGAGATCAGGAAGAGGGGTGCCTCTGAGGTTAATGTAGGAGAGAATTCCGATAAGCAGAACAGTAGTCACAGAAGTCTAACAGGGACCAGAAGAAAGATGAGGACTTAGCTTGACTAAATAGCGATCTTTTTAGGTAAGTTTTGGTTGAGTGATGGTACATAAATGAGAATTTAGTATTAATATACATTTGTTGCATGTTTCAATGAATTACAGGAGTGAATGCTTGATGGATAACAGAGAAAGTAAGGCTTCATAAAGTGTGGCTGTTAAAGAAAAAGATGTAGTGGCAGTTCAAGTGGTCATAGCCATGGGAATATTCATTTTTAAGGTGAAGAGGCACATTTTTAGGCCCTCGTGAAGAAGCCTATAGCAAAGTAGAGATAGTTGATACAATCTCTACTAAGTCATGGATAAAGTCCCTTTTTTAAAAGATTTATTTATTTATTTATTTATTTCTCTCCCCTTCCCCCCCTGCCCCAGCCCTGGTTGTCTGCTCTCTGGGTCCATTCACTGTGTCTCCTTTGTCCGCTTCTGTTATTGTCAGCAGCACGGGAATCTGTGTTTCCTTTTGTTGCGTCATCTTGCTGTGTCAGCTCTCTGTGTGTACAGCACCATTCCTGGGCAGCCTGCACCTTCTCTCGCACTAGGTGGCTCTCCTTATGGGGTACACTCCTTGCTTGTGGGGCTTCCCCACGTGGGGGACACCGCTGCGTAGCACGGCACTCCTTGCACGCATCAGCACTGCGCATGGCCAGCTCCACACGGGTCAAGGAGGCCCGGGGTTTGAACAGCAGACCTCCCATGTGGTAGATGGACGCCCTAACCACTGGGCCAAGTCAGCCGCAGGATAAAGTTCTTCAGAGGAGTCGGGAGGAGGTTAAATTAAGCAAACAGCGGTACAGATAAAGTAATGTTCTCAGCATAAAGGGAGAATTTTAAAGATGTTCATGCCTTATCGCTTCTATTTTCCCTGTGAGATTGGAGGTGAGATTATGTATTGAGAGTGACTGTGGCACTAGGAAAGGCAAATGGCTCTGAGCTACAAAGATTTATTCTTGTGACTAGAAAGGTGAACCATCAAGCTGAAGGATCAAGCTGAGGATGATGAATGGAGTTCGGAAGCCATACATTTCTATTGGAGCCATCAAGCATGGTTTTTTTGTTTTTGTTTTTTTTTAAATTGACTTTGTAATAATATTACATTAAAAATATATGTGAGGTCCCATTCAACCCCACCCCCCTACCCCACCTCTCCCCCCCCCCCCCCAGCAACACACGTTCCCATCATCATGACACATCCATTGGATTTGGTAAGTACATCTTTGGGCACCTCTGCACCTCATAGTCAATGGTCTACATCATGGCCCATACTCTCCCCCATTCCATCCAGTGGGCCCTGTGAGGATTTACAATGTCCGGTGATTGCCTCTGAAGCACCATCCAGGGCAGCTCCATGTCCCAAAGACGCCTCCACCTCTCATCTCTTCCTGCCTTTCCCCATACCCATCAGCCACCATGTCCACTTTTCCCAATCCAATGCCACCTCTTCTATGTGGACATTGGATTGGTTGTGTCCATTGGGAAATCAGAAAATAGAGGATCTTGGGAAGAGGGTATTTGACCAGTTTAATCTTGTGGTTCAGTTACTTCACCATCGACATGAATTGCCCTGCCCACACCATTCCTGAGTTTTCTAACTGCTTATAGCCTTCAACTTCACTTGCCCTAGACACCTACTCACTTTTCTATATCTAGAACTCAACATCGTTTAAAACTGTTTTCTTTCAAAGTTCTTAGTTTCTGAAATTCCTCTTTGTCCATGACTC
Organism: Dasypus novemcinctus; assembly: GCF_030445035.2. NCBI lineage: Eukaryota > Metazoa > Chordata > Mammalia > Cingulata > Dasypodidae > Dasypus > Dasypus novemcinctus. The sequence goes on from NC_080679.1 coordinate 40,384,155, forward strand.
ATTCACATTCCACCCCTCCCACTCCTTCATTCTCTTAAAATTTCTTCTTTGACTTCATCTTGATGCTCAATCCCTCAATTATTATTCTCCCCATTTCCTGTTTTTCTTTTGAATTATTTTACTTTCCTGGCCAGCTTGTACTCTGTGTTTAGCCTTTTCATATTTCCACTGTATTAGTCAGCCAAAGGGGTACTGATGCAAAGTACCAGAAATCTGTTGGTTTTTGTAAAGGGTATTTATATGGGGTAAAAGCTTACAGTTATAAGGCCCTAAAGATTCCAACTCAAGATACCATTGGAGATATTTTCTCATCCAAAGTCTATTGCCATGTGTCTGTCTGTGATGTCTGTGAGGTGATGTCTGTGAGGGTTCAGCCTTCCTCTTCCCTCCTAAGGCTCTGATTTCAACTGTACACTGGCATAAGACTCAGCTGCTTTGTTCTCTTCACAGCTGTAAACTATCAGGTGAATTGTTCATCTCTTCCTGGGACTCCAGCAACAAAACCAATCTCTCTCCTCTGCCATGTCTTTTTCTGTGTATCTACTTCTCCTGTCTACCTCTGTATGAGAGTCTGTTTTATCAGCCCACCATGGGGGCAGGGACTCAACTTTGCACACCCTAATGATGTGGTTGAATCAAAGCCCTAATCTTAATATAACTGAAGATGTCTCAGCTGAATCTAATACAATCCCAGAGGAACAGACTAGTTTACAAACAATCAATTACCTCTCCTTGGAATTCATAAATAATATCAAACTGCCACATCCACCTTCATATTTAGGTGAACACAAAGAAGAAATTGGCAACTCTTTTCTTCCCCATACCTCCCTCAGAAAAAAACAAAGAGTTTGAAGTGAATGTCTGGACTTTAGCCATTTAGGGATGTCCATACTACTTGAAATAATATTGGTCCTGGAAGACCAGTTAAGCTCTGAGGCAACTCCTGGAATTTGTGTTTCCTCCAGAAAGGACCCAGTATGGGCTTTGGGATCAGCAGGTAGAAACCAAATCCTGATTCTGATTAAGAGCATATTCCATTCACTTCCTGATTCAGCGTTCCTGAAAGTTCTCTTTTGTTCACCTAATTTTTATTCATTACTCTTCTCCTTTGGTAGAACAAAATCACCTTCTAGCTGTTGAAAGGCAAAATATTTTTTTCACTGGGATCAGTCCTAAGTCATCTCACAGGAATGTGATTTATTTTATAATCTGCAGCACTGTAGGGTATAAAATCACAGTGGGTACTAATCTGAAGGAAGGGAACATGATAAATTTTTGACATTCATTTGCAAAACTGGTTCAACCTAAACCAACTAATCATTCCCATATACTTTATTATCCTTGCTAGAAAATGTTAGGGTCTATGTTGATAGTAATTTGTAAGATTCTGAAAATAGAAGAAGCATGATCTTTTATAATTCATATAGAGAAAGAGAATGTTACCATGGAAAGTCAGATAAATGTGAATATAATTCTTTTCCCTTTGTAAGATATTGAGCAAGTTGCAATAGTTCTCTGAATTCCTATTTCCTTATCTGTAAAATGGGAATAAGTATGCCTACTACATATGAATCTTATTGGGACTAAATGTGACAGTGGTTGTAAAGAACCTAGGACAGTGCCTAGTGATAGTTTTGCTATGTTGTTGTCAACTCTTCAGCACCATCACCATATCTTCTAAGTCTGGGAAATACATTTCCCAGAACCTCTGTATGGTTCCAGGTTATATTAAAACTTTGTCAATGAGGATCAGACATGGCAGCTTCCTCTATGATGCCCTTTGCCACTTGCCATAAGAGATCCCACAGTGCAGTCCCAGTTTGTGGTTCAACTGTGGTGACTAGATGCTCATGACCTCTCAGACTCTGGCAAGTTCTGGTTGTTCCACCCAAGCTAGTGCTTGAGGGAAGTGCTTTGTGATCATATCTCCCATCTTCCACCTGCAGGCTTCCAAACCGTCACTCCCTCAGCCTGAGGAGGCTCTGGTTTCCTGACCCATTGTTTTTTTTTTGCTAAAACTGCAGGAAGCAAAATACCAAAAATGGGTTGACTTTCATAAAGGGAATTTATTAGGGTAAAAACTAATAGTTTCAAGACCATGAAAATGTCCAAATCAAGGTACAATCAGAGACTTTCTCACCAAAGGCTGGCTTCTGGAGATCCTGGACTACTGCCATGTGGCAAAGTGAAAAGGCAGTCAATCTCTGATTTCCCCTCCAGGCTCGCTTTCTCCCCAGGTGCAGCTGTGGGTGATCAGGCACATGGCTTGTCTCTTCTTGGTCCTCCTCTCAGCCAGCCTCTGGTCTCTCTCTTTCAGTCTCTAGGGGTTTCTCTCTTTCTGCATCTGTAGGCGATGCTGCAGTCCTTTCTCACATGGCAAGGTAAATTGGCAGCTGTCTTTCTCTGTGTCTCCATTTATATGACTCCAGTAAAAGGATTAAGACCCACTCTGGGCCCCACGGTCTAATCAAAGGCCCTTAACTAAAGCTATCTAATCAAAAGTCATCTAATCAAAAAGGTCCTACATAAAATAGGTTTACATACACAGGAATTGGTCAGCTTATGAACATAACTTTCTGGAGTCCACAAAAGTCTCCAACCAGGACACCCATCAATCCTAGATTTGTACAGTACTGAAATGTCCCTAAGAAAGTCATCCCTAAACTTAATGCAACGTTAGGTTTAGAAATAACTCACTCAAACTTTCACCCTTTGTTTAAAAAAAAAAAGTTTATTTGGGGACTTATTTCTTTACAATGTTTTCCAAATTTCTTTACTAAATTTTAAAGAGCTTGATTTTTGTTTATCCATGTCTGAAAAACCTCAAACATTTAATACATACTTTTAAAAACTGGATTTTATTGGTATTTTATGAGCCTCTTCAATTAATCCGACAAACTGAAATTTATCATGATTGCCAATGCTAGTCTATGTTATTAGCCCAGTCTGTTCCTCCCTTTATGATTTACTGAGGACAGATCTCCTGTTAAGAGGTCAACAATTAGTTTTTCATCTATTTCTCCACAAATTACTCTGCTGTACGTAAGTGCTAAAGCTATAATTCAGAAATGAAAGCTAATGATAGTCTCTCAATGTATTTTCTAATTGTGTCAGTAATATTTTAGATTACTTTTGCTTAATAGTATGATAAAGCTATGTCCAGGAATGTTCGATCTTGTCCAGCCTCCCTCCTGGACAAGCTAGAAATCTGGGGTCTCAAAGCTGGGCCTGAGTGGCGATGAGGACCTAGGTATGTATACGGTAAAGGAAATCTGAAGGCTGAGTCCTAAACTGGGCCAGAAAACAAGTTGGAAAACTTTGTCTTCAGAGATGAATGGAGAACAAGATGATAATAATGTTTATTGAGCTTCTCTTATGTTTCAGTTCCTGTTCTAAGTGCTCTACTCAAATTATTTGTTTATACTTCAATCAACAATCCTAGGAAGTAGCTATTATTTCACCCCTGTGTAAGTCAGAGTTCCAGCAGGAAACAAAAGGTGCATTCATATGTGATCACAACTTAGTGAAGAGGCCATTTGCAGCAGTATATGCAGGATTAAGTGGACCACAGGGATGGGGGAGTACCAAGGACTAGAAACAGAGGAATATCATTACCAAAGCCCATTGGTTGCCAGCATCACAGAGGAAAAGCCAGGTACCAGGGCTTGTCTTGGAGGCATGCAGCCATTGTCAGGTCTGCAGTGCTGGGAGGCAGGAAGAGAATCTGCTGCACTGTGATGTCCCATTGGCTGAACCCAAGTGAGTCTCAGTGATGCTATCAGTAGGGGGTCTGACTCCCAGGGCAGAGAAGGGAGAAGTACTGGCTTTGTTTGTAGCAGTGTGAGTGTGTGTGTGTGTGTGCGTGTGTGTGTGTGTGTGTGTGGAAGGGTAGAGAGAATGGGGAGATTTGCAAAATGACAATACCGGGACTACTCCCTTCCCCCTTTGTACAGATGAGGAAATTGAGGCTAAAAAAGATTAGTACTTTTCCTAAGGCCACACAGCTACAAAGTGCTGGGACCAGGAGTCACACTAGCTAGTTTGAAACAAGAACCTCTGGAATGCAAGGGAGCAGCTGAGCACCTGCAGAAATCCTCTGGGTTAATAGCACAAAAAGGGCAGGATCCAGATGGGTGAAGCCTGTACCTGACGTTGTAGCTGGATTTGTAAAAAGAGAGCAATTAAGTTCAGACAAACTTATTGAGAAATATTCCTTTTGCATGAAGAATTCTCTTTAATTGCATGAAAATGCATTTGCACAGTGATTTTATAAAAGTAGTTTCTTGTGGTTATGCCTGCATGATACTAAATATCCCCATAAAAAATAAAGTTAACTGAACCTTTCCTGTTGTCTAAATTTTTGTCAGCAAAATATTTGAATGTTTTAGTGAATTTACTAGCTAATTCTTATAATATTAACTAAGATTTGGGTTTGCAGTTTTAACAAAAACTATCATATACATTACCTCATTTAATCATCATTTAATCTCTTAACATTACTATTCAATCTTATAGATGAAGAAACTGAAGTTCAGGAAACAAAACGACTTGTCTAGCATCCAAGAGCTAGTCTGTGGCAGATTTAGGTCTTAAAACTCCGACCTTATGGCTCTCAGTCCCACATTTTCCTTTTTTTTTTTTTTTTCATCTTTATAAATTGATTTATATTTACATTCATGTATGTCCTTTTTTTCACCAACTTCCTTAGCAGGGGGCTATCATAGGTCTTTCACAGATTGAAAAACTTACATAAAACCAATCCTGCTACTACTCTTTGCCAGGGATTTAAATGAGAATGCAATAGTTATAGTTGCTTTTAACACATTTCCCATCACTTAATGTGAAACAAAATAAGACATGGAGGAACTGGAAATCCAGTAGGGGTTATAGCAGAATTCAAAGGTATAAGGTGAACCCAGACCCTCTTAGCATTTATACAGACATCACACTGGGACCCTAAGTTTGGGTAATCATTCTGGATAATGCTGTTACTGAGCTGTTTTTCTCTCTCTCTCTCTTTTTTTTTTTAAATCAGGGATGTAGTCTAAAATTAAAGCCATGTAGGAAACGCTAAACAGTAGGTATAGGGTCCAAGAAGAAAGAGACCCTTTCTCCCACTCATAGTACCACAGAGTCAAGTACATAGTATGCTTTTAATTTCCATTACTTAAATAAGTGAATAAAACCTTCCAAAGGCATATCAAATATTCTATGAAAGTAAAGGGATAACAACCACTACTATTGCTACCAATACCACCACCATAATCACATTTGTACTTCTCATCCTTATTATTTTAATTTCATTGGTGCCATTGCACTAAACTAGATTGTTGTACTACATATTCTTTGCCCCTCCAGAACTATCCTCCATGCTTCTGTGATCTACAGACTATGTCAACAGCATTGCTCTCTGGCTTCCTGTTGGGTTTGGTCAATGGAAAACCCAGCAGAAGACTGCAGGGTGAGAAAAGAGAGAGGTCAGGGTATTTATTTCCTTAGTTCCTTTCTCAGCTTATTTCTCTTGGGTCACTCTAGTTTGGTTTTGTCCCTATACAATTCCTTTCAGGAGGCCCTCTCCTATACCTGTAGGTAGGAGAGTAACTAGAGTAACTGCTCCTTGTCCATGCCTTTTAGACCTAGGATTATAATTGCTTCCCATTGCTGGCTAGCCCCAGTATGCTTCTCCATTCCTTGTTGAGTTTACCGAACCATGCCTGTATCTTCACCAAATTCTTTTCAATTACTCTGGTAAATTTGCTGTCTGTTGCCTGCCGGAATATTGACTTATATGGAAACTAGAGGTTTCAGTTTAGGATGAGAAAAGTAAAAGGAGCTGGGAGAATTCTTTTCCTCCCCATGCATCAGCCCTCTCTATTCCCTGGAAGTTTTCTGGCCACTATTCCCCTTTCCATGTAAAGGGATGACAACAGCTCATGTACTGCCTATGACAAGGAGAGCGGGGTCCACGTCCTTGGTGTGCCCCAGCTGCAGAGGAACAAAGTGACAAGGCTTTCAGCAGTCTGCTTCAAAACTGGGGAAAACAGTACGTGAGAGAATGTAAATTAATGTGTGTCACCACCAGGAAAATGAAGAAAGTGAGAAGAGATGAGTAGAGAGGGAGACACTGAGAAGGACAAGTGGGAGAAAAAAGAGGGAGGAAAAATGAGTTAAAAGGGAGGAAAAAAAAGTCGAGAAGGAAGGCAAGGCTATTCATTGACCTTAACAAACAAACCGTTAAAAAAACAAAAAGCAAAGGAAAAAGTCTAGACTTAAAAGATTTATCGTTATGAAAAGCATTTGAGATACTAGTCTGCTTGAGGCTGTGGTGTGGCCTGTATCGATCTAAGAAGATGGGAAGCCAGGAAAGGGAAGATTTGGTAGAATTTGGTTGCTATCCTAGCATGAGGTCAAGCAATAAAAGCACTCTATTCACTCAAGAGGATTAGACTCTACTTGACTAATTTATATGAATTTTCTACTTTTTGTACAGATAATTAACATTATGCAAGCATAAATAGTAGCTGGCTGCTTTGCAAAATGAACTTAAAATTATTGAAATGGAAATAACTGGGGTCTTTGCCTCCCATTTTACCTCTTCTAATGAATTGCAGGAAGAAAAGGTAGTTTTGCACACAAGATCCCAAGGTGATCTATATTTAAAGCTCTTTCGTGTTGAGCAGCACAGTTGGGAGTACACTTCAGAGGCTAATGGCATTATTTAATTATGCTGATATTTCCCTGTGTTTCTTGTGTTCCTTAAATGGTGTGTTAATATCCTGCCACTTGGATGTACAGGAGAGATGGTGACTGTGTACAGGAGGGAGTAGTTTCCTGCAAGCATTCTTTCTGGATTTAGCCGATCATGCAGAAGAAAATATTGATGAGAAATGATTAACGTTTCTCTCTTACCTCCCTGCAAAAAAAAGCAGTATATCATGATGACTGAAGACTGGGAAATTAAAAAGTTAAAAATGTATAGGAATCTGCTATATCTCTGGAGACTCTTGCTATCAGAATTTCAATTATATGTTTAAGTTTTCATGTATATGTTAGCAAAGGAAAAGTTAAAAATAGCATTAAACATAGCTTCAATGAAGGGAAGCTGGATATATACACTCCATATTTTGCCATTAAAATGATCTTTTAAAGGATTTAGTTTTTATTGTTTATGTCTTGGTTTTATAATCTCTAGTTTATTATGGTACATGTGTCTTTTTGGGTTCTATAGTACCAATTTTAAAAATTTACACTGAAGGATGGATTTCTATTTTTTAATATAGCTATTCTTATATCACATAATCTTAATTTTTTTTCCTTTTAGAGCCAAAATGGAGCAGAAACATTTTAAGAGCATTTAATTCCAACACATATATATTCTTCATTTGAAATTGGAATTGATTTTCATTTTATGCTATTAAAACAAATGTACTATTCCCAGACGTTTAAGGGCCTTATGTTTGCTTGATTTCTCTTCTATATCATCTTTAGTTCATCAACCAAACCATAGTTTCTCAGTCATTTTAGGACTTAATCCATTTTTTTTACATTATTATGAATATGAAATTAGATGCTGGAATGATACTTATTTCTCTATCCTTAAACTCCACAGTGGCAATCGGATTTGAAATATTCTTGGTTTTCATCTTTTAATACCTTAAATTTGAACTACTGGAATTCAAATATTCTACAAATAGTTCCCATTTGTAGAATATTAATAATATTGGTGTATTGATAGTAATACAATGAATAATACAATAATAATACAAATATCACTTAACACTTGTTGAGGATTGCGACAAAAACTACTGATTATCCCCAATATCCATTACTCTGTTCTTTTGATGGTAATACATCTTCTGGTTGATAGGTGCCCAGAATAAAGATGCCATTTTTCAACCTCCATCCTGGACCATGTGGTATCTTTGGGAAAAGTGGCCATTCGGTCCAGAGCAGCATGATGGAAAGTATCTGAGTCCCCAGCACAGTGGAGCGCCATACCTCCCCTGGCCTGAGACCTGTGCACTTCTTGAACATTCCATTCCTCCTCTCTACTAGCAGCTGAAGCTAATCCTAAATGTTGTAAGTAGTTGTTCTGTCATAGACACTGAGCCAATGCTTTGTTTCTTTTAATTTTGATGACACCTATAAGAGATAAGTACAATCCAGATTAAACAGATGAGGAAACCAAATCTTAGAGAAGTCAAACGACTTGCTCACATCATGCTGTTGGTAAGTTGCGACGGCTTGCTCGGTCGGTAGAGGTGGGGTCTGGCTGCGGACGAGGGGTCGGTCCAGCTCTGGATGAGGGGTCGGTCCCGCCTGGGACGAGGGGTCGGTCCGGCAGCAGACGAGGGATCGGTCTCACAAGGGTTGCACGGTTCGGCTGACGGGGTCGCCCGGAGAAGCAGGCGACGAACTGGGGACAAGGGAGGCCAGGCCCTTGTCGGGGGCTCTCAGGACTGGAGGGCGCATGGCAGAAGAACTACCGCGGAGACAAGGTAAACACGCAAGTCCACTTTATTGAGGGAGCGGCAACAGTTTTATAGGGGATGGGGAAGGCTGATTGGTCGAAGCCACGCCCTGTTCTGATTGGTTGCCGGTGAAAGGTCAGTGGGCGGTACTGGACGGGGGAGGGGTGGTGGTTAGGGATTGGCTGTCGCTGTTGCTGGGGGAAGGGGCAGGGTTTAGGGATTGGTGGCTGCTGTTGCTGGGGTAGAGGGCAGACTTGAGTTTCCCGCCCACGCCTGGCTGTTGCTGCTGTCGGGGGAAGGGAAAAGAGCAGACTGGATTTTTCCGCCCACGCCTGGCTGTTGCTGCTGTCGGGGGAGGGGAAAAGGGCAGACTGGAATTTTCCGCCCTGCGCCTGCACAGGGAGAAAGAAGAAGAAGGGTGCCGCCCTACAGGCATCGTGTGGCGCCATCCGGGAGGAGGGGCGGCCGCGGAAGCATGGCTGCCGAGAAGGGGAGACCCGAGGGTACTCTGCGCCCATGCCGAGCTCCCTTCAGGGGTGGCGGTGAGTCCGACCAGCCACCCTATTATGGGGGCAGCAGCTTGGCCTGCCGCAGCTGCTCCCCCGCCAGGCCAGCAAACCACACTTCAGCCCGAGGGGTGACCGCAGTAAGTGAAACTAATTCTGTCTGATTCCAGAACTTGTGCTCTCACCCACTCTGCTTCTACAGGATTTGGAAGGGAGCTAAGAATTAATACCTCATTTTTATGGCTAAGGAAGTCAAGGCTTAGAGAGTGAAAATCATTTATTGCTGGTCTCTCATCAAGATAGCAGCCAAGTTAGGACCAAAAGCCGTGTGTCCTGTTGAGAGTGCTCTTTCTTTGACCGCTCTACAGTATGCCACCTTCTGGGCCAATGCCTCACCCAACCAGGCTAGCACAAGTCTTGTAAACTTAACATGCAGATTACTATTCTCCTGGTGTTCTCTAGCTTTCTACTACTGCCCTACCTGCCTCACTCTTCTTTGACCAAGCCCTCACCATCTTACTGCATTTCTTATTTTCAGGACCAAGTCCTCAATTTCCCTCCTTCACTATGGCTAGTTTCTGCTCAGTAGTCCAGAATCTTCTGGTTCCTTCCAGAACCTGTCATCCTGTGTCTGGATCCCCTGTTGTCATACTGTTGCTGGGCATCCATCCCTACCTGTTAAGTCTGGTGCTAGACCCAGCTGTGCTCTCATCTCTTTAGTGGATCACAGCCTGCTGCCTAGTGCTACCCTGCCCTGGTTCTGACCAAAATGAAATGAGGGTTTGGGGGAAGATGAAGAAGAGAGCTAATAGCACCAACAACGCAGAAGTTGTTACTATGCTTATGTAGTTTTATTTAACACCACTCCCCACAGCATTTTGATGTAATAATGAGAGGGTGATCCTATCATTTGTTGCCCAAACTGGGACCCTTTTAAGAGAGTAGGAAACTGGGATGAATGATCACTTATGGTAATGATGATAATGATATGTGGTCTTGGTTGCACATTTACTAGGTGCCAGGCACTGTTTTCAGTACTATATGTGCATTTTCTCATTTGATCCTCCCAATTTCATGAAGAAGTTACTCTTACTAGTGTCAGTTGGCAGGTGAGAAAACTTAGGCCTCCAAAGAAAGTCACTTGCCCAAGATCACCCAGATAGTTCTTGGGAGAGTCAGAGTTTGAGCTCAGGCAGTCTTGACCAATTCCCTACTTTTAGCTCCACTCTACATTGCTACTTGAGGAGGCCTACTTAATCTTCAAAGCAGCCCTTGGAGAGAGATTCTATTCTTTACATTTTTTTTCCAACTCTATTTTGAAAAATTTCAAGTCTATACAAAAGTCAAAACAATATTATAATGAACACCTGCATACCCTTACCTGGATTTACCAATTGTTAAAATGTTGCCACTTTGTTTTCTCTCTCTCATGTGTGTGCACATTTTTCCCAAAATATTTGAAAGCAAGTTGCAGACATTATGCCACTTACCCATGAAATACTTTAGAATATATCTCCTAAAGACAAGGACCTTTCTTGAATAGCCACGATAATATTATCATACCCATGAAATTTAATATTGATACAATACTACCTTGTGTAGACCATATTCAAATTTCCTCTGTCTTCCCAACAGTGTCCTTTATAGTTGTGTTTTTAAAATCTTGGATCTGTGAAGCGGACTTGGCCCAAGGGATCAGGTGTCCGCCTACCACATGGGAGGTCCACTGTTCAAACCCCTGGCCTCCTTGACCCATGTGGAGCTGGCCCATGTGCAGTGCTGATGCGCACAAGGATTGCCCTGCCATGCAGGGTTGTCCCCTGCGTAGGGGAGCCCCATGCACAAGGAGTGCGCCCCATGAGGAGAGCCACCCAGCGTGAAAGAAAGTGCAGCCTGCCCAAGAATGGCACCGCACACACGGAGACCTGACACAACAAGATGACACAACAAAAAAAAGAAACACAGATTCCTGGTGCCGCTAAGGATAGAAGTGGTCACAGAAGAACACACAGCGAATGGACACAGAGAACAGACAACTGGGGGCGGGGAGGGGAAAGGGAGAGAAATAAATAAAAATAAATCTTTAAAAAAAAATCTTGGATCTAATCAAAGATCATGCATTACAATTTACTTGTTATTTGTGAAGTCTCCTTCATAGATACTTTTTCTTTTCTAATTTATGGTTTTTAAAAAGGCTTACAGTGTGCAGCAGACCCTGCCTATGCCTTGCCTCATATCCCCATGCCCATCCAAAGCTTGATGTCACCTGCACCTGCAGTGGACATGGTTTCTCAACTTCTCTGCAAGTGTTTTTCTCCAAAGTCACACGAGTTTGCTCGGCTTGTGATCAGGGCAACTTGGAGAGCTGGGATTTCGTCATCCCCAGGGGCAGCTTTCAGTTAAGTTCCCAAGTTGGTACATGAACACCCCAACTTTCTAGCCCCTTGATAGAACAACTCTGAAGCCTGTTCTTCACACTCCCTTAGATGGAGCTGAGTCCCAGGTCCTCCCATTAGGATCCTGCTCATTAACACACATTTTTTGGATTTTCCTCCCTCCCATCCTGATCGGGCTGTGGCACATACATCTTAACCAAAGTAACCTCATCAGAAGGTCCTACTTACTGTGGGCTCATACTCACAGGAAGGGATTAGATTTAAGGACATGTTTTTTTCTGGGGTATATACAACTTCAAACCACCACACCATGATTGAGCCTCAAGGGCTGTGCTTGGTAGGAGGGTAATCTTTAATCCCTACCTCAAGGAGATTTCAGTATAATAATTGTAATTCATTATTCTAATTTTAGTAATCAGAATTATAATAATAAAATACACACATGTATATACATATGGTCCCTCTGATTCTCAATACAACAGAATTGGCCATTCCTCTCCTTTTCCCCAAGACTCCTTATAAATGCCCTTGTTATGGCACTCCTCACATTTTATTGTAGTTGTCTATTTAGGTATTTGTGACTCCCACCAGACTTTGAGTTTCACAAGGGCAGGGATTCTGCTCTATCCTCAGTGCCCAACGTTGGATTTGGCAAATAGCTGATACTGTATTGATTTTTTCTACATGGCCAGACACTGTGCTAAGCATATTAAGTGTATTGCTTCATTTAACCTGTAAAACAATCCTATGTGGTAGCATTTATTATTATGTTCATTTTACATGTTTTTAAATAGAGGCTCAATGGGGGTTAAATAACTCCCCTAAGACCTTTCAGCTAGTTACTGGCAGAGCTGAGATTCAAAGCTAAAATTTGGGGTGACCTCTTGCTCCTTTCTATACCAGGTGGCCTTGTAGCTGAGCTTTTCTAAAACCAGAGATAACTGGAAATGGTTTTGATCACTTTAAAATTGTGCAAAGAATTGCTATTGCCAAGCCTTGCAATATGGGCTGCACTTCCCCAGCAGATGAGACAGCTGCCTTGTCTCAATTAACCTTTACTGAGATCGAGTTGGGTTGACATTAGCTCCCTAAGCACCTCTTCAATCATTCATTCATTCATTCATGCATTCATGGGTTTTCATTTCAAATTGCTCCTTTGTGAACCAAGTTGGGAAATTCTCATTTTCACACATCACCTATTTTGATGGATTCTGCTCGGTTATTTTCTATTTTCATGATTGACCAGCAGCCGTTTATACATTTTTTTCAACCATCATCTCCTTTGCAGCAGTGGGCCTTCGACCTGTGATTGCTTTCATGAAGGTATATTACCAGTTGTTTTTTTGACTGCAGGTCCCTGGTAGCCTCAGTTTTCAAATGAAATTGAAATGAAATTGAACAAGATGAATCTTTGTCACTTTCAGATCTGTGAAATCTTGCTATCTCTCTATATTTTTTATTTAAATAGGTGGTCTGCACACTGGAAAATGAGATGCCAAGTCTTTAGCACCTTTCCTTAGTACTGATGGTACTGATGGCTAAGTTTGTAGCTGTTGACTTGAGGTGTGGAAGTGATAGCTACACATTCTTATAGAGCGGCCAAGAAGATTCTTGAGAATAAAAGACACGGAATAGTGTAGAGCTGGGTTGGCAAACTAAAGTCTGTGGGCCAAATCTAGCCCATTGTTTGTATTTGTAAATAAAGTTTAATTGGAATACAATCACACCCATTCATTATATATTTCCTATGGCTATTTTTGTGCTAAAATGGCAGAAGTAAGTAATTGTAACACAAGACCATATGATTCACAAAGCCAAAAATATCTACTATCAGATCCTTTAGAGAAATGTTTGCCAACCTCTGGACTAGAGAAAAGGGCACCATGTTTTAGTCCTAGGCTGCTTAAAGCCAATACCATGAAATGTTTCAGCTTAAACAATGGGAATTTATTAGCTTATGGTTTTTAGGTCAAGAAAATGTCCAAATCAAGGCATCATCAAGGTAATGCTTTCTTCCCGAAGACCAGATGCTGGCAATTCTTGTTCCTCTGCTATATGGCAAGGCACAGGGCAGCATCTGCTGATCTCTCCCTTCTCTTCCAAGTTTCTTTAATTTCAGCTACTTGCTTCCATGACTTTCACTCTTTGTTTGAATTTCATTCTCTTATAAAGGACTTCAGTAAGAAGATTAAGACCTACCCTGAATGAGGTGAGCATACCCTAATTGAAGTAGTTTCATCAGCAGGTCCTACTTACAATGGGCTTACCTCCACAGGAATGGATTAGATTTAAGAACATGTTTTTTTGTACATATAGCTTTAAACTATCATACATGGCTATAAGATTTCTGAATCCAAACTCTGCCACTTAATTACTAGGAGAATTTGGGCAAGTAATAATCTTTCTGGACTTTGGTTTTCTCTGACTTGTAAAATTCTGTTAATAACAAATTAGGAAATATAATGAAAATACTTTGTAATTTTACTGGTTTGAGTCTTTTGTAGACCCCAGAAAATCCTGTTCTTAGAGTGAATCCATTCCTATGCCTGCAATCTAGGACTAAAGAGCCACAGACACAGTAAAAAAAGCTGAAGAGACAGAGAGAGAGGCCTGAGAGGCCAAGGACTGGAATCAACAAAGCACTGAGGCACAGAAAGAGGTCTGTAAGAGGCAGAAAGAGAAGGTCCAGAGAAGGAAGAGACCAGCTGAGCTACCATTGCGCCCTGCCACATGGCAGGAGTCCAAGATGCCATTGGCCAAACTTCAGTGAGACAGCATCTCTGATGATGACTTGATTTGGACATTTTCACAACCTCAGAACTGTAAGCTTTTAACTTAATAAATTCCACTGTAGAAACCAACTCATTTTTGATATATTGCATTGGCAGCCTTTAGCAAACTGAAACAGAAATCTGTACCTTTCATCCAAATCTTAATTGTAGAAAAGTATGAGAAGAACAGGATTGGCAACTATATCATTCAGCTATTGCTGCTTAACAAACTACCCCTGAACTCAGCAGCTAAACACAATACCCATTTATTTTTCATGAGTCTTTGGGTCAGCTGGGTGTTAACTGATCTAGGCTGAGCTCAGTTGAGTGGATTTTCTGGGCTCAGTCACATTTGTCTCTCATCCTCTTCTTGGGACTAGGCTACCCGAGGCAATGTCTTCTCATGGTGATGGCAGAGGCACAGAAGAGCAAGTCCAATCATGTAAGGCTTTTCAGGATTTTCTGTGCATTATGTCTGCAAATAGTCCATTGACCAAAGGAGGTTTACATGGTTAAGTTCAGGGGCAGAGAATTATGCCCCAGCCACAGCAGGAGACCACTCAAAGTCTCATGGCAAAGGGTGTGGATGAAGATGAAGGGAGTTGTGAAGGCTTGAGGTCACTAATGAAATATACTAAAGCCAGTCTTTGAAGAAATGAGTCTTCTCAAACTGTGATGGTAGCAGTATAAATTGGAATTTTTTGGGCAACAATTCGGCAACATATAATTAAAACTTTATACATGTGCATAGCTTTTGGTTGTTATTTTATTGTTTTTGTTGTTGTTGTTTGTTTTTTAGGTACCAGGCCTGGGGAATGAACCCAGGACCACCAGCTATGTCGGCTTCCCTGAGTTGGTTTTTTCGTTTGTTTTGCTTGTTTTGTTTTTGTTTTTTCAGGAGGCACCGGGAACCGAACTCAGGACCTCCCATGTTGGAGACAGAAGCTTAACTGCTTGAGCCACATCTGCTCCCAGTGCATAGCTTTTGACTCAGCTATCCATTTCCAAGAATTTATCCAAGATGCATCATCATGGGTGATTTACCAACTAGAATGCTTACTAGGACTGTGGTGATAAGGTGAAAAAAAAAAAGGGAAACAAACATCAACAATGGAGTTTTGGTGAATAAATTATGATATATCCACATGATAAAATAATATGTCACCATTAAAAATGAGGATGAAGAAGAATAAAGATGTGGAAAAATATGCGTGATATATTGCTTAGTAAAAGAGGTCATAAAATAATTTCTATAATATATTCATGTTTTTGTTAAAATGAATATATATGCATAGATAAGAGAATGTATAAATACTAAAATCTTTACAGTGGTTATACTGGAAAGAAGATTAGGACTGGATTTTTTCTTTTTTGTTTTTTTGAACTGTTCAAATTTTCCAGAATGAATATGTGTTACTTTGTAATAAAAATTGTTTTATCAAAAATAAAAATAAATCTTAAAAAAAAGAAGCGTTAGAACAGAAGTATGGCAGTAGCAAATCAGTATATATGACCTGGGTTGCCAATTCTTGCTTTCAGATTTGTTCTTTCTTCTCTCAGAGGCATTGTAAGATAATGTACACTTCACCTATTGATTGAAAATGCATTTTATTTCAAATGGGTAACTTGTTGAACAAGAATCACTTATGGTTATATAGCTAAGTATCAATTGTATGGCTCTTGTTTATTTATTATGAATTAGAGTTATGATTATTCTGTCTCTGACATTTGGCATGTATACCTTGCCACTTGCAAAAGTGTAAGTTTTTAACTCTGAATCATCTAAGAAAAGGTGGACTGCAATAGTATTGTTGGTTTTTGTAATATTAAACTATTGAAAAAATAGCATAATTCCAAGTGTTTGACATATTAGAAGAAAACTAAATTCAACTACATGTGTGACTCACGGACATTCTCTTCCCTTGGGTCTTTGGTCTTCTCCTCTTGTATTCCGTGTTGTTGTACTCGTTTAGGTTTACATTGTAGAGAGGAAGCTCCCCCCTCATTGCCCACATTAAAGGTGACAGTGCATTTGTTTATAGAGGGTTTCAAGTGTATTTGTAATGTTTTAATTCTTTAGTTGGATGGTGAGTGGAATTTAATTTATTGCACTATTTTCATGCCTTTCTATATGTCTCAAATACATTGTAATAAAATAAACAAATATGTAGTCCAGAAGTACCTGTTGGATGACCCTAAATCCAATTATAAGCCATAAGAAAGAAAATACTTTCATCAATAGTAGATAAAAAGGCAACAGATTTAAAAGGATTTACAGCAGTGCATTAAGATAAAATGCCAGAACCTAAAACTTGAATACAGTTTTTAAGACTCTGAACTCAGTGTGACTATATAGAACAAAAAAGATTTGGCCACCCAGCAACCTACTTTTGCTGACACAAATATCCGTACTGAAGGCACTGAATTTCAAGAAACTGCTTACTGAATGTTGAGGAGTTTCCACTCCGGAGAATTTAGTGCTGTTAATCTTCTGCCACATTTGTGCTAGGTCCATTAGACCATTTCAGGTCTTGTCTGTTTTTATTACTTGTTATATTTCTAGTAAAGTTAAAGCTTTTAACACTGCTTGGGTGCCTATGAAGTTGATGAATTCCTCTGCTACTGATGGTGTCTCATGCTGATCCTCTAATGGGTACATTGAAATATAATCTGCTGGGTTATTTTCTTTCCCTAGCCCATGCACAATTTTAGAATCATAACCACATAGATATTGTAAACCCCATCACTCAGAGCACATTGCTGCCTTGAACTGTGAACTGCCAAATATTGTCATGAGTGCCTGATGATCTGTTACCACGGTAAATGCCGAGCCACAAATGAATGAGACGAAGTGTATGGAAACCAGGAGGGCTGACAGGACTCTGTCAAACCCATGAAGACTGGGTTGGACCCTCTTAAAATTGGCCTTGCATAGAAGAAAGTAAGTGTACTTTCACCTGGGTTGTAACGCAACATATATTTTCACAGATTTAAGAAGGCCTTCATAAATCTGGAGGCAGTGTCATTATTTTTTTAACTCTTAGGTAATGGCCTGTAAGTTTGGATATAGCAAAGCATGCAAGAGTTATTACCTTCATTTTCATTTTTCAAGTGGCTGAGAACATGCAAAATAATTTTACAATGCTTGACATTAGCTTCCCAGTCATCATGGCAGTTGAAAAGCCAAATTTCTAACTGGGACCCTAATTCTAATTTCTTCGGAAATTGAGATGTGTTGGTCTCTCTGTTCCAGCTTCTTCATTTGTAAAATGGAGATAATAATAGTTTTTTATCCTGTGGTATTGTAAGGATTAGTTCAAGCTTGAAAGGAAATTTGAAGATGCAAAACACTGTATAAAAGTAAGGAAAACAAGCTATAGAATATCTTAATTTTAATTTTCTGACACTGTAAAGCTCAACTACCAGTTTATTTTATTCAATATCCTCATTTACATTTTTTCCTATTAAAAATGGAAAAAAAGTGAAAACTAAACACACTCAAAATGTTTCACATAGCTGAAGTATTCCAGCAGGTCTCATGTGTCTCAATGAGAGCTAAAGATAATAAAATACTTGCCATTTCTAAAAGTGTTGCCTTATTTATGCTACTCTTTGATGTGTTTAAAGAATAGAGACCATTTTCAATATTCTAGTTTTTCATAGATAATTCTTTTTCAGTAAAACATATTAAGGGTCACCTAAAATTTAAACATAAATTACTTGGTGCACACAAAATTTACTCAATATATAAATTCAGTATGTAAATTTGTATCTGGTTATGACCCTTTTCTCCTTTTACCCCAATCTTGATTGCCAGGTTTCTGTCTTGTTTCTTTATGCTGAAGGTCCTGTCTAAAAATTCAGCCCAGCACCCCAACCACAGAAGGACAAGGTCCCATATTGTTGTGCCTGTGACTTTCTGTGACACATAGCAGGATGGTCTTCTGTTGAAACCACAGTATTCCATTTTGTCAGCATGTCTATGAAATAGTTGAATAAAAATATAGTAGCAGTTGAGTGAATACCTACTATGTAGATGCTGTACTAGATATTTTATATATTTAATCTTACGTAACTGTCACTACAACCTGCGGGGGTATGTACTATATTTACCTCTATTTGGTAGAAGGAGAAAGAAACTCAGATAAGCAAGTAAGGCCCCAGGCCACAGAGCTAGTAAGTGGCAGGGATGCGATTCAAACCAAAGCCTCTTTAGTGATTGTTTGCCTCCTTTTGTCCTTTTTTCAGTTTGTAGATAAATCAGCTGTAGTGCTTTAAAAATATATTCACAACTTCCTTGACATCCCTCCCCTCCAAAGAGATAGTTTAATTCTTGAGTGTGGACTAGATTTAATGACTTGTTTCTAACAAATAGAATTTAGCAGAAGTGACTGTGTGACTTCCCAGACATCTAACAGACATTGCAACTTCCTCTTTGTGTACCGTCTCTCGGTTCACTCACTCTGGAGGAAGCCAGCCTTCTGGAGAGGCCCATGTGGCCGGAGGACTCTAGCTTGTGAGGGCGCCATCTTGGATGTGGGTCCTCCAGCCCCACACTCAAATGACTGTCTTCACCTGAGCCTTCAGATGACTGCAGCCTCATCCATCATCTTGACTACAATCTTGTGGAAGACCCTAAGTCAGAACCGCCCAGCCAAGTCGCTCCCAAATTCCTGACCCACAGAAACTGTGTGAGTCAATAAATGTTATTTTTTTGTTCTAAGAAGCTGTGGTTTGAGGTAATTTGTGACACAGCAATAGATAATAAGTATACAAGATAATAGAACAGATAGCCTAGTTGACATGTAAAATAACAGTTTAGATACTTAGGCCAAAATCGATAAGAGAACTTCAGAGAAGTTACTGTTGTAAACTCTTAAAATCAGTTGTATGATTTCAGTTCCTATTATGGGAGCAGTTAATTTTACAATAACTCGAACTGATCACAACTTCAAATTGAACTAACAGTGTGATTCTTTAAAAAAAAATCAATTCTTGTGAAATCTTGGGCTGCATTCATGGAAACAAAGTCACTCTATCCCTGCTATTTTCTGAACAGGTCAGACCATAGCTGGAGACCCAGCTCGGTTCCTGGAACCTTACTGTAAGAATCACAATGATGGCCAGAGCATTTCCAGCGAGGTAAGCAAGATAGCGAGAGTTTGGAAATCATGCCCGGTGGAACATTATTAAAAAAAACCTGGGGATTTTTGGTCCAGAGAAAGGAAGATGGATGACTATAGTTTTGCTACCTTTAAAAAAGAACGCAGAAGTGGAAGAGGGCTTGCTCTATTTTGCTCACTAGAGTAGGACTAGAATCAATGGGAGAGAGCTTTGGCGGTCCCTGGTACTGTCCAGCTCTGGAACATCTGGGAAAAGATTGTGCTAGCACTCAATGAAGCTCTAGAACAGACAGTTAGTCCTGCTTAGGAGGTTAGACTACAATATCCAAGAACCCTTTACAACTACAATTCAGTGGCAAGAGAACCCAATTTTGGTGCTGGTTTTGGGTTGTAGAAACCATAGTTATGGCCTGGGCTATTTATGCACATCTTTGTTAATAGCCCCAACTTGATCCCAGAAGGGTCCCCCCTGATTCCCTTGCATGTGGGAGATGGTCACTCTTCTGGAAGATGTCTGCTCTTGGGTGTAACTAACAAATAATTAAGCAATGCTTAACAGATGATCTTGGGAGGGGATGACAGTGGCTGGAAGAGGTGCTGCCCTATTCCCGAATACAACCTCACCTACAGTTACCCAGAGCAAATAACGCTGAGCTTGATGAATGTTTTAAGCTTTACTTTCCCCTTTATTTTTAAATTCATCTATATAAGATTACGTACAAATTCAAGATGTGTTCGTGTTGGAATGCTATTTTTAGTGAAATCTTTTTTTCTCATAGCTTCCCCTTTCATTCCTTCTCCCTGCTATATCCACCCTAGAACTGCTCCTCACAAAAGGTTCCTAAAGAGACCCACACAGAGAGAGGGATTTTTGTGTTGGTTTGGGAATGTGTAAGTGTACATGATTTCCTGCATCTTGGTTATAACCATTCTCATTTTCACTTGCAATGCACAAGATACTCTTTTGCCCAAGGTGTTACTTTTTTTAATCTCTCCCCCCTACCCCGTGTGACTAATGCATACTTTCTCCTTGTTACTTTAATTTTCATTTCTCTATTTTGCTTCTAATTATGCACTTGGCATTTGGATTTTGCTCTTCTGTAAACTGGCCATTCATATCTTTGGCTCATTTCCTATTGGGTATTTACCTTTTCATTCATAAGGAGACTCTGTACATTATAGATAATGTTCACAGGGCATATGTAAGTTGCAGTGAGAATAAAGATTTTGTTGTGGAACATGCCCTGTCCACTCAAAATTCTTCATGAGTCCCTTAGGACACCAGAGCCTTGATATACGGAACAAATGATATTGTCATGGTTGTGTTTATATTAAATTATTAAATAAAAAGAAAATAAAAATAGAAATTATAGAATTTTCCTTCCATATCCAAATAAATACCTTGTGTACCATCTTAGAGTATGTTCATATTGGTTCAATTTCAGGATGGAATGCATATTTCTCAGCCAGTACAGCTCTGACCTTGCTCCTTCCATTGACCTTTATCCCCCCGCAGGAGATGGCTCACCCATCTGTTTGCTCATTATTTTTGCTTGTTGTTTGTGGTTGTTGCCTGCTCATTTCTGCTTATTGTCTGTGTGTTGCTTTTTTCCCCCTTTTTGCTTGTTTTCTGCTCACTACCTATCTTTTTTTTTCTTTAGGAGGCAAAGGGAACCAAACCCAGGACCTCCCATGTGGGGGGCAGCTACTCAACAGCTTGAGCCACATCTGTTCCCTGCTCATTTGTTTTTGCTCATTGTCTGCTTGTTGTTTGTTTGTCTTCTTTAGGAGGCACTGGTAACCAAACCTGGGGCCTCACATGTAGGAGGTGGGTGCTAAACTGCTTGAAACATGTCCGTTCCCATTGACCTTTTTTTGATAAAGGACCACATGAACTTCTGTCTGGGTCATTTTGGATGAACAGCACCCTTGTAAAAATTTTTCTTTGATGATTGTTTTTCTAATTTTTTCCTTCTAATCAACACATTTCTCCCTGATTGAAGTGAGAAAAATTGAGCAGTGATCTGGGAGAAGGCCTTTTTAAAATTACCCCTTATCACATTCAGTACAATACATTAAAAAAAAAAAATCCTAGATGGGTGAAAAAGCAGGATTAGTTGAGAGTAGATTTAACCTATGAACTTGGTAGTGGGAAGCGGATTTGGCTCAATGGATAGAGCATCCGCCTACCACATGGGAGGTCCAGGGTTCAAACCCAGGGCCTCCTGACCCATGTGACGAGCTGGCCCACACACAGTGCTGATGCATGCAAGGAGTGCAGTGCCACACAGAGGTGTCCCACATAGGGGAGCCCCATGCACAAAGAGTGCACCCTGTGAGGAGAGCTGCCCCGTGTGAAAAAAGTGCAGCCTGCCCAGGAGTGGTGCTGTACACACGAAGAGCTGATGCAGCAAGATGACACAACAAAATGAGACACAATTAGTGGTGCTGCTGACAAGACTACAAGCGGACACAGAAGAACACACAGCAAATGGACACAGAGAGCAGACAACTGGTGGGGGGGGGAGGGGAGAGAAAAAAATCTAAAAAAAAACAAAACAAAACTTGGTAGATATGGACCACAAATTGATTAAGAGCTTTCTTCCAGCCAAAATGAAGAGGGTAATGCAATTGGCTATAATTGTCACAATGCTTGCAAAATAAATATTAAGCTCTTGTTCAGGAATAGCTCAATTATTTTGTAATTTGATGAGAGATTAATTTTTTCCATTGGTATTTTCATGCCACAGGAGACTCATCTTGAGCTTTATTTTCCTTATTTAAGTAAGTAGAGGCAACCTGGATCATCTCTGGTTCTTTCTAGCTCTTTTATGCGCTGACATTTTATTTTATAATTATGATAACATTTCTTGGTTTTATAACTTCCCAGTTATTATCCAATCAGATTTGGACTGTGGACATATTCTTCTGATTCCATCATTTAGTTATGTAGAATTTGGCAGAGCTAAGTATAAGGTACAAAATGAGAAGGTCTCTTCTTAAAGATGAATGCAGGTTTTTGTAAATACTTCTTGTATTTATTCCCGGGTCTGAAGCCAGTAAAGGTCTTTTCATGTCAAAATACTACATCCTCACCCATCATCTATGGGAATATTCACCACTCATGGCAAAAAAGAACTGTTTGGCCCATAGTTGCTATCACTGAGTTAATGGCTTTAGATGGGGTAGCTCCATTAGTATGTTTTAAATCACCTTTTAACACTTTGTTTGAAACATGAACTCATTTATGTTCAAAGACAAAAATTATATATTGCATAAGTGGCACCCAAATGTCGCCGAATATTTTAATTGGGCATATGGCCAAAATTTCTATCTTAGTTTAGAATATAAATTTTTTTTCATAGGAATTCATTGTCATTTTCTGTACACATTTGTAAAATTTGGGAATTCCTCTAGGATGCTCAATCCCATTATCAATTTATTATTCCAAAAGAGCACATGGTAGCTTAGTGCAACTTTCTGATGTTACAAAATGTCTAATTAAATATTCAAGATACAGCACCTGAACAGTCCTTTCCTAAGGAGCATTGTACTATTTCTAAATATTTGATAAATTCAGTGGCATTTATCCTTCAAATTTTAAAGAGTTGTGGATTTACACTCATTAGGAAGCATTTATTTCCCAGAAATATAATATAGTGCAATTTTATTTCTCTATCTGTCCCTTACATTTATTGCCCATGTAAAGAAATGATCTGATACTACCTAGACACCCAGGCATGCCATTTATTTAATGTTGCCCTGCTGTTTCCTGAGGTCACATGCTTATTGGGCATCTGTGGCTGTCAAACAAGGTATTATCTCTTGACAGTGAACATATACATCTGAGTAGGGAGACATATTTATATTTATTTACATGTAATTATTCATTCACTCAAAACCTATTTATTGAGTTTGCACTATGTGCTAAGTAATGGGTTAGATGCATGAAAAAATGCAGTTCCTGTCCTCAAAAAATTGATCTAGTGATGAAAGAAGTTAATAGGCCATTATAAGACAATGTGCATATATGTTAACATAGTATTTTTGGTATTTTAGAATGTGGGATTGCTTAAACCCCCTGTTTTTCAACTAAGTTGAGGCTAAGAGAGTTCATCTATTAAATGAATAGCAGAGCCAGGAATAGAAATGACTCTTAGTTAAAAGTACCCTTCCTTTTTCTTTTCTGAAATAGCACCTTGTTTGATAAATCTGAAACATCTTTAATATTTTAATTTTGTGCTTACTACATTCCTTGGGCTGGTTGAGGGTGGAAAATGCCTATAAAATTCTAGTAGTTTAATTTAATTTGTCTTGGATGAAACTGAAGCTAAAATTGTTAGCTAAAGGAAATATATAAGGATGTATGAAAACCAAGTGTATTGTTCTTGCTTTTTTTCCAAGTTTGTTAAAGATTAGAATTTCCTCACCGGAGTTAAAAGCATTGAGGACATGTTGAATTATTTTTTGATTGTATCTTTAAAATTATTCAACAGCTGAGTTTATTTTAGACATTAATCTTTGAGGCTGTCTCAAGAAAATGCAAAAATAAAATGTTTCTCCAAGTAATAAGATCTTGTAACGAGTTCTGAGGGTCACCTTTGTTCAAATATGGCTTGGAAAAGACAGATGAACCATTGAGCAATTGAACTGTATCTGTTAAAATTGACCAGTTAATATATGTGTCTCCTTTTTTCTATCTCTTGATGTAAGTGATTCACACCAATGCAAATTCTGACCTACCTCTATTATTCCATTTAAGAAGAGAAGGTATGAAGATATATTAGTGGATCGTTCTGGATCAGTCACTGTCCTGATTTTATCTCTGCCTTTTCCATTCTTTTAAATTAGGTTCTTCTCTCTCTCTCTCTTTTTTTTTTTTGAGGTTTCATGTTTCTTCATTTTTATTGTTACGTCAATTTCTCTACATTTGCAGTTAAGTCAGGCTGTAGAATATATCAACTATATTTTCAATGGTACACATGAAATTGCACTATAATATCCCAAAGGCAGAAGACTGATTCTATTAAATTACAAATAAATGTAGAACATTTAGGGACGTTGGAATTACAACAAATGGTATGACGTTTAACATATGGAACAGAATGTTTTCCCAATAGCTAAAAATTGCTTTTATTATCTGAATGTCATAAAGGAGCTTTAAGTTGTGTTTAAAGTAAGCTAATAGAGTGGAACACACATTTGGAAGGACATATTATATTATATGCTAACCATATTCTTGGAAGCATTTCCACCTTACAGATGTCCTGCTTCTGAGGACTTGCCAGAGCCCATGACCCATCATCCACCTGAATCTGTGTAATAATGAGTTGCAAAATTTCAAAGTAACTCCTTTGTGCCCTTTAAGTTTACAACCAGCTTTCACATCATTATGTCATTTCAATCCTGTTTATGACCACATAATGGGTCTGATTCTCAGCACCTTATACATAGGATTCTTCATCTTCAGGGGGTTAACTAGGAAGAAAACTAGCACTATTGAATGATGACTATGTGACATTGCTAAGAGCTTCTTTACAAAGAATCTTTGTACATCTTTTCATTACTAGGTGATGCAAATATTCTAAACATGAAACTTCCTGTCTTAATCAATAACAACCAATCAAACTGGGAAGTGAAGAGAAAAGTAGAAGGCAGAAAAAGAAAGAAAGCTCCAGGTATACTGGTAAGGAAAAGTAAAGTAATCCTACTTGTTGAGAATATTTATTTTTTTCTAGCAGAGGCCTGGGAATATCACTGCCCTAACCCTTCCTTTTCTCCTGGTCATATTCACAAAGCATAACAATCTATTTGCATTTTTGAGCAGAAAACCAAACCATAAAGCTCATGGCAAATTGTCACTGTTGATGCCCTGCCTATATGCTCACCCAGTGGCTACTAACTGACAGTTGCCTTTAGGAAGCTTCCTGCATCTCTGCTAGTCCTGGGAATGTGCGGGGATAGTACATGGGGGCAGACTGGAAGTGCTGGAGAGTTAATGCCTCCAAGAGTGACCCTCAACCAAGAAAGTGGTCGGTGTGTTTGTCTGGATCCTCCTAGAAGCAGATGCTAAGAGGTAGGGAGGGGGACAGAGAAGGCTGGGATTGCAGTCAGACCCCAAGGAAATAAAAGAGAAGTTTGGGTGGATGCATCCTGCACCACTCCTTAGTCTAAGGTAAGTTCAACAAAGCTCTCAGTGACCTCTTGAGAGAAAGTCCATCAAAAAAGGAGTCCCACATCTCCCGGAAATGGACCACCTTAGTATCCCTGCCACTCTCAGTCATTGGCAGGGTGCAGACTGTGGGAGCATGGCCTCAACACAAACACAGTTGGACCTCAGTCAATTATATCCCTGTAGTAGTTGGTCTGTGAGGTACATTCTCATGGCTTCCACAGTGGATAAATACCCAACTACTATGTCCTTGAGGGCACAGTTCTGAGTGTGTACCACACAGCCCCTTAGTGGACCCCAGAAGGGGTGAGCCCTGGTTGTCCATTGCAGTAAACCACTTTTGTAGACTTTCCTTCTTTGTTTTGCTTCCTTACTTCCTCACCACTTTGCTTCCTTTGATCATCTCCCAAATAAATGACTTCGATGCAAATCAGTGTCTCAGGGTTGGCTTTTGGGGAAATACTAAAACAATACTTTTCAACTACTTTTCATTACTGAAACTCTGTCTGTGACACTGTAGTCATTTTGCTATGGTGGATTTGGGTAACCATTTTCATGCTTAAAATGGGAGTATCAAATTATAAGAACTGTTGGTTATTATCTATTAATGAGCCCCAAAGATTTGTCTGACTTTGAGTCCTGCCATCTTCTTGGTTTTCCAATTCATGACCCTCTCCCAATGGACCTTAACAAAAATGCTTCTTCAAACCTCGACTTAGAATTGTTCTCTCTAATAGTATGGCAAGTAGTTTAATTAGAGTCAAACAATCAAGTCAAAATTTCCACTGAGAGTTATGTTTATATGTGAGAGCCTAATCTGGCTCAAGTGTGTATTGCCTGATTATCTGACCGCGAACCAGGGTAGCAAGAACAGAAACATCTGACTGCCACATTGGGCCCTTCCCCTAAGCCCAGAGTTCACCTGTGCTCCAGCTACAGAAGAATAAAGTGAGCTTTGATCTTTAAGTCCTGCTTTATCAGGAATCTTCCATTAGAAAAACAATCAGTCAAGCAGTCAAGTTGGGGATCTAGTCCCTGATTTCTCAGGGTAGGTCCTGAGCTATGTTGGCCTTAAAATTCTAGGGCAAGATGGATGAGTGGTCTGCATGAATACTGACCCAGTAGGGGAGGCCATAGGGAGGCCACCCAGGCACACCTCAGCTTCTTGTTTTGTTATATCAAGTGAATCAAAAAGAGCTGGCACTCCGCGGAGAGCTGATGGCCTGCACCTGCAGAGAGCTGATGCAGCAAGATGACACAAAAAAGGGAGACAAGCAGACACAGAAGAACGCACAGCAAATGGACACAGAGAGTAGAGAGCAAGCAAGCGGCAAGGGGGGGAATAAATTTTTTTTTAAATCTTAAAAAAAAATACTCTTGGCACGACTGAGTATTGTCCTAAAGAAGCTCCCCTGCCCCTCTCTGTGATGTGTGAGTGTCTTAGAATTACAATCTGGTTGGCACAGTTAGGGGCCCTCTTGAGAAAGCCCTGGACCCAACAGTGTTCCACTTATTGTTCCTATTTCGACCTCTAATTATAGTGAGGATGGTCACAGTTGGTATTGCCAAACTTCTTTATTCAAATAAATACAAGTTCCTATTACCATTTTTTCATACAGACAAATATATTTCAACACCAAAAATCAGGAAGAATATTATCTTAAGGGCAAAGAGCAATTCTTCCCAGGAAAGGACATTTTGTAACTTTATACCAAATTTATATTTTTCTTATTTTTCATATACCAGCACTGGTCTGAGGCCTAGTGTTTAGGAACTACTAATATAAAATAACATTAATAATTAACATTTATGTTATAATTACTATGTGCCAGGCACTGTGGTTTTGCTTTATAAGCACTATCTCATTTAATTCTTTCAAAACACTTGAGGTAAGTGCTGTTATTGTTTCCATTTTACAGGTCAATAAACTGAGGCAAGAAGCAGGGATAAGTAGCTTGTTCAAGATTGTGAAGCCAGCAAAGAGCAAAACCAGGATTCAAACACCACACATGCACTCCAGAGCCTGTACTTTTATGCCCTATACTTTTCTTCAGTGGTTCTCAAAGTGTGGTCTTAGGACCAGCAGCATCAATATCACTTGTGAACTTGCTGAAAATGCAAATTCTTGGGCCTCACCCCAGACCTGCTGAAACATAAATTGGAGGTGGGGCCCAGCAATCTGTGTTTTAACAAGACCTCCAGGGGATTATGGTGTATGCTAAAATGTGAGAAATACTATTCCATGCTATTCCAAGATACACATAACACTAATATAATCATTTGTTTTCTAATTATTTTATGTCTATTTGCAAAAAGAATGTGATATTCCTTAAGGACGGGACAGAGCTTGGCTCTTCAACTTTTATTTCATGTTCTGTAGGACATGTTATTCTGTGGACCTCCATAAAACACATTAAATTGAAAGAAAATGCTACCTTTTATCTGGGATGGCTTAAATTCAATTATGTGTAAAGATGAGATGCTAGATTAGAGAACTTTTTGAGATTCTTTGCATCTCTAGCACCTTAATATTGTTCCTGCATCTCATTGTGTGTTTGTGATAATCAGGAATCACATGAATATAAAACTAATATAGCATTTTGCTTGCATGTGCAATAATCATTAAAAACACAGCATGAATCATAGCAACATATGGCATTTAAAAATAAGCTTTTCAATTATGCCAGGAGACGCAGAGCTCATTTTGTTTTGCTACAGAGTGTATAATATTGGTAAGTAAAGGTTTGAAAGAAGTGGCTTTCTTTGGAACACATTAGAAATATTTCTTTTTCCTATATACAACATTTGTGCAGCACCTATTTCACAGGTGTGAATCAATGAGACAATTCTCTAAAGTACTTTTAAGGAAAAGCCCTCTAAAAAATACAATATTATCGTTATTAGTGATATTATAGCTTTGAAAACTTGCAATCCTACAACTGAATTACATTTCACATGATAGACTCCAGATATTGCATGTGATTAACGATATGCTTTGGAAATATCAAGACATACAATTACAAAAGGAATTTGATGTGGCACGGTTATTCTGTAGTTTCTTAAAAAAGGTTTAATTGAAGACTTCCTTTGTTTCACTCTCCCAGGATGGCATTATATGACTATCACTGAAGGAAGAGATTAACAAATTTGAAGCTCATTTTAAATTTCTTTGCCAGTAAAAATATCCTTACCCATCAGCTTAAGTTCTTATACAGAGACCCAAAGGGAACTTTCTGTTAATACTGCATCCCTGGATATTTTATTATCTTTTGCCAAATGTAAATGGCAATGCACCTGCAAAATGTTCTTCCCAGCTATATTTTCTCTAATAATTTTTTTGTGAAACCTATGTCTACACAATGTACTTAGGAAATTAACTACTTTTATTGAACTTGCTGGTCATTTTGGGAAAAAATAAACAAATGAACAATTTTTTCAGATAATACGTTTCTTTTATTTGCATGTCTTCAAGGTTTGGATGCAGGTTACAGAATTAGCTCTGTTGATTCCAGGTTATAGAGTCCACTCAATTTCATTTAAGCAAAAAGGAGGATTTGTTTTAAGGCTTCTAAAGTATCTTTCCAAGGAAGTGGTCAGCCTCAGGAATAAGAAACTGAGACACATGGGCTCTCATCTTGCCTTTTTCATCCTCCCCTCTTTCTGTAGTGTGGCTCTCTCTGATTCCCCTATTGCACATCACCAGGGCTAGCCTATATGCTACTTTTGTGTCTGTAAGAAATAGGCATCCTTTCTTCATTGGTCTTTAATTCTGTCAGAAAATTGTCATAATAAATTGATTTTGTTGCAACAAGACTTTTTACTGCTGAAAAAATAATCAGAATGAATGGAGAAATTTCTTTTTTAAATAAAAGCTTTTTATTTTGAAATAATTTCAAACTAACAGGTCAGTTGCAAAAATAATACAAATTCATACAGAAAACTCTTAACTAACCTACCCCCAGATACCCAGATCCACCAGATTTGAACATTTTGCCACATTTGTTGTATTATTCAATCTTTCACCTTTCTATCTCTCTCTATCTCTGTGTATCTATCATCATCATCTATCCTCATCATTTTCTGTATCATCAATCAGCATCTGTTTGTCTATTTTCTAAACATTCGAGAGTAGGTTTTATACATCATACCCCTTGAACACTTAACATTTCCCTGTATATTTCCTGAACAAGGACATTCACTTATGCAACCACCAAAAGTACATAAAATTCTAATTAATGAATGGTGCCCCTTTAGGGGCAATGCCTTTGTACATCAGCTGCCCTGCTGTGTGTGGCGAGCCCTGCTTGCCCTATCCCTGGTTTACATCTTGATTTAAACATTTAGTAGAAAAAGATGGCTAAACAGTGGAGAGAACCTGATTGACTCAGTTTGGGTTAGACTTCCACCCCAGTACATGCTACCAGGACGGGTGACAACCTCCCTGTTGGCCTGAGACTTAGGGGTTTCCTAAGACCTGAGACATTAAGTACTAAAACTGGGGAAGTTATGGGCAAACTGGGACAAGTCATAGTCATCTACCGTAGGGCTTACTCTCCACAGTGGAGACTGTTAGCACCAAAAAGGGCAGGTGTGAAGATGCTCAAAGTGGGTACACAGTACATCATATGTATTACTTTTGGGGGCTGAATTATGATAGATAGCTTGTTATTTTCTCACTGTGGAGATGCAACTCTGCAGTAATTTTATCCTTTATGGCCTTACAAGGCTATCATAAAATATCATGGTAATCTTTATTTGGATATACTATGCTGTGGCAGTTTGATATTGTTTATGAATTCCAAAAAGAAATATAGATTATGTTTGTAAACTGGTCTGTTCCTCTGATTGTATTAGATTCGGCTGAGAAGTCTGATTAAATTATTGTAGCAGTTTGGCATTATTTATGAATTCCAAAAATAGATACTGGACTATGTTTATAAACTGGTCTTTTCCTCTAGGCATATTGGTGTATTGGATTCAGAGGTTTTACTTTTCCTTGATGAAATAATGATTAAGGCTTTCGTTGGGCCACGTCCTAGGATGTTGAGTCCCTACCCCCTTAGAGGGGTGAGAGAAGAAGTGAGAGAAGGGAAGTTGGAGTCTTGAGCCAGAGCCCTGGAAAGTAAGCACACAGAGGAGCTTTGTTCGTAAGGAAAGAGAAAATGCCCCAGAAAGAGAAACAAGCCCTTCACCTAATAATCTACAGCTAACCTTGTGGAGATAGAGCAGCTGAGCCCAGAGAGAGGCAAGAGAGGAACTCAGGAAGCCTGAACCCTTATAGATGTCGGCAGCCATCTTGCTCCAACCTGTGGCAAAAGAGTTTGGTGAAGTAACTAATGTTTTATGGCCTGGTAACTGTAAGCTCCTACCCTAAATAAATACCCTTTATAAAAGTTAACCAATTTCTGATATTTTACATCAGCACCCCTTTGGCTGACCAATACAATTATGTTATGATTAGGGCTTTGATCCAACCACATCATTAGAGAAGAGAACACAGAGAAAGAGAGACAGCTCATTAGACACAGCAGTGGCTCCAGGAAGAGAGATGAACCCCAGGAAGAGAGAAGAGCCCGATAGTCTACAGCTGACCTGGTGAAGAGAACAGAACAGCTGAGCTTGGAATGAAATAAGCCCCATGGAGAGAGACAAGCTTTATTCCAGCCTACAGCTGAGATCAGAAGAAGCTGGGACCACGGAGCCTTAAGGGGAAGGAAGAAGGCTGAACCCTCACAGACATGCCTGCCATCTTTCTTCAACATGAGGCAACAGAGTTTGGTGAGGAAGTAACTTTGAGTTGGACTCTTTAGGGCCTTGGAAATAAATTTCCACCCCAAATAAATACCTTTTATTAAAGCCAACAGATTCCTGGTACTTTGCATCAGTACCCCTTTTGGCTAATACATAGGCTGTATATCAAGGTGCTATTTCTTTACTGTTCAAATTCTATTCCAAACAAAGGAATTATTATTCTATATTAAATTTGGGGTCTTTATGCCTTGACATTTTGCATAGGTTAATGGTTCCAAAGCTTTTTTCTTAGCAAGTCTTAAAATTTTCTGTATTTTTTTGAAAGAAAAAGAATATATTTTGAACTGGATTGAAAAATTTGGTACAGTTTTTAGTGAGGCTGGATATTTATACATGACATCTAGATAAATGATAGAATATTTGTTTTCTCATATTAATATTTCCATCTAATCTAGTGTTTGACATATAGGAGACCAAAGAGGTTGAGTAGGGTTAGGGCTCTTTTCCATTGAAGGGCAAGGGTTATTCTTTAAGTCCTATTCCCCAATAAAAACACAACTTAACTTATATTTATAGTTTCCATCATTTGTGTAAAACAAACCAATAGAAGCAACAATAAAATTTCTTGCTTGCAATTAAAATTACCTTCAAATTAAATTTTTTATCTGTAACTCGCTTTGAGTTCTATTGCAAGAGAACTTACCAGACTTTTTAAATACTTACTGAGGAAGTTAGTTGATCTGATATTAAATTTTAGGAACAGAAAATGTATTTGATAGTTAAACCAGATTCTAAACTATCGCAATTCATGCTGAGGGAGAAGGTAAGTCATTGAGGGGGAAGAAAAAAGAGAAAAAAAGGGAGAAGGAGTGATTAGGCAAAGTGAGAAGGTCATGCTCATTCGGAGAGAGGAGGAAATAGTGAGGGCCACGTTGAAAAGAGGACTTGAGAAGGGAACAAAGATATCTTCAGTATATTCTGAAATGAGAGTCGGTGTGTTAAATTCCTAAAAGCAGTTGAACTGGCTGTGAAACAAGACTGGGCTAGATTCAAATTCTGACCTACCACGAACCAGCTGTGACCAACTCTCTTATCTTCTCTGAGCTTCGGTTTCTTCATCTTCATGTAGTCCTTTTCTTGTGGGGCTATGAGGACTTGCCATACCATGCTTGGCACATAATAGTTGCTCAATAAGTGGGCTCTAGTATTACTGTCACACTTATTATATTATTTGGGTTGTGACTTTTAGAGGGCTATCTTTGTCTTAGAAGAGCTAAATGATTAACTGTTGCTTTTTAAATTTAACGTAATTCAGGTAATTATTTATGGAAATTATTAATAGATGCCCTACTAGGCACTAGAGATATAAAGATAAAATATTTTCTCTAACCTTAAGACCTCAAAATCTTAGATATCTGCATACTGAGAAAAGTACATAAAAACTGGTGCGTCCTAGGCACAAGTGGTCAACTTGGCTGAACTGGATCAGCCCTGAAGTGAGCCTTAACAGTTCTTCTTCAATTTTATGGGCACATAAACTGCATATGATATTATTGCAATGTAGACTTTTATTCAGTAGGTCTAGGGTGAAGCCTGAGATTCTGCATTTCTAGCAAAGTCAACATGATGTCATGGTTGTTGGTCTGCAGACCACACACTGAGTAGCAAGTAACGGACTGGTTCTAAGCCCCTCTGCACATTAGAACCATTTGGGGAGTTTTAATAAATTACAGATACTCAATCCCCACTTCTGAAATAGTCTGATTTCATTGGCCTAGGGAGGGGCCCAGGTATCCTTAGATACATAAAGCTCTTTAGGTGATTTCAATGTGCAACCCATGTTGACACCACTGCCTTAAGGGATGAGCTGGGATTACCAGAAGCATTTGGCCAAGGATATTCCATTACAGAAAGCAAGAACAGCAAGTAGGAAAAGCATGGATGTGCGGATCAAAATGGTATATTCAGAAATTAATTGTGAGTAGTTCAGGCTGATGTAATGGCCAAAGCATAGGATGGAGGTGATGATAAGAGATGAGACTGGAGAGTTGGGCCAGCTCCAAATCATGGCAGACCATTTAGGTCATGCTAAAGTTCCACTTCTCTTCAGTGGGCAAGGGTGTGGTGAATCCTTTTAAATAAGGGAGTGACAGGCTCAATATTTTACTTTAGCAGGTGGTTTTCTTCACCTATGTCTATTAAGTACAGAGGTTCTCAATCCTAGGTATGTATTGGAGTAACTGTGGAAATTTTTAAAAAATACTGTTGCCCAGGCCTCACATCAGGCCAACCTAATCAGACACTCTTGGACTGAGGTACAGGCATGGCAACTGTGGCCTTAAACTTCCCCAAGTGATTCTATTATGCAGCCTGGGCTGTGAGCTGCTGATTTACATAAGATTAATTGAGCCAAAGAACCAGGTGTCATTCCTTTAATGTGGTGTGGCAGTTTGAAATTATTTTATGAATCCCCAAAAGTTAAAGATTGTGTTGGTGGGCTGGTCCACTCCTGTGGGTGTGAGACCTTTTATCAATTGTACTACCTCAGGCCAATTGTACTCTTGTTGAGTCCAATAAAAAATGGATGCACCCTGGAAAAGAGAGCTCCACCATTTTTCATCCTGTCATGTGACAGGAGAGGCTCAAGCAGCTGAGGCCCTGGGGAGAGATGAGCCATTTGCCTGATAGCTTGAAGCTGAAATTGGGAAGAAAGCAGAGAAGCTGAGCCTGAGAGAAGAGGCCTGGCAAGAGAAAAGCCCTATGCCTGATTGCCCTCAGCTGAGCTTTGGGAGATGGTACAGCCCAGAGGGGAAGGGAGAAATCACCTGCCATCTTGCTTCAACACATGGCAGCTGACTTGGATTGAGAAAGCACCTTTTATGGTGCCCTGAGTTGGACTTTTCACTGCCTTGGAAATGTAACCTTTTACCTCAAATAAATACCCTTCATAAAAAACCAACACACTTCTGTTACTTTATACAGGCAGCCCATTGGCAAACTAAAACAGGTGTGATTCTCAAGATTCAGGGTGCAAGATGATCACCTGGAGGACTTGTTGATGTCATAGTCCCAGTCCCCAGACTTAGGTCTTCGATTGCACTTAGGAATCCTGTTTGTTAACCAGATATCCTTCAGGAGATTCTGATGTAAGTGGCCTAGAACCCCATTTTGAGGAACACTGACTTCAAAACTACTTAACAGGGAAGCAGATGTGGCTCAAGTGATAGAGCTTCCGCCTACCATATGGGAGGACCCAGG
Organism: Dasypus novemcinctus; assembly: GCF_030445035.2. NCBI lineage: Eukaryota > Metazoa > Chordata > Mammalia > Cingulata > Dasypodidae > Dasypus > Dasypus novemcinctus. The sequence goes on from NC_080679.1 coordinate 40,418,603, forward strand.
TTTGATCCCTGGGGCCTCCTGATGAAAAAGAAGAGAAAGCGTGCCGGTGTGGTGAGCCAGTGCCTGCACAAGTGCCTACGTGGTGAGCCAGCGCCCATGCAAGTGAGTCACGCAGCAAGATGATGACACATCAAGAGAGAGACAAGGAGAGAGTCAAGGTGAAGTGCAGCAGAGACCAGGAACTGAGGTGGCACAATTGATAGAGAACCTCTCTCTACATTAGAGGTCTCTAGGATCAAATCTCAGTGAATCCTAGAAGAGAGAAAATGAGAACAGAAGACAACACAGGCAGCAAAAACAGCAGGGCAGGAGGAGGGGAAGGGGGAAAAATAAATAAATCTTTTTTTAAAAAACTACTTAACTAGACAGAGAAATTGCACATCCTTGTTACATTCTGATTATTATATCATCTTTGCACCTTCAGTTGCAAGAAGCCAATGGGTGAGAACATGCAAATCACTCAAAAAAAAAAAAAAAAAAAAGCTATGCACAGCTATGGAAACACAACTCAAGGCCAATTGAAAAATCAGCTATTCAGTGCTGGTTAAAATAGTAAAGCATCCATTAGTAGAGAAAATCTGATTTCAGGAGTTCTGGGATCTGCTCCTCCTATTTTACTCATTTGCAAATTCTATTCCTTATTGTATTAATTAGTCCTGATTTTGGAGGAATTTTACTTCTGGATTGTACCTACCAGTGACTTTTAAGTTAAAAAGAGGCAAAGAGGCATTAAGGTGATTAAGCATAATCAGTCTTCCATTTTTCTCTGGCCCTAGTACTCTATTTCATGTTTTTCGTCAAAAATACACACAGTATGGTAACTTTCATCAAGTTGTACTTGAAATCCATGTAGCTGATATGTGTTTTATTACATAATATGATATAGCATATACTAATTCTGAAATACATATATGTTTGTGAATATGTATATTATATACATTCCCAGAAGAATTTTGGGCAAAGAATTATACATTTCTTTTTATGTGCTTTGTTATCTCTACTCACAGGGAGAGCTGATCAATCATTCCACCCCTAGAAGTTTACGTGATGGAGTGATGATGCATTTTTCACATGCTTGTGTTCTCTACAATAAAAAAATCCTTTCATATTAATGCAGTAACCTACTTCTCTGGTTACTGCATGACAAAGTTATTGGTATTTGATGTGTCAGTCAGGAGGAAATTTCTCTGTGTTTCCAAGCATGGACAGAAATACACTTCACTTAAGTGTAAAATTATGAAGGATGTAATTTTGTACTCAAACTTCAATTACAATAATTCTTTCAATTAACATGCCCTGTTTCTTGTTTGCTTATACCCTTAAATCTGACAGTCTTCTCTTTCCATAAGAGTGCAAATAGAATTTTGCCTAAATACAACTTGGAAAGAAAAGATAAATTGTCAGTTTTATCACTTCTTTCTTATTGTCCTCTAAATTTAACTCCTGTTATTTCCCCGGTTTTCAAAAATGCTCTTGAGACTTTGCTATGTCCTAAGTATGACAATTCATGGGGAAATTTGGTCACTTTGCCAAAGCTGGGTCACACAGACACTGGGTCCCTCCTGGAGCAGATGTAGAAATTTCTGACAACTTTGAAACCTGACATCTTTGATGGATGAGCATATGTTGATACAGCCCTCTCCCTTTGGTTCCCGAGTTCAGGGTACCATAGATTCTGGGTTAGGGAGACCAGGTGTGGTCTAAGAATCCATAGCAGGGAAGCAGGCTTGGCCCAATGGATAGGGCATCCGCCTACCACATGGGAGGTCCGCGGTTCAAACCCCGGGCCTCCTTGACCCATGTGCAGCTGGCCCATGCGCAGTGCTGATGCGCGCAAGGAGTGCCATGCCATGTAGGGGTGTCCCCTGCGTAGGGGAGCCCCACGCGCAAGGAGTGTGCTGCGCAAGGAGTGTGCCCCGTAAGGAGAGCCTCCCAGTGTGAAAGAAAGTGCAGCCTGCCCAAGAATGGCGCCACACACATGGAAAGCTGACACAACAAGATGATACAACAAAAAAAGAAACACAGATTCCCAGTGCTGCTGATAAGAATGGAAGCGGTCACAGAAGAACACACAGGGAATGGACAAAGAGAGCAGACAACTGCGGGGGAGAGAGGGGAGAGAAATAAATAAAAATAAATAAATCTTTAAAAAAAAAAAAAGAATCCATAGCAGGTCTTATATACTCCTGGGTAGGCCCAAGATAGCTTAGAAATTGAGGTATCTAGGGTGGATATCCAGCCATATTTTAGGATTAAACCAAAACCCAAACCAATGGTCCTGAGCTGGTCCTCTGAGAGTCTTCTGGGAAAATCTTATAAAGGTGATGATGGAGCCCAAACCATCTCTTAAGATGAATGTTAAATGAATTATGGATGTTTCAGGGTGGGGAGAAGACTGAAGAGGGAACATATTCTTTGTCTTCCAGGGTTTGGAACAAGGCTAACACTGTACATGTGGTGTGGGCAGCACCCTGGCTCTCTGAATCACGATAGTATCCTCAGCACCTTGCACAGTGCCTGCCGCAGGGTGGGCACTCACCAGTATTTGTGCAAAGAATGAACCAGGGGGAGAAGAGAAGACTTAACCTCCATTCACCATGACCTCCCTGGGGCACCAGGACGATGGGAAAGGAAGCTGTTATGGATTGAATTGTGTCCCCCACAAGGAAATGTTCAAGGCCTATCTCTTAGCCCCATGAATGTGAACTCATTTGTAAGTACGAGCTTTGGAGATGTTATTAGTGGAAGATGAGGCCAAACTGGATTAATCCAATATGGCTGGTAACCTTAGAAGAAGAGGAAGTTGGGACATAGGGAGTAAGAAACAGAGACAGAGATTATCATGTGAGGGAGACAGATTGAATTGTGCCACCACAAGCCAAGGAATGCCAGATTACCCACCACCCACCAGAAGCCAGGGAAACACATGGGAAAGCCCCGCCCACACCGTGATTTCATACCTCTAGCCTCGAAAGCGGTGAGATAATAAACTCCTGTTGGTTAGGTCAACTAGTCCGTGGTATTAGTCACATGCTATGCACTCTGCTAAGCACTATGTGTCTCACTTAGCACCTCGACAATACGTTCGAGTAGGTATTAACATCCCTATTTTAAAAAACGAGAAAACTGAGTCTGAGAGAGTTCATTTGCATGCACTCTGGGTGACCCTGAGCAAGGCTAACTCTTGTCTGCAGTGGACAGCAGGAGGCAACGAATGTACAGCCCTCAGCACAGTGCCTGGCACTCAGGGAGGACTCCATGTGAGCTAGTTTCTACAGTTCCTAAATGGTTCAAGGAGCAGTTTGCCATTCAGCCCCTCTGCCTGGAGTTCAGCCAGCTGCGTTCACCCAGCTGTGTCATCCTTGTCCTGGCACTTGGTTTCAAACAATAGAATTCCGTAAAAGTATTAGCATTTAGAGCAAGAGGAAGGATTTTTACTTTTTCTTTTTTAACGAGAGCTTGTTGTCAAATCAATAAATGCTGTTAAACTTTAGACTAATAAGACCATAGGAAACCTATCTGCCCAGTGGGGGTTTCCAGCAAAAGTTCCAGCAAGTTTCCAGCAGATTCGATGACCTTTCATAGGACTCCCTGCACCCCATGGGGTGCTTGCTAGATATTTAAACTGCAATGCTTGTCAAATTGTTGCCACTCAGTGAATATCGAAGCATAACGGATGATACACTAAATAAATTATTTAAATAACTACTAATAGAACAAAAAGCAGGGTGTAATTTTGAGGATACCACATCTTTGCCTGGAATAAGCAATTTCTTGAGCAACGCGTGATGCTCACAGAAAGCACTTTGACTGTGTGTCTTTCTGTATGTGTATCTGATTTTCAGGACTCAAAGCCATTATTGTGCAGCCTGAGACTTTTTGTCCGTCTGCCAGGGTTGGCCTGAGGGAGTGTTGGGCTCACAAATCAACCCCCCTCCCTTTGTCTCTGTTAGAACTTTCTCATCCAGCCTCAACAGGTTTCATTTCTTGAGCAATTCCCTGGAGGATATGATTGTGGCTTGCTTTGGTTTTCTTGTCATCCAGGCAGAAGCCTAGAGGGCTAGTTTCTTAATGGATTCACCTCCATCCAAAGCCAGGCTTTTGGGTTTGTAGTTCCAAAAAGCAGATCTTGCTATTTCTTCAGAAGGAATGATACTAATTGAACTCATAACAAAATGATGTCTAAACCAGAAGATTCATTTCCATGAAAACTCAAACTGCCTCACTGGACTGGACAGTCATTTTCTTGGAATAGCACATCCTGTCCCACTACGCATAGTCAGAGATTTTGTGATTGTAGTGGACAAATTGTCAAAACAGGATGATATTTATGATTAAAGCATTAAGCAATAAAAGCTAACATTTATTGAGCATTTACTATGTATTAGGTGGCCTGCCAAAGGCTTTCGTCTTATCAGCTTCTGTGGTCCTATGTGCTATGCAGCATTCTGCATACTTTTACATATTAATTTAATTATCAAGGAGATAAGTATTATCATTATCATCCCCATGTTAAAGATGAGAAAACAAGCCCAGAGAGGTTAAATAATTTGCCTGGAGTTACTCAACTGGTAAATGGTAGGACTGGGATTTGGATGCAGCATTCTTAACTACTATACTCCTCTGCTACTTAGCAATGTACCTAATATACTCTCACAGGCTAATCAGTGGACCCCTCCTTCCCAATGACTAACATGGACTCTGAAAATGTTGCCTCTCACACTCATTTTCTGGATTTTCAAGCTGCTGATCCCATGGTGTTGACACTTGCTTTCCTGGAATAAGTTAGCCCCACCAATTGGCAGTTGTCAAGGTCAGATCTTCTTTTGCCCATAATGTGCTGATTTTCTTAGTCTATCTCTCAGAGTACTGGGGAAGCCCTTCTAGCAGTGTGGTATCACCTACAGATACAGTAAAAAATGATAGGAAACACGTGCACACAAGATATAAAATTCTAGTTCACAAGGGGAGAGACAGAAGGGGAAATAGGATGAACTAAGTGATAAGGTTTCTCATAACATATAGTACTGGACTCTTTACTAATATGATTTTTCAATGCAGCTTCCTTTTTACTTAATTTTCCAGAGCACTACATCCAGCAGCACACAGCTAGCAAGAAGTGGCTACTGAAATTTGAGAACTAAGAGGCAGAAAAAGAAAAGAAAGTAAAACCATACAGAAGTCAAAGAGATAGCTCGTAACAATTCCCTCACTTCTCTGAGGAAAAAAAGCAAATATCAATGCAGTAGGCACTTGCAATGACACAATTCTGTCAATACAATTGGCTGAATGTATTCCATTTGCCCTTCAATGCACTTTTTGATAACCAGAGGATGTAGCTGTGCCTATAGAATGGTAAAAATGCAGCTCATTCTAGACACCTAGGATCTTCTAGACACCTCAATATTTATTATAACATGTGGTGGGCGGAGGAGGCCTTTCAATGTCTTTCTCACATTTTATCAGGTTTTGAAATTGTGACGACATTATCTGAATCTGTATAGCGTGGCTTAAGTAACATGTATACATTAAATTTTGCATTTGAAGTCTCTCTAATAAGCTGAACTTTGCTTATTCCTGACATATGGTTCAATGAGATTTTCTATAGCTGGATGTTTTAAATAATTAGAAGATAATGGTAAAAGACATGGTTTGAACACAAACTACCTAAATTGAATATCCCTATTAGAAGGGAAAATTATATACATATTATAAATCTATATTATAAATCAGAAGTTACACCATGCACATGGTGTTAGAACAATTAGCTAATAGTACAGAGAAAGAATTAACTGGAGCCTTGGGGTGATGTTTAGCCAATATATTCTGATTGGCCAGCGTCTAGTTGTAATTTCTTGGATTCTGTTTAGAATGGTGGGTGCCTTTTTGTAGTTGATTGATTCTTGTCAATTGTTAAACATTTTGACTGGCTCCTGAAACAATTGTTAAATATTTTGATATCACCGATTTTTAATACGACAAAGTCAATAAATTCCAAATCGTCAAGGGGTTATTATAGACAACAATTTTCCTAGCTATAAAAAGGGCATATTTGGATATATTTATGTATCCAAAATTGTCCTAGAATAAGGATCAAAAGGAAGGTAATGGAATGGGAAAATAAGTTGCAAACTTAAAATCAAAAGCTTATTAAGAATAGTAAACATTCATATACTTACTATGCCAGCCACTCTTCTAAGCCCCTTACAGATATATTAACACATTTAATCCTTACAGCAACTCTGTGAGATAGGTATTTTTATCCCCATTCTAAAGATGAGAAAACAGGCACAGAGTGGTTGATTAACTTGCCCAAGTTTATTACTAATAAGTGGCAGACACAGGATTCAAACCCAAGAGTTGGCTCCAGAGCTATAACTTTCAATCCCTATTCTCTATTACAAAACTATGTAAAAAGTTCATATAAAATATAATTTAATAAGTGTACAAAAGAGATGAACAGAGTTAACACATGAAGAAATAAATTCAGTAAATTCTTAAAAATCACAATCTTTTGAAATTAGAGAAATATGAATGAAAAGACATTCAACGTACAATTAAACTTTCTTAAACTAGTAAAAACAAACAAGAGAAAGTTCAATTTTGTAGAGAATATGGGAAAATGGACACACTTTCAATGACTGTTGGCACATCAAATTGATTGACGCTTTCTAGAAGGCAATTTGGAAGGATATGGAAGCTTCTGCACTATCATTCATTTCCCTTTCATGTAGGAATTCCAGATTGGAAAATATACCCTGAAAGGAAATAGTCTAAAGAAGAAATAAGTGACATCTTACAAAGATTTTTGCAGTATTGCTGTCAATAATAGTGATAATTTGACAATAACTCTGTTGGGCTACAAAATGGAAAGAGCTACTAAACAAACTGTAGTATGTAAGAACATGGAAATTAAATAAGTATTAAACATAAGAAGGGCAAGAGCTTTGTCAATATGTAGAAATATATGAGTGGAGAAATGAATCTGAAAATAAAATAGATCCCAAGATAATGCACACATATTGATTGCAACCATGGAATAACCCATATGTGTAGTTTGTTTGAAGTCTGGGAAAAAGTGATGGATGTAAGAATTGAGTCTTTATTAGTTTGTTTGCTTCTTTATTAATCTTATGTTACTTAAATTCTCATTGGCTTGTTCTCTTGTGTATGACAAAACAAATGAAGGGAATAAGAGAACATTTCAGAAATGGATCAGTTTTATACCTAAACAGAATTACTCAATACATCTTTGATATGATCCTGTCTGGAGCTGCCTGGGAACCCCATCAGATAGCAAACACTAGGATAAGGCACATGAGGAAGTTAAAAAAGAGAAGTAAATGCATGTAAGGTCAGGAAAAATAGTCTGAGCATTCATCATACTTGGCTGAAACATAGATGCAAGAACAACCCCACCCATAACTAGTCACAAATGGTCTGCCAAGAGAAAAAAGTAAAATAGCAGCATATGCTGGAAATTTTTGCTGTTTTTATGATATGCAGAGAGACATTTTCTTTCCTATAGCCCCTTCTTTCAAACTGTGAGAATCCAGCCCTCTGTTTGATGTGATTTCTTTCAGACTTTTTCTGGGCACATTTTCGACTTCTTTCTCACCCTGCATAGTGATCTTCAGCATCCAAGCTGAATGTGTCTGTTTGATATTTCAAAAATATCCTTGGTTCACCAGAGCCCCTATTTCCATTTAACTCCCCACTCCCCCACCTCCTCACCACCACCACTTACCATTTACTGGATGTTCTACATATAGTCAGATTTGCTTCAGTTGGTGTCATTATGGTTATTAAAAATAGAGTTTTGAAAGAAAACACATATATTCCTCTGTGCTGCACATTTCTCCAAGAAGCACAGCCCTGCATAATTTCTCAGACACAACCCCATTTTCATCTTGCCAGCAATTTGGCAGTTCTCAAAAGGTTACTCCTCTGAATTTGTTTTTCTTTGTAATCTTGCAGTCCATTTGTTCTGCCTTAATGCTGAAAATCTATGTAAGATCTCGACCTCCATATGCCATACGCTAGTAGATTTACCCTTTTCTTCAAAATTTTCTTCTACACTAAAATGAAAAAAAGAATGCTTTTTGTGACTTGTTAAAAATGTCATATGGACTAAATGGTGAAGGTTAAAATCAAGAGGTCTCAAGTCTTAGGTAGGGCTAAGATACCTGCTGTACTTGTAAGGGCATTGCTTTTTGCTTTTTTTTTTTTTTTTGAGAGTAAGAGTATCTTTCCAAATTTTTAGGACACTCAAAAAAAAAAAAAAACAACAAAAACAAAACTCCCTGAATGGAAAGGTGCAGTTAATCTACTAGTGCTATTAGATACCTCGCCCTAAAGGTAATTCTACCTCCATTTTAATGACCACATAAAAAGGGAATGATTATAGGCTCATAAAACAAAAGAGTGAAAGTCAGCCCTACATACAAAATAGCAGGGAGAGAAGTATTTAAGTAAAATGAAAACTTTCTCTGGTGTCTGGCCGTTTTCTATATGTTTGTTAGGCACTGAGTGTCCCCAAATAGCAAACACCATGTCAGATTCTGTGGGGCCAACAAAACGCAAAAGTGAGTTTTTAAGCTCAAGAGATTTCTTTTTAATTGGACGGGATAGAATTAACACTCCTGAAATAATTAGAAGACAATAAATGCTGAACCTTGTGCTCAACTAGGCATTTAGGCAAGGGGGAGAACACCTAGGCTGGAGAAGTAGGGATGTTTCAACAGAGTAAGGGTATGGCATGGGTATCGAAGAATAAGAAGGAAAGAGATAAGCAAAGAAGGGATGAGAGGAGGGGGGATGGATGGCTAGTGGCGGTGTGCCAGACAGAGGGACAACATGGGCAAAGGAAGACTATGTAAGGTGAATGTGGGGGTGGGTCTACCTGTCTGGAAGGTGAAAGATTGGAAAGCGGATGCGAATGTGGTTGGATTAGAAGGGCAGTGGATGTGTGCTGGAGGTCTGGACTGGATGTGGTAGGCAAATGGAAGCAGTTATTACGGGTTTTTCTGAGAGAAAAGAGGAAGAAAAGTCTGTACTGGCTGGGTGGATGAGTGAGTGCAGAGATTGAGGCCAGAGAGCTGCTCCCTGTACTCGTGATGGTAGGGGTTTGATGCACACTGATGTCTTGAGAAAGAATATAGGGGAAGTTTGAGGAAAGTGTCTAAGAAGATAAGCTAGACCTTGACAAGACCTTTAGTTCATGGTTGTTACATCTAGGAAAGAGGTTTGGGGAGCAGATTGTAAATGGGGGCCTTTACATTTGATGGTACACTCTTTATATATTTCAATATTATTACACACATTTATATATATATAGGCTAGGTATTATTTTTATTGCAAACTTTAAAATGTAATCCTTAGGTTTATGGAGGACTTAAAGAGCTAGCAATACCACTGACAAATGGGGTAGTGCAGAAGGAAGCTAGCCTCATTTCTATCAGGTGGATCAATAACTCATGCACCTACACACATGCACACACCTTCCTCTAATATGTACACCGTGCATGGTCTGAGGAGATTTGTTTCTGTCTCCCAGATCCTTATTTTTTTGTAGGCCTGGAGCTGTTGTGCCTCTTGGCCTCTCTTTCAAGGTGTCTCTGCCACTTCATCTCTGATTCCCCTATGTCAGAAAGATCTGGCTTTTGTCACTGGTTCTCAGTTGTCATGGTGTACTTGAAGGTATTCTGCTGAGTCTTTGGTCTAAAGTTTCTTTGGTCTAAAGCCACACTGTCCTTTGCTTCCCCTTGTGGGCTTCTCTGTGATCCATCTTCCATACTAGTCCAATTCGGTGAACCTGACTTGCAGTAAAAAATGCTCCAGTGTTAGTAGGTTGGCCGGTTGCCAGGACTTTGTTTACTGCAGCTCAGGGCATAGATTAATGTTCACAAAGCTCACATTCACTAACAGGCAATCAGGCTTTCCAAATGATTTCACAATTTATGGAAGGGATGGCCCTGCCCCTATAATATACAGCAGTGGCATAAAAAAATAAATTAAGAAGCTACATGTGTGCCAGCGGTCAGCAGGAGCTTTGTAATACAAACCGTTAACAGTGAAGAAGTAAGGATTTATTTATTAATATCTGAACACCAACATATCTACATGACTGCTTTAAGACAGCTCTGGAGAGAAGACACCACATTTTATGGTACTGGGTATGGAAGAAGAAGAAAAAGTGATTGGAAGTGGTGATTTGGCCAATGATAACACAGAAGAGCAGCGCATTTAACCGTAAAATAATACAATTAAAGAATGAATGAAATAGTGCATGTCTGAAGACAAGATGTATCCCCATGTGTGTGACTTCTACAAATTTTGCTTTTGAAGCTGTCAGTTGTACAGCCCCCAAAGGGTTTTTTTTCCCTGAAATAATAATGTTATTTTTAAAAGAAATGATGTGGTTACATCATAGCAGATTTTTATTCTAACTTTTCTTTTATCAGAGCATGCAAAAATAGTCAAACTAGACAAAAATGTCAATTATTTTTACATTTAAAAATATTCCATATGAATTTGTAAGACAAGTAAAATTTAGGGGTTTCCAAAAAGGAAGCCTTTAAATAAAGCAAAATCCGTAGAGTTGGAACAACTCATCAATTTATTTTATTGTCTTAATCTTAAGTATTTTGGCACCTTAAAAAAGACAAAACTTTTTTTAAAGTGGAATGAAAATCAATAATATTATGAGGTATTTTCATAAAATCAGAATGTTTGATGAAATTATTTTCTCATTTTATAGTTTAGGAAATAATCTTGTCCTCAAAGAATGACTAAAATTCCAGGAAATTCCAGGTACCATGCTAGGGGCTAGATGCTAAAGATGACAAATAGCTCTTTTAGAGTTTACATTCCAGTGGGGGAGACACAAATAAAAGGGTTAAAAAAAATTACATAATGCCAGAGTGCAATAATTCCTATGAAGGCAATGAACAGGGTGTTGTGAGAAAGACCAGGCATGGGGTGAGGGCATGGCCTCGAAGGACATCTCTGAGGTGGTAACTTTAGGACTGTGACTTAAAGGATACCAATGAGCCAGCCCTGTCCAGAGCAAAGAATAGCGTTCCAGGCAGAGGGAACAGTGAATGGAAAAAGCTCCAGGCAAAGAAAAGAGGCCAGCGTACCTGGAGCTGGAATTAGGAGAAAGGGGGCAGAAAGGGAAGCCCCGATTGGCTCTTACAGGGCCTTATTGACCATCATTAGGAATTTAGATTTTGTTCTAAGTACAAAAGTAAGCTACTGGTAGCTTTTGAGTGGGAAAGTGACACGATCTGTTCTGTCTGATCCCATTTACGTTTTCAGGAGATTACCCTGGCTCCTTGTGGCAAATGGATTCGAGGGGCCCAGAACTGGAATTGAGATGCCCGAAGATGTTATTGGGGCAGTTCAGGTAAGAAAGGATGGTAGCAGATGGTAGGAATCATTAGGAAGATGTAAAGAAGTAGAAATGTTTGGGATGTGCTTGTAGGTAAAACGAATGGACTTGGAGATAGACTAGACAAGTAGAAGAGAAGAATCAAGGATGACTCCTGGTTTTTGACTTTAGCAATGGTAGAGAATGGTGCTATGTACCAGGGTCCGATGGAAGTTCAGGCTTGGAGAGGAGGAAGAGAAGGAAAAGAAGGATCAATTGTTCTGTTTTGAGTCTTGGTTGAGATTCCTGTTTAAGACACAAGTGAAGATGCTAAAGAAGTAGCTGAATATGGGTTCAGAGGCGTCTGTGTGGAATATTTAAATATGGAGCCCATATATGTGTGGGTTTAAAGACAAAGATCAGAAAGAGGTCACAAAGGGACTGTGGATAGATAGACAAGAAGACCTAGAGTACCAAATAGTAAAGGTTAGGTAGGGAAAGCATGAGGGTATTCTGTACAGAGGGTGCTTATTTTGTGAACTGAGGCAGGGATATCAGCTGAGAGTGTGGAGAAATAAAAGGGGTGGGGAAAGTTTAGTTGTCTCAAAAAATGGGCTGCACTGACTGGGAGAAAAGGGTGGTCACTAATTTAAAGTGAAAGTTTAATATTTCCCAGGCACACTGAGCTGTCCAGGTGCATGTGAAAGGAAGAAGGATGGCCAGGGTGTGACCGTTCAAGTATGGCTGACGCCAAGCAAGACAGGAAATGAGGATGTTTGCAAGAAGGGAGTGATTCAATACAGACCTCTTAAATTAAGCAGGATACATTGGAGAGTGAAGACCAGGGTTATAGCATGTGGATAGTGAAAAATAGGTAGTTTCAACAGGTTGGAAGTTACCATTGATGAATCGATGGGTTGTTGCAATAGGGACTTCAAAAGAAAATGAGGGGAGCAGATGTAGCTCAAGTGGTTGAGCACCTGCTTCCCATGTACAAGGTCTTGGGTTCAATCCCTGAAAAAAAAAAAGCTGGAAGGACAGAAAGTGGTGTCCTAAAATGAGATGTAACATAAGTGCCAACATAGACTGGAACACAACCAAGGGAAGAAGGAGACGAGGAAGGCTCAACACTAACTGAAGGAATCCTTTAAATGATAGCCTACGTAAGGTTGGAGAGCAAGATAATGAGCAAAGCCGTAAACGAGTGAGGAGAAGGGAGATGCTTGCTGGTAGAGAACAGCTGAGGTGGGAGTTTCACTTGAACTGAGGTTTTTAAAGGAGGAAAGAGAAATCGTTTGGAAGCTACAATGGGGGACAAACAAATGACCTGAATTGAGTGGGTGTAAGAGAAAGAACAGCCTCCACTTGAGGGGGCAGCCGGGGGATTGTTATCCTCAGGAGAAAGTCAGGCAAGGAGGTCACAGGAGAATTCAGTAGCAATTGGAGGACAAAAAGGCCTTTCCTGAGCAGGCAGGCCTTGCAGACAGCACACTGATATACACCTGATATACATCTCTTACAGTTCCTTAGCCTCGTTTCTTTCTCAGGCAGCCAAACAGCCACACCTTTGCACCTGAGGCTAAAGCTCTTATCTTTTGACCCGGGATCCCCTGACTCACTACAAATTCAGAGAGGTGCCAAGAGGAGGTTGGCCATGACTCCCTCTTGATTTCTGTGGATTAGAGAACATTACCTAGCAACCCAGAAAGTTCTGGGTGGTGGCAGAGTATAGCCCTAGGAAACAGAAATTCTATACTAGCCACAGAAGGCAAGGTTTATACCAGAAACGTCTAGCCAAAAGCTGAACATATCATCGTTCTCACATGCAGACAGGTATGGAGAGCCTCCCCTGTGCACCTAGGCCTTTGCACAGCAGGAATCTGGGCCTTTACCCTCATGCAGAGCTAATGAATGCCTTAGTTAGGCAGAGTTCCCACTGGTGGTGTAGACTACAACTGGGATGAGAGTGGAATTGGCAATGATGAAGGGAAAAGAGAAACCCTGTCAAACAATTGTTCCCCAATTCTGAACTGAGGAAGTGAAAGCAAGGAAGAACCTGATCACTCCTTCCCCTAATATTGGAATTTGTAGGCTGTTAAGCTTCAAGCTGGTCAGGAGGGTGCCCCTTAGTAGGAGACGGCTTGAGGTCGTTACGGAATGCTTTGGGCCTTTTGCACATAGAGGAGCCTGAAGCATTGATGGAGGTTGACTGAGTAGCCTTAAGCACTGAGTTCCCACCATCAGAGAAATTTATTATGGGGAGTTTGAGTGTAGAATAACCCACAAACAAACTAAGCAACCCTGAGAGCCATCACTGTCTGAAACAGTGAGAACTAGGGAGACGTCTAAAAACCTACCACCTCTTCCTATTCTTGCTGCACCCCCAAGCTCTGCAGTTCTCATAAAATCACAGAAAGGCCCTAATATCAAGCCATAACTTGCTTTATCATTCACTTCATTAGTTTGCATGTATCTTCAAACCTGAGTAAATCAAACAATTTTGTCCACTCTCTCAGACTGTCATAATTATTAGCTTTGGGTTAGAGTATACAAAGGTCTGAGTTCAGTCCCTTTCTGGGCCATTTGATTTTCGTCTCTAGGTCACAGACTCACCTCTTAACTGGCTAACTCTAGCCAGCTTAAGCCCAAGTGGAACCAGATCAGAGAGCCTAGTTCATAGTTGGTGCTCAACGGGCTATATTCCTTCTTCCATTATCACTTCCTCACCAGTCCTGGGGAATTCCTATGAGTACATAGTCTTGGAATTTGCCCTCCCCCCTATTCTTTCTGGCTCTCAATATTTCTCAGAGGATATGCAGAAATAGTTGAAGTTTTCTTTTCTTCCTCTCTTAGCAATTGAAAACCTGAGCTGGAGGGATGAAAGAATTAGATTTACTGTAATGATTGAATATAAAATGTAAGAGAAATTCAGGGGTGAGGTGCTGACTTATAATCACATATTTTAGAACTGAAAGTATTAAAGCAATTACTGAGGCAGGCTTTGGTCAGAGTAAGGCTAATATAGGGTAGATTTGCCACCAAAAGATGGGGCACTGGCTCTTTTTTTTTTTAAAGATTTATTTATTTATTTAATTTCCCCCCCTCCCCTGGTTGTCTGTTCTTGGTGTCTATTTGCTGCGTCTTGTTTCTTTGTCTGCTTCTGTTGTCATCAGCGGCACGGGAAGTGTGGGCGGCGCCATTCCTGGGCAGGCTGCACTTTCTTTTCACGCTGGGCGGCGGGCGCACTCCTTGCGCGTGGGGCTCCCCCACGCAGGGGACACCCTTGCGTGGCAAGGCACTCCTTGCGCGCATCAGCTCTGCGCATGGCCAGCTCCACACGGGTCAAGGAGGCCCAGGGTTTGAACCGCGGACCTCCCATATGGTAGACGGACGCCCTAACCACTGGGCCAAAGTCCGTTTCCCCGGCACTGGCTCTTAATGGCTTAACGACAAGTCAGTTTCTCTTAGATCATGTTGAAGGTGAGAGAAGAGCCTGTGCAGAACTGGACTTCTGCCACAGGTTTCACATCCCCGGCCTTGGGATACTCAGACAGAAGATGTTATTTTGGTTTCCATGGGCACCCCATCAGTTCCACAATGATGGGCCGTAGTATAACTGCCTATAAAAAGTATTGGAGGGCAGAATTCCAGCTCCTTGCTAGGGACTGGTCCTGTCCATTTTCCCACCTATGGTCAATGTGGCTTTAAGCAACAGAGTGACATGATTGGCCTAAGGAGCTGGTCATCTTCCAGGGAGTGTGAAGCCTTTTTACTCAGTTATATTTTCAGTCAGAATGATAGTTTAAAAATATATAACCTTTTACTCTGTTATATTCTCAGCCAGAATGATATTTTTTAAGAAATTAGTGGGAGGAAGTTGAACCTTGTATCATTGCAAAGTACTCAGTCAGCTGCTGCAGCATTTGGGAACGGAGGTGCTGGGCTGGTTAGCCTCAACAAAAACGGCAATCTTTGCAACTTGGCCTGGCCCAGTGGGAGGCTGATATGAATAGGTGCTGCTGAAAAATACCTCTTATTCCTGAGGCTCTTCACAGTGCATGCAAAAATCCTAATTACTTATTATTCTTTTTACCTTTCTTCAGGTTCATTCCTTCTGATTTGGCAAACTGAACTATCCCTTAGGTGACCATGATTTTCAATAGGAGGATACATGGGTAGAGGCATGTGTGTTGATTTTGGTTTAGAATATGCTGTAAACAGAGCTTCTAACACAAGGACTCAACATTAAGTCATTGAATCTAAAAATCATGTTATTCCCATTACAATCACCTGGAGCCCTACTTGTGCATCTGTAACTAGGTGATTGTAGAATGGATTCCAAGAATTAGCTCATTAGACAGCTACAGTTTAGGAGCCATGATTTCCTGTTCAGTCTTCCCCCAGGGATGTTGAAATTATATGCTGATAAGATCAGGAGCCTCAGATAGCAAAAATAACATGCAACTTAGTTTACTCAATCTATAAGCAGTTTGACTTCTTTTATAAGGAAAATCAGGACAATCCAAATAACTCAAGTACAACTTTTGGTATTTGACAGTTATGGAGCATATTTTTCCATTCCAAGAGTTTGATGCATCGAGTCTGAAAGCAAAGTAAATAACTGGACATTAAAGATTGTCATAATTGAACCAATATTTTCCCAAGATTGTAAAAAAGAAAGCACCACTTAATAATATATGATACAACTCCCACCCTTGGCACTGCAATATTTTAAAACTAAAATTATATTGTAATTACCCTTTCAAAAATGTGAACACTTCAGTCTAAGAGTCCATTAATAATCTAATTGCTACTGTGAAGCATGTTCCTCCCACACGTGTAACTTAATTAAACTCAGAGCTTCTCATTCCAACCCTCAGTTATGAAAAACAGGTGGCTCCCAACTTACAGATAATCGAAAGATGGATTTCACTGTGACTTCACACACCCAGAAGAAATGACCTAAATGTCTTCCCTGGTTTTTCCTCATGGAAATTTCTATTTTAACACATATTCTCTTCTATTCTACAGGACTTAAATTTCAAGCCCTACCTAGGACAATTCTAATGAAAATTAAATGTAGGTTTATAAATGGTCTGGGCTATTCTTCATACAAAGATCTTGAAAACCCTTACTTTCTTATAGAACTGGAAGGTTAGGTAAATGCTAAGAATAATTCCATACTAGATAGTGTAATTTCAAGGACACTGAGATAGGCTGACAACTAAAACCAACAACCTCGAAGGATTCTCTCTTCTCAACTGCACCATAGACTGGGCATCATAAATTCAGAAGCTGTAGAACAAGCAGGTCTCAGAGATATCTTTGATGGTTATGTGGAGGAGTGGGAGGGATGCTGTGAACTGGAGAACACATGCCCCATGCAGGTGCAGCAACCTCCACTCACCTCCAGCGGACCCTTGCCTTACCTTCCTGAAGGTCTAGGTTGCTGGATTATCGAATGCTTCAGGAGAAGCAGGGGATTCCCATCTTTACGTGAAATCTTTTTTAAAAAATTTGGCAGCTAATTAAAAAATTTTAAAACCATGGTTGGGCCAAACAATATTTGGGTGTAGAGCCACCTTTGGGGCAGCTGTAGACTGATTCTGATCTGCTTTTTCCTCCTAAGAAGGGAGTTGTTTTAAGTTATTGGTTGTATGCACCTTGGAGTAAATCAATAGTCTGAGAAGAAACTTTGAAGAGGGGAGCAGATATCCTGCCCACTGGTGATGGGGATGAGGGGAAGAGGTGCAGGGGGAGAGTACATCTGAAGAGGTTAAGCTTTTGCGGTAAGAGGAGAGGCCATATTACAATTACAAAGAGCAAATCACAGGGGTGTCAAAGACAAATTGCACAGAGAAGTGGCTTCTTGCTGAGTAGGGTTGGCACTGTAGTGCCACAGCCGATATTGGTGACTTTGAAGACAGAAACTGGCATCACACCCTGGCTCTCATCTCCTACATCTCCTACATCTCCTACAGCAAGCCCCTGAAATTTTCTCCCAGCTTGGACAGCCTGACAGGGAGTTAATCCCTCCTCCCCTCAAGAACAGCTGTTAGCAATAAGAGATGGAAGTTAGAGGAGAAAGGCCTGGCTTCCCCACCTACAGGACAATCATTCTGCATTGTCTCCCAGCAGGATTGAGCCTCAAGCATCCCAGCTGTAACCTGCTCTGTTTAACACCCTGGACTATCTCATCTCCCTTTCCTCGCTATCTCATTTCCCCACTCCCTCCTAATAAAGCCTGAGAACGCCTCCCAAACAACTTAGACTCAAGTCTATGACTCAGGGTCTGCTCCTGAGGGAATCCCAAATCAGACACTGCCCTACTACACAAACATCTTTCATAGGTCTTGCTAGTTTCAGGTGACCTCAAGCCTTGGAAGCAATTTTTCTATGACTTGAGAAGGGGGGTTTGTGTTCTCTTACTTGCAAAATTGGGGTCATTTTATGAAAGTTGCTGCTCCAAGCTCAAGGTATTGTTTTAAGGATCAAATAAGATCATGTACATATATATGGTCAATATGTTGGAAAGTGTTACAGAAATGCTATTTTTATATTTACTATCATTAAGATCCAAAATGGTGCATCTACAGAAGCAAAGGTGGGTTTGATGGTGGGGGAGGAGTGATCAAGGTGAGGTGCTTTTCAGAACTGCCTGCCAAGTCTCAGAACGAAAATGTCTGGCTGGATGTGGCAGTTTTTATTATATGACTTCAAATTTATGACACTGCAACAAGGTCGATCAGTCCATTGAGGTGGTGCTGTGGAGGCAAGTACTATTTACAACACATTTAATGTGTTTGGAAACTGAGTTATTGTTCCCAGGATCGAGGGAAGATGAAAGTGGCTAAGAGAAGGCATAAAACCACAGTTTCGCAGAGAATTTCATCTGCGTAAACTACAGTGACTAATTCAAACAATGAAGTATTTAGTATCTGTGAGACTATTTATAGTAGAAATGAACGGGTCTTTTATACCTGATTTAATGGTCATTTAAAGAAAAAAAGTATAATCACGGCACAATCAATGGAATGAGTAATATTTATAGGTTGAATGATGAATAAGTATAGAAAAAAAGGAGACAAATTTTTCTCTAGCACTTTTGACAGTTGAAGTAAGCTTGAAGCTGCCATTGAAAATAAACAACTCATTTTTCTTAAATATGATCTCTGTGCATGTATATGAGAAGCAAGATCTTTAAACTCAGCAGGCAACAGGCATGTGCCCTTTACCTCTGACAGCTCCTGAGCTGCTTTTTAAAAAATTCCTTTAGCAGATCATGGTCTCAGGTGATTCTCCTTTCCCCACACTGCTAGGCATGATTCTATTTTTCAGGAAAGTAGGCATTCTTTGCATCAGATAAACCCCCAATAATTCCATCAACACTTAGATTTTTCATTGTCTTCACAACTTGCCCTTTGCTTTGGTGGTTTTCAGCAAAATATTTTATGCAAAAGAGAGTCTTGTTGAAGCATTTAAATATGAACTCTTCAAGAGATAGTCAGGTGTCTCAACCTCACCGTGTTGGGATCTGGGGCCCAGTAATCGTTTGTTGGAGGAGACTGTTCTATGCATTCTAGGATGTTTTGCAGTATCCCTGGCCTTGTCCCTGTCTTGATGACTAAAAATGTCTCCAGACATTGCCAAGTGTCCCCTGGGGTGGGATGTGGGGTGGGGTGCAAACTCATTCCTGATAACCACTGCACTAAGTCTAAAGCTGGCTGGTGCTGAGGTGTGCTCAAGTGTCCCCCCAGTGTGGGCTCATGCAGTGCATGTTTGAAAGACAAGGGTCTTTTTTTTTTTTTAAAGATTTATTTTATTTATTTAATTTCCCCCCTCCCCCGGTTGTCTGTTCTCTGTGTCTATTTGCTGCGTCTTGTTTCTTTGTCCGCTTCTGTTGTCGTCAGTGGCATGGGAAGTGTGGGCGGCGCCATTCCTGGGCAGCCTGCACTTTCTTTGGCGCTGGGCGGCTCTCCTTCCAGGCACACTCTTTGTGCGTGGGGCTCCCCTACGCGGGGGACACCCCTGCGTGGCAGGGCACTCCTTGCACACATCAGCACTGCGCATGGGCCAGCTGCACATGGGTCAAGGAGGCCCGGGGTTTGAACCGCGGACCTCCCATGTGGTAGACGGACGCCCTAACCACTGGGCCAAGTCCGTTTTCCAAGACAGGGGTCTTGATGTGACTGAGAACTCTGCCAGATCCTTGTGTAGGTTCCAACCATACTAACTCCACATCTGTCATGTAGCAGGGTTGAGTGAGAAATAGAATTAGAGAGCTAATATTTATTGAGGACATCCTAGGTGCCGTGCCCTGTTCTAGGCATTGTAAATGAATTAATTCATTTAATCCCCATAACAACCCTACAGGGTAGGTATTACAATGATCCCCATTTCACAGATGATGCTATTGAGGTACAAAGAGGGTGAATAATTTGCCCAAGGCCATGCAGCAGGTAAGTGACCGAGCTGGAATATGAACCCAGGCACTGCGGCTTCAGTCTCTCTCTTCACCGCCACACCACACTGTACTTCTAGGATTTAGTGTATAGAGGCACTTTATGAATGTTAAAGCAGGAAACCCATTGTTGAGAGCGTTCCCGTGCATGTCCTGACCACTCACCCTAGGTCTGAGAGGTCTGAAGCATCTTAGCAGGGAGTCTTCTGTCCTGATATTTTCCGTTTGCATTGTTCACTTTCCATCTCTGCAGGTTGAAATCCTACCCATCCTTTGAGGTCAAACTCAAATACGACCTTCCTCCCACCAACCCTTCCTCTTAATTTCTGCTGCAAGTTCTCTATCCCTCCTCTGCCTTCACACTTCATACTACTTTTATGGCACGCCTCACACACTGCTGCCTGGACCAGCAATGTGCGTGACTTGTCCACGCTCTAGAAGGAAACTCCTTATGTTCATCAGGGGCCCTCATAGTGACAGTCCTTCTGAGTAGCCAACACGGAGCCTGGTTATGGTAGGTGTTGAAAGCAAAAGATTTCTGAATTAATGAATGGACTGAGCAGAGCACTGAACTGAATAGCATTAATTTCTACCTGTAACCAATTATCCTATGAGGGCTCTTTGGACTCTCACCCATAGTGCTTTTTCCACCACACTCAAAAGCAAAGAGATACAAATGTTATCAGCATCTGCATAGACATTAGCCGAGCTTAACCGCTTGCATTAAATAGAGACCAAGTTCTGCTGGATGAAAAACTGATAACAAAATGGTCCTGAAAGTCATAACCCCACCATATGCAACTCCCTTCTCAAACCAGGGGTCATTTTCTTACTTTTTAAGTCGTTGCTGTTGAGCATCGCTTTCAGCTGATTGATGATTTGCCAGAGATGTTGAAAAATACCTCATTGATCAGATTTTACCAACTGTCCAGGCAAGAGATCATGAAAGGAGAGACTGGCTGACATGGGCTTGATTACTTTGCTTACAAAAGCCTTTTGTAGCTGTCATTATCTGGGCTTTGCTCCCATACTCTACAGTGTCAATTTCTTAGAGAGATTGAGCAGGGCTGCCAAAGGCATTCTTCTTTGTCAAATGTTTCACTTATTATTGAGTTTGTACCCAGGGAAGCATTTATCTCTTGTGGCAGCATCACTGCCATGATTGTTTCTTTTGCCAGGTTTGGTCCCAGTGAAGTTTAAGGAGCTCTTGTTAGAGCAGAAGGGATGGGTGCTGAGTGAATGGGAGTAATTAGTTTGAAGATGTGTGATCAGGGTGTCAGCATATTAAACTGCAACAAGGACTGAGAGTCAAAGGCCTCTCTGAGAATCCACAACGGGGAAGGTTCAGGCTTGGCTCACATGAGATCACTGTGTTTTTCCTAGACATATCTTTGGTTGACCTTTATTCTAGACTCTATTTCTAAAGGATACAATTCCACAAGGATTCTTTATTAAGGAAAACAATAGCTGTATTTGATTTATCAGTGATATAAAGGCAGTTCTATCACAATCCCACTGCATCCTAATCCAAAATATATTAATATCATCATAACACAACATATAATTGGAAGGGCTGTGGTTAAAATGGCATTGTCTCACAGTTTCTTTCTTTCCTATCTACTTTTACAATAGCCATGAGACCAGAGCATCCCTGAAAGAAGAAGCAAGTCTCTCAATTGCATTATCATTCGCTAACTAAGTACTACATGAAACCATATTTTATGATGCAAGGGGGAGAAAGAATGCAATTTCTACTTCTGATGCAAGAGGTAGAAATAGCCCAACTTTGATGAATGATCTATGTTTGAGCAAGCAATTAGTATAAAACCATCTCTCACTTACCAGATGAGCAGGTGTGATACAGATGTAACTGAAAGAAAATAAATGTCTAACTCTTAACTATTGTGATCTAAGGAACTCTGCTTGATTCTCTAGCTCCCCCACCCCCCAGCTCAGCAGTATTGGAGGAAAAAGACAGAGAAATTTGATAGATATTTTTAAGGGTTTATTTCTTGTAAGAAACCAAATTTCCTTCCATCCCTGACTTTTCACACCATATGAATTCAGAATGCAGCCCCTGTTTAAAAATAATATTTCTTCAGAACAGAAAAATAAAACTTGCCTGTACATGGAACATTCTCAAAGAGAACGTGAACAAACAGGTTTTTAATTTCAGGTGGAAAGTAGACCTTTTGGCCCAAACTTAATTGCAGATAAGAAACACTCATGCTGTGGACTCTATCAGCTCTTGTCCAATCATGGTTCTCTTTGAATACATAAATTAAGATCATGTTATTCATCTATAAAGGAAATGGATAATTAACCATATACAACACGTGCTACATTCAAGGATGCTGGTTTTCCAGAAATCAAGTAGCTGAGGGAGTTTTAGTCATCACCTTATCCCTCAGGATCATACTTTCCTCCAAAGAAATAGCATTCAATTGCTTTCCACGTAAAAACTGACAACTTGAAGAACTATACACTACAGTGCTGAGCAGGGAAGTGCTTGTGTGAGTGTTCCAACCTCTGTGAGAGCGTAATCCTTGTGAACTGTATCTCTAGCCATTTGACTTTCTGTTCCACAGAGCAGAAGTCAGGCTTCTTTGGTTTTATACTCTGCTGGGTTTTGAAAATTGGAAGCACATTGTTCAATTAAGAGCTAATTAATGCGACATTCCAGCATGAAAGAAGTGTTAAGCAAGAGGACCCCTCTGCAATCGAATCAGTTTAAAGTTTCATTGACTCACGATCTGCAGTTACTTAAAAGCATGGGAGTGTTTTACCCCCTCAGGGTCACGGAACAGGACTGAGTTCATAAGCTATGTAGGGTCAAGTTGAGTCAGGAGGAATGGAGCCCTTCCCAGAGTGGTCCAATTTCTGCACAAACCTGCTCACATTGGGTGTGCATTTTCTCTCACATTGGTACAAACACATTGCTTCACAGCTACGTGAATTTGCCATGTGACTCGACAGATAAATAGCTACCAGAAACTCAAAGGGCATGTAATACAAGCCAATTCTTTCAAGCAGAGTTTATGCCTGTGAACTTCAGTTTTCTCATCTCTTAAATGGAAGCAACAGGATCTATGAAGAGGAACTAAGTTGCAGTGCCACTCACCGCCAAAGAAGGATAAGCTCTAATTTTTTTTTTGCTAAATGCCATTCTCAGCTATCTATCAACTTAATCTATCAACTTAAATTCTTCTTGCAATTTCAATTAGATTGAGAAGCCTTCCCTGGTCTTCATTCAGGCAGTTGTGCAACATTTCTGCAAGGCTAACAGCTGTCTTATTCCACCCCAGAGAGAGCTCTATTTCAGCTATTCCTGCGTTGCTGCTTCGCAAGGCACTCCAGGATCCACTGGGTAAAAGGCACTCTCTAGCATCACAAGATGATATTTGTTAGTAGTAAATAAGCTATGGTAAAAAGACAGGCAGTGATTGTGCTCTTGTTAACAAGTCACTCAACACTTTAGCTGGAACTGTAGTACCAAGGTCTAGTTGACTATCAAAGAATTTGGAGTGACATATTTATAGGGGATTTTTTTTAATGCCCAACGATCTCATGAGAGGAAAAAAATACCAAAGACGCAAGTTCACAATCTCTCAGCATCATCTGGTATTCATTCAAAGTGAATGTGCTAGGAGATATTATTTACAGTTGTTTGGCAGATTTAAAAAATACGTATCAGCTAAGGTAGGTTTGCAAATAATATTTTAAAGGAAATCGCTTCACCAAAATTCTATTCAGACCCAGTGAGTTGCAATCAATATCTCGTTCATCTTTCTCTCCATTTCTGTCTCCATTTTCTCTTCGGGCCACTCACCTCCTTTTCACTATAAGAACCTCAAATTCTGCCTTCAGCAACGCTTCCTCAGAATCACCCTCAAATCATCCCTGCCATCTGTGCCCTACCTTTTCCTACCATTCTCTGAGCCAGGGAGCCTAATTCCAGAGCCTCCCTCACCAAGCCTCCTTGACGCTGGCTTTGGTCAGTGGGTGGCAGGAGATGAGAAAGGTCATGATCATCTCTCTCATACTCTCTCCCTGCTGTGCACAGCTGCTTCATCAGTGGCCGCATTCCTCCAAGACGGCAGCTCCTGCCAGCACCTCCTAGCCCAGAGCTCTAGCTCTTACTGGGCCCTGATAACATTGTTTCCTCTCTTTGCCACTCAGCCTAATGATGATAATTAAGTTCTGCTGTTGTGAGTTTCTGGCTGCTTCCATCTTGCTGGTTGCCTTAATTGTGTCCATAACTATGCAATCTGTCCCTTCAGTAAAACCGTTTTTGGTTGGATTCTGAGTCCTGACATATACACACAAGGAGAGAAAAATAAAGATATAAATCTATGGTGAATATGTGTGGGGTCTGTTACCTAATTCGAACTGATTGTGTTTTCTCAGAGTCTGAATATATGAATCCTCATATTCTGTTCACTATATTGCATTATATTTATCTTATAATGTGACTTCCATCATATAGCAGTATTAATTATAAAAGGAATCCCACTTTTTTTGGGGGTTGTGTTCTTATAAAGGTAGTAATAAAATAACCATTTTAAATGGTGTGAAAGTCATAATTAGTCTAGGTCAGATATTTGAATGACAATGAAATATTAGCCAAAATAAAATTTCTATTCATTTATATTTTTATAATAAATGTCTTTTATACTTATTAATTTTGACCTAGTGATACCAGTTGATTTCTTGACAATTAAGCCTAATTTCAGTATAATTCCAAGTTAAAGGACAATAGGTGTTTAGTGAGAGGAACTTTAGGAAGTATAAATTTACTCTCATTACATATAAAGGCTATAAGCTACTTTTAAAATGGTAACCAAATATTTGTAGCTTTTATACTTCCTTTTTTATTACAATATTTGTCACAAAGATGAATTAATGCTGTGCCATTTTCTGTTCTCATTACAATCTTGGTCCTGAGATGAAATATTGGCTGCTTAATGTCTTTATGAATTATAGCAGAAAACAGTGTGAGGTTGACCTTTTTAATATTCTGCTTTCTGACTGGCTGGCATTTCCACTCAGCCTCCTCCTACAAAAATTCCTACTATTATGGAAGATAGGTTTAGGATGAGTAGCCAATGAGAGAGCAGAATATTAAAAAGGTCAACAGAGTACAGGCACCTCCATAAATTAAAACATTTTATTAAGATATTAAAATTCAATTTCTATAACTCATGGTTGTGAGCAAAATATGTAATTCATATTTACAGGAAAAATAACGCTGTTTTAAAATATTCTTGTTATTGTGATAAAGGTACAATGTAATCAATATACTATTAAATACAAATGCAATGTCTGCTAAATATTTTATATTATAATAGATTGAGAATATATTTAAAAATCGCAGAGTTACTAAGAATGTACATAAAGATCATTCTCTTTCCTTGTGATCAAAAGTTGTATTATTGTTTTTGAGATAGCACTAATATGAATAGAAACTAGTTCTACTAAAGGTAGAAATAGAAATTTATCTTGAGTGATAATAATATTATTCACTGTTTTAGAATAAAGAATTCTTAATTTAGATTTTGATTAATAAAAACCAGAAGACATTTTGGACTTTAGATTCATATTCATTGTTTTAGTTTGCTAGGCTGTTGAGAGCAAATATCATAAAATGGGTTGGCTTTAACAATGGGAATTTATTAGCTTACCTACTTAAAGTTTTGAGACTGAGAACATCCAAATCAAGGCACCATCAAAGCGCTGCTTTTTTCCTGAAGATGGGCTGCTAGGAATCCTGGACTTCTCTGTCATTTGGCAAGGCACATGGTAATATCTGCTGTCTCTCTCTTCTGGGTTTCATTGCTTTCAGCTTCTGGCTTCTGTGGCTTTCTCTCCCATTGTTTGAATTTCATTCTCTTATAAAGGACTCCAGTAAGAGGATTAAGACCCAATCTGGGCCACATCTTAACTAAAGTAAACTCATGAAAACCTACTTGCAACCACAGGAATGGATTAACTTTAAGAACATGATTTTCTGGGGTACATATATTTCCAAACCATCACATTCACTCTTTTGCCTGGGACACTGTAATTGTTCAATGAATAATGATTGAATTAATGTACATGCAGGAAAGGTAAAACAAACTACAGAATTACAATAGAGGTTTTATTAATTTTGGAGGGGTTGCATGAATCTCTGCCAAAAACAGTAATGACAACAAAACAACAAAAAATGAAGGGTTATAAAATACTACTGGGCTTTCTAGTTCCAGGGACCTAATGGTATCTGGCACATAGTGAATGTCCAAAGAAAGCTGTATGAATGAATGAGCAAGAGAAAGAAAGAAAAGATGGGCAAACAAGTACTGTTTACAGCCTATGACTGCTGAAACACCCATCTGTTACTCTTTAATCAGCCCAGAGTATTTGCCTTTTGTGAACTGCCCAACACCAGTTACTGGCCCTCACACCCATTCTCTACTTCTCACAGTGGTCACATGACCTTAGTTGATGAATCTGAGTTTCTTTCTCCCTGGATAGGGTGTTGGGTTGGAGTGAGAACCTAACTCAGGCAGGGCTAATGAAAATACACACTGGAGGACTGATATGGATGTTGGGGGAGAAAGTGGTTTCTCTTTTTCTTGGCTCATGATTGTAAGGACAGAAAATGTCTGGAACTACTTGTGGCCATATCTTGCCACCAAGTAGAGAAAAGTAGCTAGAGAATGAAGCCAACAGAGGAGAAAACAAAGTTAATAGAGAGAGGGAAAGAAAGACATGATGGCTTCATTTGAATGCCTGGATTGAGCTTTCTTTGGAACTAGTGCCACCTCTTGAGTGTCCTGGCTGTAAGAACCAATTAATTGCTTTGTGCTTATGCTAATTTGAGCTGAGTATCCATGACTTACAATAGGAAAACTCAACTATGGACATATTGCAAAGGGTTCTGAGATTTATGTGGCCCCCAATCATTTTGAATACTAAATATATAATACATATAACTATTTCTGAGTGAATATGGATGCTTTAGTGAGTAAATTATGTATAATTACTAAGAGCAACTTCATCATGACTAATATTAAAACTATTAGTATGTGAACTCTATAAAGATGTTTTACATTCAAAGAATATCTTCATACTTAAACAGATAAGAAATCACGGATACTTTCATTTATAATGAATCTGTGACCTGTCAGCACTATAGTTAATCACAACTAATTCTCATAAGACCTCTGATCAAAGAATTTAGGGGTAGGAGTTACCAGGTTTATGAATCAACCATTACACATAGGCAGAGCACTTTATCAGGTGCTAAACTGAGCCCACCTTCATCCTTGCATTCAAGAAACCTAAAATCCAGGAGGGAACATAAAGCATGTACATAAGGTAAAAAAACCAACAACACCATGCCAAAGGGAGAATGGTCCCAACCACAGGTGCTTGAGGAATTGAGAACCCATCTATTTTGTATATATATGTCAAATTGGTAAAAGACTAATCCTAAGGGAAAGTATGTGAGAGAGGGAGAGGATTTATGACAAAATTCCTTTCTTTTATTGGTAAAATAATTCAAAGCTCATTCTAAGCAGCCTACAATTCCTAAGCATGCAAGTCTGGTTTTCACCTTGGTTCATGCTCTTCCCTCTGCCCAATATCCTTTCCTGGCCTATTGTGGACACCTTCCTACCCTCCTTTCCCCTACTCCTATTTCATGACCTGTCTCCAATGTTACTGATTTTGCTGAATAATGTTATTTGCCCTGCCCTCTACCTTGGAAAACTGAATGTAGGGAGGCTTCCAGTTGGGTTAAGCCAGCAAGAGGCATTTGTGGGAGATGAGAGGATGGGAAGAAATAAGAGTTCAGGTATTTACTGACCTGTTTCCTTTGCTGGGTCCCTGCAGGTTGGCCACATCCTTCTACCAAAAGCCATGGCTACTTCTTCTGGTTCTTGTAGGTGCCCCTCCCCTTTCCCGTTTTAGGCCTAATATTGGTAGTGGGTCCCCACTGTTGGCAGCCTGGAGTGCTTTACCATTCTTGCTGGTTTCCTTAACCTTGCTCCTGCTTTTATATATAGTCCCTTCTCTTCATTATCTCCTCTTGAGTGTGCCAGATCTCTTGCCACTCCCTTTTTGAATCTTGACCTGAGAGCCCTTCATGATCCCTGATTTAAGGGACCTCTGCTTCCTTTGTTCCCCCTCTTGTCCTTTTGCTTCTTGAATCTTTGTTCTTTGTCATACTTCACTGTCCACAGTTGTTCCCATATATTCCTCTGTGGTCTGGAAGCTCCTTAAGAGTAGAGCTGCCTAGTCCATAGCAGGTGCCTAAAGTTTGAATGAATGAATGAACAGTTGAGAACACTGCCCTATACTAGTGAGTATAACAGACGTACAAGTTTGAATGTTGCAGTAATACATGCTTCATCATGGTCAACTCCAGTTTAGTGTTTGATCATTCATGCTTACAAGGATGAGAAATCAATTCTTTATATTACATAGATTCTAGTTAATTGGTTCAAATTTACCAAATGCAATAGATATGGATTTTTTTTATAATAAAACACTTTCATATTGATAGTTGATGATTAAAAACTACCATTGCCAAATGAACAGCAATTATTTTTCCCTGATCTTTTAAAAGAAAAACTTCAAACATAAGATACTTGGAAAGAAAAGAACATCCTTATATTGGCCACCAAAAATTTAATAATTATCAACATTTTGCCATATTCATATCATTTAACCATCTATGTTTATATGTGTGCATATATATATGCATATATATATACATTATATTTTTGTTGCATCACTTGAAAATAAATTGCAAATATCGTAGCATTTCACCCCTTCATACTTCTGCATGCATTTCCTAAAACTATGTCCATTCTTCTTCTAACTGTAATACCAGGATCATCTCTAAGATCACTAATGATAATTCCCTCATAGCATCTGCTATGCAGGGCTGCAGTATGTTTGTTAGACTAGGGAAGTAGGGGCACCTTGGGCCCACAGAGCTGCCCTGTTTTAATATCAATTTTATCTGGCTTGTAGAATTTTTTCCTAAATGTCAATATCTGTCAGCTTCTTCTGCAACTCTTGAGATCAACAAATTTAACTGCACATATATCTGAGGGTCTAGCAGTAAGAGGAGTTCCTTTTGTGTTTCTGTCTGAAAGTTCATTTTCAGGGATGAGGACTGAGACTGCTGGAGACAGCTGGAGTTAGTGTCTCAGCAAGAAGGAGTTTAGATAGCTCTCCTACTTCTTTTTCTTTTTCCTAATCCTATTCCAGGAATCTTTGTTTCTCTAGACAAAAACGTGTAGGTATAAAAGAGACCCTAATATGAAATTTGTGATATCATCCCAAGCAACCCTACAACCCTGGCTGAGAGGAACAGGGTCCTCCATGGTAGTTCTGAAACATATGCTTAACTTGTTGCATCTATCAAAAATGTTTTAGGGTCCTCATTCTCTGAACTAACAAAATTAAGTTGCTTTAATTAAATTTTTTTTTTCTCTCCTGTGGATCTGTTGAACCAGCTTTAAAAAAAAAAAAGAAAGAAAGAAAAAGAAAAAGATCCTTTGCCCCTGACATGGGAAAAAGAAATAAGGTTTGAGAATTGTTTGGTGAATTGAATTAGCACAAAGGGAAAAGGGTGATCTTAAAGCACCTCCATGGGTCAAGAGCATACTGGTGGGCCAAGCATTGTAGAGCAGAGCAAAACCATCCCCACTGTGCCCAATCTAAATTTTGGATGCCAAAACCCATGAATATAATACATGTTGCCTTATGCAATAAATTTTGGCATAATTTATTGCCAGCAATAGTAACCAAAAAGGGGGTTAGTGACTTATCTGAGACTCACAGTATTGTTGAAATAATGGCAAAGACCAGACTGAAAACCAGGCCTGCTCATCTTGGTCTAATATGCTATGCACCCAAACCAACTGGTTAAGATCAGGGAAATTCAAATGTGTGGCAAATCAGGAGGTTCATCTTAGAATGAGAAGTTTGGACACATAGGTGATTGAGGAAATTGGGGAACCAGTACTTTCCAATGGCTCCAAGGGCACGGTGGGGGAAAAGAAGGAAGTAGCATTAATATAGTATCAATGCTACAATGAATTTAGCAAATATAATTGATAAATCACTGCCAATTATACAGACTTCTCATTGACTTTATATCCTTCCTGGTCCACAGTTTCAATAACTCCTCCTTACTGCCCTTTCTTCTCTATACTCTTTAACTGATGGATGTCAGTCAGCTGGTCAGAACTGTTAACTAAGCACTGAGCAATCTCACGGTCAGTGAGGTGAATTGCCAAAAGTTATGAAAATTCAGCAAGACAATGACAGGCTCAGGTGAGATACAATTATTCATGAATCTGCAAAAGACTGAGGATGCTTTTCCCAAGGGTCATTGACACTCTCTGAGGTATGAGATGATGCTATCCATTCATTTTGCCACTTGCTCAGTCTTTAAAATTTTAATCGCTATGTTTGATACTATGTCAGTACTGAATGAGACACAGTAGTGGAATGACAGAGGTATGTATGGGGTATTATAGGGTGTTTGAGCATGGAGTCAGAAGTTTTGTGCTTCAGAAGTCCCTCAAGTTGGTGATCATTCTTGGATTGCTTGGTTTTCATGTTAATTAAATGGACAAAGCTTCTTTTCTTATGATTGATAGTAGCCATCTGTACCCATTAGCTGTGGGTTTGCTCTCAGATTCATCCCTGGACTTGACTTGCTCTGCTCTCTATCACAGGCAACTATGTTTTCCAGACTCCCTTGCTCTTTGGCTTCCAGGAACTTTCAGCCAGTGGAAGCCATTCACAGAAGATTAGAGAGCAGAGGAGGGGAAAGACTGAGTTTTTTTTCCCCCTCTCTTCTTGTGCTGTCTCAACTTTGGTTGCATCTCCACTCTGACTCCAGTTCCTGCAAGGTAACCATTCCCTCAAGAGCCCCTCCCAATTTGTCCCCAACTTCTGTTAATAATCACCTCTGACATCCCTGTTTGTCTTCACAGATCTTCCATACTGAGTAGCCATATATGAAATAGCCCCTGTAAAGACATAGAGTGATTTCTGTTTTCTTGGCTGGACCCTGACTAATACATCTTTTCAGTATGACCACTTTATAGTTTGATGTAAGAATGGCCAGTACAAGTTAAAAATAAATATGAATTTTCTTCCTGAATTATTAAGTGCCCATGATGTGTGAGGCACTGGGGAAAGAAAGATGAGTTATACCAAATTCCTCTTTCAAGGCACGCACAACTTGCTAGAGGAAACAGGTCAATAGATAATTTTAATACACTATGATATATATTTGGGGACATGGAAAGCCTTCACAATTCTGTTTTATTGTTTATTGACTAACTCTGATGGTGTAGCTTAGGGAAATAAACACTAGCTAAGAGTTGTGAGAATTAGGATGCAGGATGGCTCTGTTGTCACTAACTAGACCTGTGCCATTGGGCCATCCATTAAACCTCTCCAGGCCTCCATTTCCTCATATGTGAAGAGGTAACATCTGAGTTTCCTTTCAGAAGGCAAACATTGTTACTATGACATTTTCAATCTCTCATCTAACAATTCTTTGAGCACCTGCTGTGTGCTGGATGCTTGTTTTAAAATTCCTTCCAAAGACCTACCTATATTTAACCACCCCCCCCCAGGAGTCCTGCCTCCAATCTACTGCAGCACACAAGAAAACATAGAAACCGATCCCCCCTCACCCCCCCTGCACACTTTATCACTGGTACTCACCAGCTCTAAGTCCCAGACACTCCAGGGGTCTGTTGTGAGGATGCATGGATAACAATCTATAGAATGCAAAATAGAAAATATCACCATCTGAAAATCAGCCTAAGAAGCTAGAGAAAAAAGAGAGAAGTGGGCCCCAGTCTTGGACTCTGCACACCCTGGTCAGATGCGTCCACCTTACACAAGGACAGGTCTCCTTGGCTGAATTCTTCAGAGACACTTGCATGACACATTTCTTAGCACCTGAATGGTATCTCCATTTTATTTCAAACAGACACCTTCTTTATGGGGAGCTATAGAGAAAACCAACCATTTAAAGATGTGTTTAAAAGTACACTCTCATGTGCTTGCTTCAGCAACACATATACTAAAATTGGAACAATACAGAGAAGATTAGCATGGCCTATGTGCAAAGATGACATGCAAATTCATGAGGCGTTCCATATTTTTCAAATTTATTTGGAAGGGTAAAGGACCCTGAATAAGCAGATCATCTTAAAAAGGAAAAGCAAAGTTGGAGGACTTTCGTTTCCAGACTTTATATCTTATTTCCTAAATACAATAGTAAAAACAGCATGGTACTGGCTTAAAGATAGACAAAGAGATGAATGGAACTGAACCGATTTTTAGAAACAAACCCTCACATCTATGGCCAAGTGATTTTTGACAAGCCTGTCTAACCCATTCAGCTGGGTAAGAACAATCTTTTCAACAAATGGTGCTGGGAGAACAGGATATCCATATGCTAAAGAAAGAAGGAGGCGTGCCCTTCTTCTGGAGCCTGGATTTGTGCCTGTCCTCAGAGGCAGCAAGGGGACTCTACTGTTTACTCTGAGACAGGCCGCTAGGAGCAGGGACCCCCACCCTGCAGTCCCCTTGCCATCCCAAGAGGGTGAGTGTGAGCTGGATGCAGGGCTCACCAAGTTCCTGCCAGCTGAATAAAAAGCATCTCCACAGTTCTCCGCCAAAGACCTACATGAACCCCAGGGCTGGCAGAGTAGTGACAGAAGCCCCACAGGAGAGGGGCTGTTTTGGGAACCTACAAAGCAGGAGGTGTCTGGCCATTGATCTGGAGAGACTGCACCAAAATTAGTGCTTGCTCAAGGGAATTTAGCCAACAACAAGGAAATAGAATAGGAAGAACAAAGTGACAAAGAGAAGACCTAACACGCACACAAAAACAATGACTAATTAAACCCCAAGATGAAGAAGCTAATCAACTGCATAAACCCAACAAGTTAAAATGATGACCAGACAGCAACAAAAAACTACAGACCATACCAATAATCAGGAAAACATGGCCCAATCCAATGAACAAACTAAAAACCAGGAAGAGGAGTGGAACATCGAGCCACTAATTAAAGCTCTCAAAACATGTATCATGGACCAATTTATGAAGTGAGGGAAGAGATTAAGCATATTAAGAAAACACTTGGAGAGCATACAGAAGAAATTGTAATCACACACAAAAAGATAACAGATATGATGGGGATCAACAGGACAATCCAAGAAATAAAAATACAGCAGATTTGAAGAGGCAGAGGAAAGAATTAGTGTTGTGGAAGACAATACAACTGAAATCAAACAGATAGTAGAATTGATCTATAAAAAGAGAGAAAAAATCCAACAGAGACTTAGGGACCTGAATGACAACACAAAATGCACAAACATATGCATTATAGGCATCCCAGAAGGAGAAGGGAAAGGAGACAGAAGGGGTGTTGGAGGAAATAATGGCTGAAAACTTCCCAAACCTATTGAGGAAGATGCATGCACATGTCTAGGAAGGACAATGCACCCCAAACAACATAAATCCCAACAGGTCTACCCCAAGACATATAATTGTCAAATTATCCAATGCTCAAGACAAAGAGAAAATACTAAATGCAGCAAGAGAAAAGAGAACCATCACATACAAGGGAGGCTCCATAAGATTAAGTGTTTATTTCTCATCTGAAACCATGGAGGTAAGAAGGCAGTGTTTGATATAGTCAAGGTACTAAAAGAGAAGAATTTCCAACCAAGAATACTCTATCCAGCAAAGCTAGCATTCAAAAATAATGGAGAGTTCAAAATATTCACAGATAAACAGAAACTAAGAGAGTATGCCAACAAGAAACCTGCCCTTCAAGAAATACTAAAGGGAGTTCTTCAGGAAGAAAGAAAAAAACAGGAGAGACAGAGTTGGAGGAGAGTGTTGGAATGACTAAAACAACAAAAGGAGAAAAAAAAAATCAAACAACATATGACAAACACAAATCCAAAGACAATATGGCTAATATATGTAATTCCTTGAAATTAATAACACTGAATGCCAATGGATTAAACTCACCTGTTAAGAGACAAAGATTTAGAAGATTGGATATGGAAATATGACCCATCTATATGCTGTCTATAAGAAACACATCTTAGACCCAGGGATTCAAGGAGATTGAAAGTGAGTGACTGGAAAACAATCTTACAGGCAAACAATAACCAAAAAAGGGCAGGAGTAGCTATATTCATATCAGACAAAATAGACTTTAAATGCAAAACTATTGTGAGAGAGACAAAGATAGACACTACATATTAGTGAAAGGGATAATCGTTCAAGAAGAAAAACAATCATAAAAAATTATACCCCTGACAAGGGCACCTCCATATACATGAAGCAAACACTGAGAAACTAAGGGAAGGAATAGATGCCTCTACAATTATAGTGGGGGACTTTAACACACCACTATCCCCATAGGACAGAATGTCTCAAAAGAGAATCAATAAAGAAACAAAGACTTTGAACAACATATTAGAGTATCTGGACCTAATAGACATACACAGAATATTACACCCAAATACAGCAGGATATACATTCTTTTTAAGTGCACACGGATCATTCTCCAAGATAGACCACATGTCAGGTCATAAAGAAAGTCTTAATGAATTCAGAAAGATTGAAATCATACAAAATAATTTCTCTGACCGGAGTGGAATGAAGCTGGAAATTTGCAAGGGCCAGAGACCCAGATTTGGCACCAAGATATGGAAATTAAACAACACACTCATAGAAAAACAGTGGGTCAAGGAGGAAATCTCAACAGAAATCAATAGCTACCTTGAAACTAATGAAAATGTTAACACAACATGTCAAAAATTATAGGATGCAACAAAAGCTGTACTTAGAGGGAAATTCATAGCCATAAATTCATACATCAAAAAAGAAGAGCTAAAATTGAAGAACAAACTGCACAATCAGAGGAATTAGTAAAAAACAACAAAGTAACCCCAAAGAAAGAAGAAAGAAAGAAAGAAAGAAAGAACAAAGACCAGAGCAGAACTAAATGAAATAGAAAATAAGACAGCCCTTGAAAAATTTAAGAAAATAAAGAGCTGGTTCTTTAAGAAGATCAATAAAATTGACAAACCCTTAGCTAGACTAACGAAGAAAAAAAGAGAGAAGATGCAAATACACAAAATAAGAAATGAGAAAGGGGATATCACCACTGACCCCACAGAAATAAAGACTGTCATAAGAGAATAATTTGAAAAATTATATTCCAACAAGAATGACAATTTAGAGGAAATGGACAAATTCCTAGAAACACATAAGCAGCCTACATTGACAAAAGAAGAAGTTGACAATCTCAACAAACCAATCACAAGTAAAGAGATTGAATCAGTCATTAAAAACTAAGAAGAGCCCTGGGCCAGATGGCTTCACAGGTGAATTCTACCAAACATTCTGGAAAGAACTAACACCAATCTTGCTTAAACTCTTCCAAAAAATTGAAATAGAAGGAACATTGCCTAACTCATTTTATGATGCCAACCTTACCCTAATACCAAAGCCAAATAAAGACACCACAAGAAAGGAAAATTACAGACCAATCTCTCTAATGAACTTAGATGTGAAAATCCTCAACAAAATACTTGCTAATCATATTCAACAACACATTAAATGAATTATACACCACAACCAAGTGGGTTTCATTCCTGGTGTGCAAGGATGGTTCAACATAAGAAAATCAATTAATGTAATACATCACATAAACAGATTGAAGGAAAAAAATCACATGATCATGT
The DNA here is from genome assembly GCF_030445035.2 of Dasypus novemcinctus. Classification (NCBI taxonomy): domain Eukaryota; kingdom Metazoa; phylum Chordata; class Mammalia; order Cingulata; family Dasypodidae; genus Dasypus; species Dasypus novemcinctus. The sequence continues at coordinate 40,454,233 of NC_080679.1, forward strand.
CTATAGATGCAGAAAAAGCATTTGACAAAATACAGCACATTTTCTTGATAAAAACACAGCAAAAGATAGGAACAGAAGAAACTTTCTGAACATGATAAAGGGTATATATAAAAAACCCACAGCTAACATCATTTACAATGGTGAAATCCTAAAACCTTTCCCTCTAAGATCAGGAGCAAGACAAGTATGCCTATTATCACCCCTTCTATTTAACATTGTGTTAGAAGTACTTGCTCGAGTGCTGAGGCAAGAACCAGATATAAAAGGGATCCAAATAGGAAAGGAAGAAGTCAAAATTTCACATTTGCAGATGACATGATCCTATACATAGAAGCCCTGAGAAGTCTACAACAAAGCTTCTAGAACTTATAAATGAGTTCAGTAAAATCACAGGTTATAAGATCGAAGTGCAAAAATCAGTAGCATTTCTGTAAGCTAATAATGAGCAATCTGAGGAGGAAATCAAGAAACAAATACCATTTACAATAGTAAATTTAAAAAATCAAATACCTAGGAATAAATTTAACTAAAGATGTAAAAAACTTATATATAGAGAACTATACAACACTGTTCAAGGAAATCAAAGAAGACCTAAATAAATGGAAGAATATTCCCTTTCATGGATAAGAAGACTAAGTATTACTAAGATGCCTATCCTATCAAAACTGATCTACAGATTCAATGCAATCCCAATAAAAATCAGCACAGCATTTTTTAATGAACTAGGAAAACTATGAAATTTATTTGGACAGGAAAGAATGCTCAAATAGCCAAAGACATATTGAAAGAGAAAAATGAAATTGGAGAAATCACACTACCTGACTTCAAATCATACTACAAACCTCCAGTAGTGAAAACAGCATGGTATTGACACAAGGATAGATGCACCAACCAATGGAACTGAATTGAGAGTTCTGATATAGATCCTCATATGTACACTCATCTGATATTTGACAAGGCCCACTCAACTGGGAGAGAATGGCCTCTTCAACAAATGGTACCTAGAGAATTGGATATTCATATGCAAAAGAAGGAAAGAGGATTGTCATCTCACACCTTATACAAAAATCACCTCAAGCTGGATCAAGGACCTAAATGTAAGAGCCAAGACCATAAAGACCTTGGAAAACAATGCAGGGAAGCATCTACAGTACCTTGTAATAGGAAATGGCTTCATGAACTTCACACTGAAAGCATGAGTTGCAAAAGAACAAATAGATAAATGGGAGTTCCTCAAAATTAAAGCCTTTTACACCTCAAAGGAGTTTGTCAAGAAAGTGAAAAGAGAGCCTACCCAATGGGAGAAAATATTTGGTAACCATATATCTGATAGGAGACTTATATCCTGCATATATAAAAAACTCCTATATCTCTAAAATAAAAAGCAAAACAACTCATTTAAAAAAATGGGAAAAGGTTTGAACAGATGCTTCTCCAAAGAAGAAATACAAATGGCTAAAAAGCACATGAAAAAATGCTCAAAATCACTAGCTATTAGAGAAATGCAAATCAAAACTACAATGAGATACCATCTTACCCCCATAAGACTGGCAGCTATCTAAAAAACAGAAGACTACAAATCCTGGAGAGGATGTGGAGGAATGGGAACACTCGTCCACTGCTGGTGAGAATGCAGAAGGATCCAGGCATTCTGGAAGATGGTTTGGCGGTTTCTCAAAAAGTTAGCTATAGATTTGCCATATGACCCAGTAATTCCACGGCTAGCTATATACCCAGAGGAACTGAAAAAAAGGACACAAACCAATATATGCACACCAATGTTCATAGCAGCATTATTCACCATTGCCAAAAGTTGGGATCAACCCAAATGCCCATCAACAGATGAATGGATAAATAAAATGTGGTATATACATACTGTGGAATACTACTTAGCTATAAGAGGAATATAGTACAAACGCATGTGATAACATGGATGAATCTTGAGGACCTTATGTTGAGTGAAGCAAGCCAGGCATTGAAAGACAAATACTACGTGACCTCTCTGATATGAAACAAGCAAACCAAGCTGTCTCAGAGAGCTAGAGACTGGAAGTTAGGCTTAAAGGAATTTGGCGGGGAGAGGAAGGTTGTGAGCTGATGCCTATATGGGTAAAGTCTATGATAGCTGGAGCAATGGAAAAGATTATATTATTGATGTGGAGACAGTGGCCACTGGAGTTGCTGAAGGCAAGGAGAGGGAAAAAGGGTAATATGGGGACATTTTTGGGACTTGCAATTGTCCTGAATGACCTTGCTAAGATAGATACAGGACATTGTATATCTGCCATAACCTAGAGAATAGAGTGGCGGAGAGTACGAACTTCAATGTAAAATATAATACATGCTGTGTAGCAATGCTCCAAAATGTGTTTATCAATTGCAATGAATGTACTACTCTAATGAAATAAGTTGTTAATGTGGGAAAAGTGGGAGGTGGGTAATGGGGCATACGGGAATCTCCTATCTTTTTTTTTAATGTAGCATTTTGTCTAATCCAGCTTTTAAAAATAAATTACAAATATATTTTTAAAGAAAGGAATGAGGACCTCTATCTCATACCTTATATAAAAAATTAACTTAGAATGGATCAAAGGCCTAAATATAAAAGCTAGAACCATAAAGTTCCTAGAAGAAAATTTAGGGAAATATCTTCAAGACCTGGTGGTAGGTAGTGCATTCTTAAACCTTATACTGAAAGCACAAGCAATGAAAAAAACCATGGATAAACAGAACCTCCTCAAATCTGAACACTTTTGTGATTCAAAGAACTTCATCAAGAAGGTAAAAAGCAGCCCACTCAATGGGAAAAATATTTGTATGGGTGAAAATATTAGTAAACCACTGTGGCAGTTTGATATTACTTATGAATTCTGAAAAAGATATTGATTATGCTTCTAAACTGGTCTTTTCCTCTGGGCATGATACCCTTTGATTATACTGGATTCAGTAGAGATGCCTTTGATTAAATTATGTCAAGATTAGGGCTTTGTTTTGACCATGTCATTAGGGCATGCAGGGTTGAGTTCTCCCCCTTGTGAAGCTGATAAAACAGACTCTTACGTGGAAGTAGATACATAGGGGATGTAGACACCCAGAAAAAGACACGGCAGAGGAGAGAGCTTGGTTTTGGCCCAGGGAGAGTCGAGCCAGTCTTCACATAATAGTTTACAACTGATCTTGTGGAGAGAACAGAACAACTGAGCCTAAAGAGAAAGAAGAGCTTTATGCCAGCCTACAGCTGAGATTGAAAGAAGCTGGACCCACAAAGCATTAAGAGAAAAGAGGAAGGAACCCTTGCGGACATTGCCCACTATCTTGTGTCAACACGTGGCAACAGACTTTGGGTGAGAAAGTACATCTTAAGGTACCTTGAGTTGGACTCTTTAAGGCTTGGTAACTGTAAGCTTCTACCCAAAATAAATACCCTTTATAAAAACCAACAGATTTCTGGTACTTTGCATCAGCACCCCTTTGGCTGGCATATCTGATAAGTGTTTGATTTCCATTCCCTATAAAAAGATCATACATACAACTCAACAATAAAAGAGCAAGTAATCCAATTTAAAAGTGGGCAAAAGACCAATATTTCTCAAAGAGGAAATACAAATGGTCAAAAAGCATATTAAAAAAAAGTTCAATTTCACTGTTAGGGAAATGGAAATAAAAACAACAATGAGATATCATCTCACACTACATAGAATGGCCATTATTTAAAAAACAAACAGAAAACAATAAGTGCTAGAGAGGATGTGGGGAAATAAGAACACTCTTTCCCTGTTGGTGGGACTGTAAAATGATGTAGCCTTTGTGGAAGATAGTTTGGCAGTTCCTCAGGAAGCTAAATATAGAACTTCCATATGATCCAGCAATTCCTCTAGTAGGTATATTTCTAGAAGAACTGAAAACTGTGACATGAACAGATATTTGCACACCAATGTTCATAGTGGCATTATTCATAATTGCTGAAAGATGGAAACAACCCATGTGTCCATCATGGATAAACAAAATATGGTATATACATATGATGAAATACTATGCTGCGGTAAGAAGAAATTAAATTCAGATACATATGATAACATGGGTGAATCTTAAAGACATTATGCTAAGTGAAATACACCAGACACAAAAGGACAAATATTGCATGGTCTCACTAATATGAACTAAATACAAAGAATAAACGCATGGAGTTAAAACCAGAGTATAGATTATTAGGAGATAAGAGAAGGGCTGTGAAGGAGTACTGATGCTTAATGTATATAGAAGTTTTAGTGAACTTGACTGTAAATGTGTGGAAATGGATAGAGTTGATAGTAACACATTATAGTGAGTAGCAGCTGGTTTATTCATGGGATTGTGACTGAAAAGGGTAGTCTAGGGATGTAAATGTCCATTGAGAGACAGCTAGATAATAAACTAGGGACTAGATTATAACATAGTGAATGCAGAGGTAGATGAGAATTATGGTTAATAGTATCAATGCAAGAATGTTCTGTGAACGCGAATGGATGTTTTTCTCTATTGCAAGATGGTAGGAATGTGGAGAAGCATGGAAAAAATACAATTAATACAATTAATTAATACAATAAATACAATTAAAATAGGATTAATACAAAAAATACAATAATACAAATAATACAATACTGTAATATTCTTGCATCAATGCCAAAGATTGTACTGGGTTAATAATAAGGGGATGTGCTATGAACCATAGTTACTGGTAAGATTCTGATGGTATTATCTCATAATCTGTAACAAATGTTCCACAACAGTGTGGTGTGTGGTGAAGGAGTATTGTATGGGAATTCTACACATGTGCATAATTGTTTTGTAAGTCCACAACTTCTGTAATAAAAACATATTTAAAAAATTAAATAATTTTTATAAAAACTATATTCTCACAATCAAACAATTTACTTTTTCAGTTACTTCAGCATCTGCATAAACAATCTCTTAATCAATTAAACTTATCCCACTTGAGTATTTGATTCCTACCAATGCACAATTCAAATGATTTATTTGATACAATTTGCTGAAAAGAGACTTCTGGGAAGATGGTGGATTAGAAAGACACAGGACTCTCTTCTTTCCTAGAAAAATAGCTAGAGGACAGGCAGAAATGGCTTTGAAAAAAATGTTCTAGGGTTTAGGACACCAAGGAAATGCTGGACACCACCCAGAAGAGAGAGAGGCACAGGGAAAAAATCTTAATGGAAAGAGCATGAATAGAAGCTGCAGCTGCCAGCACCTTGCCCCATCCTATGAGCAGATGATTTTGAATTTTCCAGCCTTGGATCAGCAGCTACAGACAGAGGGGGCCATGGGGTTCTACCTGCCCAGGAAATAAGAGAGAGAGGATGAAACTTAAGGCCGATTCAGCTTTTGGCCAACAAATTTGGTCTTGCTGTGGTCCACAAGCCCTTCCAGGTTGTCTGGGGTCATGCCATTGTTTACCTTGGGAGCTGGCAAGGGACTAAAGAGATCCAACCCTCTCAATCACCCTCCCTACTGACAGGGACTGGTTGTTGAGGATGCAGAGGGGAGTGGAATTATTTCCTGCTCTGGAAAAGGGAGCGGACTGCCAGAAAAGGTTGGAGAACAGCCTCTGAGAAAGTTTGAATCATGAGACTCTGAATAGTCTCAAGGCAGGATCCTCTGCCACATTGTTCCAGTCCATGTTGCATTGAATGCACTCTGACCTGGCTTTGAACTGAGAGGGCTGCTAAAGACCACTATCTGCTGGTGGACCAAGGAAGTGCACCTGAGGAAATTAAAAGGAAATAAGAGAGGCTTTTTTCTGATCTTTACAGCATCACTCCCCAAGGCCCTTGGAAGTGGGTCTGCACCCATTACTGGGTCCAGGGCCCAGATTTGAGCAACTTACAGGATCAATCCTAAAGAGCCAGAACAAGTTGAAACAAGAATCAAGAACAGCAATAAAACACAATCTCTTGCCACTAGATCCCTATGAAAGAGAGAGAGATTGAGCATCAGAGTAAACTTACCATCCTAATCAGATGCCTAGATATCAGCAAAAAATTACAAATCACACTAAGAAATGGTCCAAGCAAAGGAATATACTGAAGCCCCAGATGAGACACAGAATTTGAGACAACTAATCAATGAGATTCATGCAAATTTCCAAAATAAATTAATGAGTTGAAAGACAATATGACTGAAGAGATAAACAACATCAAGAAGATACTGAGTAAGAACAAAAAATAATTTGAAAGCCTGTATAGAAAAATAAGCTCGCTTGTGGGAATGAAAGACATGATAGGTGAGATCAAAAGCACACTAAAGGAAAGGGGATGTGGTTCAACTGATAGAGCATCCACCTACCATACAGGAGGTCCAAGGTTTCGATACCCAGGGCCTCCTGGCTCATGTGGTGAGCTGGCCCTCATGCAGTGCTGCTGAGCACAAGGAGTGCCAGCCCATGCAGGGATACCCCTGCATAAGGGTGCCCCCCATGCAAGGAGTGGCCCCTGAGCAAGGAGAGCCACCCCACGCAAAACTGCAGCCCACCCAGGAGTGGTGCCATGCACACAGAGAGCTGACACAGCAAGATGATACAACAAAAAGAGACACAGATCTTCAGTGCTACCTGATGAGAATACAAGTGGACACAAAAGAATACACAGTGAATGGACACAGATAACAGACAATAGGGTGGGGAGGAGAAATAAATAAAATCTTAAAAACAAAAACACTAAAGGCATGCAACAACAGATTTGAAACGATAGAAGAAAGAATAGGTGGTACAGAAGACAGAACAGCTGAAAATGAGGAGAGAACAGAGAGAGAAAAGAATGGAAAAAATTGAGGAGGGGCTCAGGGAGTTGAATGATAATACAAAGCACAACAACATATGTGTCATGGTAGTTCCAGAAGAAGAGAAGGGAAAGGGGCAGAAAGACTATTTGTGGAAATAATGGCTGAAAGTTTCTCAACTCTCATGAAAGAATTGAATTTATGTGTCCAAGAATCACAGTGTACCCAAATCAGAATAAATCCAAATAGATCTATGTCAAGATACATACTACTCAGAAAGTGAAATGTCAAAGATAGAGAGAATATTCTGAGAGTCACAAGGAAGAAGCAAATCATCACATATAAGGGACATCCAGTAAGACTTAGTCTGGATTTCTCATCAGAAACCTTGGAGGTGAGAAGACAGTGGCATTACATAATTAGGATATTGAAAGAGAAAAATTGCCGGCCAAAAATTCTTTATCTGGCAAAATTGTCCTTCAAATATGAAGGTGAGAATATTAGTCAGCTAAAGGGGTGCTGATGCAAAGTACCAGAAATCTGCTGGTTTTTATAAAGGGTATTTACTTGGGGTAGAAGCTTATAGTTAAAAGCCATGAAGAGTAAGTTACTTCTCTCACCAAAGTCTGTTCCCACATGTTGGAGCAAGATGGCTGCTGACATTTGCAAGGATTCAGGCTTCCTCTTCCTCTTAAGGCTCCATGGTCCCAACTTCTTCCAATATCAGCTGTAGGCTGGGATAAGTATTTTCTCTCCTGGGGTTTGTTCTTCTCTTGGCTCAGCTGCTCTGTTCTCTCCACAAGGTCAGCTGTAGACTATCAGGCAAACAGTTTGTCTCTCTTCCTGGGACCTCTGCCATGTCTAATGGAGCCATCTCTCTTTCCTCACTTATCTGCTTCTCTGTGTATTTATATCCCGGGGCCCCAGAATTACACTCCAACTAACTCCTCTGCTATGTAGTTTTCTCTGTGAGTCCCCATCCCCTTGGTCCCACTGATGTGACCCAATCAAAGCCTTAATCAGGTTTTAATCATGTAAAAGTGAAACCTCTGAATCCAAGTCAATCTAATATGTCTAGAGGAACAGACCAGTTCACAAACATAATCCAATATCTATTTTTGGAATTCATAAACAGTATCAAACTGCTACAGTAAGTTTAAAGTGTTTACAAATTAACGGAAACTTAAGAGAGTTCGTAAAAAAGAATCCACTTTTGCAGGACGTATTAAAAGGAACATTACAGCCTGAAAGGAAATGAGAAGGGAACAAGGCTTGGAGCAATGTGTAGAAGGCAAGGAATAATTTGCTTATGCTAATTATACATATTGAAAGACCACACAAATTGCAATTCTAGCAGAAGCAGGATGATTCTAATTGCTGATGGAAAACTGACTATACAAGTGTATTTCCAGTGCTGACATAGTGTAGGACTACTATTGCTCCTGGAGGTACTGTGGTGAACAGGACAGAGAGTGATCCACAGCAAGGCAAAGAAAGGGAAGAAAATCTAGACTGGAAAAAATACAGTGATTTGATGTATTTTAAGGTGGGTTTTAAAAGAAAGCAAAATTTTGCCATATCCGTCTCAAGAGAGTTATGATTTAAAAGGTTTTACTGAAAACAGACTTGCAAATATAGTGGAAAAATCAGCTCTACCTCTGCTGAGTGTTGAACAAAAAACAGCTATAAATTCTAGCAGCAAACTGAATTTTAGAAATGATGGTTTAAGTCCTGTGAGTCATAGGAAGTCTAGCCCATTTTCTTAAGTCTTCTGAAACAAAGAATTGCATACAGTTTCTATGGCAGACTAGAATCTCTTCCTTTTGGTGCCTCATATAATGCTTTGGCTATTCTTTTCCCCAAGTTCTCCTTAGACTTGTGCTCAGAACGTGAGGGTCTCTCCTGGTCACCCTGTTCCCCTTTCCCACGGCCCTAGGAGCTATGTCCCTTACTTCCTGGCACTGACCAGATGCTGGGTTTCCTGCGTGTCTTTTGTGAGGGCAGGAAACAGAGGAGGTGCCCTGGAGACTGAGGGCAATGTTCCCAGTCCCATGGCCTCCGCTCACCCCACCCGCCCCATCTTAGGCCCTCTGCCAAGGGCACTCAGGCAGCTGTGTGATCAAACCTGAGGCAGGACTCCCTGGGCCTCTGACACACAAGAATCCCCCTGCCCCCAATGTGTTGGTTACACCAGTATACCAGGTTACTTGAACCAGTTCTGTTTTCCTAAAACTGGTTGTGGTGCCAGGAAGGACTAACTGAACACTACAGCTTCTACAAAAACTGCATTTAGACATGTGTGACATTCCCCACATGAAAAGGGCCAGGATTGCAAGCGTCAACACTGTCTTGTTTAACCTACTGATCTCAACTGAGATACTTTCACAAAACTTTTTCAACTTCTAATTGTTTGATGTGTTTTTAGCTAAGGTCCCTGATTTATTTTGAAAGTTTCCTATAACAGAAGGTATGAGTGTATCTGTTAAAAATTAGTTTGACTGTATATAACAGAAACACTTCCAATGTCAGTAACTTATACATAATACGAATTTATTTTTTGCTCATTTAAAGGAAGTTGACATTAACTCAAACTCTTTCTAGGCTATCTCTCTGCCATTCCTAGAGTGTACTAGACCAATTCTCAAGCTTTTTGGTCTCAGGTTTCCTTTACACTTCTAAAAATTGTTGAGGCCATCAAAAGGTTTTCTTTATATGGGTTACTATATTAGAAATTAAAACTGAGAAATTGAAAAATACATTAAATTAATTTAAAAATAACAAAATTGTGTGTTAAGATTAATAACACAGTGTTATGATAAATGATTTTTTTCTCAAAAAAATTAAAGAGAATAGTTATATTGTTTTACATTTTTACAAATCCCTATTTCGCTTAATAGAAAACAACTAGATTTTCATATCTGATACTGAACACAAACTGTTGTTCTGGTTAAAGTATATGAAGAAAATTCTAGGCTTCACATTGACATGTGGTTGTAAGAGGAAGAGTTCTGTAGATGCTCCAGAACAAGAGTCTCGGGAAACCTAGGTGTATTTTGAAAATTCTGTCTTAAAACACATAGTCCAAAATAGCTGCTGGAGCTCCATCCATTATATCCAAATTCGTTTTATATTGTGATAGAGGAAAAGGCTGAAGGAAGGAAATATTGGTACTCTCCCTTTAAGAAAAATTCTTAGAAGGCTCATGCAGCACTCCTTTGGTCAAAATTTTCAACATTAAGATACAAAAGAAACTGACAAATGTATTCTTTCAGTGAAGCAGCAATAAGCTTAGCTAAAAATTTCCCCAAAAGAGAGAGAGAGAAAGGCGACTGAGAAGCAATTAGTAGTCTCTGCCACAGGAAGCATGAGTTAAAAGCATTCCGATGACCCAAACACTACATCTGTTGTTTCCATGGCTGCAGATTGTCAAAACACCACACATCCCCAAGGAATTCCCTGTGAAGAAATTATTGTTTACTTTGCTAAATGATTGGTCTATGATGTTAAAGTAGATTTTAAAGTGTCTAGAGAGGGGCAGGGTGTGGAATGGGAGTCTAATTCTGAGGAAAGAGAGCAAGATTTGGGTTCTAAGAGGGACTGACCAAACCCAGGTTGCAAAATTGAAATGAAAGCCCCAACTAAAGAAAGCCAACGTGGCAACATTTTACTGCAGATGTACAGACGTTCCTCTAATTTTGAGAGATTTTGGAATAAGACAAAGAATAGCTGTCAAAGATAGAGTTTGTTGGAAAAAAATTAAAGTGTTTTCTGTGTGACAAAAAGTGACAACATGGGAGTTTTTCAGAGTTAACAGAAAGTGTTAAGAAACTTGTTTAAAATACTTTTACTGAATGCTTATTTTGTGCCAGACATGATTTTAAGCACTTCACACATGTTATTATCTCATTTGATCCTTGTAGCAACCCTAGGAAGAAGCTACTATTAATTATCACCTTTTTCCTAATATGGAAACTGAGACAGAGGGTGGTTTTGCCCAAGATCTCACAGCTGGTGAAAAGTAGAATCAGGGTATTTGTCCACATTCTAAGTTCTGAAAAAATCAGGCTATACTATATATATATTTTGTGAAGAAGCTTGGTGCTAAAGCTAAAACTTGAGGAAGTCCATTTGGTAAGATGAAAATCCATTGCAATACTATTTGTTAATACTGAAATTTAGTGACAAGGACTATATATTACTCACCATTGGATGCTGTAGTTTATTTGAACATGTATTCCAATTATCCCAGTGTTTAAGAGGCAATATTAACTATTACTAAATTGTGTCCTTTAAATTTGTTAGAGTGGTATTTCTGTAGAAAGATTATTAGTTCATCAAGGTAAGCATAGTATACGGTATACCCATTTCTCTCAGTATCCTATGCCCAACAATGCACACTCACTCAGAGTCTGTGGCTCCAGCTCTGCCTTTCATCGTTAATCCAGTGACAGTCACCTAAAACCTTAGCATGGTGTCTTGCAGGAAATAATCAGCCTCGTGGGACATATGTTAATAACGCAAACATTTTCAGCAGAGGGTGCAAATTGGTAGCCTGCAGGTGAAATTTTGCTTATGGATGTGCTTTATTTGATTTATAGGGTATAATTTTAAAAACTGCCTTTTTCTTCCAAAATTAAAAATCAAGATTTCAAATGAGAATACAGATGAGAACCTCTGCCTCTTTTAGATAGTCTGTTTTCTCTCCAGTTGAGCTAGCCCCCTGTCCTCTAACACGGGCACCCTTCCTGCATTTATGTCACCTGTTGGTTCCCTCCAGGCATTTGAGTTAGCAACCATATCCTTACAGATATTAAAACTTCAAATCATATTAAACTCCCTATCTCTGTCCAGATTTATTGCTGCAGGACCAGTTCTGAAATTACTCCACCTTTAATTTTCAGTTGAACTGATAATTTAGTCACAGTCTGTCCACATGGTGGGCTCTGCAATCAATGCAGGCACAGAAATTATGATTCCAATTGCCTACTGATAGATAAATAATGGGATGAAAATGACAGGATAGTTCAGAACCACAAAATAATGTGAGCAGTGTCAGAGCATAGTATTGCAGAGCCTGATGCATAGTAAGGGCTTAAACATCTATTGATGAAGAGTTGATAGCATAGGCAGAGGTTTACTAAAGGTGCTGGAATTTCTGTTTTGCCTTGGTTATCATTGTTATCACTGAGAAGGTCATAGGTGCTCATCATCAAATATTTCTGGCTCTCTGACACCAAGCACATGGTAGGATTGCACTTCTTACCCCCCTGAAGTTGGGCAGGGCCATGCCAAGTTCTGTTGAAAGTGTGAGTGGAGATGATGAGTGTCATTTTGGGCCAGATCATGTAATTAACAGCAGGAGACTCTCCAGAGCAATCATTTCTCTGACATGGTAACCAGCTGTGTCTGAGATGGTGGCAGCTCCTTTAGCCTGGGGCCCTGAAAGATTACAATGGACAGAGCTTCCTGCCAACTTGTGATAGACATGCTGCATGAACAAGAAATAAAACTTTGTTATTGTAGCCCACTGAGATGGTTGGGGTTACTACTATAGCAACTTAGCCCATCCTGACTAAATTGCTAACAATTGCTAACTTAGGGTCAGATTTTTAAAAATCTGAATACAGTGTCTTAGACTGTCATTCATTTAGTAATGAAAGTGCTTTTTGGAGGCCCTAGTGACCCTTGGCTCACTAGTTCTAGGTCCCTTTTCTGAAGCCTCCTGTCACCTATGAACTCTTCACCAACCTTTTCAGCTTTTATCCTTTGTAGCTGAGTTTGACAGTGGCACTGCTTTTCTTCTTGCTTGGAGAAAGAGATCCATCAAGGGACAAAGTGGCCTCTGCAAGCAAATGCATCTGGATCTTTCCCAAAGCTACATTTTTCAGCAGCATGATATTTTCATAGCCCACAGAGAAAAATAATCATTTGTTTTTAGGCTCTGCAAAGCGTTGGCACAATCCTGGCTACCAGTACTTGTCTTTGTGTTGTGGTAGCAGAGCTAGTTGTGGCTCCTTGGAAAGACCTGGACCTGACAAATTCAGTGTGCAATGGGGTGTACTCCATTTCTTACAGGTTTGTTTCTGTGTATGTGTATTTTCACATTGCATCTATAAATTCTTTTTAAACTAAAGAGGCATTAAAGTAAAGGAAATGTCACCCAGGACTAAGCCACTTGGAAATGCATGCTCACATTGGTCTGAGGAAAACACCTTTTGGATGGTAAGAGCTTTACTTAGTTCTTGTTTAAGATCATTTTTCATTCTCAGAAATGTGAGTTTGGGATAGTTGTTAGTGATTTTAATATATTATTGAAGAAATTGGTATCTGGTTAGCTCTTCCATCATTCTGAGATTTTTCATATGACATTTTGAAGTATTTCGGTAAATCTAGCAAATGCTGTTAGGTAGACAGAACTGTCCAGTCTTAGGCTTTGTAGTCCACTTTCTTAACCAGTAAAAAATTTATTAAGAACCTACCAGATGGTGACTGCCCTCCTCAAGGAAAGAGACTGTGCCTTATTCATCTTTAAATCTCTACTACCTAGACCAAGGCCTGTAATAAATGGATGCTCAACATGTGTTTTCATAATTATTAGTCAAAATACCATGCTAACGCACACTGAGAAATACAAAGATGACCTCAGACTTTATGAATTAATAATATAGTGGAATCAGTAAAATAAATATACAATTAATTTTAGTCCGTGGCAGTGAAGAAAGAATCATTTGATGAGAAGGAATTAATGGGTGCTGAGTTCCACAACTAATATAAGAATTCTGAGGACCTAGGTTTCATTGACTAGCAGTGTGACTGTTGGAAAGTTAGTCAACCTTTCTGGACCTTGTTCCAATTGTTAAATGAAGGAATTGGCAAGACAATTAGAAACTATTTGAAATTATGTTATAGTACTTGAATGCCTTCTTGTGTATATCAAACAATGCAGATAAAGCAAAAGTTCACCTGCTTGCTTTGGGGCATCCCATACATTTTCATATGTTGTGTTTTTGTTCCCATTAATCTCACAGTATTTTATAATTTCCCTTGTAATTTCTTCTTTGACCCATAATTTAATGTATGTTATTTAATTTCTACATAATTTTAAATTCCCCCAATTTTCTTCAGTTACTGATTTCTAATTTCATTCTGTTAGGTTGGGAACATTGTATTATTTCAGTCCTTTAAAATTTGAGACTTGTTTTACAGCCTAACATATGGTATATCCTGGAGAATGTGCCCTTGAGAAGAATGTACATTCAGTTGTTGGGTAGAGTGTTGCCTTGATGTCTCTTAAGTCTGGTTGGCTTATTGTGTTGTTCAAGTGTTCTATTATCTTGTTTATCTTACATTTTTGCTCTATTCATAATTGGTAGTGAGATATTGAAACAATTGTCATTGTTGAATTGTCTACTTATCCCTTCAATTATGTCAGTTTTTGCTTCATGAATTTTGTAGCTCTGTTATTCGGCACATATATGCTTATAATTGTTATATCATTCTGATGCATTGAGTCTTTTAATATTATAAAATGTCCTTTGTCACTAGTAATTATTGTTGTTTTCAAGTCTATTTTGTTTTATATTAGTATCATCACTCCTGCTTTCTTTTGGTTATTGTGTATTTGTATATTTATTTCACTCTTTCACTCTCAACTTATTTGTATCTTTAAATCTAAAGTATATACTTTGTATATATTTTTAAAATTCATTCTGCCATTTTTGGCCTTTTGATTGCAATATTTAATCCATTTACATTTACATTAATTGCCAGTAAGATAGGATTTACATTTGCCATTTTGCCATTTGTTTTTACAGGCATCACAATCCAGGACCCTCCTTCCACTGATGCAGACTATAGAGCCACTCACAACAGTGAGTTAGACCATCACACATATCCAGGCACAGGCACCAAAGTCTGCAGAGTGTGTTAAATAGGTGTTTGCTATTATACCCTTACATTTACATTAATTGCCAGTAAGATAGGATTTACATTCACCATTTTGCCATTTGTCTTCTAATTGTCTTATGTCTTTTTGTTTCTCTATCTATTATTGCTTTTTTGTGTGTTAAATAGGTATTACCATTTATACCCTTTCTGTTTCTTTTACCATAAATTTTTGGGTTATTTTCTTAGTGATTGCACTGAGGATTACAATTAACATCATAGCTTAAGGTATTTAGTTTGGACTAATATCACCTTACTTTTAAAAGGATACAAAAACCTTGTTCCTATATAATTACTTTGTGTTGTTATTTTCATAAAATTTTATCTGTGTACATTGTGTGCCCATAAACACATTTTTATATGATTGCTTTATGGAATTGTCTTTTTTGTTATACAAATCAATTTTATTGATACATATTAATAAAATCTACAATTCATTCAAAGTGTACAATAAATGGCATTTGGTATAACCATATAGTTGTGCATTCATCACTTTAATCATTATTAGAGTATTTTCATTATTTCAATAATAATAATGATAATAAACAACAACAAAAAATGACTAGAAAACAAACAAACAAGAAAATTACTCACCTCTCAAACTCTCTCTGTTTCCCCTGCTGTACATAGCTGCTATTTCTGGCTATTCTTGCACAATTATTTATTTGTTCATTAAGCAGTTTTATTGAGCTATGTTTACATATCATATGATCTATTCAAAATGTATAATCAATGGCTTTTAGTATATTCACAATATTGTACATTCCACTCAAAAATTTTAAAACAATTTCTTTATTCCAAAAAGAAAGACTCCACACCTCTTAGCATTCCTTTCCCAGCCCTACATAACCACTAATCTAATTTCATCTTTATAAATTGATCTATATTTACATTTCATAGAAATGGAATCATACAATAAGTAGTGCACTTTGTCAGGTCTCCTTCACTTGGTATAATATGTGGGGTTTTTTGGTCTGATATTAACATTTCATGGTATTATCCCACATGTTTGGCTTCAAAGAAAAATGGTCTAATATATGCAATTTTATCCATATCCATATTTCACATAATATATTTATATTAAGGGTGGAAAGGCAGCCAACTCAATGGGAGAAAATATTTGGCAATCGCATATCTGATAAAGATTTAATATTCATGATATATAAGGAATATAAGGAGATCATACAACTCAACAATAAAAAGACAGACTATGTGATTAAAAAATGGGCAAAAGACTTGAAAAGACAACCGTCCAAAGAAGAAATACAAATGGTAAAAAAACACACGAAAAAGTGTTCAATATCACTAGTGATTAGGGCAATGCAAATCAAAACTACAATGAGATATCATTTCACACCTACTAGACTGGTCACTATTAAAAAGTCAGGAAACTAAATGTTGCAGAGGATATAGAGAGATAGGAATGCTTATTCACTGTTTGTGGGAATGTAGAATGGTACAGCTCCTGTGGAGGACTGTTTGGCACTTCTTAAGGAAGGTGAATATAGAATTGCCATGGGATCTGACAATACCATTGCCAGGTATGTACCCAAAAGAACTAAGAACAGTGACACAAATAGCCATTTGCACACCAATGTTCATAGCAGCATTATTCATGATAGCCAAAAGATGGAAACAACCCAGGTTTCCATCAATGGATGAATGGGTAAACAAATTTTGGTGTATACACATGATGGAACATTATGCAATGGTAAGAATAAATGAAGTCATGAAACATATGACAACATGGATGAAACTGGAGGACATTATGTTGAGTCTGCAAGTCAGACACAAAAGGACAAATACTGTATGATTGCACTATGATCAATTTGTCCATTAAGTAAGAAGGGAAAAAGAGTGTTACATATAAAAACCACATTTATATTGTCTCAATTTTTGTTTAGCTGGAAATGATTAAATTCTTCACTTTTGAAAGATAGCTTTGTGAGATATCAAATTCTTAATTGGCACTTGTTTTCTTTCAGTACTTTGAATATACTGATATCCCACTGCTTTCTGGCCTCTTATGGTTTCTGATGAGGGATCAGTGTTGCTCTTTTTGAGGATCTCTTATTTTGACCCTTTCTTGGTGCTTTCAAGAGTCTTTGTTTTTGGCTTTCAAGAGTTTGATGTTATCTCTAGGTGTGGATCTCTGAGTTTTTTCTACTTATAGTTCATTGAGATTCTTGGATGTGTAGATAATGTTTTTCATCAAATTAGGAAATTTGCAACCATTATTTCTTAAAATATTCTTTCTGTTCCTTTTTATATCTCTTCTCTTTCTGGAACTCTCATTATGCATATGCTGGTATGTTTATGATATCTCACATGGCTCTGAGGTTCTGTTCATTTTTCTTCATTTTATTAATCTTTCTATTCTTCAGACTGGATAAGCTTAATTGATTTATTTTCAAGTTCACTGATTCTTTCTCCTGTCTGCTCATATTTACTGTTGAACTCCTCTAGGGAATTTTAATTTCAGTTATTGTACTTTTCAATCCCAACTTTATATTTATTTCTTTTTTATTATTTCTCTTTCTTTATGGTTTTTCTCTATTTGATAAGACACCATTAGCATACTTCCCTTCCACTCTTTAGATGTGGTTTTTTTCACTTCTTTGAACATATTCAAAGTGACTGATTTATAGTTACTCTCAAGTAATTCCAATTTCTGGATTTCCTCATGGACAGTTTCTATTGATAGCTTTCCCTTGTGTGTGGGTCATACACTTTTTGATTTCTTTAGCTATCTCATAATTTTTTGTTAAAAAGTGGACATTTTAAATAACATAATGTGAAAACTCAAGGAAATCAGTTTCTCCCTCTCCTACAGGGTTTGCTGTTCTTGTTTTTTGTAGTTGCTGTTTCTTTTTTTAGTGATTTTTCTGGAATATTTTTGCAAAGCCTCTATTCTTTGTCATGTATGCTTATGATAGTCTTTGCTTGGTTAGCTTAGTGGTAAGGTAATGATATAATAGAGATTACCCTAACTGCCTGGAAACAGTAAGTTTCCCAGCCTTTTTTGAGGGGCTTTATATACATGTGGCACATGCCTTCAAAACTCAGAAAGTTGACAGCTCTGCCTTAGCCTTCTCTTGCTGCTTGTTCAGAACCTCAAAGTTACCCAAAGGGAAGAGTTTAGGGCCTTTTCTGAGCATGTATACAGTCCTGGACATGCTCCCAGTCCTGAGCATAACTCATATGTGGAATCACCAAAAGTACACAATTTGTATATCATAGCTTGTACATGCATAAATAATTAATTTTGTTCTTACCCAAATAGTGGAAACACTGTGCAAAACTAACTCAACTATTTTTATTTCACTTTTGGTACATGCATAGTTTACCAACTTCTCTATCTTTGGCTTACTGATGAGTAAGGAATGACTGAAAGGTAAAAGGAAGATGTGTTGCCCTATCTATCCCTTTCCTCTCTGTGGTCATTTTCAGTGTTAGTAATTAGTTAATGGAGGGAAATAACAAAAGTAAGAAATGGTGTGACAGGGTTTCCCAGCCATTCATGTTTGTCTTTTCGTGTTTGAAGCAATTTCTTGTTTGAACAGAAAGCATGCCTCTCAGGACCATCAGTGTCCCTACTTATTCAGATATAGATAAAATATGCTTCCCTATACTTAATTTGAGTCTTGTTTAACTTCCAGGCATCACAGTTCCACCAGAATTATTTGCTCTTGGGGCATTGTGAATGCTAAATGCAAATGGAGTAATAAGGACCAATGACCATGAATATTGCACATATCTCCTCTATCATGTACATATTCTATTATCCCATTGGACTTGATTTACAAAACACAAGTTCAAAGGTAAATTTATTAGAATTTCAAGTTAACTGTCACAGAGCATTAAATCAAGTGTGGGGGAAGCAGACTTAGCTCAACTGATAGAGCATCCACATACCATGTAGGAGGTCCAGGGTTCAAACCCAGGGCCTCCTGACCCATGTGGTGAGCTAGCCCACGTGCAGTGCTGATGTGCACAAGGAGTGCCGTGCCATGTAGGGGTGTCCCCCACATAGGGGAGCCCCATGCACAAGGAGTGTGCCCTGCAAGGAGAGCCACCCTGCACAAAAAAAGCACAGCCTGCCCAGGAGTGGCACCGCACACACAGAGGGCTGATGCAGCAAGATGATGCAACAAAAAGAGACATGAATTCCCAGTGCTGCTGACAAGAATACAGGCATACACAGAAGAACACACAGTGAATGGACAGAGAGAGCAGACAGTGAAGGGTGGCAGGGGTGGGGGGAGGAGGGAGAAAAATAAATAAAAAATAAATCTTAAAAAAAATCGATGTGGGACCTTGTGTGATGGCACAGACCTCAAACCCATGAAGTCAGCCCTATCAGGCAAACATTGCTAAAAATGCCTACCCAGTCAGCCTCCTTTACTCCTTTATGGAAAACAAAAGGTTTTTTTGTTGTTCATAGAATCAATATGCCTAGCTAAAATTCCACATGTCCTACCTTTTCTTGAAGTTAGAGTGGCTTGTATGAGACAGTTCTGACCAATGAAATAGAAGTAGAATTCTACTGCAATTTCTGGAAAATTTCTGCTTTCAAGGTATATCCTTTCCTCCTTGTTTCTTCTTTTTATTCCTGCCTGAAATGTGGATGTGAGACTGCATGGGGGCAGCCTGTACACATGAATTAATGAACATGAAGGCAAAGAATATGTGATCAGGAGGTTGGTATAGAAAGCTAAAAGGAACCTGTGTCTCCCAAGCCTCTACAATATCCCTAGACTGCAATCCTCCACCTCTTAAAATCAAAGTATTTTAATGGCCATAGATTTATAGTATGTTTTTCAATCTGTTAGAGCAATGCCTCAGTCTCTTGTTTTTATAGTCTTAGTTATTCTTACCCATGTTTGCTTCTGTGTGAATTATAGAACAAGCTTGCCAAGCACCATGAAATCTCAGTGGAATTTTGGTTCAGATTGCATTGAATTCATAGATTAATTTGGGAAGAATTGAAATATTTAAAGTTTTAGTATTTCCATCTATGAACATAGCATACACGCCATTTATTCAGATTTTCTCTTATATCCTTCAGTAGATTTTTAGTTTTATTAATATAGGTCTTCCACACTCTCATTAGTTTTATTTCCAGTTATTATAGCTATGATTACTATTGTGAATGGGATTTTTTTACATTATATTTTTAATTGGTTTTTGCTAATTTATTATAAAGCTATTATTTTTAATTGATTTTGTATTCAGCCAGTTGGCTAGATATTTTATTTCCTTTAGATGATTTCTAAGATCTCATTTTTACTCTAGGATAGCTAGAACTTAAGTGTTATAGAACTTTATAACTGGAAGATGTTATATCTGATCCACCTCTAAGGAAAGGCTTCATGGAAGTGGTGATATTTTGCTGTCATCATTACCCAAGGTTTTCTAATTCTTCTGGTGGGAATGTCTCCACATTTGCTTGTTCATTTTTAGTGACAGACTTTTTTAGGGACCCTTCAGTTTCCTCTGCATTTCTTTATGTTTCCATTTTATCTCCAGAATTATTCCCAAAGGTGATATGTAAGGACAACCTTTCCACCAACTAAGAAATATTGCTTCAGAAAATCTCAAAACATCACGGGCACTGCACTCACCATCAAGGAGGTATTTTGTTTTTTTGCCTGCTTTTAAATGGTAATCAATATCTTCTGTTGTCCCAAAAACCAGAGATCTAAGACACAAATTCAGCTTCCCCTTGCTAGGAAACATATTGAGGGGCTACAGCCAAGGTTTACATTAAGTATTTCAGAGTTTTGACTTATTGAATTAAAATTGAACTTACCAATGCTTTTGAAAGAATGACTGTTAGATAAGAAATCATATCATCATCTTTCCCTCTATGCCCCTTAATTATATCCCCAAGTTCCTATGAAATGTGTCTATTATTAAACAATACAGATTTATTATTTTACAGTTCTGGAGAAAAGAAGTCCAAATTGGGATGGTAGGGAGCCTTTCCTTCTGGAAGCTTAGAGTAGAATCCACTGCTTTACCTTTTCCAGCTTTTAGACTCTGCTTGCATTCCTTGTCTCCTAGCCCTGACTCGCTTGAGACCTTTGCTTCTGTCCAAAGTCACCTTGAATGATGCTGAACCTTCTACCTCCCTCTTATAAGGACCCTTATGATTACTTTGGGTCCTTCTGGATAATCTCTCCGTCTCAAGGTACTTAATCACATCTGCAGAGTTCCTTTTGCTGTGTAAAATACCATATTAATAGGTTTCTGTGGACATGGACATCACTGGGGAAGGGGCATTGTGGCAGTTTGAAATTATATTATGAATCCCAAAAAGAGAAATATTATGTTTGTAAACTATTCCTCTGGGTATGCTACCTTTGATTGCATTAAATCCAGTTGAAGGACCTTTGATTAGATTACTTGATAAGATTGCTTTAGGGCTTTTGATTGGACATGTCAGTGTCAGTGAGGCATGGTTCAGATTGAGCCTCTATGCTCTTGCTGGGTCTGATATAAACAGAAACACAGAAAGAGACTCACTGAGACAGACAGAGGAAAAAGGAAGCTGGCATATTTGATTCAGCAATGTGGGAGAGAAGACTGCAGAAAAACAGAAACCCCTGAGAGGCTCAAAGAGGTTAGGTCCACAGAGCAGCTCAAGAGGAGCCCAAAGGGGAAGGCTAAGACCTCTGCAGAGATCAGCAGCCATCTTGTTTCACCATGTGGTAACAATGCCTGAATCAACAGTAGCTGACATTGGTAAGAAAGTCCCAGTTATTGTGCCCTGATTTGGATTTTTCATGGTCTTAGAACTATAAGCTTTTACCTCAAATAAATACCTTTTATAAAACCCAATGCATTTCTGGTACTTTGCATTGGCAGACCTTTGACAAACTAAAATAGGCATTATTTAGGCTACCACAATCATGAACAACAGCTAACACTTATTGAATTTTTTTTTAGTGTCCCTAGCACCATTCTATACATGTCATTTATATTGAATCACAAAAAAAAATTTGATATCATTCGCCCCACTTTAAGGTAACAACAGTGAGACACAGAGAGTTTAAGAACTTGCCCTAGGTCACACAGATAAGCTTTCAACCCAGGTGAGTTGACTCCAAAGCCCAAACCTCTTCATCAGTATGCTCTAGGGCCTCTTGTGAAGTGAATAATTTGATCCACTAGACTTTGAGGAAGCAGAGGCTCCTAAATACAATTTTTGAAGAGGCAGTGATTTTATATTAACAACAACAACAAAATGACAGTGCAAACAGTCATGTGGAGAGGCCCATACAAAAGAGGGTTGACTCTCCCACCAAACCTCTAATGGAATTCTAGTAGAGCCTATAGATGACTGCAGCCATCTCAGTGCCTCAGATGACACAAGAAACAGAAGAATTACCCAGATAACCAACAGAATTGTGATGGAGAATGAATTTTTTTAAGCCTGTAGATGTGAGGGTAGTTTCTGATGTAGCAATAGATAATTAAAATACCAGGACAACTATATTTCTATAGTACAGGGACACTATGCTCTCATTGCTCTGCTGCAAAACTGTCAGTGGGATCACAGATTCTGGGTCAAGGGGAAAGTTACTCATCCAAGGATAAGCCATTGAATGGGGTTCCTGAAGCTTGAAATAGTATCCTTGCAGGTCAGAGAACATATTTTTCTGAGTGTGTGGATGTGAGTAGTTGGAGAAGGGGATTTCTGGTTCCTCCTGCTGGTTTGAACTGAAAACATGAGTCTCAATGCCCCCGCCTCCCCCATCTCTCTCTCTTTCTTTTCTCTCTCTCTCTACCTCCACCCACCCACCCTTTCAAGTAATTAGTAAGGGAGACATGCTTTCTTTTCTGCTTTACAATAGTCTTACCTCTTCCTTCTGTTTTTTTTTTTGTGTTTGTTTTCCAATTTTTCAACTTCTCTCTTGACTTCCTATCCTTGAACCAAGCCCCTTTTTAGGTCTGGTTCTCCACTATAAGCAAAAACGAGAACGTGGAATAAAATAGAACCCACCCCTGAAACCAGGTGACTTCAGTTACCCAAAGAGAGCCTCCTTTAAGACTCCTCTGTCTGAGCTTGGAGGTTCTTGCAGAAGATGCCATGTATGGATTCATAAGAGACTCATACACTTGTCATGAGAGAAGAAATCAACATGATCAAGTGGCTTGAAGAAACAGCCTGAGAGGGCCTCGGAAGGCAGATGACACCCTTCTTACTCCAAACTGCTCTTCTCTCCACCCCTATATCCTGCCCTCTTTCTAAGACCCTATGGAATACTAGAAAGGCATCTATGAATACTTGATCCATCATGAGATTCTTGTGCTTCAGAGTGTGTTTAGAGAGAGCAGATGAGTAAAAGAGATGGAATCAGATTTATCTGAGGGATAAGTGGGAGGAGCAGCAGTGATGATAGGGGAAAGGGGAAATGCCACTGGAGTGTTTACCTCCCTCCTCATATTCTCTTTATCTATCACCTATCAGTATAAATTCCATTCTGGACTGACATTGGGATTCATAGGAGGAACAGGGATGGCGTGTAAGTGTCTACTTGTCTAAATCAACAGTAGTACTACTGCAGGAAGGGGAAATGGAAGCTGGGAAGATTATGTAAGTCTCAGTATTCAGAAGAAAACTCACTCTGTATTTGCTAGCCTTGCTCAGAGACTGTGAATATTCTGATTTTGTAGAATAAGGTATAGTTGATTACATAAAGCACGTGTAGACAGCTTGAAAAAGGATGGTTGGATTGTTTATTTCATTAACAATTCTTTATTAGTCCTTGTCTGTCAAGTTCTTTTCGAAGCACTTTGTAAATATTAGCTCCTCTCATAACAATTCTGTGAGGTAGATAATCAAAGGACAACATTATTTTCGTCTCCATTTTGCACATGAGGAAACTGAGGCACACAAGGATTAAGGACCTTTCTCAACATAGAGCTGCCAGTCTTAGCAAATAAAAATACAGGCTGTTCTGTTAAATATAATTTTCAGAATCATAATAGATGACCTTTTAGTATAAACATGTCCCAGATGCCACATGCTTTTATTAACAAACCAAATATTGGAATGCAACATTTGGGAAATATACTGGACAACTATTCCTTATTTATTTGAAATGCAAATTTAACTGGGGGGGGGGGTCTGTATTTTATCTGGCAACCTGAACTCTAAGTACAGATTTTTGGTAAGTGGTGAGCTGGGCTCGGAACCCCAAAAATGAAGTTAACTCTACATTGAAGACTGGAATGCCAATGCAGTAAGACAAAAAATTAATCAAGTTATATTTTCTCAGGTATAGGCTCTTTGAAAAAGAGTAAGAAGTACTTTCTTTTTTCTCTTTTGGAAGGATGACCAGGGATTTGTGTCCAGTGGTCTAAACTTCCCTAGAACCAGAAGATTGAGAAGCTTCCGTTTTCCCAAGTCTAGGTTCCTGAGGCCATAGGCTGGATTGTCTAAAGGAGTTTCTTAGAGTTAAAAAGGTCCAATCAAAGTTTGGTAACTGCCCCTCGGTTGGAAGAACTCAAAAAGGACTGGCTGCCTCTGTATTTGGAGAGGATAGGTATTGTACGTCACTCAGGAATCAAGCCAAGAGCCCCACAACCCAAGCAAGTTTGGCACAGAGAAAACACAACTGTGTACTTTCCAGTGGAGTGTGGGGGAAGCAAGTGAAGAGCCCAAGAAGGGGTGCTGTAACACCACCCTGATTTTTCTGAATGGTGAAATTCATGAGTAAAGTAGTGAATTTCCCTTCAGCACTGTGTGCTGGGGGCAAATCCACTCAGTTTTATTAAAATTAATATAACATTTAATGAAAAGGTACTGTGTGCCTGGCACTTAGCGTATATTTTCTCATTTAATTCTTCCAACAACCGTATTTCCATATAGATCAGGTCAAAGTGTTTTCATTTCCAAACACAGATCTACCTAAGGCTCAGGTTC
Source organism: Dasypus novemcinctus (assembly GCF_030445035.2). Taxonomy (NCBI): domain Eukaryota; kingdom Metazoa; phylum Chordata; class Mammalia; order Cingulata; family Dasypodidae; genus Dasypus; species Dasypus novemcinctus. Next base: position 40,478,882 of record NC_080679.1, read on the forward strand.
TTAACCACCCCTATTATACCACCTCTTTCAAGTAAAAAACAAATTTAAAACTTGGTTTAAAGTCAAGAATGAGAATTAGGAAGGTTTTTCTCCCTAGGATAGGCAGAGGAAAATCATTCTTAAACATCAAGTGCTGCTGGATTAAAGAGATTATATTTCAAATAGAGTTGATATTTTAATATTGAAATGCTCTTCTTTTAAAAATCCTGGATTTAAAATTTTAAATGAAGGAGGTGACACCATCAATATGGCAATTTAAGACATATTCTGGAATTGCCTACTTTCAGAATCAACTAATGAAAGAAAATATCCAATCTGCTTGGAACTCTGGAGTACAATAGACACTGGGAAAGGAATCCAAAAAAACTGAAAAGAAGGAAAAATCCACACCAAAATCAGGTAAGAGATTTATGTCCTTGACTTGTCAGTCCAGACCCCTCTCCCTCACTGGGTCCTGTGCAGCTTAAGAGTCACACAGAGGCATCACAGTCCAGGACCCTCCTTCCACAGATGAAGACCATAGAGGCACTCACAATAGTGACTTAGAACCTCACACATATCCAGGACAGGCACCGAAGTCTGCAGAGACCCAGAGCAGAACACAAGTAGCTGAGGAGTTCCATATACAAAAGTGCCCCCAAAGAAAAAAGAAACTGTAGCAGAATTGTTGGCAAGAGATGCACACACTTAGTCCAGTCTCTGTTTATTGGACGATCTAAATGCAAAATGGACCTTTCTGGATTGACTCCACCTGGCTTCCCAAGGCAGAATACCTTAACAAGGAAGAAACCAGAGGTAGAAAAGCCTCATGGGGAAAAAAGCAGGAGGTACTGAACTGCTGTAAGACAGAATGGGTTCCAGAACTGGAAAGGGGACACTGAGTAAGGAAGAAAATTTAAACAAATCATAGGATCTGGAGAGAAAATTCTGCACAAAACAAACAGAAAAGATCAAGATTCCCAGAGAAGGAAGAGAGGAAAGAAAGCTTTTTCCTGGAGATGAAACAATTTCTCACAAAAGGGCAATCTTAAAAATTATATCACATATACAGGGCAGTGATCGGGTACAGAAGAGCTGGGGAAACCTGAACAGTTAAACATAGGCTACTCTAAGGGTCCAGAAAAGTTGGACTGAGTGTCAAAGAAAGGACTTAACACAAAGCCAATCAATAATAAAACACTAGGCAAGAGGGAGAAACTGACCTTCACATTTAATGCATCAAAATAATTAGATGCCCAGACATTAGCAAAAAATTACAAACCATATCAAGAAACAGGAAGATATAGCTTAGTCAAGATAACAAATTAAAACTTCAGAGAAAACATAGAATTGGAGACAACTAATCAAAGAATTTCTAATAAATCTCCTAAATTAATTCAAGATGCTGAAGGAAAGTAAGGATAAAAATAAACTAAGGTGGATATAGAACTAAAGGATATTAAGAAGATAACGTGAGGATAAAGAATTTGAGTGTTTAAGAAAAACAGAAATTATGAGGGTGAAAGGCATAATAACAGAGATTAAAAATACACTAGAGGGAAGTGGACTTGGCTCAATGGATAGGGCATCCGCCTACCACATGGGAGGTCCATAATTCAAACCCAGGACCTCCTTGACCCATGTGGAGCTGGCCCACGTGCAGTGCTGATGCATTCAAGGAGTGCTGTGCCAGGCAGGGGAGCCCCATGCACAAGGATTATGCCCTGTAAGGAGAGCTGCCCAGCCCGAAAGAGAGTCCAGCCTGCCCGGGAGTGGCACTGCACATGTGGAGAGCTGATGCAGCAAGATGATGCAATAAAAAGAGACACAGATTCCCGTGCCGCTGACAAGAATAGAGGCAAACAAAAGAATACACAGCGAATGGACACAGAGAGCAGACAACTGGGGGGCGGGGGGGGGGGGGTGGTGGTGGAGAGAAATAAATACAAAAGAAAAAAAAATACTAGATAAAACAGGAGATTTGAACAGACTGAAGAAAGAATCTGCAAACCAGAAGGCAGGATAATTGAATCATATAGCCAGAAGAACAGATAGAGAAGTAAAACTTTCACTATTTGCAGATGACATGACCCTATATGTAGAAAGCCCTGAAAAATCTACAACAAAGCTTCTAGAGCTGGTAAATGAGTTCAGTAAAATAGCAGGATATAAGATCAACATGCAAAAATGAGTAGCATTTCTGTACACTAATAATGACCAATCTTAGGAGGAAATCAATAAAAAAGTTCCATTTACAATAGTAACTAAAAATCAAGTATCTGTGAATAAATTTAACTAAGGATGTAGAAGAATCATACAAGAAAACTACAAAACTTTAATTAAAAAAAAAAATCTAACAAGACCCAAGTAAGTGCAAAGATATTCTGGGTTCATAGACTGGAAGACTATGTATTATTATGATGTCAATTCTACCCCCAAATTATTTACAGATTCAATGCAATCCCAATAAATATTACAACAGCTTACTTTGCAGAAAAGGAAGAGCCAATGCCTTAGTCTGCCAAAGGGGTGCTGATGCAAAGTATCAGAAATCTGTTGGCTTTTATAAAGGGTATTTATTTGGTGTAAAAGCTTACAGTTCCCAGGTTGTGAACAGTTTAACTCAAGGAGCCATCAAAGATGCTTTCTCACCAATGTCAGCTACTGTTGATCCTGGCATGTTGCCATTGAAGCAAGATGGCTGTTGCTCTCTGCCCAGTTTTCTCCTTCCCCTCCAGGCTTCCTTACTCATGTGCAGCTGCTCTTCTGTCTTCCTGATTTCAGCTGCAGGCTGGCATAGGGCTTGTCTCTTTGGGCTTTCTATATCAGTCTTAGTTGTTCTACTCTCTTCCTAAGGTCAACTGTAAGCTATCAGGCAAATAGCTCATCTCTCCCTAGGGCTACAGACGTTTGAGCCTTCCTCTTTCTCTGACATGGCAGGATCAAAAATGATAGAACTCTCTCTTCCTGTGTGTCTGCCTGTCTGTCCAAGTGAGTCCATTTATATTAGACCTAGCAAGAGGGCAGGGACTCAACTTGAGTCACATCTTATTATGGCATATTGAATCAAAGCCCTAAAGTGAGTTTATCAAGGAATCTAATCAAAGTCCTCTCAGCTGAATTTAATGCAATCAAAGGGTATCACCCCCAGAGGAATAGATTAGCTTATATACATAATCCTTCTCTTTTTTGGGATTCGTAAGATAATTTCAAACTGCCACAGCCAATCGTCAGATTTATTTGGAAGATAAGGGACCCCAAATATCCCAAACCATCTTGGAAAAGAAGAATGAAGTTGGAGGACTCAAGCTTCCTGACTTTAAAAATTTATTACAAAACAGTATGTTACTGGCACAAAGATAGATATATAGACCAATGGAGTCAAATTGAGAGTTCAGAAATAAATCCTCACATCTATGGCCAGCTGACTTTTACAAGGCCAACAAGTCCACTCAACTGGGAAGGAATGAATAGTTTCCTCAACAAATGGTTTAGGGAGAACGGGATAGCCATAAGCAAAAGAATGAAGAAAGACCCCTGTCTCACACCATATACAAAAATTAACTCAAAATGGATCAAATTAACTCAAAATTGATCACTATAACACTCCTAGAAGAAAACAAAGGAATCCTGCATTAGACAGTGATTTTTCAGACTTTACACCCAAAGCGCAAGCAATAAAAGAAAAAATAGGTCTATGGGACCTCATCAAAATTTTAAAAAATTGTGCATCAAAGGACTTTATCAGGAACATGAAAGACAGCCTACTGAATGGCAGAAAATATCTGGAAACCATATATCTGATATGGGTTTAATATTCAGAATATGTAATGAGATTCTACAATTCAACCGTAAAAATACAAACAACCCAATTTAAAAAAGGGCAAAAGACTTGAATACACATTTCTCCAAAGAGAATATACAAATGGCTAAAAAGCAAATGAAAAGATGCTCATCATCACTAGTTATTAGGGAAGTACAAATCAAAACCACACTAAGATACCATTTCACACCCACTAGAATGGCTATTATTAAAAAACAAGAAAACTATAAGAGTTGACAAGGATGTGGAGAAATAGAAATTCTCATTCATTGCTGATAGGGATGTAAAATGGTACAGCCAGTATGGAAGACAGTTCGGCAGTTCCTCCAAAAGCTAAATATATAATTTCCATATGACCTAGCAATCCCATTATTCTTTCCCAAAAGAATTGAACAGGGACTTAAATAGATATTTGCACACTGCTGTTGATAGCGGCATTATTCACAATTGCCAAAAGATGGAAGCAGCTCAAATATCCATCAACTGAAGAATGGATAAACAAAATATGGCATTAAAAAGAAATGAAGTGGGAAGCGGATTTGGCTCAACTGATAGAGCATCCGCCTACCACAAGAGAGTTCCAGGGTTCAAACCCAGGGCCTCCTGATCCGTGTGATGAGCTGGTACTCATCACATGCAGTGTGATGTGCGCAAGGAGTGCTGTGCCATGCAGGGGTGTCTCCTATGTAGGGGAGCTCCATGCGCAAGGAGTGTGTCCTGTAAGGAGAGCTGCCCTGGTGAAAAAAGTGCAGCCTGCCCAGAGTGGCACCACACACATGGAGAGGTGATGATGCAGCAAGATGATGCAACAAAAAAGAGATGCAGTTTCCCAGTGCTGCTAACAAGAATACAAGCAGACACAGAAGAACACACAGTGAATGGACACAGAGAGCAGACAACTGGGGGGGAGGGGGGAAGGGGGGCAGGGAGAGAAATAAATAAAAACCAAAAAAAAAAAAAAAGAAATGAAGGTCTGCTTCATGTGACAACCTGGATGAACCCTGAGGACATCATGTTTAGTGGAATAAGCCAGATATAAAAGGACCTCTCTGATATGAAATATCTAAAATAAGCAAATTCATAGGGTCAGAATCTAGAATCTAGATCACCAAGGGCAGGGTAGGAGGTAGGGAATGGGGAGTTAATGCCTAAATTGCACAGAATTCCAATTTGGTTGATGGTAAAGTTTTGGTAATGGATGGTGGTGCTGGTAGCACAACCTTGTGAATGTAATTAACAGTATTCATGTAAATGTGTTTAAAAGGGGCAAATTTTAGGTTGTATATATGTTACTAGAATAAAAGTTAAAAGAAAAACAGGACTGTTCATCACAATGAACCGTATTGTAAACAATGGACTATAATTCATAGTACAATTGTAAAAATATTCTTCATGAATTACAACAAATATATTACACTAATGCAGGTGTTAATAATAGAGTGGTATATGGGAATTGCATATTTAATATTTAGGCATGCTATTTCTGTTAACCTACAACTTCTCTAACAATAACAATTAAAAAATTGACATAAACACCCAGCTTGGTGGAACATTAGTTGAAAATGGACTTCTCTCTGCATCACAGATTCTGGTCTTATCTCTGCATCCTTCCTCTGGATGGGTTGCTGCAGTCGTGACTGAGTCAACATTTCTTGACAGTCAGTGCTCCTGTGGACCCACGAAGGGAACTATGGGGACTGGCAATTCAGGGCAGTCAAATAAGTCAACGATGTTTACAATGTGAATCAGCAATTACGAGACTTTTTTTCCCCTAAAAAGTCACATCTTTCATATAAGCAATACTAATTATGCTGTTTAGTTCTGTTTTTCCAAGGAGAATGACAAGAAAAATGCATAACCAAGGGATTGGTTGACAGAAGTGAAGAAATATGAGACAACTAAAACAGAATGAAAAATAATGAGAAAAATGATTAAAAGAACTGACTTGCGTGGTTTGCTCTACTGGTAATGAGCCTGAACTAAATGAAGAAGTTGCATGTATTTATGGAATCTGCAGGAGATGTGGGGGAAGCAGTTTCTCCCAATCTCTAACTGGATTTTGTTTTCAAACTGGGTAGATAATGTGAAAGCAGCATAAATAAGCTATCCTGGGGCATTCTAGCAGTGGCCCTACGGGAGGAGCTGGCCCCACAGATAATTTCTGTTTTTTATTTTCCTGTGCTTGGATTCCATTCTGCCTTAGACTTACCTGGAATTTTACAGGTATTCTTACGGATTCCATTGATCCCTAGTTCCATCCTCCCACACCTGCTTGTTCATTGCCTCCCTCTACTCTACCCTCAATCCTCCTTAACAAGAATCTATATTTATCTGCTCAATCTCCCTTCTGCCCTGGATTAGTCTCCTGCAGCTGCTGTAATAAATTATCACAAATCGGCTGCTTTAGAACAAGAGAAATTTATTCTTTCACATTTCCAGAAGCCCAAAGTCCAAAACCAAGGTGCCGTCTCCCTCTGAAGGCTCTAGGGGAGGAGCCTTCTTGTCTCTTCCATCTTCTGGTAGCTCCAGGTGTTCCTTGACTTGCACCTGCAGAACTCTAGCCTCTGCCTCTGCCTTCTCATGGCCTTCACCTCCTCTCCCTCCGCCTTTTTCTTATATGGACACTTGTTGGATTTAGGGCCCACCAGGACAATCTAGGATAATCTCATTTTGAGATTCTTAATTATATCTTCAAAGACTTTTTTTTTTTGGAAATAAGGTCACATTCACAGGTTCCAGGTGGACAGATGTTTTGAGCACTATTGAACCAACTACATCTCTCTCCCTAAATACTTGCTTTCTAGGAAAGAAACTAATCAATAAAAGAAGTATCTGTTTATAATCCACCAAGATATTTTAAATGACCCCTTTCTCTCCTTGCCAATCTCCTTATAAGCTAAACCTGTTCAAGATCACCTTATACCTCAAAACCCCCTTGAGACTCATAGTCTACTTGGCTTTAGGGTTCTAAATACTCAGCTGGTTCTAGTAAGTATCCCTTCCATCGAACTTTCTTCATCACTTTGCTATGTCGATCATCTTAGTTTTCAAAGTCAGTGACTATATATCTTAGCTTACAGGTCTCGGTCTGGTTTTAAGCTTGATTGTCCCAGTGTCCTTTTTTGCTTAACATCCCCTTTAACTCTCAAACCCACAGTTTAGATAGATGATAAATGATACAGTCCCTGCAGTTTGAGCAATATCTTTGGGAGGGAGGACTTGAGGGACAGTTGAGTAGATAGGATTCTGCTTGGTGAGTCCTGAGGAGGGAAGGCCTTTGTTTGAACATGGAAATTTGGAGGCTAACTTTGGAGTGGGGAAGATCCGAAGACAGAGCTGGCATACAGAATATGTAGATTAACATGTAGATTAACACCAGCCTTCTGGTTCCCTGACTAGGAGAAGATTCGGCATCTCTTAACAGCTTGGACCTCAATTTTCTTATCTGAAATAGTCTAAGAGCAACTAACTTCCGACGTTCTGAGTCTCTGATGCAATCTTATTATTTGGTTTGTTGAAATACGGTCTATATAAGTTCACAAGCAGAAGGCTACCTACAATGATTTGGTGACAATTTAGGGGACTTTCTGTCTCTTCCACACAAGGAAACAAGGGATTCTTTCAGAGAATGTGTTCATGAGACCATGGCCTTACCTTCACCTCTCAGAGAGTCTCTCTTAACACATAAAAAAACACAATGAACTATTTAAAGAGCTCAGCATATTGTTCAGTTTGGGTGATGTTTCTTATCACCCTCACAATCCAATAAGTCACCAATGAGAGCATGAAACGATACAAACACTTTGGAAAACAATTTGGCAGTTTCTTAAGAGGTTAAATTTATCCCTACCTTATGACCCAAGGAAAGTAAAAATTTATGTTCACAATAACTGTGGTACAGAATATTTAGAGCAATACTATATAGCCAGAGGCCGGAATATTCTCAAATATTAATCAACAGAAGAATTGATAATCACATTATGCTAGATCATGTACTGGAATACTAATCAGCAATTTAAAAAGGAATTATTGATCAAATCAATTGATCAAACAATCAATCCCCAGGTCTTGTGGATTCTACTTCCAAAATATATCTGCTTCTTTCTATCTCATTATAACCATTCTGGTCTTAGCTCCCATAATCATCCCTGGCTCCTGTAACTTGGCATCATCTCTTCTGCTCTTCCTTCTTCAGATCCATTCCCCACACAGCAGCCAGGGTGAGCTTCTAGAAAGATGGATCTGATCTTGGTACCTATTTGCTAAACCCTTTAGTGACTGCCCCTTTCCTTTTGGATAAATTCTACAATCGCCTCCATAGTTCACAAAGCCCTGCCAAGTCTGTTCCCATCCTGGCATCCCTGCTGCTGCTGCTCCTTTGCTCCTTGATTTTCTCCAGGGTCTCCAATGTCTCAAATTCCCTTAGGTTTCTTCACCCTTTCCAAGGTTGTTCTTCTACATGTAGCATGCTTGTTTCCCTCTTCACCTGGTCAACTAACCCCTGTATCTCCTCCGGAAGAGGAGAAATCTTAAGAAGTTGGTCCTCACCCACATTTTAGGTTGGAATTCTATGTTATGCTTTCTCGTGGCATCCGTGCTTTCCCTTTATAGCACTGTCACAATGATGATACAGATTTTGGGGTGATTATTTGTTTATTTTTTGTACTGAATTCCTATTGCTACTATAATAAATGACCACAAATTTGTTATCTTACAGCTCTGGAGGTCAGAATTTTGAAATGGATGTCATGGGTTTCAAATCCTGGTGTCAGCAGGGCTGTGCTTTAGGGAGACTTTTGGGGGTGAATCTGTTTTCTTGCCTTTTCCAACTTCTAAGGGTCACTACATTTCTTGGCTTGTGGCCCTTTCCTCTATTTCAAAACCCAGTAATGTAGCATCTTTTTTCCTCTCTGACCTTTGCTTCATTGTAAAATCTTCTCCTGTGAGTCTGATTTATCTGATTTCTTCTTATAAGAAAATATGATTACATTGGGCCCACCTGGAAAATGCAGGATAATCTCCCCATCTCAATATCTGTCATTTAATTACACCTGCAAAGTCTCTTTTGCTGTATAAGGTAACATATTCACAGGTTCCAGAGATTAGGACATAGACCTCTTTAAAAACCATTCTTCAGCCTACCACATGTATCTTCTTTCAAAGTTTTAAGTTCCATGAAGGGCAGGAACCATGTCTGTCTCGTCCATTGCTGAACTCTGACTGTGTAGCATGGTGCCTTGCCCCAAATAGGTGCTCAGTAATTCAGTCACTGAATAAATTAATAACTTCATTTTAATAAAATAATAAATCGAGGCCATTTACATGCATATGACTAAAAAATATAATTTTTTATATTTATTTATCCATTTCATTTTCAAGTTTGGCACACAGTATCTGTAGCCCTGGAGCCATTAAGAAATGGTTACCTGTTCTAACTGAACTTCCTAGACTCAAGTCAAATTGTTCTGCAAAACCACCTGAACGATGACTCAGTGATTCACCAATTCTGTTCATAGAGTTTTTTGGCATTACATTCTCTTTGCCTAATCATCCAACACCCTAATTCCCTTGTACTCCTCCTTCTTTAGAAGTGTTCTCACTTGCCTCGTGAATGCTACAATTCACATGAATCAGCCTGTATCTTCAAACCCAACAAGCTTTTAAGAGATTTATGTCCCTGCAGTGTTCTTCCAGGCCAGATACCTTCAAGCTCTACTCCCAACTTCAATATCATTTCATTGGCAACTCCAAAAATGGAGAACCTGATATCAGTGTTCTGAGAGGCAGGTGATAGTTTAAAACATCAGAATAAGTACAACTCAGTATTATTAGTATGTTTTAACCACTGACATTTTTGGAATTTCCAAGGTTAGATTATGCAAGGAGAGGTGAAAGAAGTGTGTGTGTATGTGTGCTTAAAGCAGGGTCATAAAACAATTATACTGAATACATTTCAAAGCAGAAACTTTCTTAGATTAGTAAAATGAGGGAATTCTTCTAATTAACCAAAATGAAAATAGAGAAAAGCAATTCCTTGCTATCATGTAATCAAGAAAGAAAAAGTTGATTGTTTTTTTTGTTTGTTTGTTTGTTTTGACAGTTGTGTTGATCCTATGTAGACACAGGCTGGATGTGGAAGCATTAAGTATCTGACAAACAAAATAAGAAAAAGTCCGCCCCCCCCCCCCCCCCCCGCCTCCCCCTACCCTCAAATCAAGTAATAGTTAATTGCTTCCACCTAGCTTTGGTGGGATGTGGACCTACAGCATGATGGCTGGATAAATGAGGCTGCTGGAGCTTTATTCATTTCTCCCAGAGAAGCCAAGTAAATCAGGATTAGCTTCAACAATGCACTGTGCTGTTTAGCCAGGAGCAAGGTTCCCATGGAGCACAATGCATGTGCGTATTCAGCGCATTGCCTGTCTGTGCACATCCCCAGATGCAGAGAGAACTCTTACAACCCAAACTGGCAACCGTGGTTCTCCCGCTCTATTCCCACCAGGGTCAGGAAGAAGGATGCTCAGCCTCTGTATTTTATCTCATCTATTGCTGACTCTCTAATGCAACCCCCAAGGGGTCCATGGAAAGAGTTCAGGGGGTTCATGACCTTGAATTGAGAATTCAAAAAAATATTATTCTTGTGGGGATGTGTTGGTATGGGTGTGATCTATTTATTAAATAATGCATAGTATAGTGTGGTCTTAGTAAGGGGTCCATGGTTTCCATCTGACTGGACCAAAAAAGGTTAAGAACCCCTGCTCTAATGCAATTATCTGGGCAAAGGACTTGAATTTACTTGGAGGTTTTACATAGACAACATATTCAGGTTATTAAGGAATGTCCATTAATAAAGAACCATTTTGACTTAACTTCGGGTAGGCACAAGATATCCAAGCATCTAAGATGACAAAAACCTCATTTGATAAATACTAGAAAATTACTTCATGTGAAGGGAAACCAAGATGAAGAGAGTATGACCGAGAGGGTCATATATAAGCAGTCCCTTGTTTTTGAATATTCAGGTCCAAGTTTCTGAACATAGGAAGTTTGAAGAATGAATTTAAATTTTATAAAGCAGGAGGCGGTTGTTCCAATTAAAGAGTACTGAAAATATTTATAAAATTTTAATGTCAGGTCTTGTAAAGCTATAACCTCCCCCCAGCCCTTGTGTAATTGGCGTCTGTTCCAGGGCTGGGGGTGGAAGTGAGCACATCATCCAGCTTCATAGTAGACCAGTGTTGCTCCAAGCACCTAGCTAAGAACTACCCACAGTTTTGAGTAACAAAGGCTGACATAACATGACATGCATTTGGCATTTGGTCCTTTACAAATCAGTAGGAAAAAGATGATCACCACTGAAGGAGGAAGTCTCCGTATGGGAAGTTTACTCCTCTAGCAAGTTTACTGTTGGTCTTGTGTGAAAAACTGCCTTTCCATTCAATACCTGCATTAGTTTTCTATTGCTGCTGTAACACTTACCACAACCTTAAGTGGCTTAAAACAGCACAAATTCATTATCTTCTTTTTTTTGAGTCAGAAATCCAAACTGGGTTACACAGGTCTAAAATCAAGGTGTCAGAAGGGCTGTTTCCTACTGGAGGCTCTAGCAGATAGTCTAATCTCTTGCCTTTTCCAACTTCCAGAGGTTTCCCACAGTCTTTGGCTCATGTCCCCTTCCAGCCAGCAATTCAATCACTCCCACCTCTCTTTCTATTGTCATACCTCCTTCTCTGCCTCTGCCATTTCTGACTTTCCCTTATAAGGACCCTTGTGGTTATATTGACCTGCCCTTTTTTTTTTTTAAAGATTTATTTATTTTATTTAATTCCCCCCCCTCCCCCGTTGTCTGTTCTCTGTGTCTATTTGCTGCATCTTGTTTCTTTGTCCGCTTCTGTTGTCGTCAGCATCATGGGAAGTGTGAGCAGTGCCATTCCTGGCGGCTCTCCTCACGGGCGCACTCCTTGCGCGTGGGGCTCCCCTACGCAGGGGACACCCCTGCGTGGCACGGCACTCCTTGCGCACATCAGCACTGCGCATGGGCCAGCTCCACACGGGTCAAGGAGGCCCGGGGTTTGAACCGCAGACCTCCCATGTGGTAGACGGACGCCCTAACCACTGGGCCAAGTCCGTTTCCCCTGACCTGCCCATTTAACCCAGGAAAATCTCCCCATCTTAAGATCCTTAATTTACGTATGCAAAGCACCTTTTGCCATGCAAGGTACCATATCCATGGAATTTGATGATTAGGATTTGGACATCTTTGGGGCAATCATTTTGTCTAACACAATGCCCTTTTCCACTTTCAAATAGCCAAATTGTTGGCCATTTCTAAACTTAACCCTTCTTTCTCCCCTTATCTCATCTTGACCCTTCTTTTACCTCAAAGTGTTATATGTAAACTTCCTATGCATTTACCAGCTTGAGAGCTCCCTGGAAAAGCAGATGTTGTGATTCTTGTTTAAAAAATAAATAAATAAATAATGGTGGTGGAGAACTAGCTTTTGAAGTTCCATGTGGAAGAAGACTGTGATATATGGGAGTGAAGGAATACTTTCACTTCAAAGATGATAAAAGTGTCTGGGGTCCTAAGGTAATTCAGTGAGGGAAAGGATAGTTTTTCTAACAAATGGTGCTGGAAAAACTGGATATCTATGAGGAAAAAATGAAACTTGAGCTTTATCTCATGCCATATACAAAATTAACACAAAAATTAACTTGAAGACTATAATACCTCTAGAAGAAAACATACGGGAAAATCTTCACAACCTTGGCATAGGCAGAATTTTCTCTTAGAGAATGCAGAAAGAACTAGAAGAAAAAAAAGTCCACAAATTGGGCCTATTCAAAATTTTAAAAATACGATTTTGCTCATCAAAAGACATCACTGAATAGTGGGGCAAAATTAGCCCTAGACAAGATTTCTACTTCCAGCCGAGTTGAAACCAGAGGGACCAGATATACTCTCCTGCCTGAAACAACTGAAAAAAACAGGATAAAACATATGGCACAATTGTTATTAGAACTTTATGTACCAGTCAACAAAAGGCAGTGGGCCCTGAGAAACAGAGGACAAATGCCATGAGTCCTTTAATTCCCTCAGCTTGCTTCCAGGTGGGAGTTTGTGACCGCGGCACAGAGAAGGGAAATCCAGACAGAGCACAGTGGTTTCCTAGAACTGGGGAAAGATATGGGAGTCTGCGAGGCTAGAGGTCAAAGGTAAAGAATCAGAGAGATGAGAACAGAGAGCTTGAGAGCCCTGATCTAGTCTTCAGCTGACTAACATCTGTGGGTGCATGTCTGCGAGGACACTACCTGGGTATGGCAAAAGTCTCTGACATGATTAGAGGGAAAATATCTGGTCCTCACATGAAAGCCAGGAATAGTTCCTGTTCCCACAAGCCAGAGTGGAAAACCTTATAAGTAATGGGACACTGGGTTTAGCTTCAGTATTGAGTCTAAGTACCCCACAGTAAAAGCTGCTCTAGTTCCACATAACAAAGTTCAAAAGCAGGTCCTGAAGGAATCACATTGCTTATTAAGTACCTCAATCATATTGCAGAGTAACACTCAAAAATATTTGCAGGAACACAAAAATATCCAGCAACCAAAAAGGTAAAATTCAAAATGTTTAATATCCATTCAGAAATTAACATGCATGCTAAGAAGCAGGCAAGTATGACCCATAATTAGGAGAAAAATTGATCAATGGAAATTAACCTAGGAATTTCACAGATGATAGAATTAGTAGACAGTACATTAAACCAGTTATAATAACGCTATTCTATAATATCAAGAAGCTAGAGGAAAATTGGTACATGATGACTAGAGACAAGAGATCCAAATGACAAACACCTGAAATGGTACTCAACATCATTAGTCATTAAGGAAATGCAAATCATGAGATAATTCACACCCACTAAGATGGCTACATTAAAAATACAGACAATAAGAAGAGCCAGTGAGGATGGGGAGAAATTGGAATACTTATATCCTTATACATTGCATGAAAGAATGTAAAATGGTAGTCACTTTACAGAACAATTCCTCAAAAAATGTGGCAGAGAGGTAGCTTATGTCCCAACAATTCTGCTCTTAGGTATATATTCAAGAGAAATGAAAACATATGTACAATCAGAAACTTGTACATGAATGCATAACAGCATTATTCATAACTGACTAAAAGTGGAAACAATATAAATGTCCATCAACTGATATATGGTAAACTGATATAACCATGCAATACAAGATTATTGGTAATAAAAAAGGATGATGTACTAATATATGCCACAACATGGATGAGCCTTGAAAACGGTATGCTAAGTGAAAGAAGCCAGGGAAGCGGATGTGGCTCAAGAAATTGAGTGCTTGCCTACCTCATGGGAAGTTCTGGGTTTGGTTCCTGGTGCCTCCCAGAGAAGATGAGCAAGACAGCAAGCTGGCATGATAGGCTGGTGCAGCAAGCTGATGCAACAGACTGATGCAACAAGGAGACATAAAGAGGAAATACAATGAGAGAAACAACAAAGCAGGGGGTGGAAGTGGCTCAAGCGATTGAGCACCTCTCTCCCACATGGGAGGTCCTAGGTTTGTGCCTCCTAAAGAGAAGACAAACAGACATAGAGGGGACACAGCAAATGGACACAGAAAGCAGACAGGGAGCATAAACAATGGCAATGGGAGGGAGGGAGGGGGAGAAGAGTGGGAGATAAATAAATAAATAAAATAAAATTTTAAAATAAGAGAAGCCAGGCACAAAATGCCACTCACAAAATACCACATATGATTCCATTTCATGACATAACCAGAATAAGCAAGTCTACAGAGACAGAAAAATAGATTGGTGATCACTGGAAGCAGTGAGAGGAGGCAGGTAGAAGGTAAGGTGGGGTAAAGAAATGGGGAACGATTGCTAATAGGTATGAGGTTTGCGGTTATGAAAATAATCTAAAATTAGATTGTGTTGGGCTTCCACAACTCTGTAAAAATATATATATATGTATTTAAAGATTTATTTATTTGTTTATCTCTCTCTGTTCCCTCCCTGCTTGCCCCCCTCAGTTGTCTGCTCTCTGTATCCGTTCGCTGTGTGTTCTTCTGTGTCCGCGTCTATTCTTGTCAGCGGCACCAGGAATCTGTGTCTCTTTTTGTTGTGTCATCTTGCTGCATCAGCTCTCCGTGTGTGTGGTGCCACCCTTGGGCAGGCTGGACTTTCTTTCACGCTGGGCAGCTCTCCTTATGGGGCGCACTCCTTGTGCGTAGGCTCCCCTATGCGGGGGACACCCCTGCGTGGCAGGGCACTCCTTGAGCTCATCAGCACTGCACATGGGCCAGCTCCACACGGGTCAAGGAGGCCCGGGGTTTGAACCATGAACCTCCCATGTGGTAGGCGGACGCTCTAACCATTGAGCCAAGTCCACTTCCCTGTAAATATATTAAAAAACACTGAATTGTGTGCTTAATATGGGTGAATTTTATGGCATATGAATTATATCTCCTAAAGCTCTTTTTAAAAATTGACACTACAGAGATCAATCAGCAAATTGTCAAGAAAATGAAACATGACAAACATTATAATAAGTTCCAAGATGATTTTTTCATCTATGTTGAAGCGCTACCATTATACTTTCAAATGGCAGCACTAACTTCAAAACACAACTTTCAATCTGCAAATTCGAACAATCCAGCCATTGGAGGGAGCTTCAAGTTTGTGGTTTGGTTTCCTTCACAAGAAAGTGTTGTTCAATGTCACTGTAGATACTGCTATCCTTACTGTAAACAAGAATTTTCCTTTGGCTGGCTGGATGGCAGTATGTAGCCTCTAGGATGGAATATCATTTTATGTCTTTCAAAGCCATGACATTATTTGAATTGCATATTTCATTCATTTAATGTTTATTAAGCACCTACTCTTATTGGTAAGATTTTTTTGCCTCCATGTTTGCCTAAAGACCTTTTAAAAAGTTCTTAAAATAATTCTTATTAACTTGAGCACTTTTAGACTCTCTTTATTGTACCAATATTTTACATATTTGTAAAGTGACTGTTCCTAATTATCTAAACTCTCTTAATAGCTTAACTACATTTGGAGATATGTTTCCTCTGACCTGGCTCAGTTCTTCCATTACAATTTCTAGTTGGATTTTCTAGTGGAAATTTTTTTTCTGTTTTAATTAAAATGCATTTTAATTCTGGAGGCTTCGAGACAAAATTTTCAGCTATCAGGAAGCTGACCAATATTTCAAATCTGAAAACAAATTTGATTCTTCTTTCCTTTGTGCCATCATCTTTCTGGCCATGTGCAGCAGCTGGGTTTACAGATCAGCAGATGTGATAAGAGGAATATTTTGGGTCAAGCCTCTATCAGGGGAATCATAAAAAATAAGTCTGCTCTCCAGTAAAAACAGAGCAACTTGTTTTCAAATCTCCCAGCTTCTAGCAAGCCCTAGTGTTTCAATTTGGTTTGTGAAACAGCTCTGCCTTAAACTCGCCCACAGTTGCGACAGTCTTTGTCTTTGCATCGATAGCACAAAGACCAAAGGGAATCTCAGGAAAAGGGACTGGTGGCTGCTTTTCTTGCAGTGAGAGGATATACATGATTTCACCGGAAGAAGATATCTGATGTTGTAGTCCCCTTTGTTTTCTCTCTCCAAGTTTTAGAGTCCTTTTTATCTGTTAAAAAAAAAAGTACATACATTTTCAAAATGTGCTGCATAATACAACTTCATACGTTTAGGAAGCTGACAGCTGCCCTCTGAGGTATAGCCTGACAGCCTAAAATCCAGGAATCAATCATTTAGATACAGCGATGCTATGCTGTTGCTCCTGGTATGTATTGCGGCACCCAGGAACCACTTATTTGAGATATGCCATCGTAACTCTGATAGATTAAAGCACCACATCCAGGAAATAATTGTGTGGGGGAAAAAATGCGATCATAGATCTGCCATGTAACTGCCCAGAATCTAGCAGCCAACTAGGCAAGTCTATGCAGAATCGGAGTTTCCAGAAACCTGCAAAGCAGCATGACGACAGTTCTGTTCTTCAACAGCCCATTATGAACTAATTAGCATACATGAATTGCAGATTTGAAGCATTAAAGTGATGTACAAATCATTAATTTTTTGTCAAATCCATGTCATCCTTGTGTACTCCTTCCTATTTTAATGTTGCATGACAGTGAAAAGAGGTACAATCCTCTGTATATAAAGAGGAGAGATTTGGTATAGCTGATATAATGAAATCTATTTAAACTACATGTATTTTTCAGCTTTGAATATATTTGCTTGCAAAAATGCTACACTTGTCCCATTAGGGTTAATTGTGAAAGGATGTTAATATAGTCAAAACCCCAGGAGTAGTTCTACATGTTGTCTGTACGAAGCAGGAGATATTAGACCAACTTTACATTTCAACATTCTTAAAAAAAAAAAAAGTAATAAAAAAGAGCCATATAATCTTTCTCACTGACTATGGAGAACTAAGTATTGAGAATGAGAGCTGAGTGTTTAGGTGTGAGGGTTCCAATGTAGCAGATTAATTCCTTTTAACCCAATGCCAAACTTAATTTATAAAGATATATAATGTAATGTGATGGAAATGTGAAAACAATATCACAGCCAACTTTCATACTGGCAAAGGCTTCTAAATATTAATTTGTGATTTTCTATATTGTCTCTCTATCTAATTACTAAAGCTATTTGAGCTTAAACAAACATTTGGTGTTTCATTTGAATTTCTTATTTCTTGTTACAGTGGAGTCACAATGCTTAATTTGTTAGTGCTGTAATAGTTTCCATGACAACAGACTCTGCTGTTATATATAAATATGTATGTGGTATGTATGTATGTATATATGTGTCTTTTATAAATACATACTACAGATGATTATAGCTTCATTCCAAGAGCAATATCAAAAGAGCTCTCAAGGAAAACCCTAATTAAAATGCAGGTATACCTTGTGAGTTTAAAGGAATGGTCACAAACTTAGTACTCCTTTTCCCATGGGAAAAACGAAAGTTCTGATGAAGGGGAGGCATTTGTTTGCCTTCTTCTTGTAAGTTTTCTTTCACCAGAGAGCAGAGTGATCCATGCCTGGGGTCCATAGTCTATGAACCTCTTCTCTTCCCCATACCCCCTTCCCTATCAATTTTTTTAACTACAAAAAATATGGATAAAATGAAAATCAAGACCAAACTCTAGGAACAGATGTTTTTCCAAAGGATAATATAGCAAGAAGCCTGAGCAATGCATTGCATTGAGAAAGGAGTAGAAGAGAGTGAGCTGATTGATTCCATTTACTTTGGTGAAGGAGGAGAATTTATAATATATATATATATATATATATATATATATAGTATTAGACATTTCACACACTTCTATATGTGGTTTTCACAATAACTATTGAAGGCAGACATTATAATCATTTTAGGTTTTAAGAAGATGAGGCTCATAATGGGTGAGTAAATCTCATTCCAGATTGAACAACCAGCCATGAAGGTTAGATTTGCCAAAGCCTGTGCACTTTCTATATAGTCACCTTACAACCATGAGGCCTTCTTTAGTTCCAAGTACCAGGGCCATAAGTCCACTCCTTCCAGATTAATTAACCTCACAGCTGTTTTCTGACACAGTGAAATCAAGGACAATGGCAATGATATGACCTATACTGGAGATGACTCTGGTAGTTGGGGAGAATACCATGGCCATCGCTTTTAGTAGGGATTATATTCAGCTCCATGTAACAATAACAACAACAACAACAACAAAATGACTAAAGTGGCTTAACTAAATAGGGATTTGTTTTTTCCCAAACTGTACCAAAAAGTCCAAAGATGGCAGGCTTACGCTGGTATGGAGCCTTCATGATCTTAACAAGGACTCAGGTTGCTTATCTTTCCACCATGCCATCCTTAGTGTGAGGCTATGATCTTCATGCTCACAAGATAGCTGCTCCTCCTGATACCGGGTTTCAGGCTAGAAGAAGGGGAATGAACAAAGGGCAAATGCATTTATCTGTTGAATGTGTCTCTTTCAGGGATTCCTAACCAAAACACTATGCCTACTTATATGCCTTTGGCCAGCTCTAGGTCATATGACCACCCCAGAAAGGCATGGAAATCTGTGGAGGCGAGTCATTTCACCTGAGCCCAATCTGCCCTTAAAAACTTGGGAGAAAAGTTATTGGGTAGGCAATGAGCAGTGGTCTCATTTTGTGAGATATTTCCTTGTGACTGCATCAAGAAAATACACTGATGTAAGGGAAGGAGACACTTTGCTTCAGGGAAAAGATTAAATATGTATTCTGGCACACGGTTTGATGCCAGCTTGGACCTTATTCATTCTTTTGCTATTTCTTGATTCTTCAGTTTCCATTCTCAGATCCCTCCTCAAATTGTTTCACTGCCTGATTGGTATTTGACCATTGACTTGCTCACTTGGTACCTCTCCAGCCCTAATAAGATGGCAGCAGTGGGCATCCCATGAGTAGGTGGGTTTTGCAGAAGCTGAGTAGTTGAGAGGTTTAAGAACTATGTAGTCACACTGAACTTGGTTCAAACTTGAACTTTACCTCTTATAAACTGACTTTTAACTTCTTTAAACCTTGATTTTAACATCTAATAAATCTCATCTGATTTTCTCATAGAAGATTTCTGTGAAGTGTAAATGAGTCAATGCACAGAAAGCACCTAGAGGAATACTTGAAACATGGTAAGCATTTGACCAATGTTAACTATTATTATTGTTATTACTATTAGTCAGTGACTGGGATTCAAATCATGGCTCTGCCATTTTCTTAGTGAGTTATTAAAATTCCTTGATCCCCAGTTTTATCATGTGGAAAATGTTTCTTGTGCAAGATTAGAGATGCTGTGTATGTAAAGTACCCGATACGATGACTGGTAAATAGTAGAATGAAAAACACATATTCCCTGTTCATGGATAGGAAGACTGAATATTATTAAGATGTCTATCCTACCAAAACTGATCTACACGTTCAATGCAATCCCAATAAAAATCAACACAGCCTTCTTTAAGGAACTAGAAAAACTAACTATGAAATTTATTTGGAATAAAAAGAGGCCCCGAATAGCCAAAGACATATTGAAAAAGAAAAACGAAATAGGAGGAATCACACTTCCTGACTTCAAAACATACTACAAAGCTACAGTAGTGAAAACAGCATGGTACTGGCATAAGGAGAGACACACAGACCAATGGAATCGAATTGAAAGTTCAGATATAGAACCTCATGTATATAGCCATATAATATTCGATAAAGCCACCAAACCCTCTCAACTGGGAGAGAATGGCCTATTCAACAAATGGTGCCTGGAGAACTGGATAGCCATATGTAGAAGAATGAAAGAGGATTACCATCTCACACCTTATACAAAGATCAACTCTAGATGGATCAAAGACCTAAATATAAGAGTCAAGACCATAAAGACCTTAGAAAGCAGTGTAGGGAAACATCTACAGGACCTTGTAATAGGAAATGGCTTCATGAATATCACACCAAAAGCACGAGCAGCAAAAGAACAAATAGATAAATGGGACTACCTCAAAATTAAAGCCTTCTGCACCTCAAAGGAGTTTGTCAAGAAAGTAAAAAGGGAACCCACACAATGGGAGAAAATATTTGGCAACCATATATCTGATAAGAGACTTATAACTTGCATATATAAAGAACTCATATATCT
Organism: Dasypus novemcinctus; assembly: GCF_030445035.2. Taxonomy (NCBI): domain Eukaryota; kingdom Metazoa; phylum Chordata; class Mammalia; order Cingulata; family Dasypodidae; genus Dasypus; species Dasypus novemcinctus. The sequence continues at coordinate 40,499,384 of NC_080679.1, forward strand.
CGAAAACAAAAAGATAAACAACCCATTTAAAAAATGGGAAAAAGATTTAAACAGACACTTCTCCAAAGAAGAAATACAAATGGCTAAAAAGCACATGAAAAAATGCTCCAAATCCCTAGCTATCAGGGAAATGCAAATCAAAACTACAATGAGATACCATCTTACTCCCATAAGATTAGCAGCCATGAAAAAAACAGTAGAATACAAATGCTGGAGAGGATGTGAAGAAAGGGGAACACTCATCCATTGCTGGTGGGAATGCAGAAGGATCCAACCATTCTGGAGGACAGTTTGGCAGTTTCTCAAAAAATTATCCATAGATTTGCCATATGACCCAGCAATACCACTGCTGGGTATATACCCATCAGATCTGAAAATAAGGACACAAACCGATATATGTACACCAATGTTCATAGGAGCATTGTTCACCATTGCCAAAAGTTGGAATCAATCCAAAAGTCCATCAACAGATGAGTGGATCAATAAAATGTGGTATATACACACAATGGAATACTACTCAGCTGTAAGAACCAATACACTACAATCGCACGTGATAACATGGATGAACCTTGAGAATCTTATGTTAAGTGAAGCAACCCAGGCATTGAAGGACAAATACTATATGACCTCAATGATATGAAATAAGTTAACTGCCTCAGAGAGCTAGAGTCTGGAAAAGTGGCTTACTGGAAATCGGGGGGTGGAGGAAGGATGTGAGTTAATGTCTGTAGGGGTGGAATCTGTGATGAGCTGGGGGTAAGTATGAGCACAAAGAAGGGACAAAATGGGGGCAAGGGGTTACCTTCGGGTGGGGTTTTCTGGGCTTGAGGGGGGCTGGGGATGGGAAGAGGGGTAATATGGTCCAAGAAATAGGTGGGAGGGAGGGGCAACATACAAACATGGGAGAGTGCCAGAAGTTCGTTGAGAACTAAATGTTGAGTAAAACGTATCAAAGTATAAATAGGAGGGTCACCTGGTTAGGACGCTCAGGGGGTATGGTCTGATGCGGGACGGACTCCGGAGGGAATAGCTGAAGGCTCATTTTGCCAAGGTGGGTTCTACCATTGGGTGGGGTGGACCCATATCCTGGGGAAGACTAATGCCGTCGAATAGAGAGAACTGTATCTCTCGTGAGAAAGGACGGCTCCCAGGGCATTAGATTGGCAGGCGTTGTGGGCCCTAAGGGGAGGGGAAAATGGACGTGCAATGGATAGAACAAAGGTAAATAAGGGGGCAAAAGAGGAGTTATGTGAGAGTACACGAGGATGAATATAAAACAGCTAATATTACACCAAAAACATATAGGGGACGACAGACTAATAATGAAAACCATAAGACAAAACATAGGATAACTAAAAAATTTAGAAAACTGTACAACCTAAAGCATGGACCACATAGTAAGCACAAATGTTACCTTGTTTGAAAACTATAGTTTCGGAATCTGTACATCAGTTTCAGGAAATATGATATGAATAAGTTAAAAGATTATTGCTGTGGAAGGGAAAAGGTTTTATGGTGGATCTGGGGAAATACTGTATATTGTATATATAAATTTTGGTGATCTAAGACTCTTCTGAAGCTGACATTATGTTGGGATTCACTTTACGGGAAGTTTTGGATCACAGAGTGGTTCAACAATGGCAGCGGAGGAATACTGATATGGGATGTTATTGACAGGATATATATGGTTGACAGGGAGTTATACAGGGCATATGCCCAGGGTATATGGTAATGTCTATATATACTCATAGTGGAAACAATTAAAAACAACAGCTGGGGGGGGTACTGGGCTCCTGGCCGGGGAGTCACTGTTGTGGGCCCTGGGAGAGCAGCGGCAATCCTCCAGGTGCAACGGCAAGAACCAGGAAGGAAGGAGGGCCCAACAGTGGGCTCTTGATACTAATGGCTACACTTTTGAGCCTATGCACCTGCAATAAGAACAAGGCCTAGAGTAGCATTGTGCCTGGGGGTTTCCTCCTGACAGCCTTCATGTTACTCAAATGTGGCCACTCTCACAGCCAAACTCAGCGTGTAGATGTGATGCATTCCCCCCAGCGTGGGACACGACACCCGGGGATGAGCCTCCCTGGCACCGAGGGATCACTACCACATACCAGCTGAAGAAGCAACTAGAAAATGACCTTGAATTAAAGATTCAATGCGGAACAGCAGAATATACCTGTCTACATATAATAACATGACTTCGGGAAGCGGTTTGACCTAATGTAAGGGGGAAATGGAAAGGAGAAATGAGATTATAAGGTTGTGAGTCTCTAAAAAAGAGTCTGGAGGTTGTCAGAAGGAATACCCCTATGTACAACTGAACAGAGTCTAAGAGACAGATAAGGTAGATACAACCCCAGGTATTGGTTCTTTTGAGGGATAAAGAGACCCACGGGTTCTATGGTCATGGCAGAAGGGGTTCACTGCCATGACAGATGGCCCTTCTTTGGAGCTGGTGTTTCTGCGTGATGGAAATGGACTCTGAGGGGATCTCTTTTCACAAGACTTGCATGCTACTTTATTGGAATTGTAGTTGGTGCTGAGTTTAAGATATATGTAGGGGATTTGAATCTCTGGACTGATAATATGACACCCAGGCCCAGAGCCTCAACAGACTTCAGCTCCTACACTTTGACTTATTGGACTTACTCCACTCAGCTAACATGGAGTTGAAGAAGGTCAACCACCACAACATGGAGCCTAGAGTGTCTACAACTAGAAGCGGGAAGAGTGCATCCAGTACCCATGTGGAATCTAAGCCCTCACTTGACATAGGTGTGGAATGGACACAACCAATCCAATGTCCACAGAGGAAATGTGAAATGGGTGTGGGAACGGTAGCCATGGTGGCTGCTGGGTGTGGGGAACGGGAGGAAGAGATGAGATGTGGAGGTGTTTTCGGGACGTGGAGTTGTCCTGGATAGTGCTTCACGGACAATTACGGGACACTGTAGATCCCCCCAGGGCCCACTGGATGGAACGTGAGAGAGTCTGGGCTATGATGTGGACCATTGACTATGGGGTGCAGTGATGCTCAGAGATGAACTTACCAGGTGCAATGGATGTATCACGATGATGGGAGAGAGTGTTGCTGTGGGGGGAGTGGGGGGCGGGGGCGGTGGGGTCGAATGGGACCTCATATATTTTTTTTAATGTAATTAAAAAATAATAATAATAAATAAATATTAAAAAAAAAAAAAAAAAAAAAAAAAAAAAAAAAAAAAAAAAAAAAGAAAAACACAACTGCTTGCTTGTTAATGTCAATTCCTTTTCTCCTTCCTATCGGAATTCATTTTGTTCATGATGATGGTATGTCCCACTAAAATTACTCACTTCCCCAATTCCCTTGCAGCTAGGGGATGACAAAGTTCTTGCCAATGTAATGTAAATGCAAGTCCTTTGAGAGAGATTTATTTTTATTTTTATTTTTTTCAAATTCTACTCAATTTATTCATTTTTTTAAAAGATATTACATTAAAAAAATATGAGGTCCCCATTCACCCCTACCGCCCCCACACCACCACTCCCCCCCCCCCAATAACACTCTCCCCCATCATCATGTCACATCCATTGCGTCTGGTGAGTACATCTCCGGGCATCGCTGCACCCCATGTCCAGTGTTCCACACCATAGCCCACACTTTCCCACGTTCCATCCAGTGGGCCATGGGAGGACATACAACATCCAGCAATTGTCCCTGGGGCACCACTCAGGACAACTCCAAGTCCCAAGAATGCCTCCACATTGAGAGAGATTTATTTTATGAATAAAAAGACAAAATCTTACTTTGTGAAAGCCTTTGACCCTCTCACCTCATTGTTTGCCTGGTGATGCTGCAACTGTCTTTACTGAAAGTAATATTGCAAAGATTATTTTGTGGATAATGGTAGCCATTAATAATTAGAAATGGGTGAGGAATAACTATCTCCCTCATTATCTTTCCACCAGTTTACAATGAAAGTGAATCTCTGACTAAATTTGGCCACACATAGACACATGAAATAAACATGTATTAGGAAGCAGGCACAAAACAGCTATTCTATAAATCTGATGGAATTCCATCTCTTGGCCTCTTAGGTATTCTAACCTAACAGTGTGCATGAAATGTTCACTCGAGGCAGATATGACCATATTCTAGAGGCAGAATTCAATTAACCTTATTGTAGATATCAGGTGACTTGGTGTCAATACCAGTTTGGTGTTAATCTACTAACTGTCTAAACTCATTGCCTTAAGAGGTAAACTTTTCTAAGTTACTCTAGTAATATCGTCAACAATTTACCCACTTAAAGTAAAATAGCAAATTTATTTGCTGATATTTATTTTGGAGCAGTATATAAATGGGGTAAGGCAGAATTAAAAAACAGAGCAACAATTAATGATAGTTTGGATTGATAAGAGGTGGTCAAATGTAAAACATCAAAAAGTTAGTTTTTAGTAAACTAAGAGAAAACATGGTAAAAGTTCAAAGCAAGCCTGTCTTGTTATCTATTTCCCCATTTTGGTACTACAATGCCTGTATTTGTAGACTTGCTCTTGTTTCAGAGCCATTTACATTCACCTCTTAATTATCTTAATAAACAAGAAATTTCTTGGTTATTAATAAGCATCCATCACATGACTTCTAATTTATTTTTGCACAGAAAATTATGGGAAAGCAATTGAAGAATTCCCAAATGTGGTAAGTGATTGTTTTTATACATATATATATATTTATTTATTTATTTATTTATTTTTTAAGATTTATTTATTTCTCTCTCCTTCCCCACCCCTCCCCAGTTGTCTGCTCTCTGTGTCCATTAGCTGTGTGTTCTTCTGTGTCCGCTTGTATTCTTGTCAGCGGCATCTGGAATCTGTGTCTTGTTTTGTTGTGTCATCTTGCTGCGTCAGCTCTCCGTGTGTGTGGTGCCATTCCCGGGCAGGTTGCACTTTTTTCGTGCTGGGCGGCTCTCCTTACGGGGCGCACTCCTTGAGCATGGGGCTCCCCTACACGGTAGACACTGTGTGGCATGGCACTCCTTGAGCACATCAGTACTGCACGTGAGCCGGCTCATCACATGGGTCAGGAGGCCCTGGGTTTGAACCTTGGACCTCCCATGTGGTAGGCATATGCCCTATCTGTTGGGCCAAATCCACTTCCCAATTGTTTTTATTTTTAAAGAAGCTGAGACAGAGTCTGATATCAAGATTCAGTGGTCTTCTGAAGAAATAAAGGAGAAGGCCTGGTCCTAGCATCCTTCCCCTTCTCTATCAGCACACCATGTTCGTCAGAGGGCTGGGTTCACCCTCCCACCACAACCTCCTAGATAAAGGTATTTGTTGCTCCTTTGCTTTTCCTCTGAAGGAAAACCATTCCAGATGGTGCTGTTTTGTTTGTTCAATCCTTGCAGAGGTGAAGACTAAATATTGCCAATCCAGTATATCAAGAGGCTCTTGGTTTGAGACTGTAAGAATGAGCACACTGGTGGAAGCCAATATTGTGATGAAATATTTGGACTTTCTTGAGGGATGATTAATGATGAGAATTCTTTTCTACCTAAATACACTAATACTCACATTGCCATGAACTATACATATTTTCCCCCTAAACAATGAATCACGTGTTGATATCTCATACTTTCTCCATCTGTAAAACTAAGATAACATTTTAGCTTCCTTCATAGAAATAGCAAAATAAAAGCTCCTAAAAAGGGTCTATTTAGACACTAAATATTAACTCAGTTGTGTGTGCTTTTTTAAGTGGTACCAGAGATTAAATCCAGGACCTCATACATAAGAAGCAGGTGCTCAACCACTGAGCTACATCCACTTCCCAAAGTCAGTTTTTAATGATAATTCAACTGAAGTCTTTATTGTTTGACCTTCTGAGAACTGAAAACATCTGGTCCCTCCTTGAAAATGGGGATAGTGTAAGCTGCTTGGATTCTGTTTAATTAAACTTCCTGGAAAGGAAGGGACTGGGAAACTGTAGACCACCTAGATCACTGAGTATATAGATTAGGTAAAAACAAACAAAACCAACTACCCCACAACTAATAGCTGACTAGGTTAAGTGGTGATCCATCTGAGGACTGGCCCTTTCTCTTGTAAACCTAATATCAAAGGATGAATATCATGATAAGGAGTCCAAAAGTACCCTAAGCTTAAAACAGCTTTGGAAAAAACAAGCTGGTTTAACTGCTATAATTATTGTAGATTCATTGAAGTCTGAGCAGCAATGTATTTAAAGAAGTCTGGAAATACTAAATGTCCCTTTGAGACAGGATTTTTAAAAAAGGTAGGGCAGCTCATTTTTTATATGAAAGCAAGATTGGGCCTGATTACTATTTGAAATATTTCTTTCCCAATTTGGGGCAGCATTAGATTTTGGCTAGTGAAATATAAATGAACATCAATTGTACATGACAACTGCTGATCCAAACCACTTAAAATTCCCTGAATGTCCTTTTCTCTCTTAGACTGGCTGCGGGAGTCTCATAATCAAAGCCAGTGGAACCGACCAAAGGCTTCTCTGTGGTGGAGGCTCCGCCTAAGCTGTGAAGGGTTAGAGAGATAGCTGTTTGTTTTGTGAAGACATGAATCACTATCAGGGTCCTTACAACATTTCAAGCTAGGTCATGGTACTCCAAGTCACTCTGCATTTTTCTCAGAGGCAAGGGAGAGTCAGAGACATGTCATTGCCTTTTTGTTTCAGTGGAAATAAAATACACTACTAAAACCACTTCCCCTTGTTTCAGGTTGACAGCTGAGTTTAAGATCAAACTTTAAAGCCACAATAATAAAGATGGTTGATTTACCTAATTTACATTTTTGTTCATGATTTGGAAAATGGATGAAGACTGAAAAAATATTAACTCCTCTTCAGTTTGTCGTTGGAGAGAATTTAATCAGGATTAGTCCTTGGCTATTCATAATGGGGCCATTGAAGCAAACTTCCTAGGCCAAAATAAACAGTTCACTATACACAAACTAATTCAGGAGATAGGGTTGCTCTGGCTCTTTTGGAATCAGGACCCTTACCTTTCCATTTAGTCTAGCCTAAAAGTCCTAAGACTCCAACCTCTCCACCCAGCCTTGATTTGAAGATCCTATCTATAAGATCTAGTAGAACAAAGAGCCCACTAATTAAGCAACTAACCCCAAGACCATGCTATTAGCCTGGGGACTCATTTTATTCCATTAATCTGAGTGCTACTGCTTTATCTCCAGTAGTAACAGGCGGGTTAAGTCTATCTCTACCCAGGTACCTGGGAAGAGATTCAACAATTTGCTCTAATTTGAACTCAATTTGATATCATGAGTTAGATCAGCAAACCCTACATCTTTCTTTGTTAGTGATCCTGAAGAAGCATCCTTTATGGTGCTTGGAAAACTGCTCTATCTTTATCTAATACCCACGCAAATGTTCTGTGTTTAGCTAATCCTGTAACTGATAGAACCAAAATATTCAGCAGATTCTGGATTGCTTCTGTTCTCTATAGCCCAGGCTGTTCTTTGCTATATGAATTGAGCGTGAAAGGTCATAGTGAATCAGTCCTGGTCTGGGTTTACAAAAATGTGAATAGAAGGTAGTCAGTCATGGTTGCTCCCTTTTGTGAGAAGGTTATTAAAGTTCACTGGAAAACAATTTCCCCAATCTCACATTTATAATTGAATGCTGCTGTTGTGAGGTTTCAATGAGATGAAGTATGTGAACGTGCTTTGTAAATTCTGTAAAATAAAAACTCTGAAAAGAGCCATAGAACTATTCTGTGACTCCTGCTCAAAAATAGGATATGGGAGAAACATCACTGTCTAATTCATGCACTTCCCTGATGTATGAAGTTTTAAAACTACAATTATGTATTGCTTGTGAAATCAGCAAAATATATAAGAATCTTTCCATTTTTAAGTGTTATTCACAGGAAGGGCTATAACAGTAGGCTACCTTCTGCCCTTTAAATCCACTGTGCCCCAGATTTCAAAGAACTAAAGCAGGGGTGATTATCAATATTTTTTTCAGGGAAAAAATGAAATATCACATATATAGTTGAGAACAGGAAAAATGAAGGTAGATTTTTCCAGAATTATGAAATGTTTTGTAAGTATAATTTTAAGGTTGCTTTAACCTTAAACCTTAGCTCAGTGTAGAAAAACAACACAATGGTTGTGTTGAACTGAACCTTAGGCCACTCTAGGTCACCAATAGATTGACCTGTGGACCAGTGTAAATAAAATGAGGACAAATGAAAGGCAACCTGGGGTCATGTAAGGAAGAATTCTGCAGGGCTTAAGCACCCTTACCTTTTGCCCTTCTGTTATCAGTCTCTACTTTGCTGTTCCCTTGTTCTCCAATATCCTCATCTCCAGGCATCTAGCGCCCCTTTGGACTTTGGAGTCAGAAGATTCGAGGTTCAATTCCAGCTCTGCCATTTATTAGCTGCTTGGTTCAGTTTATTGAGCCTCCTCTGCTAAATAGAGGTCTGTGAGAATTAAATGAGATTTGTAACAAAAGCAATCTGGAAAGTGCATATCATGAACAAATGTAAGGTGGAAAATACTCTCCATACTACCTTGTCCATGATTATTTACATGGTTGATATCCTGTTGCCTCATACCTTGTTTTCCATAGTTAATCTGATAAAGTAAACAGGGCTTATGTATCAGTGGATGCTAATGAGTTAATTTAGTACCCTTCTCAGATAATTTACTTACAGGCAAAAGAAATTAAAAGGAGCTTTTCCCTCTTAGGTTTCCTATTTAGGAAGGGGAGGAAGGAGTGGGAAACAAGTCTACTCTTGGTGCCTCCTTTGGGCCACACCATCTGATGGCAGCTCCCTATTCCCTGCTTTTTAAAAACCTATAGGTGTGTACAGGTGCAAGGTTTCATAATAGGCATGGACTATAACTGGGTCAATTAATTAGAGAAGATTTGTGGTTATAATGTCAAAGCAGGAATTGGCATCGTGATTTGGAACTTGCACCATAGGAAAAAAGCTATTGTTTGCAATTTAACTACATTATTTAGCATTGTGTTTATCTTAATAATGGCTAATCAGGGTATAACAATATGTATGCAACCCCAGGCTTGTGATAAGAGCTGGAAGGGATAGGGGGAAAAAAAGGACTCTTTCTCTCTGTCCCTTTTTCTTTCTCTCTCTTGGCAGAAGATTTCATATATATATATAGTGGGGACTAATATAATCAGTCTCCATACAGAAGTTTCAATCCAGATTCAATTTTTATCAAGACTTGCCCTCACTTGCTTCATCTCTTCCTACTTTTTCCCCCTAAATTATGTTAAAGTAAATCAGATTTCATGTCATCTCAGTACTACAAAATGATGATGAAATATGATAATTTTCCTTTAAAGAAGACCTTTCCCTCATCAACCAGGGCTAATTGATTACACTGAAATACAGTTCATAGGGGAAAGTTAGGTTATATGCTTAATTTACCCCTTTAATTGCCAATTGTCAGAGGGAAGTACTGTATATAAGTTGTATCCAAGGGTGTGAGTAGGGAGGTAGGCGGTTGTGTGTGTGCATGAGTGTGTATGTTGTTTCAATTTTGCTTTTATTTCTCTGGCCACTCCTCTTTGTTTGAGTATCATTATTGACACGTGGGTTTTTTATGTATTCGAGTTGAAGCAGATGCTGCTGGTGCCTGCCCATATCACCTCAGCTCTCAGCATCCCTGGATGTACGGCAGGCACCTCGAATGCCGTCCCCTGAGAGTTTTAGCTCAGCATGCCCCGGGCAGTGGGAAGTGCCAGAGAGCCAACATCTGGGCGTTGGCCTCAGCACTGATGCATGGAGGCAGGAAGGCATGACCCTCAAGAGGGCCAGCAGGACTGAGCCCAGCCACCCTCCACAGTACCTTATTACCACATTTTCTTGCCTCCCTACCCTTTCCTGTCTTACTTCCCCATTCCCCTACTCCTTTTCCCTGGGATCAGCCCCCCATAAACCACATGTACTCACATTGCTTCAGAGGCTGCTTCTGGGGGAACCCAGGAATGGTGATAGGAAGCAGACACTGCAGATGGGATTCTGGAGTTGGGTAAGTGACTAGCCCTTTAGCCCCCATTTCGGTGGTTAGTGGGGTGATAATTACCTCTGGCATGGCAGGGCATCATAGCTACTTAGATTTCACCTATGGTGGAGCGAGATGGGGAATTATGGGGAGTACGCAGTAGCTCTAGTGCTTGAAAGATATGGGGCAGTGGTAATTATGAGCATTGGGAAATTAGTTGGCTGTTTTTAACATCCACAGCAAGGAAGAAAATAATAGAGTCATCTATTAGCTTAGCCATGTTTTGAAAGCCAGAATGCCTCATGGTGGTGTTTAAAGAGACCCTTTTCTCCTGCATCCAGAAGGTCCAAGTTTTAAATGTAAGAGTAGAGGGATACAAAAGAGACTGAATTCACGGCCCCAGCATCACCGGCACTGTCAGGGCCCTGAGACTTAGGATGAGGACATCTGAGTGGATGTACCCTAGCACTGTGAACCCCCAGATTCTTCTGAGCCCTCTGAACCAGGAACGGTAGCCCTCTTCCCCTGCCTAGAGGGAAGCAGCTTCCCATTTTCTGGAGATCATGCAAAATTCTTAGCTGAGATAGATACCTTCAAGATGTTTGTTCTCCTTAATCTGAACCAACCTCCTCCTTACATGGTTCTAGACCTGTATTATCCAATCCAATAGCCATTAGCCCCACTCAACATAAGCAAAAGTTAAATAAAATTCAGAATTGTCTAGCTACGTTTCAAGTACTAAATAACCACATGTGGCTAGAGGCTACTGGGCCAGACAGTACAAATTACAAAACATTTCCATCTATACACAAAGTTCTATTACACAGTGCTGGTCTAGACCACGGATTGGAAAACTTTTCCTTCAAGGGTCAGGTGGTAAATACTTCAGTCTCTGCAGGTCATATGGCCCTGTTTCTACCACTCAGCTCTGTTACTGTAGTAAAAAGTTAGTCATAAGCAATACACAAACAAGTAGGTGTGGTTGTTCCTTAACTTTATAAAACTTTTAGTCATCTAGCCTAGGAACCCTAGTTTGTCCAATTCTGGTCTAGACCAATAACTAGGGTCAATATATAGCATGCTTCGATTAGGAAGCATTGTCCATGATATGGAAAGAAAGAGAATTATTCATCAAAATGGCTACAGGACATGACTTAGGTATGCCTGCATGAATCAGTAGAACAAGTCTGGAAATGAAACTTGAGGTGGCTGAAGGAGGATGAATATCAGGTTAGATAGGGTTGAATTTATAGATATGAGTGCAAGCAAAATTTAATATCCTGGCAAGGACATCTGGAGCTAGGCCTACCCCACTACAGGAACAGATCCTGCACTCTGAAGCCTCCCTTTTTCTGGAGGACTGGAGTAAATGAAGTGGAGATGCCAGAACTGTCTTGGCAGAGTATTAAGAAAGGAGTCACAAAGGCCAGCGATATGGACATGCCAGAGAACTCTTGCTGTGTGTCCCCAGGAGGGCCAGAGGACAGCCCTTTACTAAAGCAGTAAGGAATGTAAGAAGCTAATGGTTGTTGTCCTTTATGTGCCAGGGGATGATATGGGGTGGCTTATATAGACCTTGGCTCCTTAGTACCAGTGAGGATAATAAGCATCTGACATAGTAGAGGTGAGGTGGCAGCATTTAACCATCAGAAGCAAGGTGAATATAATTACTATAATGGATAGCACCCTTGGGATGCTAAGAGGGGATACTTGGGAGAATAATGTGCACTGGACCCCAGGAATCTGTGAAGATGTTGTCTAATAGACCATGGTGTCCCTAGGGGAAAGAAAGTTGACTAACTTGTTGATGGTATTGCTTGACTTATACAGACATAGAAGAACAATAGCGTGTGAGCAGAAAGCTGACATCAAACACTGCTATTAGTTTCCTAGGGCTGCCACAACACATTACCAAATACTGAGTGACTTAAAACAACAGAAATTTATTCCTTCACAGTTCTGGGAGCTAGACATCCAAAATCAAGGTGTCATCAAGGTCATGTTCCCTCTGAAGGATCTAGGGAAGACTCCTTCCTTGCTCTTCCAGCTTCTGGAGGCTCCTGGCTGTCCTTGCGTTCCTTGGCTTGTAGCAGCAGCACTCCAATCTCTGCCTCTGCCTTAGCATGGCTCTCTTCTCGGTGTGTGTCTCTCTGAGCTCTCTCCTCTTCTTATACCACTAGTAATTAGTTTTAGGAACCTCCTTAATCCAGAATGACCTCATCTTAACTTAAATAATCACATATGTAAAAATTCTATTTCCAAATGAAGTCACATTCTGAGGTTCTGGGTAGAAATATATTTTTTTGGGGGGTGCGGGGCACTATTCAACCAACTATAAATGCCAGACCCAGAGTCCATCAATTGGCTTGATGATATTCTCCCATGTTTCCCTTTAGAAACTTTATAGTTTATACCCTCCCATTTATGTCTCTGATCCATTCCAAATTAATTTTTATATAATTTAATGTTAGTGATCAAAGTTCACTGTCTCCTATCTAGAGAAAGCCAGTTGCTTCAGCACCATTTATTGAAAAGTCCTTTCTTTCCTCATTGAAATGCACTGAAGTCTTTGCTGAAAATCAAATGATCATGTACGTGTGGGTCTATTTCTGAACTTTCAATTCTGTCCCACTGATTTATTTATCTATGTTTAACTAATACTACATTGTGATAATTGCATAGCTTTATAATCTTAAAATCTGATAGTGTGAATACTCCAAATTTCTACTTCAAGATTATCTTGCCCATTCTAAATTCTTTGTATTTCCATATAAATTTTCAAATCAGCTTGAAAATTTACATAAATAAATCTTGCTGGGATTTTGATTGGTAATAGATATCTATGGATCAATTTAAGAAGAATCGATACCTTAAGACTATTCTTTCACTTAAGTGTTATTTAATTTGCCTCAGCAATGTTTTCTACTTTTCAATATAAGAGTCATATAAATTTTATTAGATTTATTTCTTGGGCTTTGATATTTTCTATGCTATTTTAAAGGATATTTTGTTTTGAATTTTATATCTGAATTGTTCATTACTAGTATGTAGAAATACAATAGAATTGTGCATATTGACCTGTATCTAGACACCTTACTTAAATATATTCATTTTAATAGATTGTAGATTTGATTATGAGAATCTTATCATATGCAAATACGTATGAACATTCACAACGTCTTACATCTTTTAATCAATGTCCATTTAATCTATATCCATTCTTTTTCTTTCTTTGTAACTATGGCTAGAACCTCTAATACCATGCTGAGTAAAAGTGAAAATAGTGTAAATCCTTGCTTTGTTCCCAATTTCATCAGATTTATCAACCTGTAAAAGGATCTCCAACTATCATCATATTTAATGGGAAAATATTGAATTTGGAAGGAAATAGTTTGTGACCAGCTGAAAACTATCAGCTTTCTGAGTCATCCATTAATGAGTTGCAGTGGTTTTCTGAATTATGATATATGCTGTCTAAGTTTCCATTTCCAGTTAGGATGTAGAGGATTTTGACAGGTCACTGTTCCCATGAAAACAATAGGGGAAAAACGAAATGTAACAGTTCATGTATTTTAAACAACATCAGAGCACTGTGGATGTAAAGTCTAAAGTAACAAATTCCTGAGTTGTACAGGCCCTTTGTAGGTGGGCAGAGATTTCATTTACTTTTCACAACAACTCTGTGATGTTGGGATTCTTATTAAGGAATTATTAAATTACTCACTCAAAGTCATGCAACTTAATTCCCACTAGTCCAGAAGAAATTAAAAAATCACCAATGACCCCTTATTTGCCAAAGCCAACGAGAATGCTTAAGCCCTTATTTTAATGACAACATTTTAACAATATTAACCATAATCTTCTTGAATATCTTTCCTCTGTACTCCTTTAACACTGTTTTTTTTCTCCCTTGTCAATGGTCCTTTCTTCTCTGCTCTCTTCCTTCATCTTATTAAATTTTTTTTTTAAGATTTATTTTGTATTTATTTCTCTCCCCCCCGCCATTGTCTGCTCTCTGTGTCCCTTCACTGTGTGTTCTTCTGTGTTCACTTGCATTCTTGTCAGCAGCACCAGGAATCTGTGTCTCTTTTTGTTGTGTCATCTTGCTATGTCAGCTCTTCGTATGTGATGCCACTCCTGGGCAGGCTTCACTTTTTTTCGCTCAGGGCGGCTCTCCTTCTCCTCACGTGTGGGGCTCCCCTATGCACTTCTTGTGCACATCAGCTCTATGTGTGGGCCAGCTCACCACACAGATCAGGAGGCCCTGGGTTTGAACCCTGGACCTCCCATATGGTAGGGGGACACTCTATGAGTTGAGCCAAATCTGATTCCCTCATTAATTGTTGATATTCGCTGGAGTTCCAACTTCAGCGTTCTTCTTGCCAATACCTGCCCTGCGTGATGAAATTTCTCCACTCCAGTTGTGCAAACCAATGCTAATGATTTCCCAAATATTTACTACCAGTTCAGTTATTTCACCTAAATGCCTTGTAGGACTACTACCTGATTTAACCCATGGCAGCTCAAACTCAACCTGTCCAAAACTACTTGCATCTTCCATGTTTTCTAAAGAATGCAAATACCTGAAAAGTTCTCAAGCCTGACAAGTGGACATCATCCCAACTTCCTCCCACTCCCATTTTCAAATTGTCACTAATCACATAAATTCCACATTCTTGAGTAAATTACAGCTATCATTTCTACCCATTCCCTAATATCTCTTTCCAGATCTTTCCTCTTAACTGCTCTCCTGCCTCTAGCCTGATTCTTCTCCAATCCAGCATCTCTAATACTGTCACATTTGTTCATGTACTTCCTCTACTTAAAAGCTTTCAGCAAAATCCACCAGTGTTGAGGGAATAAAACCATATCTTTTAACATGGCATCCAAGCCTGTTCATGAGGAAGCCTGAGTCATCTCTCTAACCTCATTTCTCATGACTCCCATTTGCATTTCCCTATGTGAGCTACGTTCTTCCTTATCTAAGAAACTTCTTGTTTGCTATTTTTTTCTTCCTGGGAATTTCTTGCCTGTCCCCTTCTTCCCAGCTCTTTCTAGGATGCTTCTCCCTTATACAACCCTAATTTGTTATGAAACTTGTGATTTACTTTGTGTATTTGCTGCTGGCTTTCTCTGTGAGACTATAGGCACCTTAAGGGCAAGCACAGTATCTCTGCTCAACTCATTTGGTTGCCACCTACTTAACAGGTGAGTGAATGAAGTCCCCTCTCCACTGCTGAGTTCTGTGTGCTGATGAGTGTGACTGCCTATCTTGGTTTTTGTCTGGGATTTTTTATGCCTCAGGGTTGACGTCCCAGTCCTCAGTGGCCTTGTTTCCTCATATGAAGAATCTTGCTATGATTTCTATGTGATATTCTGCTGTCACCCTACTCCCTGACATCAGGAAGAGACCGCCTGTCTTTGAAGGTCTAAGTATTGGCCAGTAGATTTGGCCCCTTTCCACACAGCACTCTACCCATCCTCTGTAATCTCTGGATCCAGTGTTTTTTTTTTCAGTTGGGAGCTCCCCTGCTGCAAACTGAAAGTGATAGGCAACTTCATCCCCAAGAGTCATCCTCTGTCACCTATAGGCCTCCCCTTGCCACATTAACAGCAATTAACCATTTGGGTCCCAGATACCTAAAAATATAATAGCTCAGGGATCATTACACCAAAGGTTTAGGATAGCTGAATGGTTATTAATATATAATTTAGGGTTATAACCTAGGTACATATCTGGTAGAAATTGTTAGCACAAATTAAAGGGGGAAAATAAGACAGTTTTATAATTGGCAAATGGAGAAACTGAATGCCCTATACACCTCTGCCATAAGCAGAGAGCGAGCTAAGAAGGAATAACTAATGTAGAAGAGAGCAGGTAGTGAAGAAATAGATGGAGTCAAGGAATGTTATCCTGTCCTAGACCATTCCTAGAAGTTACTTTGGGTTAGTTGTTTGTAGAGGCATCTCAGGAGGGGCCTACAGGCTTCTAAGTCATGGTGTGAGCCTCAGGTCCCTTGGAGAGTGACATTGCAGCAGAGCACAGGGGATGGAGGGAGATGGAGTGGGTGCTGATGGAGGTACAGGGAGTCCAGTAGGCTCTAGATTTCCTATATTCCATTGCTTACTAAGACAAACCTTTCATTTAATTGTGCTTCAGCTTTCTCATGTACTCATTGGAGATATGCTATGTGGGAATACAGTGGAGATTAGATGAAATAACTAGTATAAAGTGCCAGCATACAAGAGTTCAGTAAATGTCAGGTCATGGTGATGTGATTGTTACTTTCCTTCTTGTGCCAATATTCTGAGTCCTGAGTTGGTGCAGGAGAAATTGGTGGGGATTTGGATGTATCTACTTTATTTTTTAGGATGTACCAGGGATTGAACCTGGGACCTTGTACATGCAAAGCAGGCACGCAAGCCCTGAGCTGCATCTGCTCCTGGATGTACCTACTTTAAATTGAAGAGTTGATTAGTTTGTTTCATCTCAGCTATTAAATTCTTCCCACCGTATGCAAGTCAATTCTTGCCTGTTTGCTCTCAGATCCATCCCAGCCTTTCCCTGGTTCAGGTCTATATTGCAGAGATCCCAATACTCGCAGACATGTGTCCCAGACTCTTATGTCTGATGGCTTCTGTTCCAGCTAATGGGAGGCACTGGAAAGAGATTGGAGGAGGGAAGGAGGGAAGCCAGGGCATTTCTCTCCCTCCCTGTCTGACTCCAGAGGTGTCTCTGGCAGTCATCAAGTCTCTTTTTGGCTTCAGATCTCACTGGAGAAGTCCTTCATGGTTCAAGCTTTCACTGAACTCGAGTAAATCTGCTTTCCTTTTTGCTGTCAGCTCTGAGGCAAATGACTTCCCTTTTTGGCTAATCTCTGGATTGCCCTGTTGTCTCCTGTTTGGTTTTTAGTTCTTTGGTTACCTGCGCAACCACTCCCTTGTATTATTCCCTCTTCTAAAGATAATTTAGAGTGGTTTCTGTTTTCAGGATTGGATTCTGTCATCAGTGTCCTTGCCATTCCACCTGTCCCAATCATTCTTATTCCTTTCAAGGGGCAGCTTGAAATTAATGGGCATTACCTTGAGCTTGGGCAGCGTTGGGAAGGGGATACTAGCTGACTCTACCTCCCTCCTGCCTTTGAATTTCTCACACTCAATTTTGGGAAGTCCCCGCCACACACAAAGGCTGTTAGGCAATAGTATTCTCTAGACTAAACTGTGTGGGATGATTCCCCAACAGTCCCAAACATTGCTGCTCTCTATATGACAGCAAAGAAATGTTTTGGCAGAAGCCAGTCTGGGCATCAAAATGTTGAGGCCCATATGTTCCTGCTAAGTTCCTGCCAAAATGTTGTTGTTTGAGTTATAAAGAGCATAACTTTTTAATCCAGAATAAAAAGAGAACTCTAACCCAGGGATTATTTTAAAGCCGAAAATAAGCAAACAAAAATGAGCTAAAAAGACAATGAAAATGATAAATGTGAAAAATGGAGTAATTAAGATTGGGGGAGGAAGAGGATAATGTATAGGCAATTTATGAAAGTCCAGGGGTTTCTCTTGTCTGCCTCATCCTGGCCTTTTACCCTTAGGGCCTCACCTGTGCACGGTTATCTGACTGAGGCCTAAAAAGAAACTGAAGACAAGCTTTTCCATGCAATTATTCTTTCTATATACATTCAACCAAACCCTGTTCATCTTCTGGTCTCCCACATGTTTGGAGTCTGGACTCTACTTCAGAGTAGATGCTGACTTCTGCCCCCTTTGGCTATTATGATTCACCAATACCCTTTCCTCCCTTTTGTTTATTGGGCTTAGCATTACTATTCTGCTTTCAGCTTTGCTTACTACCTTGATTTTAGCCACACCTCAGCTTTGGTGAAAAGTTCACTCTATGTTTGGCCCTGGCCCTGTAGAACCCTACCCACCGGGCACCCTGGACCCTTGAATACCCTCCTGGAAAGAAAGAGAATTTGGCATTTATAAAATATAGAACAAGGGAAACAGACTTTGGCCCAGTGGTTAGGGCGTCCATCTACCATATGGGAGGTCCGCGGTTCAAACCCTGGGCCTCCTTGACCCGTATGGAGCTGGCTATGCGCAGTGCTGATGCACGCAAGGAGTGCTGTGCCACGCAAGAGTGTCCCCCTCGTGGGGGAGCCCCACGCACAAGGAGTGCGCCCGTAAGGAGAGCCGCCCAGCGTGAAAAGAAAGAGCAGCCTGCCCAGGAATGGCGCCGCCCACACTTCCTGTGCCGCTGACGACAACAGAAGCGGACAAAGAAACAAGACGCAGCAAATAGACACCAAGAACAGACAACCAGGGGAGGGGGGGGGAATTAAATAAATAAATCAATCTTTAAAAAAATAAAATAAAATATAGAACAAGAAGAAGAGTGGCAATTTCTATTATTGAGAGGTGACAAACCAGTGGACTAGAAAATAAGTAAATTCTCCAGGTATTTCCTTTCCATTCATTGTCAGAAATCATAATCAGCAATATTTACGAAATATTCCAGAGTTGGCAATAACTTAAAAAAAAGGGGGGGGGGGGAGACTCTAGTAAGGAATTTGGATATATGGCCCCAATTCCAAGAAGAATTATTTTAAACACAGGCTCGGTACTGTTGGTGTCCCCCTCATAGTTCCCTGGCCCATTCTGGAGGTCACTCACAGATAGTTTCCAGATATGCCAATGGTTCTCATCACTCTTTGGGTGCTGAGAGTTCTCTGGCTGGGGAAGCATGCTCATTTATGCACAAGGCAGGCCAGAAGTTCTAGAGAGCTATTACGCCCTGGAGGAAACCACAACCTTTGAGAAACAGGAGTTGAAGGTGAATACTCAGGGTCTTCAAGCTCAGGGCAATAATAAAGTGAATTCTGTGGTAGCCTAGAAGGTTCCAGGAGTGGGATTCTCAGTTTCCCACAATAGTAACCCATTCATTAACACACGCTTTGTTGCCTTTTCCTCCCCTTTCCACAGTTTCCCCCTTCTTCAATGTGCTTCCTAGTATCACCTCTCAGACAAACTATCTGTACTGAAATCCTTGTCCCAAGTTTTTCTTTAGGGCGGAAACTAATCTGGAGATAGTATCATTTCCTCTAGCCCATATATCAGCCTATCCCACCACATTCTTCAGTAATTATCCAACCTACACTTGTTACGGCTTTTGAATTCAACACCAATAAGGAATGCCAGGACCTTAACAACAAACAACAACAACAAAAAATCTTAACATTAAGGATGCAATCAATAGACCCTTAAAGGGAACTTGAATGGCTTCCAATGGTCAAAACTCCTTCCTGTGATTATTTTATGATGAATGCTAAATCCTGAATAAGAATGTGATATCCAGATACATAAAACTCAGAACAAACAAGAAACATTTTATTGAGCTTTTATAAACTTTTTTTGGGGGGGAAGAGGCTATTCTACATCAAATTTTATCCAGGACTTTACATAGCATGATATTTAATCTTCACAATTATTCTATAAAATTATATCTGTTTTATAAAGAAAACAAAGAATTAGAACTTGCCCAAAACTTTAGATTTCTTTTGTGGGTATCTTTGGATTTGACATTCTGAGTGCACACCCAAAATTCATATGCTCTAGGACATTTCCTAGCCTCTCCTGCAGTAGGATGCGGCTATTTAGCAGGGTTTCTGGCAAATGAGGAATAAGCCAGAGAAATGTAAGCCACTTCCAGGACAGTGCTTAAAGTTTTCCCATGTGGTCCCCCAACACTTTTGTCCTCTAACTGCAGCAACTTTGGAGGCCATGCATTGAAGATGACATAACAGCAAAAAGAAAGTGGGGCGGGCGGCGGGGGGAACACCTGTTATGCATCACACATTATGTGAGCTGGAAACAGTATCTATTTTGTTAAGTCTCTGAAAGATGAAGTGTTTTCTGTTGTGGCAGTTAGGTTTTGTTTTTTAATTATTGCCTCGAACCTCAAGGAACTAGATTGTGGCACTGAGTTAGTGACTGGCCAGTAGGTGGTGAAGAAATGATAATGGAGTTTCAGGAGGAAAAGATGTTGATTCAAGTTATATGGAGGAAAAATTGCCACCTGCAGTAACTTGGGAGACAGACCATGTGCTTACTGTGCTGGTACCTCTGGGGAAAAGTTGGAAAACAGTATATTGGTATTGTGTGTTGGCTACTATTGGCTCTGATTGACAAGATATTATAATGATGAGAGGAACTCAAAAGAACTGGCCAGTTTGCAAACAAATTAAGTCTAGAAAATTGAGTTATTGCAGGATTGGAAAAGACTACTGCTTCTAGATTTCAAAAGGTAAAAGGTACAAGTTTAAAAGGTTTTGAGCAGGAAACACCCTGTAAAATTTGTGAACAAATATCAGAGTAAGGGAATGATTTTCCTATTCAAATTTGAAACATCAAAGTCCCACCAGTAAGTTGAAAGAGAGATATTGAGGAAAGAAAACAAGGAAATAGAGTAGATTTGAGACATATATCTAGAAAAGAACTTTGCATGTGGCTAGCACATGGAACTGACGAGTCAAAAAAAACCTACTGAATCTTTGAGAGAATAGAATTCCCCTCAAAATTCATGAGCCTAGACTAAAGAAAAGACCTTTGTGGTTTGAGCTAAACAACCACATTTCACCCAGCCTCCCTTGGAATTTGGTTGGGGCCAAATGACTGGATTCTGGCCATTGTGATGTAGATAGACTTACTCCACCTGACTTTCCAGTCCTCTCTTCTTCCGTCACGGTGACTTTGGAGCGCTCACTTTCCTGAAGGTATGGCAAGATGCAGGAGGATGTGCCTTACCCACATTGAACTTTGTGAGGGCTGGAAATAAATTTTTATGGAATTAAGCCAATGATATTTTAAGTTTTATTGGTAACTGTATTATAACCTAACCTATCTTGACTAATATCTTCTCTTATCCTATCACAGAATATTAGTAATCCAGCGAAACTGGATTACTTTTTAAGTCTAGGGAAATGGATGGTTTGGAATTATCACTGCCCGTACTAGAGGAGGCTGAAGCTAAATAGACACTGAGCAAATTCGGGGTGAAGGCAAGCAGAGTTCTTATTTATTTCGTAGTAGAAGTTATATATAAGATGAAATAAGATTTTAGAATGCCATGTGATGGCATTTTATATAAATTGAAAATTAATTCCATAGATCTAAATATTTCCAAACAATTTTTGGAGAGAGACTATTTTGAAAAATGCTGCACTTTGCCATTGCTAAAATACTGGCTCAGTTGTTCAATTAGATGTCCTTTGCCTCCTCAGCACAAGGTTTGTCTTTAGGTTTACAATCTTCTCTCCTCTGATGCACAAATCTATGAGTTTACCCACGAAAAATTTTTATTTGATATTCCATTTCGTTTTGTTCTGTCATCTTCTTGGTCATAAAAGAAACTTGCTCAAGAGAAATTACAGCATCATGTTCGGCAAAAGTGAACAATTCAGAGTTCTCTAAACTGTAAATATCTTTAAAATCTTTAACAATGCTGTAAACTGACACTTCTCCCCAGAACTCTGGATATTATCAAATGATATAAAGCAACTCTACCATAGCAACATCCCACAACACCTAACATCTGAGCATAACAGTTCTTTTGCAGATAATATATTTATTTCTTTATCAACCTTTTTGGCATTTCTTGATTGAAATCTGGAAGGAAGACTGGTCATCAAAAGTATGCTACAGTTCTTGTCCTATAAAGAAGACTGGCACAGTGATTGTATATCCATTGCTGCAATCCATGTCAACCACAGACCTGGAATTTGGCATTTGCCAGGACAAAGAAAGCTTGAAGAATGACCATCACAACTTTACATATGTTAACAGGTTTGCTGATAAGAGTTTCAATATGTTCAAATTAGATTCCATGCCTCATTACTCTATATGATCTATGGCTAATGTAACATGGACAAGGTTAGCTCTGTTGGCCACTGGAATAATGAGTGGTGTTCTTGTTAGGAGATTGGTGCAGATCGGAAATTATTTTCTCCTGCAATTGGCCTGACATGTGCTTTATAGTCACCAAAAAGAGGCTCCTGTTTTCTCCAAAATTGTTTTGTGTTCCTTTCCACTATCTCTCTTAGTACTATCATCTCCCTAAGGACATTTCATCTGCAGGCATCTACCTCACCTCACCTCTTACTAAGAATAGCATTCCTAATGCAGACACTATTGGCTGCCCACCAAACCGCCTTTCTTCCTCTCAGAACTCTCGTTCTCTTCTTTTTTTTTTTATTTTGACCACTTCATTTATTTTAATTTTTTACACTTTTTAAGTTAAAGTTAATAGATCACAAGGAATGTTACATTAAAAAACATAAAAAACATGACAGGTTCTCATATACCCACTCCCCACCCCCCACCCCATCATTTTTGTAAATTGTATTTTTTTTTCAAGATACATACATCACAAAAAAAAGTTACATTAAAAAAAGTAAGAGGTTGCTGTATACCCCCCACCTCCCCATCCCACTCCTCCCACACCAACAACCTCCTCCATCATTGTGGCACACTCATCGCACTCGGTGAACATATTTTGGAGCACTGCTGCACCACCTAGATACTAGTTTACCCTGTGGTTCACACTCACACCCAGTATATTCAGTGTGTTGTGGCAGGATGTATAAAGTCCAGCATCTGACCCTGCAATATCATTTAGGACAACTCAAAGCCCCCAAAATGCCCCCACATCACATCTCTTCTACCCCTCCCTGCCCTCGGCAATTACTGTGGTCACTTTTCCCACCTCAATGCTACAATTTCTTCTATTACTAGTCACAATGGTTTTATAGTAGAATATCAGTAAGTCCACTCTAATCCACATTTTATTCCTCCATTCTGTGCATCCTGGGATGGTGATGTCCACTCCACCTCTAGATCAAGAGGGGGCTTAGATTCCTAGCCACCCATTCACCATGATTAGTCTTTCCCTTTTGTTTCCTACCCAGCTTGCTGCTTTTATTGCCACTGCTTCCAGGCATAGGTTTTTACTCTCCATCTAAATCAGGTCCTCCCTTCTGGCATGAAGCTGCTGCCCTCCCCGCTGCCCTGACCTCCTCCTCCCACCCACTCTAGGAAAACTGTTTTCAAGTCTGGCTACATATTTTGTGGGCTCCAGTGCAATATAAAAACAAGAGCTCCCTTGTTCAAAAAGCAGGGTGGGTGGTGGTGGGGGGGGGAAGTACTGTTAAAGTTACTAAAATATTTTCTTCTGCATTCTTTCATCATGGTGGTTTTTAAATTTACTACTTCATGTTATCCTAAGTAAAGAAAAACCAAAATTTTTAATTACTGGCATGAATTTCACTGTTCATCATTATATTGTACAATGCCAGTTTTAAATGCAAATTTAGGAGCATTTAATTTGTACGTGGAATCACCAGATTACTCAATTTGTATTATGTAGCTCATACTTGCATATGCATTTTGTTCTTATCAGAACTGTGGAAACGCCGCATAAAATTAACTCAACTGTTTATATTTCACTTTTTGATATACACACATTCCACCAACACTCTCTACCTTTGGCTTACTTATGAGTAGGGATAGACTGAAAGGAAAAGGAACTATGGATTGTCCTATCTTTCCCTTTCCTCTAAGTGATCATTTTCAGCATAAAGGGTTGGCTAACACAGGAAATTACCACGAGTCAGAAATAAAAGGATAGTATTCTATGTTATTCATGTTTCTTAGTACCCCATTGCCTTTTTCCTGCATTTCAAGCAAGTTCTGAATGGAAAACTTGGCTTTTTCATGCTGTTAGCGCCTTCTGCTTACTCAGTCACATTTAGTCTTGCCAAACTCACGGGGCATCACAAATGCTATATGCGAAGGAGAGGCAAGGATCAATGATGGACAAGCCTATTGCATGTATCTCCTTGCTCATACACATACTCCATTGTCTATCAGCCTTACAAAACACAAGTTCGAAGATAAAATTGTTAAGAATTTTAAAACAGCAACAGCAGAGCATTAAACCCAGCACAAGTCCCTTCTCAGCACGAGGCCCTGTGTGACTGCACAGGACCTATACTCAAGATGACAATCCCAGCTACCATGCTGACCAGTCTGGCATGGGGGAATGGAAGCAGTACAGGCAAGAAGGCCAGAGAGTCCCTACTATTTTAACCTGGAGTTCTAGCACTTTCTCATGAATAAACCTTCTCAAATTGTTTTTTTTTGCCTTTGATCATTTTTCAGAGCACTGAAATGATTGGTTTTGACGATTTTATCCAGTTTTTTACTTGTTTTGTAGGGAGGGGATTTTCCGACCTCTTGGCACTTTCATAGTTAGAAGTCCTGAGGAGATGTTTTCTAATTTGCAGAAAGATACATATGTGCTTGGGCAATCCTGACTAGACCCCAGGTTTCCCTCCCCACTGCAGTATTCGTTGATCCGATCCCCTCATTTTTCCGTGATTTTAGCTTTGGACTCACTGTTGTTCTCTGCTACCTCAGTCCGCACCTCTGGTCAAATGTTAGGTCTTGTCAGAAGCGATATGTAGAAATCATCCACAATCTAAATCTCAGGCATGCTGCTCTTTGACCAAACTTTCTATTAATTCTCTCTATCACTCACCATAACTCGAAGATCATTTGACCTCACCAGAATCTATAATCCAATGATTATGCATTTTGACTACCTTGTTTCCCCTAAACTCTTCTTTCCTGTCACAACTTAAATTCCACAGTCCATCACTTTAACCTCTTCTTACATATACCTTCAATTCCCTTGCCCTTCTCGCACCTGGAGAAGCCCTAACACTCTTTCATCTAATGCTCTACCCACTTCACAGGTACCCATGCACAGCTAAATATGGCTGAAGAAACACAGACAAACGTGCTATCTCACTTTAACATTTGAAGTACCAACCTCACAGAGGCTATAACTGCTGCTCAGCCATCATGCTATAGTTCCATAGCCCAGGCACTTGGCCATTTTCTTCACACCCCCAACTTCTGCCTTTTTAGCCTCACAGGTGATGACTTTGCTTCCTTTTTGCCAAGAAAAATAGGGCATATACTCAAGATGACAATCCCAAATACCATGCTGTCCAGAAGGGATTGGAAGAGAACTTTCATAGGTTCCTACCACCTGATTACCCACCTACTAACATCTGTGCCCATAAACTGCCCACGGTCCTGTCTGAGCCCAACCCCTCCACTGTGTTCTAGATCCATCTCTTCCTGTCTCTTTAAGAACAAGGCTCCAGAAATGCTCTGTCCTTTCTTAACAAAATCAGTTATGCTTCTCTTCTGCATGCAAGCATATTCTAGTATCTTTCGCCCTCCCTCCATCATTTGTTTTTCTCTATAGCAACGTTCCTCAAAATAATTATTTATGCTGGCTAAATTTAATGATCAGGTTTTATCTTATTTGACCTATCCTCAGCATTGACAAAGGTGGTCATTCTCTACTGCGCCAGACACTTCATCACTTGGTGTCTATGAAATGAACTTGCCTTGCTTTCCTCTACATTCCTGCCCAATCCTTCTGCATCTCTTTTGCTGTTTGTTCCTTATCTTCCTGACCACCACCCAGGGCTCAGTTCTCAGAACTCTTTGCTCTTTTTTTTTTTTTGTCACTTCCTCAATAATCTTAAAAATTTAGGGGAGCAGATGTAGCTTAAGTGGTTGAGTGCTTGCTTCCCACATACAAGGCCCCAAGTTTGATTCCTGGAACCTCCTAAAATCAAAAAACAAAAAAAAACCAACTGGGGGGAGTTGGTGTAACTCAGTGGTTGAGCACCGTCTTCCCACATATCAGGTCAGGGATTCAATCCCCAAGCCCCATACATCAAAAAAATTTTTTTTTTCTTTTAAAATAACATTTATGTGCAAATGACTTTCAAAGATAAAGCCCAGAACTCTCCCTTGACCTCTAGACTTGTTTATCAGTATATTCCATCTCTTTGACATCTTCACTTGGATATCTAATAAGTATCTCATACTTAAGTCCATAAGTGAACTTATCTTCCCACACCCCAATCCACTCCACCACATCATCTCCTTCAATGGCAACTTCCACCTCCCAGTAGCTCAGGTTGAAATCTCAGTATCATCTTTGACTCCACAGTTTTCTTCCACTCTGCATCCAATCCATCCACAATTCCTCTTGACTCCCCTTCAAACCATCCACAACCTGCCCACATTCATACCTCCACTGCTACCAACTATTCTAAACCCCATCAGCTCTCCCCTAGACTTATCTTAGCCTCCTAACTGATCTCCCTGCGTCCACTGCCCGTCCCCCTTACAGTAAATACTCAACACGTGTGCCAGGGCGATGCTTTTAAACCTAATATCGTTTCATGTATCTGCTCAAAACTTCCAGTGTCATTCCTTAAAAAGCCAAAATCCTTCCATTTTACAAAGCTCACATGTCTCTCTCCCTCCCCACCCACTTTTTTTTTTTTTTTTTTACCTCATCTTGCGCTACTTCCTCCAGCATTCACTCTTTTCCAGCCACACCAGTCTGCCTGCGGCTCCTTGAACGTGACATCCGTTCTCCTTCTCAGACTTTC
Organism: Dasypus novemcinctus; assembly: GCF_030445035.2. Lineage (NCBI taxonomy): Eukaryota > Metazoa > Chordata > Mammalia > Cingulata > Dasypodidae > Dasypus > Dasypus novemcinctus. Next base: position 40,525,939 of record NC_080679.1, read on the forward strand.
TGCATTTGCTGGTCTTTCTATATGGATTGATTTCCTTCCAAATATCCACATTGCTGGCTTTTTTGTTCAGTGCCACCTTCCCAGGGATGCTTTCCCTGAGCATCCTGTTTAAAGTCGCAGTTGTTAGTTCCACCACATCATTCTCACTCCTCCTTACATAAAGTACTCAACACCGTCTAACATACTTTATAATTAATTGATTATACTTTAAAAATATTAGAGCAGTTGTAGGTTTACAGAAGAATCCTGCAGAAAGTGCAGAGTTCCCATATACGCCCCTCACACTCACAGTTTTCCCTGTTATTAAACTTTGCATTAGTGTGGGACTTTTGTTACAATTGATGAAACAATATTATTATAATTATACTATTTATTATGGTCCATAGTTTACATTAGATTTGCTGGCGGTTTGTGTTGTACAGTTCTATGTTTTCAAAAATTTTTTATTCTGGTAACATATGTGCAAACTAAAATTATCCTTTTATTTTATTTTATTTTTATTTTATTTTTTTATTTGGAGGTACCAGGGATTGAACTTTGGACCTTGTACATGGGAAGCAGGAGCTCAACCACTGAGCTACACCCATTCCCCAAATTCTTCATTTTAATCATTTCCAAATATAAAAGCTAGGGGTATTAATTACGTTTAAATGTTCTGCTACCATCACCACCATCCATTACTGACACTGTTTCATCACCTGAAACAGAAACTCTGTACCATTTAAACATTAACTCCCCATTCCCTATGCCCACCCTGGCCCCTGGCTGCCTATATGTCAGTTTCTTACTATGAATTTACATACTCTAATTATTTCATGTAAGTGAGCTCATACAATATTTATCTCGCCACCATCTGACATACTGTATATTTTATTAATTTATTTCCTTACTGCCTGTCTCCCCCATTTAAATGTAAGCTCCGCAGAACAAGGTTTTTACCTGATTTTTCACTGTGATATCTCCAGTAACTGGCACATAAAAACACAATTTGTCATTGTGAAGCATTGAAATATGGATGACTAAATCAAGCTAATTTTGTGGTTTCCAGCTTACTTGAGGGGTTCCAAAGGGTCAACACAGTTTTGGGGTATAAGCCAAGGAGTGAAAGGGCCCAGGAAGCAGAGGCCAGTCCCAGGCCAAGCCATGTTAGAGTCTGAGGCAAAAGGAAAATCCGTGCTACTGATTCTGTATTTACTGAGCATGTTGACATTTTGCTATTGTTTGGTATTAAAATATGGATATCATGGATTTTCTGCATTGATTTTTAGTTTTAAAAATATTACTTTAAAATATTATTCATGTTGATTACTGGGGTCTGGGTAGCCTCTTAAATTGTGTCTGAGGTGAGTGCCTCCTAGGCCCTGAGAGGGGTGGCTGGGCCCATGAAATTCATCACTAAGTATGTGCTGACCAAGTCTCACTAAGTATGGGAGACTTGCTGCAGCCCTTCCCACAATGTTCTAAGGACAGGTCAGATCACAGTGTGTAGAAGGGAGGCTCTGTATGTATAATCTTTTAAGGGGAACTCTGAGCACAGTGCCAACAGAGGGGATTTTCAGATGGACAGTAGGGATTTGTGATAGGCCATTCATGATGACGATGTTGGTGATCATGATGATGATGGTGATGAAGGTGGTATTTAACATACCAGTGAATCTAATGGGGAAATTAAAATATCAAGTCAAAGCTTAAGGCAAAAATCACATTTTATCAAATTTCCCTGGATAATATCTTAAGGATTCATGCTGGAGACCAAATCTCTGAATAAGCCTAATGATTCTAGCTGTTCTTCTGATATCAGAGCATACTGCTGTTTCTTCATGTGTGCACCAGATGAAGCAGCTGGCTTACATTTAAAGGATGCGGTGTATAACAAATACATACTTTAATGATCATCTGAGAGGCGGGGAGATTATCATGATATGAGAGGGATGCAGGAGCTGAGACTGTCCAAGAAACTGCTGACTCATCTCTCCCTTCTCATGCTTATTCTGGATCGTGTGCTTGTTTAGAGGAACGGCATCACACAGTTTAAATGGCATCACTCAAATTAGAGAAAGATTTCTCTTTCTTTTTCTTGATCTGTTGAGCTGAATTGCCTGGATTAAATGTGTTAAGATGTGACTCTGCTCTCTGGATACTTATTATGTGCAGACAATATGCAAATTGCCTATATGCACTATTATTTAGTTTTTACAACAGCAGTATGATATAGGCACCCTTATGATGCTCCTTTTATAGCTAAGAACACTGAGGACTAAAATGTCCATTTTTCCTAAGGTCACATAACTATTAAATTTTAGAATCAAGAATCCAAATGGGTCTTTAGGACTTCAATGACCTTCCTGTTGACCACTCTGGACACTTGTTGCCGACTAAATCATATATCCCCCAAAAGACATGTCCAAATCTTAAATCACAATCCTGTGAGTATGAATCCATTTGTCAATAAAACCTTTGAAGATGTTAATATCTGTTAAGATGGGGACTCCCTTTTGAATAAGATCTTCAGAGATCCTGTTTAAGTGTGACCAAACTAAATTAGGGTGAGTTTTGTTTTTTTTTTAAAGATTTATTTATTTCTCTCCCCTTTCACCCATGCCCCCCACCCCATTGCCTGTGCTGTGTCCATTTGCTATGTGTTCTTCTGTGTCCACTTGCATTCTTGTCAGCGGCACCAGGAATCTGTGTCTCTTTTAGTTGCATCATCTTGCTGTGTCAGCTCTCTGTATGTGCGGTGCCACTCCTGGGCAGGCTGCACTTTTTCCGTGCAGGGCAGCTCTCCTTGCAGGGTACACTCCTTGCGTGTGGGGCTCCCCTATGCGGGGGCCACCCCTCATGGCATGGCACTTCTTATGTGCATCAGCACTGCACATGGGTCAGGAGGCCCTGGGTTTGAACCCTGGGTCTCCCATATGGTAGGTGGATAATCTATCAGTTGAGCCAAATCCATTTCCCAGGAAAAGTCTTAATCCACATAACTGAAGACCTTATAAAGAGGAAATTTGGATTCAGTTAGAGAAACCAGAGACATAGAAGCCAGAAATCAGAGAAAGATACAGGTAGAGACCAAGAACATTGTACCCTCCAAGTGCCTGGTAGAAGACTTGCCCTACCCAAAGGCTTGGGCAGAAGCCCTTCTCTTGGCCCAAGGAGATCCCTTTGCTCCAGAAATCTGCTTCTATGCTTCTAACCTTGCAATCATTTTTCCTTCATTTCAACTTGATTCTTTATCTTTCCATTTGGGTTGATAGTGCTTCTGCTCATACAAAAATTTCAAATCTTGTTGGTTTTGTGTATAATTTGAGGGGGTCCATGTCATAAGACAAAAGAATTTTCCATAAATATTTCCTAGATAAATGCATCAATTTTCTTTTGGATGGCTTATAGGATCCATAAGTTATTTGCCTAGTCTCCTTAGTAAAGGGTGATTCAAGTAAACCCTCACATAGAGTCCCATTCTCTGGGAATTCCACCTTTTGGGAGGGTCCTGGATAGAGCTGCTTTTGGCCCTAGTCTCAGAGCATGCCATCTAGGCAGGCTGAGAATTCTCCAAATCATCAGCTGCTGGTTCCTTTGTGCTTAATAGCTCAGTCCTCAGTTTATCTTTCCTTGCTAATTTTACTAAAAGCAGCAAGAAGAAATCAGACCACAGCTTCCATGTTTAGTATGGAAATCTCATTTAAATATTCACGTTCATTGCTTACAATTTCTGCCTTCCATTCAACATCAGAAGACAATTCCACCAAGTTCTCTGCCACTTTGTAACAAGGATTGCCTTTCTTCTAGTTTCCAATAGCACATTCATTGTTCCTTCCAAAAGCCTTACCAAGAGGACATTTAGCATCCATATTACTACCAACATTCTGTTCATGGTGAATTATTCTCTAAACTGCTACAAACTTTTTCTACAGCTCTCATTTATTTCTGAGCCCTCAACAGAAATGCCTTTAATGTCCATATCTTGACTGATATAATCTAAAAGATATCTACAGTTTTTCTATCAAGGGCCTCAAAATTCTTCCAAGCCTATACCGATTACCCAATTTCAAAGCTGTTACCACATCTTTAAAGTATTTGTAACATCAGCACCCCACTTTCTAGTACCAAAAATGATCTTTGTTTGCCAGACTGCTATGACAAATACCATGCAGTGGTATGGCTTAACAACAAGAATTTATTGGCTCACAGTTTGCAAGGCTAGACATTCAAAAATCAAGGTATCAGCTCTCTTGCCTTACTCTTGCTGGTGGACTTGTCCTGTCCTCTGTGTGCTGCTGTCACCATTTTCCCTCTGCCATGTGGCCACACAAGTAACCCTGGGGACTTATAATTTATAATGGGGAGTTGTAGCTTATTAATTAGCCTTCTTCACCCATCTGCATTCCCTTCCTCACTACCTGGGACCCTGCTCTGTTATTTTCTGTTGTTTTCTCCTATTTCTCTTCCCACGCTACCTGAATAAATTACTGGCCTAACTCAAAAAAGAAAAAAAAATTCAAGGTATCAGCAAAGCCATGCTTTCTCCCCAAAGTCTGTAGTGGTGTGGTGCTGGCTTACTATAATTCTTGGGGTTCCTTAGCATTCATCTCTGCTTCCCATCACATGGGTCCTCTTTATAAGGCTTCTAGTGATATGGATTAAGACCCATTCTGATTCACTTGGCCACACTTAACTAATAATAACATCTTCAAAAAGTCTTATTTACACCAGTTCACACCTACAGAAACACAGATTAAGATGAAGGACATGTCTGTTGTTGGGGCACATAATTCACCCTACTACAGGGTCACTAGCAGTTTTGTGTTTCTGGATCATAAAACATGAGGCTGGATGAGCTGGAAGATAAGGGTGAGGATGGAGATAGGATGCTGGTTCTTATATGCCTGCTAAGAGTTTGGATTTTATCTTCTAGGCTAAGCTGCTAACTAAGCTGAATACAGGGAAATGACAGTGTTGTATTTGCTTTTCCAAGATTCCCTGGGACAATGTCTGATGAGGAATTTTGCACAACACCATGCAGGCCACACACAAAACCGTTCCTTTCCCATGATCATCAATCAGTTATGCCATGATCCAGACACTTCAGCTCTCCCATACCACATAGGGTATCCCACTCAAGCCTCGTATTCTCTAAAGAGCTCTAGATGGGGCAAGGACTGACCGTTGTCCCATTCCCATTTCTCTCACAGAATCTATCAGGTGCTGATGAAAACAACTGGTTCTGAGAAAGGTAATCCAATTCATTTCCCTCCTGGGGGTTGATACATATGCATAATCTGTTAGCTATAACCTGGTGGGTTGCAAGTAACAAAATCAACTCAACCTAACTCATTAAATAAACAAAATATTTAAAATATTTTATTTTAGGGAACCTAAGGGCCGTCACGCAACCAGGCTTCAGGAAGGACTCTGACTGGAAACTGGAGACTTTAGAGACATGGACAATGCCCTCTCCCTTTATCCCATTAGCTTCCTACATATCTGCCGTATTATTTTTTCTTTCTCTTTAGACCAGATTTTATGCCTCCTCATGTAACCAGATTTTTTTCTAGGTTCTTGGCTAAGCTATGAGAAATGCATTTCAAGAACAAGCCAGATTAGTTAGCCCAGTACTTTATTAAGGAAGGGAGGAAAGAGAAATGGGAGCATGGGTTCCAGGTAGGGAGGAGGGTCTGAAAAGTGATAAAGAGCTGATTTACAGACTATAATTCCCCATTACAGATTACAAATGCCCAGGTTTTATTTGCACACCCATCATGGTGGGGGGTGGGGAGGCAGTGAGAGCAGGGTGCAGAAGGCAAGAGCAGGAATGGGGCAGGAACAGGCACAGGGACAGGGCGGGTTCACTCTCTGCTTGTCTTTTAAACCGTTCGTTATTCTGCCCCTTTGCTAATGGGCAGGGTAGAAATTCCAGCTCTTTGATGGTTTGATTGATGACCCCACCTGTCAATACCCAGGAAGGGTCCAATGATAAGTTTCCTGGAGAATATCCAGGCTTCTTTTGACTTGTGGAGGAAATCTTGTTCCGAATGGGAGTTCTCGTGAGGGTCTTCCAGCAGTCATCATGGGGGTATCGATGTCCACGTGTGTTTTTTGGGGGGCAGGTTTCAGATCTGTCTATTGATTCCCTATTTTACTAGCCTTCCACACTCAGTGGACATGGAAAAGTGCTGAAAACTTTAGTTCCCTACTCTGTATGTTATAGATCCAACATACTGCCTGATGAAGTACCAATTCCAAATTTCCAGAAGAGAGGATTTGATTGGCTTACCTTGGGTCAGGTATTACCAGTGGCCTAATTGGCCATCTCCAAGAGCACCTGTTATAGTCCCAACGTGGATGACAGCATTCCACTTTAGTGACTTTAGGCATCAGATATGGAGGTGGAGAAAGGTAATTCCCAAAATAAGGGAATTACGTGTATTTATGTCCTACAAATACAAACACAATCAAGCTGGCCACATAAAAAATAAGCACTATTTAAATAGTCACAATATTTAGGAACTATAAACAAAACTATAATTACTTAAGCTTCTACAATCAAGAACAAAACATTCTTTTAAGTAAAATACCTACCATTATGGCCATCTTGCCAAATCACAGTGGAAAGAGCATTTTCTGCTGTCCTTGGTCCATTCTGTCTTTATTTCCCTCAAATAATGGGTTGGATTTCATAATCACTAAGGTTTCTTCTAATGCAACAACTCTTTGATTAAAGGCATGGAAGATTGTCAGACACAGTGAGTGTGAATATTTACGTATCTTGCATTTTCCAGCAGGAACTTAACTAAGCTCAGTAGACATTTGCATTGTCCCAGCTACATTTATGGGGAAAGATCTTAATTAAATTTGCCCTTAGCTGCTCATTCACTAGTGACCCTGGATCCAGATAATATTTGAATATTGCAAAATTCAAATCTACCCTCAAATAACAAAGATTTTCCTCCTTGATGATAGTCAATAGAAAATACTGTAGGCATTAGAAGCAATTCCAACCATGGCCTTAAAACAAAACAAAACAACAAAAACATTATTGAAAACTAAAAGCCAAAATGACAAAAACTTAGTCTCCCAAGGTGACTACTTTTAAGGCATAGATATGTAAAAGTATGGACTATATATAAAAGTTCTGATATGTTTGTTTAAAAAAAATCAGTATTATCACATCATTATTATTACCTTCACTTATGTAGGCATTAATTAGATAGCTAAAGGACTGTTACAGAAACATTCAGATATATGATAATGCTATTCTTATGCTCTTAAACAGACTCAATTTAGTCTCTTGATTCCCAGGCTAAAAGAAAATGAGGGGTTAAGAAAACACACACAAAGATCCCAAGGTACAAAAGAATTCTTATGGACTGAAAAGAAAGGGAATGGACTACATGCATTAGTGCCATTTCAACCTCGTACATAATTTAGGGCTCTCTGCAGGCTGATTTGGTTTAGATCAGTGGTCCTTTACGTGACTGCATTCACATATCCTTACATTATAAATCTTCTTATTAATTTTTGCCAGAGAGTATTCTGGAGGCAATTTGTAGTTGGATGATAATGGTAGATATGTCATCTAAAATTCTTCTGATTTCCTTTAGTCTAACAAGCTATTTCTTCCCATCGCATATTTAGAAGCCCCCAAGCTTGTGAAGTCACAAGGGGCAAAGAAGTATTTGAAAATGGCCAAAACAAAATCTTCAACCTATATTTATTTCCATTAGTAAGAAAAAATATGCAAATCTCCTATCAGAGTGCAGCTGAGGGATACATGGGCAGTTGATGAAAATACATTCATTTGAAATACAATTTCTCTGTAGTTGTTGGATTTCCCTCCCCACACTCTCCCCAACTGTCTGGACTAGATGGCGGAGAGGTTACTGAGCTATGAATGTATTTTCCCATATTGGATCCAAAGCAGGAGTGAAGCTAATGTACTGTGTATTCAAATGAGACTCTTTAAAGCAGGGTAAAATTGAGCTGAAATGCAAATCACAGTGGCAAGAGCATTTTCTGTTGCCCTTTGTCCTTTCTGTCTGTGCCCTTAAGCATGTAGTCAAGGACTCCAGCCAAGATGTTTAGCCTTCTGAGAAAGTAAACAATCTTGCCCTCCCTCCCTTACTGTACACACATTCATGATGTGTACTGCCTACTGAAAATGTGACAGCAAGAAGGTTCTCATTTGAGAAGGGATTGTGGTTGGGTGAAGTTTCTGAAGGACTGACCAAAAAGAGAAAAGGAAAAGAAAGCAAACTCTAAGAGGAGGGAAAGAGAAGCACAGAAAATAAAGGAAGCAAAGTAATAAGGAAAGAGGACTTGTAGTTCATTAAAGATAGGAAAATAAAGAGGAAAATGGAAAAGAGAGGAGACTCCTTTAAATGTGAATAAAACATTGCATAATATTTGTAAATATCCGTAATTAGTTTTTCAGCAACTTGCAACCAAATGCAGGACTGAAGGGCAAGGTCAACACCGCAGTGAGAAGGTACTTTTTCCCACATAGGATGCTCCTGTAAATGCGTCAAACAAGTTATTCAAAATTTGCCCACCCTTCTTTCCAGATAAGGTATTTTTATTTAAAAGACATTGACTTTTAACTTGGCTCTTAAGGGAAAAACGCTGTATCTTACACCTGATGTTCTCTTCCTTCCCTCCCAGTGCTTCCAGTCTGGTAAAGCTTTCCCATCACACATTGTATTCCCATTTGACAAGGAAGAAACAAACCAAAAGTCATCGACAGGTGATTAGGTGAGGCCCAAGGAAATTTCCCAATTCCAAGTCCTCCCTTGGCCCCTTGCCTTTCTGTCTCCTCCTCCTCTCATTTTCTACTCATCCCCCACACCCCAGGTTAAAAAGTTACTCTCAAGGTGATATACTGATAGGGAACTTTTCAGGTCATTTGGCTGGAAATGTGGCCCTCAACAGCTTTTTAAGGGGGAGGAAGGCTGCTCTGTGTATACTGCAGTAGTGGCTGGACTAATGTAAGAATAAATTAACAACATGAATGCCTTAAAAATAATTGCTGGATAAAATTCAGCAGGCTAATTTAAATATATGAGCTAATTATCTGTTGCAAGAGAATTAAAAATATGGAAATTTTCACGAAGCATATTGATTTTTTAAAATAATTTTACTTCTGCTAAATAAATGTCAGCTCCAATTGCAGAAGCCCATCATGTTCTTTTTAGTTTCCATGATTCTATTTATTATTCACAAGAAAGAAAAGATTCCTGGTTCATACTCTGTAATGAGAAACATCCTGCTCTGGGTGGACAAGAAAAGCAAAATTTTGGAAGGGTTTTTCCTTCATTATGTCACGTGCTGTGCTCAATTTTTTACAATATTAATGTCACATGTGTGCAAATTAATTTGGATTGGTTGGGCATGTGTATAGAGTTAGTATACACTGAATGTGGAAGAAACACAGTTATGCTGGAATTTAGTTCATGCAAAAAAAGATTCTTTCTTATTCATATGATGAATTTTCATCATGATATCAGAATCAGGTCTTCTACAGAAAAGATGTCTGTTATTCTTATCGTGAGTGGCTTTGAAAGGCACACATAAAGTTGGTCCTAGCTTCCTTATTTACCCCTGCTGGTGGTTGCTGACAATTACTCCCCAATCTGGGTAGAACTGCAGTTCGCAGAAAAAGATAACAATACTTATTTACCATAACTTAGGATGATTGGGTGGATAAAGGATGTATTTATTTATTTTTACCCTGTAAAGGAAATTACTCTCTCTCATGCCAAGTAGCATCTTTGCCAATTCAATTATTTTATCAAATGGAAAGCCAGGTTGTAGAAAAATGCCCAACAAGCTGTATCAGAAAGACCCTCGGAATTCAAAAAATTTTATTGTACTGATCATCCAAGATCCAAGATGGTGGTATAAGACAATCCAGGATACTGTTCCCCTACAGACTCTTTGAACAACTAGCAAAAACTGGCAGAGCCATCTTCCTCAAACACTGGAAAAATGTTGAAAGTTTGCAGAAACTGGACAAGGGCTGAATCAAGAAAATGCAGGCTTAAAAATGGAGGAGAAGCTCGGGGTACCCTTGTTGGTCTTTTAACCAGCCCCTCCCCAGTGTGGTTTGGAGCCACCCCATGCTCTTATTGTTGGTTTCTGACCTTGTTATGGAGGGAGCAGAGTTACCCTTATGTGCGTATTGGGTGACTGTATCTTGGTGCTTAGGGTGGCAGCATAAATGACTGAACCAGGAATCTCATGTATGGCTCAACTTCCATAATTTGTCATGCAAGCAGAAACAGCTTGAGGAAAGTCAAAACGCTTTAAGAAACAAGTCAAAGTGGCCTGGAACAAAGGATTAACTTTTTAAAGTCAGGCAATAGAGCACTGTGGAGGGAATGAAAGTCTATTTCATAGGAAGTAAATAGGGGAGTTCCAAAGGCCATGAGCAAGCACACCTACGACAAGATACAGACTTAGAAAAGACAGAGAGGACCCTGCATTTTGCACTTACCTTGAGCTGACATTCTTGATCAGGAGGGCTAAGCACTGAAGGAGACCACCAGTCACTACAAAGCCAATTTGCGAATACTGTGAAAGGTATTTTTTTGCATTTGTTTGCTTGTCTTTCTTAGCTCCTGGCACTCAAGAAAATCTGTCATATCAGATCTTGTGGGACACCATCAAGCTTACCAATTTTTGTATTATGGGAGTCCCAGAAGAACGGGAAAGAGAAAAAGAGGCAGAGAGATTATTCAAAGAAATAATCTCAAATTTAAAAAAAGACATGAATATACACATTCAAGAAACCTAATGAATGCCAAGTAAGATAAAACTCAAAGAGAACCATACCTACACACATAGTAGACAAACTGTCAAATGCCAAGGACAAGGAGTAAATTCTGAAAGCTGTAAGAGAAAAGCAATGTGTTATGTACAAGGTAGTCCCAATAATATTATGTGCTGATTTCTCACCAGAAACCATGGGAGAAAGAAGGCAGTGAGCCAAAATATTTACAGTGCTGAAAGAAAACAATTGCCAAACCAGAATTTTATATCTGGTGAGACTATCTTTGAAAAATGAAAAATAAGGGAGACATTAAAACATTCCTAGATAAACAAGAGCTGAGGGAGTTCATCACTACTAGAACTGCCATATAAGCAATGCTAATTAGAGTTATTCAGACTGAAAGGAAAGGACACAAGGTGGTAGATCAAAGCAGCATAAAAAAATAAAGACCTTTGTTAAAGTCAACCATATGGGTAACTATAAACATCAGTATTATTGGATTATATTTTTTGAGATACAACTCCACTTTTTACTCCTTACAATTTTTAAATGCAAATTCACAAAAAGTAATGATAAATCTATAGTTTTGGACATACAGTGTTTATAATTTTTAACAAGTACAACAAAAAGGTGGGGGAGCAGAGGGGTATAAGAATAGTGCATGTGTATGCTATTGAAGTTAAGTTTGTATTAAACCAAATGTGATTGTTACAGAGTTAGGATGTTAAATTTTGGCCCCATGGTAAACACAAAGAGAATGTATGAAAAATATATACAGAAAGAAATGAGGAGGGATTCAAAATGGTACAATACCAAAAAAAAAAAGATTAAAAAAAAAAAACCCATACAAATAAATATGACAGAAGGCAGTAACAGAAGAATTGAGTGACAAGTAGGTATAAGACTTAGCAATACCAAATAGCAAAATGGCTAAATAAAGTCCTGCATTATCAGTAGTTACATTAAATGAAAGTGGATAAACTGACCAGCCCAAAGGAGGGACTGGCAGAATAGATAAAAAAACATGACCCAACCACAAACTGCATAACAGACACTCACCTTAAATTCAAAGATACAAGGAGGTTGAAAGTGAAAAGATGGGGGAAAAATAGCATGCAAATCATAACCAAAAGAAAGCTGAACAAGCTATCTTAACATCAGATAAAATAGACTTCAAGTGAAAAACTGATATGAGAGACAAAGAAAGTCCCTATATACTGATAAAGTGGTCAATTCAATGAGAAGACATAACATTATAAAGGTATGCACCTAATGGCAGAGCCTCAGAATATATGAAGCAAATACTGACAGATTTGAAGGGAGAAATAGTTCTACATTAATAGAAGAATTCAATACACCACTGCCAATAATGGATAGAACATCTAGAAAGAAGATCAGTAAAGAATTAGAAGGCTTGAATGATACTCTAAAACAACTAGACCTAACAGACTTATATAGAACGCTTCAACCAACAGCAGCAGAATATACATTTTTCTCTAGTGCACATGGATCATTCTCTAGGATAGACCTTATGTTAGGTCACAAAACATGTCTCAATAAATTAAAAAATATTGAAATCATATTAATGTATTTTCTCCAAGGACAATGGAATAAAGCTAGAAATCAATCACTGAGGGAGAGCTTGAAAATTCACAAATATGTGGAAATTAAACTCTGTACTCTTAAACAACCAATGGGTCAAAGAAGAAATCACAAGGGAAATGAGGAAATATCTTGAGGTACATGAAAATGTAAACATGAGATATCAAGACTTATGAGATGCAGCAAAGGAAGTGCCAAGAGGGAAATTTAAAGCTCTAAATGCTTACAAAGCCAGATAAAGGTATCATTAAAAAAGAAAATTATAGGTAAATATCCCTTATGATTATAGATGCAAAAATCCTCAACAAAATACTAGCAAACAGAATCCAACACCACATTAAAAGAGTTCTACCATGACCAAGTGGGGTTTATCCCAGATGAGCAAGAATAGTTCAAAATAAGAAAATCAATTAAAGTAGTGTACTACATTAATGGAATGAAAGTTAAGAAAAAAGAAACAGAGGATCGTATCAATTGATCCTAAAAAGGCATTTGACAAATTCCAGCACCACTTCTTGATAGAAACATTTAGAAAACTAGGAATAGATGGAAACTTCCTCAGCATGATAAAGGGTATATATGAAAATCCCACAGCTAACATCATACTCAAGAGTGAAAGACTAAAAGCTTTCATTCTAAGATCAGGAACAAGACAAGGATGACCAGTCACCTGTGTTTCAACAATGTACTGCAAGTTCTAGCCAGAGCAATTAGGTAAGAAAAAGAAGTAAAAGTCCTCCATATTGGAAAGGAAGAAGTAAAAATTTCCTTATTTGGCAGATGACATAATCCTATATATTGAAAATCCTGAAAACCCATGGGAAAGCTGCTAGAGCTAATAAATTTCAGTAGTATTTCTATATACTGGTAACGAAAAATCTGAAGAGGAAATCAAGAAAAAAAAATCCACTTACCATAGCAACTAAGAGAATGAAATGTCTAGGGATATATTTAACCAAGGATTTAAATGACTTATACATGGACAACAACAAAACATTGCCAAAAGAAATCAGGGAAGACCTTAATGAAAAGAAGAACATTCCATATTTATAGATTGGAAGACTAAATATGGTTAAGCTGTCAATTCTGCCCAAAGTGATTTATACATTCAAGGCAAATCCAATCAAATTTCCAACAGCATTATTTGCAGAAATGGAAAAGTCTATCATCAAATGTTTATGGAAAGGAAAGTGGCCCCAAATGGTCAAAAAATATCTTGAAAAAGAACAAAGTTGGATGATTCACCCTTCCTAATTTTAAGACTTATTACAAAGTTACAGTAATCAAAACAGCATCATACTGGCATAAGGACAGACATATAGACCAATGGAATTAAATTGAGAGTTTAGAAATTAACCTTCGTATCTATGGCCAATTGATTTTTTTTTAAAACTTAGAATCCATGATGGTTGGGAAAAGCATGTTCTTAAACGTAATCTATTTCTGTGGGTATAAGCCTATACCCACAGAGTATAGGGAATGGGGAATTAAAGGTCCTATATATATGACCTTTTGATAAGGTTACTTCAGTTAAGATGTGGCCCAACTGAATCAGGTGTGTCTTAATACTATTACTGCAATCCTTTTTGAGTAAATGGAATTCAGACAGAGAAGCTGAAAGCCAACAGAATGAGAAAGAGAGAGAATGGCCAGGAGAGGCAGCAATGTACATTGCAATGTGAGAGATGAGTGAAGAATCAAGGATGCCCAGTAGCTAGCCCCAGAATCCCAGTCATTGGAAAGAAAGCATCACCTTGCTAATGCCTTGACTGGGATTTCTCCTAGCCTCAAAACCAACATATCCCCATTGATTTAACCAACCCATTGCATGGTATTTGCTTTAGCAATGAGGAAACTAAAGCATACTTACGTGATTTTTAATTCATAATTTTTAATCATGACTTGTTCAGCTAATGCTAATATAAATAAGGGAAAAGTATCAAAATCATTAACAAAAAAGGCTATAATATCTTTTTAAAAAATATTTAAGTGTTTTATTATTTAGTAGGAATAACAAAGAACCTTAATTAGTCACATTTTTTCTAACTGAATATTTCTCAGAAGAAAAAAAAGATTTTTACAGAAGGGAGTACACAGTATGTAGCACTAAATTAAAATGAAAGTCAGTAATCTTTAATATTAAATTATTGTGAATGGAATCATTCTTTGTGGAGGAGGTAATAGATTGGCCTAGTGGTTTTTTTTTTTTTTTTTTTTTTTTAATTTTTTTTATTTTTTATTGAATTTGTAATAATATTACATTAAAAATATATATGTGAGGTCCCATTCAACCCCACCCCCCCACCCCCCCTCTCCCCCCCCCCCCCCCAACAACACTCGTTCCCATCATCATGACACATCCATTGGATTTGGTAAGTACATCTTTGGGCACCTCTGCACCTCATATACATTGGTTCACATCATGGCCCATACTCTCCTCTATTCCATCATGTAGGCCCTGTGAGGATTTACAATGTCCGGTGATTACCTCTGAAGCACCATCCAGGGCAGCTCCATGTCCCTAAGACGCCTCCACCTCTCATCTCTTCCTGCCTTTCCCCATACCCTTTGTCCATTATGTCCACTTTTCCCAATCCAATGCCACCTCTTCTATGTGGACACTGGATTGGTTGTGTCCATTGCACCTTTATGTCAAGAGGAGGCTCAGATTCCACCTGGATGCTGGATGCAATCCTCCCATTTTCAGTTGTAATCACTCTAGGCTCCATGGTGTGGTGGTTGTCCTTCTTCACCTCCATCTTAGCTGAGTGTGGTAAGTCCAATAAATCAGATTGTAGGTGCTGGAGTCTGTTGAGGCTCAGGATCTGGCTATCACATTGTCAGTCCAGAGATTCAAATCCCCTAAATATATCTTAAACCCCAACATTAACTGCACCTCCAGCACATTAGCATGAAAGTCTTATGAAGGGAGATCCCATCTGAGTCCAGATTCATCACACATAAACACCATTTCCAAAGAGGGGCCATCTGCCCTGGTAGTTAACCCCATCGGCCATGACCATAACTCCCATGGGTCTCTTTAGCCCTCAAAGGAACCAATATCTGGGGGTTGTATCTGCTTTATCTGTCTCTCTGACTCTGCTCAGTTGTGCATGAGGGCAAACCTTCTGCCAGCCTCCAGACTCTTTTTTAGAAACTCGTAGCCATATAAACTCATTTCTCCTTTCCATTTCCCCCTTACTTTAGGTCAAACAGCATTTTAAAGTCATGGTATTTTATGTAGACATGGATATTCTGCTGATCCGCATTGAACCTTCCATATAAGGTCATTTTCCAGTTGCATCATCAGTTGGTAGTTGATAGTGGTCCCTCGTTGCCAGGGAGGCTCATCCCCGGGTGTCATGTCCCACGCTGGGGGGAAGGCATTGCATTTACATGCTGAGTTTGGCTTCGAGACTGGCCACATTTGAGTAACATGAAGGCTGACAGAAGGGAATTCCCAGGCACAAAGTTGCTCTAGGCCTTGTTATTATTTTGGGTTTATCAGCTCACAAGCATAGTCATTAGTATCAGGGGCTCACTGTTGAACCCTCACTCCCTCCCGGTCCCCACCACTGTACCTGGGAGACTGTCGCTGCTCCCCTAGGGACCACGACAGAGCACCACTGGCCGGGAACCCAGTACCCCCCCTACTGTGGTTTTTAATTGTTGCCACTATGAGTATATCCAAACATTACCATGCACCCTGGACATATGTTCTGTACAGCTCCCTGTCAGTCATATATCATCTGTCATTGGTATCCCATACCAGTATCCCTCCATTGCCATTGTTGAAACACTCTGTGATCCAGAACTCCCCGAAATTTGAAGCCCAATATATGGCCTAGTGGTTTGAGTCTACTCTTTAACTCTTTTTTTTTAACTGTTAGATTACATTTTTGGAAAATAACTTATCATTTATCACTAAGGCTCCAAATGTCCATGGTCCCTTATTTATTTATTTATTTTTACAATTCTTTTTCTTTCTTTATTCTTTTTAATGTTACATTAAAAAAATATGAGGTCCCCATATATCCCCCAACCCCCTTCACCCCAGTCCTCCCATAACAACAACCTCCTCCATCATCATGGGACATCCATTGCACTTGGTGAATACATCTCTGAGCACTGCTGCATCACATGGTCAATGGTCCACATTATAGTTTACACTCTCCCCCATTCCACCCAGTGGGCCATGGGAGGACATACAATGTCCAGTAACTGTCCCTGCAGTATCACCCACGACAACTATAAGTCCTGAAAATGCCCCCACATCACATCTCTTCTTCCCACTCCCCACCTTCAGCAGCTACCATGGCCACATTCTCCATCTCAATGCTACATTTACTTCCATTACTAATCACAGTAGTTCCAGAATAGAATATCAGTAAGTCCACTCTGATCTATACTCTATTCCTCCATTCTGTGGACCCTGGGATGGTTATGTCCACTCCACCTCTGTATCGAGTGGGTTCTTAGATTCCACTTGGTTGATGGATGCAATTCTCCTGTTTGCAATTGTAGGCACTCTTGGCTCCCCGGTGTGTTGGTTGACCTTCTTCACCTCCCTGTTAGCTGGCTGGGGTAAGTCCAATAGACCAGAGGGTAGGAGTTGCAAATCTGTTGAGGCTCAGGGCCTGGCTATCACATGGACAGTCCAGAGATTCAGATCCTCTGAGTATACACTAAACCCCAGCACCAACCACAGATTTGGTAAAAGAGACAGGAAAATGTTGTGAACAAAGGTGACATCTGAGTCCAACTCCATCACACCCAGGAACACAAACTCCAAAGTACAGCCAACTGACATGGCACTGAAGTCCCTCTGCCATGACCATAGAAACTGTGGGTCTCTGTAGCCCTCAGAAGAATCAATACCTCGGGTTGTATCTACTTTAGCTGTCTCTGGAACTCTGCTGAAGTATGCATAAGGGCGATCCCTCTGATGACCTCCCAGCTTTTTTTGGAGACTCATAGTCATATAAATTCATTTGTCTTTTTCATTTCCCCCTTTTATTCAAGGTCAAAAAGCATTTTTAACTCCTGATAGTACATGTAGGCTGAGATATTCTGCTGGTCTGAGTTGACCCTTTTATTCAAGGTCATTCTCCAGCCACATCATCAGCTGGTACTTGGTAGTAATCTCTCAGTGCCAGGGAGGCTCGTCCCTGGGAGTCATGTTCCACACTGGGGGGAAGGCAATGCATTTACATGCTGAGTTTGGCATCAAGACTGGCTACATTTGAGCAATATGGAGGCTCCCAGGAGGTAACTCTTAGGCACCCTGCAGCTCTAGGCCTAGTTCTTATTTCAGGCACACAGGCTCACAAGCATAGCCATTAGCATTAAAGGGCTCATTGTTGGACCATCCTTCCTTTTTGGTCTTAGCCATTGCACTTTGGAGATTGTTGCTGTTCCATTAGGGAATGCAACAGAACTCCCCCAGCCAGGAACTCAGTACTCCCCCAGCCGTCGTTCCCAACTGTAACCACTATGAAAATATCCAAACATTTTTATGCACCCCACACATATGCCCTGGAGAACTCCCTCCCAACCATGCCCCCCCACCAATAACATCCCACACCAGTATTCCTCCCCCTTCACCATCAAACCCCTCTGTGTTCCAAAACCTCCCTGAAAATGAAGCCCAATATATTGCCAGGTTCCATTAATAGTAAAATGGAATATAGTGATGGTTTTAAAGGTTAGATATAGAATACACACTAATTTAGAAAAATTAAAGTAAAAATAAATTGGGGTATCAAAAAATTTAAAAATGAAAAAGCTTTGTTTTTGATGTTTTGGCTTCTATCACTGTAGTAAGTGTTGCCCAGTATGCACATTGGCAAGGCAACTTCTTCCATCTCTTCCTCAGTGTCTATGTCCTTTCTTTTTCTTTTTCTTTTTCTTTTCTAATTATTAAGCCTGTCTTCATAAAAGTTTTAGACCACAGTTATTCATATATGCAATATATGGTAGTCCCACATATTCAACATCAGACACTTTGTCCCTTCCCCAGCAATAATCTTTTTACATGTTCATACTGTATTTACTGCAACTGATGTACATATATTTTTTTTAAGATTTACTTATTTATTTATTTATTTATTTATTTATTTATTTCTCTCCCCTTCCCCCACCCTGGTTGTCTGTTCTCTGTCTATTTGCTGCATCTTCTTTGTCCACTTCTGTTGTCAATGGCATGGGAATCTGTGTTTCTTTTTTTTTGTTGCTTCATCTTGTTGTGTCAGTTCTGCGTGTGCGCGGCACAATTCCTGAGCAGGCTGCACTTTCTTTCGTGCTGGGCGGCTCTCCTTATGGGGTGCACTCCTTGCATGTGGGGCTCCCCTACGTGGGGGACACCCCTGCGTGGCACGGCACTCCTTGCGTGCATCAGCACTGTGCATGGGCCAGCTCCACACAGGTCAAGGAGGCTCGGGGTTTGAACCATGGACCTCCCATGTGGTAGACGGACGCCCTAACCACAGGGCCAAATCCGCTGCCCAGTGATGTACAGATATTGAGACAATACCTTTCAAACAAGGTTACACTTGGGTTTATATTTTAGACTATACAATTTTCTAAATTTTTAGTTATCTTATGTTTTACATTATGATTTACATTTTAGCCTATAGACCCCTATCCATTTTTGGTGTAATTTAACATGTCCTATATCCATCCTTGCATAATCTTGTGGAACACTTCCATTGCCCCACCTATTTAATACCTCTTTCCCCCTCCCCTCAGGGCCCACAATGACAATCACTCTTCATTGCTTGAAGGGCCTTATTCAGAGATACTTGCAACAATGTTGAGGACTTGACATGCTCGACTGCCCTAATGCATTGGGAGCCACCATTTCTTTAAAGAGATACAATTCCCTCTATTTGAGAACATCAGTCCCCCCCAGGATGTGGGTATAGCTTCACTCTCATTGTATGGGTCTCCATCCAATGATATAGCCCACTATGACAAAATGGGCACTCACACACTCCCTAGAATCCTGTCCTGTGTCATATTCTCTCCTTTAAGCATCTTAAACAGGTAACCTTCCTTATTATATTTTTGGAAAAGTTTTCTCAACATTATATTCTCAACCATATACCTGAGTATCTCCTACGTTCATATGTTCCCCCACCCTCCCCCCAATTTCTTGGGCCATATTACCCATCCTTCCATCTCTAGCCCTCCTCAAGCCTGCAAAGCCCCACCCAAAGGTATCCCTATGCCCCCTTTTATCCTTTCCCTGTACAAATACTTACCTCCAGCTTATCATAGATTTCACCCAGGTAGGTGTCAGCTTGCCACCTTCCTCTACCCCCCAAATTCCTTTAAGCCTATCATCTGGTCTCTAGCTCTCTGAGGTTTACTTATTTCATATCATTGAGGTCATGTGGTATTTGTCCTTCGATGCCTGGGTTGCTTCACTCAGCATAAGGTTCTCAAGATTCATCCATATTATCACATGTGTTTGTACTGTATTCATTTTTAAAGCTGAGTAGTATTCCATTGTATGTATATACCACATTTTATTTATCCATTCAACTGTTGATGGGCATTTGGGTTGATTGCAACTTTTGGCAATAGTGAACATTAATGCTTTAAAATATCTTTCAGAAATCAATTACTTAGAAGTAACCAGATATTTTTAATGAATACTATTCACTTTCTATTTTTTATCACAGTATTGTACCTTTTTTAAACTTAAAAACATTTTTTTATATGCATCTGGTTAACTGATTTTTGACAAGCAGCCAAGGGGAATGGGGAAAGAAGCGTGTCTACAGCAAATGTTGCTAGGAAAACTGGACAGCCCAATGCAAAAGAACAAAGGTGGACCTTCTACCTCATATCACATACAAAAATTAACTCAAAATGTATTAAAGATCTAAACACCAGGACAATAAAACTCCTAGAAGAACACATAGGGAAACATCCTCAGGAGTTTGGTTAAGCATGAGATTTCATCAAAATTAAGAACTGTTGTGCATCAAAGGACTTCTTCAAGAAAGTCAAAATACAACTAATAGAATGGGAGAAATATTTAACAACTCTAACAAGTTTTTAATATCCAGAATATATAAAGAAATCCTACAACTCAACAACCAAAAGACAAACTAATTAAAAAGGGCCAAAAGACTTGAATCGATATCTCTCCAAAAGAAATACAAATGGCCAAAAAGTACATGAAAAGATACTCAACATCATAAGCCTCTAGGGAAATACAAATCAAAACCACAAGATAACATTTCATACCCACTAGAATGGCTATTATTAACAACAACAACAACAAAAAATAGGAAAAATCACAAAGTTGGAGAGAATGTGGAGAAATAGGAGCACTTGTTCATTACTGATGAGAATATAAAATGGTCAACCACTGCGAAAACAGTTTGGGTCTTCCTTAGAAAGCTAAATATAGAATTACCATATGAGCTGACAATCCCACTTCTAGTTATAAACCCAAATTAATTGAAAACAGGTACTTGAATCAGCATTTGCACACCAGTGTTCAAAGTGGCATTATTTAAAACTGCCAAAAGATAGAACAACCTAAGGGTCCATCAACTGATGAATGTATAAATAAAATATGGTTTATACATAAATGGCATATTATTCACCCATAAAAAGTAATGACATTTTGATACATGAAATAGCATGGATGAACGTTAAGACATCATGTTGAATGAACTAAGGCAGCTATCTAAGGACACATATTGCATGATCTCACTGATATGGCATAATTAGAATAAGCATATTTACAGAGTCAGAAACTAGAATTTGGTGGGGCTAGGGAATGGCAAATTAATGCTCAATTGGTACAGAATTTATGTTTAGGGTGATGGAAAAGTTTTGGTAATGGATGGTGGTGATGATAGCACAAAATTGTGAGTATAGTTAATACTGCTGTATGATGTGTTTGAATGAGGTTAAAGGCAGGAATTTTATGTTCTATGTATGTTACTAGAATAATTTTTTTTAAAGTCATAGGACTGTAAAACACAATTAACCCTAATGTAAATTATGGACTGTAGTTAAAAATATACTTATAAAAATATTCTTTCATCAGTTGTAACAAAGGAACCACACCAATGCACTGTGTGCGATATGTTGTATTTTGCACATAGTTTTCCCATAAACCTACAATTTCTCCAATTTAAAAAAGTATGTAAAAAGATTATGTGTTTCTAGTATGGGCAAAGGACAAGAGGGAAAGCAGTATGTTATGGAAGACAAGTCTCTTATTACCAAATGTAGGTACCCTAGCGCCTTAGAATACCAGTTGTGGCTAATTACAGCATTTGCAATGGGTAAGATTCACCATTCTGCTAGGCCCAAGATAAGTGATCCCTGTCAGACAAGGCCATGTGCAGCGGCTTGCTCGGTCGGTAGAGGTGGGGTCTGGCTGCGGACGAGGGGTCGGTCCAGCTCTGGATGAGGGATCGGTCCAGCTCTGGATGAGGGGTCGGTCCCGCTTGGGACGAGGGGTCGGTCCGGCAGCAGACGAGGGGTCGGTCTCACAGGGGTTGCGCGGTTCGGCTGACGGGGTCGCCCGGAGAAGCAAGCGACGAACTGGGGACAAGGGAGGCCAGGCCCTTGTCGGGGGCTCTCAGGACTGGAAGGCGCACGGCAGAAGAACTACCACGGAGACAAGGTAAACACGCAAGTCCACTTTATTGAGGGAGAGGCAACAGTTTTATAGGGGCTGGGGAAGGCTGATTGGTCGAAGCCACGCCCTGTTCTGATTGGTTGCCGGTGAAAGGTCAGTGGGCGGTACTGGACGGGGGAGGGGTGATGATTAGGGATTGGCTGTTGCTGTTGCTGGGGGAAGTGGCAGGGTTTAGTGATTGGTGGCTGCTGTTGCTGGGGTGGAGGGCAGACTTGAGTTTCCTGCCCACGCCTGGCTGTTGCTGCTGTCGGGGGAGGGGAAAAGGGCAGACTGGATTTTTCCGCCCACGCCTGGCTGTTGCTGCTGTCGGGGGAGGGGAAAAGGGCAGACTGGATTTTTCCGCCCTGCGCCTGCGCAGGGAGAAAGAGGGCATCGTGTGGCGCTATCGGGAAGGAGGGGTGGCCGCGGAAGCATGGCTGCCGAGAAGGGGAGACCCGAGGGCACTCTGCGCCCATGCCGAGCTTCCTTCAGGGGTGGCGGTGAGTCCAACCAGCTACCCTATTATGGGGGCAGCGGCTTGGCCTGCTGCGGCTGCTCCCCCGCCAGGCCAGCAAACCACACTTCAGCCCGAGGGGTGACCGCAGCCATGCCTTCGTTATAACCCATGAGTATAAGCAAGGAAGGAGACATGGATTTTAACATGAAACACACAGGGATGGAACAGTCTGCTTGCTGCCTGTACCCAAATGCAGCTTCCTGCTGAGCCAGAAGATTTAAGTTCTCATTGGACTTACGTATACCCATAGAAGGGAAACAGCTTTGGGCTCAAGAACTTGAGTCTAAACGTTTTTTATATTCTTTGTTTCTCTTAGGACAAAGTCGCTTTTCCCATTTTTCAATTAAACATTTCTTCCCCAAATCTTTCTTGGGTGCATTAAGAATGCAACAAGGTATTTTTGTAGATCCGCCATGAGGTCAAAGGTCAGGTATAGAAATGATGTTGAAAAATTAATAAGCTGGCATTCTCTTAAAAAAACTCTCTTTGGAAAAGCCTCCTGTAACACAACAGAAGGATAAACAGAAAGGAAACAGGAAAAGAGAAAGGAAGAACAGGTGAGGAAACAGGATGGAAATTTATGAAAGGAAGAAAAAAATAAAATTTCTTTTATTTGCCCTTTCAAATGCGTTTTAAATAGGATTTTCTTTTAGCCTGCCCCACCATATTCCTGCTTTGTCAGTGTTATCAAACTGTTTTTCTTTCCCCAGTGAATTAACAGCAAACTGTTACTTCAGGAATAAATTGTATTTACTGCATACACAATTAACCATAGTGCCTGCACGTCTTTAGAGTTGTTTTCATTCACAGAGTCTGCTTGTGTAGAGCAATTTCGGAATATACAAATGATCAAAACTCAGCAGAACTTACTTCACATTCTACTCAAGATATCGAATCTGTTCTTCCACCAGACTTCCCAGATGTCAAAGCTGTCCATGATCCTCCATGAACAAAGAAAGCCAAAGGCCAAATAACGGATCATATTTCTGACTTACTCAAACTTTTCCTTTCACCTTTGGATTTAGTGTATCTGGCTGAGATCTTCAAAGATAAAGGATATATGTGTATATGTTTGACCTTTCCATGGTTTCTCCTAATTGTTTATTATCTTGGATGGTGGCTGTGTGGCTAGGGAATGGGGTGAGGTTAGGGCAATGTGGCAGTTTGAAATTATTGTATAAATCCCCAAAAAAGAAACTTGTTTGAAACCAATCCATCCCTGTAGATGTAGATCCATTGGACTGGATTATGTCAATGGGGTGTGATTCATGTGTGTGGCTGCCCGCTCGCTGGGTCTGATAGAAATGGAGACATAAAGACTCAGAGAGACAGAGGCTAAAGGGAGCCGGCATATTTGATTCTGCAATGTGAAAGTGAGGATTGCTTAAGCACAAAGCCCCCAAGAGCCGTAGCCACAGAGCAGCTCAAGAGGAGACCAGCCCTGCTGTATGTCTTATAGTTTACAGCTGAATTTACAAAGAAAGCAGACAGCTGAGGCTGATATAGGAGGTCCGGAAAGAGATAAGCCGTATGCTTGGTTGTTCAAAGCTGACCTCCAAGAGATAGTAGATTCTGGAGGGGGAGACAGAGACCTCTGCAGAGAGTGGTGGCTATCTTGCCTCATCATGCAGCAACAACACCAGGACCAACAGTGGCTGACTTTGGTGAGAAAACATCTCTTATTATGCCTTGACTTGGACTTTTTATGGCCTTGGAACTGTGAGCTTTCACCCCCAAATAAATACTCTTTATAAAAGCTAACACATTTCTGGTACTTTGCAGCGGCAGTTCTTTGGTAAACTAAAACAAGAAGTTAGGTGCTGCAATCTTCCACTTCATTTTAATTCTTAAAAATGAAGTGGCAGTTAAGAAGCAACTCCCATGGCCAAGTGCTGGGACTTCTGACCTATGCAGGAGATGGTGTGTTTAGCAAAATCATTCTTGACAAAATCTGAAAAACCTGAGAAAATGAGTATTCCTGAATGGAAAAGTAGACTATCTGGTTGCATGTTTTGACTGTTAGGGTAAAAATAATCAAGTGTGGATAAGGGTCAAGAGATTTTCACACGTGGAAAAAGCAGACATTCAGACTTGAGGTCAAGTAACAACCCAAATCTGAGTAATTCCCAGATAATAAGAAATGAATGATGTAAAGTGGACATAAGAATTTAGCTGCAGGTGTGGGGTCTTAAATTTAACTTTAAGCAACAGTAATAATAGCAATACTTACATAGTTTTTAGTATGACCCAGGTGCTATTTGAAGTGTTTTAAGTGTATTTAATTACCTAATCTTCATAATGACCTCTTGAGGAAGTAGTAGATTTACTCCCATTTTCCTCTATGGCCCAAAAAGCTTAAGTAATTTGCCTTTTGCAGCTGTCAAGCCATGGAGACCAACTTGAACCCAGGCAAGCTGACTCCAGAGCCCATGCTCTTGGCACCACATGGACTGGCTCTCATATAGGGATGTGTATTCTTAACTGCATTAAAGGGAATCTACATTACTTTGAGTGCTTATCACTAGCTGGATTGAGAAGATGGTTCTGACACATTCACTCCCAAGCTTTGAATATTCAATGACAAGAACATGTTATCAAATAAAATGTTAAAATATGATTTTTAAAAATCCTCAGTGGAACTCTTAGTTCTCTGGGTATCAATTCCAAAGTGTCTTGTTATTTGTAGTATGCTTGTAGTGATTGCAAGCTCATACATTTCATCCTGCTCTGAAAGAGATTATACAGCCTGTAATTCACACACGTAGTATCCCGTTCTTCTTCCTCAAAGCAGTTATCTCAGTTGCAGGAATTTGTTTTGTTATTTGTTCAGTGTTCACCTCCCTCCCCAAGCTCACCAATAGTCTTTCTAGTGCATAACACAGCAAGGCACCTGACCCACAGTAAATGTGCAAGAAATATTTGTTGCACAAATGAATGAATAAATCAAGGAATGAAGCCAGCCCTGAAGCATCTTCCTATGTTCACCAAAGTCAATTTGTTCTCACTCCTAGTTATCATCCCATGGAAATGGGGGGCAACATATGGAATTTTTACTCTGCACTCTTACTTGGCAATTTGTCAAGGAATTTTCCTGCTTACTGGTAGGTTCACAGGCTGGCTTTGTTGAAGTGGGATTTCAGCATGTTACACAGGGGAATTTTTCCTAAGGATGTGATTATTCCTGGCTTGATCCTGCCTCTGTGATACATCCACGTTTGGCACAGAGCTCACGTGGCATGGGATTAGGCTGTCCTCATTGTGTGAAGCAACTTGGACACATTGCCGCACTTATTAGAGTAGGGTATTGTGGATCACTTTACAAAGGCAACAGCTGCAGCCATTACTCCAACAGTTATGTCATAATTTGGTATGTGCGACACCTCTGCACAGCGCACGCAACAAAAACATTTATTCTTCTCATCTGTCAATATATTTATGCCTCTCATCTCTCTCTTTCTCTTGTTTTGCTTCTTTTCACAAGTGGCAGAATGCATCCCAATTCCCAAACAATTGGCTTCTCTGCAGAAATATTCTTAAGGCAGCTGCTTCCTTATAGCACATTTTAAAATGATTATATATGTGTTTTTCTTAATAAGAGGCAGGCTTTATGAAATGCAGAGCCAGTTTCAAAGCATATAATGATATTCAATTAACCAACGATGGGCGACACCTCAGTGGTGTGGGTTAGTACGAACACTCTGCTTGCTCCTGAGGAAACGAAGGCTTTCATGGGATTATCCGGTCTAAAAGAACTGAATCCTTAAAACAGGCCAGAGAAGGGCACTTTCCATAAAGTCCTCACCCCACCCCCAAATAGTACAGGATCTGAGGTGGTATGAGATAATCCCACAATTAGGTTCCTGAGGAAACGAGCTGAATGGTTTTATCTGAAGTCACACAGTTAATCAACAGTAGAGCAGGATTAAGCTCAGGGCTTCTGGATCAGGGCCATGTGTATATTATACTTCTTTCAAGTCATTAGTCCATGAGTGAACTGGACAATTGTTGCTGTAACCGGGGTTGAAATATGAGGCTAAGGTGCCCCAAATCAGGCATGACATGACAAGATGGCGAAGGCCCCACCATCCATGGCACCAAGTTTTCCTGACAACACCATTTCTTCCCCGAGTAGTGTGAAATCCTGCACCTCTGGGCTGAGTGGCTTCCTCTGTCCGCAAAGCTAGAAAGTGTCCATGGCTTGCCTTGAACCGGGACAGTAGGCTTTTCCTAACATGGGCCCTTCCAGCTGTCAGGGTGTGGGCAACTGCAGGTAAGACCGGCAGGAACACTTGTTCATTGTTGGTGGCATAAGGAGGGCAGGAGGATAAGACAAAGAAAACAATATTTATTGAACTTCTACCATGTGTCATCACACACGATGACAGGTTTTCTTATCCTCGTTTTATTTATGAGGCAAATGAGCCTTTGATAGGATGACTAGCATGCCTACTTTTTGGTAAAAGCACCAAAGCTTTGAATCTCAGCTTGTCTGATTCCAGGGCCATGCCAGCTTTGTCCTGGAACAGAGATGCCAGGCAGAGGGATTGAACGGGAGAGGAATTCCTACCAGAACTCTTTTTGCCACCTTATTAATCTGGAGAAAAAGGTGCCTTTTGCTAACAATCCCTCCATAGCTCTTTCATTTCATCCTCCTGTTTCCGTGGGCTAAATATTCAGAGTGGGAGCAATGATCCAAGGGTATGTAGTGAACAAGAATAGCCACAGATAGCAGGATGCATTGATACTCCAGGGAGGGTTTCAACTTGGTGCCTCTATTACTGTTTATTTCCTCCTGCGTAGGGGTGGCCATGGATGAGTAGGTATTGATAATAGTTGGAGAAAATCCAAGCCTTTAGGTAAACAGTGATCCTAGTGGAAGCAAGACTGGACATGCCAGAATTTCCTAGATACTATTATTGATGAGTTTTGCTCATTCTTTGTTTTAACTAAGAAGTGTTCAGTGACTGAGAGAGGTAGGCAGTGAGGCTTGGTTCTTCTTCTTAGGAAGGACTTAACAAATTGGTTAAAAGAGCTAGATCAGACAATCCAGCCTTATGGTTCTGAGATGAAGAGGAGCAGTGCAATAAATCTGAAAAAAAAAAAAAAAAAAATGGAGTCTTCTCCCCACGGCACCAGGTCAAAGCATCTTTAACATAGAGAAGACTTTGTAGCCAAGGTCTAAACAAGACTCCAAACCTTTAAGAATATGACAATTCCAGCCAAACTGGCTTGAATAATAGGGAAATTTGTTATCTCAAGCAAGAGGAAGTTCAGCAGTAAGGGAGATCGTTGCAGTTCTAGGTTGTATTTTTGCTCTCTCCTTTGCTGTCCCTGGCATCAGTTTTATCTAAAAGCTGGCTCCCCACATGATCATGTAATGGCTGCCAGCAGCAACTGGTGCAGCATGCTTTTTGTTTATTTCCAGTTTTATTTCCAGAAACGCAAGGCAAGTTTCTGTTTGCATCTCATTGGTTTAAATTGATTTAGCTGTGCCCATCTCTGAAACAGTCCCTGGCAAGAGGGATGGGGCTGCCATGTTTGGCTTAGAATAACTATTTGGGGTAGAATGGATGTTTTAGGAAGTCTTCCACATTCTCCTCCAAATGCCAATATGAACTGAAATCCCCATCAGTAAGCATTGGTAAGGGTTTCCTTGGAGAAGCAAAACATCTATGTGTGACACAGAGTAAGGGATTTATCTTAGGGATTAGACCTTATATGGTTGTTGGAGCTGATGAAGCAGTGTCTGCAGAGCAGGCTGCCACCTCTGCATCTGGACTTGAGCCTGAAGTCACTGTAGATCATCTAGACTGAAACTAGAAAGAATAGCCCGTGGCCTTTACCATAGGACAGGGAGAAGCTAATGGAGGAGATTTAGCAGAAGCTGGAGGATACCCATGTGTCTGGGTGCTGCCAAGCCAACAAGATGAACCAGGAGATCAGCAACAATATGCATGGGCTCCCATGGTGCCTGGCATTCTGCCCTGAACTTCAGAGTAAAACCAAAGGGCTGAGATGTCACTCCAGCTTTCACCTCTCTTGCAAAATGTCTCATGTGGTCAATGATAGCCTGGAACCATACAAGGAAGGGGATTTTGGGAAATTACCTCCAGGTTAACCAAGTTGACATAGCACAAAACAACCACAGTAAATATAACCTAGTGCAGTGGCTCTCAGCCAGAATGATTTTATCCATGAGGGGATTTGGGCAATGTCTGGGAATATTTTCAGTCATCACATCTTGGGGGAAACTATTGGTATCTAGTAGGTAGAGGCCTGGGATATTGCTAAACACCCTACAAAGCACAGGACATCCTCCACAACAAAGAATTAACTGGCCCAAACTGTCAGTAGTGCCAAAGTTAAAGTACTCTGATCTGGGAGTGATCACCAATTGTAAACAAGTCTTGTTAAAACTCTATGTCAGGAAGGGGACATGGCTCAAGTGATTGAGCTCCTGCCTACCACATGTTTTGGTTCCCTGTGCCTCCTAAAGAAGATGAGCTGATGTGGTGAACTGATGTGGTGAGATGACACAACAAGAGACACAGGGAGGAAAACATAAGGAGAGACACGTCAAAGCAGGGAGTGGAGATGGCTCAAGTGATTGGGCCCCTTCCTCCCACATTGGAGGTCCTGGGTTCAATTCCTGGTGCCTCCTAAAAAAAAACTAAGGAAGATGAACAGACACAGCAAGTGCAAACAACAAGGGGGTGAGGAGAAATAAATAAATAAATCTTTTTCAAAAACCACAAAAACTATCTCCATCTCAAGCTCACAGAGCAGGAGAAAGTCACTGCCTAAGTTTATGTAGTAGTGGAAACTAATGGCATGTATTTGTGTTTAAGACTGTAGCTCATGCCCAGCACGTTCAACACCTGCCATTTTTGCTATTATTAGAAGGCTTTTATCCCCAACTTGATTGCAAGTCCATAAAGAATATGAGTCATCCCCTAAATTTCTTTGCCCCTGCCCCTAACCCACATAGTGATTTTGTGTCCAGTTTGGTAACTGTTATTTCTTGACTGATTTTGCTGGGATATAGGGGCTCAACCAGCCCTTTACTTCCAACCATGCCTATGTATACACAAGATCTATTTGTAGATGGAAATTTTACATTGCAATAGCAGATGGGAACACAGACCTCTTAGGACATAGTTTACAGATACTATGTGGATGCTTTTCAGGAAGATTTTAATCATATTGAAAATGGGGATGGTTTGCCAGCACTAATATTTCCATACATCCTCAGGAAAGTTCTACCTGATGATTTAATGGCAATGTTTGAGGCAGATGTCATTTGACTGATGAGTTGGAAGTTGTTGAAGAGAAACTTATGCCAAGAAAGGAGATGTTTCCCTTCAAAGCTTCTCTTTTCTATTACATTACTGGTACTTTCCAGGGACTATCAATGCTTGGATTCTACAACAGACCAGGAAGCAGTAGGAAATATAAAAATCTGGAAAGAGACACTTATTGATGGCAAATTGCTTATGGCTCTCATACTGTAATTCACTAGTGCTTTCATAATGTAGCAGGAAAGTCCCAGCTAATGGTTTCCAGTCCTTTAAGGATTTGCACTGTTGCTGGTTTCATCCTAAGGAACATGTGGTTCTGGCCATCCATACAGTGTGTAGGGAGAGAACCAGAGAAATGGCTGATATTTTCTCTGCCTTCGCAACCTCAGGTGAAATATGGATATGCAAGTATCTATTCTAGAGCATTCTAAGCTAGGAAAATATGAATCATAAATATACATAATCTAAGGTATGTTTGTGAAATTGGACAGGTGGGTTAGGCATTGGTTAACGGGTATCTATATGAACTTTATTTTTTAAGGCTTTGGATTGACTTCCTTTTTATTCTTCTCAGTTATCTTTCTGAGGTTGCTCTTGATTTCCCTGTGTCAGAGCACTTTTAATTAGAAGTAATAAAAAAAATCAAACTGTTCTAAATCAAAAAAGGATTTATTGGCTTGCCTATAGGTAGGTCTGACTTCAAATACAATTTGATCAAGGTTCTAACTCTACTTCTTGGAGATTTCTTTCCTCATGGTCACAAGATGGCTGTTGTCGACAACTGGTGCTACATTTTCTTTCATATCCAGGGGCTGTAAGCACAGCACTTACCACAGTCATTCAACATATTTCCCAAATCTGATTCAATTGGACCAACCTGTCCCACTTACTGTGGGTGGGGAAATGCTGTGCTCTGTTTGACTTGGAGTGGGTGGCTTCTCATCCCTAAATCACTGTGGTTAGAGGGGTGAAGTGATGATGATTAACTTTTGCCTCCCAAATCCAATTCACACAATAGGGAAGGTTGGTTTTCACAAAGGAAATTCTGGTAGCTGTTAGAAATGGTGAACAGCTAGAATGCATACTGGGTAGAGAACCAACAAATATCCCTCATAGCCCTCCAAGTTGGTAGATAGGAGCAAGAAAGGTTCTTGCTGTAGAACACCCACCCAAACTGTCTTTCTCAGGCACTAAGTCATCAGGGGATATCATTAATAGGTGACACAGGAAAAAACAATGGTTTGTGATCAAATAAGTTTAGGTAGTTATTTGCTAAGGCTACCAATTTTCATCATGGCTCTCAGAGAGGGAGAAAGAGAAAGAACAAAAAATGTGTTTTCTTTTACAACAAACTCTTGCTTTGAAGAATGCCCACTACATATTTCAAAACATTGTTTGGGAAATGCTGTGCCTTGTTGCTTCCTTTGATTTAAAGTAACTCCCCCCCCTTAAGGTTTCTAGGCTAATAATGCTTTAATAGTATTTTCTGATTATACAAGTAAGGCATACTCTTTTAAAAAAAAATAGAGAAAGGCATAAAGAGGAAAATAAGAATAAGTAATAAGATTTCTACTCAGAAATAACCACTATTAATGTTTTGGTGTATATCTTTTTCCTCTCTCCTCCCCTCCCCTCCTTTCTCCTTTTCCATTCTTTCTCTCTTTCCCTATCCATTTAGCAAAAAATTGGAATAATATTTTATGTACTGCTTTGTAACTTGTATTGTTTAACAGCAAATTGTAATCGATTTTTCATGTCAATAGATATAAATCCATTTTTCCATTATCAATGTTTGTATAAAACATAATAAGAGGAGCCATACTTTATTGAACCAATTCCCTATTATTGGAATTTAGGTTTTCTTTTAAAAAATGATAAATAACCACCAAATACCTTTGATATGTCCATCTTAAGCATTGTTGAGCACTTGAATATGTATTCCCTTAGGATCTGTAAGTAGACTTTCTGTAACAGTGAGTAGACTCACTGGACCAAAGAGCATTCATATTTAAAGTTTCAGCTATACATTTTGAAGTCCTGGGAGAGGGGTTGTAAGAGGAGTTACAATCATGGGTTTTGTTGGGTACAAGCAGCCCAGCTCTGTGTTTTTCCAAAATGTACCTGCTAGCAGTAAATATTAAACAAAACCTCAGTTATGTAATCTGGCACTCAAGTGTTCATTTCTTCAACAGAGCAGGAAAAAAGTTTTGATAGTGTAGCAAACACGTTGATTATTGAAATACTCTCATAGGCATTTAATTTCTGTGAAAATAATTGGGTCTGCTGGAGTAATTATAGCTATCAAATTGTTTCTTCCCAAAAAAGAAAGGAAAGGGGTCTAAATCATTAACTATCAGAGTCATAGCTCTTTTGATCCTCAGGAAAAGAAGCAAGAAATTTGGCCTCAAATGGAAGGGGTGGACTGGGAGGAGAAAGGAAAGGGTAGTGGTTACTGTCGGCTCTCCTCCCAGCACACAAAGGGTTGGCAGGGATTTCAAAGTCCGTTCAGCCGTCAGCTGCCTTAGCTCTTGGCCTCAAATTAGGGGCTGAGGAGGCAAAGGTAGGGGCTATTGCTGAGAAAAGAGGGGCTTACAAGGGTTTTGCCCTGAAATGTAGAACAGGTCCCTAGTTATAAAGCTGGCTGATGCACTTTCACACTTTCTTATTTAACTATCGCAGCAACCCCATGAAGTAGGTACAATTGTACTCATTTTTACAGCAGAGGAAACTGAGGATCAAAGAAGTTAAAGGCTGAAGTGATTTGCAATTGCCATTGATAAATTACAACAGAGCAGGAAATGGAGTTTGAACTCTGACACTGCAACCCCAAGTGTGTAGTGTCCTGGTAATCCACTGCTCCCTCTGTATTCTTTTCCTGATTCATGAATGACTCTTACGTATCAAAGACGTTCACATAAATAATTGTATATATTTACTTCTCAGGAAAATCCTCTGCATTAGGTGGTACCATCTCTGCTTTTCACGTGACAAAACTGATTGAACTAAGGTTGCCGAGTATATAAATGTCAAGGCCTGGATTTGGAGTCAGCCTTTCTCACCCAGGAGTCCAGCAGTGTTTTGCTATTACAGTCTCTCTCCCCACAAATAAATATGGATTAGAACGGAGCCAATCTGACCGAGGCATGAGCACTTGTCATGCAAATTGTACGTTAGAAATGCAAATAAAATTTAATTACAAAGATGATTTAATCCCAGGTTAGTCCTCTTGGGGATTTAAAAGGACTTGCAAAAGCCATAGGAAAATCTTGATTAGGAGAAAATAGGGTTTTCAGAGATGTGAGACTAGTGGGCAGGATTTGAATGGGAAGAGAGTAAGCTGATTCTGAGCCAACTGATGGGCCCCAAAGAAGAGAAAAATTGAGGACAGGGTGCCAAGAGGGACTGAGTATGCATGTGTGAGGCTTGAGTATGCCAAGAGGGGCAGCGCCCATATGAAAGTCAGTGCACATGGGCTGGCAAAAAGAAAAAGAAAAACAGGTCCGAATAACCCCAGGGGAATTAGTAATGCTGTGAGCCGGTCGCTAAGGGTTAGTGTGGCCAATCTTCCATGTTTGCTTCGGAATGAGGCGTTTCCCAGAAGTGGAATTTTCAGCAATAAAACTTAGCCTCCGGCAAACCAGAGTCAGTCTTTGTCACCTACTAGGAAGTGAAACCTTGAAACCTGCTGTGAACCTCATTGATTTGTATGTTGGCCTCCTGGTTTGTGTCAATGCTTTGCTGCATGGAATTGTTCCATTTTTGAAGGAGAATATGAATGTTGTCAGATAACACAACTGGTCAGTATACAGGTTTTACTCTCAGGGAACACACACTGCGCTTATGTCGTACTGCTTTCTCTGGAGCTGAGTTAGAGATATTAGGAGATAGGGGATTCCAATAAAAGTGAAAATCAGTGGAGAGAGTGTAAGTCAGTGGTTGAATATGTGCTCCACATATTATGAGGTCCTGGGTTCAATCCCCAGTATCTTACCAAAAAAAAGTGAAAATCATAGACAGATTTTGGTCCTTTTGTTGTTAACTGTGAAATATAACAGAGGCTAAATCCTCCCCCACTGAAGCACTCTGTTTCTTTCCCTTCTCTCTATGGTTCTTCATGTGAACAGACAATGAGAGAAGAGAATTTCTCAAATTTTCCTGGTCATAAAATCAAAAGGTCTGTACTAGATATTCAGAGGTGGAGACTAACTTATTCAGAATTTCCAGGGAGGAGCCTGAGAGGCTATATGTATATGAAGTAGGCTAGTAAGAGGGAATCAACAGATGGTTCTGGAAGCTGGCAGAGTCCACATGGACATCAGTAACCCCCAAGAGGGCTGCTGGAAGACCCCCAACCACAAGATTCTGCCATTCAGAACAAAGACTTCCTCTGGAAGCCAGGAGAAGCCCTGGATATTCCCCAAGGACTTTATCATTTGGTCCTCACTGAGGGATTGATAGGTGGGGTAATCAATCCAAACAGCAAACAGCTGGAACTCCTCCCCTGCCTTTAGGGGTGGAATAATTAATGGTTCTAAAAGCAAGGCCTGAACTCTTCTCTCCCATTCTTTCACCTCTGGACCCTGACTCTGCCTTCTCCCCTTATTGGATCACTATGCAAGTAAACCTGGGGATTTATAATCTATAATGGGAAACTATAGTCTCTGAATCAACCCACTTTATCACCCTTCCTCTCTACCTGGGACCCCTAATCTTTATTTTCTCCTATTTCTCATCCCTCCCTTCCTGAATAAATTACTGGCCTAACTCACCCATTTCGGTAGCACAGTCAAGAACCTAAAACAAAATCTGGTAACATAAAAATAAATATATAAAACAAGTTCCTCAGGTGATTATTAACAGTGGACAAGCCGTAGAAGCTCAGGAATGGAAGCCATAACAGTAGGTGACCAGGTGTTCATCCTCCTCTCAGAAGAAACTGAGGAGCACCCCCCCTTCCCATCCTATAACTATACTCCAAATACATGGAAGACATGGGGGAGAAGGGGGAGAAAGTACTATTTTCTGCATCAACTCCCTGCATCAGGAGGTCTGCTTTTATTTGTCTCAGAACAAATACCTAGAGTCCACTGAATCCTCCCTCCCTCCCCCTCTTCTTCCCTCTCTTCCTCCCTTCCTTCCTCTCTCCCTCCCTTTTCTTCTTTCTTTTTGCAGTTTGACTGTGGAGGGGCTTTTAACTCTAGATCTACCTGATAGCAGTGTTTTGGGCACCCAAAGAGAGCTTGGGAAGAAAGTGGGGGTGGTTTGATCTGGGGCTGGTAACGGAACCTCAGCACCCACCAGGCTAGAGACGCTTCATCTCTGTATTGTGCTCCTGTCTGGGTGGAAGACTTAGAGGGTTCCAGATTGTTAACCAGCAGCAGCTGGCAGCTTTATTGTTTTTTAATTAAATAACCCCCAGCCACACAAACACACACCAGTCCCCCACCAACTCCTCCTCCTGAAACCTCATTAAGCAAGAGGACTATAATTAAACCCTGAATCCACTGCTGACACTCCTATCATCTTCCTCTTGCTTCTGCCGCCAGCTGGGGGCAAAAAGGCAGCTCTCTCCCCGGCACTTCATGGGCAGAGGGTGATATCAGGGAGAGGCTATCTTTATCTGTCACTTAATGGGCAACTTGGCTCTCCCTTCTGGGCAGCCAGATGTGCCTTTTGTCCTTACCCACCTCCACTGTGAAGGGCTGCCCAGCAAAGAAAGCAAGACGTCTGCCTGGAAGGGAAAATTTACCTGAAACAGGTGAGGCCTTTCGTTCCAAGAGCAAGGGAATTTTCCTGACTTGACT
Organism: Dasypus novemcinctus; assembly: GCF_030445035.2. Classification (NCBI taxonomy): domain Eukaryota; kingdom Metazoa; phylum Chordata; class Mammalia; order Cingulata; family Dasypodidae; genus Dasypus; species Dasypus novemcinctus. The sequence goes on from NC_080679.1 coordinate 40,561,574, forward strand.
TGGCCACGTATTTGGGCCACGTTATGTCAGGAATATTTTCACTGGATTGGAAGTGGATAGCCAGCAGCATTTTTAACTTACTGTGCCTACTTATTCCTTACCAGGGGCATATGGCTAAAGACAAGACTATTTTTCTTTCCCTTCCCCTCAATTCCTTTCTGCCTTCCCCTCCTTCCCCCCAGGACTGCCTCAACCTGTGCTCTGTCTCTTCTCTCCTGCCCTCTCCATCTTCTTGGTCTGCCACTTTCCTATGTCTGAACTCTCTTGCTCCTGATTTCTAATTGCAGAACCTAGTAGTATGTAGTAGATATTCTCATTAATATCATGGAACTGTTTTCTTAAGATAGAAGCAGATTCCTTTAAAAATTCACATGGGGGTGGGGAGGAGGAGAGGCAGAGCTGCTTGTAGATGAGATCTATTGTGTAAAGCCAAATTCCTTTCCCCAGCCTCAGCACGGGCAAACCTCTGGTCCTGTTATTTCCTGCAAAGCCTCCAAACCCAGTGAAAACGAATTTATCATTTACATCATTTCTCTTTGTAACTCTGACAATTCATATTACCCCAGAACCTGATATCTCCACTTTCTTCCAACTGATAAAACATCTCTTTTGATTTCTGTAACTGAGAAACATCATACACCCAACACACAAAGGATGATTCATTGGTCTTTTATTTCACAAGTGAGCTCCTTGAAAAATTTAGTCTGCGTCGCCATTTGGGCATTAATTCCTGACATGCCACTTATCATATTTTGATTGTTTCCAAGAGAGCACCATATTTTAACTCTTTGGGAATGATTTAACTGATCAAATACAAGGCATCTGGTTGTTATGGTAACTAAAGTTCTAAAAATAATATAAAGAAAAGACCACCTTTAATTGAAATCACAAGAAGTTGTTATGGTAACTGGAATTTTGAAAGTAACTAGGTTAAGCTACATTTCATTTTATCTAGCACTTTGCACAAACAAATTCTGATTAAAATACCAGGTTTAATTTAATCAGTTAATTAATGTCACTAAATGTCATTTATCTTCTAACTCTCATTTACATTTCACTGCTGAATTAACCAACTTGCTAATTTATAACTATTCTGCCTTCAATTTAGCACTCTGGAATCTGGAACAATATATAGTGAGAGTGTGGCTAGGCTTGGATGTTGACTTGAGGTCTGACTCTACCTCTCACTTCCTAACTAAACCTCAGTTTCTTTAACTGTAAAGTGGGGATAATAATACTAGCTCTGCTTTTGCCACATATTTGTATAGACCAACATAAAAGTATGCATGTGAACATGTCTTAATATTTTATAACCTGATGTCATATAATGTATTAATTTTTAAACAGATATATTTAGAGCAGTTTTAGGTTTAGAGGAAAACTGCACTGAAGGTACAGAGCTCCCATATGCCCCTTCTGCCTCCTCTCCTATACATATTCACTTTATATGAACCTTTTGCATTAGTATAGTAAATTAGTTATAATTGATGACGCTATATCAAAACATTATTACTGAGGCCCATAGTTCACATTAGGGCTCATGCTTTGTGTTGTACAGTTCTATGGGTTTTGACAAATGCATAATGCCATGTATCCACAACTGCAGCATCATAAAGAGGGGTTTCATTGCTCTCAAATGCCCTGTTTTCTACCTGTGTATTTCATGCATTAGTAGTATAATACCGTATTCTTTTGTCCATACATTTCTTGGATGTTGACTTTGAAAAGAAATCATACGAAAATAGACTAGAAATGTTTACACTTACAACACTGAGTACAGAATTTTGAGTCTAGTGACTAAATTAACTGAGCAATGAAATTTATCATTATTATCTCCTAGGTCAAAACTCTTAAAGAAATACTGGAAGTGTCTTGAAGACAAGGATAGTATTAAAACCTTAATATAGTGTCTTGCACCTAGTAGGTGCTTGGAAGCTTTAAATTTTTACTCATACCCAGTGTTTTAGTGGTGTATTCCATATACATGAGGGCCTGTGCTGAAATTATAGCATTCAAATTATCCTTGTCTTGAGAAGGTAAGCAGACATGTAAACATGCCCACAATAAAACATCACAGTTTCCACGATAGAAGGAAAGGAATATACGTCTACTCCATAGGAAGGTGGAAGGTGTGAGTGAGTTTAAGAAAGACTTGATGAGAAGCCAAACCTTGAAAAGTGTTTTGAAGATGAGAAGGTGTGTACTAGGCCTGGGGCGGATGGAGTGGGGGGTGGTGTTAGGGATAATAAACACCATTGTATGCACACGAAGCTCACACGCTTGGTAAAGTCAGGAGAGAGCTAACAACTGCTAAAATGAAGATAAAGGGCTTTGGGCCATTGTGGCCATTCAGCAACAGGGAGGCACAGAACTCAGTCCCAGAAAAACATTTGATTCCTGGAAAACATATGTATTGGCTCCTGAAAGAAAACTGCAAAATTAAATTCAATATGTGTTTAAACATCTACAAAATGTAACATTGGGCCAACTTCTTGAATTGTCAGGTTTACTCTTCATAAATATTTCATTACACTTAAAACAATTTGAAGGTTAAATTTTTCTCACTTTGCAAGAATTTCCAACTATGCAAAGTGATTGCCAAGAAATAAGCCAATCTCAAATTAAATAAGCTATCTTTAGCTAATTTATTTCAAAAGCAAAATTACAATTCCCTCTTCCCCCAAAATTGTATAGGAGGTATGTTAATATATTTGATATGGTAGAGTGGAACCTCAAGAAGTAGGAGTTCCAAGGATCCACAAAGTATTGTTTGTAAAAAGCAAGCCTAGAACTTAAAAGTTACAAGAAATGACATAGCCAAACAATGAGAAGGAAGGACATGGGTATGTATAAATCAGAACAAAGACAGCACTAGCTGAACGAGAAGAAACAAAGCCCTGTTGTAGAAAGATTAGTGAGTGTTCCCTGAGTTCTGATCCTGATTGCATTAGCAAATGGGTGACTCTGGGTGAATGGTTTGGCTTCTCTGGGACTCACATTCTTCAGTGCTATAGGCAGCTATGATCAACACTAGCAATTTTCAAAATTTCTTGCAACTTCCTCACTCCCTAAAAGTTAGTAGCAAAGCTGAGATCAGGTGGCAGCTTTCCCACTTCCAACTTTCCCCATAGTTCTATATCCAATTTCCTGCATTTAATCCCTTCCTACTTAAAATACCTGGAGTGATTTCTGTTTTTCTGACTGAACCCTGATTCATACACTATTATTATTTTTGTACTTATAATTATTTATGAACTATTCCCCACTAGTCTTAGGAACAGGAGTTTGTCTTACACCATAATATCCCTTGAACCAAATATTCATGTAGGTACAGAGATGGCAAATGTACCTTGTATATGTGCTACTTACTCCTTCTTTGCCCAGGCAGGATTCAAAGGAAAATTAGTCGGACTGAGCCAGAAAGTATCTTCTGAATCCTTCTTCTTAAGAACTACACAGCTACTCCCACGCAATAGGAGATGGCATTAAATGTGAAATCTGACATTCTGATTATTTTAGTTTCCTGGCTGCTGAAACAAATACTATACAATGGGTTGGCTTTAACAACAGGAATTTATTGGTTCCTGGTTTTGAGGCTAGGAGAAATCCAAAATCAAGGTGTCATCAAGGCTATGCTTTCTCTCAGAAGGCTGTGGTGTTCTGGGGCTGGTTGTGGAAGGGGCCCTCGGTCCTTGGCTTCTCCATCACGTGGCAGTGCACGTGGCAGCCTCTCCTGGCTTCTCCCTTCTCTTCTGGGTTCCACTGATGGTCGCTTCTGGCTGCTCCATCTGGCTTTCTCTCTCTGTGGCCTTCCCTAAATGCCTTCAGTAAGAGGATTAAAACCCACCCTGGCCAAGGTAGGCCACACCTGAGCTGAAGGAGCCTCATCCAAAGGTCCTGTTTACAACAGGCTCACACCCACAGGAATGGATTAAGTTTAAGTTTCTGGGATACATAGCTCCAAGCTACCTAATAAAAAAAAAAAGAATAAATTAATTCATGAATGTAAAACAGCTTTTGATTTAACTCTTTGCCCTTTAAATGACAGAACAATGTTTCCCTTAGACTTCTGCTGATAGCCGTGGTTGCTCAGAGGTAAGAAAAAAGTAAAATTAAAGGCACAGAGGATTACGGGGAAAGTTACTTTCTTGTTTTTCTTCAAATACAGGGAAAGTAGAGATGAATTAATGACATGGAAAATACGAAAGTAAATAAAGTAGTATTTATAATAATGATGTGATTTATATATCTTTCAAAAAGTATCCCCAATCCAAGCTGCACTTATAACCTCTCAACTTGTACTTTCCTCAAATATAGAAACAAGCAATTAAAAGGAGAGATTTTGCCTTTACCTTTGTCAAATATAGAAACAGGACATTGATAACTTGATATTTTAGTTGATGGTTGAGAAATGAGGCTTATTAATGTAATGACTTTTAAAGATTTTGTTTTTAATCATAGAATCTTTATGCCAGAAAAGTTCTCATGGGGCTGAGGCTCTAGCCCTCTCCCTCTACCTGTTCTCAGACTAATGATCCTTTCTTCCCCTCAGCAACTTGCTTTAAAGTGGTTAATTTTTGCTTTCCTTTTATCTTTAAAAAAAAAAACCTCCAACTTTTGTCACTAGTTCTCTATAATTAGCATATGTGTTTAAGATTTATTTTTTATTTCTCTTCCCTTCCCCGCCCCCCCTCCCCCCAGTTGTCTGCTCTCTGTGTCCATTCACTGTGTGTTCTTCTGTGAATGCTTGTATTCTTGTAAGCGGCACATGGAATCTGTGTCTCTTTTTGTTGCGTCATCTTTTTGTTGTGTCATCTTGCTGTGTCAGCTCTCTGTGTGTGCAGTGCCACTCCTGGGCAGGCTGCACTTTTTCGCACTGGGTGGCTCTCCTTACGGGGCACACTCCTTGCACATGGGGCTCCCCTACGTGGGGGACACCCTGCATAGCATGGCACTCCTTGTGTGCATCAGTATTGCGTATGGGCCAGCTCCACACAGGTCAAGGAGGCCCGGGGTATGAACCCTGGACCTCCCATGTGGTAGGTGGACACCCTATCTGTTGGGCCAAATCCGCTTTCCGCATGTATGTTTTTAATTGGCTTACTCATGTTCCCTCTGTCAACTGGATTTTTCTTTTCACTGTTTTTTAAGGATGGTTACCCGATTTTGAGTTGAATTTTTTCTATCAAGCTGTAATTTCACCTTACTATTTTTTTTTTACATTTTTAAACTTATTTAATTTTTTAGAGAAGTTGTGAGGTTACAGAACAGTTGTGTATAACTTATAGGATTCCCATATACCACCCTATTATTAACACCTTGCATGGGTGTGACATATTTGTATAATTGTATACCTGTACTATTTTAAAGCTAGACTTCAAATACCTGGGCACAAGTCATTGATTTTTATGAGGTTTTTATTATCTTTGTTATAAGGGGTTGTAGCAGTTTGATATGGTTATGAATTCCAAAAATAGATATTGGATTATGTTTGTAATCTGGTCTATATCTGGGCATGATTAAGTTATGATTAGGGTTTTGATTGGGCCACATCATTAGGGCATTGAGTCCTTGCCCCTTGATGGTTGGGGACTCACAGATAAAAGGCATAACAAGGACGTAGTTGAGGGCTTTTGATGTTGGAGTTTCGATGTTGGAGTTTGATGCCAAAGCCTTAAGCTGGAGCCCCAGGAAATAAGCTCACAGAGGAAACAGAAGCAAGCCCCAGGAAGAGAGAAACCCACAGAGGAAACAGAAGCAAGCCCCAGGAAGAGAGGAACACTGAACCCAGGAAAAAGAAGCCTGAGGAAGGGGAAAACCCAGGAAGCTTGAACCTTCACAGACGTCAGCAGCCATCTTGCTCCAACATGTGGAAATAGACTTTGGTGAGGGAAGTAACTTATGCTTTATGGCCTGGTATCTGTAAGCTCCTACCCCAAATAAATACCCTTTATAAAAACCAACCAATTTCTGGTATTCTGCATCAGCACCTCTTTGGCTGACTAATACAGGGGTATAAATTATTGATGTCATATAGTTCTTCCTAAAGCATTAACATTACATCCTTGCACATTAATATTACCTACTTGTGTATTAACACTTGTACATTGACTCTCTTGTTAAAAGAAAATATCTTGGAATTTTCATTTTGGGCAGAAGTATAGTAATGAGTGCCAGACTTGTTCTGTGAACAATTAGAAAACAGAGCATATTTTTAAGCTATTTTCAGACATTGGATAATAGGCAACACAGGCCTGTGATCCATGATGGAAAGTATATAAACAAGGTGAACCCCAGAATCACCCTCACCTTCTACTTGAAGATATTTTCTGGACTATGGGCCAGAGAGGAGAAATTCGAGCAGAGCACAGTGATCTTGATAAGTTAAAAATACAGAGATTGTCGTTTGGGCAAACTGAGGCACCTAAGATTTAGAAGACAGAATACTGGAGTAAAGGAAGTTATGAAAAAGGCACATCTCTAGAAATCAACTTTATGTCCACTATTGTCTTATTTTTGGACTTTCTTTGTTCTATTTTTTTAGTGGTTGCTCTAATATTTATATTATGCATCCTTTCCTTATTCCTGATAAAAGGACAAGAACAACATATACAAAATATAATGTATTATGACCAAATGGGGATAATCCCAGAAGACGTTTGGTTTAACATGCAAAAATCTATTACTACAATTTAACATTAACTAAATAAAAGAGGAAGACCCCATTATTCACAATTGCCGAAAGATGGAAACAACCTAAGTGTCCACCAACCAATGAATGGAAAAACAAAATGTGGTGTATTCAGATAATGAAATATTATTCAGCTTTAAGAAGGAATGAAGTCTGATGCATATGACAACATGGATAAATCTTGAAAACATTATGTTGAAAGAAATAAGCCAGGCACAAAAGGACAAATATTGTATGATCTCACTAATATGAGCTAATTATAATAAACAAACTTCTGTAGATATATCTAGAATACAGGTATCAGGAGATAGAATGAGGGTAGAGAATGGGGAGATGATGCTTAATTTGTAAAGAATTTTTAATAAGGTTGATTGTAAATATTTGGAAATGGATACAAGTCATGATAATACATTATCATGAATGTAGTTAACAGGGCTGAATTGTGTGTGTGATTGTGTTTGAAAGGGGAAGTTTAGGGTTGTATATGCCAGTAGAAGGAAAGCTAGAAGATTAAACATGGAACTGTATAACATAGTAAAACCTGTGGTGGATGATGAATGTGGTCAATAATAAAAATATAAGAATGTTCTCCCATGAACTAGTACAAATGTATGTCACTATTACAAGGTGTTAATAATAGAGTGGTATATGGGGCAAATACAATTAATGCAAACTATGGACTATAGTTAACAGTAATATTTTCATATACTGTCATCGATTATAACAAAGGAACCATACCAATGCTAAATGTCAATAATAGGGGGTATAATGGGTATGGGTTTTTCTTTTTGGAACAATGAAAATGTTCTAAGATTATTGTGTTAAGGAATGTACAACTCTGTGATCATTCTGAGAGCCATTAGATTGTGTGCTTTGGATGGATTGTATGGTGTATAAATAAACCTGCTTAAAAAAAGAGGAAAAAACAGAAGAGCTATCAACAGAAGCAGAAAAAGCATTTTGACAAAATTCAATACTACTTCATGATTTAAAAAGATTCAGAAAATTGAGAATGGAAGAGGACTTTCTCAATCTGATAAAGGGCATCTATGAAAAAAATTAGGAGCAAATATCATTCGTAGTGATGAAAAACAAAATGCTTTCCCCTCTTATCAAGAACAAGGCAAAGTTGTCTGTTATCATCATGTCTTTTAAAGATTGTACTAGAAAACCTAGCCAATGCAACAAGACGATAGCAAAAAAGAAATAAAAGTCACACAAATTGGAAAAGAAGGGAAAAAGTGAACTAATAAGTAAATTTATCGAGGTCACAGTCTACAAGGTCAACATTAAAAATCCATCATATTTCTGAAGACTAGCAATAAATAATTTTAAAAAAAAATTTAAAACATGCCATTAAAATATCAAAGAATATGAAATACTTGGAGATAAATTTAACAAGTTATGTGCAAGATTGCTACACTGAAAACTATAAAAAATTGCTGTGAAAAATTAAAGAAGAAATAAATAAGTGTAAAAGTATACTGTAGATCAAATGTATATGGTCCCCAAATTGATTTATAGATTTATTACAACTCCAGTCAAAATCCCAGCAGAATTTTATATGGAATTAAGTTAATTCTAATCTTTATATTAAGATGAAAAGATTTAGAATAGCCAAAACAATTTTGAAACATAAGAGCAAATGTGGAGAACTTATACTACTTGACCCCAAGACTTATTAAAAAACTACCGTAATCAAACCACAGTGGTATTGCTGTAAGAATAAAACATATAGATCAATAAAACAGTATAGATATGACCCACGTGTGATTTCTGACAAAGATCCTTAGATAATTCAGTGGGAAAAAGAAAAAGAATGCCTGTTTATCCAATGATCAAAAACTGGAAACTAGATATCCATAATGGAAACAAACTTTGACTCCTTCTCCCATGTTTGCTCTTTAACCGGATCGTATTCGTAAACATAAAAGCTAAACCTCTTAAACTTCTGGAGAAAATACAGGCAAAATTTTTGTGACTTCGGAGTTGGCAAAGGTTCCTTAAATAGGAAACAAAAAGCACTAGCCATAAAAGAAAAAAAAAAAGATAAATTTTGTTTCATCAACATTAAAATCTTTTGCTCTTTATAAGATAGCATTGTCAAAATGATAATTCAAGTCATAGATTGGGAGCTAATATTTGTAATAGATTTATCTGACACAGGACTTGTGTAGCAGTTTGATATGGTTATGAATTCCAAAAATAGATATTGGATTATGTTTGTAATCTGATCTGTACATGGCAAAGAACAGAGTTGAGGGTTTTTTTGTTTTTTGTTTTTAATAGAAATGTTTTATTATTTTTTAAATTTCTCCTCCCCCCTTGCAGCCTGCCTGCTGTCTGCTCTCTGTGCCCATTTGCTGCATGTTTCTGTGTCTCTCACCTGTCTCCCTTATTGTTGCATCACCCTGCCGAGTTGGCTTTCCACAGTGCTTGTGGGCTGATGGCACTAAGCGACACTTGAGGGCTGGTGGCTCTCCGTGGCATGTGGGTGAGCCCGCCCCACAAGGAGGCCCTGGGACGTGAACCCAGGCAGGGCCCCTTATACGGTAGATGGGAGCCAAACTGATTGAACCACAGCTGCTTCCCAAGTTGAGGGTTTTTGATGGTGGAGTTTTGACGGTGGAGTTTGATGCTGAAGCCTTAAACTGGAGCCCTGGGAAGTACACTCACAGAGGAAAGAGAAGCAAGCCCCAGAAAGAGAGGAAACCTGAGCCTAGAGAGAAGCAAGACCCTGGAAAGGAGGAACCCAGGTAGTCTGAATCCTTGCAGACATCGGCAGCCATCTTGCTCCAACACGTGAAAATAGACTTTGGTGAGGGAAGTAACTTGTGCTTTATGGCCTGATATCTGTAAGCTCTTACCCAAATAAATACCCGTTATAAAAGCCAAACAATTTCTGGTATTTTGCATCAGCACGCCTTTGGTGACTAATACAACTTGTAACCATAATATGTATAGAACACCTAGAATTCAATATGGAGAAGATAGTGCAATAAAAAATGGTCAAAGGATTTGAACATTTTATAGAAGAAGATATATGAACATACAATAAGCACATGAAAAATTCTCAATTTCAGTAATCATCAGGGAGCTGTGAATTAAAAATCACAATGAGATAAGACTGCATGCCAACCAGATTGGCTAAAATTAAAACACTTACATGCCAAGTGTTGGCAAAGATGTGGAGCAATTGAAACTCTCAAATATTGTTGGTGGGAACATAAAATGGTGCAGTCTTTTTGGAATTCATGCATTTATCATACAACCCAACAATCCCACTTCTAAGTATTTTCTGAGGAAAAACATATGTCCATACAAAAACTTGTAAATATATGTTCATAGCAGCTTTATTTACAATAACCAATTGGAACCACCCAACTGTCCATTAACAAATGAAGGCTACATTATAGTATGGCCATATAAGGAAATAATATTCAACAGTTCTGTTTGGGGTGATGGAAAAATTTTGGTAATGGATAGTGATGATAGCACAACATTGGCAATGTAAATAAAACCACTAAATTGTACATTTGAAAGTGATTAAAATGGGAATATGGGGTGGTATATGTTACCAGAATAGATAATTTAAAAAAAAACATGGAAGAATACAACACAAATGGTGAACCCTAATGTAAACTATGGAGCACAATTAATGGTATAATTATAATAATATTGTTTCATTAATTGTAGAAAAAATGCCACATTAATGCAAAGTGTTAATAATAAGGAAAATTGTGTGTTTGGAGGGACGGGGTACGTGGGAACTCAGTACTTTCTGCATGATTTTTCGGTTAACCTACAACTTCTCTAATTAAAAAAAAAAAAAGAAATGAATTACTGGTACATGCAACGATATGGATAAATCTCAAAAACATTATGCTGAGAGAAAGAAGCCTGACATAAGACAATACATAATATGTGATTACATTTTGTATGAAATTCTAGAAAATTCAACACTAATCTGAAGAAACAGAAAACAAATCAATTTTGCCTGGGGCCAGTGTGGGGTATGGGACACAAATAAATTTTAGGGGGTGATAAAAAATTTTTATGTCTTTATTGTATTTGTTGTTAAATTATGTATTTATTAAAATACATCAGATAGCATCCTTAAAACTGGTACATTTGTTGTATGTAAGTTATATCTCACTAAAGTTGAGTGCACACAGGGAAATATTGTTATCCTATCAGCCTTTCAAACTCACTCCTTTACTGCTTTGATTTGTGTATGAAATCAGTTATTTCATACTTAACTAATATACCTGTATGAGTTATGAATAAGGCTTGCATAAGGGTATGCATGATGTATGAGCATACCTTTTTAGGAGGACTGTGAATCATTATTTACTTTAATGTTGCATTTTCTTGTATTTTTTAAAGGAAAATACTCTACTGGTCTTGCCATATACTATTGAGTGATAGCTTTTACTGAAATCAGTGAGACCCTCTTGGGGGCACCTGACCGGTCATTGAGCAATGTCTTTTCCCCTCCTTAAAGGTCCTTAAAGGTCTGCGAGCCCCAGTAGCCACATTCCCTGACCAGAGCTGATGCAAACACAATAGCTTCTTATCACAGGAGGGAAAGAGAAAATGAAAACTGGGCGGAATTATTCAGACTGAACACTCGAGCACCAAGGACATAGAAGTGAAAGCTATAGTTCTTGATACTACTGAAGCAATTTATGTCCTCCCTTCTCTGCTATCCAATCCATCATCATCTTTACCTTTAGTCGAACATCATCTTGCCCAGTTTCTTTGCTTGGTGTGGTTCCAAGCCCTGACAGGTTCTATTTGTAGAAGGTCATACCAGTTTTCCATTTACCCTTACCCTTGGGCATGATAATACAAGACACCCCAATAAATTCTTCAAATCCCATTCACCTCATATAGTAGAAACACATGTCTTGAGAGACAGCATCAATAATTTCAGCTAGCACTAGGCACCCCCATTAAAATTATTTTTAATTGCAAAAGTAATAAATGTTCAAATTTTTAAAATATTCAAACAGTATAAAAAATGTCCAAAATTTAAAATATCTTTACATAGAGAAATAAAAAACAAATAAGAAGAATATAGCAAAACTTCTCTCCTCCTTACCCCTCCTCCAATCTTACTCCCAGAAGCAGATATTCTCAACTGTTTAATATGATTTCTTGCAGGTCTTTTTGGATGTTTATACAATAATATATATTTGTGGCCCACCATGTATGGTGCCCTATCAGGGGCTCAGGGCTGGTTGCGGTTGCTGCCTTTGATATATGTTTACAGGCACTAAAATGGCCAGAGAATAAACAGTGGGAGGTAAATGTGCACAAGCAAAGCACTTGGCTAATTTAGTTAATCAACTTTATCATAAGTAACCTGGCCCTGGTTACACAGCATGCTGGGAATGCACAGCAGGGAAGGAGAAGGGAGCTGGTGGTGGGGGAAATTAGCTGATCATCACGTCCCATTGAGTCTGATTCACGCTGTTGCCTAAATCTGAGGGGTCTGATTAGAGGGAGGGGGTGAGAGGCAGTTGCAGGTGCTTCAGGAGAGCAGCAGTTCTTGCTTTCAGTTTTAGTTTAGGGAGATTCAGCGAGAATGATGCAATGGATGTTAAAAACATTAAACAGATGTGGAGTAGGGAACTCAGTCCATTTGGCTCAGTTTCAGAGCCTGGCTCTGGGTTGGTTCATTCTTGTTAGTGGCTAGGAGATACTGGAGAAGGCAGGCAAGAGAAAAGTAATAACAGTAAAAATGGCAGCTGGAGATTTTGCACTACAGAGCTTTAGATTTTAGCTCTCATTAAAGATAAATTTAGATTTACAGGAAAAGTTGACACAAAGATAATACAGAGAGTTCCCATATATCTCATACTCAGTTTCCTCTTTTATTATCTTACCTTAGAAGGATACATTTGTCACAATTAATGCACCAATATTGATACATCATTATTAACTGAAGTCCATTCCATATTTGGATTTCTTTAGTTGTACCTGATGTCTTTTTCTACTCCAGGATCCCATCCAGGATGCCACGTTATAGTCAATCATCACATCTCCTTAGGCTCCTCTTGGCTGTGACAGTTTCTCAGGCTTTTCTTGTGTTTGATGATGCTGACAGTTGTGAGGAGTACTGGGCAGGTATTCTGTAGAATGTTCCTCAATTTGGATGTGTCTGGAGTTTTCTCTGGCTTACTCGGGGGTTATGTGCTTTGGGGAGCAGATAACAGAGGTAAGGAGCCACTCTCACCACATCCTATCAAGGGTACAGTCTGTCAGCATGACTTATCATCATTGATGTTATCTTTGATGACCTGGCTGAGGTAGTGTTTGTCAGATATCTCCACCATAAAGTTGTTCTTTTTCCTCCTTTTCGTACTGTGCTGTTTATAGAGAAGTCACTATGTATAACTCACACTTAGGGGCAGAGTATCTATGTAAATTATTTGGAATTCTGCATGGGAGATTTGTCTCATTGCCACTTATTTATTTATGTATGTATTTATTTGTTTATATAAGTACAGATTCATAGATATTTATACATTGGGTTTAATCCAATATGATTTTATTAACTCGAATTGTTCAGCTTTGGTCATCGAGAGCCCTTTTAATTGGTCCCTGTGTCTCTTGGACATGTCACCATCACTGTGTTTTTTTGAGTACTTCCTTAATTTCTGGCTATAAGATCTCTAGGCTCATCTTATTTATTTCCTGTTTCACTCCTAGAATCAGCCATTTCTCCATGTATTCCTGGTTTCTTCTATTGGAGAATTGTATTAGAAACCAAGAATTGTGTGCTAGATGTATTTGTTGCTACTAGGGTGTTATCTTTTCTAGGCTCTTTCACCTGATAAAGGGAGGAAATGGATGTATTTATACTAGCCCATCCACCCCCCCACATATATATAGATAGTTCATCTGTACCTATATTAAGCTAAACATGAGTTCAAACTGATATCTCCAACTCTAACCCATTACCACCTTAATCATTCTAGTCTTCTTTCCTTGTTTATCTGTAACCTCCTATGCAATGGTGAGAAACCTAGCTCCCACTATCTGCATCCAATGGAACAAAATTGTTCAATTTCAGTATATATGTAATAATTATTTTAGAACTATTAACACATACTCCCATGGGAAAAAAATGTTTATCAACTACAGTACAGTTCTATTGTACAGTTTCTTTTGTCTTTAGTTTTACAGACCACTCATTTCCAAAGTTACTTAGATCATCATCCTTTTTCCTACCTCCTTCAGCAAGGTTGTTTCATACATTTGTACAGTTGAATTCTTTAGTCATTGTCTGCATTCCATACTGACATCCCCTGACCTCCTAAATGATGCTTTTGCATTTGCATATATTAAAGTTCATTCTTTCTGTTGTATAGTTCAATGGGTTTAACAAATGCATCATGTCATGTACCATTATAATATCATACAGAATAGTTTCACTGTCCTCTGTGCCTCTCTAGCCAACCCTCCCCTTCCCTCCTGAACTCCTGGTAACCATCACCATATTTTTGCCTTTTCCAGAATGTCATATAAATGAAATCAGAGGGTATATAGCTATTTTCAGGCTGACTTCTTTTGCTTAGAATATGCATTTATGATTCATCCATGTCTTTGCATGACCTGAGTTCATTCCTTTTTATTACTGAATTGTACTTCATTGTATAGATATACCACAGTTTATTCATTATCTGTTGAAGAACATCTTGGTTGCTTCTAATTTTTGGCAATTATGAATAAAGTGGCTATAAATATTTGGCTGTAGGTTTTTGTGTGAACATATGCTTTCAAAATAGTAGGGTAAATATACAGGAACACAATTGCTATGTTTATGGTAAGGCTATGTTTAACTTTGTAAGAAACAGCCAAACTGTCTTCTAAAGTGGCTTATCATTTTGATTTCCTAACAGCAATGGAAGAGAATTCTTGTTGCTCTGCATCCATATCATTAGTTTTTTGGACTTAAGCCATTTAGCCACAGGTGTATACTGGTATTGCATTGTTGTTTCAGTGTGTGTATTCCTGACAAATGAGGCTTGGACATCTTTTTATATGCTTATTTGCCATCTTTATACCTTCTTTGGTGAGGTGTCTATTCAGATATTTGCTTATATATTTTTAAAGAAGATTTATTTTCTTTATTTCTCTCCCCTTCCCTCCCCATTGTCTATTCTCTGTGTCCATTTGCTGTGTGTTCTTCTGTGTCCACTTGCATTATCCGGTGGCACTGGAAAACTGAGTCTTGCTTTTTTGTTGTGTCATCTTGCTGTGTCAGCTCTCTGTGTGTGCGGCGCCACTCCTGGACGGGCTTTTTTCACATGAGGTGGCTCTCCTTACGGGGTGCATTCCTAGTGCATGGGGCACCCCTACGCGGGGACACCCCTGCGTGGCATGGCACTCCTTGCGCACGGCAGCTCTGCTCATGGGTCAGCTTACCACACAGGTCAGGAGGCCCTGGAGATCAAATCCTGGACCCTCCATATGGTAGACAGATGCTCTATCAGTTGAGCCACGTCCACTTCCCTTTTGCCTATTTTTAAATTGGGTTGTTTGTTTTCATATTGTTAGATTTTGAGTATTTTTTGTGTATTTTGAATGCAAACCCTTTACCAACATGCATTTCACAAATGTTTTCTCCCAGTCTGTGACTTGTCTTTTCATTTTCTTAACAGTGTCTTTTGCAGAGCAGCTTATTAAAATTTAATTAATTTTTTGATGGATTTTGCTTTTGGTACTATATTTAAAAACTCATCACCAAATCCAAGGCCATGTAGATTTTCTCCTGTCTTTGTCTAGAAGTTGTATTTACATTTGCAGTTTACATTCGTCTTATTAATAATTTTACTTGCTTATGATATGATTTTGTTAGGTAGCTGGTCTTATGGTAAAAAGTTGACTTATTTGACAAAGCATTTTTTTCTGTTTTTGGAAAATAGCATTTTTTCCTTAAAAAGGAGTAGAGCTGAAAAGAAATAATTAGCCCAATATGAAGACTGTGATGGGTAAAAAAAGATTTTTCTAATATGACTTTTGAAACTATACCACAATAACTTATTAATTCTTACAATTCTCACTTCCTAATTAAACTTGATATCAAACTAAAAATAAAACCCTGTATACAAATCCTAAACTTTTCACATATGCCAGAGTTGGTATAAAAATGGAGAGAAATACCACTCCAGGTTTAGGTATTGAATGTGAACCAAAGAACTTTTCTTTGGAAGAAGGAACCTAAGAGGCAGGGGAAGATTTTATATCTATGAAATCATGATGGCCCTCAACATCAGTCTAAGGTACCTCTGATGATGGCATTCCTTTCAAGGCCACACCAGTTGTAGAGTATTTCCATTTGTCTTCCTTTGTAATTTTTTTTTTTGTAATTTTATAAATAAACGATATTTTAAATTTTTTTGGTAAATATGCTTGTAGTAGTACAGTAAATAATTGTATAGTCTGTGCCTGTTTGGTATAAACTTCATGTTTTTTAGCAGACTCTCAATAGGAAAAAGAGTTATGTTAAATCTGCCTGTTATTATTGTGTTAATACATTTGTCCATTTCTCCTAATTTATAGCAGATTTCACTTTTTGTATTTTGATGAAATGTTATTTGAGGCATAAAATTTCATGACCCTTTTATATTCATTGGTAAATATGCTTTCTGACAGAACATCTTCATCTCATTTAAAACTTTTGCTTTAGTTCTTATCATTTACTGGCTATTAATATTGTGATTCTTGCTTATCGCACTTTCCTAACATATTTGTCCACTTTTACATCATTTTTTAATTTAGTAATTTTGTATCAGGTGGGCCTATGAAAATGCCATGTAAATGGATTTTTCTTCTTACATAAACTGAGGATATTCATTTTTTTCCTCATAATAAACTTTATTTTTAGAGTGTTTGATTGCATAAAAGTTACATCAGGATTTTCATTTTTAATGAAGAAGATTTTCCCAATTGCATTTATAGGCATAACGAGTATATTTGGTCATGTTTTGTCATCTTATTTTGTGATTTCTCTTTATTATTATTTTGTTCAATTTTAATGCCTTTTACTATATGGCTGTATTTTCTTTGTTTTTATCTTTAATATTTTGGAAGGGATCTAACGTGTTTTAATCCACTGTTACTTTAGTTTCAAAATCTTTCTTCAACTCAGGGGTGTCCAATGATGGCATTCTTTCCTCTTCTCCTGAAGACATTGTGACTGGATCAAAGCATTTTCCCACGGCTCCTGGACATTATCTCAAAAAAGTGTCCAGGCAGTCCTTCCAATTAACAAGGGTTGGGACATAAACTGTTATCTATTTGCCATCATTGTTTTCTTCTATTTAAGAAGTTAAGGCTTAAGGCAATGGTTTCCAAACATTGCTGCCCACTGGAATTAGCTGAGGAGCTTTTAGTCCCACACCACACCAATTAAACTAGAATGTCTGGGGGTGGAAATGAGACATTAGTGTTTTATAAAGATCCCCAGGTGAATCCAATGCTCAACTAAGTTTGACGATTACTGAGTTAAGCACAATTTTACTCACCGCCCCTTCTCCCTTCTTCTCCCCTCACTCCTCTGTCATTGTTAATGTAATTAGAGTTTTGGATCTAGGTTCTCTCTGCCTCCCTCTCTCTCTGCCTCTCTCTCCCTCTCTCCCTCCTTTCCTTCCTTTCAATCATTTCTTATCTTATAATTTGAAGATAAGTTTTGAAATTGACATTCACTTTTATAAACGCACTTACAAATACTAATTAGGCAGCGGAGAGAACCTTGATCCTGGGGTCCCAGAGAGAGTTGAGTCATTAATTTAGACACCACTCCATTCTAAATGGTTCAGTGCTTGTGGCCAGTCCTTTTATACAATTACCTTCACATTTTGAAACTTAAAATTTAGTTTTCTCTCTCCAGTGGTATAAGTCAAATCTTCAAATAATTTTCTTTTCAAGATGTTTACATCAATGATATATTGCATATTTGAGAGTGCTTTCTTCTGTGGCTTTCACACAAAAAATTGGCTAGGTATTAAATTAGATGATAATAGTTTATCTTCAAAATTCCATAGACATTAATGCATTTGAGTTGTAGAAAAGATGTTTTGAGGCCACTCTTATTTTTATTCCTTTATAATTAAATTTTTCTTTTTTGACAAGGGGCTCATAATTTTTTCCTTCATTCTTTCAATTCCCAAGGTTGGCCAGGACATGCCAAAATGTGGGTCTTTTAAAATTCATTTGCTTGGATCAGTGGATACCTTTCATTGTGAATGTACAGATTTTTATTTCCAGCTCATCCATTTCCCTTCTATTTATACTGATCTCCTCTTTGAAAATACCAATGATCTATGTCTGCTTTCTGTTGCATGCCTTCCATATTTTATCTTATTCCTGTTATCTTAATCTTTTTTACTTCACTTCTGCAATTCAGGAAAGCTTTACAAGTTCTTCTTCCACACCACTGATTAGATGTTTCACATCATTCTGATTTTTATCACCACTTAGGTGAATTCTATTTTTCTATTGTAATTTTCCAAAGTCTCTTTTATGTTCTCTGATTCTTCATTTCTTTTTCAGTGTATCCTGGTCTTGTTTTATGTATGTAAATCTTTTATCTTTCTGAAGACATCGATTAGGTTTATTTTTCAGTGTTTTCTTATCCCTGCACAGTGTCTCTTCCTTCTAGTTTCTTTTTTTCCTCTTGTTTTCACCTTTGTCTTTCATACTTTCTTTTATAATAAACCTTGGTTATTTGTTCATAAATTTAAGAATGGGAGTTAAAGGGCTGGCTGGAAGTTACAAATACCTTTGTGAATCACTGAAGAACTTTCAATGACCCCCACATCAATAGTTGGGGGACTTTCAGTACCATGGAATGGCCATATCCCCTACAGAAGTTGCTTTCATCTTTGTGCTAGAGAATAAAGCCCTGCATTCTAGGACTTTATGGAAGAAAGGATAGTAACTCAGCATTCAGTATGCAAATGTGTACTTAACCTTCTGTTTTGGGGATCTCCACTGGACCTAAGTGTTCTCAAGTCTAGAGATTCCCCATTTTATCCTGTCCACAACATAAGCCTCTAGGCTTCTGCTGGAGAAAAAAGACAGCACCCAGAGGTAGCATGGAGGGAGGGTGTAAGGCCTGGTGATGTAGTTGGTCCTTAACTTTCCCAATTCTCCTAATGTTTTGTCCTGCCCCCTTCATCATCCTGTCTTCTAGAAGTTCTTGTGGTGTTAATCCCTGAGTCTCTGGATGGGTGTGTGGTATAAATTTGGATGTTTCTCAGCTTTCCCTACCAATAGTTTAGGGTCTGGGGTTCTCATCTGGTTAAGTCAGTTTGATATGTCTGTTATCCAGCTTCAAAAATTTCCCACTATTTTCTCTTCCATTTTCTCCACCCATGAGGTTTTATGTGTTTACAAAACTTTCCGCTGTGGTTTTATAAGAGTTTTGGGAGAAATTAGATGTGTTTGTTCTTTACCTAGAAGTCCTATCACCTTATGACATCTTTTGGGGATCCTTGTTAATTCCATTGATCTGAATTTTAATCTCTTCTTTAATTCTTAGCTTTTTCTCTCCTTAACTGCCTGATTATAATGACTCCTCTTCTTGCATTCCTTCAAGGATTCCAAATGGTTTCCTTTTTTTTTTTTTTTAGACTGACAAGATTTACTTGGGAAAAAAAAAGCACAGGACAAATATATCCTTAATACTTCTTCTCAGAATATATGAATATTCAGACTCTATGTGAAATTTAGACAGAAACTGGGATTTCACAGAACATTAATGGCTTATACAAATGTAAACTGTCATTACCCACCCCAAAAGGTTTCCTGATATTACGTTCTAAATCTTGCAATAGTTCATGTTCAGAGAGAGCTCCTCCTTTGAGTCAAATGTCATCGTTCGTTTATTCTGTAGTATTTTTTCCTAAGTCTCATTTGTATTATCTTTACTCATTCTAGAAAAAGGATAAATATATCCAGACTTGACGCTTATCAGTTTAGACAGGGTGAGTGAATTGCACTCTTTACCTAGTTGTATGATGGCTGAGCTCCCTTCTTAGCCCTCAAGCTTGAGGGGAGGTTGACATGAGCACTTCTAGTGCAGTTCTCAGGCTCTACCAAAGTTTTGTCTTGTCTTCCATTGTTCTATCAGGGTGTTGCTTCCTCCATTTCTACTGCTTGGTTCTCTGGTATCCAAATGGGATTAGTACTTGAAAAAACCAGAGAATGCACTGCTGCTATGATTTTTTCTTCCTATTCCTTCCTACAGAATTTTACCTAGAAGGATTTTAAGATCCTCCTGCTGCCAACTCCTCATTTGCCCTTCTGCCTCTCCCTCACCTCCTGTTCACTCTTATCTCACAAATGCTAATGTTTGTAGGAGTTTTCACTCTCAACTTGGATGTAGAAGGACTATGGTGGGGAGGAGCGGTAGGGCTAACTCTGCTTACTTTTAGAGAGTATCACCTAAAAGTAAGAATAAAATAAATACCTATTTTTAAAAAATTTAAAGTATATTAAGAAAAATAGATACCTGGCTTTTCTAATTGGAGTAAGTGCTGGGCTATGGAAACATCTTTTTCTTTGTAAGATCATCTCTATGATACCTGAGTAGATTTTTCTTATCCAGCTCTACTTTCCTTTTAATTCTCATCAATTCTTTCTAGATTCTGGCATGAACTGTCTTGCTTATCTTAGTTTTGCATCAGAATTTGAGTTTTTATTATTTCTGGGTCTTCATGAAAGACTTGCCTTCCTTCCAAGCTCAGTACATTGCATATTGACTTCATCCAGAGGTTAGTCTCCTTCTGGCCACAAGATCACAACACACCTCAATTATGTGTCTTCTTACAACAACATCCAAAGGCAGGAAAGACAGATTCTCCAGCAAACATTTTTTTTTTAAGTCAGAGAGAAAAACCTTTCCTAGGAGTTATCCAGCATCCTTCTCTTTGGGTCTTATTGGCTATGATGGGGGTCATATGTTCAAGGGCATCTCAGAGGGTCAATATCTAGCATTTCCCTCTCAGAGGGTCAATATCTAGCATTTGTCCCATTGCATGAGAGAGAAAGAAAAACAGAGAATGAATAAGATGGGAGAGAGGTGGAGGTTCACAGCAAGGAAGAGGGGATGAGGAATGAGTCTTAGGTAATCAACAACAGTCCTTGTTACCACCTTGTGAAAAAATCATTATTGCATTCTTTTATTTTATTTTTTTAAGATTTATTTATTTCTCTCCCCTTCCCCCCCCCCCCCCCCCACCCTGGTTGTCTGTTCTCTGTGTCTATTTGTTGCGTCTTCTTCTTTGTCCGCTTCTGTTTTTGTCAGCAGCACGGGAATCTGTGTTTCTTTTGTTGTGTCATCTTGTTGTGTCAGCTCTCCATGTGTGTGACACCATTCCTAGGAATGCTGCACTTTCTTTCAAACTGGGCGGCTCTCCTTACAGGGCGCACTCTTTGTGCGTGTGGCTCCCCTACGCAGGGGACACCCCTGCATGGCATGGCACTCCTTGCACACATGAGTACTGTGCATGAACCAGCTCCACAAGGGTCAAGGAGGTCTGGGGTTTTAACCGTGGACCTCCCATGTGGTAGACGGATGCCCTAACCACTGGGCCAAGTCCTGTTCTTGTGGATTATGGCAAGCACAAATCAAAGTCCTCCTCACATGAGAAAGGTCTATATAGTCTCCATTCCTGAAATAGCTGTCCTTTCCTAAGCAAGACCTATATAGGCATTATCAATTATAAATAAATAAATTTTCTTTCCACTTTTTGGGTGGCTTCCAAGAAAATCGGAGACAAATATACGGCCCATCACTCATAAGCATTGTTTCTCATGGCATATTTTCTGTAAACTTATTTTGCTTTCAGCTTCATTTTTTAATATTTTATTTTATTTTTAAAGAAGCTTTATATTATATAAATGCTACATCAAAAATATAGGGGGATTCTCATATTCCCACCTCCTACCCCTCCCCCCACTTTTCTCCATTAACAACATCTTTCATTAGTGTGGTATATTTGTTATAATTGATGAACACATATTGAAGCAATGTTACTAACGGTGGACTATAGTTTATGTTATAGTTTGCACTTTGCACCACACAATTTTATACGTTTTGACAAAATGTTTAATGGCCTGTATGTCATTGCAATGTCATGCAGAACAATTCCAATGTCCCCAAAATGCCCCATGTTACACCTATTCTTCCACTCCCTCCCCTCAGAACCTCTGGTGACCACTGCCTTTACATCAATGATACAAGTTATTCTATGGCTACAATAACGGTAAGTCTACTTCAGTCCACAGTTGCATCCCCGCCCCCTTTATGTTTGTTCATTCCTCAATCTTGAAGATTTGGGGATGGCAATGCCCACTGTTTTTCTGATTGATAGGGGGCTTAGATCCCATGGGGCAGATGGATGGAATTGTCCTGCTTGCAGTTGTAGATACTTTCTGTTTTTTGGGATGAACATTGTCCGTCATCATTCTTTTGTTAGTTGTCCTGGGCAAATGCAATGAACTGGAGTGTTCTCCACTCCAATGAACCAATGAACTAGGTGTTGCAACTCTGCTGAAGTTCAGGGCTCAACCAGCATATGAACAGACCAAAGATTTAAGTCTCTGGGACATATATTTAATGAGTGTAATGTTAATTATAGGTTCAAATAAAAGGGTCAGAAGAACCATGTGTAGGGGAATTATAAATGAGTATAAAACTGTTACAATGGGGAATATACATTCCAAGGTAAAGCCCACTGACAGGGTACCAAATTCCTGAGATTGTCTGCTCTGCCTATAGTGTCTAGATGTCTCTAGAGCAGGAGTGCTTAACCTTTTTTTTCCATGGACCCCTTTGCCAGTTCAGGTGAAAACCACAGACCCGTTACTAAGTCCACACTATACCGTGTATTATTTTAAAAATATGTCACACCCATACCAACAAGTCCCCAGAAGAATTGTTTTTTTGAATACCAATTCAAGCTCATGGGCCTCTTGTTAAGAACCCCTGCTCTAGAGCCGTTAGGAGCCGCACTGCTTGAGGCACTTTTTACTGTGGCAGTCAATGAGATCCTGCTGAGATGTGATAAGTATAATCTCTGGAATGATCTCTTGACTCACTTTGAAAAACTCATTTGTATTTAATATTTCCCCCTTTGGGTCAAAGTCTTTTTTCAAATGCATCACTAGTTGGCACTTGGTAATAATCTCTCAGTGCGGTGCCAGAGAGGGTCATCCCCAGGAGTCACATCCCATGCCAGAGGGAAGATAATGAGTTTATATGATGCGTTTGACTTAGAGAGAGGCCATATTTGAGCAACAAGGAGGCTTTCAGGAGGTAACTCTGAAGTAATATGTAATACTAGGCTAAGTATCAATTTTACAAGAACAAGGTTCATAAGTACAAACATCAATATCAAGGGCTTGGCATATTGGTCTGTCCTCCTTTGCCAGGCACTGCCCATGTACTCTAGGGATTCTTGTCACTCTATTAGAGAATGTAGCAGGACTTCCCAGGATGGGAATTCAATATTCTTTCAGTTTATTGTGTGGGTCTCCACCCACCAAGACAACACCCCATGACCACTTGAGCATATTCATATTCCATAGAGGCATGCCCCAGCTGCACACCCCTCCCCACATATCCCCCATCACTGACACCCTGTGCCAGCGATCCTCCCCTGCCACAGTTGTGACTCTTCTGCAATCCAAAACGTCCCCCAAAACAAAGCCAAAGTCAATAAATAAAAACAACACTTCCCCACTCTTAATTTTACCTAAACCTTCCTCTCCTAATTCTATTTTATTTCATTGTGACCTGTTGTGTGTATTTTTGCAAGTGTTCTCAAATCCTTTTGGAACAAGACCAAGTCTGAATAACAATTAATTAACTACTGATGTTTTTATACCCTGGTATTAAATTATACTTGAGAATTGGGACTATGTCTTGTTGATCGTCATATATCTTCTATGTTTCCTTGAATATAGTAGCACACAATAAATGTTTGTGGAATTGAATGAATTTGTCCCCAGGGCTATTTGAGTCCACTGATCCTCTAAATTTGCCCTTCCTTTTATTTTCTAAGGGATCTTAGGATTAAAGCTATCAACCAGTTGATTCTGTGTGCATGGACAAATAATTAGAAACAAGTCATCCCCATCCATATGGTTCAATGTGTGAATTACTAGAGTAGCCTGAGATGATTATATCAGACAAATGCTTAGAAGTATTGATCTGATTTGACTAAATAGCAGCTCAGCCAAGCCAGCACACAGCTGCCAGAGTCACACTGGGCTACAACAGCTGGAGACAGGCGTAGGAAAATTGAAATTATTTAGTTGCAGCCCCTCCAAACCATGTTTGACATACTATTTATCTTCTTCCACTGAAATTCTTGCATTCCAAGAAAATGGGGGTGGGTGATAGCTTGGGGTTGTTTATCTTCTACTGAACAAACAAGTCTGAATTAGGAATTAGAATCAGGGAGTCTAAAATGATGAACGCGTTTACCCTGGCATTACTTAGAAAATGGGAAAAATAAATTAGATTACTATTTGGAAGGACTCATTGGTTTGAGAGCAGCAGGGACTTAATTGCAGGTCTAAAGCAGTACAGCCCCCGTTTTTCTTCAACACAAACTAGGACCTTCCTCATGGCAATAAGCAGAAAGACGATCCCTTGGAGGGGACTGTGATTCTGCAGCAAGCCACAGGGACACAGAAAGCAGGATGGGGCATGTCATTCGCCCTCTAATGACATGGTGATGCCGCATTTTCATGGGCTCCATGATTATTTCCTGACATCTTGTTTAACACATTTACAGTCTTGGAGAGCCTTAGGGCACATCTTTTTGTTTCACAGGATGAGTTAGGAGCAGCATAGTAAGAGAACTTGTGAAGTGAACGAATGGATTTTTATTTCTTAGGCAGAGTAAACAGGACGCCTTACTCCATCAACATCTGTCCTTGATGTGGTATATTCTTTTGGAATAACACACAAGAACATAATACAGTTTGCTTGAAATTCTAATTAAAATGAGGTTCTTGTCTTCTGCCTCAGCCAAATAAAATTATGGAACAAGACTTAGAAGCAGCAAAGACTTGTTTCAATGGAGCAATCAGCCTGAAAAATTGGTCTCTCTTTATAACAAAGTCAGTTTTCAGAATTGTGAGACGTGTGGTGACTATTAGTCCCAATATCCACAAAAGCATGTGTGTTTGCACACGTATAATTGTGTACATGGAGTGGAAAGATAAGGCCTCTAAATAAAATTCACATTACAGCAATAGAACATGTGTTAATGCTGATGTGCCAAATAATATATTAGAGGCTTACTGTAATGCCAGCCTCCAGTTATTTGCCATAGGCTGACCTTTTAGGTCCTTATAATTAGGTCCATTTGTTACTTCAGAAATGACTGCTCTGGCTGAGACCCAAGGTCTGCTTATTGCATGTTGCCTTGTCAATAGAATTCCAACGTATTAATGAAAGATGGCTTCCCTTGTTGCCAGATAGTCCTCAGTGGACATCAGTATATTTTAAAACTGGACTGTATAAGAAACCAAAAGACAGAAAGGGTGCAGGAATCCATGGCCACTCACACTAGGATGAATTTGTTATAGATATGGAAAAATATTTTGCAGTATAGTTTACCATAAATAATGTGAACTGATACTGTGTTTACTGAGCACTTCCGAAATGCCAAACATTGTATAGTATCCATTGATCCTCAAAAGAATCCCTTGATGTACTGTTATTTTCATTCCACTCAGAAAACGAGGAAGCATATTCAGAAAGTTTAGGTAACCTGTCCAAGGTCACTCAGGTAATAAGTGGCAGATCCGGGTTTTGAATTTAGGCAACTTATTCCAGGTTCTGGGCTCATGCATACCCACATCAGTAGCCAACATGTGTACAACACTTACTTTGTGTGGAGCACGTTTCTGAGTGCTTTGCACTTAAAAAACTCATTTAATCCTCATGCTATCTTTAGGAGGTAGGTACTGTAATAAACCCTATTTTATTGGTGAGATGAGTGAAGCATACAAAGGTCAAGTAGTTGGCCCAGGCCACGCATCTGGTAAATGGTGGGGCTGAGTGGAGCCAGAGACTGGGTTTTAACTGCAGTGCTGCTCTCTCTCTACTGCACCATCCCAAGCATCTAGCAGGGCTTCCCAACACCTAAGCCAAAGGTCTGCTTGAGCTACATCTTGTTGGTTTCAAATTTCAGCACTGTTTCTTATTAAAAACCATGAGAAGGCTTTATTTAAAAAAAACAAAGTGGTTTCCTATAAGTAGTCCTTCGTGTCTGCCTCTGTTTCTTTTGTCGATGGCAGGAGCAGCTGAGAGAAAGAATTAAAAGAGGTGAGAAAAGGCTTAGGGTGACGGGGAAATTTACTGGACATAGAGATTTAGAAACCATTCCTCATTTATAAGCTCCGGTTGATTTCTTGGCAATAAATAAATGGTTCTGTTTTAGCTATTACTTAGACTGATAGGGCAAATATTTTCATCTAAATTTGAATGATCAGATGCATGGGTTCGTTTGCTGTAAGAGCTGAAAGTTAGAAATCAAAGCAGTTTATTTCAAAATAAGTGTTCCCTTAGAAGGGTCTCCCAGAAGAGGAAGGGCAACTGGTAGCAGCAACCATAGCATAATACAAAGCTGAGAAGCTGAAGAAGAGCCAGCTGTATGGAGGAGACTGACCAGAGGGCCGTTGGGACATGGGACAGTGAAGGACAACTTCCTTAGTTAAGTCAAAGGACCATGTGAGAAATTAGATTGGGCATCTACATCAGTGAGTTCAGAGACTGGATGTTAATTTTAATAATAATCAAGAAAAACATAATTAACAAAGCATAACTCCTTGCATAAATGCCTACTTAATATAGATTATTTAAAAGTAAACCAGGAATGACATTCTGTGCTGAGTTTACTTTGTGAGGCTGAATTTCAGACGTAGATCAAAAGTTGAGGAGGCAAATATAATTAGTGACTTTCATGGCTTTACTAAGAAGGATATAGAAACACTGATGAAAATTAAAACCAACAAAATGTGGCATATTCATGTGTGTGTATGTATGTATGTATCTATCTATATGTATACATTTGTATGAATATTTCTCTTCTCAGACTATGTCCTCTCTGGGAACTGCTAGGAGCTGTACTTCTCCTCTCAGGTTGTGGAATTCAGGTCATGTCTGAACTCGTTAATAATAACTACAGCTTATCAGGTACCTACTATGTGCCAAGTGCTTTTTAGATGTTATCACATTTAATCTTCCCAACAACCCTTGGGGATCAGTAATATTATCCTCATTTCATGGGTGAGGAAACCAAAGCTTAGTGAGGTTAAGTAACTTGCCCAGGGTGATGTGTCAGAACTGGGATGTAAATTCAGGTCTGTTTTGTTCCAAAGTACTGTGCCTACTGTCTCTCAGGGAATATATTCAGAAGAATATTCTGGTTTCAAACATGGAGTAGAAGTGGCAGGACTAAAATTGAGGGAGCTGTTTTGGAAGGCAAGTAGCCATAGCTATTAAAATTGTAAAAGCAATTCCAATCTAGAAATGTATCTCAATGAAATATTGCACGTGGGCTCCAGACTGTTCAATATTGACTTGTTTGAAATAGGTAAAATAAAATAGTATTCAATAAAATAATGTGGAAATAAACTATGCTTCTTCCTTAGATTAGACATTAGGCAGCTGTTCAAGAGAATGAGGTAGTCCTATATGTACTGACATAGGAAAAAATCTTCCAATCATATTAAGGGTCAAAAGCAAGTGACAGAAGAGTAAGTATAGTATGATCCCATTTGTGTTTTTAAAAGATATATATATATATGTACATGTATATAATAAAATCAGGAATGCATATTATTTCCTTGGAAAGGATGTGAGAATTTAGAAAGGATGGAGATAGGGAAAACTGAAGGGAAATGAAGGACAACTTGCACATATTGCTCTATAAAATTATATAAATGTTTGACTCTTATTGAGAGAATATATTCATTACTTATGTAATAAAAAAAGGAAAAAGCGGACATCTAGCAACTATAGACCAGTGTGTGTGTGTGTATATGTGTTTGTGTGTATTGTTTAAACATAAGATATGATAGCATACAAGATATTTTTTCTTTATGAATTTTTAAAATCATTTTGAATTTCCCTGTATAACCGCTAATCAATTTTCTACAATTTAAGCATATTTCAGAAATGGATAATTAATGATAATAATAATTTGAGATGGACTGTGATTAACAATACAAATATGAGACAGTTCTCTTATGAACTATAACAAATGCACAATACTAATACATGGTGTTAATAATAGGATGGTTTGAGGGAAAAATACACCAAATATAAGCAATGGGCTATAGATAGTAGTAATATTATGACAGTGTTCTTTCATCATTTATAATAAATGGATCACAACAATGTAAGGTATTGGTGGGGTGATGTACGGAAATCCTGTATGGTATGCATGATTGTTCTTTAAAGTTCTGAAATTAAAAATAAAATAAAATAAGGCAACACTTAGAACTAAAAAGTTATTTGAGATGAATCTTGATTTTGTTCTTTGATGTTTTACAATAAAGGAATAAAAACAGCAAGAACAGCAACAAACAATAACACAGCCTAGCAATTTCAGGCCCCCTGGTCAATAATTTCACAAAATATGTCTTATTTGGGAATATTACATTGATAACTCTAGTGACCACTGGTCCATATAAGAGAAAGCCAGGAACTCACTGAACTGTATTTTGAGATTTCACTGTAAGAGTCCTGGAAATTAGCCAATGACTCTAAAAGTATCCATCCAATGTGCTCAAGGGAGCCTCAAAATTAAAGAGGAGGTAGAAATCAGAATGGCTTTCCCAGATTGAACGCCACATCCCAGAATATACTTCCCTAGAACTTTACAGAATCCATATTCATGGGCATTTAGTACTTTGGGAAAGATTTACTTGACGGGTTTGCCTTCAAGGCAGGGAAAGTATAACATGTGGGTTAGTCCCCATACCCCACAAGCATTGAAGGCTTGTGTTTATTTGAGACTGAAAGGTCACAAAGGAGGTTGTACCATTTTTCATTCACTAAAAGAGGAAAATGTGACTTTTTCTAGCTATATGAACAGCTGATTCCAGACGTGCCTATTGTGTTACGCAAGTGGTAATTCGAATTGACTAAAAGAGAGCTGAAATTCTCAGGCAGCCCAGGCCACAGCCTCATTATTTTGACAGTGCAAACATGGCCTTTAACAACACATTGTCATTGTCATATTTGTCTCAGGAATATCAAATGATGATGGCTATTATTTTGCATTTTTGAAAATATGTCTGGATATCTGACAAGGTCTACATACACATTAAAATAATAACAAGAATTCAGGCTAGTGACTTGCCCTGCAATTGTCCAGGACAATATTATAACCCATAATGACATCCCACCCACCCCCACCCCTACCCCTATTAGTTCCTAAAGCTGAGGAGAAAAATATTTGTAGTAACAGTTCCTTTTGTTTTTAAAATGTGAAATCTTTAAACAAACAAATAGAAGGTGCCATTTCAGATATGATTCCACAACACATAAAGAAGCTGCTTAGGTTTTACCTCAGGGACAAAGACTTGTATATGGACACATCTCACTCTTAATTCTAACACATCATGCTTATTACCCCCCTAAATTTGGCTTTTGTTTGGTTTGCTAATTATATTTCCCCCTAATCTGCAATTATCAATTTGCCCATCCTGTTTTACTTTATCCTATTATCCATGTAAGTATCATCTATTTAAGATTATTATCTCATGTAGAACCACCATCAGCAATATTTTCATATTGCATGCCAGAGGGCGAGTGTCTGAGGAAGAAAGGGGGAGAGGACAGAGGAAATAGAATGGGTAATGGTTGCAGCGGTTATAAAGGTGATTGCAAAGACACTGCCTCATTTTCCTCCTGCCCCTCCAGCGGAGGTGGCCCCCGACTCTAAGAAGCAGCAAAGACCCAGGACAATATGCGGCAGATGGTAGAGCACACAGGGGCCACGTAGCATCATAAACTAGTATGCCAGGCAGGATACCCCCAGCTGTTCTCTTGAGAGTGGTTGCTGGCCTCAGCCAAAGAGGCCAGGGCCGTGTCTCTCTTATCTATTTTGTGCAGTGCTCAATGGTACGCCATGCACCAGAGGTTTCTTAAAATATATATAATGATGGTAAATACAGATTAAAATAAAGTGCTGAGAAGCCAAGCCTGTTAACTCACCTTGAGGTCCTTGCCCTAGTGGAGAAGCCAGGCAGAACAAATGGCCCTGTAATGCTCCAAGCCAAAAGTTCCCGGTGGGAAGGCTTGGCGATCAGCATGTGTGGAGGAATTAGCTACACAGTCCCTTTAATGCTCATCAGGACTGAACGCTGTTAATTTACAGCACTTCAGCAATTCGGGGCCCCTTAGGGTCTTTCCAATTACACTAGTGGGGCGGTGACGGGCCCATGGTCCCCTTGGTGAGACTGTGGAAGCAAAACTTAGCCGCAAAATCCAGGGCGACCGCAGCGCCTGTCCTAATGAAGCCACTTGTTCTCTCCGTTCTTACAGTACGTGACCCCTGCCCTCACTTAGCATTTCCTGTGCCCTCCTGGAAGGGAGAAGCAGAGCAGTCACACAGCCAACTCTGGGAGCAGAGTGTGTGTAGCCTTATATTTCTAGTTAAAAAGCAATAAATCTTAAGTCAGGTAATGAATTCCATTTTGAGTAATCTCATTACGGACATCTATTCAAAGAGTCTATATAGCACAGGCAGAATGACTGGAAAACCTAGTATAATGTGCTGGCTTTTTTCCCTGTGCCAAATTAACAGTGAAGACCTTTTAGAGGATGCTTCATTTAGGCTCTCTTATTATCAGAAATATTAGACAAGCTGGAATTGGGGCCTGAGTGCAGTCGCACTGCTGAGATAGCTCCCACTGCTGGATCAATGGCTGGCAGGAGTCCACCGTTAAAGGCGCTGCGACTGCAGTGCGGGCATGTACCCAAGGCGCCCGCGCACTGTTCTCTGCTGGAGCCTAAAGAAGAAAGCTTGAAACGAAGGAGGAAGTCTGGGCAGTTAGAAGTTGGCAAGCAGATAGTTTTCCGGGACCTCTT
This sequence comes from Dasypus novemcinctus, assembly GCF_030445035.2. Lineage (NCBI taxonomy): Eukaryota > Metazoa > Chordata > Mammalia > Cingulata > Dasypodidae > Dasypus > Dasypus novemcinctus. The sequence continues at coordinate 40,592,404 of NC_080679.1, forward strand.
TCTATGAGAGTCCTGCAGGATCAAATAAGGTATATTATACAGGATCTCTGTTTTATTTTCCCCAATTCATCTTCTGTACGAATGTCAGTTGTCCGTCCTAGAGCCCTTTCCAGTTACTCCACCACTCGTTAACCTTTAGCTGCTCTCTGTAACCGTGGAAAATAAATCTCTTACCCTGGAATTCAAAGTCCTTCCGTGCTTCCCATGCGTCAGCGCACATGCCCATCACCTGGAATTCTTGCTAAACTGCAGTTCTGATTCAAGAGCCCTGGGGGGAGGCCGGGAATTGTGCATCTATAAACAGGGCCCAGGTGATGCCTCGGCTGTGTCTGAGGACCACACTTAAGGGTAGCAAGAGCAAGGCACGAGAACACTGCTTCTCAAACTTTAGCTTGCATTGGAATCACCAGCAAGGTTTGTTAAAACAGAGAATCTGGACTCTGCTGCCAGAGTTGATGATTTGGGAGGGCTAGGTCAAGGGTAAGGCGTTTTGACCAAGTTCCCAGGTGATGCAGATGCAGCTGGTCCAGAGACTGCACACTGAGGACCCCTGCTCTAGATAACAGCTCTCAAACCCAGCTGCACTTAAGGATCGCCTAACTTACCATGAAGAGATTTTAAAGCATGCTTCCCAGCTCCACCCCAGACTAATTAAAGCAGAATCTCCGGGTGGGAAGAAGGGCCTGTGATCAAAACCTTTTTCAGCTCCCTAAGTGATTTTTAGTACAGCTCTAGGGGTTAGAATCACTACTTTAAATCATGGCTTCTAACATAAGATAGGGAAATGAAACACTGCTCTCACCCCCAAATTTGCTTGTCCTGTTTATCTAGAACTTTGACTTAAGCTGTTTTTTCCCCCTGAAATACCCTCTTTTACTCCCTGTCAACATCCCATTTGTCTTTTATGGCCTATCTCAAGCACCATCTTTCATGAAGGCTTTCTTAGGCCCACAGCCAGCCGAGAGGCTCATTCCTTGAGCTCCTGAAACTCAACTGCTTCTGAACTCCACTGTGATGGGGGTCCTGCTCCCACACTCTGCATGTATCTGTTTGCCCTTCCTGATTCCCTTTATCCTATTATCCCCTGGGGGCAGACTCTTGTAAAGCAGGTGCCCGGTACCAGGATTATTAGCTTAGCTGTTGACTCTTCCCCCACCAGCTCCTGAGCAACTTTTGGGCAGGGACTGTCTTGTTCACCCTCCTTCTCCCTCCCGAAGCCTTGGGCCACAATGTCCTGCTCTAGAAGCCCTTCCCTCAATGGCTGCTGATCTGCTCTACATTCCGGCCCCTGTGGCCCTTCATATGTATATTCTCTTTCACAAGGTTGCCACTGGGTCCTTTTCTTAACTTTCCGTACCAGGCACAGCCTTCCTGAGGGCTGGGATTGGACCATGCTCCTCTTTATACCCCCACCCAGGCCTCTTCAGGTTCCGGCTGCTCAAAATGTGGTCCACCAACCAGGGCCATCGGCATCACCCACAGCTCCTTAGAAATGGGGACTCTCGGGCCCTACCCAAACCTACCGAATCAGAACCTGCATTTTTAACAGGATCCCCAGGGGCTAGGTGTACACGTTAAAGCTTGAGGCATACTTCTTTAGGAGGTAAAATAGTAATATTATTAAGAGGCTGGATTCTGGACTCAGACTTTCAGTTTTGGGATCTTGGGTGAGGTATTTAAACTCCTACACCAGTTCCCCATCTGCAAGATGAGAAAAATAATAGTACTCATTTCAGAGAGCTGTGGGAGGATTAAATAGAGTAATGTAAGTAAAACACTCAGAAATTAGAAGCACCAAATAAATACAGTATGAACTCTTATTACTCAGTTAAAGCTGGTTAACTTTAATTGAACTTGAATTGCCATCCAGAATGGGCAAGAAAATGTAACACAATTCTGTATGCATTTCAGAAACGTGAAATGTAAAAGGTAATCAATAGAAATATTAAAATCCCTTTAGTAAATGGTAAGGAGCATGTCAAATCATTCCTATGTTGAACCTTAAGCTATTTGGTGGTCGAAGCCTTTAAAATGACCATCTCCCAATTTTCCGCTGTGTCACCAGGTTTTTCTCTACTGTGCAATTCTTTCAGGCCACCTTTATTCTGCTCTACCTAAAAAACAACTTCATGCAGAGCATTTTGTTTCTCAGAGCCCAAATCTCCTGTTGCTTTGGCAATTACCTCAGCGGCAGTAAAATGCTCTCCTTGCTGAGTGGAAACATATGCACACACTGCCCCCTAGAGGATCTAGTCTGCCATAACCCTCAAAAGCAAGGAAAAAACTTATCTTTGGCGTGTATGTCATGGGCCAGAGGGAAAGTGCTGGAACCTGTGATAGCCAGGACAGCTTTGAAATTATTTCGGGACCACGCTGAGTGTTAAGTGATAATAGCCTGCACCACTGTAGGATCTCACTGGCATTTGTGAAACAGAATCTGACATATATGGCTTGGGTCTGATTCCCTCAACTGTCAGGAATAAAGGCATTGAACAATGAGAGACTGGAATGTTAAGTAATATTTCAAATGAAACCTTGAATACTGCGTGTATACTTATACAAAAACGACATGTGTCTATATCCACTATATGTCCAATTTATATGCAATATATGGTATATCAAAACTTAAGATGTTGGAAGAATAGTTGGGTAAATTGAGCAACTAATGAAATAATTCATTCAGACAACAAGCAGTTATCGAGAGGCTACTATGTATCACTCAGTGTGGGCATCATCACTGAACAAGAGAGACACAGATCTCTGCCCTACTAGAGCTGACATTCTAATTATATCAGTGATCAGCTACCCCAATCCCCTTGCTGTCTCCTTCAGCACCCTGTGAACTTCTGTTGGCATGGGGGAGGCATGGGCTTTCCTTAGAATGGAAGATACTCAGAGCCTGGTGCCCTGGTCCCTCCATGGCACCTCATGGCAACCCCATCTTTTTCACATAACCTAATACAGTTCCTTCTTTTCCTTCCCTTTTCCTTTCCTTTCTCTCTCTCTCTGTCTCTTTCTCTCTCCATGCCCCCCCCCCCCCTTTTTGCTTTCTTCTTGTTTATTGTAGGATTTTGTTGTTTGCTACAAGTTTTGCTTTAGTTTCTTTTCACTCATTTCTGGCATCTTCCTAAGCCTTTCTACACCCATACTGACTGGGTAAGAGAGAGTACCAGATTTTTACAAGCCACCCCCCTCACCCCCGCCCATGTTGTCCTCTTCCTCACACCCTGCTTTGTTCTGTATGTCTTCCTGTCTGTATGCCGGTGCTTTGCCAGCTACATCTTCAAATTTTTGTTACAGACTTAAGTGAGCATGTCAGGGATGCTTAAAGCATGTCAGTGATGCTTAAAGTTCGACAATATACTGGTAGCCAGGTTGTTAGGTAAGTGCACCAGAAAGGTAACACTTAATTTGGAGGGGAAAAAAAGGAACTTAAGATTTTTTTAAAAAAATGTAACACCCTTCTTGTAGCCTAAGAAAGGTTTGGGGAATGTGCTGCAATGCTTCATGCTCTCTGACCTTCTCTTGGATCTGGAGTGGGGAGGAAAGAAGAACTCTGAGGATCCTTGGAGCCAGGAAGTTTATCACCACACGGTCTTGAGGCCCTCGGGGAGAACCAAACTGATTTGCGGTTACATGAGATCCCCCAAAAGTCCCCAATGGCTTCCATTCAAAAGTTCCATTTGTACTCCCAAGCTGTGTTTATTTCCTCTTAAGTCTTTGTCCCTGTCCTCATTTTGTGCCCGTCCTGGTCTCCACAGCTGCCTCCTGAGGGGATCAGAATTCCCTCCCCATCATTACTTTGGAAGATGCTAGTTAAGACTCCTGTGTTCTTTGTGTTCCATAGAGATGGCAGGAATCCCATTGCCTGCAAAGTTGCTGGGGGACCAGGCTTGCAGCGATCACTGGGTAACCTCCCTGCTCCAGGAAGCCTTCCCTTGGGAACTTCCTGAGACAGGGCTCAAGCAGACGGGGAGGTCTAGGAGGCCGTTAGCCAGCTTGGCCCGGCCACACGTGCACACTCATGGACACTCCTGGACAGCACAACCGCCTTCTCCCTTCTCCAGGGCTCTCTGTGGAGACAGGGCTCTGTGCAGACAGCTATGAAAGACTGTCTTTCCCTTCCCCTGCAACAGTTCTCAGTTTGGTTTTAGCTACTGAGTTCCATGCCCTTTCCATCACCAGACCAACCAGAATCCATTCAAGTACACGATTATCTGCTCTGTGCTGGCTCATCTGTCCTGCTCCCTGCGCAGTGTCCATCACGGCACTAGAAGCATGCCCAGTGCATGGTAGTCACTCAGCAAAGGAAACCAATAGCTACATCTATGCAGCACTGAGTTGGTACCAAGCATTGTTCATTTCTTACTTTGATTAATCTTTGTAACAACCTCCATTTTACATCTGAGGAACATGAGACTTGCAGAGCCTAAGTAACTTGCTCAATGTCACACAGCTGGTATGTAGTAATTACAGAATTTAAACCCAGGAAATCTGATTGCAAAGCCTTTATCCACTGTGCTGTGCAGCTTGCCCTTGGAGTGAGGGTCTCTTTTTGAGAAGCTCCTATTCCTTGTTTGGGGAGCAAATCTAATAACTCGGTTTCATTTGTAGGGACTTTCCCGGTAACATAGGCATTAAGGGGTCCAGACATTTCCTCCCAACTTGGCCTCTAGGACCGTCCAGCCCATCAGGAACTCCCCATCAGGGCAAATGCCAACGTTCAGCTGTGGCTTTTTGGGTCAAGACAGAATATATAATTCTACAGCAAGCTGAATGTCCCAGAAATCAGCAGCAGGAATACCACCACCACCAAAAACTTAAAGTGCTTGTCAAGGGTTTCCTAACAAATGGCTTCATTTAGACTCTCTCCAACAGGTCAGCCCCTGCATGTCCACCCGAGGCTGCTAAAGGCCACACTCCTGCACTCTCTTTCCTGTTCTGGAAAATGACACTGAGACTAAATGAGCCTGGAAGAAGTCAACCAGACAGGAAACAAACCCACTTGGTGCCTGTGATGGTGGAAGAGCTTTCCAAGACCATTCATCCCTTGGGAAGATACTCGTTTGATACCAATATGGCTGGCAATTATTCACTTTCTCAGTGGAGGGGAAGGCAGCTGGGGATTGATTTCAGAATGAACTTTAAGCTAAGAGGACAGGTAGGGCGAGGCTCTGAGAGGCTACTCTGACAAGGGAAAGGGGTGATGTAAGATGAGCTTTGGTCTGGATTTCCTGGGGCAAGGTCAGAGTTGATGAACCTTATTTTTAGATGGTATTGATATTTTTAGTGAAAGTCCAATAGCATCTCCATTTGGCGGTGGGTGGAAGGAGAAGGGATGATTTCCTGAGGTTAATCATTTCCTCTCTGCTGGTGAAAAGATTTAGCTGTGCTCCTGTGTCACAGGAAGTGCCTGGTGATGGTAAACACTGCTGATGTAATGGGAACTGACACTGCTGGTGTGTCAGAGCACACACATTCCTTCCTGGACCCTGGGCCAGGTGAATGGGGGATGCTTCCTGTTTTTGGTTCTAGGAGGACCTTTAAACTTCCGAGAGTTGCTCAGGAGAATAAATCACAAGGACTGCTTAGGTAAGCAGCCTGGACGACAGACACTGGAAAGTGATTTGGTGGCAAGAATTGTTGACTGTGCCCTGGCAGCTAGTAGAACTGCTGAGTCATCCTGCCCTCTGAGAGGTATACATGGAGGCCAAGTGGGTTTGGTTCCAAAAGCAATCTTCATCTGAAACTTGCTTGTTAGCCAGAGATGCCCTTAGTGCCTGGATCTCACCCATCCCTAAATTCATTCAGCAGTCCCACTGAGTCCACCTCTGAAATCGCTTCTGGATCTGGTTCCTTCCCTCTCTCTGATGACGGTGATATTGATCATCTCTTATAGGGCCTAATAAAATTGACTGCTCTCCCTGACAATTTTCTCTTCTGTGTGGATCCTCCTCCACATTGCTGGTAGGTGCAATGTTGGGAAACCCATAGCAGCTTTGTCATTATTCCCCACCTCTCGTCCATAGTAGACATTGCTAATCAGCCCTGGCACTTTTCCTGCTATGCCCAGACATGGGTGCACATCATCATGTTAACATGGTCCTTCAAGCCCTTATGCCCAAACATTTAGGACTGGCATTTGACATAAAGTCACTTTGCCATCACAGTGTTATTTTCCTAAACACTTCCTATTGTGTCTCATTCCTGATGTGAGACCTCCCTTTTCTCCCTAGAGCCTTTCAAAGGAGCTCCAAATTCCTTGGCAAGATGGAAGGGATGTGGGCCTTTCATAATCTCCCATCTCCCTACTTGTGCAGCCTCATCTTCTAGCTTCTCCTCCCCAACTTCCCCTGATTCTTATAACCAGTCTGGCCATAGGGAACTAATTACTCTTTCCCAAATAGGTTTTGCTTTTTGCATGACTCTTGGTCTCTCACTGGATGCTCTTGCTGCAAACTCTCACTTATTTTGTCAAGCCCTCAACATTCTTCTTTGGTTGTTTCCACAATACCACCAGGCAAAGTAGTGCTCCTTCTGTGTTCTCATAGGGTTCTGTTTTTATCGCTATTAAAGCATTTGTTATTGTAATGTTTTGTCGTGTTATCTATATGTTATAATATGTTGTTAAAATAATTGTGTGTCATAACTGTGGTCATGCATGTTCTTATTCATTCAACATATTTATTGACTGTCTTCTATGTGTTGTATTGCTAATTGGCAAATTAATACACAGAATAGATGTGTAATGAATATTTATTGAGTGAACAAATGACATTTCCTTTCTAATCTAAGATATCTTTAGCACTTGTATCACTAGAGTAGCTTCCTAAAAATCCTAGGAGTCTGTGAGTGGAAGTCAAATCTTTCCTCAAGTTTTACGCATACTTGTGAAAATAAGTATATTTAAAAATTATTTTCACTAATATCAGTTCAGATAAATGATTTCACATGATGCATACATGTATTATCTACATTTTACTGCTTTTTTTTTTTTTCCTCTCCCCTCTTTTGCTTGCCTTTCCCTCCCTCTCCATCTTACACATTGGTACCCTTAGGGTGATCAAGCACCCTGGTTTACCAGAGATTGCCTCCATTTAGGAGTGAAAGGCTCACATCCCAGAAAAGCCCCAAGTTCCTGGCAAACCAGGATGGTTGGTCACCCTCCCACTTCCACGCCGTGGGTGCTCCACAATTAATCAATGTTAGAAATCCTATGTGGGCTCTTCCATATTTTTCTCTGTATTGAAATAACAGGTTTTATACCTGTTGTTGTTTTATTAGAGTGAGGTTATATTAAATTAAATTAATAATATTGTGTTACTCACTTTTCTCTATCCTTACTTAGCCACTCAACAATACCATGTGAAAAACATTCTAAGTTAACAGGTATAGCTCTAGGTCATTCATTTTATTCGTTGCATAATACTTCCTGGTAAGAGTATTCCTCAGTATTTTTGGCTTTTCTCTTACTGATAGGCATTTACTTTGTTTCCTGATTTTCCCACTTTGAAAAATGATATAGGAGGTATGTGTGTTTACATACATAGGAATATCTTCACATATTGCTGCTCTTATTTCTAAGGATGAATTTTCAAGAGTGGAATTGCTGAATTGAATAGTAAATATAATTTCAATTTTTATAATTGTTGCTAAATTGCTTTCTAAAAAGCTGGAACACCACATTTCTGTCGTCAGTATGCAGGATTGCCCTTTCCATCATATCCTCACAGCCCACCAGCATTTGGTATTATAATTCTTATTAATTTGTCTGTGTGATGGTTATAAAATGGCATTTCATTGCTAATTTACTTTGCATTTCCCTGACTACTAGTAAATTTGAGCATTTTAAAAATGGTTAAAAATTTGACCATAAGGAATAACTTTTCAGTTATTTGTCTATTTGTATCTTTCATATACTTTTCTATTGCGTTTTTGACTTATGAATTTTAACAACTTTGGGCATGTTACAGATATCAACTCTTTCTAACATGTTTTAATTGTTTTTTCCTGCTCTGATATTTACCTATGATTTTATTTATTGGACAGTTTGCCATACAAATACTCTTTATTTTTATATACTTAAATATGCTTATCTGTTCTTTACAGCTTTGGAATTTCTAGTCTTGGTTAGGAAGTTCTGCTTAACCCATAGATCATATATATATATATATATATATATATATAGTCTTCTACAGTTTGTTGAAATACTTTTATTTTTTACATTTAAGTCCATGTTTTTTTAATCTTGTATGATTTGACTGGCCCATGCCTAATTCTTATCTGATCTCTGATCTGATTGATCTAAGTAGTAATAAACCTACCCCAGACAGTGGGGACAGGTAACGGTTAGATGTCTTCCAAAGCTACTCAGAGGCTCTGGTGAGTTCTTCTGCTTCAAGCTACCTCCTTCCTCTTACCCATTTCCACACACCTTTCACTGGGTCCCAAATCCCAAAGCTATAATCTCTCACACTCTCTTGACAGTGCAAACAACTCTACTCCAGTTTATTAAGTCACCTGTGCCAGTAAGACCACAATATTTTAGGAACACAAATGATGGCACAGTATTTGTTTTCAAATTTTGGTCAAGTAACTTCTATCTGCTCCCCACCCTTTTTTAAAAAACAGTTTTGTGGTTTCCCTCTGGTAAATAGCTCCTTTACCCACTGTCAGTCATGTGTTTCCAGGTGGAGCTGACCCATCCTCAGATTTACAGCACATTCCTAAGCCATCCATCATTGTATTACTCTGGCCGTCAGGATGGTTCAGGGAAGTACATCAGCAGTCAGAGCCAATGAGGCATAGGGATATTTTGTCAGAGCTTCTGGGAAAGAGTTTTTACTCTCTCTCTTTCCTATTGGATATATACAGAGAATTTTCTAGTACTGGGGTCTCCGACAGCTCCCCTGCTACCAGCCTAATAATGTAATGGAGCCAAGGAAGTGGAGCCAAGAAAAGGAAGATGAGAAATTGGATCCTGGTCCCACTGTTTGAGCTCAAGATCAAGCTATATCTGAAGTGGGTACTTAGACTGTTTGATTGCATGAATCATCAAATTCCTCTCTCTCTCATTTTAAAGCTCTTTTACATTCATTTTCCCACTTTTTGCTTAAAACGTGAGACCATTCTTTTCAGCTGTAGTGAATTAATAGGGTTCCCTAAGGAATTCTCCATATAATCTCTCCAAATCTCATGCCTGGGGTTCAGGGATCTCAGCTTGAATGTAAGCCATGTCCATCTTAGGAAGTGAGATAAATCATAGTGCATTGATGAACAAGTGTGATAAACCATATGTATATTTGTGCAAGGGCCTGAGTTACATGTTGGGAAAGACCTCCACCTGAGGGGTAAGCAAGGCAGGCATACAAGTTGACTTGGTTGAGGGTGGGAAGTGATTCTGGGAACAGCGTGATGTTGTCCTTAGTTCCTCATGTTGGGTCTTCAGAGAGAGAGGGGACTGTGTGTGGAGATGGAACAAGCTCCTCACTTCAAATTCTATATGACCCCGAGAATGTTTGGGTACCTCTTTTAGCCTATAACACAGTTAGCGTGATGAACACTGACACTTCCAAAGTTTGAGGACACAAGAATTATTGACCAGGGGAAGTAGCCTCAGTGGAGAGAGCGCTTTGTGGAGCAGCACTGTCCTGTGAGTCAGGGGATGCTCAGTAGACAGGTAGAGCCTGGCTCTACAGCAAACCTCAACAGAATTGGCAGTGGGTCTGCAGACACAGCAGTCCCAGCAGACCCAAGGTTGCCTAGCAGAGGATGGCCAGAGTAGAGAAGAAAAAAAAGCAGCAGATGCCACCTAATAACGGACTGAACTTCTCTCATGAGCACATGCAAGAAAATTCCTGGAAACACCCTGAAAAACTTTGGGTGGGGAGTAGATTTGAAGGGAGCTGAGGTCCCAAATTGGTAGAAGGGAACAAGATCTTGCAAATCACTGCCATACATGACCTTAATAGTTGTTCAAACCACATTGTGAATTTTTTTTTTTGGTCCTAGGTCGTTGGCTACACATACATGTTTCTCCCCTGGCTTGTTTCCTATAGCCACATTCTTCTAAATCCCTACCCAGCCTGTACGACTCAGCTGGGAGGCACCTTTTCATAAAGAGTCCTGCTACCTCAAAGGTAGAGTCAAACATGTAAAGTACTTCTGCCCAACACTTTTCAGGCTTTCTATAATTTGCTTACATATGTGTTTCCCTTAGTAGACTGGACAACTTGTGCTCATAATTTATTTCTTGTGAATCCAGCACCATAGTATGTGCTCAATAAATAGTAGTAGAATTTTCAATTAGATTTTAAAAATTATTCTCTAAGTCTGTCTCTGAGGCAGAAAATATTTAGAAACAAAGAACTGCCACCAATCCTTTGAAGATTCATTTATCAGATTTTTGCAGGTTCAGTATTGAGCTTTTCTTGTTGTTTCTGCTTTACTGGAAAACCACAGCTCCTCTTGTTATTTTTCTAGACAAGAGGGGATGTGGCTAGAAATTGAGGGCATCTGACTGGGCTTTTTGAATTAGTGACCTTAATCTCCAATGCCAGAATTAATCTTTCTTTTGTGAGGCCCATTTAGCTGAGAAAGAGTTAATACTTACACTACTTCACGAACAAATTGCCTCATTCAGGAAGGGGAAAAAAAATTCTCCCAGAAAATTGGATGTCAGTGGATTATTCCCTCTCAGCTCCATGGATTAGTGTGCGTGGGGAGGGCATCCAAGTGGAAAAAATGTAATATCAATGAATTTGAGGGCAGCGCCTGCTCTTTCACACCACCTCAATTACAGGTCTCTTTATCAACAGGCATCATATGATGCATGTCACGCAGCCTACTTCACTTAAGCCTATTATGGTATTTTAAAAATTATTATTAAATATTTGAGAGCTCTTTAGAATTAGGATGCACTTGCATCTGTGTTGACCGAATCAGCTCTCTCATTTTTCTCTCACTCAAACACTGGCAATTCAAAAATTCTTTAAGATGAGGAAGACCTTGAACTATTATCTTACGATATGGTTTTATCATTTAAAAAAATGTCATAGAGTGAAGATATATGGGCTCTTAAATGATATATGCATGTGTTTTCCTTTTAAAAATTCACAATTTATGATACTCATTGAGAAAAAGATAAATATTAGGCTTAGTAAGCTAAGCGTGACGTTACCAAATGTTAAAAAATAAATAAACAAACAAAAACAAACAAAAAATACAATGTGGAATGAGCTCTCATTTCCCTTGATCATTTAAATACCAATGCATGCCTTGTAGGGAAGCATTAAATGCCTTCTTCATTAATACTGACATTTTCATGAAAGCAGGTATTTTTTATTTAACAGACCATCTATCTCTCCCACATATTCTTCACCTTCCATCATAACAGGTGGAGGACAAATTTAAGTTTTCACTAGGTGAATAATAGAATAATAGGTCTAATGACTCTTCTAGGACCTAGGGTTTTTCTCTTAGACCACTGTTCCAGAAGTCTTAAAACATTGGCCAAAGGACATATCTTCCAGTGAGGAAGTAGATGGGGGTTCATTAACCTCCCCAAGATGAACCACAGTTATTGATCCTTGGGTTCCTGAATATTTCAGAACAAATGGCTTGATGCCATCTCAGGTGTTTGAAAGTCACAATCAGGGAAGCAGGTATGACCTTGTGATGTTAAATAACTGCTGTTCTTGAGAATTATAATGATAAAAAGAAAATGCGATTTCTTATGGGAATGGAGAAGGAGGAAATTCAGATGAACAAAGAACAGGGCTTGGCTTACTTTGTGTTCTTGGATGATTCGAAGGACTGGGCAGGAAATGTGTAACATATTTTCTAAATAAAATATTTTTTTTCAAAAAAAACATTAATATGTCAGCTGCTGTGTGTATGCATATGAGTAGCTTCTCAGGCGTAGTGCCTTCTGAATCGAGGAGGTGCTCTGGCAAAATGCTTCGGTGGCCATTGGATGGCAACGACAAGGACACCTGCCAGCCTTGAACTAGCAGTTACCCCAATTTCTCGCAAGGCATGCTGCCCCATAGAGGAGTGGCAGATTACCAGCTCCCTGGCATCAGAATGGGAACAGACATAAATCTCACCAGCAAGCAGAGATGAAAGTGAAAATAAAGTGTGAGGAATCAAAAGGAAATTGCAGAGTGTGTGGCAGATGTTGTTAGATTTGTCTAGCAGAGCCCCATGTGCCAAGCGCATGATTGATGACATTAGCGAGTGAGGTTAATGGTTCTGGACGGTGCTACTTGGGCTTTTGAAAAGTAAACATGGAACAAATGCTAAGGCTGTGGCAGGAATGGCCAAATGAAGCAAGTGGGAGTTTCAAAACAAATAGCAAGTCATCTGCTTACGAAATATCAATGGCTGAGGCAAATGGAAGGCAAAAAGTAGCCAGGGGCCCCTGAGATTGTTGGGGGAGAGGATAGTCCTTTGCTTGCTGACTCCCTTGAAGGTGGCAGATTTTGAGTGGCAAGCAGGTTACTATGAATTCCACAGGAGGCAATGACATGCATAGTTTACATCGTGAATATTATGGCCTTAATTTATGCTGTGAGCAATGGCTGAGCACAGGTCCATTACACGCCCACTGAAGATGATTTATGTGGGTTTCATGTAGTTGGACTTTAATTATTCACATGATTATCAATAAAAAATAAGGGCAGCACAGTGTTGAATGTGAACAGGTTGGCAGGGGCAAAGAGCTGACTATGGAGACTAAATTTAGCTAAGGAGGTGAGAACACTGCCTTTTCCTCCACATCAGGTATGAGAACAAATTCATAAGCAGAATTTACACTTTTCCTCCCTTTTTCACAAACACAAACTGCCAACCTGTTAATCAACTCCCTGATGGCAGACAAATGTCTCTGGGATACATGTGCCAAATATCAATTGTTATTGGCTGAAACCCAATACGATGAAATGAATTGCTGCTGCCATACTATTCGTTGCAATGCAATTGCTGATCAATAGTGAGTAATTGGACATCACTCTGTGAAGAGGAGAATGCTGAAACAGGGATATCACAATGAGTTATGGCGCATATTAATCACTGTCTAACCATTTCATCAATGTAATTTTGTTACAACCACCTGCTGTGATATCTAAATATAGAGGGGGGCCTACCCATTTTCCCCTCACAAGTATTAATTTGAAGTTTAAAACTTCATGACTCAAGAAATCATACTTTAGTGCATCTTCACACTTGAGTTGGCCTGAGTTTCACCATGTCATTAAAACAATGTGCAGCATATAGAGTCGGGTGAAAAACTCTCCAAACCTTAGGGAGAGGGAAAAAGTGGGAATGAACTAAACAACGGGAATTCATCTAGAATGTGGCTTTCCCCCAGAAACAGCATTTGTTTTAGCTCTTGTTCTCTCACCTAAGAAATTGTCAAGGGACCAGCAGGAAAAGAGGAAAAAATATTTTCATGAGACAGGGCCTAGAAAAAGTCAAACTATTCTGAGGATAAAAAATGAAAATACCAGTAATGTTTCCTTTCGAGATTCAGATGTCTGTTCCAAATGCACGTTCTGACTGTGAGGCAGTGGGGTGAATTTTGTATATTTCAGGATGTGGTTACCACAGCCCTTTTCCCACCTGACTGCTAGCACATTTCTTTTGGTCTGCTATATAGCATAATTGATAATGAATAAAAGCTGACCTGTTAATTTTTTTTATTCCTCCTTTTAGGGAGCAGAGTTCTCTGAGCTTGAAGATTTAATGATAATTCTCACTTTGGTACTGAAAATTAGCCTGCTCCTTTCACCAAAAAATCCATTCCCCTCCCCTCCTTTTTTTGCCTGGGTATTTTTTTTTTTTAATAATTTTTCTATCAGCAAGGGAGAAGCCTGAAAAGAAGCAAAATTTGTTTCTTTCTGGAGTAGAATCCCAATGATTTCCTCTAATAAAAACAACAACGCTCTGACATCTTGGAAATGGCCAACTCCACGAAGTTGTCTCACCAGGGAAGGCAAAAGACAAACAGAGTTTTGGTAACGGAAAGTGACAGGGGAGCTAGGAGGTGATGGGAACCCACGCAGGGCTGGAAAGTGGCTTCCCTTCTGAGCTAAAGGTAGGCCCCCTGGGAGCAGGCCCTGAAGGAGTGATGTGGTATCTTAATCAACACTTTCCCAATTAGTCAGACACTCAGCAAATTAAAGAGACATTGTAAGAGGAGAGAGGAGAAAGTTGAGCCTCCAAAGGCTTATCTTCAGTCTCCTCTGATAGCCTCTTTGCTGAGCAAATGGCACCAGCATGTTGTAACTCGAACAATTTTCCAAAACCTATTTTGGGGTTTCTTTAGCAATTTTCCCTAGCTGCTTTTTAAGCAGTTGATCTGCCCTCTTTTCTTGTGCAAATCATTTGGGAATGGTTGGAACAGGATGATAGCTTGTTCACCTGGATCCAACTGAGCCAAATTGTTGATTATGAGTTCGCATGTTTGCCCAGGTTTGCAATTCTAGTTGGAAGTCTTTGGATTTGTCAGACTATCAGGAAATATTCCAAAGTCAGACTTCAAAGTGAAATTCTCTCTGCTTCCTTCTTGACAGTGGGCCAGAGGTGTTCTGAAAACAGCCGTACCCTGAGATTTTAGTATTTCCTTTGTTTTTACAGAAATGAGAGAATGAAATGTAATAGAGTTTCTTCTGACCAGAGTTCCTGCTTTAGTTTAAAATTTGGGAGATATTTTTTGGCACAAACTCTTTTGTTTGAATAATTTTGTCCTCACTAGTAGTTCTCAACCCTGATTAAGCATTAGAATCATAGAAAATTTTTTAATAATTAAGTAACTCAAGTTTTTTCGTGCCTCAGTCTCCTGATTGGAGTTATTAGTAGGGTTGCAGACTTAGCCAAAAAAAAATACAAGGGGTCTAGTTAAGTTTGAATTTCAGAGAAACAATGGGTAATATTTTTCAGAATCGTTAAGTCCCATGTAATACATTAAGGATTTAGTCATGTTTCCCTGAAATTCAAATTTAACTGGACATCCTGTAATTTATCTGGCAACCCCAGTTATAGGGTACTAGTAGTTGAAGGAACTGTACCAAAACATTTCTTTTAGTTGAACATTAGGCAAAGCATGGGGGTGTCAACCCCCCAGACTAGTTTACAGCTGCAGCACAGGGACTTGATTTTAGGTGAGGAAGACATTTGTCTGAAATGTGAACTCATATCACATTTGAGGAGGTATCCGGGGACACAGGATTGCTTGACAGCTGGCATCTTCCAGGATCAGAAAGTCGAGAGTTTCCCTAAGGTTTGGGGTGGGGAAGAGGTAGGCATGCAGGTCCGTGGATTAGATAGGTGAACAATGGAGGGCTCCTTTCTTAGGCCCCTATGGCCAAGGTCCTTCTAACTCACGGTTCATTAATGGGTTGATAGATTCAAATGGCAAAATGGCCTCCCATCTAACAATTATAACACCTTCAGAACAAAACACGCTGTCGGTGTCCCAAGTTATTTCATGAACATTTTTGCTTTTTCATTGTTCCCTTCAGCCTCACCTATATGTCCAGCTCAGAGTGACTTTGTAGTACCAGGTGTAATGCAAAGACCTAAAAGGTATTAATCTTTTTTGAATTATTGGTAGTTATAGATCTGCCAAGTAAAAATAACCTCAGTTTAGTCATAGCATCAGAGGATTCGGTTTTGTGGAAACCTGCAGGGTTCTGAAGATGGGCTATTTTCATTATCGCTGTTGCTTGATATTTAAGGGGTGGTCTTGGCCATAGCAAAGAGTCATGAGTTCAGTAAACATATTTGCAAGAATTTAAACCTAATGTCCCCTATATCAACAAATGGTGTCACCACCTAATTATTTCCACAGGCCAGAAACCGGGCAAACTTGACACCTCCTTTTCCACATCCTCCCATGTTCAATGCCTCATGGAATCCTATTGATTTTACCTCCTAAATAGCCTTTTTATCTTTTTTTTAATCTCCACTGCCAGCACCCTCACCAAATTGTTACCATCTTTTACCTGAATTTTTCCAGCCTCTCTGTACCCTCTCTCGTCTCTACTGCCCACCCTAATGACATATCCAGTGACTGATCTGGTGAGTGTTAAGTCATTACAAATTCATTAGGGCAATTTGTTTAAGACCTGACTTTCCTGTGAGGGTCAGGCACTGTTATTGCTCAGTGCTGGCACAATGTGGAAGCTTGATAACTATTATTAAATATTTAGAGACAGAGAGAAGGAGAGATGGTGAGCTGTTTATAAGCAGAATACCTTTCCATTTGATGTTTTACATTTGTATAATTGTTTGCACTGTTAAAAGCATTATCATTTCTTATCTGATATTCACAGTAACCTTATGGTATAGCAATATAGGTATTTAGGACTTCAATATGCAGGTGAGGAAACCGAGGCTGTGAAAATTATCTCAAGCACTAATAGCTGAAAAGACTGGTCTAGAACCATAAATGCAATTTTTTTTTTTTGCCTTAAATTCTAGCGTATCCTGCCTACTTAAGCTACTTCAGCACAAATTTTGCACTAAATTGACAAAGGAGGGTCAGTGGAGACTTTAGTTCTTGTTTAAGTGTCCCTTATTTTCAAAAGAATTTTGAAAATGCCTTCTTAGTTTTTAAAACCAAAGGAGACTCTGAAAGAAAGTATCTGGTCAGAGCTCCTTCACCTCCCAAGTGTTAGGCAGGGCCTTTAAATCATTCAAGACAGCTAAGAAAATCTCCTATTTTTAAATACCCCAAGAGAAAGAGATTCCTCAACCCCTTGGGTAACTTTTCCTGATGTTTAACATTTCTCAAAGTCAGGAAATTCCTTCTTGTGTCCTAAATCCCTAATGCTGTAGTTTGAACCTGTTTCCTCCCGGCCGGTCTTCAGTGGAGATGCTGAACAGCTGGCTGCGTTCTTTGGCATGAGAGATTGTTTCAAAGAGAATGAGAAGGCTGTTAAATCACTCCGCAGACTTTTCTTCCACAGGTTCCATAATCCCTATTCCTTTCACTATTTCTCATAGGTCTCATTTTCCAGCCCTTTAATCATCTTTCTGCTTTCTCCCACATAACTCAAAAGTTTTCGTGGAGCTATTGGGCTTGGGGTGGGGGTGCTGGAGAGGAGGGGAAACCGGAGACCCTTATTAGGGCCAGCACCTATTCCCCACCTTGAATACTCCCAGGCCTGGTGCTCAAAAAATCTGACATTCTCTGAGACCTTGGATGGATTATCAGTGAATTAACTGCTGAAATACCACCTGAACGCTAGGATATTTGGCAAAAGCCTTCTTGTATATCTCTATTTGTACCCATCACACTCACCTCTTTGGGTGAGAAAGTTTCCAAAACTTTCTCAAATCTGCCTGAAAATGACTCATAGGAGAATTTTTTTGACGGTAGAGGTTATTTAACATTTCACTCCCCCCTCCATCTTTCCTATAATATGAGAGGGTTACACTAAGGCACAGGCTTTATATAGCTCTGTGTATTTGCACCATTGTTTTATATTTAGCCATTGACTTAGTAGGTAATTATTATAAAATTTGCTTGGTGAATAGGACATAGATGCCAAGTAGCTTTATATAAAAGAACAAAACTTTGGGATAACTTTGAACTTAACAACATTTTATGTTCTTGAGGAATTCCTTGAGAAGTAGCTACAGGTGTTCCTTGAACGAGTTCAGAGGGTCATTGTGAAGGATGTGGTGATGGGAAGGAACCCATTAAGGGGTAATTCCTAGGCTCCCTGTGCATCTGTCACACATCTCGGGTTGGCTGGGTAAGCCACAGGTCTAGAGGTCATAACTAGAGGATTGTGAACAGCCACGTAATAAATATAGACGGGGATCCAGTTGACAACTGCCAATAAGATAAAGACCAAAGACCACTGGCACAGTGTTTGTGGTCAGATAATTGAAAAGTAAATGTGCTGCAACAGGTCTAAAGATTCCTGCTCAAAATGATTCCAGCTGGCCTCATTACTCGTAAATTTGCACTGAAATACTTGCCCTACCCCCTCACACACTCCCCCCCCCACTGCCCGCCGTATTTATTGAAAGCCTTTTGAAAAAAGGAGCTAGCATGTGCCATATAGAATTTTTATTTTTACTGAGAAAGGTGATTGATAAGGAAGATAGAGTGGAGGTTTAAAAAATATTTATTGGTGAAAGGCAACCCAAGTGACCTTTCTCTAAGCAGGAAACAATTACCCACTTTGTTTATCTTCATCATTAGGACCAAATGACCCTTTTCAAATGGTGTCTCCTTATTTCCACTAACTCCTTGGTTTCCCCTGGGACATTTCAAGAAGTAGCCCCCCCAGGATGCAGTTAATAACCTGAGATCTTATTTCCCACCCCTGCACAACACTTGCTGTGGGGAAACACTGTGAGAGGTGGGTTTCACCAATTCTTCCAGACTTCAATTTCTTTATATTTACTGCCGGGACCCTGGCTACAGCAGGTATTGAAAAGAGAGCAAGGCAGTTTCCAAGCCACAGTTGAGGCTGATCTTGCAAACCAGCCTGGCTCACCTGCCGTAGAGACTAAGAATGAGGGCAGAGAGCCTGGTGGAGATGCCGGAACCCGGTCAGGGAGGGGACTGTCTGCTGCCCCATGGCCCACAGCAAAGGTTTCACTCTGGCTGAACACTGGAATGACCTGGAGAGCTTACACAAATTACCCGTGCCCCGACCACAGCCCTGGAACCTGTGATCGAAAACTCCCTTGAAGCCAAGGTTGAGAACCACTGATGGGGCAGCCAATGGCAAGGAGATTGTACAGGCAGCTCCAGGTATGGGGGTTGGAGACAGGGAAAGCCTTTAAGCGCAGGGAGGTCTCAAGAAATAACTAAGCATTTCCCCCACTCATCCTTTTTTTCATTATGTATGCCTCCTTCCCTCCTTCTCCCTGCCCTCCCTCCCTCCTTCCTTCTTTCCTTCCTTCCTCCTTTTCTATCTTCTTGCCTTCTTTCCTCCTTTCCTATCTCCCAAAACATGCCAGAGTTGAGGGGGCAGCTTTGGGGGGGTTAAGTCTGTGTGGTGAGCAGCACCATCACCAGGTCACAAAGGGTGACTGGCCCTGCAGGATTTGGCTGGCTGGCCCAGGTGGCAGTATAAAGCTCCAACACCCAGTCAGACATCACTTTTCCTGGGATGCTTTCCCCGAATGCCCCTGTTGGAATTAATCACCCCCTCTACCGGCCTCTCACAGCATTTGGCCTGTGTTTTTCTTCTAGGACTTATAATGTTCTCTTTTGAATCACTTTGCGCCTGTCTGTTTGTTGGGGTGAATTGAAACCTCTCCCCTTTCCTCTCCTTTGGTCGGGAAAGAAATCTGGTAATTAGTGAGACGTGAATAAAAGAAATGCACATTTATCAGGCAGATTAGATGGGTTAGTCCTCAGAAGAAAAATAGCAATTGTGGCAAAATCTTAAATATCATAAATTATTAAGAAAAAAAAACCACACAAAAACAAAAAAGCCATAAGCAGAGGTAAGTGTCCCCGTCATGCTGGTGTTTGTGATGCTGGAGGCACTGACTAGCACACTGTTGGCACGAAGACTTTGGTGAAGGTTGTGAAAGCCTAGTCTGTGTCTTCCTGCCCCCATCTGAACGGTGATTCTACCACTTACTACCTCAGTGACTAGAGCAGGTTATTTAACTTTTCCAAGCCTCGGTCTCCTCATCTCTCAAAGGATCTAATAACAATCCCCACCCCACAGAGCTGTGAAAATGAAACAAGGTACTCCGTGTGAAATCAGTAACACCATGCCTGGCACAAGGTAAGACGAGTTGCTGTTATAACTGAAATGTCTGAACACATGGATAGATAATCAGTCAGGGCCATCCCTTCATGCCTTTGCTTCTGCCCCACGCCCCCATACATACCCTAGGCAGTATGATGGAAATAACCTTGTCTTCCAAATACCAGCACTCTGCCTGTTTTCAGGTTGCTCATTGCCATGAGGGGAGGTGGCCTTACCTCACATGGCTCCTTTTGCCTGGAACCACGTCTGCTCACTGCCATTCCTCATGATTCCACCGTTGAAGGCTGCATTTGGCTCTGTCTAAATTGACCTGAATAAAACACTACAGTGTAGAGGAAGGAATATATAGATTAGTTTACTCTGGACCGCACCCACTCTTGGCATGACCCTGATGCTCAAGGTTGACTTAGAGTCCTGACATCTTCTGTGCACATCTTCAGTTATTTCTGACTTCCAGTAGCATTGAGTTTATTACCACTGCCGTGTAGTAATTTAGGTAAATATCTGCTGGATTCTCCCAGACTTCTGGCAGGCAGTTTTGATGATTGAGAAAGAGTGGTACTAAGCCATCTGATTGGGGAAAATTTGGTACTAAGCCATGTACCCCTTCCGAAATTTTCTTTTAAACAATGCATGTCCTTCTTCACATCCTGTGAGAAACTCAATATGACTTTTCCCCTCTACAGGCAAGAGGCAGCCAAGGATGTTCAGGATCTTTGTTTTCTTCTTTTCTTTCATGTATCTGTGATTAAAGCAAAACCAATATCCCTGGAGTTCAAGGTTTGTGGGGTGCCAGAGTTTAGCATCAAATCTCTCCTCATAATTTTCTTCTCCAGGTATTTCCAGAGAAAAATCATTTATTCTTGGTACAAGTGAAAAATTTGTTTGGTTTTGACCTGCTTAATTTTCCCTGAGTTAAAGTGCATGTGAATAAAGAAGCCTTTAAAGTTGATCCAGGCTATATCAAGAAACCACAGCTCATTAAAGAAAAAGAAGACTTCTCCAACAAGATTCCCTCTCATCACCCTTTTTTAAAACACCTCGGTTTAAAGATAATAAGAAAGTGACTTTTTCAGGATAATTTTACCCTCGCTTGGGTATAAAGGGCACAGAAAATTAAACCTTTTGAATAACACAAATGTTAAAATCCAGAATCATGGACACAAATGCAAATTCTTTCTTTTATCCCCCCCCCCCCCCCCCATTTTGCAGCATTTAGCAGTGCTTCTGAAACTCATTTTAATGGATAAAGAAAGGGGTGGAGAAGAAAAAAATTCTGTCTGTTATTGTTGAAGCACCACCACGAGTTCATTTGCTTCCCTCAAATTTACATTCATTTCCACTGAGTGACACCCCCTCTTTCTCTCTGTGTGGTAGCTCTTATTCAGTCACTTCGCACTGAGATATGTATATGCAAGGTTATACTCAGGAATTCCCAATCTTATTGTGAAAGAATTTTCTGAGCCCTCCATACAAACTATCTTCCCCTCCATACCTAACTTCCTTATACCAGGGATTTAGCCCTACCTAAAAGCAAGGGTGCATTTTCTTATATTGAATTAAGAGTTGAGAACAAATATAAACATACACTCTTTAGAAATCTCTGAAGATAAGATTAAACTCCAAACAGAACTTACGGAAGAGCATGGGGTTTGAACTCAGAGAGAGAGAGGTTTGAACTTTGTCCCTATGTGGTAGCGTTGTACAAATAACTCAGTTTCTGAACCTCAGTTTTCCCATCTGTAAAATGGAAAAAATAATACCAAAATATTAGTGAGGATTCTGGGCTCATTCTATCTTCGTGCTCTGCCACACTCCCATGGTTCTGAGATGGCTGCCCCCTCTAGGCATCTGGTCCTCCATCTATATAAGAAGAAAAGCGGTAGGTAACAGGCAAAACACAGGCCAGTTGAATCTTTCCTTTTTTGTCATGAAAACAGTAGCTTCCCTGAAAGTCTTCCCAGGTAGTTCTACAGTTTCCTTTCCTTGGTTAGAGCTGTGTCACGTGGTCACCCATAGCTGTAAGGAAGCCTGGGAAATCAGGGTTTTTTAATTGGCACATTGACAGCTGAACAAAAGAAGGTTTCTACTAGTTTGGAAGAAAGGGGAAACAGAAGCTGGAGGCCAGGACAGCATTTACATCTGTCTACTTTGCAACATTGTTGTGAAGATTAAATGAGACATTTTGTGGAATGTTTAGGGCATCTAAGATGCTTAGTAATAGGTCCCTTCACAACATGACTTTAACGGGGCTACATCTCTCACATGGATGAGGATGTGTGTGTCCAGGAAGAAAATCAAGCATGGACTGATGGGCTTCACAGGGGACTCTGCTGCCTTCTGTCAACACCCTTGACCTCTATTCCGAGACTCGAGGAGTCTCACGTTCAGGGCCGTTAAGCCCCTCTCCCGACAGCACTCCCATGGGTGTAGTAATAAGAGGTCTGCCAAGATCTCGGCTGGTTTTGGAGCCCTACGTCATCCTCTGGGCTCGCCTATGTCTGAATATAATAATATGTTGATAAAATACCTTGTCAAGCTCCACAGCAGTTCTCTGCCACACAGTCTCATTACACTCCTGCTTCATAATTAAAATTGAAAGAACACAAGCCCGCTGGACCTGTCGTTAGCATGCAGTGTGGCTGCCATGGAAGGAGTGTCACGTTTGATTTCTGGGCTTAGCCCCATATGCTGGCAGGGGCCTGGGGCCTTTGTTCAGTGTGGCGAGTCAACCTCTTCCAATTTCTTATCAAGCAAACGTATGTGCAGGAGGTACTGTTTTTCTGCTCTCACTGGTGAGGTGTAGGGTGGACAGTCTTTATGACAGGCCCGAGGTGGAAGATGAAAGAGACTTATGAGATAAAAATGACCTAGGGAAGGGACTAACCTTACTTCTTGTACTCTGGTAAGAAAAATGCTGTCTTTCAAACCTTCCCATCCTACTCACTTAGTATTAGCACTATTCAGAATAGCATATAGTTCTGGAGTGCCCAGTTTGCTGGGAAAGAGCACAAAATATACATATATACAATTGGGGGGGAGTGCTCTTCATTTCTAGCAAAAGTTGTATGCCATTGGGACACTGAATTGCCCTTCTAGGATTAGAACCCATAAATCCGCACGTGACCGACATCTCCATGCACTTCATTTCGTGCACGACATTTGGCTGGAGGCTACCAGTCCCTTGGAAGAAAAGAGGAAGTTGAAGTCTCCAGCATTCAACTACAGTCCTGCCAAGACACAAAAGGGCTCAGTATGTAGTTGATCTTCTCAAATGACAATAAAACTCTGCCACAGCTGATAACTTCCAAATATGTATCTGGATAAAAGCCAGATATTACTCAGGTGCTAGAAATGGCAATGTGGGCAGCATTGAGCTGGGAAATTGAGAGGCAGGGAACACGTCAGTCGTGGGTTACATATTGGTCGAGGCTATTCTTGTTTCAAGTGACAAAAAAACATATTTATACTATCTTAAGAAAAAAAAAAGGAAAAGAATTTGTTGCCCTGTAACTTGAAACTCCAAAGGTGGATTCAAATGCTTTCGGCAGCAGCTGGATCCAAGGGCTCAGAATGGATTTGTTTTTCTCTCCTTCTCTCATCCCTGCCAGTCCCTTCCTAGCTTCATTCTCAGATGGGCTATCTCCACATGACAGCCACTAATAACTTGAATTCATGTTTTTCTGGCTTGGCAACTCCATGGTATTAGCTATTGCTTAAAAAAAAATACCGTGTAACAACCACAAAATCTCAATGGTATACAGTAAGAAGCATTTATTCCTTGCCAGTCTGGAGGTTGACTGTGGGAAGCTTCACTTCAGTCTGTGACAGCTGGAGTAGCTCAGTTCCATGATTATTCCTTCTGGAGCCACAGATGAAGGGGCACAAGATATTCAGGGTATGTTCTTCTGAAGTCAACAGGAGAGGTAGAAAAGGGAGTGTCTTAAAGTACATGCATATTTCCAGCCCCTGCTTCCGTCAGTTTACTAACATTCCATTGAGCAAACTAAGTCACATGGCCAAGACTGAAGTCAAGGGACAATAAAATTATGTTATATTGGAAGAACTGCAGAGGTATATGACAAAGGGTGTAAATATTAGGGGAGGTGAAGAATTGGGACTAGTAATTCAATCTACTCCAGAAGACATCTCTTTTCCAGAGTCCAGCTACAAATCCTGGAGTGGACTCAGATGGGCTTTGAGTGACATGCCCATTTTTCCTGAACCAATCTCTGAGCCTTGGGCTGCTGTAACAAATTATTTTTCTAGAAAAGAGGTAAATAAATAAAAGTATGATCTCCTCATTTATACAGTTAGCTAGGACTTTGGAAAGTCTACCATCCAGGCATCATCAAGTCTTTTCCTGCTATCGGGCCTCCATTCTTGCAAACCAAAGCTCCGCAGTGACAATCCCTACTAGACTCATTCTGGCCTAAAGGACTTCAAAGAAAAATGAGGTTCCATTCAGGATCACCTTAACCTTTTGATTCAGGACCTCCAGATAGATATACTAGGCTACCTCTTCAAGGTCCTTAAGATTGGGATTTACCCAGGGTAGGTTCAGTTTTCAAGTGCCAACTAACACTCAAATGGAGGGTCAGAGATATTCAGGGTAGGTGAAAAGGAATTTGCCTTATGAAATGTCCTTCTGGACAGATCCCCTAATCTTTGCCCAACAAAACCTCTTTGGGGAGGCTGGCTAGTTGTGAAATGGCATATACGCAGAAAAATTGTTTTCCAGATATCCCTTTAAAAATTGTCTCCTAAAGCGTTAAATTTAATTACCCGTATTGGACGTACTTGCATAATCATATATATATATGTATTTTTTTTTTTTTTTTTTGCACAAAACTATTCAGTCCTTCAAAACATTGGGGCAGAATCCCAGAAGCAGAAATATCTTTGACATCGGAGATTTCTACAAGTAAACATGATTTGGTGCAAAAAACTGTTTCCTAGTATTGATAATTATTTGCTGCTCTTTGATATTGTCAAACATTCACTTGCTCTCATGTTTTGCTGCTATGTTGACAAAGAAGGGCCAATGAGTTATTAAACCCTCGTAATGCTGAGTCCTGCTATCAAATTCATCCTAATCTTTTGATAATCCCATTCTTTGCTGCCTCTTATAGGACATAAATCTCCCTCAACCCCTGAGCTAGATCATGCCCTTCTCCAGCATTTTTTAATCTCAGTTCCACTTCTCTTGAAATAAGGTGAGCAGAAGTGAATGTGAGACTCCCCACAAGGGCAGAGGCAAACCACCTCTTCAAGGGGAAGCCAATTAACTGTGAAATCACCAGCAATATTTTCAGCAGGCTCCTCACTTTTATAAGAGATTGAGATGTCACATTTAGTTGGCAAATGGCTACTGCTCTTAGGGAAAGCTGAAGTTAACCTAAAGATAGCTCATCATGACTATGAGGACAAAGGGAGAGGACACACACCCCTTCAGTCCTAAGACTCATTAGGAGACCCTATCTGAATATCAGAAGAGAGACATATCCAGGAAGGGGCCAACAGTCCAGGGAATGGAACAGTAAGGAGGATATAAAGATCTAATATTTATTGAGGATTTAATGTGTGCCAGGGACTCTTTGTAGATGCTATTCTTGGATTAGTTCATTTAGTCCTCCCAACAGCCCGAAAAATGAGCACTATCATCATTATAATTTTATAGAGGAGGAGAGTGAAACTTGGAGAGATTTTCTGAACCTCTCTAAGCCATGGTCTTAACTTTAATGTCTTTCACATCATTAGGCATTTTGTTTTAAATGCATTATCTCATCTAATTCCCATAGCAATCCTATGAAGGTACTTCTCATTTTACAGATGAAAACTAAGTCCCATAGAGGTTAAATAAGTTACTCAAGGTCACACAGCTATCCACTGGCAGAGAAGAGATTCAAACCCACTTCTATCTGTTGCACTGAACAGCCTTTTTCCACTCTTCTGAAGATGCCAGGGGTCCCCACACTAACTCTTCCCCATCCCCACTCCACCATTAGAGAAAATGGCTGGATCTACTGCTTACATTGCAGAATGTCAGAGCTGTATGGGACCTTCGAGATCTTGGGAGGTGTGTGTGTGACTTGCTCAAGGGAATACATGACGCTGTGAGGTGTCACTAGTTTTTCCCATCTTTCTCAGTTTCTTGACTTTCTGTCTTTGGACTTCTTTAGAGTTTGACTGGCTCATGCCTTTGGCATTTTAATCACCACCCTGCATTCTTGGGAAGCTCAAATTAGCGTGTTCATTCTTGAGGGAAGCTGAGTTTGTAAGCAGTCACTGAGTCCAGCAGCAACACTCTACCAACAGTTAATACAAACTGAAAAGCTGGGAGGCAACTGGAATGTAATCTTCTGTGGATGGTGTAGGGATACCCCCACTCCCACCCCACTCATTTCTAACTGGTTATCTAGTCACAGAGAAGTTGTTGCATCTACTGGTATCTCTGACCCTCAAATTTTAGGGAGTGGAGAGAGAAGTCTCCTTTGATGAGTGTTTACCACTTACCAATATGTGCAGGTTTACGTAAGTTTACTATTATAACTTCATTTTATAGGTGAGAAAACTGAGGATCAGGGAAATTAAGTAGCTTGCCCAAAGCCAATAAGGAAAGATTAATACTAAGACACAAGGTCCACATTTAGTACACAACTGAGCCAGGACTTGAACCCATGCCTACCTTTGTTCTAGGCCTGTTTTCTTTCTACTACCATGCTACTGAAAAAAAGCAAATGCCACTGTCCATTTTCTACCTACCTTTGTCTTTTGAGGGCAGATATCTGTGTCTTCTATTCAGTATTTCCATATTACTTTGAGGATTTGCCCATAATGGAAAATGAGACAAGAACAAAAGTGCTATCAGCTACTAACCCTCTCTTTATATTTGTTGTCACGGATTATACAGTTATCAGCCTTTGCTGTGGCTGTAGCTAAATTTCCCAAGCCAGCTAACTGAAGTCCATGTAAGGCTGGTCCAGTGAACAACAGAAAAGAAGCTACAAATTATCTCTATAGAACATTAATCGAAGGTCTCTGTGCTATAGAATCCTTCTCTCAATTAGAGAGCTGTCTCAGGAGTAATGTTCTCTCTAAAAATCATGATATACACAGCTCTATAAATCGATGAAGACTTGTGACCATTAAACTTAATTGATACTGAATTTAGAAGAATGCATTTCAATCATGTTGCCATTTTATTTGAAAATCAGTTTCTGGCTGTGCCTCTTTCCTTCTCTTGGCATGCATGCAGAGTCACGAAGCACCTGACGTGAGATTTCTAGGAACTAGGGAAGAGAAGCTCTAAGTGGAAGGTCTCAGAACAGGGCAAACAAACAGAAGATGTTTCAAGGTGCTGTAAACAAGTAGACATAAAGCAGGAAATAAAAACTGATTTTAAGTAAAATCAGCAACAACCTTGTTTTATTGAGTACCCCATATGTTCCACAGGAATAATACTCCATGGCGCTTAATAGTGAAACAAGGTAAAAAAATAAAAATAAAAAAGGCTGCTCTAAGGACCACTCCAGGAAAATAATTAACTTGTTGAATATATTCTCAGGCTTGAGTAGGCGCAATCCTTTTCCTGAGATTCCTGTGGGCAAATGGTGCTAGGGAGTTGTTGTTTTCTGTAATTGGCTCTGGACAGAAGCCATACGGGAAAGGAGAGCACAAAGACATCTTACAATGAGAGTGTTTGGGGGGAGGGGTGTGTTTGTTCATATGTGAATTGTAGGAACTGGTCTTACTTTATAGAAAATCCTCCAAAATATGATCAGATGATGTAATCTAGTGCTACCATTGACACTTTTGTGACAAAAATGATAGAAGAAATGCAGACTTGATTGTGTAGAGCGTGCCCTAATGTACTTACCCTGGCACCATTTTCTAAATACTTTTGTGAAGGAAAAAGCACTGTGAGAAGGGCAGATGTTCTTTTTCTTTAAAACACAAACAAACAAACAAAAAAACCCCACACAAAGTAAGTTTGCACAAAACCTTCCAGAAATGCATTGCTATGTGTTGGTAATTTGTACCAAACAGTCATATTTATCCATCTCAGTGAAAGACTTTTCTAGACATGTGGATTCTTTTTCTATCTCTTCTTTGCTATTTAGCAACATTGGTTTATCTGTATTAGTTAATAATGACATACAACTGTGCCTTCTTTAAACCTATTTCCTCTGTGAGGAACCATGATTAGTATAATTGACTTTTTCCCCTAAATTTGTCTAATTTTCTTTTATTCCTTTTTCTGCAACTCTGTGAACAGAAAAGAATAGGTAAACTTTGTCTGGCTAGAAGCAAGCTTATAATGGTGAACATTTGTCCTGAGACCAGTACTTGCTCCTTTATGTAGACTACCTATATCCTAAACCCCACTCACAGCATTGACTATTTGCATGATGCCTAAAACAGCCAGTTAAAGAAATAAAAATAAAATAGCTAATTTAGCCATTCAAATCCCAAACACTTATCTGTTAAATTTTTAACTTTTTAACTTATTATTTCCTTGTTTAGATAGAGATCATGGGATATTATTTGAAATATAATGTTTTACCCTATTTTCTAAAGATTTATTTTATTTTGTTATTTCTTACCATCCGCCCCCTTGTTGTTTTTACTCGCTGTCTGTTCTCTGTGCCCATTCATTGTGTGATTTCTGTGTGTGCTTGTTTTCTCTTTAGGAGGCACCATAGATGGAACCTGGGACCTCCCATGTCCCAGGTTAACCATCACTTAACCATCTTTGCTCCCTGCTTTGTTGGGTCTCTCATTGTGTTTCCTCTTTGTGTCTCCTCGTTGCATCAGCTTGCTATACCAGGTTGTCGCACCAGCTTGCTGTCTTGCTCGTTTTCTCTAGGAGGCAACAGGAACTGAACCTGGAACCTCCTATGTAGCAGGCAGGCGCCCAAATGCTTGAGCCACATCTGCTTGCCTTTACCCTTTAAAGTCAAACAGTGGATAAGTAGAATTTTGGAGATATAGGAAGTTGAATATAATTTGAAGAATTATGATCATCTTTATTTCAGTAAGATGTGTACATGTCTGCCTTATTTTTAAACCAACATTTATGAATCAGAATATCTCAGCTTGAGAATGTATACATACAAAACCACATAAGATATAACTTGTTATATTTTACTAAGACCTTACAATCTAAAAGAGATAGAATACAAAATCAAACGAATTTTCTTTCCAAGGTGAATGTGATATGTGGCACACACCAAAAAAAAGATGTAAAATGCTATAAGTGGTCGAATAAGGACAAGACCACATCAGTTTTCCATGGGGTGGGAACAAACAGGGACATCTGATGGGGAAGTTTACATTTGGAGGAATTTGAAGCTACAGCAGATATTAAACATGGCGCAACTCCTATTCATGAATCTGAATGACAGCTGGGCTTTTTATAAGCAAGAAAATGGATGCAAATTGAATCATTGGATTGGGAAAAGTGTGTGACCTGGTCAGAGAATATTGAATAGAATGTAAAGAATGGTGATGGAAATTAAGTTGAGAAAGACATTCAAAGCTCTTAATTGCCAGGATGAGGTGTGTTAGTACAAAAGCAGGATTTTGTGCAGGGGAATGACAATAATCAGCCTGTAACTTCTCGTCTGCAAACAAAAGAAGTTTGGTTAACTTAAGTTCAAAAGGGCTTTATTGGAAGTATACTTGGCAGGACACAGAATCAACAAGAAGGGTGGGATGGAGGCATGGGAAAGAGGGAAATGAAGATGCTGAGAACTCAGCTGATCATGCTACAGGAATAGGCTCATTAGGGACCCCACTCAGACCCACCAGTGGGGAGTGCTGGACTCCAGATCCCAGCGCCACCACTGTTCTTGGATCCTGGGGCATATAGACCCACTGATACCACCACAATGAATGTTAAATTGTTCCTGCTTCTTTGCATCGGGCAAAGCGTTCTAGATGGGACATGTGATTAGCTAAACTTAGGTCACATGCCCTCATCCTGGCTGCCAGGGGCATTGGGGAACAAATATCTGCTGTGAATGTCTCTAAACAAGAAAAGGAATTCAGATGAGAGGTGGTCAAAAAAAAAGTCCAAGAAATGCCCTTAATGGAGTCATCCCGGCTTGGTAGGGCTGCAGTAACAATGTACCACAAACTGGTTAGCTTTAAACAACAGATATTTCTTGTCTCACAGTTCTGGAAGCTGAAGTCCAAATCAAGGTAAATGTCAGCAGGGCCATGCTTCCTCTGAAATTTATAGGACTCTGGCGGTGGCTCACTAGCAATCCATGTAGCTCCTTGGCTTGTAGCATAACTCAGTTTCTACCCCTGTTACATGGCTGTCTTCTCTGTTTCCAAATTTCCTTTCCTGATAAGGACCCAGACATATGGGATTAGGACCCACCCCAAAACAGTTTGGCCTCATCTCATAATTAATAACATCTTCAAAGAGTCCATTTCCAAGTGAGATCACATTCGTGAGACTGGGCTTAGGACTTGAATGTATCTTTTGGGGGAATACAATTCAATCCACAATACCATATTTGCATGGGTCCCAGACAAAGTTTAGAGAGAATTTCTAAAAGAAGAGTGTCAAATTTTCCTGTAATATTAAGGAAGTAGGAAAATGCAACAACAACAAAAAAGAATCCATCAGGCATTACAGTTGGGAGGTCATCCATGTTCTGGAACTTTTTCATAAATTTCATTTACATATATACTCAGAATATAAATGCGTATTCCAATTTGTGTCATATGCAAATATGCAGCTGTAATTATTTGCTATACAAATTTACATTTTGAGAATTTGGTGTATTCTCTGGGAAAGATTATTAACTCTTTCAGGTCAACATGGAACTAAGCAACTTCAGACAAGGTCTGAATTTTGAATGAGAATTATAGATTGTCAGTATATCCAGATAGGCTCTTAAGAGTTTATTTAATACTCTATTCTGCCTTCAGGCTGTACTAAAAGACCTAGGAAGGAAAATTCTCTCTTAAAACTATCCCTCAAAGCAAACATCACAATCTTTTTTATCATAACCATTCTAGTAGAGTTAAGCATCCTTTGTGGCTGTAAATTTGAATCTTAAGTAAGACAAAACTTTGTTAATACTTCATAATTTAAATAGAAGTGAAGCTGATGCAAGAGAAAGCTCACGAATAGGTTCAAAAAATTTATAACATGAAATACCAGTGATTGCCAAGATTTAAAGATTATGTCCGTCATGTAGGAAAGTGGCATGAAGTTTTCACCCTTTCAAATAATTGGGCATCAGACTGATGGGTAATACTGTGCATGTCAGTGATTTGTGTGCTGATGTGGGAAAATTGACAGACACTGTTTAAAGGAAGCCCCAAGTTTTTATGTATCAGCATGTCATGCTGAAAATAATTACACAACTATTTTGTTACACTTAGCACTGTGCCATATATGATAGTATCCTCTGATTCCTTCAGTGTTCTTTTGTTTGTGTTGCATAGTGCAGCAATTCCAGGAAATGTGTATTTGTAAAATGTTTAATGCTAATACACTTTATAAATGAAGCTCAAAGCTCAGTAAACCCCATAAACATTTTCCTTACTACTGAGGGTGCATTTAGATATGGCCCTCACTCTATACTCATTAGGTTTAGCATCATCAACATGAAATTATAGGCTAATAGGTCTAGAAAGGACCTCAAGAGTTCAACCAGTGTTTGCCGCAGCCATCAGGTAAGGCTATACTCAAGCCATCCATCCTTATGAGAATCATCAATAAATCCTTTAGTACCCACTGTGTCTGAGTGTATGTTGCTGTTTTAAGTGCCAAGAAAAGGCAGGAAGGGCCAGCTGGCTTAAGATCTCTTTGATAATATCTGCTTAAGTAGCTTGTTATTATTTGCACAGCCTTTCATATGTACAGAGGGATTTTCAAGCACTTACCAATCCTCAGAACAGTAGTGTAAGGGAGGACAGTCCCAATTCTTCCACATGCAAGAGCAGAACAATTGAGAGACTTGAAGAGGTCTATAAACTTGTAGCTGAATGAGGAATAGAATCTAGTGTTCTTGATCCCAAATTCTTTCCAGGTCTACTGCTTTTTTTTTAAGTTGACCTTTCACTTCAGGTATTATCTTCATCTATTAAGTCCTGACAAATCTAGGGGGAGAGGATTAAGCTTAGACTCCTCAAGTCTAAGGCATATGCCTTACTGAGTGATTTGACTACCAGAAACTTCATGTGATTGTCATGGCTTGCTCCACTTTGCACCTTTGCTGAGCTAGTTTACTTGTGGCCCTGGGGAAGGGAAGCTTGGTGATGGGAGTACAGAGGGCACTGAGCTTCCTCCCCTGGAGGTAAGAGGTATATATATGTGAGTATGTTTTGACAGGCTGGAGCTAAGAAAATACACTATGTCTCTAGTTAAAAAAGAAAACTCACTGTTATAAATAAGGACCTTGCTGACTTTTGTCTTCACTGTTAATTAATACTCCAGGTTGGTTGTATTTATTGAGCCTGCACAGGTGCATTTCAGGGCTGGGGATGTTAGTCCATATTGCAATAATTATGGCCAGGCTAACCAGTTGGAATGAGAACCGGATACTTCTTATTCTTAAAACTTGCTTCAGCTGTCCCTTTGGAACTAACAAATTTCTCAGGTGAAAGTCAGTCCCTGCCAGGTTTCTGCAATTTACCCAGCTTCATGCAGCTTTTCATTTTCTTGTTTCTTGTCATGAACATAGAAAAAGAGCCACCTAATACCTTTGGGATGACATTTACAGTTTGGCTGCAAAGTGGAAGTGCTGGACAAGTCAGAAGAGGGTTGTCTTTCACAACAGGATTTCAGAATTTGTCAGCTGCATTGCGACTATCTGACAAATAACGACAGGGGTGATTTCTACCACAAATGGGAAGTATTTTTGTTCCAAGGTTGGTAGTTAGGCAACACTGATTTAAAACTCTATGCCAACTGTGCCTACTTATCACAAGGCAACTAACACAAGGGAAATATCCTAAAGCTGTATAACCAGTGACGCAAGAGGTAAAAACTTATGGTCACAAATTAGAAACTTTAGTTCAGGGGTTCTTAACAAGGGGTCCATGAGCTTGAATTGAAATTCAAAGAAAACATTATTCTTGTGGGGACGTGTTGGTGCAGGTGTGATCTATTTATTAAATGATACACAGTATAGCGTAGACTTAGTAAGGGGTCCGTGGTTTCCACCTGACTGGCAAAGGGATCTATGGAACAAATCCCTTTAGGCAGAGATGATAAATCAAGTCTTCCTGCTTAGTAAGCAAATATTTTCAGGAATTTGATGGGCAAGTCATTGCTCTGTTTTGAGGCACCCATTTTCTGCTTTTGTAAATGAACTCAATATATTATGTAAATATGTGTAGCTATGAAAAGAAATATGTAATTAATGTAGGCAGGCAGTCTCCTATCCAATGTCATATGTGATACTTTGTGCCTCCTTGGTGGGGATAACTATCCAACATTTGGGTCCTCATATTGCAGTCTTATAGCTGGGAATGCTTGGCTGTTATCCATTTCCTTGCTAATCAAACCAAAGAAAAAACTTGTCTATCCAGCCCAAATACATGTAAAATTTATTTGTACAATAAAATCAATGTTAAAGCATTTTGGGAAAACAGACTTGGCCCAGTGGTTAGGGTGTCCATCTACCACATGGGAGGTCCACGGTTCAAACCCCAGGCCTCCTTGACCCGTGTGGAGCTGGCCCATGCGCAGTGCTGATGCACGCAAGGAGTGCCCTGCCATGCAGGAGTGTCCCCGCATAGGGGAGCCCCACATGCAAGGAGTGCGCCCCGTAAGGAGAGCGGCCCAGCACGAAAGAAAGTGCAGCCTGCCCAGGAATGGCGCCACTCACACAGAGAGCTGACACAGCAAGATGATGCAACAAAAAGAGACGCAGATTCCCGTGCTGCTGACAACAGCAGAAGCGGACAGAAAAGAAGAATACGCAGCAAATGGACACAGAGAACAGACAACTGGGGCGGGGGAGAGGGGACAAATAAATCTTTAAAAAAAAAATGTTAAAGCATTTTAATGACAAAAATATCAGAGAAGGGTATTCATGAACCCTTCTTGGAAGGGGACTGTATCAGTTAGAAATGTTTTTGGTATGAGTAACAAAACCTAACTATGAGTGTCTTGAACAAATAGGGACTTGTTTCTTCATGGGGAGAGAGGAAGCACCTGCCCACATCTGTCCCTTTTATCCGGAAAGTCAATGACTTCTCAAAGGCTCCCAACAGACTTGAGCCCATGCCTCAATGAACAAACTGGCCCATTTAACCATTTCAAGCAAGAGAGGTGAAAGTGAATATTTAGTTTTTAGGCAAGGAAAGAGGAGGTTGGGCATAGCTTTCAGGATAATTATTTAACAGGTACCTTATTTTATGGGGCCAAAGCAATTCAACTAATATTTCTGCATTCCCCATTGGTTTTAGGCTTAAATAGCTTCTGACAGCAGCTCACTTTCTTTCCAAATCTTGGTCACTCCATTTTATTTCATTTGCATGCTCATCATGCTCTACCTTGCCAGTAAGAGTTAGAGTTCAAGACTATTTCCTAAATTCTCTTCTCACTCTATATTGTATTCCTAGGTGACCCCATCCATGCAGAAGCCTTCAATTAGCCCCTATTAGCAGATAATATGCAAATATACATTTCCAGGCTGGACCTCTTCTTTGACCTACAGACTTGGAAATCCACCTGGTGATTTGACATCACCAGTGGGATGTCTCAAAGACAACTCAGGACAGTGTCTTCATAAATAGACTCATGACCTTCACCTCTCATCTCTCCCAAATCTCATCCTCTTTTAAAAGTTTACTATTTCTGAGGCTATCATTCATTCAGTTGTGTAAACCCAAATCCTTTTTCCTCCCTCATATCCAGTATATTATCTCTGATATATGTCTTAACTCCATTTACTTTTTCACATCTTTACAGCTAGACTCTGGTCCTTTCTTATAATACTCGAACCATCTCCTAATATCTACCCTTACTCCTGCAATGCATTCTCCACACTTTGGCCAGACAAATCAAAATCTGAACATGCCTTTCACTCTCCTTGCTCAGAACCTTCCAGGGGCATCCCCTTCCTCTCTGGAAAAAAAAAATCCAAATCCTCAGCTTGGCCTTTGAGACCAAGTGAGTCCTGCCCACTGCTCTCTCTCCAGGCTTATCTTTCACTACCTTTTCCTTTCCTCCTGTAACTCCAGCTACATGGGTCTTCTTTCAATGCCTTGTTCCTACCCAGCTCCTTTTGGCCACAGGGATGCTACACCTGCCATTCCTCATGTATAGCTAATTCTCTCTCTTCCCTCCGATCTCAGCTTATGTATCACTGCTTTAGGCATGTCTTCCTGGGCCCCACAGACTATGTCGAATCCCCTATTATACCATCTCATGGCACCTTTCTTTTGCACAGTACAGTAAAATTGTCATTTCAAGTTTATTCTTGCAATTATTTGGTTAATGTCTATCTTCACTACTAGATTGTAAGTTCCGTGAGCACAGGGACTGTGTTCTCCTTCCATTATAACTGTGATGCCTGGCTAGTGTCTGCCACTTATTAGACAGCTAATGAAAGTTTTTGAAATAAGTGATGGAATGAGAAGGAGGACTGATTAGCCAAGATATTCTTTTTCTGACATGGAGTTAAAGAAAGACTGTTTTCATTTGCCATTCATTCTTGAAACAAATATTATTAAGCACAGACTATATAAAAGTCCATATTTTGACAACAAAAATAGAGAAATGAGATAATGTCCCTGTCCTTGAGGACTTTGTATTCTGGTTAGGGATATATATATATAAGCCCACAAATATGAATTAAAATAACACATATTTCTATCACTTTCAATCACTAAACACAAACCTGACAACAAAGTCCCTCTACTGCCAAAATGAAACATGTATCAGGAATTTTCTCTTTGTTCTTTGTCTACTCCCTATGCACTTCATTGTATCACTTGTAATTTATATTATTTTTGAGTTTTAGGTTCACACATTTTAGTGATTTTATTGTTGCATTGGCTGCTTCCCAATGAAATGTATGGAGAAGATGTATTCTCAAAAACAAGTTAGGTTCAAATCCCATAATCTGGGGAATTACTTCTGGGTGAGTTTCCTATCGCCAGCTACTGCAACTATGGAAGTAAGCATTCGTAGGAGTTTTTCTCACTGAGATTGGAGCTTCCTGATTGCATCCTTATATTTAGAGGTACATTAAACTTTAGATTGGAAATATTCCCTTTGATGCTCACTTCTATTACCACACTTTGAAGGAGGATGTTCTCAGTAATTTCTAAAACAGTAGACCGAGCAAGAGTTGTCAACAGCTCAAACACGGTCCAGCATTTCTCTGTCACTATGAAAACATTCTGTAAATACCTAAAAAGTTCACTGTAAAAAGCCAAAAAAAACCCAGTGGTTTTGTGAATAGAATAAGGAAAATTCCTTCATAAAAATGGATGATTTCTTGTAGGAAATCCTTCTCACTCAGGTGGGCAAGACTCCTTTGTGAGTTTTCCATTATGTATTGTGGCAATTTGAAATTCTTTCATGAATCCCAAAAAGAGAAAGATTATGTTTGTGAACTAAATCCATTCCTATGGGTGTGAGACTCTTTCAATTGGACTATGTCTGTCAGGCAAGATTCAGGTTGACTCTCCGCCCTCCTGCTGGGTCTAATAAAAACAGACACAGAGGAAAGGGGAGCCACCGTGTTTGATCTCGCCATGTGTGAGAAAGGACAACAGTTTTACCCACAGCTGAGCTGCAAGGAGAGAGTTAAAGTTCTGAGGCCCAGGGAGAGATGAACCATGCCTGATAGCTTACAGTTGACCTTGGGTAGAAAGTGGAGCAGCCGAGACTGATAGAGGAGACTTGGAAAGAGGCAAGCCCTATGCTGGGTAGGGTTGAGCTCCAGTAGATTCTGGAGGGGAAGGCAGAAGCTTTGGCAGAGATCAGTGGCCACCTTGCTTCACCACATGGCAGCTGACTTTGATAAGAAAGCATCTTTGCTGATGTCTTCACTGGACATTTCACAGCCTTGGAACTGTAAGCTTTTACCTCCAATAAATCCCCATTGTAAAAGCGAACACATTTCTGGTACTTCACATCAGCAGACTTTTGGCAAACCAATACAGGTATAAAACCTGTTACACAGAGACCTGGAGGCTTTAATAAGGCCACTCACCTGACAACCTAGACAACCAGGAATGACCACAAAGAAAATTAAAACATACTCTGCTATGGACATGTAACAATTTTTCACTGATGGTCACATAAACTTCCTTCCCCATTCTGTCCCCCTCACTATATCTTTGAAATTTTCCACTGTGTATAGTCATGGTAGGAGGACAATTCTTTATTCCTTTTCTCCCATATTGAAGTCTGACGGGTGGGGAATATGCAAACTTTTTCCCTCCTGATCCATTTACAGATCCCAGTTTCCTCTCTCCTGACACTGAGACTCTGGAACTGGTAAGACAGCGACACCCATTAGGATTCAAATGAAGCACCGGATGGTAATAGAATTGGAGGTCAACAAGACACCAGACTCTTCTTACTAGAATACAACTGTCCTTCTAGTCTCATGGCCTTTCAAATGAACTCAGTTCTCCTGTGTTGTTTTCAAGCCTGGTTCCTTAAAGCTCTACCACTTTGTAAACTTAATAATACTCTTAAAAAATTCCTTTTGTTAAAAAAATTGCTTACGATATCCAGAGTATGTTCAGTAGCTTGTGATTATGAATCTTGAATGAGATGTACTCCCGGAACTTAAGAAAACACACACACACACACATCCCTTTATGAAACCCAGAGGCATTGTCATTTTGCACAATGAAGGCTTTCTCCTGCCCCCATTCCATGTAATAATCTCTTTATAATGGAAATCCTCAATGTGGATTAATGTAGCACATAACTTGCTGAAAAGGGCTAGGTCATACTGAATGTGTTAGTTTTCTATTGTACCATGACAAATAGCACAAGATTCATGACTTAAAACAACACAAAGTTATTATCTCACAGTTTCTATGGGTCGGAAGTCCAGGTGTGTTCAGCTGATTTCTCTGCCCCAGGTCTCACAAGGCCCAAATCAAGGTGTCACTTGACCTTGGCTCTGATCTGTAGGACTGCAAGCTCATGCAGGTTTTTGACAGAATTCAGTCTCATGTTGGTATTGGAACGAGGTCCCCATTTCCTTGATGGTCATGGGCCAGGGAGTTGTTCTCAGTTTCTAGAGGCTGCCTGAATTCCCTGGCTTGGAGCTTTTTTCTTTCATCTTCAAAGTCATTATCAGTGGTTTGAGTCTTTCTCACACTTTGAAACTCTTAGACTAACCCCCCTACCCCTTTCCCCCATCTAATCTCTCCTTCATTATCCCTTTCTGCCACTTCTGGGTGAAGGAGAGAGGGAAGGAAGGAAGTTTGGGTAACAGAGTCTCACACTGTGCTGCAGTTCTGAGGAGAGTTTGGTAAGTTTATCAACAAGTCCACATGCCCAACTGCAGTGGTGGTCAACTCATTCATGTACCATTTATTGGTTTCCCTCCTTCCCTGTTTTACTCTCCAAGAACCCTCACTTGCATTTCCTGAGATATCTTCTTAAGTGAAGTCCCTGCCAAGTCTTTGCCTTGACTTTCAGGGAAACCCATACAGAACCTCTTCCAAACTTTACATCTGTGAAGTCACACATTAAAATAAATATACAATCATTAATGATTTAGCAAGACTACTGTTGAACAAGATTTTGAGCTTTTCTGCTTCATAAAATTATGAGTTGGCAAATTATCTTCTGTAATTCATTCAAATAAGGTGTGAAGAATTCCCAAACAGGAATTTGATTACCTAGAAAGAATTATGGCCTAAATGGAAATTAAATAACTAAACCAATGATTTATTTCATCCTTAGAGATTATGTTCAATAGAGCTGTAATATAAAATTAGAATTATATTATAATTAATTTCTATTATATTTGAATTATTATTTATACTTATAAATGTTTGTTGTTATGCTATTTATTTTTTACAGTTGATTATATGAACTCTAACCTGGCCTTGCACTCTCTTTTAAAATTTGCGAGTTCTTTCAATCTATTTTTCTATTTATTTTACAAATTTACAATAAAGGACTTTTGAACAGCTAAAAAAAGCCATTGATTATATATTTTGGATAGATCATATGATATGTGAGTATATCTCAATAAAATTACTTAATAAACAAATAAATAATTGTGAAAGATTAGCCAGAAATAACAGTTATATATAGCAAGGGAAACAGACTGAGGTGAGGAATTTTCTTGATTGTCATTTATAGAATTGAAATAATGAAAATGCTTTAATAATGACTGAAGTGATGAATGCACAACTATGTGATTAAACCAAGTGCCACTGATTATACTCTTTGGATGAATTGTATGCTTTATTAATATGTATCAATAAAATTGATTTGTTTAAAAAAAATACAGTTATAAAAACTAAATATATTCACCATAGTACCTAAAATTAACTCACATACCACCTGATACGTGTATCCCATTTTAGGAGCATCTCCTAGGAATGGGTCTACCTTAGTATCCCTACTCTACTCAGTCACTTACTGGGAGCAGTCTGTGGGAAATGTGGCTCATTGCAAATATGGTGATGGCTGTCAGAAGGCTGGGGCCCTCCACTGATTCACTCATGCAATCAGATACCTGAGAGATGTAATTTCATGGCCACCGCAGTATACGTATAATAAAAATTATGAAGCTAATAAATAACTGACAGGAATTTCAGAAACTGGGCACTGTTAAAATTGCAAAGAATCCAATTTACCATTTACATTGTTGTAAGATACTAGTCCTTAAAATTTTAACTACAGATGAGGGCAAATCTCTTGTTTCTCAGGCAGGAGAACAAAACAGTTTGAGGCAGACTTGTTTACAAAGTTGTGGACATTAATGAATGATGTTTCTTTTCCTTTCATCACTCTACTTTTCTTCTCACTTCTAAAGTGTTCCCCCTAAAGTCCTTCATGTGTTTCTGCTCCTCTCTTTTCTAATTCGGTTCTTCCATAATTGGTGAGGAACCCTTTTGAAGTAAGCATGACTGAAGAAAGAAATGCTGTTAGCTGAATAACAAGGTAAGGAGATAAGTGTTCTGAAGGCTCTGTTTGCCTGTGGGGGGGTAGTAATAGCCGGTTTATTGAATAAGTGTTTATTTAATTATTTCTCCTTTGGGGCAGGTATGTTCGTATTCATTTAACACTGGATAAATCTGTTTTACCCATTCTCTGTCTCTACTTTTACTGTTAGTGAAATGGCATCCCAGATTCGTCATTATGAGCCTCAATTCCCATTAAAATAAAATCTAGAAACACAAAATAAGTCATATGAATGATTGTAAGGCAAAGCCATGCTTTCAGGTTTTCCTTACAGGAGATATTGAATTAGGAAAATTTTAGAATGATCTTGAAATTTCCTGAATGCTTCTGGTAGTATAAGCATATTGTGAAAAATATATGTCTGCTAATGCACTGGCAGGACCAATATTGAGAAGGATACAAAATGGGATTTAGCAGCCTGAGGCTTTGATGAAGGATAAAGGAGGGTCCAATTTAACTTGTTTTTGGATATTGTCCCAGAGCTATCACTTTATTGCTGCTTCTGGTGCATTATGTGGACATGAAGAAGATGACGATATGATTTTTACAATGTGGTACATTTTAATCCCTTTCCTGTCATATTAAATTAATAACTCACCATGAAGTACTTTCTGGAGAGGGCTCTAAAATGCAACAGGAAATGGAGCAATGTAAAAAAATTTCAGATATGAAAATTAATGAACCAAGCCAGAGAGCATGATGAGTTCGTGGGTTGTTGTAGTACTAGAAACTGGGGCATCATTTAATTTGTTTTACCCACATCCTTGGTTGTTTCAAATTGAGTCCATGAAACGTCTGGACGCACTGCCTAGAAACAAACACTAAAACAAAAGTTGCCTTTCCCTAGCTCCAAAGGACTACTGGCTTTCAGCAAAACCTGGGCTTATGGATGTGGGTCAGTTCCCACCCACCTCTCCTCCCTGTTCACACTCCTCCTGTTTTCCATTTAGAGCAGCAAAACATGCTTCCTAGAAAGGTAAAGAGGTTTGCCCAAGGTTACCCTGTGGGGCTAGTCAAAATAACAGACCAGGAGTAGGACTCATGCCTCCTGCCCTTTATTTCAATATTTCTATGTTTCAACTTCCTTCTTGGACATTATTTATATATGGAACTTGCATACACATAGAGATTTCTCAAATACCTGTATTTAAGGGCACTTAGTTGTAGCCCAGCTATTCATGTGTCTCCACTAGAACTACTGCTGCAAAGGATGAAAACAAGGGGAGAATTTAATGCCTATTGAAAGCTGACTCAGAGCATGTAAAGGTGAAAGTGTGTGGTCGGAAGGCTTAGCTGCCTGTTGAGTTCTTTTATTCAATAACTCAAGTAGCCTGTTGTGAGCTGCTTTAGTACTATTAACACATCTGGAGCTAGTGGTCATACATTTGGGAGTTTTTAGAATGTAAAAGTAGCTTTGTAGGCAAACTTGGGTTAGAAAGAAATATTTCTGAAGAACAAAGGCTAACTTTATAGAGTACACCCCTCTCTCCCTGACACAATTCCATTGGGTTTTTGACTGAGCTTGTGTTAAACCTATATATTTATTTGGAGTAATAAAAATTGCCCTCCTGTTCTGGATTTGTGTTTGCTTTCAAGGCAACCCTTGGGATCTATGATCAGATCCAAAATTCAAACAAGCTAACAAAAGAGCCTACAGTGTGTGGATTGTGCTGATATTCTCCATCTAGTCCTCTTGACGTATTATTCCCCAACCTGCTCTATGCCCCTAAAAGGCTCATCTGAGGGACTGCATTGGTGGGCTCCCTTGTCCACTAGTTTCTGGCCAATTGAAGTCATCAGCAGGACATCAGAGGGAGGTCAGGGTATTTACTATCCTGGGCTCCTGTTTGTCAGGGCACACTTTGACTGTGGCTGCTTTCTTATACTGAAGACCTGGCTCCTTACAGGCAGCCCTTTCTCTAAAATTACTCCTTCCTGCTTCTGGTAAGTATTCCATAAATACCTACACTAAGCCAATAGGGAAGCCAAAAGCTAGAAGAAAGGGAGGATCAAAATGGAAGAGGAGCAATAAAATGAAAGAGTAAAATGACAAGTGTCTAATCCACTTATTTTTGGTCTATGTGTGGTGCATTGGTGGACTACTCTGGATTAAAGTTGGTGATACAGTGTCTTGAAGTTGCAATCAGTCCTTTCTCCCCCCTCCATTTGGCCTCTCCTTTGTCCTCAATCCTCTCCCAAGGATGAATGAGAGTTAGGGACAAGGATATTTATTGAACCAAAATACCAATGCATGGAGTTTTCCCTCAGAGGAGCAAAAGGATTGAATCAGTGCACAAGGATGGACTCTTACTTGGGAATGTATTTTCAGAGATCTGGAGATGTAAAGATTAAAGGAGATGATGAAGCCAGGCATACGCAAGGTACTTAGTAACTGGAGTAGCAATTTACACACTATTAAAGGGACCAAGGAAACTAGTCAG
Source organism: Dasypus novemcinctus (assembly GCF_030445035.2). NCBI lineage: Eukaryota > Metazoa > Chordata > Mammalia > Cingulata > Dasypodidae > Dasypus > Dasypus novemcinctus. The sequence continues at coordinate 40,634,748 of NC_080679.1, forward strand.
TGCTGCCCAGGCATTGGGGCAGATGTTCTCTTGATCTTTCTTCTCTACAATGACTGTTTTTTCTCACCTTGCCTTTACCTCACCATCTCAGTGTTAGGACATGGAGACTAAGATGAAGGTATGTTTCCTGGGAAAGCGACTTGGCCTGCTTTGTTTCTAGATCTGCCTCCAGCCAAGCAGAAGGGGTTCTCCAGTTGCTGAAGTTCCCCATTGAGATTGAGGGTCAAAGTCACAGTTGGTTGAGGTACAGGTTCCTTGTCTAAAGTAACAGTGGCTCTGGCAAGTAGTCACAGCAAAATGACGTCAAAATAGCTAACCACTTAATTGGATTTGCAATGGCCACTGTCAGTCCCAGCAAGTTTCTGCCATATCTAGATGACTAAAATGTGCCACAGAATCCTGAGGAGATAAGCTGTTTCCTCCACTAGGACTGGGGTTGTGTTTGCCAGAGCCAACACTCTAAGTACTGCATCTTGACTGTCATTTCCATTGCCCTAACATCTGAGAAGGCTGGAATTTCTCTCAGTTGACTGCAGGTCCTGTCTGACTTTGTGAAAGAAGTTTTGTCCTCGGGGATCTGTTAATTGGATCTGCAGTAAATTGACACTGAAACATACTACCTGCATTTATGCCACACTAACCTTTCAAAGAGCCCAAAGCACATTAGGATTGTCACCTCATTAATGTTACTTTCTGTGACACACGAAGCAACACATACCTGTCCTTGAGGTATAACGCTTCAACTGACTAGCACATTCTAAAGATATAGAGTAATTCGGTGACGCCCAAGCCGACCCTGCCTTGCTGCTGAGGTATGATGGGATCAAGTAGAATGTAACATGGCTATGAGCTTAATTAAAGGAATGTTTTTGTTCAACCCATGCTCATCCTTCCCCCATTCACCGAAAAGTGCTCACACATGCCAAGAAAATCACATTGAGGATGACATTATGACCCCGTGATCTCATTCGGATGTGACATTATCTCATTCCAACAGCCTGGGAAAGACAATGTCATTTTCAGTTCTGGGAGAATTTTGACCAGTGATAGAGCAAAATTTAGACCAGACTTTTAGCCTTCCTTTTCATTCCCAAGGCGAGGGGTCCCCAACCAGCTGTGTCAGTGAACCTGAACACTTGCCCAATCTCCAATACACAACTCTGTTGTCAACCCCATTCGCCCTTCTTTCCACAGGTTAGTGAAATCCATATGCATTCTAGAAGTGAGACTTCACAGGAGAAAATTATACAAAGCCTTCTCATTCCAGTATCTTTGCTCTTTTTTTCTTCTTTTTCTTCTTTTCCAAAGCAAGGAAAAGATTTTGACCTTCTTCACAGAGAGGTGGAGATTTCAACCTCTTAAACCAATTACTCAATAATAAAAGGATCTGGCTACTGAATAGTCTTAAAAGTACTTTCCTCTCAGCTTTCTCTTCCAATCTGCTTTTGGTCACTTTCATTCATCTGCTCATGGCTGGCTGCCTGGATTAATTTTCTGGACTGAATACATTTCCTTGCATTACCAACATATGTGACAAATAACTAATCTGATTCATCAAAATGCATTAGAATGCAATGTTCCAGTTACTGAAGGACATTTGAAATTCAGCAAGTTTCTTCTTACTCTTACTGCCAGAGATAGTAAAAAATTACAAAGAGGTAGAGATGGTGCTAGAGCCCACTTTGTGCCCAGAATTTGTATCAGCATCTTTGTTATTGCCATTCCGGCAATCCAAGGAAACTTGGACTTGCCTCTCTGTTTGTTTTGTATTTCTTAAAATGTTTTTCAAATTAAAATTTGAAGTATAACTGGAATAATTTCTTAGAAGCATAGCCCAAACTATAAATCATCCCAAACAGCATTAAGTGAATATGCTAAATATATCTACCACTGTTTAAAGATTCCTAAATATATCATTTCTTTTCTAGGAGCATTTCCATATTCTACAGTTTAACACACAAATTCTAAATCAGGAGAAAGTTGGGCCATATGAGTAATAACTCTAAATGAGATGCAAAAGAATATGTTGCAAAGACTATGTTATAAATACCAGTTTTTAACTGGGTGTAATGAGCATCTTTCAGAAATCTCCCAATATACTCAAGGAGTCACTGGAAAACAGATTTACATAGTGTCATTTTGAAAGAAAAAAAAAGGGTGATTTTTATAACTCTATTTTAAATTATATAGTATAAAATATATTATCACAAAGGGCTGTCATGGAATCAGAATCCTAAGAATATTAAACATGAATACTATGCATAGTTAATGCATTAAAACAGTTTTAGTTGATCAATATACTAATTAATGAGTCATAATTTCTTCTACAGCATGTCTTTGTGTATTTTTAAAAATGGTTTATCTCGTTTCTCTTGGGAATCTCATACTCCTGTGTTTTCACCACTATATGCCTGGGGGTCTTTTTATAAGAAAAAAATCCTAATTTAAAAGCCTGCTTGAGAACCCAAGGGCTCTGGAGGCAAACCTTGGCTTTCCCACTGATATGTTTCTTAAACTCGGGTGACCTACTCTTCTTTCTCTGCCTTTTATTTATCTGCAAAAGGAAGCTTGTATAAGTGATTTGCCTCCTTGGACTGTTGTGAAGGAAAAAAATCCTATCTCATAAAAATACTATACAGTGCTTTTCAGAGGAATGTGTGAAACTGATGCAGCCAGACGTTCAGCTGGTTGCACAGGGAGACTGCAGATGTTCAGCATCATATCATGGAAGCTCACTGTTGACACCTTTCAAATGTTCTTGGGGAGAAATGTTCTTCTTAGGCAAGCAACCATCTTGTGCCTATAGCATTTTGGTCAGTTTAGCCATAGAGCAGTGTAGGAGGCAGTGTAGCATGGTGTTTGATTACGTGATTCTGTGATCAAACAAATTCTTGTTCTACTGCTTTTTAGTTTCAGATCTTGGATCAATTAATTTAATCTTTCTAAACCTCAGTTTCCATATCTTCAAGACTAATTTTAAAGAATAAATACAGAAATGCCTATAAACCACTCGGCACAGTACCTGGCAAACAGTAAACACACCTACATGTTGTATACTAAGAAATATAGACTAAGAGTTTGGGGGTATACAGGAAAAGAGGAGCATACAAAGGAATAAAAAGATATAATCTACCATCTCAAAGGAACTACAATCTAAATGGAGAAAAAGCACATATATTCAACATATAATCACTACAGAATCTGTGGTGGGCAGACAAGTAGTTTTGATACTTGATTAAACTTCTAGAGTTGTCTTATCTAGGGACTTAAAGCATGGGAACATTTGACCGCATCTGGGATAGACCTAAATTGGATTTGGATTAGCCAAGACTAATGGTAAATCAGGTCAAACTTCTGATTGTATGGGGTCAGGTTTTAAAATTTCTTAAAAGGGAAAACTCCCTTGAGAGAAAATTCATTTAAGACTGTGTCAATTTGTGTGCCTCCCATGAGCAAGCTGTCTTTAATGTATACTGTGTTTGAATCTTGGAAAAAACCCACTTCTCCACCCTGAAAGGTACATATTTTAGGAAGGATAGGGGGAATTTCCCATTAGAATTGGCTTTCAATCCATTTGTATATTCCTTGAGGACTTAGCCATGTATTATTTTATGTCTACTTGTGCCTAGGACAGTTGGGTTGGAACTCAATAAATTTTAATTCAATTGAATCAAATCAAATTTCATAATTTGAATATTTTTGCTTTGTTGTTGTTTGAGGTTGACTCGATGAAGGCAAAATGGACTTGTAGGATGGGTGAGAACATTTTTGTCTCTTTTTGTCACCTTTACAATGGAGACAGGGTCTGTTGAGCAAGAAAGGAACTGATATTTTAAAACATCCTCTGATAACCCAGAGCTACTCAGGCATACTTTAGCTTGCTACAAATTGATACCTGATCTATTATTGCCCTTGGTTCATCTATAGAATTTTCAATGTACATAGGGGTATATCAGATTTGGGGTGTTCAGGACCACTGATGGTGACATAGAGTTGGCAAAAAGTTCTCCAGGTGATTCTCCACTGCCACCCAGCACACATACCACTTGGGAACAATTGCTCTAACACATCTTTATCTTAAGTCTGAAAGTTGACTCCTTTGTCAAAAAATCATACCTCTATGTGACTTGAAACAGTTCTATTGAGAAAACATTACTATCCAAAAGCCCTAGTGTGCCCAAAACACATCCTATGCCCAGGAAAGTATAATCTAACTTTTCATCAAGAACAGAGTAGAAAAATCCCTTCTGAGGCAGTGTTCTAGAGAAAGAAGCTATTGTGGAGTGAATGAAAGGAACACATTTCCCAGACTTCCTCTTCTGGCAGAGTTTTTGTCTCCTTGACTTAAGCTTATGTCGGTAAGATTAAGGTTGGCAATGCTCTCTTGTAAGAAGGGTCTGAGGTTGGGAGAGTGAAACAGACCAGAGGGGCTATCAGGGAAAAGAAAATAGGGTGGCTGCTCTGGAGAGTGCTAACTGAAGGGAGAAGATCAACAGAGACCATGGAGTTTTCCTTCCTGATCAGGAAAGCAAACAGGAAGTCAGGTAGAAACCAAAGCTGGACTAAAGAGGCAGCCTGGGGCTGGTGCCCATGTGCCCTGCAGAGTCACTGTGCATATCTGAGCCATATCCACCCTACACTACCATACACGACAAGAAACCTGCTCAAGTCCTCCAGAAGCTGAATTCAAAGCAGTAGGCAGCTGGATGGAGGGATGGCACCAGCAGAGGTGAGAGAGCCTCAAGCCCAACTGGATAAAAGTTGCAAACTCCATTAGCAGAGAATTCAGATTGAGAAAATAGTTTTGATCTGACGATAAAAGATAAAATTGAAACCTATAGGAAGAAGAATGCTCAACAAGTGTTTGGTGGAAGGAAGGAGAGGAAGAAAAAGAGATCAACATGGAGTGAGGGATATTAGGAAAACAAATGATAAAGAACAAAATCCAGGGTAGGAGTATGAAAACAATAAAGGAAACAGTTCAAATTTACTGAGTGTTTATCACATCCCACTGTTCAGTCCTCACAACAGGAGTTGGCAAACTTTTTCTACAAAGGGTCAGATAGTGCTGACCCCTACAACTAAGAGCTCAACTGTATTATTATCTGCATTATAGACAAGAAGACTTAGGCTTAGAGGTGCCAAAAGAGCAGTGAGTGGTCCAATTCTGCCATGGCAGGAACACCCATAGAGAGGGCCAATACCTGGAAGAGACCTATGTAAATATAGTGGCATGTCATAGGCAATGTGACATTCAGTATAGGTAACCAGCATGAACCTAGAACCCTCCACATTTCCCTCACATTGTCATCCAAAAACCCAAAAAGCAAAATTGGGTCATTAAACAGACTTCCTGAGTGTCATATTTCTGAAAAATGTTGAGGTTGAAGACCTTGGGAAACAAGGAGTAAAGGCGGTTGAATCCCTTGGTTGTATTCTTTGGAGGAACATTCTTTCAATTCTTTGTGTTGATGTTGGCAGTACAGTCATTCAGGAGAAGGCAAGAGCAGCTGGGGTTTGGAAAAGCACAGATAGCCCTGTCTTCAGGCTCCTACCCAGCCACAGCCTGGCTACCTTCTTGGGCATTGGACAGATGGGGCCCTGTCCTTTAAGAGTTTGGAATCTGGAACAGAAGGCAAAAACAGGTTTCACATTATCCCACACCTTCCTGACATGATTTTGCTGTTGAAATCTTGTGTTTGACACTTCTTGACGGCTTGTGGTCTTCTGCTATACCATGTAGTGTATTTAGAACACTGATGCTGAGAAAATAAATATGGTGCCATTATTGGGGTTTGTATTTTAATCACCAAAGAACTGTCAACCTTCATTAACAGAAAAAGAAAATGTGGAAGAGAACAGATATGACACTACACTTATACATTTTCCTTTAGGTTGAAACCCTAAAATCATAACTATTTCACCATTATTACCTATGTTTTATGGCTGTGGGAATTCAGATACCATCTGTGATCTAGATAGGCTCCTCCTTGCCTTCTTTAGCCCCCATACCACATTTGCCTCTTCAGAACAAAATGGGAAATAACTTGTAAATCAAGACAGTGCTTGAAAGCCTGCTAATTTTCCTAAGAACTCTCTTGTAGAGGCCAGCAATGAAACAAATGCTTTGGCCTTCACCAGAGTTAGGGACTTGGCTTGAGGATGAAAGGGAGCTACCACTGAATCTGATTAAAGGGTCTTTTAATCAGGACTTTTCCAACTAAAGCCTTTGATGATGCTTCTTTTATCCCTTAGAGAGGGCTGGTTGACATTTATTCATATTCAGGCTGTAGTTTCTACTCATGTAATTTGTTGTGCAGACCCTGCATGGTCCAATTCAGTAGCCACCAGCCACAGGTGACTATTTGAATTAATTAAAATTAAGTAAAATTAAAGATTCATTTGCTCAGTAGACAAGCCACATTTCAAGTGCTCAATTGCCAAATGAGACTAGTGGTACTATATCAGACAGAACAGATATAGAAATCTCCATTGTTGCAGAAAGTTTTGGAAAGCACCGCCACTGAAGAATGGCAGCTATAGAGAGTCATTACAAATACACCTTTCTAGCCACCTATCTGCAAGAACTGTGAGCAACATGTTATTACAATGGTTACTTATTCTAGTAAAACTGATTAAAAGGCATCCATTTTTTTGTTGTATGTTCTAGGGTGCAATATTTGGCTTGGTTTAAAATTTGCATATGAACAAGGTAAAATGTGCATAGAAAAGAGACTAGAAGAAAATACATCAACATAGTAAACATGATTGGTTTCCGTGATGAGAATATGGGCCATCATTTTGTTTCTGGCTATTAGTAATGGCCCTATGGTGCAGTCAAAGTTTTAGTCTGTCCTTCCCACAACACGTGATCCAGGAGACATGCCTGAATTCCTGGAAACAGCCATGTCTGAAGCTGTCCACTCCATCTGGACTTCCTCATGGCATTAGCCAGTTAAGATGATTTAAGCTGGGTTTTTGTTACTTACTACCAAACAATTACTGACTAATTTGGCTATGTTTCTAAATTTCTCTATTTTCTACAATGTGCGTGTATTTTTCCTTAAACTGGAAAAAGGGACCTTTAGAAAATTGCATGTGATAAACAGTGTTACATTATATTTTGTATGTCATCCATGTGCTGATACTCATGAGCCCTTCCAAAGTAGTTGATCTGACCAAGCTTGAACTGATTTCCAAAAATCCATAAGGAACACAGCATAACATGCCAAGACAGCTTTGTTTATTAAAAGGAAATTGAGGCAACTCTTATTGCTGCACTGTTTGGAGTCCTGGCAGAAACACTCCAAGAAAATATGATTGGAACTTCTTCAGTAACTCCTGTTGTCAAACTTGGTTGTAAAACACAGTGTAACATCTCACTTGACCAATGAAACCCAAATTAGCACAGTTTATCATTAGAAAGCGTTCTCATTTGCTAATCAGGCCAATTCCAAGGATACTAAATCACAATTTTCCATTTTAACAAATGAACCTATTTGCAAGTCCCCTTAACACCCTTCAGTTTGGCTGATCAAATGTTTCTACCAGACTTGGCTCCAAGAACAGGCTAGAGAGAGCTTGCCCTGGGATGATATTTTGCTTGGCAATACTATCGAAAAGATGCTGAATTACCCCATTCTGTTGATCTTTCGTCCCTCTTAATTGACTGGCAAGCAATGGAGTCATGCAGGTATTTCTCTTTCTCACATTTCTGCAGCTCTGCTAAGCAACAAATGTCAGTGTCTCCTCGACTCTAATTGTTGAGATGCCTAGTAAAAAGCTGAAAGAAAATGGCACAGAGCTGAGGCCATGCATAGCAGGGTCTCTTTGAGCCATTCCTCGGTGTTTTCTAGGCTGTTTTATAAGACTTTTGGAATAGTGTTTGACTGGACCTTTAAATACAGCAATCCTTTCCTTGCAGTCACACATTCCACAGTTGGCTTCAAGGGGGTTCCCGTGGCAGGATAATGTTGGTTGGAATGTGCTGCCTTCTGCTCCCCCGTCCCTCCAGAGATTTGTCACTTGCTTGCTATGGCAACTACTGCAGTGGCATTATGCTCCCCCTCCAAGGGGCAGGCTGACAGGTCAGGGAGGGTCATCTCAGGACAGGACCATCTGCAGCTGCGGAGAAGGAAGTGCATGGCTTTAACAGTTGATCCTTCTGGTACCTGCTACCTACGCAGAGGCTTTGTTTCCTGCTATTGTTATTCCACAGGCTTTCCCCTTTGGTCTCAAAAAGCAAAATGTCTCTTCTTTCCTCCCCCCAAACTGTCTCCCTTTTCTCAGCAGCCACTCATTTTGTTTCCGAGGCTTCCATGATGGCTTGCCATGCCTACAGCATCAGGAACTGGTATAAATCTGGTATTTCTCATCTGTCATCTCTACTCTGAATAGGATGTACATTGTTCAAAAGGTCTTCATATTTGCTATCACATTTGAGCTCCACACTCTCTCTCTGAGAACTTGATAAGATGGGATCATTTTAAAGATGAAGATTCTATTATGTTTTTCCTACCTAAAATCTAAAAGGAACTCCTTATTCTTGTTCATCTGACTTTTTCGCTTTGAGGCTTGCAGTGAATGGACATTCCAAAGGACAGCAATGGTTATAATATTTCACAGTCATAAGAGGAATGGCTGTGAAGCAGTCTTGGCCCAAAGGTTAGGGCATCCGTCTACCACATGGGAGGTCCACGGGGTTCAAACCCCGGGCCTCCTTGACCCGTGTGGAGCTGACCCATGCGCAGTGCTGATGCGCGCAAGGAATGCCGTGCCACGCAGGGGTGTCCCCCACGTAGGGGAGCCCCACGCGCAAGGAGTGTGCCCCGTAAGGAGAGTCGCCCAGCATGAAAAGAAAGTGCAGCCTGCCCAGGAATGGCGCTGCTCACACGGAGACCTGACACAACAAGATGATGGAACAAAAAGAAACAGATTCCTGGTGCCACTGATAAAGGTCACAGAAGAACGCACAGCGAATGGACACAGAGAACAGACAACTGAGGGGTGGGGGGGGACACGGGGAGAGAAATAAAAAATAAATCTTTAAAAAAAAAAAAGAAGAATGGCAAATAATAGAGCTAGTTTATCAATATCCCCATCATCAAAAAAAGATTTTTTTTAAACCATGTGTAGCTCGGTACTCTTGTACAATTGCTTTAAGGAATATAAAAATGTGCCCTCATTCTGTTTCCTAAGCAAAACAGGCATGCAGCCTGAATGCTACTGCAACTAATTATAATAGAAACTAATACTTATTATGGTCTTTTACTGTGTGCCAGGCACTGTGCTAAATTCTTCATCTAGATCATATCGTGTAATCCTCACAACAGCCCTTTGAAGCACTTTTAAGGAAAATAAAGATGAAAATAATGTTATTAAAAATTTATGAAAAAAGAAATAAACAACAAGCAAAATTTCATGTGCCATTATTGGCATTGGAGGTGGTTATTCCAACTCATTGCTCTGAAAATTTACAGTCCAAGGTAGAATAATTGGCATTTATCTTGTCTTTGACTATTTCAAGTTAAATAAATACCACAATTGATTATGAAAAGCCAGCTAATAAATTGTAGAATTGGAAAATTATCATTTTCTAGCTCTATTAAAATACTTGCTTCAGAAAAGGATCATCAGCTATGTTAAAATCATTAAAGAGCTGAGAGTGAACTGGATATTTGAATCTAATAATGCCAAGTATCACTCCACAGATTATTTACTAAAAGGAAAAAATAAACTTCACAGTGGAATTACAAAACAAAACAAAACTATACACACATACTTGAGGCAATTTAGCATCCTGACAAAGAGCATGGAATTTAAACCTAGACTGCCTAGGTTCAGGTGAAAGCCCTCTCATTTACTAACTGTGTTGCCTTGGACACATGATATAACCTCTCTGTGCTTCAAATTTCATCACTGTAGGGAAGTGGACTTGGCCCAGTGGTTAGGGCGTCCGTCTACACGTGGAAGGTCTGCGGTTCAAACCCTGGGCCTCCTTGACCCGTGTGGAGCTGGCCCATGTGCAGTGCTGATGCGCGCAAGGAGTACCCTGCCACGCAGGGGTGTCCCCCATGTAGGGGAGCCCCACGCGCAAGGAGTGCGCCCTGTAAGGAGAGCCACCCAGTGCGAAAGAAAGTGCAGCCTGCCCAGGAATGGTGCCGCACACACGGAGAGCTGACACAACAAGATGACGCAACAAAAAGAAACACAGATTTCCGGTGCCACTGATAAGGATAGAAGTGGTCACAGAAGAACACACAGTAAATAGACACAGGGAGCAGACAACTGGGGCAGGGGCGAGGGGGGAAGGGGGAAGGGGAGAAAAATAAATAAAATAAATAAATCTTAAAAAAAATATTTCACCACTGTAAAAATGGGGAAAATACTAATACTTAAATCTAGGATTGCTATGAGAATGAATGAGTGAACATATGCAAAGCACTTAAAACAGTGCCTGGTCCAAAGTAAATACTAGATGAACTTTGTTTAATTAAATACTATATGAACTTTGCTATGGTAACTATTTAGCTGTGTAACCTTTAGCAAGTTTAGTTAATCTCTCTGTGCTTTCATTTCTTAGTTTTTATTCATTTGTAAAATAGAGATGATAACATTGCCTACCTAACAGGGCTGTATGAGCATTAGAGAGATCATCTTAAACTCTTAGGATATGCTAAGTTGTAACTGCTCAATAATTGTTAGGTATTACTGCCTTAGGTCCTAAGCTGATGGGTTTTTTTTAATTGCCTTAAGTGATCACAAAGAACCCATACTCCCAAGCAAAGCTTTAGGTGCCAGACTCCTGGTAACTCTATTTAGGTTCCTAGGTCCATTTGACTGTAGAGATGGTTATACCCAAACTCAACTCGGGGGACATGATCAACACCACTTATAAAAATTACTTGTGAATAAAAAGAAACAAAAACTACGCAGAACACTGATCAATGTCAATTAGGTCAGTCCTTTTGAAGCAGGCTAGTAAGATAGGGAATCAGAAGATGGATGTGGAACCTGGCAGAGTCCATGTGGACATCAATAACCCCAAGAGGGCTGCTGGAAGACCCCCACCCCCAAGATTCTGCTATCCAGAACAAAGATTTCTTCTGGAAGCAAGGAAAAGCCCCGGATATTCCCCAAGAACTTTATAATTGGGTCCTCACTGGGGGATTGATAGGTGGAGTGATCAAGCAAAACAGCAAACAGCTGGAACCCCTCCTCTGCCATTAGCAAAGGGGTAGAATAATTAATAGTTTATAAAGCAGACCGCGAGGCCTAAGCGCGCGCGCTCCACTCTCTTGCCTCTGGATCCGTTCCTGCCCTCTGCACACCGCTCTTGCCATTTTTCCTCCGCCATGTGGTTACGGAAGTAAAACCTGGGCATTTGTAATCTATAATGGGAAACTATAGCTTGTAAATGAGCCCTCTTTATTACATTTCAGTCCCTTCCTCTCTACCTGGGACCCCTGCTCTGTTATTTTCTCCCATTTCTCTTCCCACCCTACCTGAAAAAATTACTGGCCTAACTCACCTGGCATGCTCTTGCAATTAATTTCTGCAGCATAGCCAAGAACCTAAGTAAAATTTGGTAACACTATTGCTTCTCCTTCATGAGGTGGATCAACCAGCATAGTTTATCTTCTATGTTAAAAAACTCTTTTCTAACCTAGAAAAAGGAAGGTGATCCTCAAAGTTGCTACCATCTAATTGAGGCATTTAGCTCTTTGGAAAGGTCACAGCTTTTAGCAGAAGGGGTGGGGCAGCATGGAGAGCATCAGGGATTTTGAGAGCTTAGGTATCAAATGAAAGCAGAGACTTGCCCAATTCAACCTCCTATTTTGAAGAACAGATTGTGGGAGAGGAATATGGGTAAAGAAAGTAGAATCTGAGCCACATGCAAAACTTTGAACCACTTCTGGATTCAGAGGATTAGCTTGTATCGAGCAGGGTTGTGTATGGGCAACTGACCAGCAGAGGCACATCTCAGAGCTGAGGGAGCAGGTGTCTGGCACCTCACAAATCTGGAGCAGGTTTCCACCTCAGCTGACATTTAGAAGGCATAATGGCAATGCACATCTATGCCAAGGATTGCAAGCTGGAGATTTATACAGCCTGTGCCCACCTACTTGCTCCATGTAGAAATTTGCTCTCCTGCCCACCCAATTAAGAAAATAGAATATAGAAGACCAGAGGGAGGGATTGTTACTCTACTGTGGTTGATTTGGGTCATAAAGTTTCTTTTATAGCAGAACTCTGGTTGGCAACTTCTTGGCAAACAAAACCAAATGAAACCAAAACCAACCTCAGTGCTAATCTTTACTCCTTCTCTCCAAAGCTTCATGAATTAGGAATCCTCACTACCCACCACCTGCAAAGTCACCAGAATGACCTCTGGCTGGTCAGAAATCTAATGCTTGTGACAGCATCCTCAAAGGAGATTAGTCTGTACTTATTTATTTTTTGAGATCTCGTGTGAATGGATAAAAGTCAGAGGCAGAAACTTGCTCTTCTTTGTTAAAAGCTATGTCAAAGCATGCTTTGGAAGTGCTCAACTTCATGCTTGAGGGAGTTTACTCCCAGCCAGACTCTAGAATGGATTGGTATTTGCAGGCCTTTCAAGACTCCTGCATGAAATTTCATTACTGGCTTCTTCAGGTCATTTCCCATGGAAGTCATCATCCTAATGACCGTACACTATTTGTACTCTGTAGGGCTGACTCAGCGAGCCGTCTTCCCACCCAGGACTCTCAGCAGCACCTTCCAAAACCCTCTAAGGGTGGCAGATCCAGTGGAAGAAAAGAAGAGTTATTTATTTTGAAATAGAATTTATCCCCCTGGAGATATGCTAGCTAGCAGCCTAGGAGGGTCCTATAACTGAAGCAAAATTCTCTTGAACAGAGACTCAGTGTGACATGATGGGGAGACCCCAAGGTGTCCCCTCAGCAGAGGTTTGGATGAGCCTTTGGTTCTGTAACCCAGCTCAGCAAGTTTCTGCAGGCCTTTAAATGATTATGGGGAAAGTACATAGAAGACACACGAGCAGAAGTACTTCCTTAAAAGATGATCGAATCACAGTGGGGCAAACATGTCAAAACATCTACATAACTTAGACTTAAAATAGGTACAGAAGTCACCTTCATCTAAAGGCTTTGCACCTTTAGAAGCACCATGGCATCACGGTTATTCCTAATGGATGTGGCTTGGGCTGAGGCTGTTGGTGTTAGCCTGCAAGAACTCAAAATTTGCTCAGCACCCATTTTTATTGATATGGTAAAATCTGTAGCTTTTGCACTAACAGAACCATTAATAAGTTGGGCTCTGAAGATCTGAGCAGGGTTCCTGTTCAAGTGGGGCTGAGTGAGCTGGCCTCCACACGTGTATTTGGCAGGCCCTCACCTACTTCTTTTCTTATACACATTGGAAACAGCAACTTGGGATTTGGTGCTCGCAGTTGAATTTTTTAAGTCCACTTAACATTCAGGAGCAACTGTGGCTTTTTAGAGGCAGAAACCCATTCTGCCAAGCCTGGTATTTGGGCTTTGCTGGTGTTTGGGCTTCAGCTGTGATTTCAAAGCTTCTTTGATCCAATCCTTTACCAGCATCTGATGTCCCTGAAAGGCATGCTGAACAATCAGTGACGCTGCTTGTCTACTGAAGGCACTGGCTTAATAGAAAGGGCACTGAGATGGGGCCCATTGTGATAGAAAATGCCCCCATGCTTTAAAAGTTAATGTGGTTGTAGTTAGGAAATTGCTTTGTGATGGCTGCATCTCTTAACGGAGAAAAAATAAAAGAAGCAAAAAAAAAACCTCAAATAAATCTAAAACTAAAGCATGTTTGAAAGCTCCCAGTAACTTCTGTGTCACTTTTTGTAAAACTGTACAGGAGACCGTGAATTACTTGAGAACAAGGGATGGCGTCATCCCTTTTGAGGTCTTTACCTTGCGGTAATGCCAGCTGCCTGGTTGGTGTCCATGTTTGCTGAATGAGCAAACACGAGCTTTAAATATATAATAGTGGAAAATCCTAAGCTCTGGGCTCCTTTATATACAATATTTAAGACCGCTGAATATCTTCTCTTGTAAGCAATATGTTTAAGTTGTCGAATAAACCTGAGAATACTAAAGCAGCATTTTGTTAATGTAGATTCCCAATCCCTTTTCTGAACCTCTTGAGGACATATGTGTTGAAATTCAGAATTTTTAAAATTTTAGAAAGGGAATGTGGTAATTACGACATATTACCTAACTCCCCCAAGGGAGATCTGGAGCTCCCTATATTCAAACACATATTTCTGCAGAGATGCTGGTGAATAAGCACACTTAATAAGATAAATATTAACAAAGGCTCTAAATAGCCTGATGTTTGCTCAGATTAGGTTTTGCTGCCATATGATTTAGGAAAAACTTGTTTATCAGAGTTTTTTGGATTTTGGAATTATGAAGAAGGGATTGTGGACCTGTATTCAACATGGAATCTATCTTACATTCCAAAAGCAGGTCTATCAAAATTAGGACTATTTCCCAATGCTGATTTTGCTTATTTCTGTCTATCAAAATACTTTAAAGTACAAGTTGAATAATAGTCTCCTTTATATATAAACTCCTCAAAGGAATTAGTGGTACTCTAGGAAGTTATGTTTTAAGCTGTTTTCTTTCATCTGCAAATAGGTTAGAACAAACACTTGCATTTTCTAGTTCATAACTACCCTTCTAGTCATTTGTTCATTCACCTGTATCAACATTTTTTTTAAAAAAACAAAAAAACAAAAACCTCTCTTGATTCATGCAAAGCATCATTGTCTGCTCTGCCAATCTCTAAACACTATGGAAGTGGCAGTGAATAAAATCACAAGAAGGCAGCAATTTGAACTATTGAGCGTAATATTCATAAACACGTAATACTTGAGAGAGACCTACTTTGAATCAAGGCAGTGAACATAACTGACACAAGGGGACCTGGCCACTTGAATTCCCCAAACATCAAAATGTGGAAGATGCTTTTACTTCCAACTATGGCAAGAGGCAGAGATATTTCTAAGGAGTAACCTTTTGCCATTCTAAAGAAGAAAGCAGGAGAGAAAGAGGCACTTGGACATAAGTCACCTTCACACAGAGGCTCAGTGCTGGAGGAGTTCATGCCAGAACACACAAGAAGCTGTTATTTGGGGATAGAAAAGGATTTTAAAAAAAAAAAAAAAAAAGGCAGAAAAAATTGCCCAACTCTAATATCTGGGAAGCTTTAAGAGGGCGACTTGGATTAGTGTCTTTGTGAGGATAACATCCTCTGGGCCCTTCACCCCTACTTCTTCTTAGCCTACAATATGTGTAATCAGTATCTCTGTCTACTTGAAAATTCATTTCTTGAAAGAGAGAGAAGGAAAGATTACTTTTCCTAAGGCTAAAAAAAAAGTCTGTGATATAAAGATGTAGAGATATATGTGGGGCAAAGAAGGCTCTAGAAAGCACAGGGGAATGACCCAAGAAAAGGCTACTGGTGTAAGAAGAAATAGGCATTAACTCTAAGTGGACACATGCACCAAAAACATGTTCATCACAACCTTCTCTGTCCATGTTACAGAAACCTCCCTTGTGCTTTTGAGAATGTTTGGGTAGCAAAGGGAAATACCAAATGATGCTCACAGAGTGGCTTATTCCTGTGTCTCGAAAGTTGCCCAGGATGGAGCAGACGAGTCCAACAGCAGCCTCCCGTAGCTGCTGCGCGGTGGCGCTAGACTCCATCAAGAACTCTTTGTTCTGCTTTTCAGGAGCCACCACAGTTGCTCGGTATTTTATTTTCAATTAGATTTCTACTAATCCCAAACTACAGAAAAACATAGCCGCTAGCACTCCCCTTCCCCTTCCAAAAGCAATACAGTCAGTGGAGAAACCTTTTATTGTACAAGCCCCTCCTTGCATGCACCATAAAAGATACATATGCCACCGGTTTGCCAACAAGTGCTTTCAAGAAGGTGCTTAATGGGCTCCAGGACCCGGGGCTTCCAGGGCGGCCTCTGAATAGTGCCTCTTGTTAGGGTGGTTGCTATAGCAAGCGCTTGTTTTTAATTCAATTCCACAATAAATAATACTTTATATACCATGGAAAAAAGGGTCCCTTTAAACCGCCTACTCTTCCTCTGGTCAAACAGGGGCGTGTTTATGCTTTGAGTAATGAAGCAGGACACCTGCTTCTTTAATTTATTTGGATTTTTGACTCGCCCCAATCCTTGCAAGGGTTTGAGGCTTCATGAGTTAGAAGTGCTTATGGCAAGTGAAAATCAGGTTTCATTAACATTTTGAAAAATGGCATTTAAAGAAACACTTCACAACTGGTTTGGAATGAGGTCTAAGTGGGAAGTCACATTTCTACTTGTTTCTATGCATTTCTAAGTGCTTTGTTCCATGATATTTAAGATGGTCTGGTTGCATTTAAGGGACTTTGGGAAGAAAACTATAGCACCGAGAAACAGAAAATGTGGTCTAGGTAAGCAGCTACATCACACGATAAATAGGTGACAGTTATGGGAATATATGATTGTCCTGGAAACATAGAAAAATGGGAATGGGCTGAAAGAAATCTGAGGGGAATAGAAGAGGGGCACGTCTCCTTGTAATACACAGTGGAGGGGGAGCGGGCTGGAAATTATACACTTACGGGGAATAAAAAGAAAAGGAACATAGAGGTTAATAAAATGGGGACATATTCCTCTCTCCGGACACAGTGAGGTGAAAATTACTTATCACCTGCAGGAGTGGATGTGAGGACAGGCCAGTGACCAAGTGTGTGGCAGGGAATATTTTGTAACAGAGAAGCAATCTAAAAGAACCCCTGCAACAGGCTTCCTCAGGCTTCCTGGAGGAGCAGCATCTTGAGGCTGCTGGTGCCTCATTAGAGGACAACAGCTGTTTCTTACTATAATTAACTCACAGTTCAATAGTTAGCTCCAAGCTCTTACACCTGTACCACACGCAACGTGGAAATTACAGAAGCACACGTTGTTTTTTCTTAAATCAGCTTCATTACACACGTTGTTAAGCATCTAATAGAAAACAACCATACCATCCCTGGTTGCCTTCCACCTTGGAAAGCTTTTTAAAGGCAAGTTGGGGGAAGTCTTTGTTTTTATGAACCCCTGTTCCCATTTCCCAGCTCACCTCCATGCTTCCCAGCTCTCCCGAATTAAAGAAGGTCTCAGTGTTGTCAACCAACCCACCAGGCATCAGGTCAGGAAATCTTACTTTCAGGCACCTGCAGGATGATGGAAGGAAGCGGAAACTGAACTGAGAAGGGAGTGGGGGTGGAGGGTGGGAGAGCTCCAGCTGGCTGCTCAAGATGGTTTCACTGGAATTCTTGGAGGGGGGAGTGTTGTTGAGAGGGAAGGAGTCTCGGGTCATTTCCTGCCAGGTCTGTGCTGAACGGGGAGAATCCATAATCACACTGTCTCACAGTTCCATTAGTGTCAAAACTCGTTAGGAGCCCCATCCACTCGGCCGGCCGCAGTGGGTACACAAAAGAAAGAACTAGCCAAAGTCTGCAGACTGCATAGTGGTCCTTAGAATCTGGGGGTGGGTGGGAAGAGGGGATCGTAAAATTCCCAGCTGGGTAATTAGAGTCAGCAGGGAAGCAGACAGAATATAGCAGCCCTCTCATTGCTTTCCTGGCAGTTCTCAAGAATGGGCAGGGGTTGCTTATTTCCAGGGGTGAGATGATGGGCCTGTGTCATAATTCACAAAGAAAAATGGTCATCAGTCTGTGCTCTTCTTCTGAGTTAAGCTGAGGAGATGGACTTGGTTACTCTTGTTATTAGTGTTTGGTTTGGTCGAGGAGGGTAGGATGGCGTGAGCTAATTGCATCACATGCAGTTAACCAAAGAAACTTAGATGCTTGACTGGTTGACATCCAATAAGTTAATATGAACAGGTTCTCATTCCTTTTCCATTGGGTAAGGAAGCACGACCAAATATGGTGGCATTATTATCAATACTAACTTGCTTTAGCATTATAGTACAATATTCTGATTTTTTTCAAATTCAACAACAACAATGTGATATAGGCAAAATAGCCACAAAACACCATCTCTGGCTGCTGTGTTTGCCTTTTATAGCGGTTTTATAGCATATAAAAATATGTCCATCCAAAAGGAATTTTAAAAATTTTGGTATTTGTAGTGTAATTTATATGCAACAAATTCATCTATTTTAAATGTACAATTTGACAAGTTTTGATCGATGTATACCTTTGTGCAATTATCACTACATAATGCTTTTGAGATTCTTCTATGCTGTAGCATTTTTCAGTGATTCATTCTGCTCTTAAATACTGAGTAGTGCTTCTTCAAATGGAAGAATATACCACAATTTGGTTACCCATTCACCAATTGAGGGACATCTAGGTTGTTTCCAGTTTGGGGTTATTATAGATAAAGCTGCTATGAACGTTTAGGTATAAGTCTTTACAGAGACATGTCTTCTTGTCTCTTGGGGATCTTCTTTTCTGTTATCAATTAGTAAACTAAAGAGAATCAGTCTCCTTGACTGATTATCAGCTGATTAGGGAGGAAGTGACTATCGACTTAGCTAAGGTACAGGAACAGGTATGATTCTATGTTTCAGAATGTACAGAGGAGGGAGAATGAAGGAATGACAGTTGCAGATGCCACCTCACCCATAAGGCATTCAACAAGGACCCTGGAGTCCTGGGTAGTCTTTCAGTCATTGTGACAGTATGTGATGAGATTAGGTTCGAAGTTAGTGAATGAAAGCTCATGTAAGTTGCAAAACAATATTTCATTAAGCACAAAACTTACTTTTGGTGACTTCTAACCTAAAAAGTCTAGCAATGTTAAAACTAATGTATAATAATAAAAGAAAGTGCAAAAATGTGAGAAATGTTGATTTCTGATGCTTCATTAAAAACCATTTCTGAGGACCTTGGGGGAATGGGTTACTAGACACTGATTAGAAAGTACTAACATGAGCAATATAGAAGTCAAAGCAGCAGTACAGTCCATATTCCCATGTCAGATCGTGGGTGAAACACAACCGCAAACTGTCCTGCTTTGCTGATTCTGACTCTTAGAAAGTCCAACTATGTTCTCTCTGCTCCATACAGCAGCAAGTCGAAAGGGTCCAAAGTCAGAGCCTAACGGCACATGCGTTGACACACTGTGGAGAAGGGAAGAGAGTTTAATCTCCCATTGCTCTGAGTTGGCCTAGTTGTTGCCTATCACAAAAACCCTGCCTTTTGCTGACAGAAATGATTTCTTCCATTCCTGGAAAGTCTCGAAAAATACAAAAATAAGAAACCATTTGAAGCATCAGTTTTGAGGCCAAAGCTTCGTTTTTAAGAACACCTGAAACCAAAATGAATCTGATTGCATCCTGTTTTCCTAGTTCCTTTGTTGAGGTCCTGACCCTAACTTTGCTATTATACATTTTAGGATTTCTGGAGTCCAGCTTTGCCCTGAGGGAAAAGAGAGAAACAAATAAGCTTAAGAAAAAAATTTTTTGACCTAACCTTACATCCTAAGGTCACCACTGAAATGCATCAGATTCGAAATCTGCAAGGTCTTAAGGCCAAGCTCACAGGAAAGCCGGGAAAGCTAGAAGCTGTGAAGAACATAGATCTGTTGAATATATTAACCTTGCATATGTGTGTGTGTGTGTTTTCTAATCCTCTAAGGTAAATTTATACCAATCCGTACAGATGTACTCTTTCTGTTTATTATTCCCAATTGTGTCATGGAGGTTAATGTCGTGCAAAGGAAAAGAATTTGGAGTTTGACAGCCCTCAACCTATTTTATTTTAAGGCAAAACAAAGAAAATGCAAGCCGGGTCTTTTGGCCAGCATTACTTGCACCCTAATTCTGCCCAGACTAGATCGTCTTAAATCTGATTTGGGATTTGAACATTATTTGGATTAGCTCATTAGTGCGGCACCATTCTGACAGGCCGCTAATCTGGGGCACTGGTGCACAGCGCCAAGACCGTATTCTACTGAAAATGAGAAATCTAATGAGATTAGATAGATCCTCGTGCAAATGGACTAAAGGTACTTTGTATGGAGATCCACGGGCTTGGGAATGCAGGAGGTGGACAGATAGAGGCATCAGACTCAGCTGAGCTAGAACAGCCACCCAAACACCCGTGAGTGATTTCATTCTGAAAGACAGTGATGTCACATTTTTCTAAGCAGTTTCTACAGAGTATCAAGCAATTGCCCAGATTAAAAAGTAGTCATAATAAAAGGTAATAACTCTGGGGTGGGGATGTCAGTAGAAGAAGCTGTGAGCAGAGAGTTTACTGTAAAACTATGCAGTTTCAAGTCTCCGTCATGGAAACTGCACAAGTTATAGTGGAAATACTAATTGGCAGCTGGAACAAGCAAACTTATGTTCTAAAGTTACTTGCCCAGTACTGACTGTCCAAATATAATGCCACTGATGTTTTCCCCTCTGTTAAGATGATTTTCTTTCCTCCCTTTACTTGTGATTTTAGTTTTTTTGTTGTTGTTGTTTTTTGTTTTTTTTAGCTCAACAGAACATGCTGCTTCCCTTTTGCTTAGTATGGGGCTATTGCTGAGATCCCATAATGCATGATTTATAATGACCAGATGTGGTTTTGGGGCAACAAGCAACACAGAGAAGGAGGGGGGTTGTGCCTCCCCCTTCCCTTCCCCCTTCCTTCACTGGAAGAGGAAAACAAAAGTTTCCATGGCATTTTCTTGCAAGAGGAAAATCAAACCATCAGCAGAGGCTAGGAGATGGACCCCTGGGATGTAATTCCTCTTTCATATTGTGCTGGTCTGCCACCTTGTGGTGACTCTCAGAACTCAGTGAAAGGCTGCCTGTTGCATAGCACCCCCTGCAATTCAGTGTCCTTTGGTAAGTCTAGAAGAAAATTCAATGTTGACGCAGTTAAAGGATCATTTTTAAAATGAGTGTGCGCAAGGCAAAAACAAATGCATTTCAGCATGTTAATAACATACAAAGTCAAACCCTTGGCTGCTGCTTCTCCCTCATCAGGCAATGAATACTCATTCTGACTTAAAAGTCAAGCACTGTCTTTTTATGTATTTAGACCTGAATACATGACAGAACTGGGTTTCACTTTCTTATTTTATCTTCTCAAAAGTGTTTAGGGATTTAGAGGAGAGAGTAAGCCCAAAGCTAATGGATGAAACATTTTAATGGAGTGTTTCTGTCGGTGTTAAATATGGTAATCAAGCGTGGATAAGACCTTATGACGTAGAAGAACAAACCAAGAATGTGGGTCCTTGCCTAAGAGTGTACAGGGGAGACACACACAAATTCCTGGTGTCATAGAATCATAAGAACTTTTTAAGGCTGAGAAAAGGATCCCAAAGAGAGAGAGGAAAAAAAAATCTTCACCTGCGAAATATATCTTCTCAAACACGTTTTAACCTTCTCCATCAGAAAACAAAAGGTACAATCTAAAATAGTTGTGAGAATCCAGAGACTCAAACAACAGAGTTTTACGAATCCCTGTGAAATGAGACTGAATGCTGTGTTAAGTGCTACTTGAGTAAGCCAAGCACGGATGTATCTGTGGTATTTCAAGTATTCTAGGGAAAAAAAAAAAAAAAGCTGAAAAGACTATTCTACCCCCAAACTTTTGGTGACTAGGGAGGATATTTCAGGACTCAAAAGGATCATTTTTGTAAATATGATTATCTACAAGAACCCAGGTCACAAGGGAAAGGAAGGTTTTTAAGTTTTTCCTTTTCAACAAAATCCATTGTATTTTTTTTTTTTTTGCCTTTTCTTCTTGAGATTCATAAAACCCCTCTGTCATTCAATTGTAGCTGAGCAGTAATCTATTATTTCACTTAGATACACACTAGAAGAGGTGATGTTGATTAATCAAACTAGAAGAAGGAGGCATGCTTTGGAAACAAAAACTCTGTTAGAGCTTCAAAAGGAGCATTCATTCATTGGCCATCAGGAACTCCGTTGCTAGGGAGATGGTTACCAGGCATAGGTGCTTTATTGGCAACTGTATTTAATGGAGAGGTAGCCCCTGACAGCTTGCTTGAGACTCTTTCGATTGATGTCATGAATGAAGGGTTTTCAAATATTTAATTTTCCTTTGTGTCTTGGGAAGAAGGGACTGTGCTGGTGTGACCACCTTTCAAAAGCAAAATTAGGAAAGGAGAAAAGGAAGAGTGGGGAGAAGGGAGAACATGATCAGACAGCCAAGCTGAAAAGAGGAAGTGTGGGGAAGATGCCAGGGATAAGAAACAGTGACGAGGGCCCAGAGGAAATGCACATGGGTGATCTCTGAACGAAGCCCTGAGTTGGTGCTGCCTCCTGAGGAGAAAGAAGCCATCGTCATGATGTCACTTCTGTTAGCCATACTGTAAAGAGAGCTGACCAAGCCAGGCACGCCGCCAGACTCCTCACACGCTCCGTCCTGTTACATTCCCACACTAACCCAACGTAAGACCTGATTAGTGCCATTTAACATGCAAGGACACCAAGCACCAGAACGGTTAGGGAACTTGCCAAATGTTGATGTCCTCCTCTTTTATTTTATTTCTTTTTCCTTTTGGGTCTGATTTCAAAGTCTTGTCTGCTTCCAAATATCTTTGTCTTCCAAGGGTTTTCCTAGGACTTGAAATTTCCAAAATTTAGGAGCATACATCTACAGAACACCAGCTCCATGCAATGAAGCATTTCTGGATGAAAGGTGTGTGTGTGTGCGCTCAGTGTGACTATAGACATGGGGTTTGCTGTTAGTGAGGCTTAGAATCTCAGTAGGAAAAATAAGCAAATGAAAAAATAATAAAACATTTTTCCTCTGAAAATTTGAGCAGTGAAGGTTTATTGAGGGGGCTACTGAGAAGGGAAACTCACCAACCCTTGAAGAGTGGAGTTAGAGAATGGATGGTGTTCAGGTAGTTGAAGACAGAATATTACCTGGTCTAGAAAATGGAAAGCAGACACGACAGAGTTGATGGATGAAAAGGGATCAAGTAAAAGGCTGGCTATCTGTGATGTTCTAGGAAGGTGGGCAGACTGCTCTGTCCAATGTAAAAAGGGGATTATTTTGTGGAAGCCAGTGGGTGATTTGGACTGGAGAGCCAAGTGGGTGTCTTCAGTTGTAAGTCTGCATGTGTGTGTTTGTGTGTGTGCAGCAGTGAGCCTGGGATTGAGGGTAGAGATTGGAAGGTGAAAATGACAGAGGGAAAAAGCAGCTAAGAATCAATTTTGCTTTCTTTACTACTTTGCCTAAGACCAGTTCTGGTTAACATATAATACACATATTCTGTCATGGAAATTTAGTCCTTTAAATAAGAAAGGGGAAAAAAATGAGCAGATTTGCATTTTGTTATTTATTCATGGGATAAAAATGTCCCAGCTAAGTATTTTGGGGTATTGCAAATGGGAGAAAAGATACATATTTTCAAAATCCACTATAGAAGGCAAATGTCATTCAAAGCAGCTCCCGCTCTTCATCTTCAGCCTAACAGCAGAGCAGAGCTAAAATTTCCGCCTGGCCGGGGATGGTGGGACTCTGCAGAGCTGCAGCTGCAGCGAGCAGACATGAAAGTGCCAGGCCATAAGGCCCCATTAGGAAAAGGTGAAGCAGTGAATTATTTTTATAGCCTGGAAATGACATATCTCATTCATCCAGTGAGTTATTTACCCTCTGGATTGAGTTCATGGACCTATGAGTCATACAAACATGCCTGTGTCTTTATCTTTGGGGACAGGAGGAGGGTAGAAGGTTGCAGCACATGGAGAGAGGGAGGGACTGACAAATGTTCCACGGTCTCATTGAGCAGGACTGGGTCATCGCAGGGCCTCTCCCGCCTTGGTGAAGTCTATCTCCACCGTGAGGGTTTAGGAACGAGGCATCTTTTGCCTCTCATAAAAAAAAACAAACAAAAAAAAACTTGCCAATCGAACGCTAAACACTCTTGATGAGGCCGGAGGTGTAGAGTATCTTCCCAGAGAGAGAAAGCTATCCTTTTCTGCAATTCGAACATTCTTTTCCATTCCAGGAAGGTGAGGAAGAGAGGAAAGAGGAAAATCTAGAGGAGAGAGAGAGAGGGAGAGTGCGGAAGAGACTATCTGCTGGCAATGAAATTACTTTTGGACTCTTATCACACCAAAGTTGGACTAGTAATACACTGGCCACCCTGTGATGCCTGCCTTACTGATGATTATCTACAGGCACATCTTACTTTATAAAACCACCATCAAGCAAGAAAGGGCAAGAGCATGTGTGCAAATACTTCCCTGCTCTGTTTTGGTAGCTTAGTAAAAAATCAAACCTCTCTGCCTTCAGTCCCATTTAAATAAAAACATTGCTTGCCTCCAACAAGTAGAATACATTTTCCCAGCTGATTGATGCTTTTCCATTTATTTTATAATGCATTTTTTTTCCCTCAGCAAGGGATTGTTCTCCATAATGTCAAGGAGGAAATATTTGCCAAATGATGTGCTGTGATTGGCTGCTTTGGTCCTAATCAGATAGTGCAGATAGTGAGGTGGGGTGAGGGGTGGGGGCACAAAGCAGTGATTTGTCACCCTTGTCCTCCAGCTCTGGATAAAGAGGTGCTTTGTAATACCAGCCTGCCAAATCTCTAGGCCACAATCAAATTATCCTTCCCCTTTCTCCCTACTCTCCTCCTACCATCCCTCTCTCACGCGTGCTCTCTCTCGCTCTCACTCTCTCTTTCATTCTCACATACACCCAGACACATACACATAGATACACATACCCTGCCTCTTCAACTCTATCACTGACAGAACAGTTATTAAACAAAATCTCAGCCCAGGGAATTAATAATCTCAAAGATTCATTTCTTTATCAAATGTTGTGGCCTGAAGGAAGAGTACTTTGTGCTTGCAGAAAGACGGAAGTACATTAATCACCAGAGGGAAGAGATGGGTTTGTGATTTCTAATACTTGTCAAATGAGTAACGCCAGAGTGTGTGTGAGAGAGAAAGCAAGCTCAGGAAGTGTTTGCAAACATAGAGAGATTACAAACCTGTTTTCTGAAGGATTCATGGTCCTATGGGAGCTAAGGAGGTTTTATTTGGTGGGGAGAGGGCATGGGGTGGGGAAGGAGGGTGGTGAGAGCACCAGTGGTAGCAAGTCACTGGTCTGAAGAGGAAGGACCTGAAGTGTCCTTAGTAGCTGCCGAGATCTCAGAGTTTGATAGTGCTGCTACCTTGGCAATCAGAGAGGGAAGCAGGCAGTGAGTGAGGGTAAGAGATGAAGGAGGCAGGGAAGAGCTACAGATGTGAGCTCTAAGACGTGCAATCTCATTACAAGTGAAGTAATTCTTAAAAGCTCAGCTCCGCGCTTACATTCATTTTGGCAGTTGCTGTCGTCCAGCAGCGTGCATTCGCACATGAAGGATATGAAGTTTGGGCAGGAAATAGCCTCTCTTAGTTCCTCTCGACCTTGTTCACTGGGACACTTGTGACTCGTCACTCCCCACAATACAGGAGAAAAGAGCAGCCAGGAGGCTCGTGGTACAACTAAAATCAATGCATCTTGGAAAGAAATGCAGGGTAGCCTACTCGGTAGTTATGAGCATCTCAAACTTAAATCATCAGTTTGAGCAAAGCCATGATCATCATCACAGACAAAGAGTGTCTTCGTTGAGTGTCTGCATTTCCTATTCCAAATTTCCGATTATTGTGTGAAATGTGCTGCCCTAGAAGATTTCTTCCTGGTGGCTGGGCTGCAATTACAAATCAGAGCCACTTGTTCACTGCTATCCCATTACGATCATGTTGAGCATCTGCGGGTGGCATTCAGGTTGATGTCTGAGAAGTTGTGCTGCCCGGAAGCACAGAGGGGTAATTGCCCCAGGGACAATTCTCAACCAAAGAGTGATAGGAGCCTCTGGATAAATGCCTCAGTCTATCTATCCTTTGATAGATAATTCCTCAAGGCTTTCTTCACACGTCCCAAAAGTCCCCAGTTAAATGGAGCCCCATTATCTACGGTGGCCAACCTTCCTTCAGAATGTACTTTATATTGGCTTTTCCTTCTCTGTCTCACTCTAGCTGCTCCTTGCTCCTGCTTCTTGTGACCATCTCCCAAATAAATTACTTCCACCCAATTCTTTGTCTTGGGCTGTGCTTTCAGGGGAAACTGAACTAAAACATCAGGTATTGAGCAAATGCATTTCTTCAGGGCACCTGTAAATATGAGTTTAAATCCTTCACCAAAGCTTCCTTTCTCAAACCTAAGACTGAAGCAGCCTGAAGTTGGTGGTCATCTAGTCATCTCAATCCATGGTATGGGAAGTAGGAGGAAGCCAGCATTGGGCGAGGCACAGTGGCCTGCCAAAATCCAGGATCTGTAAATGCTGCCTCAAGTATCATGGAAAGCAAGCTAATTTAGGAAGGTTTTGTTAACCCTCCTCCGTCTAGGCTGGCATTACAAAAATGGGGATGAAGGCATTCAACCATGTATCCATCAAGTATATATTGAAAATTGGCCAAATCCTCAAGAAATGTGCTAGAGTCTGCAAACACAATGGTAAACAAAACAGATGGTTCTTGCCTGATAGAACTTCTGGGAGAAACACATATTCATTAAATATTCACACACATAGTGTATAACAATAATCTGTAGTAAAATGAGGGAGCTGTGAGGGCTCGTTACAAGGGCCTCATCTCTACTGATGGGCCAAGGGAGGCTTTCCTGGAGAAGTGTCACATCTGAGGGATAAGGAAGAGATAAGAGGCAAGGGTGGGCATTGGGGACAGCATCTGTCCAGACAGAGGGAAGAGCATATGTAAAGTCCCTAAGGTTGGTGGTATGGGGAAGGTGTGTAGGTGGAAGGAACCCAAGGAAAGTCACTGTGGATGAAGAGCTGAGCAATCGGGTGGGTGGTGCTAGTTGAGGCTGGAATGGCAGAGGACCATGCAAAGAATATTTGTCACTATCCAAAGAGCAACAGAATACACTGGAGTATGTTTGTTTTTAGTATTTCATCCAAATAATAGATGTCAATCAAAGGTTTGCCTTTATCAGATTCCCCAATCCAATCATTTCTACAGATGTAACCCAATGGATCAAAATAAACTGAATCTAATGATACAAAAATGGATGGTCTGATATTAAGCATCCACACTATACTTTAAACAAATTTAAGGAGATTTATTGACACATGAATTTTATTAAGTCAGTGAGGGCAAAATGAGGTATATTTTAGCCAATAATAAATAAGATAAAATATATAAAAAATATTGTTTAGGTCATCTTTATTGTATCTGTTTTGTAACACACATATAATTTAAAAATTAAAATATACATATATTGGGGTGCTTGCTCAAACTTTTTCACTCATGCAATCCATGAATACAAAACTTGGAGAATGCTGGAACGGTTGTTAAGAACATAATTTCTAATACTGATTTCCTTGGATTCAAATCTCAGCCTCATAACATACGAGCTGACGATTCTTGGCAATTTACTTAATCTCTCTGTGTCTCTGTATGCTGACTTCTCAAACAAGGGGCATAATAAAATTTATTTCATCAGGTTATTATGAGTATTAAATCAGATAAAACCTGTAAAGCACATAGAACAGTGTCCCACACATTAAAAGCACTTATTAAAGGTTGATGATCATTATTTATGTTTTATCAGTGTTTTGCTGAACTTTTATTCAACCACCTTACTGAATCTTTTTGTTTCTAAGAGTTTGTAAGTTGATTCTTTTGAATGTTCTAGATAAACTACCTTTTCCTGGCAAATAATGATAATTCCAATATCTCTTTTTCTCATTTTATTGCCTTAGCATTACCTTTTATACAGTAGCAAGGATGGCAGGCAACCTCATTTCTGCCTTTAATTGAGATGTTTCTACCATTTCACCATTACATCTATACTTGCTATAGGTCAAGTAAATTTCTTTTATCCAGCTAAGGAAGTGTACTTCCAATCTTATATTGTTTAAAAGGTTATATTTTTGTGTTTTCAAAAGGAGGTATCAGTATTCAATAATTGAAACACAAAGCTGAATTCATTACTTAAGTAAGGAAGAGTTATACTGATTATACATAATCTCTCCGAGCAAAGCAGCCTATTGATCTCAGATAGGGTTGTGGTCAGGGATTGTCTTGGGATCATGATGGTTACAGAGGCAGTAGGTGGTTGACATCAACCTGAGAAGTGTGCTTTTGAGAGCAAGACTTGTTGAACAGCTAGATTTCAGAACTGTCACAGGAGTGAGTTCACTTTTGATTGGTAGAGTCTCATAAGTATGGGACTGTCACTAGCTGGTGCTCAGATATGAGCTCCATAAAATGAGTGGCCATTGATTGATTAGAGTGTGGTGAGTTGTCATTAATTGGTCAAACACAGGGAGGATATGGTATCTGGAAAATATGAAGCACAAAGACAAAAAATACCACCAAAACCAAACAGATGGTTGTCCTGGAAAACTGTTCTCTTTCAGGAAATACAGATAAATTTTAGCAATATGGCACATGTGGGGAGACTCCTGGCTTGGTGTTCAGAGAAGCAGGTAATACATGGCATCTGGAAAATATGTCAAAAACAGTAGGTGGTTATCCTGGCAACCTGTTGTCTCTTTGTTGTATAATAGTAATAAAGCACAACACAAAGGAGATAAAAGGCAGGCACTAATTATTTATTTAAATGAGGTATGGGGAAACGGACTTTGGCCCAGTGGTTAGGGCGTCCGTCTACCATATGGGAGGTCTGCGGTTCAAACCCCGGCCTCCTTGACCCTTGTGGAGCTGGCCATGCGCAGTGCTGATGTGCGCAAGGAGTGCCCTGCCACGCAGGGTGTCCCCCGCGTGGGGGAGCCCCACGCGCAAGGAGTGCGCCCGTGAGGAAAGCCGCCCAGCGTGAAAAGAAAGAGCAGCCTGCCCAGGAATGGCACCGCCCACACTTCCCGTGCCGCTGATGACAACAGAAGCGGACAAAGAAACAAGACGCAGCAAATAGACACCAAGAACAGACAACCAGGGGAGGGGGGGAAATTAAATAAATAAATAAATCTTAAAAAAAATAAATAAAATAAATGAGGTATGCATTGTCTTCTTTTTAAAAAATTTTTTATTAAAAAAAAATATTTAGGGAAGTGAACTTGGCCCAGTGGATAGGGAGTCTGTCTACCACACTGGAGGTCCACGGTTCAAACCCCGGGCCTCCTTGACCCATGTGGAGTTGGCCCATGCATAGTACTGATGTGTGCAAGGAGGGCCGTGCCACACAGGGGTGTCCCCCACGTAGGGGAGCCCCATGCGCAAGGAGTGCGCCCTGTAAGGAGAGCCGCCCAGCGCGAAAGAAAGTGCAGCCTGCCGAAGAATGGCACCACCCACACGGAGAGATGACACAACAAGATGACGCAACAAAAAGAAACACAGATTCCCTTGCCGCTGACAACAACAGAAGCAGACAAAGAAACAAGACGCAGCAAATAGACACAGAGAACAGACAACCGGGGCGGGGTGGGGGGGAAGGGAGGAAGGGGAGAGAAATAGATAAATAAATCTTTAAAAAAAAATTTAGATTACATAAAAAATATAGGGGATTCCCATATGCCCCATTCCCCACACTGCCCACATTTACCCACATTAACAACATCCTTCATTAGTGTGGTACATTCATTGCAATTGATGAACACATTTTAGAGCATTGCCACTAAGCACGGATTACAGTTTACATTGTAGTTTACACTCTCTCCCACATAATTCTGTAGGTTACGGCTCGATATGTGATGGCCTGTATCTGTCACTGCAATGTCATTTAGGACAACTCTCAAGTCCCAAAAATGCCCCTGTATTACACCTGTTTTCCCTCTCTGTGACCTCAGAACATCCAGTGGCCACTGCCTCTATATCCATGATATAAGTTCTTCCATTGCTCGAATCAGAGTAAGTCTATAGTAGAATACCAGTAAGTCCAGTCAAGTCCATAGTTCATTCCCCAATCCTGAGGATTCTGGGATGGTGATGCCTACTCCACCTCTAATTGAGAGGTGGCTTCAGTTCCATACAGCTTTTGGATAGAACTCTCTTGCTTGTAGTTGTAGACTCTCTCGGTTCCTTGGTATGGTGGTTGTCCATCATCACCTCTTTGTTAATTGCCCTGGATAAATCCAATGAACTGGAGAGTAGGTGTTGCAACTCCGCTGAGGCTCAGGGCCCAGCTGGCACACAGACAGCCCAAAGATTCAAGTCTCTTGGATGTACACCTACTAATTCAAGCACAAACTATAGGTTCAAATAGAAGAGACAGAAGAGCCATGTGCAGGGAAATCACAACTGAATCCAATTCTGTCACACTGGGGAGCACAAATCCCAAAGTAGGGCCCACTGGCAAGGAACCAAACTCATGAGCTATCGGTCCTGACCATAGTGCCTGGGGGTCTCCACAGCCCTCAGGAGCCCCACTCTTTGGGGTAGTGTCTAATTTGGCAGTCAATGAGATCTTGCTGAGACAAGCATAAGCGTAACCTCTGGAATGACCCCTCAACTCACTTGGAAGTCTCCTAGCCATATAAACTCATTTATCTTCATTTTTTTCCCTTTTTGGTCAAGGTCTTTTTCCAGTTGCATTGCTAGTTGGTGCTCGGTAGTAATCCCTTGGTGGCAGGCACTATTTAGATATCTAAGTGAACATGGTGAGAAGAAAAGTTTCTAGCAAGTAGCAGATCTTTATCTGGGATTCAGGTACCAGGATTTGGAGCAGGAGAGTTATTGAGAGGATGTTAGGGTTCAAGCTCTAGAAGGTCTGGGATACCAGACAGGTTGTGCAGGCTAGGAACAAGGTCTAAGGTCACAAGACACATCTAGTTAGCAGAATGGAGCTACAACATGATCTTAGAGGAACAAAGAAAGCAAATTTTAGGATTAAGGCATAAGGACAGAACAAGACCATGAATAAGAGTGACCTGATGCAGAGTTCTCTGAGTTTTAAAACCAGAATTTCAGAGGAACGGCTGGCCTTTCAAGCAGGGACAGGAGGTCCTACCTGTGTCAGTAGAAAATGGGATTCATGCCAGTGGTTCAAATGAAGGGGACTTCACAAAGGGATTATTTACATAGGCATGGGTAGAAGGGGGGAAGAATGATGATATATGCAAGGACTAAATACAGTGGAAAGATTTATTACCCCCTAGGCCTGAAGGGACATGAACCAAGTGAGGGCTGAAACTGAGGACTAGGGATTGCCTGGGAATAACTTTAGTTGTGAACATACTCAAACACTTCAAGGGACTGGGTGCCAGTGCTGGAGGGAAGGATAGAAGAACTGCCCTGACCTCTCTCTCCTCCCAACCCTGACCTCCTGCTAGTGTTTCTCCAAAGCAGAAGTCAATTGGCAAGGAAGCTGGGGCATGCAGTCCCCAAAGAGTCAGCCTGCTGGAGTCTCAAAAAGGACAGAGAATGGTAGAGAATGAATGGGGGAGATAGTGAAAGGCAAATAACCAGCATACTCCCCACGTGCTTAGAAGGGACCCAGGAATGTCAAACCAGTCATTTTTCTGAAATGGCTTTTGTGATTTAGGTACATGGCATCTACTCCCGATAAAGAATACATTGGCTTCTGATTCAGTTGGGCTGTGAGGTGAGTTTTCCTGGAGCTTTTGTAATATGGAGAAATGGTGGGGAGTCAAAGACACACTAGTGTCTCAATGTTATGTCACTGTGTCAACTTATGATACTCAGGAGAGGTGGGAGAGTGAGTGAGCAGGTATGTTTTGCAGCGTAGATACCAAGGCAGAGAACCACAGCACATGTGAATCAAATGGAGCCTCATTAAGAGACATAGCAAATGTGGGAGTTTGCCCCTTTATGCAGAACCAGCTCGAGTCTCTGCCTCAGACGATAGCCAGCGTTTTGTGAGTTAATGGTGTGTGATGCAGAAAAGGAGCTGTGAAGGGAGCAAATCTCTCTTTAAAGTGAACATTTTATAGAAATCCCATTTTCTCTGGGGCTCAAAGCCAGACTGACTTAGTGGCTTAAGCTCTGAGGTTTCACCACTGGGATAGATTTCAGGTCAAACGCCGGCCTACAAATCTATGTGGGGGGATGGGGAGAGAACAAAAATGGAACTAACTGCTGATTTCTAGGATACTAACTGAGGACGTCCAGAGGCTGCATCACACAGAACTGTGTTGAATTAACTTGGGAGGTGGTGAGGAAAGGAGAAGGGGAAAGTGTAGTCAAGATGATGCAAACATTCAACAACACAGTAGCTGTTGAATTTTGACTGAAGCAATTACCTGGTCCCTACTTGGAAGAGGGAAGCCTTATTTACTTTGTTGCCAGTCAAGTGCATTTTTTGTCAGTTCTAGACAAACTTCACATAATTATTTCTGTCACCTCGGGATGATTTTTCCCTCCAGGTCACTTCAAACGAAGAAAGAAACAGGTGCTTCTTGCCCTAGCCACATCAATTTCAAGCATCCACAGCCTCAAACACAACCAGCTGCCACAGTCCATATGTACACACATTTTCACTTTCTGTGTGAGAGTATATTATGGATAGTGCCTGAGGTTTTTTTGAAATCGGTGGGATTCAAAGTTAAGACTGTGCAATAGGCCTGGCCTGATTGAAATGGCATCCTGGCATAGGGGATTGCTCGCTGCCATTGTTCTGCTCTCTCACTTCTCAGCAAAGAAGCTATTGCTGGGTCTGACACTGGAGAAATGATATTCAGAGCTACAATCCTCTTATTAATAGTTCAAAGGTGTAATGGGTTTTAGAAAGCTTTCTCTTTAATTAACAGTGCTCCTATTTTCTGTCTGGGATTGACAACACCCACAATCTCATATCAGGTACAGATAATAGAGAAAAGTCTCCACATTAGTTTAATCCGATGTGGTCAGGGTCAGAGTTGGGAACTGTGACGGTTTTTAAAATGATTCTTTTTCGGGCAGTTTATGGTTAAGATACTGGGCACTTTTTTCCCCTCACACCTCCTCCTTTGGAGTCTAGTGGTTCCATGTATATGGCTAGAATAGGAGCCCACAGATAGAAAAATCAAATGCTCTCTGTTCTCCATGCTGCTCTTCAACTGTGCTGTGCCTGAGCTTGAATAAAATACCTCACATTCTAACACTCAAACAGAAAAGCTGGAGAGAATTATTTGATGATGTTCTTTCAGTGCTTGGAAAAAGCTAAGTGATTTTCCTACCAGGCCTGAATCTCTATTTCTTTGAGATATTATTTTTACTCCTGCAATAATATGCTTATTCATTCCATCAACAAATGTTTATTCAGTATCAGGCTAGAGTGAGCAGGAAAACCAATTTGGAGGTCACTGCATTAGTTCAAGGGAGAGATCATGGTGATTTGGACTAGATGGTGAGAGTAGAGACAAGGAAGAGAAGATGTATTTAAGAGGTATTTTGAAGGTAGATTTGAATAGGCTGACTTGTAGGCTGGACACTGGGTTCAACTCTGGGGCTATACTGGTAAGTAATATAAATAAGATTTCTGCTCCCATGGAGGGTATATTGCAATGAGAAAGACAGCTAATAAATAACTATATATGTAAAATAAATACAGATTGTGATAAGCTCTAGGAAAGAAACAAGCAGAGTGATGTAGCAGAGGATGCTGGGTAGAGGAAGGAGGGACAACTGAAATTGGGATATCATGGGGTGGGGCTCCCATGAGGATGAACTTTGAAGGCTGAGAAGGATCCAGGTGGACAAAGAGCTGGAGAAGAGCAATCAAGGCAGAAGGGAGAATATACATGATGGTCATGAGGCAAGATGAGCAGACTGACGTCATGAGTAATCTGGAACAATGTGGTAAGGAAAACCCACAATCCCACTACCAGCTCTCATAGAAGTCCCCAGTTGCCTGCTAATTACCAGTCCCAACAACATATTCTCATTTCCTCATCTTCCCCAGTCTCTTTGCAGCTTTGGCCACTGTTGGTCACTTGCTTTCTTTTGAAAATCTCTTCTCTGACAATGCCTTGTCCCATCCCCTTTTTGTCTCTGTTCTTGTTTCCCTGAGGATCTCAATCACTCCTTGTGAGTCATAGTGTGGAGATAATTTGAGCTGAGTTCTCTCTTAGGGTGAACTCAAGACCCGTTCTTCCAATTTCTTGATTATCAGTATCTGCATCTCCATGGAACCGCTAGCACCTCAAACTTTTCCCACCCAAAGCAAAACTTAACCATTTTATTGCTACCTTTACCTTACTTCTCTAATAATGGAAGTCCTTTCTCCCAGCGGCACAGGCTTTAACCCACAAAATTAGCTTTGACTTTTCTCCCTCACTCTCTGTACCCAGTTTAATATATATCTTGCCTCGGCAACATGACTCTAATATCTTTTCTTCTTTCCATTCTCAAAATTGCCACCCTTATTTTCACCCAGATGATCAGCTTCTCACTATTCAAAATCTATTGCAAATAACTTTGCATTACATAGAGTTCATTGAGTAATCCTTCTAGTTACATGGTCTTTTCCTTGAGAAAAGAAATTGTCATATGTATCTTTGGTTTCCATTCCCACATGCCCCCATAACAAAGAGTCTGGTACAATTTCCTCCACATAGAAAATGTTTGATAATATTTATTTATTTGTATGAAGGGATATTACTTAATGCCTTCCTCAAATAATGACATTTATATCTAAATCCTTTGACATTTTATCTGTAATTCCAAGTTAGTGATCTATTCTTCCTCTGCCAAATACCTTTGTATTTGGCTCATTTTGGAGACTTACTTTATTAACACCTACTTTCAATCCTCACTGCTCTCATAAAACTTTTAATGTGTGCAAGTTTATTCAAGCAGGGAGAATCGCCAATTGTAGTGCAGTAAAAACAGATCTTGCGAGGGTTGTGCTATCTTGGGCATGTCAGATGGCTAAGAAATAAATAGGTTTAAAGGGGAAAAAAACATGTCTTCAGACTAGAAAAAAGAAGTTTGGTAATGAACAACAACAAGCAAGTCCTAGAAGACAGGCGGGGGGGGGGGGGGGGGGGGGGAGAGAGAAGAACATTCTTTTCAGAAAATAGTTTGATTGAGAAGAGTCATTAGAAGCAAATGGAGCCTAGCCTGACACCCTTAAATCAGAGGCCTTAATTGGGCCTGCAAGCATTCTCAAAAATAGCAAGATGTCAGCAATAATCAAAATAGAACCATTTACTCTGGGAACTTCTAAATCAGGTTTTGTTTTGTTTTGTTTTGTTTTGTTTTTTTCTTGTTCTTTCCAAAGTTTAGGGAGAGGAGAAGGAAAGAAGTCAAGAAGTTACAAGTTCCTATTGAAAGAAGCAGTTGAACTTGAGTTAGTTATTGCTCAATATTCCCAGAACTGACCAAAAAGGAGAGGTTTGGTCGAGACATTAACCAAAGTCTCTCACAATGTAAATATTTGGTGATTCTACATTGAAGTAGTTAATTTATGAAGCTTCAGTCTGGGTCTGATTCTCCACAGGCAAAACATTTAATTCCCTAAGCCAGGCGGCCTGCTCCTGTCCTTGGCACTTAGAAACCTATTCTGTCCTTACGCTGTACAGCTGTTGAGAAACTGTTCCTTCGAAGTGCTCAGAAGCCACCATAGGAGGGGCCTGTGGGCAAAGATACTAGGGGGGTGGAAGGCAGATGGAGGCAGCGCTTAGTTCCACTCCCCCACCTCAACCACAGCAGCTTCACTTTTATCTGTTTGATATAAATTTTCATTTGAGGAGAGAGCTCGGCTGCTTTAATATAGAGACAGAAAAAGATAAAGGGGAAAAATGAACTTATAAATCACAGATCTAGTAACTTGTGAAGTAACCTGTGCCTTTTTTCACTTTCTCAGCAAGCCGTCTAAGATGAGATGAAACTATTGAGCATTGCCCTGGAAATATGACCTAGCAGCTTAGTTTTTGAGCTATCTCTGGTCTCACCAATAAATGAAAATTCTCCAGCACTTTTTTTAGAACCCTGTTATACGGACAGACACTCTCCCAGAAGGGTACTGGAGGGTCAGGAAAGGTTGGGAATATTTATCAGTGACTATTTCAAGCATTATTCTTAAAAAAAAAAAATGGTTTGAGTTCACTGGAATTGGGATTTTGTTTAAAGTTTTATTTATGGGAAATTCAGTAGGTAACAAGAAGGAATGCAGGAATGGGTAGTAAGAATATCTCAGGGGTTTAAGAACAAAGTATAAGAAAGTATGAGCGGAACAAATAAAAATAATGTTTCTTATTTTGTTAAATACTTTTCAGTTTACAATGTGATTTAACATATTATTTCACTCAAAGAAAAAGGCATCTTTTATTCTGCAGCTGGAAGTGGGAAAAGGCAGATCTTACATCTCTTTAACCCCCTGTTAAGCCCACCTATAAACACTCTATTCTGAGTTACCCCTATTGTCTGCTTGCTCCGCTTCTGCTTTCAGGCTGCCAAAAGCTGCGGCAGAATCATGCAGTTATGGCTTATGAAAGATTCATGTGTCCAATTCCAACTTGGGCATCATCTCTTTTTCAGCAATCATACTGATTCTTCTATTGCATGCTCCCAGGCTACCTGACTATATTAGTTAATTCAGACCTTTCCCTCTTCCCTTGTAGTTGGTTGAATGGAGTTCCCAAAAGATAGGCTCACTCCCTAATCTCCAGAACCTGTGATTATTACCTCATTTGGAAAAAGAGTGTTTGCATATGTAATTAAGGATCTTGGAATAAAATCATCCTGGATTATCTACATGGGCCCTAAATCCAATGACAAGTGTCCTTATAAGATATAGAAGAGAAGACACAGCCCCACAAAGAG
Organism: Dasypus novemcinctus; assembly: GCF_030445035.2. Taxonomy (NCBI): domain Eukaryota; kingdom Metazoa; phylum Chordata; class Mammalia; order Cingulata; family Dasypodidae; genus Dasypus; species Dasypus novemcinctus. The sequence continues at coordinate 40,671,503 of NC_080679.1, forward strand.
GACAGAGGAGATTGGAGTGATGCAGTCAAGGAAGCCAAGCGATGATGACAGCCATCAGAAGCTAGAAATAGGCAAGGAAGGACTCTTTCCTAGAGCCATTAGGGAGAGCATAACTGCTGACATCTTGATTTTGGACTTCTGATCTCCAGAACTATGAAAGAACGAGTTTCTGTTGAATTAAGCCACCCAGTTTGTGGTAATGTGTTATAACAGGTACAGGGAACTAAAATATGCTCTATAAGTACCTGCATTTCTCACCCTTCTTACCAGGTGATGGCCTTGACTTTTACTTTTCTGAAAAGATTGAGGTCATTCCAAATGAATTCTCTCGTGTTCCTTTCTCATTCACTTCAACCTTTCTCTTTCTTCCCCAAATCTGCCTTTGCATAAAATTACCTAATCATTTCTTTTAGTTCATCTAGGAGAAAGATGCCCACTCCCCATCTTTGTGAAAGCTGAATTCTCCATCTGTTTACTTGATCCTGTAACTTCCTGAATCTTGAGAGACCTGACTATCCCTTGGCCAATCTTCTTGATCCCAAGCTGGGGAGGAGGAAGAATCCAAGACTCTAAGCCTTTCTCAGATGAGCAGAGCCAAAGGGGCCATACAAAAGAAAATTCTGAATTAAGGGCTGAATCAGAAAGAGAGAAGACAAACTCTGGACCAGGGGGTGAAGCAGGAGGGTTAGTAAATGGCGTTACCAAACTGGAAGGGTGGAAATTGGAGTTATCAAGAGGCATACTAAAAGCCACTTGTGAGTATATGGCCCCATTCTGATTAATTTTTCACTCGGTGGGAATCTGCTTTGATGTTCTCACCTTCCTCCTCTCTCACCTTCATTATCATCTTCCCATCTCAACTATATTTTTCCCTCTCTGCCTTCAGACATTTTATTTTTAACTTAAAATACATTTACAGAGGATGCTTTCTTTTGTCTTCCCTACACCTGTTGTGCTTTCTGGAAGTTAGTAATCTCCTTTCTTTTAGTGAATATTTCATCCCCTTGCGTTTTATTCCATGGTCTAACCTCCTTGGTGACAGTAACTGGCCAGTGAGTTCTGCCCTAGAATTCTTAATATTGAAACTAAGGAAATGTCTTTGGTGGCAAAGCTAGAGTGTGAGGGCTATCAACTACAATTTCCTCTGCCAAGTATAAGAAACCGGTTTACAATAGGGAAAACGAACCAATACTTAAAGAAAAGCAGAAATGGAATAATAAAGCAGAATTCCTAGTTATAGTCATCCCTGAGGTCCCCAGCCATCCTCCCCACTGTGATTTGGACAAATGAGGCAATAAAACCATCCTATTGCCTTTGCTTGTTCAAGTTCAGTTATGCCACCAGGAAACTGAAAAGCTCTGACCGAGAAGCCTCTCTTTCAAGCTCGCAATATTCTCTGGTTCTCAATGGCCCTTTCCTTGTATGGTGTCCCAAGACCATTGCCTTCATTTCACAGTTGGCCTTCCAGCCAAATTCAAGAGCCTTCTTTTTGTTCTTGATCATTATCTCTCAATAGCTTTGAATAGTCTGCTTTCAAATACACTCAGGCCCTTTGAAATGTTGCTCCTTCACATTGCAATGTTCTCTTATTTCTTGCTCCTTCCTAACCTCTTTTCGAATGGCTTGCCATCTTCTGTTCCCTAAATACTGGTAGTCCTAAGAGTTAGCCAATGTCACTTTTTCTCCATCTCTACTCCTATCCTCAGTAATAAACACTTTCTTTTGGCCACCTCTCTGTGTTTGACTTCAGTCTAAATGTGTAGCTCAAACTCTTGTTTGACCCAAAGGAGCTGAGGGATTTGCTCTAGGCTAACTGCTAGTTAGTGACTGTTTCCCTGTCAGAGGAGTCACCCCTGACAGTTGGCACACTATACCCTGGTCTGTTTTATCGTTGATCGTGCTTCACAACTTAGTGTTTTATTTATATTGCTCTATAGTTGTATATGTGGCCAGATTGCAGAGTTTATACCCCGTCATTTTGACCATAAGAATACATTGGTTCCATATTTTTAATATAATCATGTTAATCAGAATTTTAACAACATTGCCAAGAAAATGTTTTCTGAACTAAACTACATTAAGTGAATTTAAACATTTGATTGTTTTATATAAACCATTTAAACAGTTTCCATTTTTCTGCATTTTTTCATTTAACTGAAATTATTTTTTCTCAGAATCGATTTTTTTCTTAATTTTTATGAATTTTTCAATGAATTTTATGATGCAAATCTGATTTATCCACCAGGTTTTTCCCAAACATATTACATTTTATCGACTACATAGTCTGCTATTATGACTTTTCTTTTATGGCACTTATTTCGACCAAATGTAGTTGTCCAGAGTCAAATTTTACAGATATAAATTTTGTTTAGAAGATTTGGTTCTTCTGTTATATTTTAGTCAATGGAAATTTTTGACATAATGCGATTTTAACCATTGTCTGTTTATTTGTGTCGATTATTTCAACAAGTTTTTCCTTAGTCCCATTTTTGAATTTTCAATGTTATCAGCAAGGTTGATTCTTTAGTCAACTTTTCCTTTATAACAAAATTTACTATGTGCAATTTTTAGTCATTGTCAAACTTGTTTTGTGTTTTTTCAATGAGTAACATAACTATGAATTAGACAAAAAAACCCTGATAGTTTGTATTTCATTAATGCAACCACAAGTATGAGTGGAGGCCTGCTACCTGCTAGCTCCTAGCCTAGGCCCTGTGGAGATACAGCCTGAAGCTCCAGCTTCCTTTCTGATGGGCCAGAAGAAAGCACACAAAAAACCAAATAAGTGGAAAAAATAATTTCACATTGAAATAAGGACTTTGAAGAAAATTAAACAGGATAACGTGTTCATGACTGATTACAGGTCTACATTGGATTAGGTTGTCAAGAAAGGGTGACATTTGAGGTGAATGACAATGTGACAAACATAGATAAGAGAATATGTTTCATAATTGTTATACTGTTTTTAAAAAGTGTTCATAAATTTCCAAACATATCATGTAGCCCTTTTTTCACACCATGTGAGGAATAAAGAACAAATGGTGGGGTTATAATGGCAGAGTTGAACCATACTGTCTTTGCGTATTGCTTTCTTGCTCATGGCCACATATGGCAAGAAGGAAATATGCAAATGAAGTGGTTGTGCCAGAGTAGGTATGATTATAAATATATATTTTTCCTTAAAATTATTTAATATTTTTGTTGTAAGTTTTCAAGTGAAAGGTGCCCTGTATACTAATTTTTCACTGGTATGGGGATTTCCTCTCTTCTCAGTGAGACTAAAAATTCAGTTGTAGGAACATTCTGCATTTTATTCTTTTGTTTCACCACTAAGTACCAAGCATGCAAAATATACTTTCGGATTGGTAGTTCCTAAAGATTTTCTAGCTGCAAATGTAAAAGAAATTTTTAAATACAGATTTTCTGATGAAAAGTAGAATTTAAAATTCTAAAATGGTAAATTCTTCTAACAAATCATAGCAGGATCTAACCATCTGAATCAAGTGCATCCTCTAATGGAAATGTGCAGGCTTTTCTTTCAGTGAAACTTGCTTATTTATAGTGAAACATTTCTTACAAAGTGACATTAAGTCAACTCCTCTCCCTTTCAAATAGGAGGAACGTATGGATGCAGGAACTTGCCAAACAACAGAACAAACTCTCTCAGAAGAGTGAGAGGACAACAAACAGCTGTTCATACAAAGATTGTGACAATCGTTGTCCATCTGCAGTTTACACGATGGTCACGTTTGTGCTTTCTTCCAAGGACTAGCACCCACAAGCATGCTCTTGTTCCCGTCCATGGCCAGCCAGGGGAATTTCAGCAGCACCTTCATTGTGGAAGGGTTTGGGTGGTCTTTTTTGCCTCCCCTCCAATCCCCTCTCCATTCTGTGATCTATAAATACACACATTCATACTCACAGACACTGGTAACTTTCAAAAAAGTGTAGGTTTTGTTTAGAAAGACCATTTTAAACAAACAGATGAAGTGCACATAATATTTTTGCTGCTCAAAATCTGGACTACTTAGCATTAACATTGAGTTGTTGAAAGAGCTCCAAGAAAAACTGTATAATAAAATGCACCCTGCCAATGCTTAAATGTTTCCCCCCCCCTCCATAGGGGGAAACACAGAATTATGCTTATAGTAAATAAATAAAGACTCTTGTGATTACATTGGGCCCACCTAGATAATCCAAGATAATCTACCTATCTCATGATCATTAATTTAATCACTTCTGCAAAGTCCCGTTTGCCATCTAAGGTAGCATATTCACAGGTTCTGGATATTAGGACAAGGACACCTTTGCAAAGTCATTGTTCTGTCTACCTCAGTATTTATTGTAAAGTAAAATGCCTCTGTAAAAAGTAAAAGGTAAGCATAGAATAAGGAGCCCCTAAATCCAAAGGGAATCAAAGATGAGGTAGCATTTGAGCAGGGATTTGAAGGCTGAATAGGAGTTTTCTTGATGGACTCATGGGAGCAAAGATTTGCAGGAAGAGAAAACAGTATCTTCCTAACTGTTTGACAAAGGGGACTCATTCTAGAGGACCAGAAAGTTATGACGTTTTAGAATAAGAGTGACCTTGGAAAAACTCTGGTTCCAATCACAATCTTTGATAGTTGAGGAAACTGGAAACCCAGAGAGGGGCAATGACTTGCTTAAAGCCCCATGGCTAGATAGGGGCATGCCTCCTGAGCACTAACGCCCTGCTCCCATTCCCCCATCCATCCTTGAGAAATTTTCTAATGCTAAGATATCTGCTTAGGTCCAGATGGCTGGGATCTCTGCCTACTTTCCAACTTCAATAAAATTAACAGAAACTTGACACAGAAACCAACCCATTGTTAACTGGCAAAGTATGGTGCTTGATTTTAACTGAAAAACATAATTTTTTTCCAAAAAACACTGTCAGAGGCCTTCTGGATTGATAGTTTGGAGCAGAAAGATGGATATAAATAAAGATAATGAGCCATATTCATTTTTAAAATGGCAACTCTATAAGCACAGTGATTTCTCTGTAGAATATGAATTGGCAGGTGTCAGTGGCAAAAGTTGTCTGTCTGTGAAATGGATGTTTGTTGAATAAAACTCATTAATGCTTATAGAAATCACTGTCTCAGGCATGAATTCATGACAATGCAATGTTCACAGAGATGTACTAAATGGGCTTTTATGCATTATTTTAGTCACTTATGGGAAAAGTCCAGATTTGGCTCATAATCTGCAGCCTGAACACTCCATAAATACTGATTTAAGCGATAGGCCATGTGGAGTCCTAATTGTGCCACAGCACAATGACATCACTTACTTGCAAGTGCCTGCACGCCCTGACAGCTTGGGATCACTGGTGTCCTTTCATGGAAATGCAAAGAATTAATCCCAGTCTCTTCCCCAGATTTCCCTATGGGAAAATTACATGTCCAGATACAGATTTTTTTATTTTTAATTTATGGCAATGAAGCAATGGAGCATTTTGCCTGATTTTATATTACTGGAGGCCCACTGACTCCCTTTCAGACTTCCAGGCATGCTCCTGTGCTTGGTATTTAGTTTGCAGGATCCCAGAATGATCAGTTTCTTCTTAATTTCATGTTTTATACTTTGGCTAGCACTACACATTTGGCATAAATGCATGTGGATCTGGAGTAGGAGACATTCAGTCAAAGATGTTAGACGTTCTGAGAAGAAGTAATCTCCTTCACTAAATTACTCTGAATTGAAATTTAAAACCTACTTAACTAGGAACCCAGAAGGTAGTCATATATAAATACCATTATCTGAGAATGCTAATGTAGCAAAAACATGAGAAAGATGGCACAATCTTTCATAAGAACATTTTAAAAAATTGATCCATATTGGACATCTTATAGGGTTAATCTGAAGGGAGCACATTGGCCAACAAATTAGTTAGAAATGGGCATCAACAGTTCCAGAAATTTATCAAGGCAAAGGAGAAATAGCCTAGGTGTTATAAAGAAAAACTGACACATTCCAACAGTGGCCACACAAGGGGCATAAGCATGCAGGGACAAGGGGATTGTGGTTCTTGGGACTGGGCAGCATGTGCTTTGTTTCTAAAGATCTGGTATAGAACTGAACCCAAGAACTCAGAACTAGGCATGGCTGGATCTTACTTTCTGTGTGTCAAAGGTTTGGAGGGGTAGACTAGCCTTTTCAGTGCATCTGGAAAAGATTAGCTCTAAGTAATATTCATACAAGTAATAATAGTAATCATAGAAGTAATTTGTACTTGATTATGCAGCTGGACAGATAGGGTTAAAATCTGCCCCTTTCCAGGCAGGAATCTGTAGATCTATATAATGTCTCTGGAATTCAGTTTCATTGTCAATAAAAGGGAAGTAATAATATCACCTCAAAGTTTGCCAATGAGAATGGAATAAAATAATGTATGTAAAGTGCTTGACCCACAGTTGGACTCAGTGAATGTTGGTTTTCTTTGTGACTATGTTCTTTACATAGGCACAATAGTGAAGAGGGTTCCTGTGCTCATTGGCTCCCTATTCTAGTTCTTTATGTCTTTAACATATCTACCTCTTAGACTATGGAGAAGCAATAAAAATGCCTACTTGCTCAGGGGAGCAAAAATGTGAGTTTCTTAATTTTTCCATAGCTGAGTTTAACTTCTGTCTCATGTTCTATGTGTTTGTGTAACAAGTTATGCCTGAACCCCTAGTGGCTTAAAACAGCAAAATTTGGCAGGAGACTCTGTTCTACAAAGTCTGAATGACCTAGGCTGATACAGGCTCTGACATCTTTCAGCTGTACGATCTGGCAGGTGTGACCTCTAAATCCCTGCAAAAGATGGAGGGCTGGAGGAGCACACCATCTCTTGAATGACTTAGCTTTTGATCACTTCTGCTCATAGTTTGTTGGCAAGTACTAGTCATAGAGTCCCAACCTACACTACAAGGAAGGGTGGTAAATATAGAACACATTTTGTCTCCTTATATACTACAAATGTGTTAGTGTTTTGTTGTTGTTGTTGTTGTTTTGATGGCAAGTGAAGAAACCCAACTCAAATGACATTAAGCCAAAAAAGGAAATTTATTAGCTCACAAAGCTGAGGAGGGTATTTATTACTAGCATCACATGTGGTTGGATCCAGAGACCCAAATGGTGTTGTTATTTTGGTTTTTCTCTATCTCTAAGCTCAGCCTGGCTTGGTTTGGCTTCAGTGTTTAGAAGGTTTTTTTCTAAACCTGGTTAGTAAAAATGGCTGTCAGCAGCCCTCAGCCCATATCCCTTCAGCTTAAGAATGCTGTGCAATGGATGTGTCATGATGATGGGAGAGAGTGTTGCTGTGGGGGGAGTGGGGGGTGGGGCGGTGGGGTTGAATGGGACCTCATATTTTTTTTTAATGTAAATTAAAAAATAAATAAATAAATAATTAAAAAACAAAACAAAACAAAAAGAATGCTGTTGAAAAGAACCAGTCTTCCCTTCCAGCCTGTGGGGAGGACTCCAATTGGCCCAGCTTGGGTCACAAGCCTATCCTTGTACCAATGACTGTTACCAGCATGGGACCCTCTAATTAGTCGAGCTTGTGTCACATGACATCCCCGTGGTAAGGGGTTGTAGGGAGAAGAGATTCATCTCCACTCAGACCACAAGGCACAAGTTTCCTATTGGAACACGGAGTTCTGTTAGGACAAGGGGGGAGAGCACAGGCAGTCAACAGCTCCAGCTGCTTATTACAGTAGGAAAAGATCTGGGCAGTACCTCCTTTCCCCCTACATCTCTTGGGGCTGGTGGGTGGCTTCTATAATGTATGCCAAAGGGAATTATATTGCAAGTGACAGGTGCCGATGGGTAAAGGGCCCCTCCATCTCCCAACATTTTGTGGAAATAATGGTTATGTCTTTTGTAAATTTGACACAGAACACATCTGGGAGATATTTGAAATAGAAAAGTGCTATGATCAATGATCTATGCCAAATCATAAAATACTTCTTCTTTTAAAGTAAAAAATAAGGATGCCTCACATGGGCGGGAGGAATTTCTCATACAGGCTTTATGGTGTGCTTTATGGACAGTGTGGATTACTGTGTCACTGTATCTCAATCTTTTCCAGGAAGCCACCGCTCCATCTCCCATGCCCATCAGCCTGAATTCAATCCTGTGCCTGCCAGGCCTCCATCCGAGTGGCCATCTAGCAAAATAACCAATTACATTAGCGACTGTGGCCTCCTGACGACTTCCTCAGTTCTATTTCTAAAGCCCATTTAAAATACATTTCTCGTTTTACTACACATTCAAATTTTATTCCTCTGGTTATAGAACTATAAATGTCTGCATTTCATATAGACTCAAAATGAAGGGTATATAAGCATGTATAAATCATACTGCAAAAGTTGCATTTTCTTCATTGAATCGCACTCGATATTGGGCTGGATGAAAATTATATTATCTGGCGACTGCTCACACTCTTCCATATCTAAATATGCAAAAGAGGCCCACACACAATGCTTTTTTTTGGCAATTGGGCTACTACAGACCATATTTTAAAGTGAAATAAAATTTCTTCCTGAAGTCTAACAATGCTCAAGTGGGTATGCATAATTTTTATGCCCATATGATTGGAGTTAAGTTTCCCCATATAAAAATTTGGAAAGTTCAGTTGTCGGGAATTGAAAATTGATCTACTGTACAAAATGTGCAAGATGGGACTAATAATGCTGACCCTGCTCGAGAGGGCAATATACCAAACGAGGACACAGCCTCTGATGACCTGCTGGGGGCTCCTCAGATTGGGGACTGGAGAGCTCTACGCCAGGGGAAGTCCTCTGGGGCTTTCCCACCACAGGAAGGAAGTGCCTCTCCTTACTGCCTATGAGCAGGGGGTCTGTTTCTTTGTTCACTTCAAAAATAAACAAATAATGGCCAGGTGCAGGAGCTATCTCAGTGAATAGAGTGAAGTGAGCTGTGCAGAGCTCCATCTTCCACAGCTGTGAATACTGCATAACAGAGGTGCCCTAAAGATCTGTTTATTCTTCAGCGAAGGAAACCGACCTCGTGCTGATTTTTTTTGAAGCATACTCTTAAGATCCCCGAGTTTAACCTAATGCTGGCCCAGCCACCATGTGTGTATCTGGGAGGTCCTGACATCATTCCTCTCTTCACGGCTTCCCCAGACTACTTGTTAAAGCACCAAAGTTTCCGCCCAAACTCGGGAGATCAGCTAGAATGAAATGTGTAAGCAACCACAGGGAGGACTTGAAAAGAAATCATTGGAAATTATCTCCTTTTCCCTTTCCCATTTTCCATGTACTTCCACTCCTGAAAAAGACAGAACTTTCCAGCTCACAGGTGGGCAGTTTCTGGCAGAGGTCAGAAGGTCTGATCTGGAATCTGTGACTCCCCATTTCCTGAAGAAACAACATCTTTCCATTTTTGTGTGTTTTATTCAACACAGTTACTACATCTGATCACTTGAAGAATATGATGAGTACAGTTAAAGAACAAATATTCTGCTCTTCAGTGGTCCAGGAGCTGGCAGGACTATATGAGCTTCTAGTACTTCCTTTCCTTAAACTTTCACAAGCCAAGTAAAAGATTTCAGCTGTAGAGTTTTAATTGTTCAAAGAGGGGTTTTATGTTTCCAGGAAAAGCAATATGTGGCCATTACTAACTATGCTGAACATAAGCACTTCCAAAATCTACATTTAAAAAAAAAGGTTCATAAACAATATATAGTCACAGAATATGCACTTGGCAATTCAACGCCTCCGGTACTAAAGAGTGGATAAGAAAACCCCTTTTTGAAATGAATATAACTTTATAGTCCTAAAATAATATTAGTTTTGTATTTACAGTAATACCAACCCCCACCATCTCCCTGCCTCTTTTCCTCTCCTATTTCTCCATTTTCTTTTCCTTGGTGCTTCTGTTTCTTTCTTGACTCTATTGTGGACCTTCAGTCTTTCCATCATTTTGCTCCTCTAAAATGTGCTTTTATTTTTATTACATTTGCATTTTGACACCTTTCCCCTTCTCCCTTTCTTTCCTGTTATAAAAGTAGTAACCTTCAGGTCCAGCCGAGCTCTATCTCTAAATCAAGGCTTACCTGGCTCCCCCAGGCTCCACCACCTATTGTTTCTCAGAAGTGCCATTGTATACATTATCTGCACCATTATTTTGACATGTATTGCCTGCTCAACCCATATCGTCTTTTGATTTTGGGTATGTGTTCTCTCTTCCCAATTAGATGGTAAACCTGAAGGTAGAAGAGTTTACAAATTACTGTTTGGTATTTCTAGCACCTGGAATGGTACCTCTTAGAAGCCACTCCAGAGACACTAACTTCCTCTTACTTGCTCTCCAAAACAAAAGGCCACCTGTGGATGTGCTTTCCTCGTCCTTTCCCTGGGCAGACAGTTCCAGGACACAATCTGAGGGGAGCGTCAGTTGTGCTTTATACCAAGTAGATGTGGCTCCATAACATAGCCTCTATTGGCTACCTCTCCTTTGCCTAACCCGACTCATTTCTGCTTCCCTGAGATTGCACTGCCTACTAAAATAGCGGCATGTGTCCTTTACACTTGGGTTCTCCTTTCTGAGGAACTCAGGCTAAAATAAACTGTATAGTGACCCCTTCAAATATTGACTTGCCACCCAGCTATGTGGAGTGACAGCAGCAGACAGCCTCCAACTGTCAGCTCTTTCTAGGATCTGCCTCAGCTACGGAGAAAGCTACCTCACTCCAGGTCATACCCTTCCTGGGACGGCCCCACGGGGTGACTGAGCAAAGAAGGGTGTAAAGGCCAGGCCACTTCATCCCAACACAGGACACCTCAGACAGGCAATATGTGCCACTGAGCACCCTGCCAGTTGGCTGAGGCTTTGCTGGGTCTGCATCACAGTTGTGCTGAAATTGTCCCCTGCCTGGTCTGGTCTCTGTCCCCTTCCTCCACAGGTGTTAATCCTTAGCAAATATCCTGCACCTTCAATGGGTCCTCAGTATCTGCCCTGGAGAACGCAGCCTGCAGCAGTACTAGAACTCTTTGCTTTGTACAAACATCCAGTCCAAACTGACTTAGCCAAAGAAAAAATGTGAATTTAGTAGAAGGGACTTAAATGACTTAAGACTTGATCTTTCTCTTTCTTTCAGCTCTGCTTTCCTCTGGCTTCATTCTTTGGTGGATCCTTCACATGGTGGCACCCCAGAGGTTCCAGGTTTTCCACTCCAGTGGAAAAGAGCTCCACTTTCCCCAAAAGTCCAGAAATTCCTGCAATTGGGTCTTATTGGTATGGTTTGTAGTTTTATGTGTCCAGTCTTAAATCAATCACCAGGGCCAGCTACACATAAACTTATGGGCTCAATGCAAAATGTGGGGCTCCTGGGGTTGGACTGTTCTAACAGGTAAGACCTGAATCATGTGCCCCAAAGGCAAATGGGAAGAAGTGGTGCTGGATATGCCAAAACCACAGATGCAGTAATACACATTCATGATAGTCACACATTATCTGAAAAGGTACCAAAGGAGTGTTGGAAAGAAAACAAGCTCCAGTTTCAGAAAGTCATGGGTTGGAATCCTGCGTTTGACACTTTGGGAGGTGTGTCTTAAGTTATTTAATTTCACTAAAACTCTGTTTTCTCTCCTATACAATATGCATAAGAGTATAAAAATACCTTCTTGCCTTGCAGGGTTGTTGTAATGCATACATGAGACAATGTATCAGATGACTAGCCCAGTGCCTGGGCGAGAGGAGGGCTTCCACAACGGTGTTCTTGGTGGTGAAGTCGATGATGATGACGGTGCTGGTGGGAAGCAGCACAGAAGAGTGAGAAAACTGGAGTAAGACAGAACTGCCTGTATTTGGGCCCCAATCTTTGGGCAAAGAATTTCATCTTTCTGAGCCTTAGATTCCTCAACACTAAAATGGGAATTTTATTCTTACCTACCTCTTAGGGTTGCCCTGAGGAGGTAGATTGGATGTAAAAAGCCTGATAACAGCTCTAGTGGTCAGCTAAGCAGACAAGACATTTGGAGAAAAGACAGAGGAGGATCTTCTCTCTAAAGTGGAGGGTTATTCATGGCCAGGACTGAAGAGAAGATTCCAGGCTACTTTGAATAATGTGCAATCTAAGAATGAGTGAGAGCACTGATAAAAAAGGCAGCCAAAAATAGTTTTTTGGATATGGTGCTCGGAATTCAATGAAATTCATATTAATTAATATGTGAAATCCTTAGCCCCTATTTCACCTACTCTTCTCTCCTCCCCTTCTTCCCACACCTGGATTAGAATGACCAGCATCACATTCCCTGAGGGCCTTTATTTCAGAGACCAGCTGTAATGTTCAGTTAACATCCCAACTATGACAACATTTGCATGGAAACCTGCACCTTTTGAGGAAAATACCTTAACCGCAAGAATGGACCAGAAGTCCATTGTCAAGGCTGGACCATCAGAAAGATCCTTTCATATCGAAGCTGAATTATTTTGACATGTGTGAGCCTATCATTATATGTCATGTGAATAGAACATATAGAAGGTGGAATCCCTAAAGCATTCACTCAGGCAATTATTTAAGACCAAGAGCTTTGCAATTAAAGTTTTAAAAGTATTGTTGCACCATGCTGGGCATTTGATAAATGTGTCCAATTTTCTGTTTAAAATAAGAACAAAAATAGTTTGAATTGGAAATATTTACCTAATGGTTGAGAAACATAGAAATGGATAGTTGGTGTGTAGCCCTTGTTTTATTGGAAATAATTTTTAAGGTTCATAAGGACAAAATTGGCAGTGTTTTAAAATATATCGCTTTCTTTATTCTCAAAAGATTGTTTTCTTCTCCTATATTTCCTTGATAAATATCATACCTCTCCCTTGTGTAATAAACATGAGACCAGTGTCAGGTACTTTGGCATCCTCATGGAAACCCTGAATTAGCTTAGCAGTTGTGGTCATGCCACCAGCACTGATAGATTTCCATAATCATTTTGTGAATGGTAACTGCCAGTTCAAACTTGCAAAGGGAATGCAAGCGGACACCAGGGAAGGAACCTCTGGCCAGTTGCAATTTTTAAATTCCTAAATATAGGTATCCTCCTCTGTCTTGAGAAACTTGAGTGAAACTCACCACGCTGAGAGAGCAAGTGGAAAATTATACTCTTGTAAGGAAAACTCTAAGTTCAGTGATTAATCATTTAAAATAAGCAAAATGTTATGGAGCACCAGTAAGAAATCTCAAATTAGCATTTTGTTTCAATTATGGTTCATAATCGAGACTCTGAGTTATTTACAAACTTATGATTCTTTCCCTTGATTTTGGAATAATTGAGAGCACTGTAGACTTGATTCACTGCCCCCATTAGGCCCCATACTCTACTTTGAAAGAGCCGAGCCCTGTCTCCACGGAGAATTCCCCAATCTGTGTATCATTGGCAGTGCTCTAATCCCATGTAATTGTATTAGTCTCAATAGCAGATTAGCTGTAAGTGCCCACCCCCAGCCCCCAAAAGGAAGCTGTCAGCTCTGCTATTGTTTTCCACTTAATGTGATTCCAGGCAGCAAAGAAGAAAGGCAGCCAGAGCTGTCCGTTTCACATTACAAACCGCAATTTCTAAACCAATTAAGGAAAAGGGATTTACAGTCCTCAGGATTAGAGACTCTGTTTATATTATCCTATATTTCTTCTCATAATACCCTCCATTTTACGTCTCCTAACAGCCATCTCTCTGTATCTCTGGAATGCTCCCTTCCCCTTTCCCTATTTACTCTCTAGGTTTGCTACAGGAGTGCAGTCATTGAGCTGGCTAATTCTTGCTGATTGTTTTAATTATGTTTCAGAATCCTCATGCCTTTGCTGTCAGAACTCAGTAACAAAAATGCTGGGGCTCAGCCCAAGCCTGATAGTCCAGCAGACCTTGATAAAGTGGTACATTTCTGTGCAAGCGATCCTTTCAATTAATTGAATAAAAACGTCCTGCAGGATATTCATCAGAGAAATAAAGCTGAGTTCTCAGAAGCAAATTGGTCAGTATCCTGATATTGTGGCAAAAAGTGCCATTTTTTCTTTTCTTTCTCTTTTTTTTTTTAAGAATTATGTCCATGCTGGTAAGTGAAATGGGGTTTCATTGAAGCAAGGGTAGATGTTCTTTAGGAAAAAGCTCCAGATCAATTTTAAAGAAATTGTGCCCTGATCTGAGTGTGGGTCTGGGGCCTCTCTCTTTTCCTTTTCTAAGGGAAGCTCATGCCTCAAGAAGTCCAACTGACTTTCTCCTACCAAAGTATATGTATAATTTTTCCCTTGGCTGGTGCTGCAACAATGAAAACCTCACTCGATGGGTTTCTATTAGAACCAAATGGGTTTGAAGAAGCATTTTTACTCTTAATGGAGTTTTTCTATTGAATTCCATTTTTCAGAATTTTATTTTAGTTTCAGTTGAATATTTAAACAGGTTTAAAATTTAAATATCTGTGCTGAACAAGTCCAATATATATATTTTAAATTGCTGTAATACTTCACTGGGTTTCATTTTTAACCCAATACAATATGCATAATCCATTAGGTTAGCATTACATAAGTTGGGCATGCTCAGACACCAGGCTAAGGCACCCTTTTACACAGTTGTCACACCATTGCCATGGTCTGTCTTATCAAATTATTTTTATAACAGCTTTGTTACGAACAAAGCATAAAGAGGATTCTAAAATTCTACCCAGGGCTCATTATCGTAGGAATACTCATTCTGATTAACGAAATTTTTGTTTAAGGTTGTCCTTAAACTAAATTATCATATTCCAGTCTTTTAGCATCATCAGGGAAGAAAAGCTAGGTCTCCTTTGGGAGAATTGGATTTCTACACCTACTGGTTTTATAGGTTCTGGTTGTGATCCTGACTTTTCCTGGGGTAATTTTGGCCCTTAGAAATGATCAAATATCTGAGTGTTCTAGGCACTGTGGGCATAAAGGAGACCAAAGGCATAAAGGAGACCACGCTCTCAGGATGCCACAGTCCATTGAAGAGGCCAGATATATATGCAAATTTCAAAAAGGCACAAAGGAATTTGGAAGATGGTAGTATAGCGGACTCAAGTCCAGAGTGGACTTAGCCTGTGTGAGTTTGGATCTCAGCTCTAGTACTTATCTGTACTGTGACTTTGGGAAGGTTATTTAACCTCAACTTTAATTTCTCCATCTATAAAATGGGAATATTAATTGTACTTATATTCTAAGACTGTAAATATTAAATGGTCCAGCACATGGAAAGAGCTTGATACCTATTATTATTGGAGCTGGTGGAATATATGGAAACAGAAAATATTTCCAAATAAAGGCATAACTCATGGCTAAATGTGCAGCCAATAATAATGTAAGTGAAGGCTGTGAAGTGGACTTGAAGGTGGGGATAGAGTTTCAATAAGCAGGGAGAGGAGGGGAGAGTTTTTGCCCTGATGCTTGGAGATAAACTCTGGCAACCTTTCCCTTCAGTATGAAACTGAGTCCAGGGGAGAGATTGCAGGGCAGCCTTCTGTCCAAGATGATCGAAACTGGCACATACAAGGAGGAACAGCTGTGGCTTTTTACTCCTTCACAATATTTAAACAGAAGACTCAGTGTACGTTAAGAGAGCTTTCTAAAAACAACCCCTGCTCCATCCATCCAGCACAAAACCCACACTCACAATTCATTCGCTAGGCTTATAAGGTTCTTGGAGTATAGCAAATTGGAGAAATTGCTGTTTACCCTGAAAGCTTGTACCATACACTATTTGTAGCTTCTGTTGCCTTGGTACATGTCTGCCAGCACGCCCAGACTTAAATCCCTGTGTGATACCCTTTAACTCTTTGCTAGGAGGCAAAATCAATCCCACTAAGTGGGAGGAAAGGAGAAAAGGAAGGGGCTGCGGAGACTTGAGGGAGGCGTACCGCATCCATCTATAGATGTGAACATATTCCAGTCACAGGTGGGAGAAACCAGTCGTGTTAACTAGCAACAATTTCTAAAGCCTTTCCTGTGCTGACATTTCTAAAGAGTTTCTGGTCAATGGTAGAGAAAAAGCATTTCTGGAAAGTCGGGCTGATAGTCTTGGAAAAGGCTGGAAAAGCAAAGTAAGTGTATTTTGGACCTATGCCGAATGCGCTGTTCCTACACGAACACCTGCAGTCTACACAACTGTGCTTACAGGAGGGTACCACTGAAGTCATATTCTCTGTCTGTCTGTCTCTCTCATTCTCTCTCCCCCTTAGAGAGGTTCCACTGATTTATACTTCAGAGAGCTGGGAGCTTTCTGCTTTCTAATGTGCTTTCTTGTATTAGCTGTAGGTGTTTAACTGGCTGTAAGGACAGTGAGACATTTTGATGTATGTAAATTATGTTCATACTTTGGTCCTAATAATTATTATAAAATTTATAGAGAATAAAACACAGGCAGTCATAAATATAGAACTTTTACTTTGATCATGCAAAGTTATGAGTTCCTTCAGTGATTACTCTTTTATGGGCCTTAAAGTTCACTGCCAATGTGAGGACTTAACAGATTTCCTCGTTCTGTCCAAATCTCCTTAAACAATAGAGGAAAAAACAAAAAACTACCCAGGTTAGTAGTGATAGGAATAACTTACCTGCTGAGTGTATTCATTTAGGCAGGACTAAAATAAATATATTTTTCACAAAACAGTGATAGGATTATAATTGGAGATGATGGGGATAGTGGAAAGCACTTGAATTTAGAGTCAGCAAATCTGGGTCTTAGTCTTGGCTCTGGACTAGCTCGCTGACTGGCCTTAGGCCTTAGGTATGTCATTAATCCTCCTTGAGCCTCAGTTTCTTCAACAATAAAATGGGGACATTGACTTTAAAAAGTCAAAGGAGTCATTCCAGTTTCACTATTCTATAAAACATTGTAATATACTTTCAATTGTTCTAGATGTGTACATGAATAAATAAAATTTGCCATGTTGGAAAGTTCAAAATTGCACAGAATTTTAGGTATTTATGGGGAAGAACACACCTGAGTTGAGAAAAACCTGAAATACCCCACATGAATGAGTAGCCATGTAGGACTAAGTCACTTGATTCCTTAGGACCAGATCCTGATCAGTTAGCTGAGGTTAATAACACCAACTTTATCAAGCAGCATCCCATCAAGCAGCAAGTGACGGGAAAGCTATGAGTGTACTTTGGAAAATCAAAGCACTATGCAGTAAAGTTGTGCTATTATTGCTATTGTTTCTGTTATGTCTTTCAAGAGTGATATTGTCACACGTACAGGCATCTTTTAATGGTTTGTAGTCTTGCCACACTATCTAGCATAATGCTAAGCACATCACATGTCCTTAACAATTAATTGTTGAATCAAGTGAGTATTAAACAGAGATTAAGTTTTCATGACTGATTACTGGTGATTAAGCTTGAAGTTAGAAGGGAAGTAAGGATAGAGGGCTAAGAACAAGGGCCATAGGTGTTTCCCAACTCTCTGAGGAGAGTTACAATACACATGGAAATTTAGAAGCCTCAAGGAAGTTCTCCAGCAACATAAAAATAACAACTACGTAGAGCTGATTCTATTAACACTGTGTTCCCCTAATTTATTTGTGTTCCAATTTTTTCTTCCACTAACACTTATCAACATATTTGTGGTAGGCTGAATAATGGTTTTCATAGATGACCTACTCCTTATCCCTGGAACCTGTGAATTAGTTATCTTCATGGTAAAAGATAATTTGCAAAGGATATTAAAATGGGAAGATTATCCCAGCTGGACCTGATATAATCACAAAGTTCCTTCTAAAAGACCTGTGGGAGGAGTTAGAATCAGAGAGAAGGCCATGTGGTGATGGAAGCAGAGAAAGAGCTGAAGATGCTGTGCAACTGGCTTTGAAGATGCAGAAAGGGGCATGAATCAAGGAATGCAAATGACCACAGCTCTAGAGCTAGAAAAGGCAAGGAAATGGATTCTTCCTTAGAGCTTCTGGAAGGAACTAGCCCTGCTGATCCCTAACTTCAGTCCAGTGAAACTGATTTCGGACTTTAAGGAAAAATGTATGAGAATAAATCTGTATTGTTTAAAGCCACCAAGTTTGTAGTAATTTATGATAGCTGTCATAAGAAACCAATACAATTTTGTAGCACTACAGTTTTATAGCTCTGGAAGGGTTAAATTAAGTAGTTGATGTTTTAGTTTCCCAGCTGCTAAAACAAATACCATACAATGGAGTTGGCTTCATAAAGGAATTTATTGGCTCATGGATTCAGAGGCTAGAAGTCTTGCTTACTCCCAGGGTCGGTATGTTCTGGCTGGTGGCCAATCCTTGGCGCTTCTGTCACATGGCAGTGCACATGGCAGCATCTTCTCCTTTCTATTCCAGGTTCGGCTGACTTCCAACTCTGGCTGTTCCCGTGGCTTTCTCCATAAGGCTTCCAGTAACAGGATTAAGACCCATCCTGATGGAGTTAGGCCACACCTTAAGTGAAGTAATCTCATCAAAAAATCCTACTTACAATAGAATCACTCCCACAGGAATGGATTACGATTAAAGACATTTTATTTTTCTTCTGGGATACATGGCTCCAAACCACCAAAGCTGGACAGACAATTTCACTCTGTCACTTATTCTGGGTCTTCAGACCAGTTATTTCAATCTTCTGCTGCTAAGATTTCTTGTCTGTAAAACTATTGTTTTCACAGGACATTTATGAGGATTAGAGATCATAAGGTTTTCCTTCTTAAATAATTTCTGCATAGTTCCAGGATGCCTGCATCATTATCACTCTCTATGCCCCACCTCACCCTACACATGAGTCGTTTATACATACATTCACTTCTCTACCATCTCCTTAAACCTCTGAGAAATTATATTTATACAACAAATATTTTCTGAGTCCCTGCTACGTGCCGTGCATACTATGCTGGCAATACAGTTGAGAAAAAACACAAGATTATTGTTCTCATGGAACTCCCCATCACCTTGGAAGACAGACAAATATACAATTACAATTTGGTATGATAAAGGCTATAAAAATAGTAATAGTAGTAGTAGCAGTAGTAACTAATGTTTATTGAGTGCTTACTAAGGAGTTTACATATATTAACTCTAAAGACTTTGCATATACTAACTCATTTAATCCTCACAACCATACACAAAATGAGCACTATTACGATATTCAGTTTGTACATGAGGAAACTGAGGCAGTGGGAGGTTACAAGAATATGCAGTAATATGGTAACATAGAGCTGAAGTCTCAAAAGATGCATCTTCTAGGCTGAGACCTGAGGATGGGGCAGGAGTCAACTAGGTTGAAGAGGTGCAAGACCAGTGAGTGTTCCAGGCTGAGCTGACAGCAGTGGTAGTAGGGTGGGAAAAGGAGAGGAAAGAAGGAGGGAAGGGGAGACAGAGTGTTGTATGGAAGGAGCTGAGAGAAGCCTTTCCTCAGGGTTTCAAGGTTTGTGTGTGGGTATGTGGTTGGGCTGGATGGTGGTCATCATCACTTATTTGCTTCTCTATCTCACATTTCTTGGATAATATGAAGATGAAAAAAGGTGAAGGAATAGTTAATGAAAACAAAACTGATGTTAAACCTAGAACTTCTTCTTATGCGAGAAAGCAAGGCAATATTCAAAGATTAATAAGGTTATGTCTAAAGGACATGTGAGACAGCTTGAAGGAGCTCCCATTGGCAACATCTTAGGACAATTTGAGAAGAAAAAGTAACCATAAATAAAATAAAAATGCATTTGTCTATGATGACACTTGAAATGAGGGGGAAAAATAACATTTGCCATCATTGGGGTTGGCTATTAAATCAACTTCTTAATATGAAAATTGGTAATAAAAGAAGATGGAGTGTGTGTTCAGATATTTTGGTTAAAAAGTTAACGAAGAAAATTTCTTTTTACAGAGAAATGTCAGTTAAAAATGCAAAAGGAACTCTAAAGTGAAAAGATTGCATTTTGCCTCTCCCCAGTGAAATAAGTTAATTCAATCAAAGATTGTTACTGATGCTAAACCCATTAGAAGATAGGTTGATAAGGAACCAAACATTAACATGATGCCAAAGGATTATGCCCCAAATGACCTGATAATTTAAAAAAAACTTTAAAGATGTGATTATCAAAGGCAATGCCTGATCCGTGATTAGATCTTGGTTTAAAAACAATAGATATAAAAATATTTTGGGGAAAAGTGGAGAACACTGAATATGTCATAAGGGTACTACTGTTCATTTTGTTAAGACATGATTATGTTTCAATAATCTCTGTAGGAGGGAGTACTTATTTTGGGGGATACATACAAAAGTAACTAGGGGAAAAGTATCAAACTTCAAATTACTATTTTTAATAATTAGATAAAGTCATATAGATAAAGCAAATGTGTTAATAGAGTGGACTTACTGGTGTTCTGCTGGGGAAATATGGTGATTAGTAAGGGAAGAAATTGTAGTAGTGATGTGGAGAGGGTGGCCACAGTGACTGCTGATGGTCAGGAGAGGGAAGAAGAGATATGGTGTGGGGGTATTTTCAGCATTTGGAGTTGTCCTAGGTGGTGCTGCAGGGATGGATGCTGGATGTTGTGTGTCCTGTTATGGCCCACTGGCTGGACTGGGGGAGAGTGTGGACTACAATGTGGACCACTATCCATGTGCTGCAGTGGTTCTCCAGAATGTATTTACTGGGTGCAGTGGATGTGCCACAATGATGGAAGGGTTTGTTGATGTGGGAGGGGTGGTGTGGGTGGGCTGGGGGTTATATGGGGACCTCATATTTTTTGAAGGTAACATTTAAAAGAAAAAAAAAAAAGAATCAAAATTTTTTTAAAAATTTACGTCATTTAGGTCATGGGTATACAAAAGTGTTCATTGAACTTCTCTTTCTATTTTTCTGTTTCCTATATTTGATCTTTTATATTATAAATGGTATTTGAGTTTTCATGGGGATGATTTTGTTTGTGTGTCAGAGGGTGGTGGCAACTGAAGGTCCGGGGATGGTGTGGTCTAACCAGCCTTCCATGTTATCTAGAAAGTCTGTATTTCTTACAGTAAAATGAAAACAAAATAACTCTTATATAGTTAGTGGACATGTAAATTGGCATAACCTTTCTGGAGGGCAATTTGGTAGTATGTCTCAAAAGCTTTAATATTTCACATACTCTTTGATCCAATATTTCAATTTATATGAATTTACACTAAGGAAATAATGGATAGTGTTTGTTGAGGCATAAATATATTTGTGGTAAGAAACAAATCAACTTAAATAGCTAATAGTAATTAAATTAGCATATATGTCCAAATGGAATAATAATAATGATACAAGCAAAAACGAATGTAATGTTTACTATGTGCCAGGCAGAATTCTAAGCATTATAAATAATTCATTTTATCCACACAGGAACCTTATAAGGATGGCACTTTTACTATTTCCATTTTATAAAGAAATTAAGGTATAGAAGTTAAGTAACTTACCCATGGCCATGCAGCTTCTATAGAGCAGAACTAGGAATTGAACCTAGGAAATCTATGTTCAGAGTCCATACTCTAATCCACAGATGGTACTTCCCTAGGAAGATATTAAAAATTGTGGTGTAGATGATTGTTTAATCTCATGTAAAGATAGTATTAGATATTAATTTTAAAAGTACATTAAATATGCAGTGTGGTCATATATAGCCTTTTGTGTATGTATGTCATAAATATGCATATATATGTGTATGTCTATGACAAACACATATATTTGCATATTGTAGCAGTTTGAGATTATTTAGGAATTCCAAAAAGAGAGATTATGTTTGTAAACTGGTCTGTTCCTCTGGGAGTGATAACCCTTTGATTGTATTAGATTTAGCTGAGATGTCTGATTAAATTATGTTAAGGTTAGGGTTTTGATTCAACCACGTCATTAGAGTGCGACTCAGCATTGAGACCCAGCACCCTTGGTGGGCTGATAGAACAGACTCTCAGACAGAAGTAGACACACAGAGGAACACAGAGGAGTAGAGACAGCTCATTAGGCACCACAGAGGCCCTGGTAAGAGAGATGAGCCTGATAGGGACCATGGAGTCTTAAGAAGAAAGAGGAAAGCTGAACCCTCATAGATGTCACCTGCCATCTTACATCAACACATGGCAACAAACTTTACGTGAGAATATACCTCTTATGGTACCTTGAGTGTGACTCTTCAGGCTTGTAACTGTAATTTGCTACCCTAAATAAATGCTTTTTATAAAAGCCAACAGATTTCTGGTACTTTGCATCAGCATCCCTTATATGTGTACATGTTGAAGGAAATTCCCCAAAACACTTCCTGTGTCCATTTCTGAGTAGTAGAATTAATTAAAGGTTGGTACCTCACCAATTGAAACTTCTGTGTGCATCCCCTAAAACAAGGATGCCTTCTTTTTTTGTCTATCCTGTATTTTATTCATTTTCTGCAATAAATATGAGTTTATTTTCATTTGAAATTTATTAAGACATTTTTGCTGCAAGTTGGAATGAGGCATAAGTAACTCAGGAAACAGGGTAATGAATATGGTGAAGGAAATTAATTCTGGTGGATGAAGGGGAGAAAATATTGAAAAAGAATATTTTGAGGAGTGGGGTAAAATTTGAGTGATGGTGAAAAGGGATTAGTCAGAGAGTCCAAATTTTGGTATATTGTGCACCCAAGGTGGGAACTGAAATAGACAACTTGCAGATCTTTAGCTTAAGTCTATCTGGTCAATCTATTATTTTGTCACTATCTCTATTGACCAATTTAGGATTTATGGTTTGGCTAAATCCCTTTAATAAATCCCAATGCCATGTGAATTGATGAAAAAGAGGACAAGTAAGAATACTGCAGCTATTAAAATAAGCTCATGCTCCCAGATGGGAAAAGTAGAATGACATTTGTATGTAAGCCAGGTAAGAAACCAAGTTAGAAACATTTTCTCACAGCTCAAGATTTGGTAAATGGAGGGAATAAGGGGGCTCAAGTCCCAAGAAACCTCATGGGGTATGTGGGAGGAGGTTGGCCTATCTGGGGGCATTTGAGGTATTATTAGTAATTTCAACTGCCAAGAATTAGATAATCAGAGAAACCTAGCTCTGTAGTGCAAGCCACATATCCCCTTGATGTTCAATTATATTTATTTGTACAGATCAAATCCTAACACAAGGAACTTTAAGGAAGGTACATGATCTTTCCCCAGAATGGAATATAATTGTAATCAATATTGCTTGAAATCTCATTGCTAGTACTTTTAGGTCACTTCCCTGGGGTCAAGAAATGGACATAAAACAAAGCAGAAACCAACTTACCTCAAAGATGAGGTGGTTCATTAAATTTGCCCAAGCATGCAGACTAAGGCATAAATGTGCTCTTGCAGAAGGCAAATCTTGCTTCCCTCTGACATTCCCCTCTTGGTTTTTCATAGTCCCCAGACAATTGGGCCAATTATAATCACTTGTAATTTCTTTAGGAAAATCATTTTTCATTCCTTATTTGTGCTATGCTAGCTGGAGCCACTGTGTCGCATTTCCTTTCCAGGTTGCATTATGTCGCACGATCAGGTGTTAGATGTTTTCATTACTATAGGTCACTAGTACTAGTAAAAGAATAGTGGTTGTACTATCTTAGTTACAAAACCAATAAAGTACTATTACCATGGGCCATTGGTCAGGGCACAGAGATATTTTCATTGGTCTAAATTTTGGGTTTTAGTGGTATTCATAATAATAGTGTTTGTGTTATAATAAAACTCTACAAACTCCTTATGGTAGATTAAAAAGCAGCATTTCTCAATGTAGGAACTAAACTGAAAATACAAATGTGAGACTCTGAAACTTCTATAATACCAAAAATGATTTGTGTGTATGTGAGTTGACTGGAAAAGATAGTTCCCAATAGTCAATGCTTAACAGTATTCAGTATTCCAGAAAATCTAAAGGGAGTTTCATTTATTTAGTCAGTCAATAAATGTATTTAGCACCTGCTATGTGAATGGTATTATTCTAGGGTGTGAGAATACAACAATGAGCCAAAAAAACAAAGTTCTGCACTAGAGCTTAGATTCTAGTCAAAGAGACAGAAAGCAGAAGAGATAAATAAAAATATATATACTATGTCAGAAAGTGATATGTGATAGGGGAAACAGGCCTTGGAAGTGGTTTTTGTTTTTTTTTTGGTGGGGAGGGGGAGTATAATTTATAATAGATTTATGTTTTAAGAATATAAATTTTGAACAAACACCTGAAAAAAATGAAGCAGCTAACTTTGTGACTATTGGTGGGAAGAAAATTCCAGACAGAGGAAATGGCAAGGGTAAACACCCTGAGGTTTGAGCATACTTGGTGTGTTTGAAGACCAGTAAATAGGTCAGTGTGACCAAAGGGGAGGATTGTAGAAAACAAGTCAGATAGTTGCAAGTGGCCAGATTACAAAGGGTATTGTTGGCCATTGTTAGAACTTTGAAAAGCCCCTGGAGGGCTTTGAGCAAAAGAGACATGAAAAATCATAGTAACTTCCAAGTAAAGTTATGGGCAATGCCACACAATAACGTTATAGTTAGTGATAACTATAACTGACCCAAAAACTTACTTTTCTGATTATAGTGTTATCATAATGTATGTAAACATTGTTTTAAGTGATAAAATGTAAATCTTTTATTTGGGAATTTTAGAGAGTATTATATCCTGCTTCTGAGGATGAAAACAACTCTACTCTAAACTATAAACTTTAAAAACTTGTTAAAAATTGGTCAGAGTATTAGATTTCCAGATAACTAATACCAGCTATTTACTAGAGGCCACAGGATGCAAATTAAACATTCCAGAATATATTTATGGCACTGCTTCTTCAAGAACACACCTCATTCTCAAGTTATAAGCAAGCGAGTTGAGCAATAGTGGAGTAGCTTGGTAAAATAAACCTTCTCACATAACAATGATAAAATCTGGAAAACAATAAAAGCCACACTATTTTAAGTCTCAGGGACATGAACAAAAATAAGCAGAAACTGAATGGGAGTCTATCCTTGAAAAAGGAACTATAAAGGATGAACTTTTCAAGCTGGTGGTGATTTGTCTGACTGTATCTCCTGATCTACCTGACACTCAAGGGACAGAAATTATAGGCTTAAAGATTGGTGAATGGCGTAATAACCAAAGAGTTAAGACGAAATTATGGAAGTGAGGGAGCCACAGAAGAGCTGAATGCTAAAATCTACACTGAAAATCTATTCTACCCAAATCCTGAGCTATACACTAAAAGTTATAATTAGGGAGAAATCTAGGCGAGTCCAGTAAACAAAACAAAACAATACAAAATAAAATCAGCATCTAGAAACTAAAAAACAGAACATAGATTTCAGCTGCTGCCCTGCAAAAGGAAAACAGAATTTGGAGTTTGAGTCCAGACAAATTAACTGTCTTCTAGAACAAACTTCATTCTTTAGAGGAACAAACCAGAATCCAGGCTCTCTATAAGCATATCATTCATAATGTCTGCTATTAATAAAAAAGTCACCAGATATGTGATGAAACAGGAATATGTGGCCCATGTAAAAAAAAAAAAGTAGTTATTAGAAATGAAGCTTAAAATGATATGTTGTAATTGGAATACAAAAACTTTAAATCAGATATAATAAATGTGATTGAGACTGTAAAGGGCCTATATATGCAAAATGAATAAACAGAGGAATAGCTCAGAAAATAGAAACTATTAAAAAGCAATCAAAGGAGAATTGCAATAAGTGAAATAAAAATTTTACATGGTGAACTTAAAGGAGGAATGGAAGCAGCAGAAAAAAGACTTGATAAATTTGAAGATGAATCAATAAAAATGATATATTCTAAAGAACACAGAAAAAAATGTGAACAGTCTTAATGACCAGTGGGATAATATCAAGCAGTCTATTATATGTGTAATTTGAGTTCCAGAAGAGGAGAGAAAGAATGGGAATAAAAATTACCTAAAGAAATAATGATTTAAAATGTCCCAAATTTGTTGAAAGACTTCAAGTTAAAGATTCAAGAATCTCAACAAATCCCAAGCAAGAGAGATGCAAAGGAAACCAGACAAAGGTACATTGCAGTCACTGCTAAAAACCAATGATATAGAAACAATCTTGAAAGAAGGCAAAGAAAACTGACACATTACAAACAGGAGAGCAGAGCTAAGTGTATTTTCTAACTTTTCAAGTGAAACAATTGAGATCAGAAGACAATGGCACAACATCATTAAAGCAATGAAAGACAAAAATTTTCAATCCAGAATTCTATATCCAATGAAAATACCATTCAAAAAATGAAAGCTAAAATAAGATATTTTAAGATAAATAAAAACTGAAAGTATTTGTTGCACTACAAGATATGCTGAAGAAAGTTCTCCAGACTGAAAAGAATCTACATGAAGAAATGAAGGTAGCAAGAAATAGAAAGTATGTGGCTAAACATAAAAAGCTCTGTTTTCCTGTTAATTTTTTTCTTTTTTCTCTTAAAAAAAGATACAAATGAGTTGTTATAATTTATAAAACTTATAAAACTATTGTGGGATTTATAACACATGTAGGATTAACACAAATGATAAAAATAGCACAAAGAATGAGGGGTATAAAGTGAATAATGCATATTGTACTCCTTAGGATAGTGTAGCAGTTTGGTATTGTTTATAAATTCCAAAAATGGATAATTGGATTGTATTTGTAAACTGGTCTGTTCCTCTGGGCATATTAAACTATTAGACTCAGAGGTTTCACCTTTACTTTATTAAATCAAGATTAGGGCTTTTATTGAACCACATCATTAAGACATGCAGGGTTGAGTCCCCACCTCCAGCTAGCCTACAGCTGTGGGCTATAAAAAACAGAGGCTCAGTCAAAGACAGGGAAGTAAATAAATGGAGAAGAAGAACACAGAGAGTTTAGTTTTGGACACTGGAGCCCCGGGGAGAGAGACAAGCCATTCACCTGATAGTTTACAGCTGAAAAGACCAGAAAAACCACTGAAAGAAATGAGATCTGGAGAGAGATGAGCCTTATGCCAACCTACAGCTGATATCTGAAGGAGCTGGGACCATGAAGCCTTAGGAAGAGGAGGAAGGATGAACCCTTGCAGAGACTGGTAGCCATCTTGCTCCAACACATGGCAACAGACTTTGGTGAGGGAAGTAACTTATGCTTTATGGCCTTGTGATTGTAAGCTTCTGCCCCAAATAAATACCCTTTATAAAAGCCAACAGATTTCTGGTACTCTGAATCAGCACCTGTTTTGCTGACTAATACAGGTAGCCACTAAAAAACATAATGCAGAGAGAAATAGCTAAGAATCCAGCTGCAAAATCAGAATAAAATGTTAAAATATTTTAATATTCCCCCAAAAGGCAGGAAATGAAAGAATAAGAGGTCTCAGTATACTTCCAAGAATGAAATACTACAGTGTTTATGTTTTCTTACCTCAAGAAATTTAATTTAGAATCCAGTAAAAATTAACTAGAAAAACTGCAAATATTTATAATTTAAGCAATGTTTCCATATAATTCATGGACCAAAGAAGAAATCACAAGGGGAATACAAATAATTTTATCTGAATGATACTAAAAATACAACATATCAAAATTTGTGTGACGGACTTAAGGCAGTGTTTAGAATGATATGTAAGATTTTAAAAGCTTATGTTAAAGAGAAGAGAGATCTAATTTCAATGATTATAAGATGCTAGAAAAAAATGGGTAAGATAAACCCAAGGTAGAATTTTGAAGAAAGTAGAATAAAGAAAACAATAAAGATCAGAAGTCAATAAATTAGAAGGGAGAAAAATAGAGATAAAAATAAAATTTTAAATATAGTTTATAAATATAAAAATGTAAATATCCATATAAAGGTTCTATGAAAATATTAATAAAATTGATAACACTATAAAAAAACTGATTGGGGAGGAAAGAGACAAAAAACACAAATTACCAATATCAGAAATGAAAGACGGTATTATCAGTGCAGATCCTACAGACACCCAAATAATAAGGGAATATGATGTCCAATTTTACTTCCATAAACTCAATAACTGAAATAAAATAGGCAAATTCTTTGAACTATACAACTCATCAAAACCAAAACCAACATCAAATAGAAGATCTGAAGAGCTACATCTATCAAAGAAACTCAATGTTTTATAATATCTCCCTTTAGAGAAGACTGCAGGCCCAGATAATTCCAATGGTAAATTTTATTTAAAATTTTATTAAAAATTTAGGGGAAAAAAAGTAACACAAATCTTACAAAAACTCTTTAAAAAAATAAAGGAAGAGTGAATACTTGCCCACACATTTGATATCCTGATATCAAAATCTGAAAAGGGCAGTACAAGAAAATTATAGGTTAACATTCTTCACGAACATAGACAAAAATACTTAACAAAATGGGAGCAGTAGAATTCAGCAATTCATGTAAAGAATAATTCTTCATCACCTAATGAGATTTATCACAGAATGTAAGGTTGATTTAACACTAGAAATGAATCATTGTAATTCACAATATTAACAGGACTAGGGAGAAAAACTATATGATCATCTAAATTACTGCAGAAAAAGCATATGACAAAATTCAACACACAGTAATAATAAGAAAAAGAATATCTCATTTAGAATAAAAGGGAACTTCTTCAGTCTGACACAGGGTATCTATGAAAATGTACAGCTTATATATGCTTAATGGTGAAAGACTGAATGCTTTCACCATGAAATTGGTAACAAAGTAA
Organism: Dasypus novemcinctus; assembly: GCF_030445035.2. Taxonomy (NCBI): domain Eukaryota; kingdom Metazoa; phylum Chordata; class Mammalia; order Cingulata; family Dasypodidae; genus Dasypus; species Dasypus novemcinctus. The sequence continues at coordinate 40,700,203 of NC_080679.1, forward strand.
GGGTGTTTTCCTGCACACCATTTCTAGTCAACATTGTACTGGATGTCTAGCCAGTACAATAAAAAGAGGGGGAAAAAAGCATACAGATTGGAAAGAATGATATAAAACTCTATCTGTATATGAAATAATCATCTAAGCAGAAAATCCTGAGGACTCTACCAGAAAAAGATATTAGAACTAATAAATCAGTTTAGTATGGTCTGAAGATATAAGGTTATGATGGTCTGAAGCTGTATTTACCCCCAGAAAAGTACATTCTTAAAGTTAACACATTCTTGTAGGTGTTGACCATTGTAAGTAAGATATTTTGGTGTGTAGTATCTTAAATTAAGATGGACCTACATCATTCAGGGGGGTCTTAATATTTTACTGGAGTCCTTTATAAGAGAATGAAATTCAGAGGAAAAGAAAAAGTCATGGAAGCAAGAAGCTGAAAGCAATGAAACCTAGAAGAGAAGGGAGAGATCAGCAGGTGCTGTCAGGTCCCTTGCCTGAATCGCTGGCAGCAGGTCTTCAGGGAGAAGGTGTCATCTTGATGATGCCTTGATTTGGACATTTTCATGGCCTCAGAACTGTAAGCTTGTAAGCTGATAAATTCCCATTGCAAAAGCCAACACATTTCATGGTACCTGCAGGTTAGCAAACTAGAACAAAGATTAGTATAGAAAAATCAATAGTGTTTCTATGTACTGGCAACAAACAATTGGGCTTTTACATTTTAAAATAATTTGTCTTATAATATCAGAAAGCATATAGTACTAAGAATACACATAACAAAAATTGAGCAAAACCTTTATACTGAAAACTATTAAACATTTTTGAGAGAAATTAAAGACCTAAGTAAATAAATAGATACACCAAATTATAGATTAGAAGACTCAGTGTTGTTAAAATGCCAATTCTCCTCAAATTAATCTATAGATTTGATACAAATCCAAATAATGATCTTAGGAAGTTTTTTAAAAAATAGAAATTTAAAAGCTGATTCCAAAATTTATATGGAAATGGAAATGGCTAAGAATATATGACTTTGAAAAGAATAATAAATCTCAAGTACTTACATATACTATCTGCCTTCAAGACTCACTCCGAAGTTACAGTAATCAATACAATGAAGTACAGATGAAAAGATCAATAAAATGGAATAAAGTCCAAAAATAGACCCATACCTGCACAGTCAATTGATTTTTGACAAAGGTGCCAAAGCAATTTTAGGGGGGAAGAGGAAAATGTTATCAACCAATGGTGCTGAAACAATCGGATGCCCACAAAACTGAACCTCAATCCCTACCTAATGCTCTACCAAAAGAAAACAAAACAAAAATAGGTGGATGATAGACCTAAACAGGAAAGCTAAAATTACAGCTTCTAGAATAAAACTTTTAGAGGAAAACAGAAGAGAACTAAACATTTCTTTAAAGGACAGAGAAAGCAATAGCCATAAATTTTTTTAAAAAATGATGTTAGACATTATGAAAATTTAAAACTTCTGCTTACCAAAAGATAATGTTAAGGCAATGAATTGATAATTCACATCTGGGCAGAAAATATTCACAAAACATTTATTTGACAAAGGACTTGCATCCAGAATATATCATGAACTTTAATAACTCAATAATAATAAGAAGAACCCAATTTAACATGGGCAAAAAAACATTCACTTCACTTCACAAAGATAATCAAATGATCAATAAGCAGGTGAAAAATATTTATCATCATTAGGCATCTTGGAAATGCAAATTCAAACCACAGTGAGATATCATTACATACTCATCATAATGGCTGAATCTACTCTGCCTGTTCTCTATAAATGTAAAAACAAAGCCTAGATGACAGTCCATCTGTTTACAATATGGTTTACTGACTGTTGAGACCTACTGCTCAGAGAAAAAATGCCTTTCAAAATATGATTGTTCATTAACAATGCCCTAGTCACCCAAGAGCACTGATGGAGATGTACAATGAGATGAATGTTGATTTCATGACTGCTAACATAATATCCACTCTGCAGCCCATGGATCAAGGAGTCATTTCATCTTTAAAGTTTTCTTATTTCAGGAATACACTTTGTAAGGCTGTAGCTGCCATCGATAGTGATTTCTCCAATGAATCTACACAAAGTAAATTGAAAACTGTCTGGAAAGAATTCAACATTCTAGATGCCATTAAGAACATTCATGCATCATGGGAAGAGGTCATAATATCAAGATTATCAGGAATTTGGAAGATGTTGATTCCAACTCTCATGGATAACTTTAAGGGAGGAAGTAAATGCAGTGGAGGAAGTAATTGCAGATGTGGTGGAAATAACAAGAGAATTAGAATTAAAGATGGAGTCCAGCTCTCTCTGCCTAGAGGAGCCCACATCAAGTCTTGGTGTGTATTTCCACCTTTCCCTCCCATTTCTCAGCAAGCTCTCTTCTTTCCCCCATTTCCCAATAACTTTTTTTAACTGGCCTAAAAAAAAAAAGATAAGCCTGAAGATGTGACCGAATTGCTGCAATTTCTTGATAAAACATGGAAAGATGGAGATTTGCTTTTTTTGGATGAAGAAAGAAAGTGGTTTCTCAAGATGGAATCTACTCCTGGTGAAGATACCATAAACATTGTTGAAAGGACAACGAAGGATTTAGAATATTACATAAACTTAGTTGATAAAGCAGTGGCAGGGTTTGAGAAGATGGGCTCTAATTTAGAAAGAAAGACTACTGTGGGCAAAATGCTATAAAACAACATCGCATGCTACAGAAAAAAATCTTTCATGAAAGGAAGAGTTAATCGATGCAGCAAATCTCACTCTTGTCTTATTTTAACTAATTGCCACAGCTACCCAAACCTTCATCAACCACTGCCTTGATCAGTCAGCAGCTGTCAACATGTGGCAGGACCCTCCATCCAGAAAAGATTACAACTTGCTGAAGACTCAGATGATGGTCAGCATTTTTAGGCAATAAAGTATTTTAATTACAGCATGTACATTGATTTTTAGATATAATGCTATTGCATAATTAATAGACTAAAGTATGGTGTAAATATTACTTTTATATGTACTGGGAAATCAAAACAACCACCTGGGTCACTTGATTACAATATTCACCTTTACTGTGGTGGTCTGGAAATGAACCCACAATATCTCCGAGATATGCCTGTATACAAAGGTTCAATATTCTATTTATTTTGCATGTGTATGAAATGTTCTCTAGAAAAAAAATGTTTTAAAAAGCAGTTAATCCAATATTATGGCAGAAACACTTAAATCAAGCTGTTATCTTCAGTTTTAGACATTATCTCTATGGATAGTTAAAGTTTCATTTTCAAGTCTCTTTGAAAGGAACATTATCCAAGTTGAATTTTTTACTGATCTTTCCACTAGCATTCCTTCAACGTTGGAGTGCCTCAAGGATGTGGGATGTGCCTGAGAATGGGAAGTTGGTTTTCTGTGATAATGGATAAAACTGTTGCAATTAAGTCATTTAGGGACTTCAACGTGTCTGCTTTCTGAAGTTTCATCTGAAATAAGAGTTTCATCTGAATCCTGAGATATGACTCGCCCCAGCCTTTGCCTTCCTTGAATTTCCTCTGCAGCAGCCCCACCACAACCTGCTCAGCCAAGGGGCAGGGTGTGTTTGTTTTTTTGTTCTTGCACCTGTACAGGCTTCTCTGTTGTTTACCAAAATCCTGTGAGGATAAAAAGGGATTTTTGTTCTGTTTTGTCAAAGCAATTTTTTTTTTTTTACATTCTTATGATTTCCCCTAAGAGCTTTTCTGGGAAAGTTAAGGAATGGGGCGTCTTCTGTTGACATGAGTGTGTAGTTAGCAGCTGGTTCCGAGTTCACCGGACTTTCCTATCTACTGTGCCCACCCAGACCTGATCCTCCTGCAAAGGGGATGCAACATGCAGACATTGCACTTCCATCTTCCCATCTAGTCCTTGCAGTTTGCATAATAACTATGTGCATGGAAGTAGATAAGGGACATATCCAGGCTAATGTGTAACCCACAGACAGTTTGTGGACAAATCGGCTATTGCCAAAACCGTTTCTCTTAAGACTCTGGAGATAGTCAGGAAATAAAATGGAAAGAAAGAAAAAGGAAGGAAAGATGGAAATAAAACTTGATCCATTGGTCTGGCAGAGGAAGTCTTAATTACCTGCAGTCACATTACCAAAGGATTATTCACTCAAATTTACTAGAGCAGAGAGCCACCACCCTCCCAACCCCAATAGAGAGAACAACATTTAGCTTCACTGGGGCCTTTGCCCCTCTCTAAAACTACATGGTCAGATCAGTCTATGGTAGATGAAGGGGGAAAGCTGACAACCAATTCTTTCATTGACACATTCCTAGCAATGCCCAGAAATCCCAGGAAGTGTTATTAACATGTTTAATTCATCTTTTAATTAATCAGTATTTAAGACTCGTGTAATCTTAATTCCCTTTTTTTAAGGTAAAATGTCCTTGAATTTATCCCTTTCCATTTGCTCCTCCCCCTTCCCCATTAAAATCCTAAATATTTTAGTTTAAAAAAAGTTTCTTTTCAAAGATGGTTGAGGGAATCAGGGAAGGAAAGGATGTAGGAGGAGGATGTAGACACCAGAAAGAGCAAAGAAAATAGTTTAAAACCAGATCGAAAACGGCCTATCTTCCTTTCTCGCCCCCCCCCCCACCAGCCTGCCAGCTAAACCTTTTCCTGATTACAGTAAACACCTTCTTAACAGATCAAAAGGAATGATTTTCAAGTGAGTTGCTTACTCACAAAATTCATTATGGTAATGCCCCATCATATTTAGCTGAGCCCGCTCCCTCACTGCCTTACTTTGATCTGCTGCTGTGGCCTTGTGTCTGCTGCTGCAGTTAATCTACATTTTGTTGGCGTCAGACTTTTTCAGTAGTTATGCCCGGGTTTGAGGAGCAGCCTAGCAGAATGAGAAGATCCAGGCTGGCAATAGATTTTTTTTCTTCATTATTTTTAAAAATATGTTTTTAAATGTCAGTAACAACACATGCTCAATATTTAGCTCGTCCTTCCCACTCCCACCCCAATGAATTCAGCCCTTTTACTACCTTCTGCAAAATTCCCCCCATAGTGAGTCTCTTTTATACTGTAGCTCTCATGTCTGCAATGCAGGTTTCTAGCAGAGAACTATTTATTATTAATGATATAACAATTTATGGCATGCCAGCCTCCTAAACCTCAAAGAGTCTTACAGATGCATAATGAGGAGCACCAGGGCATCTGACGGAGCACTAAACGGTGCCACCCTGACCTGAAAGAAGCCACCTCCAAAAAGAGGCTCTTCTGGCTCTGCATGCTCCCCCAGGACTACTTGTGCTGGCATCATTGCAGTGGTGGAGACTGCAGAGAAGTGACTGGGGCTCTCTAATTGCAATGATATAACTTGACCTTTGGGAAGGCAGAGAGTTTTGATCTGATTTGTGCAAATGACTTACCTGGGGGTATCTCTCTGTTGTTCAGCGTCCTGCTCAATAAAGCTGATGGAAAATAACCTGTTTCTTTTTACCTTCTGCCTACATCCCCCCAAGTCACAAATTACCCAACTCAGCCACCTCGATGCCTTTTTCTCAATTTTCATTCTCCTTGATCTCTCTGCAACACTCAGAACTGCTGACCACCCTCTTCTCAAAAGCCTTAAAACTTTCTCCTCTCCTGGCTTCTATACTGCTAGACTCTCCTCTCCTGGCCCACTCCGTTATTCCAAGCATAGTCTGTCCATTTTCTGGTCCCTCTTTCCTATTCCTCCATGATCTTGTCCAGTATTCTCACCTCTGTTGATAATAAGAGTGATGATGAGCAAGCAAGTACCCCTGTGTGTACTGTGCTTTCAAAGTCCAGTGTTTCCACACTGTCTCCTTGTACCTCACTGCAACCCCACCAGTCAGGTGGCACACCTCATCAAACTTCATCGCTATCACTTACTTAACGTTTTGCTTATCTGGACTGCATTCTGTAAGGTTAGGGACATCTCTGTTTTAGCTCATTTACTTCAGCTCACATGGCACTTAGTAGGTGTTGAATGAATGGATGAGTGTTATTAGTCATATTTTACAAGTGACACTGATGCTGAAAGAGGTTTTCCCACAGTCACAAAGTATAGGAATGTCAAATATTGACTACATCTTCTGACTCGAGTCCATTCTTTTTATTTCACTTAGTTACAAAATACAGTGAAACCTGTGTTTTTCATTGTCACACTCCATAACTGAGAGCCAGTCCTCATAATCCTCATAAATTCATGGGAGGGGACCTATCAAGTTTACTTACCACTGGTTCCCGGATTTAACTGATAGATCACAAGAGTCTCTTAAAGTATTTGACAGTAATGCAGTTTTCTGGACCCCACCCAACTCCTACTGCATAAGAATTTTTAGAGGAAGGGTCTAGGAAGTTGGATGTTTAAACACCTTCTCCTTTTCTGCCATTCTATCCGCATGTGTTTTCTTAGGTTGCTAAACCTGGCTTCAATTTCAAAGGAGGAGAGAGAAGCCAAGGGACCCAAACGGACTCCACTTTGGAGGACAGACCCAACTCTACATTTGTAGGTGATTCTCATCAACAGGGAAATTTAGGAAACACAATTCTGAAACACTGGTTCCTAAAATGTAGTCTTGGAACCATCAGCATCTCCTGGAACTTGCTAGAAATGCACATTTTCAAGCACGGACCCAGATTTATTGACTTGGAAACAATGAAGATGAGAAACGATAGAGCAGGAGTTCTTAACCACTTTTATTCCACGGACCCCTTTGCCAGCCAGGTGAATACCATGGACCCCTTACTAAGTCCACACTATAATGTGTATTGTTTAATAAATATATCACACCCACATCAACACATCCCCAAAAGAATAATGTTTTTTTGAATTTCAATTCCAGCTCATGGACCTCTGGTTAAGAACCCCTGCAATAGAGTATGCTTCAAGCCCTGCAGGTGATTGTGATGCATACTAAAATTTGAGACCTTCTGCTAGTCAAAGTCATTTTCTTACAATAAACAGGTGAGGAAAGCCTAATTTACAGACGGTTATTCTTATTCAAATTTAACAGTCATCCCCATCAGGAACCTAAATCCCTCCAGATCTTTTTGAAACACAGTTTTTCTTGGTCTGAATCCAGTTCTTCATAGATGTGGCCTTTATATCTCTTCATAAATCATATAGTTCAGGTTAATATCTCTTCAAAGGTATTTTTAATACTTTATTATATTGGTGCTTTTCACAGAAATTTCTATGCCACACCATAATATCCAATGAATCAGGGACCCTAAAGGTCTTTCTAGTCTTTTTGGCCACCATTTTAAACAAATATTGCTCAGGGCAGGGTCTGTACAAAGAGCTCAATAAATATTTGTTAAATTAAAAAAAGAAAAGAGCAAACTCTGGGTATAGTCACGGTGTCTGGCCAGAGGTGGTCAGTGGAAGAGGGATTCTCAGGGGTTATACTCTCTCCAGGCCAACATTGCTGGCTGGCTCAGCCCTCCTTATTGTCTACCATCTCACTTCAGGCATTTTGCTCTAGCCTGTGTCATTGGTCTTACCTCCTTTCTGCTGCCCAGAATTTAAGACACTTCTATTATTACCTTCCATTTCATTTAGGTTTGCTTATTTCTTCAACTTGCTCAGATTTCTGATCTGTCTCCCAAGGGGCTGGTACCCTCATTCTCTCCAGTTTACTGTCACCTACAGGTGAGAAGAGTTGGTTCTCTCATCCTTTAACTCTATTTCAAAGTAGAGTCCCTTGGGTCCATCACTTTCCATCTCCCACTTTGGAGATGAAATTAAGTTCAGCAGATTTAGATGGATAGAATAGCAGAGAAGGAGAAACAAAATTCATACTAAATTAAATCACATGCATGGGGTAGTCTGTTATTAACATGCATTAAGCACTTGGCTATGCTAAGTACTTAATTCATGTCAGTAACTATAATAATAAGACATGTCTTGAGGAAACGGCATTGTGTTTATGTCCTCCCTGCCTGGGTAGCTTTTTAACACGGTTATTTGGATATCTGGACTCAGGCCAGTTGGTACCCTGTCTGGTGTTTGCTAAAAAGTGACAGCAGCTGCTACAGTCCATGAACCCCTTGTAATGCTGCCCAGTACCCAGCAGGGAGATGTGATTGTCCAGCAAATACATTTAAGAAAAGGACTAAAAATGGAGTTTCCCAGGCAGCATTTGAAAAGTTAATCCTTCTATTTTTAACAACAAAAGAAAATGAAGAAAAATGTAGTTCACTGTGACAATCAGTTGAGGTGGAAAATATTCCATAACTTATAACATTTCTACAGCATGTTTTCCTATAAAATTTTATACAAATTGAATCTTCATTTTTATGTCAGAGAATCTTCCTACCTCATAACTGCATGGCTATTAAGCATGTGCTTAGTTAGTTGGAAGACTGTTAAAGAAAATGATTATGGATGGGTTAGAACCTTCCATTGAAAGGGACAACGTTGGGGCAGAAGATGAAATGAGAAGAGCACTACTCTTGGCATTGGGACTTGGGGTTTGACTATTGCCTCCAAAAATTACTAGTTATTAATATTAGATGAGTCTCAAATCTAAGTTGCAGTTGCTTCATGCATAAAATGGGAATTGAGAGCCCTCCTCTAATACTGGCATATAAAAACCTGTGCTATCTTTTACAATAATAGTTCTGCTGCATAGTAAACAACCCCAAAATATTAGTGGGTTACCACAAAAAGCATTTATTTCTCTCTTCTAGATTTTTGGATCAGCTATGGCTTGGCTGGGTTTGGGTTTGAGTGTGCTAAGTGTCTCTCATTCGGGGATCCAGGCTGAAGGAGTAACGCCGTAGAGCTTATGCTCTCCTCTGGCCGTTGACTGCAGTGCAGCAGAGCACGTGGGCCTTCACCGCAGCTGTTAAAGCCTGGGCTTAAAAGTGACACAACTCACTTCAGCCCACATTCACTGGTCAAAGCAAGTCACATGGCCAAGTCCTAAGTCAATGGGGCAAGGAAGCCATGGCATGGGTGACAAAGAGGGAAGAATTGTGAATAATTATAATATAATAACGTAGATGGAGTTGTCCTGAAAACCAGGGATGATTTTAAATGAAGGGATAATAAGGATAATTACTTTGACTTTGGGTTTTGTTTTTCTTACTGTATTAGTCAGCCAAAGGGGTGCTGATGCAAAACACCAGAAATCAGTTGGCTTTTATAAAGAGTTTTATTTTGGGATAGAATCTTACAGTTACCAGGCCATAAAACATAAATTACTTCCCTTATCAAAATCCATTGTCATGTGTTGGGTCAAGATGGCTACCAACATCTGTGAGGATTCAGGCTTCCTGGGTTCCTCTCTTCCCAGGGCTCATTTCTCTCTGGGCTCAGTGCCTCTGTTTTCTCCACAAGGTCAGCTGTAGACTTTGAAACTCTCTAGGCTTTGCCGTGCTCCACAAGGCCAGCTGTAGACTATCAGGTGACCAACTCTGTCTCTCTCCCCAGGCTTGATTCTCTCTGGGCGCAGCTGCTCTCTTCCCCTATGTGCTTACTTGCAACTCAGAACTCCAGCTTAAAACTCCCAACTCTGTCCTTTGCCATGTCTTTTCTCTGTGAGTCACCACCCACCAAGGGGTAAGGACTCAACACCCTACTGAGGTGGCCCACTCTAAGCCCTAATCATAATGTGAGCAAATAAGAGTGATACCTGTGACAGACCAGTTTACAAACATAATCCAATAGCTATTTTTGGAATTCATGAACAATGCCAAACTGCTACGTTTACCTAGGGCTGCCATAACAAATCACCACAAACTGGTTGGCCTAAAACAAATTTAAATTTAACAAGAAATTAAATTTAAATTTAGAAATTTAAGCTCTTAAAGTTCTGAAGACCAAAGTTGTGAAATTAAGGTATTGGCAGGGCTGTGCTTCCTCCAAAGCCTTTAGATGGGTACCTTCCCTTGTCTCTTCTGGCTTTGCATAGCTCCAGGCATTTGTTGACCAGTGGCAGCAAACTCTAACCTCTGCGTTACCTTCATGTGGCTGTCTTCTCTCTATGTCTATGTGCACATATCCCTCTTCTTCTACGGATACTGAGGGAAGGCCCGACAGTGCAGCCGTCCAAGCCATGAGACTTGCGCTACAAGACACGGGACTATGAGTAAACTCTAGCCCCCACATGCCCTTGAGTAAACTCAGGGATAGTCTTCAAAGCACTGAGTCACGGAGCGAGGACAGTGCGCATGCGCCGTGCGGCCATTTCCTCTCCTTCCACCATTTTGTCTAGTAACTCTATAGTTACCAAATATAGACATATTGCTGTCCCAACCAATCAGATAATGTTTCCAGGTTCACCCTATATAACTCCCGTCCACTGCCCCTTCCCTGGACTCGCTCACAGATCGCGCATAAGCCCACGTGCCCTGGCTCCCCCGCTTCTGCCAATAAAGCTGTCTACTTCTCCTGGCCAGTGGCTTGTGTGAGTTTGTAGCGCAGTCCCCCTTCGCTGACTAGCAGCCCCGGCCAGCAGTCCCCAGCGCATGGCTGGTGAGGTGTGTCGACAGCCCACGGCTCGCCAAGGCGGTACAAGGAAGGCTTTCAGCAGCCACCAAGGCGGCGGAGAAAGCGAAACCAACATCCGTGCCGGTGGCATGACTCCCCGCCGACAGGATACTAGTCATATTGATTAGCGTGTACCCTAATCCAGTATGACCCCATCCTAGCCACTTACATCTGCAGTGACCCTAATTCCAGATAAGGTCATATTCACATAGGGTCTGGGCATTAGAACTTGAACATACATTTTGGGGGACACAATTCAACCCATAACAGGTGGTTTACAGCCTGAAATTATCTTGAAAAAGAGATTTGGAGCTTTGTGAAGGAAGGGCACTAAAGCATTTATTTCCTATAAATGTGGCAGTTCTTTGCCATAATCTCAAAGGATTTACTTTAGAGAAGTGCTATCTTCCAGCTAATTAAGCAAGTATCTAATAGCCACACAGTTATGGTTTGGAACATACTGTGATATCAAAATGGTCTGAATGGTGAGCATAGCTTCTTGAATCTTCTCAATTCCTCACCAGAGATGCATTAGAGTTACCTGTTTGTGGAAGGAATTGCCAAATCATGGAATCTCAAAGTAGAGGGTTTACCAAGCATCTCGTATGCCAAACCATATCATATGAAAAGTCAGCATGACTTTCTTACATAGCTGGAAAAATTGCCTTTAACCACCCATGTCACTTGGATCAAACAATTCTACAATAGGTCAAACAATGATTAGTCAGCCCACCAGCACAGTTGTGCTGCTCCTGCAGACCCTAGCCAGAGTGAGGGGATGTGTGATCAGCCATCTCCTGTGTGGCCAGGCCCAGGAGGGATGGGTCATAGAGAGTCTGGCTTGGGCTTAGCACCCACTCCTTGTGTACTCCTTAAACTTGCAAGTGCTCACAAATTGGCAGGAATGGTGGTCTCCAGGATCAAAATTGTAAATGAATTTGGCAAACTGGGGGAGTGATTAGAAATAGAAAGGATCTTTTTCTTTTGCTAGCATACTATATAAAACATATAGGAATGCAAAAATCAAATGAAAATTTCATGAGCTATGGCAGACCAAGTACATACAAATGTGATTGTAAAAGACACATAGTCTCCATGGAAAAACAAATGCTTCTTGTGACTGTCCTGGTTGACCATGAGTTCAGGCCACCTAGAAAAGCATCTAGGTCCCAGCCCAGATACAGGATAATAAGCACAGAAAGAATCTACTCTTATGCAGGACAGAGGGAAGAAAGAAAAAGAGAAAGGTTTAAAGAGAGAATTCTTCAGTGTAGGCATCATTTAATAAAATCATTTTTCCTCTAGCATCTGTTATGTTCTTTGCACTATGCGAGGTGTTAAAAACACAAACGTGAGGAACAAGGTCCTCTGCCCATGAGCAATGCACAGTCGAGGCCAAGCCACTCTGGGTGTACAATCCCCGTGTCTCACATACCTATGAAATACTGGAGATAGATATGAAAGCAATAAATACAAAACAAAGTGGTCAGTGTTTGAATAAAATTTCCCAAAGCAATGTCTGTCTTCTCTCTCAGTCATCATTTTCCAAGAGGTAACTTTGAAATTGGTAGAAGGGAGTAGTTAGAGTTAACCCAGCTATTTGGATATTCTTCAGTCTTGATTGGGTCTTAGGCCAAATTGGGTTACTCTGGTTAGTGGATCTAGTGGTCCAAATGTGATTAAAATGGCTAGGAATATCCAGTGGAGAATAATTTTCATAATCAGAGTAATAAGCATAAAACCATCCCTTTTTGACTCTTAGGTAGAGACATTTTCTGTCCTGAACCTTGTGGAAGGTGAATATGACATACTCCTGCCCTGAAGATGCATACGGTCTAGGAGGCTTTTTATGCAGGTATCTTATCTCCCTAACAAGGCGTAACATGCTTTGAGGGCTTGAGCTGTGTAGCAGTTTAATATGGTTATGAATTCCAAAAATAGATATTGGATTATGTTTGTAATCTGGTCTGTACCTGGGCATGATTGAGTTATGATTAAAGCTTTGATTGGGTCACATCATTAGGGTGTTGAGACCCCACCCCTTGGTGGGGACTCACAGATAAAAGACACGGCAAAGGACAGAGTTGAGAGGTTTTTGATGTTGGAGTTTGATGTTGAAGACTTAAGCTGAAGCCCTGGGAAGAGAGGAACCCTAAGCCTGAAAAGAAGCAAGCCCTGGGAAGAGAGGAACACAGGAAGCCTGAACTCTCACAGACGTTGGCAGCCATCTTGCTCCAACACATGAAAATAGACTTTGGTGAGGGAAGTAACTTATACTTTATGGCTGGTATCTGTAAGCTCCTACCCCAAATACATACCCTTTATAAAAACCAACCAATTTCTGGTATTTTGCATCAGCACCCCTTTGACTAATACAGGCTGTGTCTTATTCCTTATTCTACTCCTCTCAGCCTTTAGCAGAGCACCAAGCCTGGAAACAGACTTGACATCAGAGATACATGAATTGAAGGGATTTGGGGTGAGAGGAGAAAAGATGGATCTGAAGAGTCTGAAATTTAGTTCCAATCCTGGTCGATGATCAGTTTACAGAAATATATGCACCTTATTGTAGCTCTCATCCTTACCTTTAGATCAGCTGAAAGCATGACCTGGCCGCCATACCCACTCTAGGGCTGGAAGTGGAGAACAGGCACTGAAATGGTTGCCCTTTACAGCCAGCTTAATCCTCCTGTCATTCCTGTTTATCACTTTGGGCGTGGAGATCAAAAGGGAAGAAAGGGGAGGTAAGAAGACAAGTAGGTCAGTTCAGGAGAAATGGCCTGGCAGGATTTGGCCCTGCTCAGCATCTGTTAAGTTCCTCATTCAAGAGGAGAAAACCAAAATGGTAGAGTAGGGGAAAGCATGAGATTTGGAATCCTACAGAAGTGGATATAAACCCTGACTCAATAATTTACTGGCTGAATGGTCTTTAGCAAAAGAGTTAAGCTTTCTGAACCTCTGTTCCCTTATCTGTAAAATGAGAATAATGATATCTATTTTGCTGAATTGCTATGAGAATTCAATGAGATAATGGATATGGAAGTATTGAGTCCTGGGCCTGGCATATAGTAAAAGACCAGCTAATGCCAGTCCCTCTTCTAACATATAGAGGTGTTCTTCCATCCCCAAATGAAAAAATGGGGAAATTAATCTGATCAAATACAATGTGTTTCATTGGAAGTCTTGCTCTCTAAAGAGTTCAATATTAGTCATTCTGGACTATCTGGGCCCTAACCTACAAAGTCACAAGACAAAAGTGTCAGCAGAAGAAGGATACATGTATATCTAGAAGCCATTTTGAAGAGTACATAAACTAATGCATGGAAATGGTTTCAATACTGTCTGGCTTAGAGGAACAACTAATAAATGTTGTTATTATTACTGTTGTTGTTATCATCAGTAGCAGTAGCAGCAGCAGCAACAGTATTATCATTATTATTGGTTGAATTGGCCACACAAATTTCTTACAAGGAGCTGACAATTGTCTTCTCCTTATGGATGGATCCCAAGCCTTATTATTCAAAGATAGAGGATAGTATCCAGGAAAGAGAACCAGAGAAATGTATGGTTTGGCTCTGAACACCACTGTTTCTGGTACTAGAGTGCTGATCCTCTTTATGGCTACCGGGAAAATTAAACTAATGTGATAGTCATTTGTGGGCCATTTCCCAGGTGCTGGTATTCTGGGAGATTGCACTTACCTCGGAAGGAGGTACTCTGGCCAGCTTCCAGGCTAATGGACAGAAAATCCTAGTCAGTGGTGCAGGTTTAGAATTTAACCCTTTAATCTTTCTGGGGAGGAATCTTTTTTTTTTTTTTTTTTAAGTATTGGGGTAGGAAATCTGTAGAAAGGAGGCAGAGAAAAATACTGGAAATTAAAAAGCATTCTAAGAGGCAATACTTTAAAACATCATTGTTGCTATTTTTAAGATTTATTATTTATTTATTTTTCCCCACCCCTTCATTGTTTTCCTATTTTTGCTGTGTTTGTTCATTGTGCGCTAGTCTTCTCTTTTTAGGAAGCAGTGGAAACCAAGTCCAGGACCTCCTGCGTGGGAAGAAGGCACCTTTACTATTCTTAAACCTATCATTGTTATTTCATTTTCCTATTAATTGAGTCTGGCAATATTCTTGGCTTCCTTTTTGAGGAAGTTTTGGATCACAGAAGGGTTACAACTATGGCAGGGAAGGATCATTGCTGTGGGGTGTCAGTGACAGGGGATCCATAGGAGGAACTTCACCTGGGAATACAAATAAGATATATAAATATGTTCAAATATTCATGTGGCATTGCCACGGTGGGTAGAGATTCACACAACAACAGAAAGAATATTGAATTCCCATCCTGGGGAGCTCTGCCACATTCTCTTAATGGAATAGCAACAATTCCCCAAGTACAGGGTCAATGATAGTCCACTGATGGGCCCTTGATATTGACAACTATGCTTACAAGCCTTTTGCTCTTGAATTTGCTACTTAGCCTAGTATGCAGGGTGCCTAAGAGTTACCTCCTGAGAGCCTCCAAGTTGCTCAAATGTGGTTGGTCTCTAAGCCAAACTCAGCATATAAATGCATTACCTTCCCCCACAGCATGGGACATGACTCCCCAGGACGAGCCTCCCTGGCACTGAGGAATTACCACAACACACTAGCTGGTGATGCAACTGGAAAATGACCTTGAGTAAAAGGGGGGAAAGGTAAAAACAAATGAGTTTGTATGGCTAAGAGACTTCAAAGTGAGTTGGGAGGCAATCAGAGAGGTAACACTTATACACATCTCAACAGGATCTCATAGAGTGCCAAAGTAGATACTACCCAAAATAATGGGGTTCCTGAGGGCTCTGGAGACACCCAGGCCTATAGTCATGGCAGATAGCTCCAGAATTTGGTGCCTTACCAATGGGCCCTACTTTGGAGTTTGTGCACCCTAGTGTGACAGAGTTGGACTCAGATGTGACTTCTCCATGTATGCCTTTTCTGTCCCTTTTATTTGAGCCTATATTTGGTACTGGAGTTGGTAGGTGTATGTCTACATGACTTGAATCTCTGGACTATCCATATGCCAGCTGGGTCCTGAGCCGCAGCGGAGTTGCAACACCTACTCTCCAGTTCACTGGACTCACCCAGGACAACCAACAAAGAGAAGAGGAAAGACAACCACCACACCAAGGAACTGACAGTCTACAACTGTAAGCAAGAGAGTCCTGTACCATCAGCCATATGGCATGGAAGCCCCCTCTCAATTAGAGGTAGAGTAGATATCACCATCCCCAAATCCTCAGGATTGGGGAATAAAATATGGACTAGAGTGGACTAATTATATAAGTATAGACTTATTGTGATTCTAGCAATGGAAGAAATTATATCATTGATGTAGAGACAGTGGCCACTGAAGGTGCTGAAGTCAGGGAAAGGGAAAAAGAGGTATAATATGGGGGCATTTTCAGGGCTTGGAAACAACCTGAATGACATTGCAATGACAGATATAGGCCATTATATATCCTGCCATAACCTACAGAATTGAGTGGGAGAGCGTGTAAACTACAATGCAAACTATAATCCACACTTAGTGGCAATGCTCCAAAATGTGTTCAACAATTGCAATAAATGCACTAATCTAATGAAAGAAGTTATTAATGTGGGGAAAAGTGGGAAGTTTAGGGAGTAGGGCATAAGGGAATCCGTTATATTTTTTATGAAACATTTTATATAACTTAGGTATCTTTTAAAAATAAATAAAAAACATATTTAAAAACAAAAACTTAGGTATCTTTTAAAAATAAATAAAAAACATATTTAAAAACAAAAAAAACCCACTATTGTTGCTATTTCACTTCTATGACTCTGGGTCTTTCACCAATATGTGATCAGTGTGTATAATCCCGATTTCCTACATGGGCATGAAATGTGAGAGAACACCATTACAAGACTCAGAACTGTAGAGGGTAGATTTCCCACTACATCTTTTATTGCTGTTTGAACCAGTATTAGAATTATGCCTCCTGGTAATACATAAGTCCAGCAGCTTTTCACTCTCTGTTTTTTTGGTAGTAATGGCTCAGGATCTCAGATGATTTTCAGGGAATCTGAGCTGGAAAGTAAACCAGCAAGGAAGTAGAGAGAGAGATTATGTTTTTATGACCAGTTCTGCAAAACTGCAGCAAAAATAATGTTGACTGAGATATAATGGCTCAGATTCTCTCACACCAGGGGGATATCAGCCAGGAATGGAAATAATGAATCTGCCTATTGACCTTCCCATCTTACTCATCTCTACCCCTTCCCCACTCCTCACAGCAGAGGTGTGTCTGGAGCTAAATTTTGGACAATTAAAATGTTTTACCTGGCCACCTAAGCTTCCTTGAGATAAGAACTTGAAACCAGAGCCTCCTCTATGGGGCTCAAGTGGGAATAAAGGACTCAGCCAGGGACACAAATTCAAAATATATGTCATCATGTGAGACCACAGAGCAGCTGAAAATTCATGTTGGACATCAGAAGGTTGATAGCTCTGGTAAATAGAATGGAGTTCTCAGAATTCTAAAGAAGTCACCCCATTTTCGGAGAGCATCATTCTGAACCCCAGAATTTTGCATGGAAGGTGAATACCTCATCTCTTAGTAGCCACATACTTTTTGTTATGGCATTAGTACTGTCTCAGTGAAGGCCAGGTGGGCAGGCAGGAACTGCGTTCCTGAGGGAAATGGGGCCTGTTGGGATTGTTGCATTTGATTCCACTTTCACCGAAATAAATTTTCCTCTCTGCTTCTTCAGCTATTTGTTCTCTGTCAGTGACTTCACAGGTGGCCTTGGCTCCTAATAGTCGGGTCATCAAAAGATCATGATCAAAGAGAACCCTTAGCACAGACTACGGACCACCTGCCTAGAAAATGCCTTCATCGGCATCCTCCCCTTCAATTTCCAATTTCCAGAATTTCACGTAATATTTCTTCTCTCCGATGCAAGCTCCAGGCATCTGTCTGTGTTATTAGATTTAAGTATCCAGGTCAACAGCATATACTGCCAACCTGCCTCACAGCTGCGGGAGCTGTGGCCAAGACTTTTCTATACTTGATGCTGTCATTTCAGCGCATGTCTCCCTCCTTCCAAAGGCAGTGGCATTAAAGATCATTAGGGGAAGGCAGCTGAGAACATGAAGCAGGGTTTATCAGGAAACCAAAGACTAAATCTCAGCACTCACCGCACCTGGCACGGCTTTCAGCTTGTGTGTGCCTGGAAAGGATGGCTCCTGCTTTAAGGCAGTTGTTCCCCTGTGGCAAGGGCCAGTGGCTGTTAAGATCAGATGTGCTGCGGCCTTAATGCTTTGAATTTACAGAAGTCGGTTTATGAAATGCCCTACAGCTTTATTATGCTCTCCTCCAGGCATGAAATCCTGAAAGGTACAAGGGTGGGGTTGGTATTAGTAGGGTAAAACCTCAAGTAATTGCCAAGCACCGCCTGCAATAAATATCCTCTGATACCAGAAGCAATGTTAGCAGAGGAAGAAATGATAGGGAGGCACACAGAGGCATTTAAGATGTCGGAAGGAGGGGGTTATAAAAATAAATTAGTTAAGCTAGCAACAAATGAGCTGGGAATGTGAAACAGGCATTTAAACTCTCAGGTCATAGGTAGAGAAGGGGAGTGGATTGTTTCAAGTTAGGAGAGGCAGTAACCTAGCACGTAAACAAAAGAGGGGAAATGGCTGAAGGGTGTGGAGAAAAGAGGCCCTTGAAAGGGAGGAGAGACTTGAGAGCCGGGAGGAAGGCCAGAGCCAGACTGTGCCAAGAGGCATCCAACACATTGTGTACAACCCCAAAATCTCCGGGAAAGAGGCTTCCAACAGCTATAACTCTCCCAAACGCCCGGCCTACCCGTCCCAGGGAAGCCTGATGGGAAGAGGTGAGAGGATCCTTTCTGAGCCACTGCGAATAACAAAAGTCACTTGACCTTGCGGCCTGACCTTGCTGACAGGGTCTCCCTGTTCCTCTCCTAGTTTCATTCATAATCTCAAAGGTTTTAAGGACAAACACGGACACACACACCACACAAAAAATAAAAATGAAAAACAACTTGGGGGAGGGGGAAGCTACTCCTACTACCACTGCGGATGTGTAGTAGGTTATTTTTAAGAGATGCTTTTCATGGATTTTCTTAGTTTTTACTGCCCCCCCCCCCCGCCCTTCCTTTTTTTAAAACTGTAGAAGAACCTATAAAATTGTAGTTACGGGTGGTCCTCGGCTGGGTTCGTTTGCTCCGCACAGCAGAATAGACAGACACTCCGAGCTAGGCTAGAAATGAAAAGAGGATTTATTCGCCCGCAGGAGCGGGAAATGTACAATCTCAAATCAGCCTCCACAAACTGCAGAAAGTCTAATAGTTTATACCATCAGGATGCTCAGGGGCAATTAGGGTGGAGCTGGACACAGGTGCCTTCACTAATAAACATTAAGGGGTTGAACATGGTGGGGTGGGTACCAAACCAGGATGAGTTACAAGGTTATAATCCTTATCAGAGATCAAGATTCTGGGATAGAAAAATACAGAGTGGAGGTCAGTCACAGGTGTTCCAGATGGCTATCACACAGGAGTGTGGAGGGATTACACACAGGGGAGAGGCTAAGTTTTTGGTAACCATAAACAGGGATGAGACCAGTATAGAATGACCATCATAATAGCAGGTCTAAGCTAAATGCAGCCAGTTTCAGCAATTTCAGATATTAACCTTTTGCTATTTTTTTATAATGTAAGGGCATTTATATAAATCTTAACCCTTGGTTACAAAGGTTCAGTACAATGCCTCAATATTTAGGTTATGCTGGAGTTTTCTAGCTACAGTGGCTCATTATTTCCCTAGCTGAATTTATTTACTTTTGATAGTACACCAACAGCTATAGATTCTACTATTTATAAGTTTTTCTAAATACATTGGGAAATTTGCCGGAGGGTGTATTTCAGATCTGATCCTTCCCCACCCCTCCCTAAGATTTTGCCGCCTCCTCCTCCCCCTGCTGAGATCTGAGTTTACTTTCTGGAGCTTTCAAGCTCCAATTATAAATGAAAGCTTTAAACGCAGAGGCACGGTTAAGTAACACGTTGACTGAAAGTCATTCACCCTGATCAGTCTATCAGTCATTGTGGCTAAGTGCCTGAAAGAAGATTCTTTTCACTTGGGGGAGGGGTTGTTCAGAGCCTCAGGGTTTAGAACTGAACTCTAGAGGAGTGAGAAGGTGACACAAGTTAGAAAAAATAAAAAAGGTGAAGAAAGAGGAGTGGAGGGTATGCAGATTTTGTAATTTTTGCTCCTTGTCCAGCGAGCAGACAGAGAGAAACCATGATTAGCAGCAATTTAATTCACATACTACAGTTCTACATTGCATTATTCATAAAGCTTTGTGTTTGTTTTCATTTGTTTTGTATTACAAACCAAGTTCATTCATTCAACAAATGCTTGGTGGGTGTCCATGTCTGAGTCATGGCAACAAGGTAGGTCTTCTATTATACTTTTTAATTTTTTTTTACAAATAAGCCTCTTTCTCAGTGATTTTGATAAGAGCAATATTGGGGTTGAATGTAGATGTTTAGATGAGTGCAGACAGAAGATAATGCTCCAGGACAATGTGCGTAGACTCATGGAACTCCAGATTTGTCAAGGACATCAACAATCATTTGTCCTGTTTTCCTATCTGATACATGGCATGATATCTTTGTAACACCCAATTAAATATGCCTTGTTCATTCTCACAGAATGAGGAGGAGCCTTCAATGAGGAGATTACTATATCTTAACACCATTAAGTTCTTTTTATGATAACTCAGATTGTTACAGAATTCTTTCCCACATTGAGCAAAAATTGAACTCTCTATAACTTTCCTTAGTTGGATTCCATTTTTGTCCACAAGAGCTGAAAAACTACCTAGAATGTCTAACAACTTTCCCACATGGCAGCTATTCCCTCACTGGAAGATAATCCTCCAATAATTCCCACCAGCAAGTCTCTTCTCTGGACTTAACATGCTACATTCATTCAAACATTCCCTGTATATCATGGTCTTCAACTCTCTTTGCCAACCTTGGTGATCTACAGTGCTAATGTTCTTCTGAAAGTGTGGTACCTAGACTTGCTCAAAATATTCCAAGAAATGGTCTGACCAGCTTAGCCTAGCATGGGGCTATCAGACCCCTTACTCTTCCTTTATTAATGCAAACTGTGCATTCATTTCTTTGGATGCCACATCACATGTTTGACTTGCACTAAGCCTACAGGAAATCATGGTTCCCACAGTGGTCATTTTCACACATGCTGCCCTTCAGCCACATCTCTGCCATCTGCACAAGTTCACTGATTTTCTGGACCCAAACACAGGCTTTGCTCTTATGGCTATGAAATTTTATGTTGTTAGAATCAGCACATCATGATAGCCTGTTGAGATTGTTTGAGGACTTTCTTTGTCATGGAACACAATAAATATCACTCCTAGTCAATTCATTTTCTGCTCTATCATTTATATCCTTGGACAAGTTACTATGCCTGTTGAATAGGACAGGATTTCAGGAGTGACTATTTTTTTTGTTTGTTTTTAAAGATTAAAAATTTTTTTAAAAATTTCTCTCCCCTTCCCCTCCATTGTCTGCTCTGTGTCCATTCGCTGTGTGTTCTTCTTTGTTTGCTTACATTCTTGTCAGCAGCACCAGGAGCCTGTGTCTCTTTCTGTTGCATCATCTTGTTGTGTCAGCTCTCTGTGTGTAAGGTGCCACTCCTGGGCAGGCTGCACTTTTTTCACATGGAGCAGCTCTCCTTGAGGGGCACACTCCTTGCGCATGGGGCTCCCCTACGTGGGGGATACCCCTGCATGACACGGCATTCCTTGTGTGCATCAGCACTGCGCATGGGCCAGCTCACCATACAGGTCAGGAGGCCCTGGGTCTGAACCCTGGACCTCCTATATGGTAGGTGGATGCTCTATCAGTTGAGTCAAATCTGCTGCCCAGCAGTGACTATTTTTATAAGGAAAGCAAACTATCATTAAAAACAACATAAAACCCTCTTCATACTGGACCTTGACTAGTCCTATCCCAAGCATATGCGTTACCACTTACTTGATGTCAAAGTAATCTCACAAAAACGAGGGCAACTATTTTATCTTGGGAATCCAGTTTATGGTTAACTGTACCTTAACCTAATCATCATAGTGTGTATTGAATTTTTTAAATAGAGATTAGGACTCCTTGAAAAATATTGGTGAAATTGCCCAAGATTTCAAAAAAAGAAAAAAATTGATTCAAATGTTGATTGGAACTTTGATTCCACAGTTATTTTCAGGTGTGACCTCTTTCAAGTTTTAGCCTCCCATATCTAACTAATGGCGAGACATCATACAATTATAAATTTTGTGTTATATTTACTTATGAATGGGACATCTCTCTTACAACACTATAAACTTCTTGAAGGCAGGCATTGCATGCCATTCGTCTTTGCATTGCATGTGGAATCTAATATAGTACTTTAAACAGTGATGTTCAAAAAATGGTTGTTGAATGTTTGAATAACTGAACTGATATGAATGGAGAATAATACTATCAGCTTCAAAGAAGGATTTTAGGACTGTGTAGTGCTTTGAGGTTCTAAGACAAAATCACAATCTCGTAAGTATACATTTTCCTTCTGGATTTAAAGCAAGTGCATGTCCCTCAGCTTCAGGATCTCTGAATGAGAAGTATTTGCCTTTGAAATAGCCCAAGGCTTCTCATTCAATACAACAAACTTTTTTCTTAGTAAATTCTCCCCAGAATCGGTAGGTTTTCCATCTAACCTGCCAGAGACTGTCAGTGTCTCCCAATCTGCAGTAATTATCTTGACAAGGTCAATTAGTATTTTAAAAAATGATAGTCACTTGGCTGCTGATTTCCCTTTTACTCCTGTTTCTCAGCAGAATGCTCCTGGCATCAATTGATGTGGAAGCTGCATTGAGCCAGAGGAAAAAAATGTCTATGTAGATGCCAAAAGAAGGTGTCCTTCAGGCAGAGAAAGAGAAAAAACAGTTTATAGGTGCTCTGGGATGCACAGTAGCTCTAGGCAGATCACTCTGTGGCTATGCAATGTTCTGAGATGTCTGAGACTCATACTGTTTGCAGCTTAAATCCCTGAGAAGGTTTCTCCGGTGCCAAACTAGAAGTGAAGAGCCATGCGAAATCAGTGTTAAATGGGGAAAAAAAATCTTCTGAACACAAAACTTTTAGAAAACCACTACCAAGAAAATAGCTCTCCTACTGACCAGTGTAAAGGATGGAAATTGGATCTAGCTTCTGTCAAACATTAAATCCTTGCCTGGTTTGATTTCATTTTTCCCATATTGCAAAATTCCTAAGGGCTCGCCAAGCTTGTCTATGAAATATGCTGGGCCTTTTGCTGCCTTTTCCTGGGGGCAACTGCTATTTAGACAGTTTTTTAGTAATATTTTATCTTTCATGCTATTTTTTCTTAATAACATCTAGAATAAATTGTGTGGTTTTTAGATCAATGTTTCAGTTGTTGTTAGTGGAACATTTTTCTTTCCTTGGAAGGTTCAAGGTGGTTGCCCTTTGCAACTACTTTTAAGGATATGAATCAAAGATAAGAAGGATTCCTCCGGCCATAAAATTGACCAGTATAAGACAGAGGTGAAAGCTTACGGGTGAGAATTAAAGGGATTGCCAATAAAACTGGATTGTGACAACTTTGTCTTCTTTCCCCTGGAGCCCTTCTCTTAGTGTGTATGTTCTCACCATGTGGAGTCTCCTCTCCTGTAAGCCCACTGAAAGGCAGAACAGGTCCAGAGTGGGCCTAAGGGAAAGGGAATTATCAGGGAATCCCCGTGTCGACCGGGGAGGCCGGCAGTGAGCAGCGTCTGCTCCCAGCACCACAGGAGATCCTGCTTCCTCCTTTCTGGGTTATAAGATCCAAATGACCCATGGACAGGACATAGAACAGTCAGCTTCACCTGCCTCTTGACAAGATGCAGAAGCTAAGCTAAAGGGGCACTGCATGACCACCAGAGCCCTAGATCTTTGTCTCGAGTGTCCTTGAGCCTTTAGTTCCACAGGACTCAGCAGGGATGGGGGATGGGGGTGGCCACAGCAAACAGCTTTTGCAGGATTTGGTCCTGGGACACTAGCCACATAACATGAATAACACATATCATGGACCTTTCAAGAGGAAGATTAAACTTCCTTCAACTCTGAGAAACAGCACAAGGAAAAAATTAGGACCTCAAGGTAACTTTCATTATTGATCTGAAGGCTGACCTGACAAAGAACTGCCTAAAATCTTGTTTGCTGTTGTTTCTCTCCAGGGTCCTGGGATAATTTGTGATTTGAACTTGGAAAGAATCCTAAGTTATTTCCCTCAGATTTATTCTTTCCACATGTGAAACAAAATAATTAAAGCACCTCATCTGCTCTTAGAGCTTGAGTTTTAAAAAATGGCAAGGAATTGCTGATTGAATCCATATTCCTCCACTAATTTAATTTAATGTCAAAAAATTATTTGCTATAATGAACTATGATATTGCATATAAATGGATTTGTGTGAGTGGAGTTTTAATTTATATTTGTTAGTAAATCATCATAAATCTATCATAGTCATCCTTATTATTCAAGATCAGTTCCACAAAACTTGAAGGCAAGAGGTCTCATGCATGTTTTAATTCACTTGAAGGATAATATTTCTGTGCTAGAAATAGGTGGTACAGTACTCAAGTGCCTTTGTGGGGACAACTTGTAATGGTCACTAGGCTAAATTAACACAAATCTTGTAATTATGGCAGTATGGGAGAATTCCAATGAACTTGAGTTTTTAACATGATATTGCCATGTTTATCAAAGGAAAATAATTTGAACATAATAAATTCCATGTGAGTCTGTATCTAACAATCTCCCAACTGAGAATCCTGTCTCTGATATGGACAATTAGCAGTCTTCCGGAAAACTATGATCAACATTCACCATACTATATAAGAAAAGTTTCTTATAAAGTATCCAAAACGTCTCTAAGTTCTTTTTAACCACTCAAGAATATCCTCATATTGCACTGATTAAATTCCCACTTGAAGCTGTGCATATTTTCAACCTTTTATGCTTCCTATAATTGTTCCAGCAAGGGTATCTTTGGAAAAGCCACCACCTGTAACCCTAACCCCTAGATTGCAAGCAGAGACCTTGTCTTTCGTATTTACCTCTGTTCCCCAGAGCCTCACCCAATGGTCTGTAAATTCTCAAAAAATACTTATTTGAATAAAGTACAGTCACTGGTCAATAATCCCAAGGAAACAAAAAAGATCTGAATTATTTGCTTTTTATGTTATTGAATAAAATTTCACCAAAGGGATTGGAAAAAACGTACTCATTGGCCTCTATCTCTGTATCTCTAGGGCCACTCACTGGAAGGAGCTCCTTTGTCAACACCACCCCAGTCTCCCAATACACACACACATTGAGACTGCAATCTGTTTGAAACGGCTGTTGGATACTTATCACCTATAGAATGAAGTCTTAACTCCTCAGTCTGACACACAAAGTTCTTCTCAGCCTGTCCCTTCCTTGAACCCTCTCGCTACACACTTGCACAGCTCACCTCTACAACCCCATTCTCCATTGGGTTCTGACACAGTGTTCCAGCCACTCCATGCATGTCCCCTTCCCAGTTGTGTGTTGGTCCCTTTGTCTGTGATCTTCCATTTTCCCCATAATGCCCTTCCTTAACAGTTCCTTTAATGCCTGAGACATGACCACCAATCCTTCCAGATCGAACTCAGATATCCCCTCCTCAGAAGCTTTTCCAGAATGGCTTCCCTGGGCTTCCTCTATGTGCTTCCTCCCAGAAGGAACCTAATGTGCTTCCTCCCAAGGAAGAGTGCAAGCCCCACCCCTGATGTTAGCTCCGTGGCTGCTGACGCCCCCTCCACCTTGCCCCCGTAGGTGGCAGACGGTGTGGGGTTTAGATGGAAGGTGGGAATCAGCGAGGAACTTCATAGTGACCTCCGCCCATTGCGCCACCTCCGTCCATTGCGTGACCTCCGCCCATTGCGCGACCTCACTAAACCTCAGTTTGCTCTTCTGCGAAACATCCACACCTTCCTCGGCGGGTTGTTAAAAGGATTCAATTATTTTGTATACACAAAATGCCTATGAGGCAATAAATACTTAATCAGTGGTAACTGCTATTATGGTTTGGTAGTTCTGAGCAGATGCTGTTTCATCACCTAGCAAAACAGGGCAATACGCAAACCAAAGCAGCAACAACCTCCTGGCATGTCTTTTGACAAGACAAAAAAACATTTCCTTATATAAAAACAATTTTGCTTAAGTCCAGACGTTATGACCTTTTGAAATGCATTATTGGCAATCTATTTAACACACAAATTTAATTTCTGATCTCCAGACATGATAGAAAGGAAGGCATGCTTATTTCAACTGTAAACATTTGGGGCAGCATAGTATTCAAATAATTTAATCAGTAAGAAAAATAGAAATGCTTACTGAAAAAAACAGCTTTTACTAATACATAAACAATATTTCCATTTGTTAACTATCTGTTCAAACCAAAGTAGATGTTGACTGAACTAACCATTCTCCAAAGAAGCAGGGTTTCTCAGGTAGCCCTTTGCCTTCCTTTCTAATCATGTTTTTCTGCTCTTGGAAAGGAATCATTGTCTTTCCTTTGGGGCCTGAGGCAAAGGTTGTTGACCCCTACTTTTTACTAGGTCTTTACCTCTTTGCTCAGTAAGAGGAAGGTCTGGTGGTCCTATGGTTTTGGGATGTGATAGCAGGCTATTTAGAATCCTCATTACTGTTTTCAATATGTATGGTCTAATCTCCTTATAAATCCCTTTTCCTCTGCTGGGCCTTCATTTTGACTAAGGCATAGAGAGTGGTTTCCCTGGAGTGGTTTTGTGACTCTTCTAGCTCCTCGGTTCTTGCTGGGGAGCTCTCCCCCAAACAGCCACCTCCACATCCAATTCCTTTATTCATATTAAAGTGGTAAACCTTGATCTCCTCAAGCCAGAACAGATAGAAGGCCCTGTGGGGTTTGCTGCACTGTGGAGTTCCCTCAAGGTGGCAGATCTGGAAAGGGTTCACGTGTTGCCGTTAATCCTGAATGTCCTTGGTTTAGGTATCACTTGCTTATTAAGCAGCTGCTTCATCATCTTAACAATATCACCAGTATAGGTACACATCAAAAGCCTACAGTCAGCATACATTGACTCATCAATTCATGTCTAGGGCTTTAGCCTAAACAATAATCAAGGATGTTCTCCAAGATTTAGCTCAGATGGAAGTTAAGGCCAATCATGTCGCGTTTATAGCAACATTGGAAATAAGTGTTCCAGTTGGGAATTAATTAAATTATGGTCCAAGTGAATAAGAGAATACTTTGCAGTTTTTACAGTATTGTAGAGAAGAATTTGTGGCATAAACAATGTTAAATTCAGTGAAAAAAAATAGGCTACAAAATAGTATGAATAAAAAAGCAAGTCGCAGAAGATTGGCTACTTTCAACCTGATGTCATTAGATATATATATATACACATGTATGTATTTGTATACAAATAAATCTCAAGGCAATAATAAAAATAATATTCAAAATAGTGTTTTCCTCCTCTGTGAGGAAAGCTGGACAGTGGGATAGGGGAAGACATAGAGTTAGAAGCAACGGCACTGGTAATATTTCTGTTCTTAAATTGATGGATAGGTTCATAGTTTTACCAGTTGTCACTGACAGGGCCAAATGTGGGATTCCCCAGCAAGAAAAATTTCAGGTCAGTGAAAGGGTACCTTTTTCTACTTTACATAAAACTACTCCCCATTAGCCAAGCCAAGTAGCTACAGGTACTGCAACTCCCCAGAGGGGTCATCTTTTCTAGTTTGATTCCCAAATTGAGAGCACCATTTTGTAATTTCCTTACAGGTCCTCTATGTGTTCAAAAGGGCCCTGTTCATTTGTGTGGGTATATATATATTTATATATATATATAGCCAGTAATTATTCCTCAATGGTGAGATTCTAGTTTTTGTCATTTTTGCTTACTTTTATCTTCATTTCCATTTACCACATACCACTTTTATAATGAAAATATATAGTTTTAAAGATATATAATTTGGGATAAGAAGTTTCCTTTCTCAGAGGGTATTTCATCCAAACATGGACATTTAAATATAACATAAATCCAGACGGTTCCATATCTGACCTAACTTCTTGGTATTTGACTTTGCTATTTCTCTCCTTCCCCCAAACTTCTGACAGAGCTCCTTCATCACTGTGTTTATCCTGCCTCAATTAGGAGACAGCAAATCTTCCCACAGTAGGCACCTATCTTTTGAAGCATTCCATACATCACCCATTTGCACTGCAGACATTTAAGAAAAGCTATTACTCTTAAATGTTTGTCATTATGTTGTGGCTCTGGCCCTGAAAAATGTCAGTGAAGGCAACACAAATCTTGTGCATGGAAAGTTGGCAGTGAAATAGAGGAAGGGACTCACAGGGCTAGGAGAGAACTTTTGAAAAGTTAGTTGCATGGTTAATTTAATCTATATTCTCTGGATTACTCATATGCTTGTTTAAGTATCAAGGGAATGCAGAATCTAATAAGTCTGGTTGTTATTTCCCCAAATAAAAATGGCTTTATTGTTTCTTTTCCTGAATTAAAAAAGTAATATATGTGTGGTTAAAATTTTAATAAAATATAGAAATAAATTGAAAAGAAAGTAAAAATCACCTATAATCTTACCCTTACAGTACATGGCTACTATTAATATTTGGGGATTTATGCTTCCAGAACTCTTTTTGATCATAACTACTATTTATTGAGAACTTTCTATGAGTCACTCACTATGCTAAGCACTTTTATGAATGCTTTCTCTTAAAAGCCTCATAATGACCTTGTGGAGTATTATTATGCATCCACCTAAAGATAAACAAGAATTATCCCCCATCAGAAAACTGAGGTTTTAAGAATTAAGAAATATGCTTGGGGTTGCACAGTTAGTCCAGTGTGGAACCAGGATCAAAAGCATGTGTCTGACTCTAAGTCCATTATGACTATGATAAATTCCCTTTCATATATGAAATATATATATACAGAATATGTATTCATATAAATATATAATTTAATAAAACAAAAATAGAACCATATGTAGTGGACTGAATGGTGGCCCCCCAAAAGATATATCCACTCAGGACCTCAGAATGTGTCCTTTGTAATAAGGGTCTTTGGAGATATAATTAAGGTAAGAACTTTAGAGATCATCCAGGACTAGGGTGGGCCCTAAATCCAATACCGAGTGTCCTTCTCAGGGACAAAAAGGGAGAAGACACAGAGTCCCAGGGAAGAAGGCAGATGCTGGAGTTGTGCTGCCACAAGCCAAGGAACACCAGAGACCATCAATCACCACAGAAGCTAGGAGAGAAGCATGGTATGAGCGCCCTCAGAGTCTCCAGAAGGAACCAACTCTGTTGGTTGATTTCTGACTTCTAGCACCCAGAACTCTGAGAATAGTTATTGTGAAAATAAATTGCTGTTTTTCTAAGCCCCCCAGTTTGTGGTCATTTGTTACATCACCCCTAGGATATTAATATACCTTACTATTTGGATTATTTGATGTCTGCTTTTTTTCACTTAATATATCACCAGCACCTTTAACTTACCAGAATATCACAAACACAAATGCATATTCACATTAACATTTGAAATGACTAAATAGAATTCCACAGTAAGGATTTAACAAAGTTTACTTAATCAATCCAACATTAATGGAAAGTTGGGTTATTTTCAACTCTTTTTACCAGCACTAGTGTGACTAAAATTCTTGATTAAATCCCATCATTGCATTTTTCTCCCTGAATATTTCCTTGGGATAAATTTGCCAAAGTGAATGGCTGGGTCAATATGTATCCCCATTTAAGGGCTTTTGATACAATATTACCAAACTGCCCTTCAGTAAAGTTGCACTGATGTATAGTCCTATCAACAGTGTATGAATAATGCAGTGATCTCATATTTGTTCTTTGGAAACTCAGGTTTTCATACAACATTTCTTTAGCAAGCAGTCAGGATTTTTAATGTCAGTCTCATCTTATACGGTCTGTCATTACCAGCACCAAAGATGGAATTCTGGGACATTAAAAACAATGGTGGGAAGCGGATGTGGCTCAAGCAATTGGATGCCCGCCTACTACATGGGAGGTCGTGGGTTCCATTCCCAGTGCCTCCAAAAAAGAAGATGAGCACAAAATGAACAGACACAGAAAGCAGACACCAAGTGCAAAACAACGAGGGGGGAGGGAGAGAAATAAATAAATTAAATTAATCATAAAAAATAAAAAACAACAACAATGGTGCCATGGCTAACAACTTTAAAAACTCTAAGCCTATTATAGTCTTGAGTTGAAAACCAGGAAGCTCATGATAGCTTGGTAGTTTACTCATTGTGTGATGCAGCTTCTCTGTCTGTTACCTTCTCTGGAATGTGGGAGAATCCTCAGGGGACTGGATTAGGGTGGTAGCTACCCAGTCAAGCTCCAGAACTGGAATTGGAATTGCCTGGGTTTGAGTCCTGTTTCCACCACCTATTAACTATATGCTTTGGGAAACGTAACATAATCTTTGAGAGTCCACCAAGAGACTCTCCATGAGCTCCCACTTCTTCTTATATAAAATGGAAACGACAGACATTCTTACCTCACAGGGAGCTGACAAATTCATAGGAGATTATCTCCATAAAGGCACTCAGTAAGAGCCTGACATGACACAAGCCTGAATGGAAAATCATCATCACCATTACTATTATTAAACGTGAGCCTTGCCATAATGTGGCCAGTTAGTGCAATTGATTTGAAGTTTCATGCCCAGCAGGCCAAGGTCATGGGTTCAAACCTAGCTAACTTGGCTCTCTTCCATAGCCACAGATTGTGTCCTAGCCCTAGCCAGCTGTCTCTCAGGCAGCTTGTTGAAGGCATGATTAAATCATCAAGCGCCACTGTCATAGTCATCCAGGAGGAGGCCTCATCCCCACTGAGGCCATTGTCTGTGAATAGGGGCATGGGAGAAAAGGGAGTATATAGAAGACCTGGTTCCTCAGAGCACGAGGGCTAGGGCAGAGCTTAGCCAGTAGCCTTGTGGAGATGAGGTAGAATGTGCCTAAGTTCTGAGAGGAAATCACATTAAGGAGCAAACTGATGTGGTAATCACTGCGATTGTAGCCAATTTATAGTTTTAGGGAGCAAAGTTGTCTGAACCCCTTTTGAGGAAATTTGCATTGGAAACTTGTCCTAGTGAAATTTGTTATCTTTAGCCTTTGGAGTAAAGCGGCTAATGGAAAATCATAGCTTTCTTTGGCATTGAGTTTTGCCTTAGCCGCCCACCCAGGAAGGAGCCAAAGATCAGCTTTGAAAAATTAGGGAGAAGTTTCCATTGATTTTCCCAAGGAGAGAAACCTCAGTGGCTTCTCACACACCTACTACTATAGATAGGAATTTATCTTTTCCCTTACGTATTTATCTGTGAAAAATAACATTTGAGCACAACCACTGCTGAAAAATGTCCCAAGTGAGCAAGAATAAAAAGCAGGGTTAGATTTTGCTCTTCACGTTCATCGGGAGCAGCTATAAGAAACATCCATACATAACCCATTTTTGCCACTTTAGCAGGAATGTTTTTGAGGAATTTATAAGCCTCGCCACTCAATATCCTCTAGATAAAGGGTCAACAGGAGAGAATGCTCTCATATCTGAGTGCCATGAAAAGTTTTGCTTCCCTTGAGAAATAGCATTTTCCTTATGAACAATATGAATCATGTTTTCCTCTTTGGTTTAGCTCTCTGGAAGCTCAGAGCTCGCTTTGCAGATTAACTTTAGTTACTATACAGGAATCTGCGGCTATTTAGTATTTCAACTTTTCTCCTGTCTTGTTTTCCTGGTCTATCTATATATTCCCTTCTCTGCATTTATTATTTATTTATTTGTTGGTTTGTTTACTTATTTATTTATTTATTGTTTTACTGTAACTATTTTTAAAGGAAACCTCAGGCTTGGATTAGAATGAAATAGAATAAAAATAAATAATTCGTTTTAGAGATAACATTCTATAGTGGCAAAAGCATTGGGTTTAGAGGCAAAACAGATGTTTCAAATTTCTTCTGGTACTTTTACTAATTTTTGACCTTGGACATGTCATTTAACCCATTTTTCTCAGTTTCCTTATCTGTCGAATGAGAATGGATACTATTAACCCCTACTGATCTTATAATATAGCTGTAAGGATTATATGAACTAAGAGATGTTAAAGTACATTGTAAACCATAATATTAAAACATCAAAATAAATGTATTCTTGATCTGCTATTATATACTCCTGGACAAAGCGCTTTTGAAATTAAGAGAATCAACTAGACTCATTCAAAACTAATGAAAGTAGGGGAACAGATGTGACTCAAGCAGTTGAGTGCCTGGCTTCCACATGGGAGGTCCCAGGTTCAGTTCCTGGTGCCTCCTAAAGAAGACAAACAAACAGTGAGCAGGCATCAAGCAAAAACAAGTAGACAATGAGCAAAAAAAACCCACAATGAGCAGACAATGAGCAAAAGCTAATGAGCAGGCAGGGGATGCGGCTCAAGCAGATGAGCACCCACCTCCCACAGGGGAGGTCCTGGGTTCGGTTCCCCATGCCTCCTAAAGAAAAAGCAGACAGTGAGAAAAAAGAAAGAAAGAAACTCGTGAGGGCAAGCAATGAGCAAAAACAACGAGCAAACAGATGAGGGGGCCATCTGGGGTGGCTGGAGAATGTGAGGGTTGATAAAAAATAAAGATTAAAAAAAAAACTAATGAAAGTAGAAAATGGCTTTTAGCAATGGATCCAGTGTTACCTCAGGTTTGGACTAGGCAACTTACAGAAATAATCAGTCAGAAGTTGAACTATTCGGTGACAGACAATCTTCTTTTACAATGAAGACAGGTCCTTATTTCTGAGCACCCCTTTCCACACATGCACACACATTCATTCCAGATGCTAACCTTACCATCTCCCTAAATCTGGTAAGTGTGAGCAACTGGTCCAAGAAATAAAGGATTCAGCCCAAAGCAGATGACGAGGAAGCCATCTTTTCTAAAACACAAATCTGACAGGTCTTTTGCCTGCTTAAAGTCCTTCAATGATCATCAAGCAGCAACCCTTAAAGTAAATTCCTTGCCCCTCCTTCTAGCTCTCCTACCTTATCTCCTTCTCCTGCACCCCTGAGATTGAAATATTCTAGTTCTCTCAGTACACCAGCTCTGTGTAACTCTGCTGTTCCCTCTCCCTGGAATGACCTCATCTAGTTGACATTCTCCTGTATTGGGACCTCCCTTAAACCCCTCAGTTTAATGATATATCCCCTCTCTACTCCCTATGCAAACCTCTGTTACAGCAGATCCTCACTAGACTGAGTTCTTGAGAGTGGGGACTGAATTTTCTTCATTTTTATATTCCCAAGCACCTAGTTGTTGCTCAATTTAAATCTAAGTGAAGATAATGAAAACATAATCATGGACCAATAAAAGAGGTGTGTCATTAGCCAGCCAGGAAGTAGAGACAGGATTGAAGGGCTGGGGGGTGGGGATGGGGGAGGGTGAAGAGAAGCCCCGATGACTGAAAGGCAGGAATGAAAGGGTCAGGCAAAGACTCACAGAAGGGGAGAAGCCATCTGAGGCAGCGCTGCTCAGGTAACATGGGACAGCTTACTGTAGGCACTCCTGGACCTGAAAGTTTCCAGGAAATGGATGCTTCTTAATTGCCACATTAGAGTCTGGGAGGTTCTGTTGACATCTAAACCTGATGGATCACCCCTGCAAGGGTCATCGTGCATGGCTGATCCCTGCAAAGACTGGTAGAAGGGGTGAGTAGAAGTTAAAACTCGTCCTCTGCTTGCCATTCACTCTGGAGCTTCTGCATCTGCCCCTAGGGGGCACCTTTATTTAATACACACAGATGGACAGATTGAGGTACGCCTGTGTGCCTCATTTGAATGAAAGTATTTGTTTTTTATTTCTGACAGATCCCGTCACTGTTCAATTTCTGGAGGTAGAGGGTCAGAGTGTAAGGGGAGCCTAGGGAAGAGAAGAGGGTGTAGGGCTGGGTTGTGATGATGGTTTGTCTCCCAAAGCTGCTTCAGGGGAGGAACTATAGGAATCCTGCATAAACGACTAGCTCCTCTCTGAAATCTACCTGCCCTCACGTCCAGGTTCAGGGGTCCTGTCATTGGTTCTTGCTCCAGTAGTCGGTCTGAGGGAGGAGTTTCCTTCAAGCTCTTAGATTGGAGACATCATGTATGCTTTTGTTCCTCTAACCATTTGATGTCTATGAACTGTGTCACCCATTAAGCTTAAGAAATAGTATATGTATTGATTAAAGATAGGCTGTGTACTCAAATTCCATCTCTGCCACTTATCAACTATTAAGTTTGGACATATTCATAATCTTTTGTAGTCTTTATTTAGGCTTAAAATAAAATTTTAAAAAGAGGAACTATTTCTCTGTGGGAGGCATGAGAATGTACCTCTCAGATCTCCAACTTCAGGGAGCAAAATTGACATATGGCCCCAGCTTGTTTCTCTGAAATCATCAACATCTTCACATTGATGCCACACTTCTCATGGACTTTTCCCAGCCAATGACTGGGTATGGTAAGGATATGGATGCAAGATGTGGGAGAAACGTGTCTCCTCTGATTGACAAATTTGACCCAGGAACTCCCTGATGGCCTTACTAAATTCTTCTTAGAACTGCACTGCAGTCTAAAAATGCTTTGACCCAAACTTCTTTCCTTTCTTCTCTTCTTGACCTAGAGTATCTCACAGTCTGACAGTTCTTCCAGATTCCCCTGACTTCCTTCTTGTTTTTTCCCACAGATATTTCCCTAATATAATTCTTGCATGTTTAATCCTTAGTGTCTTCTTATTGGAGGATCTCGACTAATGAACTTCTCATAGGTTTGCTGTGAAAATTAAATCATTTAATATATGCATGTAGTCTTAACCGTTTCTAGGACATACTCTACTCTCTGGTCCTGCTCATTTGGCATTTATCAGCTGCTACTTTTTCTTGGCTGCAGAATCCTTATTCCTTATAATGATATTTACCTAATTCTTGTCTCTGGCTTTTATATCTTCTGAAACAAAGCCATTTATGGTAGAGACTACAGCTTCAGTACCCGTTCTTCCATTCTCCCTTGAAGTAGAAATTACATCTCACTGAGTTTTAAAGGAACATATGGCCATCCAATGAGGCTACATTTTCTAGCCATCCTTGCAATTAGTGGTGATCAAATAACTAAGTCCTTGCCAGTGGAATTAAAACAGAAATGATGTGTACAATTTGACTATAAATTCCTTAAATTTTTTTTTCCTTCACACTTTATCTCTTTTACCCTTACAGCTCATTAGAATGTAGATATGTTGGCAAGATAGTTTCAACCACATGGATGAAGGAAATACTATAATGGATGCTAAAGTAAAGAGATAGATGGCATATGGGTCTCTGGTTGATACTGAAGAACAAAGCTTAGACCTTACCAACCTCTGTCTTTTGTCTGAAAGAGAAGTGAACTATCTTTTGTGAGTCACTGAATTTGGAGGATTCTTGGTTAAATCAACTTAGTGCCTTACCTAACACACCACCATCTTTTTGATCTTTTCCTATATTCCCTCTGCCTTGGTTGACCCAAGACTGGTTTTCAGCCCCATCTCCTTAATCCATTAATGTCTACTCCTCAATATGACATGTAATAACATTTGATGACTTTGAAGGACAGCAAAACTAGTTCCCTTTGGGCAAAGGATTATCTGAAGTCAGAGCTAATAGCCTTAATGGTTTAAAATGGCACTAAGTGATTCTCCACATTTGGGCAAGGCCATCTGGTCATTTGCAGATAAGCATAATAATAAGCACATGGGCAGATTTCCACATATGGGCTGAAACACAGACATGTTCCAAATTATATTCTCTATAAAATTTACTATCCCTTCCTAAAACCCAAACCACAATTTTTTCCCCTTACTTGACTTGCAATAATGAGTTGTCACTCAGACAATATGACCAAACTGAATCTGAGCACAATCAAAGCCCCACTAAACCAGTACCCAGACTCTAGTCAAGGTCAAAATGCAATCACAGTTCTGGGAAGAGCTTCTGAGCACGCATATCAGTGACAGCCCTGAGGCTGTGCCCAAACACAGACATGGCCAATGGATTTGCTTAAAACTGAGACATGACAGTTGGGTGAAATCATGTGTTTTTGCTCTAGAAGCATTTACATCCTCTGAGTGTGATTGATAAGTCACGAAAGCAAATTGAGAAAATAATTTTATTTGCAGTTATAGTGTTTACTACCATGTCCTACCTCTCTTTCTGTCAAGGTTTCTAACAAGATTAGATGGAGACCTTAGGAAAGCTTTACGGTTGACCTGAAATTATAATCATTCCAATCCATATTTCCTTTTTGTAATTCAAAGCATAATAATGAGCCTTAAATTTAGGGAGCATCCAGCAAAATTCTGATTTTGATCATGAAGATTATTTGATGATGTTTATTTGTATATCATATATTTTAAAAATTGGTGCCTTATGCCACATATTTCACATGCCTATTGAGTCATCTAATAATGCTCCTTAGACTGAAGTGGCATTTATAGCAATTCTCCATTTCCCTTCAAAGCCTCTCAAAACTCTAAATCATTTAGAAGGAACATGTCCCTGTAATGAACAAAGAACCAGACAGAGAGACCAATGACTAGCATTCTTGAATGCCCTTGGCAAACATGCCCCAGCTGCTTAATATGTAAAACGGAGATAGACCATATGACAGGCCAGCCACTTACCTGGAAGACTGTTATAATGAGACAGTAATGAGAGAATAATGAAAAAATAGTAGAGACGTAGCTTGAGTTACTATGAATAAATCTTCTGTATGCAAACCATTGTGACTTTACTTCTTTAACTGAAAATCACTGGCCATGAACTTGTAATCATTGTAGAGGCCTTATAGTTCTAGGAGATGATTTTTGTTTTATCTCGATAACTAAAACCAAAATGGTAAATGGATTAAATTTCCTTTGTGAATGGCGAGCAAAGGTGGAGGGCTGAGGCAGATAAAATCTTTTCCTTTGGTAGGATGAGGTTTCTTTATCAAATGAGACAGGCCAGGATCAAATGGGCTTTGGGCTGCCCTAGCATATTTTAAACTCCCACCTAATTTGCCATCCGGCATTGCACCTGGGTCTCCTTTGGCACTAGTGTGGTCCAGATTTCTTTGGCCCAATGATCATCTGCTTTTTGAATTATTTTCCCCCAGATGTAGTTTCCATCTAGCCAAATTTAACCTTGTTTTATTATTTCCTGCCCCTCATTTCTAACCTCTTTGGGGACACTGTGATCTGCTGGGTGTTGACAATGCTGCCTAATTTAGAAGCATCTGCAATTTGCATCAATAAACAAAGTCTCTCTTCAATTTATTAATAAAGACACTAAGAAATAATATTTCTATTAGAGACTGTTATCTGTGTTTGGAAACACTGGCATTCCTCACAGACCATTTATTAACTCACAGCCTATTTCCAAACCACATTCTTCTCCACTCCAATTTGATTTTGATGCCAAGCAAAATATTTTAGCACTGGTTTTGTGGGAAACGATTTGCTCATCTTCATGCATGTGAAACTTCACCTTCATTGCCTGGTGGATGGGGGAGCAACACTGCTGAAGTAATTGTGTCGTCTGCATGAGCAGATCTTCACACATGGCACTTGACTCCATTTTCCTCTTGGATTTAGAGAGCTTTTTCTTTTATATTCTGGGACTATTCTTCAAGCAGCATTTGCACCTAGCACATCTGTTGTTTTCTCGTCTCCTGGAGTTGTCCGACTCCCACAGCTTGTTGGAAAGAGCAATTGTTCACATATTTTTTGTTTTACAATTTATTAGGCATCTGTGAAGCACTGGGCTCTTCCCAGAACACATTAATAATAAGGTGTATATTCTCTAGATAAGATCCCACTGGACCTCATTTCTCCCTGGGAATCACCTTGGTTTCCTCCGTTTCCTTCACTCCATCCCCATTGCCACTACCTGAAATCAGGCCACCTGGCTTGGGGCAGTCTGCTCCTAATTGGTCTCCTTGCTTCCCGTCTTGCCCCTTTCCAATCCATTCTCCACATGGTTAGCACTGATCACATCACCACCCTATTTAAATCCTGTGAGTCTGAAACTTGCCTCAGAATTAAGTCCAAACAATTTCACGTTTCCTGCAGGGCCCTGATTTGACTCTGCAGCCTCACTGTCTTTCTCCCACACTAAGCTCAGGTCATATTTAATAGTTTGTATCACCTGAGTGTACCCTGCCTTCTCTCACCTCCAGGCCTGTGTGATGATGGCCTATCAGGGTAGAGCAATCTTACCTTTCCCCCACCTACAATCTTACATCTCTTCCATCTGCCTCCTGTGTAATATGGCAAACTTCTATCAATCCATCAGGTTTTAGTAGTTCATAAGTCATTTTCTCCAGAAACCTTGAGAAAGAGTCACCAAAACTGGACAAGGGGAATGGATCAGGCTTCCATCTTATCCTGAGCTAAAAACCTTGCTGTAGAATTTTAGCCTTGTGTTCTAATGGCCTGTTCCCTTGTAAATCTCTTCCAGTCAGCTACACATTTCTTTTGAGGGCAAAATCTGTGCTTTGTTAACTGTTGGTCACCCAGTCCCTAGCAGAAATTAACACTTACTTCGGTGCTTAACAAATATTAGGTTTAATAAACTCAATTCATATGTAACATATGTGGAAGTGCTACATAAATCAGTATTATGCACTTTTTATTAAAATTTCTGTATTTGATTTGTTTTCTGTTCCTATATTCCATTCTGGTAGGTTTTACACTCTGACCATTTCTTCTGTCCTTGGCGAAGTCTGTCTGTCACTCCCATGTGTCTGCAGATGTTCCTTTGGTTTTATGTACATCTCAAACAGACAAGCAGGAAACCAATATCAGTCAGAAATATGAGAGCTACTACCTAGAGGTCAGGCTGTCTTAGAATTTACACTTCCACTCTCCCTAATGCAGAAGAGGCACTAGGTTTTACACTACCAATCAACTTTTCAACTTGTTTGTTTTCTGGTTGGGTGGATTGAAAATCAATTCCACAGGAAATGGAGGTTGCTATATAATCCCAGGTGATCTCCTGCATATGATAGGAGTACTTGAAGAGAGTGGTGTGACTTTGTGGATGAGAAGTTCTTCTAAACATATGGGGCAGAATGAAAGAAAGTGTGGCATCTGCAGCTGAGGATAGGCATGCTTGATTTTCTCTTGGGCAAGAGAGGAGAAAAAAAGGCTTTACTGATTCCTGATTGACCAAATTCTCTTTCCTCATTTTCCTTGGAAACTAGCCTTGGGAGTGAATTTAATGCTCATACTTCTCATTTTACCCTCTTCATTTGCAGTTAGACGATTTTCTCTCTCGAGTCTTTGCCTATCCCCTTGGCTTATCTTCGCCTTACCTGCCCCACACTACGGTGCCTCTGAATTTTAGATAAATGCCTTCTTATTCTTCTAACTCCTTTTGCTGGCATGCTTTTGGTCATCCATTATATCTGCCTGGAATGCTTTAATCAAAGCCGCACTTTTTGTTTGGCTCTATTTCCAGGAGGTTTCTGTCTAGTTTTATTTTATTTTTCATCTTCTTCTTTCTCCTTACCATAAACTTTTATTAGACCTTTGTGAAGCCAATTGAGATAGCAGGGAATATACATTATAATTCATTTGAAAAAGAATCAGCTGCATTTTGATGAGAGGGATCGTTTCGCAAAGCTTGTGCAAAGCGCAGCTATTATTGCCCCCTGCTCAGCCTGCAGGATTGGAAAGCTCCGGCTAGCACTTGTCTGTTCTCACCTCGGTTTAGCAGTCCAGTCACATAGGCGGCCTGGCACCAATTGCTAGCCATATCTCACCCGCTCTGTGGCAGGAGGCGATCAATAGATGGATTAATCACACTTTGGGGAGCTTACACCCCGGGAAGGAGAGAAAATGAGGACTGGAAGGGGAGGCTGTTGCCAATGTGTTCTGCCTGGAGTTTGCAGATGGGTGCACACAAAGCAGAGCCACAAAGAGACCCACGTTGCCCGCAAGGATGACCAAGACCAGTTGCATAATGACAGCTTCTAGAAATGTACCATCAGCTCGATCAGCTTTAGAATAAAAATAATACACACAGCGTATGACAAAGATGGCTCAAGGCCTTTGAAAACGTGTAATGAGACATACATGAATGTGTAAATAAGGTTATGCTTTTCATGCAAACCAGTCCTGAATATGTATACTTTTCAGATGAAAAGGACCTTATATGTTTTATATGTTTAAATGTATTACTAGAGCCAATAAGATGGGAGAAGATGTAGGGTTTTTGTTTTGTTTTGTTTTTACGTTTAGTTTATTTGTAACTGGGAGGTTTGCACTGAAGAACCCTGGAGATTAAAAGTCAGGTCCTGAGTTCCTATTTGGGACAGGACAGGGGTGAGAGCAGCAGAGTGACAAAACCTTGATTATGGAGCAAAAAGTTCATGTAGTTTAGGAACCAGAGATCTATTCTTACAGAAGCTATTGTATTAATATATGGAAAGAGCACTGCATTTCGGATCAAAAGATTTTGGTTTGAGTCTTCCCTCTGCTACTGACCAACTAAAGGAAAGTATTTGAATCTGAATCTCAGTTTTC
The DNA here is from genome assembly GCF_030445035.2 of Dasypus novemcinctus. Classification (NCBI taxonomy): domain Eukaryota; kingdom Metazoa; phylum Chordata; class Mammalia; order Cingulata; family Dasypodidae; genus Dasypus; species Dasypus novemcinctus. The sequence continues at coordinate 40,740,522 of NC_080679.1, forward strand.
TCATCTCTGTAAGGGGGTTAAACTTGTCCCATGAGGTTGCTGCAAGAATCAGACAAGATGATGTATATATATGACAGTGGTTCACAAACTGAAGCAGGCATTGACAACTTCAGTGTTATTACAAAGGAATGCACTTAGAAAGGGGACAGTAAATATCTGCATATTTGGACTATTATCCCTTAACTGGTCCTCTAGCATGGCTGTTCAAGGTCAAAAGAGTCATAGAAAATGAGGTTATTTTGTACTTTCAAATACAATCTCCTACAACGAATTTTTTTCCTCTTTCTGAGTAAAGCTATTTGCTTTACCCACACTTCTCCTCCAAACTCACTCTGGCTCAAGAGGACTCAGGGCTCCTGCCCCTTGGCCCCTTACTGCTCTGCCTCCTACCCTGGAAAGAATCATCATCATTTACCAACGGTTTGATTAATGTTTGATTAAGGAGTTCTGTCCTTTTTGGAATTAGCCTCATAATTACAGGGCTGTGAATCGTCCCCAGCCACTCTGCTCGCTCCCCTGGTTCAGACCTCTTTTCACCATCAGTGAGTGACAGGCATTGAGGAGCAAAGCTCCACTAATGCTGTAATCACCAGGTACCACTTAAGTGCAGCTCATATTTTTGCTCCAGAGCAGAGAGCAAACGAAGCTGGTGTTTGGGGCTCTGAGTCCCTTTTCCATGTGTTCCATTTCTGCTTCTAACAGCTTGGTTAATTCCATCACCACCTCCTTCCAAACAATAGCCAAAGAGGCCTGGGGGAGGGGTGAGGACAGGATTTGGGACTGAGTCAAAGTCTTCCTCAGACTACCCTGAAACAGCTCATGTGCTGGAAGAGAGGACCAGCTGGGCTCGTTGGCTCCGCTACCCAGGCTGCCGAGCAGGGCAGCAGGTGTTCTCTGTAACAGCGACACGTTTTGAACCAGGCGTCAAGCGAAATGTGGAGAAGGGGCCTTCCTCTGCTTTGTAAGCACAGCCCCCTCTGGCCCCCAGAGTTTTCAAAAGCTTACGGGAAATGAGTCAGAATGTGAGAATTAGCCCGTTCAGTGGGAATTATCGTGTTTAGCTGCTCTGTTTTATCCTGTTGGTGAGACACGATGAAGGGAGGAAACATAGCAACCAGAGCCTGGGTGAACTCCTCAGCCACTTATAGAAACCCCTGGACCGACGGTGCTTGGCTCCAGCTCAAAGAAACAACCTGAGGAGAGCTGCTCTCCAATTAGCAAACCAACAGTCCAACGTTTCTCAAAGTGAGTGGTATGCAAATAGGGGTTGTCTGAGAAATGGATTCTGGGCATAAATAGGTTTGAAAAATTCTGAATCAACTAAGTTGAAACAGGTTGCTTCATTGTGGGTCTCTTAGAGCCTTAATTGCTTAGTTTGTTTAAACAATGCAGCATGTCCTAAACTTTGCTGACCCACGAAACTCTCACACAAAATATAGTTTGGAAAATGGTGGTCTAGTACTGTATGAACTTCTCCCTTAAGAATGCAGGTTTTCTTCACCTTCTTGTCTTCACTTCAGATTCTGTTGCTTTCTGATTTTTAAAAATATTAAGATTAATACACAAAAATCAGTGTATCCATACACTACTAATGTACAATCTGAGGAGGAAGTCAGAAAAAAACTCTATAATAGTGACTAAAATAATCAAATATTTAGGAATAAACTTAAACCAAGGACATAAAGGACCTGCATTTAGAAAACTACAAAATATTGCTTAAAAAAACCACAGAAGCATTAAATAAATGGAAGGACTTTCCACGTTCATGAATTGGAAGACTAAATATGGTTCAGATGTCAGGTCTACCAAAACTGATTTACAGATTCAATGCAATCCCAATAAAAATCTCAACAGTCTTCCCCCCCTCCCCCCCCCCAGATGTAAAAGCCAATTATCAAATTTATGTGGAAGGGTAAGGGGTCCCAAATAGCCAAAAATGTCTTTAAAAAAATAAAGTTGGAGGACTCTCACTTCCTGACTTTAGAACATATTACTTAACTACAGTGGTAAAAACAGCATGGTATTGGCATAAAGATAAGCATATTGGCCAATAGAACTGAATTGAGGACTCAGAAACAGACCCTCACATCTAGTCAGGTGATTTTTGACAAGGTTTTCAAGCCCACCCAGCTGGGCCAGAACAGTCTATTTAACAAAAGATGATAGGAGAACTCGAAATCCGTATGCAAAAGAAAGAAAAAGGACCCCTATCTCATGCCTTATACAAAAGTTAAAAATGGATCAAGAACCTAAATATAAAAGTGACGACCACACAACTCCTAGAAGAAAATGTAGGCAAACATCTTCAAGATTTTGTGGTGGGCAGTAGATTTTTAAACCTTTTACCCAAAGCACGGGTAATGAAAGAAAAAATAGATAAATAGGACCTCCTCAAAATTAAACAACTTTGTATTTGAAAGACTGTCAAGAAAGTAAAAAGGCAGCCTACTCAATGGGAGAAAATATTTGGAAACCACATATCTGATAAGGGTTTGATATCCATGTTATATAAAGAGATCATAAAACTTGATGATAAAAAGACAAGCAATTATAAAAAGGGCAAAAGACTGGAATAGATATTTTTCCAAAAGAGGAAATACAAATGGCCAAAAAGCACATGAAAAAGTGTTCAACATCACTAGCTATTAGAGAAATGCAGATAAAAACTACAATGAGATACCATTTCACACCTCATAGAATTATTTTTAAAAAAAAACAAACAGGAAACTACAAGTGCTGGAGAGGATGTGAAGAAATATGAACACTCCTTTACTTTTGTTGGGAATGTAGAAAGTGCAGCCTCTGTGGAAGACTTTGGGAATACCTCAAGAAGCTGAATATAGAACTGCAATCCTGAATATGGCAAGCAATCCTGTTGCTAGGAATATATTCAGCAGAACTGAAAGCAAGGGTGTGAACTGACACTTCCACATGGATGTTCATAGCATTATTCACAATTGCTTAAACTTGGAACCAGCCCAAGTATCCACTGACCAACGAATGGATAAATAAAATGTGATATATACATTTTTCAAACTGGAATGCTAGTCAGCTGTAAGAAGAAATGAAATTGGGATGCATATGACAACACAGATGAGCCTTGAGGATATCATGTTGAGTGAAATAAGCCAGACATAAAAGGACAAATATTGCAAGGTCTCACTAATATGAACTAATCATGATGTGTAAACTCATGATGGTAAACTCTAGAATACAGGTTACTAGGAGTTTAGAATGGGAGCTGATACTTTATGTAGAATTTTTAATAATGTTTATTGGAAAAGTCTGGAAATGAATAGAATTGATGGAAACACATTATAGTGAGTATAACTAACAGTGCTGATTTATAAGTGTGATTGTGGCTAAATGGGCAGTCTGTGGACGTAAGTGCCAATTGTGAAAGGAAGCTAGAGAATAATCTGGAGACTATATAACTGATTTCAGTGGTGGATGAAGATCATGGTTAATAGTATAAATATAGAAATGTTCTTTTACAAAGTGTTAAGAATATGGTGATGCATGGGAAAATCACAACTAATGTAATTTATGGAATAGTTAACAGTAATATCTTTTCAGCAATGGCAAAAAAGATAACATCAATTCTAAGGTAGGAGGGCAAATGGAGGTATGAGATTTTTCCTTTTGGAGTATTGAAAATGTTTGAAAATTGACTGAAGTGATGATAGCACAACTCTCTGATGAAAATGAGAGCCACTGAGTGTACACTTTGAATGGATTGTACAAAGCACGTGATTAGATAACTCGGTGAATCCTGTAGTGGAAGATGGACTGTGGTTAACGGAATAAATATGAGAATATTCTCTCATGGACCGTAACAAATATATAATGCTAATACAGGGTGTTAAATTCAGGTCAGTTGGGGGAAAAATACACCAAATGTAAGATGAGCTGTAGTTAGTAGTAATATTTTGACAATTCTCTTCTATAGTTTGTAGCAAATGTTTCACAACAATGTATGCTGTTGGTGGTGGGGTGAAGTATGGGAGCCCTGAATGATGATATGCATGTTTGCTTTGTAAGTTCACAACTTTTATTAAACGCTCATTGTGTATGTATTTTCATGTACGAATGATACACTTCAATACAATTTTATTTTAAAATGCAGGTTTTCTTCACCTTCCTGTCTTCATTTCAGACTTTGTTGCTTTCCAGGTTTCTTTTTAATTTAAGTACATTTTAAAAATTGTGTGTAAATGTTAGCAACGAAACATTCCAATGGCCAGGACTCGTATAATTTATTTAACATAGAAGCACACTGACAGTGTAATCAGGGCTGACCTTTCTCCCCTATGAGACCATCCATGTCTTACTCCCTCACAGAACCATTCCTGAAACATAAGCACAGGCTGGGATGAGAACCCAAGAATACCAGATGTTGTGGGCCTTTTCTTCCTGTAACCACAGGTTCTCTCAAGGGAAGAATAGTGTAGGAGTCGAGGGTAAGGGGCTCTGAACTATGCTGTATTCAAATCCTGTCCCTGTCACTTAGGCACTACATGACCCTGGACAGGTTAGTTCGTCCGTCTGTGCTTCCCCTTCCTCATACATTATAGGTTGGTATGAGGATGAAATGAGACCACCTCTGTAAAGCGCTGGGATGGCCTGCTCCTCACCAGATCTTAGAATGTACCACCTGCCATCAGGATACCTCGCAGGGAACACCTAGTACGAAATCAGGGCACTCCTCAATATTTGCATAACTGAATTGGACAGTCAAAATCTGAACCCCTCCACCAAGACATTTCTTTTGAACGCTTTCTTTCCATGACAGGAATCTGCAGATGGTAGATGTCCAATGTTGCTAGATGAGGGAGGAAAATGAAAGAGAAAGAAAATTAAATAATCTTTTCCCAGGGTCATTCAAGATTCTTTCTCTTTATAACCTGTTTTCTTTTTTTTAAGTGTTTGCATGAATTTGCTTTTGAGACTATAAAGAAAGAAAACAATTTAATTCCTAAAGAAATTGTTACAGAAGATGGTCATCACAGTATTATTTGTACTGGTGATAGAAGCAAAACAATTGCTCAACCATGAAGAAAAGCTTAAGTGAATTTTTTAGTGCTACATGATGGAATATCATGCAGCCATGAAAATAATTTCTATGGTGAGTTTTATAGGGAGATTGCTTATGATAGAATATTAGTGAAAAAAGTGAAGTACAAAATTATATAAAGAATGTGATCACAATTATGTAAAAATAAGGAGAGAAAAAGGTCCAGTAAAATTAATCAAAATGTGAACAGTGATTCTATTTGGGTAAAGGATTTTTTAATTCTATATTTCTAAAATTTCTATAATTACCAGGAATTACTTTTATATTTTAAGAAGTGATTTTCATTTAAAAAACAAAAATACTTGTGTTTAATTATTCTTCTAAACTGTTTTATTCTTCTTGATTCCAGGGCAAGCAAATGTTTCTTCCCAAGCAGCAGAACAACTCAGATCCAAATATAATTTGTGGGCTAGAGGCTGAGCAGCAAGTAGCTAAAAGTCTGGGAGATGGGGAACTTACTCTTTTCTAAGGTTCTTTAATTCTAATCCATTGCTAGGCCAAAAAAAAAAAAAATCCTTGGTTTTGTGCTCAGGGCTCTCCACAAGCTGGCTGCAAACTATCTTTGCAGGGTCATCTCTCACTTCGCCATAACACAAGACTTTCACAGAAATTAAACTGGTCCATTTATTAGATCCTGGAAGCGCCGTGTAAAGTTTTGTCTTCTAAGCACGGCAACAATATAGCTGCAACGTATCCAACGTATCCTAAGTGTCAACTTAATAAATGGTGGACATTCATAGAAGAGAGGAATATGTTAGAAATAATGAATTTCAGGTGCAAAACATTCACAAAAGGGAATAAATGGGGGCAAAATGGCAGAAGGGGTAGGTTGCTCATACTTCCTTTGTTGAGCGTGCCCCCCTTCACCTTTAAATGGCTAAACCATCTTACCAAGTTAAACTCCTGGCTATTTACCCAAGAGGAATGAAAACGTATGCCTACACAAAATCCTGTATGTGGTGGTTAACAGAGGCCTTACTCATAATTGCCCACAGCTGGAAAAAAACTCTAATATCCTAAAGTGGTGAATGGATAAACAAGTTGTAGTACAGCCCTGCAATGAAATATTACTCAGCTATAAATAGGAATAACCCACAATACCCCAGCACGTGGTGAATTTCAAATGCATTTGCTAAGTGAAAGAAACCAGATGGAAAAAGTTATCTACTGTATAATCCATTTATGTGACTTTCTGAAAAAGACAGAAAACTTTATAGGGACAGAAAACAGTTTAGTGGTTGCCAGCAGATGGGGTAGGAAGATAGGGTGAGCACAAAGTGGCACAAGGAAACTTTTGGGGTGATGGAATATTCTAAATCTTGAAGGTGATGGTAAATACATTAACTGTGCATTTGTCAAGACTCACAACTATACACAAATGTGGTTGAATTTTACTACATGTAAATTATATCTCAATAAATCTTACTTTAAAGCAAAGAAGATAACAACATGAAATAAAGCACATACATTCATATAAAACTTAAGCCAGTTTTCAAAGATTTTGGTTTTAGTACCCCTTTACAGAATTTTTTTTTTTTTAGATACTGGGGCAAGGGATTGAACCCAGGACCTCATATATGGGAGGCTGACGCTCAACTACTGAGCCTCATCAGCTTCCCTGAGTTGGTTTTTTTGTTTGTTTGCTTTTTTTGTTTGTTTTTAGGAGGCACCAGGAACTGAACCCAGAACCTCCCATGTGGGAAGCTGGCGCTCAACTGCTTGAGCCACATCTGCTTCCCCCTTTAAACTCTTAACAATTATTGAGAAACTTAAAGAGTGTATGTTTATGTGGATTATATCTATTACTATTTATTGTATTAGAAGCTAAAACTGAATCTCTTACTACTTATTTAATACATTTAAACTAGTAAATAATGTTTTCATTACATGTTAACATATTTTATGAATAATAACTATATTTTCCAAAACAAAGAAGAAATGAGAAAAAAATGGCATTGTTTCACATTTTGCAAATATCTCTGATCTCTGGCTTAATAGAAGACACTTGGATTCCCATGTGTGCTACTGCATTCAATCTGTTGCTATATGTTTTTTGATTGACATACATGAAGAAAACCTGACTTCACACAAAAACGTATTTGGAAAAGACAAGGGTATTGTAATATTTTTTCAGTTAACTGAAAATATTCCTTGATTCTATTCCAAAATTTGCCATGCAAGATTTGCTTATGAGTTAGTTACAATGTGAAATATGAAATCAAATCATTAAATTTCTCATCCTTTGCTTCATTAAAATCTATCTGTCTCTCTTACATTTTAAATCTATCTTGTACCAATGAGAGTTTTTACCATCATGTGTTGGTCATTTGGAAAATATTGGTTCACTAAATTATGCAGCTCTTCCAAATGTTGGCACATCTTATTACATAAGATAAATAACATTCATTAATATTATCACCTGTCTCATCAGAAAAGTCTTTAAATATTTGAAAGCTGTCAAGTTTACAGTAGTGGATATAAGTTTTCTCAAAATTCTGATTTTCACTTGAAATCTCAAATTATGGGCAGTAAATACTCTCAGTTGTTTTCCTTGAAGAGATAGGCTCACTGCTTTCATTTTCAAGAAAATGTCTGCCACACACCTAAACCTAAACAGCCATTGTCTGTCAGTCATACTTTCATGAAAAAAAAAAAGTTCTGTGAAAAAAGATCTGCTATTTCAACTTGCAAACCAAACGCACAATGCTTTCTCTTGAGATGATTATCCTTCGTTGTGTAGCAAAAGTGCTTTATGTATACCTCCCTTTTTGTCATACAGAATATTAAAAAGATCTATACTCAAGAACTGAGAGTGAACAAAATCAATTATTTTATTGTTTCACCAAGGACATTCTTAAAAAGGACAATTTGTTAAACGGGGCATGTGTAGCAGTGAAATTACAACGACTATCTATACGGTTTGTCTCACTGCAGTTTTACCCACCATTATCTCTGCACCTTCAATACAAATGTTAACACAGTGAAAAATGCAAATAATGTCCTATATTGTTATGAAAACAACACAAGGTCTTCTTGCAAGTGTGTCAGGGATTCGCTAGGAGTCTTTGGACTATACTTTGAGGTCCACTGATCTAAACCTTTACCATGTTTAGGTCCTTTCTTAAATCTTACTATTTCCTTGAAATGTCTTTTTACTACACTCTGCAGCTGTCATCCCTGCCTCTATATTCCCATAATACTCATCTGTTCTGTTCTTAGGCCTTGTATTGTCCACCTTTCATCTGTCTTGTCTTTCCAGTTACACTTCAAACTTCTTCAGAATAGGGATTTTAAAAAAAATTCTTGCCCTATCCCTAACCTAGTAACTAGTAGAGTAATATATATTCGGAACTACAGTGTTTGATTACATATAAATGTTAAAAGTTATGCATGAGTAACTCCAGGAACCTAGAGTAGACACAATGTCAATGTTAGCCCTATTTAGAAAATAAGCATTGGTTAAGGCATCATCACTCCTGAATATTTTCAGCTTTAATAGCCAGTGGCCAGCTCATTTGAGCTCATATCTTTCTCTTCTATTAAAAATTTATATTTTCTCAGTCTATTTCCATCCTTAGCTTAAACTAAACAAGATTATAGAAATAGCCAATGCTTTGAAGAGCAAAAATATGTTGGTTCATATTTTATTTCTACCATTGACCTGACCTTAGCAAGATTCTCTAGATCTCTGAGACTTAAACTATCCCATGTGAAATGAAGACAGGAGTGGCTATCTCAGCCACTTCACAAGGTGATTGTTAAGGATTGAAGAAGATACCATCTGAAAAGCACTCAGCTCATAGATTTGCTCAGAAATACGAGGTCTGTTGTCCTAAATTCCATTTGATTTTCTATGTGCAAAAGGAGCATTTTAGATTGGATTTTGTTACTAGAATAAAAATTTTAAAAAAACAATAGGACTGTAGAACATAGTCCTAATGTGAACTATGGGATATAGTTAGTAGTACAATAATAATAATCCTTCATCAAATGTAACAAAAGTACCACATTAATGCAAGAAGTTAATAATTGGGAGTGTATATGAGATTTCCATATTTCATGCATGATTTTTCTGTAAACTTATAACATCTCTAATAAAAAAATATTTACATTAAAAAAATAAAGAACAGCTGCCTTCTCCTTGCCAAGGCTGCATGCCCAGGCTTGCTCTCCAAACTCTAAGAATGACATTTCCCTCTTGCTCAATAGCTTCCACAGAACTCTTTCAATCTTTGTTTGCTAACTACTCTTCCCTTTTCCCTAGTCATTTTGTCCTTGGATTAGCCGAGATCTCTCATTCAGTCTACTAATTTCAGTTTTTGCACTTCAGCTTAAGGCATCATCAAACATAACACCAGTCACTAAACAGAGGGATATGCATGAAGCCTTATACCAAAAAGATTTTTCTTTATCTATTAAAGGGAAGGATTATTCATTAAATATCTTTTTCAGCTTTTCCAGGAGTTTGCAGTTATTGCATATTTTAGGGGTGGGGAATTTTTGTTAATTTATTATTCTTCTTTAAGTCACCTTTGAGGCAAGGGAGCTAATTTGTGTGTGTGTGTGTGTTTTGGTTGGTTTTACTCATTTATTCAACTTTTGTCACTTTTTAAAAACACCTAATGTGTGCCAAGCACTCTGCTAAGAACATTAGGAATAAAAAAAAATTCTCAGTAGGTATGATACAAGTCTGAGCTAGTTATAAAGGGAATAAATAGTTTCAGCATCTCATCCACAGCAGTTTGCTCTGTGATCCTATTACATTTAAATGCTAATCCACATCCTGTAGAATTCTGATTCACCAGAGGACTAATGTTCCTGATAGCCACACAGATAGCCTGGATATTACATTCTAAGTGACACAGAACAAAAAAAAATCCCTGTCAAAATTCAATTCCTCCAAAATGCCCATAGACTCGGTTTTCTGATTGAGCTTGGAAATATCCACAAAAGGAGAAGAGAAATTCTGCAAGTACGAAGATGGCAAATTTTTAATAATAAGTATGCATTTTATGAACACTGCTAATCTGATTATTTTAAATTTGGCTAAAAGTTTGCCTTCATGTGCTTTTTAAAACCCTCCGTGCACAGGTTAGTTTATTCTGCTCTTCAGTGGACAGAAAACTCTCATCATCAGTTGGTGAAAGGCTACTCTCAAATTTTATTTTATTATTTTATTCTGTCTCCCTCTACTGCTTATCCATATTTCCATTTTCCTCCCTCCTCCCCTTGGGTACGGAGTTTAGTTTATCTGATATATGTCCTTAGATAGGTATGGCTAAAACTTACAATGTTTTCTAATTGTATGCATTTTTAATTTATAAAACGGGTAGTATGCTATAAATCTTATTCTGTTCCCAACATTTCCTACTCAATACTCTGTTTAGGTATCAAGATGTGTTGCTGTATGTGTGTTGTAGAATTTAAGAGAAGTTCAATTATTTGAGTATAGAGAGGCCAGGACTCAGGAATGATTTTGAGAAGGAAAAATGGTTTATTGACGGCTGGCCGGACTCGGGAGCTTTCAGTTTGAATCCCGAGCCCCGAACAAGATTTTCAAACGTTTTTTATACAGAGAGGAAAGGCCAAATGGTCCCTTTGTTTCAGTTCTCAATAGGCTTCAATTAGCATATATCTTCCACATCTTAGGTAAGCTTTTAGCATGGACTCCAGACATTCTAGATAAGCCTTTAGCATATTTGGTTTTTGCATTTCCCCTAAATACTTAAAGTTTATAGCCCTTGCATTGTTAAACATTTCCTGGGACTGCAGCCTCTTACTGTTCCACACCCACAAGTCAAACAACTTAGTTATCTCTGAAGAGACAAAGAGCCTTCCACCCATAGCCCACATCATGTGTACTGAATTTATTCCTTCTGCATTCTGCATAGAATTCCAGAGCACACATCCACATTTGTTTTATACTTTCTTCTACTGAGAAGGCTTAGGTTACCTCCTGCTTCTCACCAGAGCAGAGAAACAGCACAGCATGTGTTTTTTTATGGACCTTTGTGGTAAGTCTTTAGGATAAACACATAGAAGTTGAATCGCTGGAATATAAGATATACATACATTTTATTTCACAAGATGCCATACAGTAGCTTTCCAGAGGGCCTGTAATAGAATTCCAAAGGGAGTGCACCCTATCACATCCTTGCCAACACTTGCTATTTACCTTTTAAATTTTTTGCCATTCTGGTCGGTGTGAAGTGGTGTTTCTTTGTTATTTTAAATTAAAATTCTCTGATTACTAAGGTAATTTGAGCATCTTTATATATGCTAGTCATTCTTTGGAGGGCTCCTCATCTCAGGATTGCCTATTCATCTTATCTTTGTTCATTTTTCCATTTGGTTTCCTTCCTTCCTCAGTAAGAGTTATTTGTAAATTATAGATATTTATCCCTTGTTATTTATTTTTATTTTTTTAAAAGATTTATTTATTTATTTAACTTCCCCCCCTCCCCTGGTTGTCTGTTCTTGGTGTCTATTTGCTGTGTCTTGTTTCTTTGTCCGCTTCTGTTGTCGTCAGCGGCACGGGAAGTGTGGGCGGCGCCATTCCTGGGCAGGCTGCTCTTTCTTTTCACGCTGGGCGGCTCTCCTCACGGGCGCACTCCTTGCACGTGGGGCTTCCCCACGTGGGGGACACCCTTGCGTGGCACGGCACTCCTTGCGCGCATCAGCACTGCGCATGGCCAGCTCCACACGGGTCAAGGAGGCCCGGGGTTTGAACCACGGACCTCCCATATGGTAGACGGACGCCCTAACCACTGGGCCAAAGTCCGTTTCCCCCTTGTTATTTTTATGTTACAAATAACCTCTCCTGGTCCATTATCTACCTGCTACTTTTTAAAATGGTATCTTTCACTGAACAAAAATATTCCATTTGATGTAGTCAAATCCATCAATTTTTAACTTTATAGGTTTTGCTTTTAGAGTAGGATCTGGTTTAGGAACACTTGCCTCACCTGAAGATCATGAACATGTTCTCTTACATTTGTTGGTACTAGCTTTTTAGTTTCACCTTTTACATTTATGTTTTTAATCCATCTGAAGAGTATCTTCCTATATAGTATAAACCACAGGTAGAAATCCAACTGTATTTTTCATACATACTTTATCAGGTTCATACATTGTAGTAGTTTGGTATTATTGATGAATTCCAAAAAGAAATATTGGATTATGTTTGTAAAACTCATCTCCTCTGGGCGTATTAGATTATACTGGATTCATAGTATTACTTGATTAAGTAATTATGTAAACCTTGTGCCAGTAGGGTGTTGAGTCCCCACCCACAAAAAGGGACAGATAAAAAGCATGGCAAACAGAGTTGAGGGTTATTAATGTTGGAGTTTTGACACTGGAGTTTGATGCTGAAGCTGAAGTCCCTGGGAAGAGAGGAACCCTAAGCCCAGAGAGAAGAAGACCTGGGGAAAGAGGAACCCCGGAAGCCTGAACCCTGTCAGACTTTGGGAGTCATCTTGCTCCAACACGTGGAAATAGACTTTGGTGAGGGAAGTAACTTATGCTTTATGGCCTGGTATCTGTAAGCTCCTATCCCAAGTAAACACCCTTTATGAAAACCAACCAATTCCTGATATTTTGCATCAGCACATACACACATATGACATAGTTATATGTCTAGTACACTCTACTGGTCTATTTCTTTCTGCACCCTATACATTCTGGCTTTGTTTTGATTTTATGATGTCTTAACATCATGTGGTATGAATCTATACTTTCCTGTCTCCCTCCCCATTTTTACAATTTACTTAGCTTTGTGGACATTTATAAATTTATCATAAATTATAGAGTGTTTGTCAAGTTCTTCAAAATCCAGTCAGGAATTTGATTAGAATTGCAGTGAACTTAGAAACTAATTAAAGAAGAATTGACGTCTTAAATATAATAAATATCCCATCCTAAACACAATATATCTCTTTTATTCAAAGGCATTCTTAAGGGTGTTTAATAAACTTTTTCATAAGGTGTTATACATCCTTTCAAGTTGATTTCTGGATACCTTATAGCCAGGGGCTGGCAAACATTTTCTGCAAAGGTCAGATAGTAAATATTTTAGGGTTTGTGGGCAATACAGTCTCTGCTACAACTACTCAATTGTAAGGAAATGCAAAAGTAGCCATAGACAGTAGGTAAACAAATGGACATGGCTATTTTCCAATAAACATTATTTACAAAAACCCCTGGTGGGCCAGATTCAGCTTGTAGGTTGTAGTGTGCCAATCCCTGTTGCTACTGTGAATGGTATTTTATTTTTATGATATTTTCTAATTTGTTGTTGCTAGTAGGTGGAAACATTATTGATCTTGTTAGGTGACTGTGCATCTATCAACTTTGCTGAACTCTTAACCCTTCTAATATTTTTCTATTTCTATTCATTTTCAGTGGAGATAATCATGCCATCAGTAAATCATGAGGTTTTAGCTCTTCTTTTCCAAAACTTTTCCTTTTCTTTTCTCATATAATTGGCCCAAGCATCTTTTCTCATATAATTGTCCCAAGCACTATGTTATCCATTGGTAGTGATTAACACATTTTTTTTTCTTGCACTTGATATTAATGAAGGTAAATCTAAAGTTTTTCTGTTAATATATTTGCTGTAGGTTTTAGGCCTATAGCCTTTATCAAATTAAGGATGTTCTCCTTTAGTCTTCATTTGCTGAGACATTTTATTATAAATAAGTTTTGAAAGTTTTCAACTGCTTTTTTTGCATCTATTGGGATAAATAATGATATTTCTTCCTTTGGTCATTAATGTGGTGAATTTCTGATGTTAAACTGTCCTTTCAATCCTGGAATAAACATTTCTTGATCATAGTGTATTTTGGGGTTTGATTGGACTTGCCTAGCTAATTATTTTAAGTTTTTCATTTATTTTACAACAAAATGATCCTGCTATTTTTCTTTTCTTGCATCTTCCTACGTGATTTTTGAAACATGGTTATATTAGATTCATAAAATTATTTGTATAGCTTTTCTTTTTTTTCTGAAACAAATAATAGCCAAAGATTATTCCTCAAAAATTTGAAAATATCTCACCTGTAAATCCATTTCTTTGGGGGGATTTAAGTAACAAACTGAGATCTTGGATTATCAATTCAATTTCTTTACTGAGTATGGTATATGCCATTATGTAAACTTATATGTACTCAGACACACAAATTTCAGACCTGTGTCCTTTTTAAGCTTACAGCAGTTTTAAGTAAAAATAGTCACATTTTTATTTCTCCCTATAGGAATTCAGTAATTTAATATATAAATACTATGCATCAACAGTGAAAATGAAAAATCCCTAGTTTTCTTGTAAATAACACTAGTGATTATTTAAATTGTTTATGCCACATAATCTAACTGAGGCCCAAAACCAAAATAAAAACATCCTGGATGAATCCCAGGATATTCTAATGTAATATTTCTGGAATGGGGTTCAAGAACATTCTGATGCAATTGATAAGTGAACCACATGTTTAGGCACACAGTTCTAGAATATTTGGTATACAAGGCTATTTTACCCACTAAGATACTAGAAAGACATAAATAAATCCTTGGCTAGTTTGAACGTGACCTGGCAAGGTCAGGATCTCAGCAAATCAAGGTTGACGCTTAAACAATCTACTTTGTGGCAGAGAGGCCAGGGTCTGAGAGAATGGACTCCTTTACTTCCCAGCTGAGTGACTGTAAGTCACTTCTTTCCTTCGAACCTCCAGTTCTGTCACACAAAATGAGAAGAATGTATTGTATGATTTTATGCTTTGTTTCAAAATTTACATCCTGTTCTATGATTCTCCCAAACAGCATAAATCATATGACTCCCCCAAGGAATTAGACAAAGGCAAGGTTTAAACGTACATTTAAAAAATAATATTAAAGCTGATTCTTCCCTGGGAACGTTTCTTTCTCTAAAGCCTTTGCCCTGTTTGGGGTGGGCATCCAGCAAATAGTCCCTGGTTCCTTCAGTCTTTTATTAGCAAGAGCTTTTACATCTCATTCAAGGCCCAACATGAAATGAACCCACGTGAGGAAACCAGCTCTGTAGAGTTCTTCCTTCTAATAAGACAGTCCACCCCAGTCAGGAAGACTGTTTTCTACCCCTCTGAACACCATGCCTATCCCTGTCATCCAATCTTCACTTGCAAGGCTTTCTGATAGAATGACCTCTTCTCTCTGCTTCTCTTGACTGAATTCCACTCATTCTTCAGGTCTACATCCTTTGTCACTGTGTCTGGAAGCTTTACCTGTGTCTGATTTCTCTGGCCTGGATTGATCCACTGTATCCTGACTTGCTATTGCACTTAATTTCTGCAATTTTTTTTTAGGCGGTACTGGGTATTGAACCCAGGTCCTCATACATGGGAAGCAGGTGCTCAACCACTGGAGCTATATATGCTCCCCACAATTTATGTTTTAATTTCTTTTTGTTATGGTTTGAATTGTATCCCCCCCAAAATAAGCTCAAGTCCTAACCTCGGGTAACTGTGAATGTTACCTTATTTGGAATTAGAGTCTTTGCAGATATAATCAAATTAAAATAAGGTTATCCTAGATTAGGATGAGCCCTAATCCAAAGACTAGTGTCTTTAAAAGAAAGAAATTTGGACCTAGAGATACATAGGGGAGAATGCCATGGGGAGTAGGAGGCAGAGATTAGAGTGATATATCTACAATCCAAGGAAAGCCCAGAATTTCTGACAACCATAGAAGCTAGGAAGAGGCAAGCAAGAAATCCGCCCTTCAGACCTTCACAGGAAACATGGCCCTACCCATACCTTTACTCTGGATTTCTAGCCCTAGAACCGTGAGCGAATAAATTTCTGTTGTTTCAAGCTGCGCAGTTTGTGGTACTTCGTTATGTGAAGTGTAGGTAACTAATAAAACATCCAGTCATTCACTGCTTTATACTGTGAGCTAAAGGGTTCCACAAAGGAATAAGATTGTAAATGCCTCTGATCCAGGATTCAAATAGCCCAAGGATCCTAGGAGAAGTGCTAAGCACAAAACATATCCAATTAATTAAAATTCAAATTGCTCATTCTCTTTAACCCTTATCTCTCAAATAGTTCCAGAAGAAAAAAACAATGTATTGAGAGCAGAGAGAACTTAGTTTTGAAGCACAAACTTTTCCATGGTTCTGAAACCCATTTACCTCCAACTCATAGCACTAAGCTAGCTTCCATTTCCTCCTGATTCTATTTTCAGATTTATTCTATCGTGTTCTAATAGCTAGATGGAAGCAGACTGCAAATGGATAATATTTTCCACATACTTCTTTTAAACCTCATGCTGAGGTTTCTGTTAACATGTTGGACTTCTCAAAAATGTCTCTGACAAATCCCAATGGTTTCTAAGGAATAATTTCACCCCACTGCCTAACTACCATCTGTTTTGCATTTTTTAACCATGACTTTTATCTATAAGTTCTGTTCGCCCAACAAATAATTACTATGACCACTTTCTTAAGTGCACACATTAGTTTCTGAACCTTTCCTGCTTTGACCTATTTCCTATGTTTTCAGAGTTTTCAGCCTCCAAGGGACCAGTTAAGACTTATTTTGTAAATGTTACTTCATCAGAGAAGAATGGCATCTTGATCAGAGAAGGGGGCTTAAGTTAACATTCCTGGGTTCACTTCCTGTCTCAGTTATCAACCATGTTAGAATCACAAAAGGTTAGAACTAAAAGGAAGGTTTGAGATCATTTATTTTAGAGCTACTTTTAAAAAATCTTGTGTAGTTTACTTCTATACCATTAGTTTGGAAATATTGAACTCCATTTGGGGAAAAGGTCACAAAAGCTAAATGAACTTTTATTTTAAAAACTGTTTTGTTTGTCCTTGATACCAGATGAAATAAGGTTAAAAAATAAATACGAAGTGTTATTATCAATTACATTCAAGGAACCTGAACAATAGAGAGGAATAAGAGATGAGCAGAAAAAAGCTCCCTGGTGCAATTTAAATTTCATGATTTCTTACTTGCAGACCAACCAGAATGAAAGAGGAATCACTGTAGTTCTTCAAAAACCTTGGAAAACTCAGACTCTGCTGATTTACATAGTGTAAATTATACCCTAAAGAGCCATCAAATATGCCACTTATGGAAATGGTCTTAGAGTAAGTCATAAGACATGGCAAAAAATCTCATTACTATGGGCAAAGGACTTGAACAGACTTTTCTCCAAAAAAGATATTCAAATGGCCAATAAACATATGAAAAGATCAAAACCACAATGAGATACCACTTCATAACTGCCAGGATGCCTATAATAAAAAGGAATAGAAAATAACAAGTATTGATGGGGATATTGACTAATTATAGCTCTCATACGTTACTTCTGGGAGAGTAAAATGATGCAACTGCTGTGGAAAACAGTTCAACAATCCCTCAAAAAGTTAAACATGACTTATGAGATGACCTGGCAATTCCACTCCTGGTATATATATACCCAAGAGGATTGAAAATATATGTTCATAAAAGACTTGTACACAAGTGTTCCTGCAACATTATTCATAACAGCCAAAAAGTGGAAACAACCCAAATGTCCATCAACTGACGAATGGATAAACAAAATGTGCTATATCCATACAATAGAATTTTATTCAGACAAAAAAGGAATAAAGTACTGATTCTGTTACAGAATGAATGAACTTTGAAAACATTATGCTAAATGAAAAAAGCCAGACACTAAAGGCCACATATTGTTTGATTCCATTGATAGGAAATGTCCAAAATAGGCAAATCCACAGAGACAGAAAGCAGATTAGTGGTTTCCAGAGGATGAGAGTCAGGGGAATAAGTTGTGATTGCTAATGGGTACAGACTTTCTTTTTGGCATGAAGTAAGTGTTCTGGAATTAGACGGTGGTGGTGGTTGCACAATCTTATGAATATACTCAACCCCCCTGAAGTGTACACTTGAAAGTGGTAAAATGTGTGTGAATTAAACAAAAATCTATTTTAAAATTGCATTTTTCAATTCTAGCTTTAGAAATTCAGTACATTTCCAAATGAAGCGGTTGCCCCCACACGGCTCTCTATCCTTATGTGTAGAGTCACTGGGCCCATAGTATTTCTCAGATGGGCTTCTCCTTCCTACTTCCAAAACCGTCACCTCAGTGCAGACTTTATCACCCTGTATTGGATTTGCTACAGTTGCTTTCAAACTGGGCTACACTTGCCATAAAACATCCCACATTTATTTCCCAAAATATTTTTCAAATACATCTAATGCATCCTTTGGTACATACATGCTCTTCCCAGTAATCTAAAATCCTGTGAGACCTCCCAACTACCAAATTATCAAATTTAAACTTTGTTTGCTATTCAAAGGCCTCTATCTAGCATCAGATCCTCTGTTCTTTACAACCTTCTTCCTTTCCCATGCAAATACACTCTCTCCAATACCCATGATGATCTCTTCCATATCTCTTATGTATAACTGGCCAAGTCCTGCCTTTTATACTTTGGCATTTACATATACCTTTTTGGGGAATGTTTCACTGTCCCTCCATTATTCCATGACTCCAGTATTCATTAAGAAAGACAGTTACCTTCTTTCAGAACACTTTGTTCTGAATAGTACCTTAACAAAATAAAAGTAATAACTAGTCTTTAATGATCTACTGCACACTAGGTACCATGCTAGGAGATTTAAACACATTATTATTATTTTATCCTTGCAAAACCCAGATGAGGTATTATCATTTCTATTTATAGATAAGGAAACTAAAGAGTAAACTCTTCTATAGAAAAGTTAAGTCATATACTCAAGTTCACACAGCAAGGAAGTACCAAAGCTAAGATTTGAAATCATCATATTCTCAATTTCTGGAATATCATAGGATACATGTACAATTTTGTTCAAGTTTTCTTCAAAACACTGCTGACTTAAAATGTGATTGTGGCAGAAAAGGGTAGTCTAGGGAGGTTAATGCTAATTGAAAGACAGCTAGAGGATACTCTAGGGACTGTGCAACAGTGATTTCTGTGGTACATGAAGATTGGGGTTAATAATACAAATACGAGAATGTTCCTCTATTACAAGGTCTTGAAACTATAGTGAGACATGGGAAAAACATAACTAAAGCAATTTATAGATGATAGTTAACAGTGATATTGTAATATTTCTGTAGCAAATGCAAAGAAGATACTCTATCAGTGTTAAAGGACAAAAAAAGAATATGGGATTTAATTTTATGAGATATGAAGATATGCATATGATCAAGTATTTTTTCTTTTCTTTGCCCATTAACAAGGAGACCTTGGTCATGTCATTTGACCAATCTGTATTCGTTTGCTTGTCTTTCAGAACACTGGAGAAACAGTTGAGTTTGTTTGGGGGATTGGATAGGATAAATGTGCCTGGACAGCATTTTTTAAGGTGATGGTTCCATAGTTTGTTTAGCTGTCTTTTGTCTGTTATTTTATTTTTTGACATTGAAATAAAATTTATTTTTTCAAAAAGCTATCCCCGCAGCAGGGAGAAGGTAATTTACTGGGTCAGTACCAAAAGGCTGTGGAAACAAGCTCCAATAACCAGAAGGTCCCAAGGAAGGTTAAGCAAGGAAGATCATGGCCAAGTCCCACCACAGGATAACCTGGTGAGAAAGCTAATGATGATATGACTGCCCAGGTATTTGACTCCACACTGCTGATGAGTGATCTCCTCTCGCATTGTTCCTCATTCAGAGGAGGTTATGATAGTTGGAGTTATTGTTCCACAAATATTTACTTCTCTTTCCTTCCAGTGGTAGGTAAAGTATACCTCACTAATGTTGAACTTGGCCATGTGATTTGCTTTGGCCATTGGGGTATCAGAGATAAGCTTCTGTGATAGACCTCACCTTCTTTGCTCCTGCCAGTGTCCTGAGAAGACCAGCTGTGAGAGATCCTGTAGCCTAGAGCCCCAGACTGAGCATCTGTGGAACAGACTCCCCTCCCAACTGACTGATAGTCCTGCAATGGAGACAGAGCTGCCCCAACAGAACCATGGATTGATGAGGGTGGTTATAAGCGTGTATGACAGCGGATGGTTTGTATGATGCAGAAGTTTTCACCCAGATGAAGACTGTTTAGAACCTTGATAAAGAATTGATATCATTGTTCATGTGTGTTTTGTTTAGACTTACAAATATGCAAATTAAGAGGAATATTAATGGTTTAGCAT
This sequence comes from Dasypus novemcinctus, assembly GCF_030445035.2. Taxonomy (NCBI): domain Eukaryota; kingdom Metazoa; phylum Chordata; class Mammalia; order Cingulata; family Dasypodidae; genus Dasypus; species Dasypus novemcinctus. Next base: position 40,760,775 of record NC_080679.1, read on the forward strand.
TGCAAAATTTCCTCAGCCACCATTTCACTATTGTGAACACTGCACTAATTTGTGACTACTTTTGAAACCACAGATTGTAACATGAGAATAAAATAATGTTTGACAATACTTTAAAAAATGTATTTCTTTATGTAAGAATCTGTTGATGCTGAGAGGAAAGAATTTGCAAAAATTTTCTTCCTCTCCGTGGATCAGCTACTCTCCACACTTTGAAGCAGGGTCCATCTTTGATGTCAGCAGATAATTCACAAACCTTCATGACATTTGGATGCAGTTGCCTTTTGATTCAAGAACATGGGACAAGGGGTGCAGAGAAGTATTTTTCTGGGAACTGAATGGTGTTAATCACTAGAACAGATGTTTAGAGTTACAGGTCATGCTGGGCCAGAACTGAATGCTGAATCTCAAGTAACAGAGAGACACATGTGTACATTATTGTTTGGGGGTGGGGTGGGGGAAGGGGCTTCCTAGGCTCTATTCCTAGGAATTTATAGTCTAAAATTTTTCAGAGAAATACATTTCTCTGCCTGTATTTCTACAAGAAGCAGTTTGTAAACTCTACGAATCCAAGGTTGGAATAAATGAAAGACAGAGAGGCAAAGCTGTGGAAGTCCCCAAACCAAGATGTAATGACCAGGTCTTGGCAGCTTCTCACAGCTTTTTTTGCTTATTTCTTTGATTTCTCCTGCTCATTCCCTACTAAGACCTAACTAGGCAAAGCTGCTGATACGTGCACACCTATTTTAGTTTCCTACCTGTTAAAACAAATACCAAAAAATTGGTTGGCTTAACAACAAGAATGTAGTGTCTCACATTTTAAGAGGCTAGAAGACTTGTTTCCTCTAGGGATCAGTGTCTTCTGGTTGGCCAGCAATCTTTGGGGTGCTCTGGCTTTTCTGTGGCATACAAGTGCATGTGACAGCATCTTCTTCTTTCACTTCCAGGTTCCCTTGACTTCAACTTCTGGCTGCTGCCCATGACTTCTCTCTCCATAAAACACAAAAAACAAAAAACAAAAACAAAACACTGCTTAAAAGGACTCTGGTAATCCAGATTAAAACCCAACTTTATTCACTTGGGTCACACCTTAACTGAAATAACACCTTGAGGAGATCTTATTTACAGTGGGTCCACACCCAATAAAATGTGGATCAAGACCAAGGACATGTTCAAACTGGGGCATACCGTTCAATCCACCACACTAAATCCATTTCCTTTTTAACTAGAGATACTGCTAAACTTCATATCCCAGCTTCATTTGCAATTAAATGGGCCCATGTGACTGACGACTGGCCAATGAAAACTAAATGAAAGCGATATACATCGCTTTCTTGCCTGGCCCTTAAAAGCCACTCACATGAATCTCTAGACTTTGTCTCTTTGTCTTGTCTGAATGACAGAGTCAGAGAAGCTAATAGAGGTCTCCAAATTCCTAGGAGATGATTGAATCATATCATGGAAGGGGTCTGGATCCCCTAATGACCATGTGGAACAGAATCCATGCACAAAACTGCCATGGGTTATGATACTATCAAGGTTGTTTGTTATAATAGCTAACATTATTTGCCCTGACTAATAAATTGTCAAACATCATTAGATGAGAAATCAAAAGTGTTCTCTATTTATGTCAACTAGACCTACATCTATTCCAGTTCTAGTATTTGGAACCTTGTTGCCTACTCACTTCTTAAACCACTCTTATATATCAAGGACGATTCTGGCTAAAGGTGGATTAGGTGGAAGGTGCAGGCATCAAGATTCATTGAAACCTCTAGACCCAAATCTCTATAAGAACTTCCAATCTTGTCCTTTGCCTTCTCTTGCCTATCATCTGGTGAAAATAATGAAATGCAGAGCCACAATGAACAATGGGAAGCAGAAGAGAAACTATAGTGAGGACACCTGGGTTGACTTTCACTTGGATTATCTGGGAGTTGATGAAACTAGGGGAAGACAAGATGTTTTCTCTGATACCAGGAGTTCTGTTACACATTCAGAACCTTGCCATCTCCACACCCCTAAGACCAAGGCCATTCCCAGGCTGGAGGTAGGTCATGTTTAGGGCAGAGTTTGACAGAGTTCCTTCTAGTGAATAAGTGAACAAAAAGTTGTCAATGAGTGAGGAAGAGAGATGGTGGCAGATCAGCACTCAATTTGGCATAAGGGCTGCTCCAGGGGAGAGTTGAGAAAATACAGTGATGAGTCAGAAGTCAAGGAAAGGGCAGATAGACTCTAATTTGTGAATGACTCTAGAGTAAGTGTTGCAAACTCAAATGCTTATCTGAGGCTGAGCTTGGGCAGGTAAAGTAAATATATAAAGCAGGCTAGGTGTTATCCTTATTAGTCATGGTAGACTTTATCTAACTTTTATTTTTCCATTTTCAGTTGAAATATGTGTATCGGTTTCCTAGGGCTACCATACATAACAAAGTATAACAAAATTGGTTGTTGAAAACCTACACAAATTCATTCTCTCTTCTGGACACCACAAGTCCAAAGTCAATAGACATTTCAGCAGCATTGGTTCCTTTTGGAGACTCTGAGGAAGAATCTTTTCCATGACTCTCTCCTAGTTTCTAGTGGCTCTAGCACTCCTTGTCATTCCCTGGCTCGTAGGCACATCACTTCAATCTCTGTCTTCATCTTCACATGCCGTTGTCCTTGTTTGTCTCTGTATCCAGAGTTCCCTCTTCTTATAAGGACATCAGTCCTTTGGACTTGGGGCCCACCCTAATTCAGTAAGACCTCTTCTTAACATGATCAAATTTGCAAAGACTGTAATAATGGGGGACAGTCTTCAACCTAGTACATATGGATATAGGAAATATTTCACTTCCATCTTTACTATAAGGAAAACAATAACACAAGCAGTATGCAAATGGCAATGACCCTCTTATTTCAGAATTGGAAGGCAATAAGTCTGGGACAATAGCAAACTGAAGAGCACATGTCCTGCCCTGCATGAAGCAGTTGCTGCCTGGAGTCAGCAGGATTTTTTCATTTGAGACAGTGAGTTCAGTGTTGCTGATCTTCATATTTTTGAAAAGATGCTGGAAGTAAAAATACATATTCAGAACCTTGCCTTGAACAGTTCTGTGTTTTAAATGTTGGTGATTCATTATATACTATAGTTCACCCATACCCCACCCCCCGGGAGGTGGCTTCCTTGTGTTTGCTTGTTGTTTTTGCTCGTTGTTTGTGCTTGTTGTCTGCTCATTGTTTTATGTTTGTGGTCTGCTCATTGTCTGTATTTTTTTCTTTTGGGAACTGAACCCAGGACCTCCTATGTGGGAGGCAGACACTCATCTGCTTGAACCACATATACTCACTGCTCTTTTTTGTTGTTGTTGTTCATTGTCTGCTCATTGTTTTCACTTGTTATCTGCTCATTATTTGTTTTCTTTATGGGGCACTGGGTACTGAACCTGGGGCCTCCCATGTGGGAGGCAGTCACTCAACTGCTTAAGCCATAGCCACTCCCCTATATATACTCTTGATTTTGAAATAATATCAAACTTATAGGACAGTTGCAAAAACAATACAAAATCCATACAGAGAACTTAACCCCCATCCATACTCCCATACCCCCATCCAGATACCCACATCCACCAACTCTTATGTTTTGCCACATTTTTACCATGTATTCTTTCTTTCTTTCCTCCTTCCTTTCCTTCTTCCTTCCTTTCTTTCTTTCTTTCTTTCTTTCTTTCTTTCTTTCTTTCTTTCTTTCTTTCTTTCTTTCTTTCTTTCTTTCTTTTCTTCCTTCTTTCTCTTTCCTTCTTTCTTTCATCTATCATCTATCTTTCTATTTATTTATCTATTTTCTAAACAGTTGAACTTAGCTATATGCCATGCTTCTTAAACACTTAATACTTCCATGCACATGTCCTAAGAACAAGAATATTCACTTATTTAATCACCTTAAGTATAGTTATCAAGTTCAAGAGATTTAACATTCATATAAAGCTTACTGTTTTATACTCCATTTTTTTTCAGTTGTCAAATATCCTTTGGGGCATTTTCTCCTCCATTATTAGATCCAGTCTGGGATTATTCACTGCTTTTAGTTATTATTGTCTCTTCAATCTTTCTGTCTCTCTGTGTGTCATTTTTAACTGTGGAAACATAAAACATGAACTTTCCCATGTCAGCCACTCCCATACATAGAATTAGGTGGAGTTAATCACACTCGCAATGTTGTACTACCCTCACCCCATCTGTTACCAGAACTTACCCATCGCCCCAAATAGAAATCCTCCACCCATCATGCATTAATTCCCCTTCTCCCTCCCCCACCCCAGGAACCTGTACTCTACTTCCTCTCTCTGTGAATTTTCATATTTTAGCTATTTCATATACGTGGAATCATACAATATCTGTCCCTTTGTTTCTGACTTAATCCACTCAACATGTTGTCTTCAAAGTTCATCCATGTTATAGCATGTATTAGAACTCAGTTTTATGGCGGAATAATGATCCATTGTGTGTAAATACTGCATTTTGTTTATCCATTCATCTGATGATGGACCTTTGCATTGCTTCCAGCTTTTGCTATTATAAATAATGCTGCTATGAATATCAGCATACAAATAACTGTTTAAGCCCCTGCTCTCAATTTTTTTGGTATATACCTGGAAGTGGGATTACGAGTTTACCTGATAGTTTTACGTTTAATCTTTTGAGGAACCACCAAACTGCTCTCCACAGTGGTCCCCCATTTTACATTTCCACCAACAATTTACCAAGGTTCCCATTTCACTGCATTCTCACCAACACTTTTTACCTTCCATTTCTTTGTTTTTATTTTTTGTTCTTTTAAAATATGTTTTTATTTTCAAGATTGTGAATTTACAAAACAATAATGCACATGTGTGGAATTCTCGTACAATACCCCGCTGCCAACATACTGCATTGTTGTGGAACATTTATTACAGATTATGAGATAATATCATCAGACTATTACTACTAATTATGGTCTAGAGCATACATTTGGTATATTTTTTCCATACCCCCTATTATTAACACAGTACATCTTTGACATTGATGCATGAATAGTATAGTATTTTTTTTAACTACAGTTCATAGGCTACATTAATTGTATTTTTCTTATGCTTCTCCACACCCTTACCACCTTGCAATAGTGATGGCCATTTGTTCTAGTTCATAGAAAGACATTTTGTATTCATGCTATTAACCACAATTCTCATCTAGTTCTGTACTACCATGTTATTCAATCCCTAGATTATTCTCTAGCTTTCTTTCAGTTGACATTTACATCCCTAGACTACCCTGTTCAACCACAATCCCATTTATAAACCAGCTGCATTAGTTCTACTCACCATAATGTGTTACCATTAACTCTATCCATTTCCACACTTTTATAGTCAAGTTAATTAAAATTTATACATACATTAAGTATCAGTACATCTTCTCAGCTCTCTTCTTATCTCCTAATAACCTACACTCTATCTTTTAACTCCATGCATTTATTCTTCATATTTAGTTGATATTAGTGAGACCATGCAATATTCGCCCTTTTGTGTGTAGCTTATTTCACTTAAAATAATGTCTTCAAGATTCATCCATGTTATCACATGAATACCAATTCCATATTTTTTTACAGCAGCATAGTATTCCATCGTATGTATATACCACATTTTGTTTATCCATTCATCAGTTGATGGACACTTGGGTTGTTTCCATCTTTTGGCAATTGTAAATAATGCCACTATGAACATTGGTGTGCAAATGTCTATTCATGTCACAGTTTTCAGTTCTTCTGATATATTCCTAGTAGAGGAGTTGCTGCATCATATGGCAGTTCTATGTTTATTTCCTGAGGAACTGCCAAACTGTCTTCCACATTTTACATTCCATCAATAGTGAAGGAGTGTTCCTATTTCTCCACATCCTCTCCAATACTTATTGTTTTCTGATTTTTTAATAATGGTCATTCTATGCCATGTGAGATGATATCCCATTGTAGTTTTTTTTTTTTTAAGATTCATTTATTTATTTATTTCTCTCCCCTTCCCTGCCCAGTTGTCTGGTTTTTGTGTCTATTTGCTGCGTCTTCTTTGCCCACTTCTGTTGCTGTCAGTGGCATGGGAATCTGTGTTTCTTTTTGTTGCGTCATCTTGTTGTGTCAGTCCTCTGTGTGTGCGGTGCCATTCCTGGGCACGCTACACTTTCTTTTGCGCTGGGCAGCTCTCCTTACGGGGCACACTCCTTGCACATGGGGCTACCATATGGGGGGGACACCCCTGCATGGCAGGGCACTCCTTGCACGCATCAGCACTGCGCATGGGCCAGCTCCACACAGGTCAAGGAGGCCCGGGATTTGAACCACGGACCTCTCATGTGGTAGACGGATGCCCTAACCACTGGGCCAAGTCTGCCGCCCCACTGTAGTTTTGATTGCATTTCCCTAATAGCTAATATATAGAACATTTTTTCATGTTCTTTTGGTCATTTGTATTTGCTCTTTAGAAAAATGTCTATTTGAGTCTTTTGCCCATTCATAAGTGGATTGCCTGCTCTTTTATTGTTGAGTTGTAGGATCTCTTTATATGGAATGGAAATCAAACACTTATCAGATACATGGTTTCCAAATATTTTCTCCCATTGAGTGGGCTGCCTTTTCACCTTCTTGATAAAGTCCTTTGAATCACGAAAGTGTTGAAGTTTGAGGAGATCCCATTTATCCATATTTTCTATCATTGCTTATCTTTTGGTATAAGGTTTAAGAATCCACCACCGGTGGTGGACTTGCCCCAGTGGTTAGGGCGTCCGTCTACCACATGGGAGGTCTGCGGTTCAAACCCCGGGTCTCCTTAACCCGTGTGCAGCTGGCCCATGCACAGTGCTGGTGTGCGCCAGGAGTGCCGTGCCTCGCAGGGGTGTCCCCCACGTAGGAAAGCCCCACGCGCAAGGAATGCGCCCTGTAAGGAGAGCCGCCCAGTGCAAAAGAAAGTGCAGCCTGCCCAGGAATGGTGCCGCCCACACAGAGAACTGACACAACAAGATGACGCAACAAAAAGAAACACAGATTCCCGTGCCGCTGACAACAACAGAAGTGGGAAAAGAAGACGCAGCAAATAGACACAGAGAACAGACAACTGGGGTGGGGTGGGGGAGGGGGAGAGAAATAAATAAATTTAAAAATTAAAAAAAAAAAAAAAAAGAATCCACCACCTACCATCAGGTCTTGAAGATGGTTTCCCTACATTTTTTTCTAGAAGCTTTATGGTTGTAGATTGCATAGTTAGGTTTTGATCCATTTTGAGTTAATTTTTGTGTGATAGGGGTCCTCTTTCATTCTTTTGGCTATGGATATTTAGTTCTCCCAGCACCATTTGTTGAATAGACTGTTTTGCCCCCTCTGGGTGGGTTTGACAGCCTTGTCAAAAATCACTTGACCATAAATGTGAGGGTCTGTTTCTGCACCATCAGTTTGGTTCCACTGGTCTATGTGTCCATCTTCATGTTAGTACCATGCTGGGGTTTTTTTTTACCACTGTAGCTAGGTAATGTGATTTATAGTCTGGAAGTGAAAGTCCTCCAACTTTGCTCTTCCTTTTAAGATGTCTCTGGTTATTTGGGGCCCCTTACCCTTTCAAATAAATTTGATAATTTGTGTTTTCCATGGGTGGAATTGTTGGGTGGAATTTTTATCTAGATTGCATTGAATCTGTGTATTAATTTGGGTAGAATTAACATCTTAATGATATTTAGTCTTCCATTCCATGAGTATGGAATGTCCTACCATTTATTTAGGGTTTTTTTTTCTTTTCCTTTTAGCAGTACATTGTAGTTTTCTGAATACAAGTGCTTATATCCTTGGTTAAGTTTATTCCTAAATATTTGATTCTTTTAGTCACTATTGTAAAAGGATTTTTTTCCCTGACTTCCTCCTCAGATTATGCATTACTAGTGTATAGAAAGACTACTGATTTTTGTGTATTAATCTTTTATCCTGCCACTCTGATGAAATAGTTTATTAACTATAGAAGCTTTATTATAGATTTTTAGGGACTTTCTAAGTATAGGATCACATCATCTGCAAATAGCAGAAGTTTTACCTCTTCCTTTCCTATTTGGGTGACTTTCATTTCCTTTTCTTTCCTCATTGCTGTAGCTAGAACCTCTAGCACTATATTGAACAACAGTGGTGACTGTGGGTATCCTTGTCTTGTTCTCGATCTCAACAGGAAAGCTTTCAGTCTTTCACCATTGAGTACAATGTTAACTGTGGGTTTTTTATATATAGCTTTTAACATGTTGAGAAAGTTTCCCTCAGTTCCTGTCTTTTGTAGTATTTTCATCCAGAAAGAATGCTGTATTTTTTCAAATACCTTTTATGCATCAATTGAAAGGATCCTGTAATATTTCTTCTTTGCTAATGTGTTGTATTGCACTGATTCTCTTGTGTTAAACCACCCTTGCATGCCTGGTATAAAACCCACTTGATCATAATGAATAATTGTTTTAATGTGCTGTTAGGTTCAATTAGTGAGTTATTTTGTTCAGGATTTTTGTATCCATATTCATTAGGGAAATGGGTCTGCAATTTTTAAGATATCTTTATCTTGCTTTGGTTGATATTTGCTTCATGGAATAAGTTTGGTAGCATTCCTTCTTGTTCAACTTTTTGATAGAATTTGGGCAAGATTTGTATTAAATCTTCATTGAATGCTTGGTAAAACTCACCTGTGAATCCGTCTGGTCCTGGACTTTTCATTTTGGAAAGTTGTTTGATGACTGTTTCGATCTCTTTACTTGTGATTGGTTTGTCAAGGTCTTCTATTTCTTCTAGGGTCAGTGTAGGTCAGGAATTCTTAACCTTTTTTGTTCCATGGACCCCTTTGCCAGTCAGGTGAAAACCACAGATCCCTTAGTAAGTCCACACTATATTGTGTATTATTTAATATATATATCATACCTGCACCAACACTTCCCCACAAGAATAATGTTGTTGTTGTTTTTAATAAATTCATGCCCATGGGCCCCTGGTTAAAAACCCCTGGTGTAGCTTGTTCATACATTCCTAGGAGTTTTTCAGTTTCATCTACATTGTCTAGTTTATTGGCATACAGTTGTTCATAGTATCCTCTTATAAACTTATATATCTGTGGGGTCAGTAGTAATGTCCCCATTTTCATTTTTTAAAATTTTATTTATTTGCATCTTTTCTCTTTTTTTCTTTGTCAGTCTAGCCAAGAGTTTTTCGATTTTGTTAATCTTCTTGAAGAATCAACTTTTGATTTTGTTAATTCTCTCTATTATTTTGTTGTTGTTGTCAATTTCATTTATTTCTCTTCTGATCTTTGTTATTTTATGCCTTTTGCTTGCTTTGGGAATAGTTTGCTGTTCTTCTAGTTCCTCCAGTTGTGTAGTTAGGTCATTGATTTTAGCTCTTTCTTCTTTTTCAACAGTAAGCATTGAGTGCTATAAATTTTCCTCTCAGCACTGCCTTCACTACATCCCATAGGTTCTGATATGTTGTGTTCTTGTTTTCATTCATCTGGAGATATTTGATAAATTCTCTTGCAATTTCTTCTTTGACCCATTGATTGTTTGATTGTGTTGTTTAATCTCCATGCTTTCATGAATTTCTTTTCTCCATCCATTATTGATTTCCAGCTTCATTCCATTATGTTCAGAGAAAGTGTTTTATATAATTTCAATCTTGTTGAATTTATTGAGATCTGCTTTGTGACCTAATGTATGGTCAATCCTAGAGAAAGATCCATGAGGCTTTGAGAAGAATATTTATCCTACTTTTGGGGGGTGCAATATTCTGTATATGTCTATTAGGTTTAGTCCATTTATCATATTATTCAAGCTCTCTGTTTCTTTATTGGTCTTCCACCCAGATGTTCTACCCAATGCTGAAAGGGGTGTATTGAAGTCTCCAACTATTATCTTAGAGACATCAATTTCTCCCTTCAGTTTTGTCAGTGTTTGCCTCATGTAATTTGGGGCATCCTGGTTAGGTGCAGATACATTTATGATTGTTATTTCTTCCTGGCTAATTGCCCTTTTTAAAAAATATGTAATGTCCTTCCTTGTCTTTAATAAAAATTTTGCTTTTAAAGTCTGTTTCATCCAGTATAAGTTTAGTCACCCCAGCTTTTTTTGATATTGTTGTTACTGCATAGATAGAATATCTTTTTCCAGCTTTTCATGTTCAAGCTATTGGTATCCTTGGTTCTGAGGTGAGTTTCTTATAGAAGCATGTAGATGGCTCATATTTTCCTATCTATTCTGCCATTCTTGTCTTTTGTGGAGAGTTTAATCCATTAGCCTTCAATATTATTATAGTGCAGTACAATAAAATAGTTCTTAATTCACCCATTTTGATCTTTGGATTTTATCTGTCATATTTTATATAAGTGTCTTTTGACACTCATAGTTACTTTCATTGATATAATCTTAATTTCTAGATTCTGTTTCAAGCCACTGTCCTGTCTTTTCTTTTCAAACTGTAGCACTACCTTTAGTATTTCCTGCAGACCTGTCTCTTGGTTACAAACTCTCTCAGTTTCTCTTTATCTATGAATATTCTAAACTCGCCCTCATTTTCAAAAGACAGTCTTGTCAGATATAAGACTCTTGACTGGCAGTATTTCTCTTGCAGTTTCTTAAATATATCAATCCATTGCTTTCTTGACTCTTATCAGAAACCAGCACTAAATTTAGATATCCCTTGTATATGATACGTTGTTTTTCTCTTGCTGCTCTCAGAATTCTCTCTCTGTCTTTGGTGTTTCACATTCTTATTTGTAAGTGTCTTGGAGTAGTTCTATTCAGATTTATTTGAATGGGAGTTATTGTGCTTCTCAAAATTGGATATCTATATCCTTCAATAGGGTTGGGAAATTTTCTTCCATTATTTCTTCAAATATTCATTCTGCCCCTTTTCCCTTCTTTTCTTCTTCTAGGACACCCATGACATGTATGTTTGCATGTCTTTTCCTGTCATTTAGTTCTCTGAGACCCTGTTCAGGTTTTTTTCCTGTTAAGTTTTTTCCATTCTTTTCTTTAGCTGCTCTTTTGTTTGTTTGCTTTCAGAGGCCATGTCTTCAAGCTCACAGATCCTTTCTTCTGCCTCCTTAAATCTGCTGTTATAGGCCTTCAGTGTATTTTAAATTTCATATATTGTGCTTTTAATTCCCATATGATCTGCTATTTTTCTATGTATGCTTTCAAATTCTTTTTTGTGCTCACCCAGTGTCTTCTTCATAATCTAATCACTTTAGACATCTCATTGAATTTATTAAGGAGATTTGTTTAAATATCTATGATAAGTTGTCTTGACCCCTTTATGTCATCTGGAGGTTTATCTTATTCCTTTGACTGGGCATATCTTCCTGTTTCTTGGTACGGATTGTAACTTTTTTGTTGGTATCTTGGTGTCTGGCTTACTAGATGTATTTATTCTAAGTGCTGTTTTTCTCTTTGGGTTTGGGCTTCCTTGTCCTTTCTCCCTTGCTAGTTGTGTCATAGGAATCGAGGATGTAGTTGGTACTATAAGCTGTGGAGGCTGATGCTGCCCTTGTTGCCCCAGGAACTGATGAAGCTTCTTCCACCTTTCTCCCACCACCCCCTCAGGGGTAGGGACGGAGCTTCGGCTATGTGTAGTAATCCAAGCCATGCAGACCAAGACTGTCTATAGTTGTTCAGAGAGAGTGATGATGCTTTACACCCCTTCCTCCCCTGCCTGGGCAGGCTTGTTGCTGCAGGTGTGAGCAGCAAGCTAAGCAATGTGCATCAAAACTGACCACAGTTGCCTAAGTAGGCTAATGTAGCACTAGACCCCCATCTCCCCTGCCAGGATTGGGGATGGACCCTCCAGAGTGACAAGCAATCTAATCATGTGGGCCGATAAATGATACCTCCTTGATCTCAAACTCTTTTTGGGATTTTCCAGAGGGCCCTTAGAAAATCATAAAGGACTTTTTCTTTCACCTTGACAATGCTTGCCCACTTTCAGATTTAAAGTACTGGATCTGATATTTTTCTCTTTCTTCAATTCATTATTTGTGATGTTCTTCTCTAGTCTGTACCCTCCTCCAAAGTATCTGAGGAGGTTTTTATCAGGTGATGTCTTACATACATATGCTCTTGTTTTTGTTTTTAATAAGTCATTCTAGTAGGTGTGAGATGGTATCTCATTGTGGGTTTGATTTGCATTTCTCTAATGGCTAATGATACTGAGCATCTTTTCCTATGTTTATTGGCCACTTCTTTGTCCCCTTAGGAGAAATGTCTGTTCAAATCCTTTGCCCATTCTTGTATTGAACCCTTCAGAATCACTTCTCATATCTTTCTGTGCATATTTTTACAATATTGTTTTTGTGGTTACCATGGGGCTTAAATCTAACATCCTAAATCTATAACAATATTGGTTGCTTTGATACCAACTTAACTTCAATAGCATACGCATACTGTGTTCCTGTACTCCTCTGTTCCTCCACCTTTATGTAGCTGTTGTTGCAAATTATATATGTATATGTAAGTCCAAATCCATTGATTTATGATTACTTTTTATTCAGTTGCATTTTAGATCCTGGAAGAAGTAAAAAGAGAGTTTAACAAACCAAAGATACAATAGTACTGGCATTTATATTTACTCAAGTTGTTACCTTAACTTGAGGTCTTTTTTCTTCATGTGACTTTTACCTATTTTATAGTGTCCTTTCCTTTCACCCTAAAGAACTTCCTTTAGCATTTCTTGTAGGGCTGGTCTAGTGTCGATGAACTCCCTCAGTATTGTTTCTCTGAGAATCTCTTAATTTCTCCATCATTTTTGAAAGACAGTTTTGCTAAATATAGAATTCTTGTTTGGCAATTTTTTGCTTTCAGCACTTTTTAAATATGCCATTCCATGACCTTCTTGCCTTCATGGTTTTCCATGAAAAATCAGCTCTTAGTCTTATTGAGGGCCCCTTGTACATGACACTTGCTTCTCTCTTGATGTTTTTGGAATTTTCTTTTCATCTTTGACATTCAACAGTTTGACTATCATACGTATTTTTGTGGTATACTTGGGTTTATCCTGTTTGGAGTTTGTTGAGTATCTTAGATGTATGTATTAATGTCTTTTGTTACATTTGAGACATTTTCAGTCATTATTTCTTCAAATATGATTTCTGTCTTCTCTCTTCTCCATTTAGGACTATCACAATAAATATATTGATATGCTTAATGGCTTCCCATGGGTCTCTCAGGCTCTGTTCATTTTCCTTCATTCTTTTTTACATTCTGCTCCTCAGACTGAATAATTTTAATTGCCTTGTTTTCAAGTTCATTGATTCCACCTTCCGCCAGCTCCAATTTGCTCTTGAACCTCTCTAAGGAATTTTTTTATTTCTGTTACTGTGATCATCAGATCTGTTTGATTCTTTACATGAAGTGTCTTTATTGACATTCTCTTTGTGTTCATCTATCATTTTCATGATTTCCTTTAGTTCATTGTCCATATTTTCCTTTACCTCTTTGAGCATATTTAGGACAATTTTTAAGTCTCTGTCTTCTATGTCCCAGGTTTGGTTCTCCTCATTGATGGTTTCTAATTCTTTAATCTTCTCCTTTAACTGGGTCATTGCTTCCTATTTCTTTGTATTTGTTGCAATCTGAACATTTTGATATTTTAATGTGTTAACTCTGAAATGTAGACATTAAGATTATATTCAACTAGTATTATGACAGAGATTTTCTTGAATGTCAGGAGCTAGTGAAAAAAAAAAAAGAAAAAATCTTTCTCGGTCAATGCAGATTCACCTATGTGAGTGCTCAGAACAATAAATTTAGAGACTAGTTTGAGGCAAAAGTATAGTATCCTCCACAGTTTAGTCCACACACACATCTTGTACTCAGCATGTGCCTATGGCCTTAGAAATTCTCCCATTCACATGGATCCAAATGCCTACCTTTCCCTAGGAAACTGTTTCCTCATGGACCTGGGCACTGTACTGTATTTCCCACAGCCAGCAAACCTTAGCCCAAGAGAGCTACAATTTGACTGGTCTCCTACAGCATTCATTAGGAGAGCTCTGCAAACTACCATCTACACACAGGGCAAATTCTGGGTGGGTGAACCTGCTACAAGGGTCCTGGTTCAGTCTTTCAGGCTGTCATCAGACAGACAGGTAACAGACATACATGTTTCTAGAATTTGCATTAGGGTTACTCTGCTCTCTCCAGAACCAGGACCAGGGACCCACACTGAGAGTACAGGCCAACTCCATGCTGACCCAGTGAGGAAGTGTGGGAGAGGCACCATTAAGAAGTCTTCTTATGGTTTTCAAGTTGCCTTTTCTTAAGTCAGTGCTTGCTCTGCTATTGCAACCCTTTAACTGTCTCCTAGAGCTTTAAGAATTATGGTTCTGCCAGCTCTTGTTTGTTGCTTTATAACTTCTGTGGGGGGACAGAGCCCTCAAAGAGTTCACGCCACCATTTTGATGATCAGAATGTACAACTGATTATATTTTTGGAAAACATTATTTGGGCCAACATTTTGTTGGCAAAACAAAACACATCTATGGGTTTGATTGAGCTGAAAGTCGTCTTTGAACTCTGTTATACAGACTAGACCAACTTCAATTACTTCCATTACTCTATAAGTGTACAGATAAGATGAAGGAGAATAAAACTGGAAATACAGTTTTTCTGGAAAATTTCTATGATTTGTCCTATGATCTGAAACTCCTGTGTCTAAAGCAGTCCCATAGAAATATATCAGTCACATAAATAACTTCAAATCTTCTAGTAACCACATTTTTTAGATAGCAAAAATAACTTTAGTAATATATTTTAACACAAGGTAACCAAGACATTATTATTTCAATATGAAATCACTATAAAAATTAAAAATGAAATATTTTCACAGTTATTTTTAAGCTATCATATGCTCTTTTTTATATCCAGTGTATATTTTATACTTATATCATTTATCAATTTGGATTAGAGGCAATTCTAGCACTCAGTAGTCATACTTAGCTAGTGGTTTCCATGCTGCTTTGGGGGGAATGAGAACTGGAGCTTCAACTTACAATTCACAAGTGGTATCTAATGCAGTGTTTCTCAAAGTATAGTTCCTGAACTACCTGTATCCAAATCACCTAAGGTACTTGTTAAAAATACAGATTCTTGGGACTACAACTTCAAAGATTCTGATTCAGAATCTCAGAAGTTAGGGCTGAGAAATCTGCATTTTTTAGTTGACAGTCCTGCCGATTCTAATGTATAGCGATATTTGGGAAGCACTGTCTTAATGCAATGGCATAGACCTTTTTGTTTTGTTTTATTTTTAATAATGTCTTTGTGGCCTGGATAATTTTATCAACTCAGAATAACCAGGAGTTGATTGTTGCCATGGTGTCAAAAAACACTGCTGCTGTCAGCCAGTAATTATTTAAAAAATTTGTTCCACCTGTGCAATATGAAGCAGATCATGGCAACTCTCCCTCTTGGCATAATTTCTCGATCTGAAAATGAGAGCAGTGTCACTAATCTATGCCACTCAGCTCCTCCTGGGAATAAGCCCTTCATATGTAGAAGTTTAGAGTTTTCCCTTGCTTTCTTTGCTCTTTGATTCATCACTGTGCGTTCTCAGCTCCAAATCCTGACCATTGCTTCATTTGGATTGGAAACTGAAAGGGTTGCATTTTAGTTGCTGTGAAGATTCCCAGTATATTTCTCCAACTGGATGTTTTCAGTTTTACACAATGCACAGGAAGTCGAGGTTATGGTCTGTGAGGTTATGTGTGCCACAAACTGCTGAGGAAGTGTTTCCAAAGTCACTTTACCCCCAATTCCTATCTCATGTTCCAGCCGGCAACTAAAGGCCAAATTTCCAAGCCTGCTGATGGAGTCATTCCTCCAAGTGTGGAGGATTCCAGAAGCTCTTTTATCTCACAGTATTCAGAAGCTTTTCAAACTATGTTTGAGGAGGAATCCTTACAACTTAAAAAAAATTTATAACAGCATCTTGAGCAATTAAAAGCATATCACATTTGTCTCTAATTCTCCAAGGAGAGGTGGCAAGTAATTTTAAATATTTGACAGGGAAAAGAAGTTCCCCTGAGCCCTTGTTGATCCTGAAACAGGGGGTGGTAGGAGAGTGAATGTTTCCAGAGGTGGCTGGCTGGGCTAAAGGAGGGGGCAGTCCAGATGATGGTCTCCTCCCTCTGCTTTTCTCCTCTTTCTCCTCCTCCTTTTCCTTTTGCTACTCCTATTTCCTGTTATTATGTATCTTCATGTCACTTTCCTCATGGCTCCCCACCCCCTGCCCCAGTAAGGTAAAAAAATTTCTAAGCTCCTGAAAGACAACTCTATGATACTAATTACATGTTTTGAAAATGAAGCCCTGGCCTGCAGGTGGTACCCGCTAACAGCTATCACTATTACTATTATTACTGGTATTGTTATAGTATCACTTAATATGGAAGCCTTAGCTTTCCAGGACTAAATTATCTTCTCCTGGTTTTGTTGCCACACTGGCTTTGTGTGCCTTTATTTGCTTTTCTATACGGCTTTTTTCCATGCTCCTTTACACACCCTTTTTTTTCTTTGTCTGAAGTTGAATGTAGCAAGACAAAATTCTTAGATATATTTAAAAGATGCTAAGAAAAGAAAATGCCCCTTTCATTCCAAGTAACACTGAATGGCAGAAATATTAATGAGAGGTGTGACATAATAATAACATTCACACAAATATTTAATGGCCTATTATGTGTTACGGATTCCTCCAGCTTATGCTTATATACCAGTGTACAGGAGACAAAAATATGTGCCTGTCCTTCTCGTGAGGGAAGCAGACAATAAAAAATAAGCAAAACTTATAGCAGGGTGATAAACGCTATGGGAAAATAAAGCAGAGGAGGGACCCAGAGAGGATTGGTGGGATGGTTGCAATTTTAATTAAGGTAATCAAGAAGCTCTAAGAAAGTGACCTTTGAGCAAGGACCCCAGGAGGGCAAGACATTCAGACAACTTGATCAATTCTTCCCACCGATGAGGGTGCAGCAAGTGCAACA
Organism: Dasypus novemcinctus; assembly: GCF_030445035.2. NCBI lineage: Eukaryota > Metazoa > Chordata > Mammalia > Cingulata > Dasypodidae > Dasypus > Dasypus novemcinctus. Next base: position 40,777,817 of record NC_080679.1, read on the forward strand.
GCCTCAAGACAGGAGTGCACCTAGTGTATTGACCAGAATTTCATCAACTTTGGCTCATGGTGGCAGGTAGCTGAAGTGAGGGAAGTGGCATTGGGAAGAAAGCATTTTGTTTGAATTGACATCTTGGGGAATTTTTTTTTTCATCCTTAAATATACTCAATCTTTGCTTAATAAAGCTCATAAAAATTCTAGTACATGGACTGAATCTTAATATCTCACAGGTAAATTAGTATAAGATCCCCAAATACAAGCTTTCTGTGGAATGGAAGGAAAAGAAAGAAAACTAACATTTCTTTAGTGTTTACACCACAGTAAGTATTTAAAAGGTTACTCAAAGGTCCCCAAGCCTCAGCAGTTTGTGAATACAAATCAGATTCCATTGTCCTGAGTGTATGTAGGATTCCCAATTCACTTCCAAGGTCTCATCTTCTTGACAGGTGTGTGTGGGGGATGTGTGTCCAGGAGGTCCCCACAGCTTCCCTCTGCTACTTCAGGCTGCCATTTGCTGCTACCTGAATCCCCACCTGACAGCTGTCTCCTCTGCCTCCAGGTCTCCACCACGCCAGTCAGCAGGTACTGCCGCTTCTGCCGACAGGCTGCTGGCGACCTGAGTGGTGGAAGGTGGCTGAAGCATTGCTGCTCTCCGTCCTCCTTCCTGCCATCTCCCAGGAAGGGGGAGGAGCACGGCACCTTCCCATCTGCATTAGTCTGACTGGAGGGTCTTTGGCTGAAGGACTGGGCCCACATGCTCCTTTGGTGAGACCATTCCTTTTGGCACCTGCACCCTTTCCTCACGAGGACGCCCAGATTTCTCTAAAGTGATGGGTTCAGAGTGAAATGAAGAAACAACCACAGTGTTGCTGTTCTTAAAATTAGAACATCCCTCCAACTCTTGAGTCCATTACAGAATCTGACTTTTTCTCTCCTTAAAATAAATTCTTTCTCAGGACCCTGCAGAGCCTTCTACCCCCCATCCATGCCCAGCTTATCATTTGACTTCTGTTTGCCTCCTAACCCTACCCCAGCCCATCCAGTTTATCAGAAATGTCCCCATATGTAGAACCCTTAGAACCCCAGGTAAGTCAGGAGTGCATGTGCCATAGTTCATTAATTTTAAGATAATCTTTTTTCTTAAAATGAGTTATTCTCATATAATAACATCTCTAATATAGGGAAACAGCTTATAATTGATCAAAAGTAGAGTTTAATTGTCGGTGTTGTTCATTCTTAGTAATAGAAAATAACGGTATATTTTACAGTCAATGGCGTCTTAGATGTGACGAGATATAGCAGAGACCTCAGTGGACAGGTAATTTTGAAGAGGCCAGGGGAGAGCAGATTGTCCACTAATTCTATTTGCCAGTCATGCTAAATCTCAGCCCTGGCTTTTTTCTTGGATCTCTGCGATGCTTTATTTGGCTTAATCCTCACAATGACTGTGGTGGTTACGTTGATGATTCAACTTGGCCAGGTAATTGTGCCCGTTTGTTTGGTCAAGCAAGCACTGGACTAATTGTAATACAAGGGTATCTACAGGCTTTAGCCATCAGTGAGTTTACTGCATAGATGACTGATTACATCTACACCAACCAGGGAGATTGCCATCAGCAAAGAGTGACACTTCATGCAATCAGTTGAATCCCTTAAAAGGGGAAGTGATTTCAGCATTCAGAGACAATGTCCCAGCTCTTTTTTGGACAGCCAACATCTCCCCAAACTCATCAAGGACCTTCACTGGACTTTCATTGGAGCCCCTGGTTGCAGCCTGCTGCGGAACTAGACTTATGCATCCCCACAGTCACGTGAAAGACTCTTATAAAATCGCATACTATTGCCAGATATCTCTTATTGTTTCTGTTTTCCTAAAGAACCCTGACTAATACAACAACTTTAAGGAATAAACATTATTATCCCCATTCTATATACCAGAAAATAAAGACAGGCAAATTCAGTCACAGGCCCAATGTCACAGAGCCGATAAAAGGCAGAGCCAGGAATCAACTGTCTCAATTCCCCCTCAAAGTCCATCACTTTTCCTTCTCCTTCACTTTGAACTTTTCACATGAAAATGATGCACAGAGCCAGAGACTCATTTCAAAGCTGGAGTGAGTGCCGTGATCACCCAGACCTTGGAATACTCCGTAAATTGGGCATTAGCCAGCTTCTTAATAACCTTAACACTGAAAACCCCCAAGATGTGTAAGAGGTTTCTTTTTTTTGGATCTTTACTCCCAAAATGTGTTCAAATTCTGAGTTCTCAGAACCACCCTTTAGGGACCACAATAGTTTCCTTATTAGTTCCATATGTTTTATGAACACTGTCTCAGAGGTCAGGAATCAACATTCTTCTGTCCCCCAATTCCCCTTGCTTCCTAAAGTTCAGAGTCAACCGGAGATGAGCACTAGCTTCTTAGTTTACAGGGTCCACTGGGTCTTTAGAGGCCACCTCTTCCTGACTTTATTTGGTGGCCTTATCTTGTTAACTTGCTCAAATGATTCCATGGTGTTCCAGGGCTCCAAGAGTCCTGGGTGGTGGCCAGATATTTATACAAACCCATTGTTGCTTTACGAGTCTCACTTCATTACTCACTTATGTACCTCAATCAGCAGAGGAAGAGTGAACTGTTGTCTCCCCATTTTATTCACATATACTTTGTCTCAGTCCCCTTCACCTATAACTTGCTATTCCCAAAGGTAATGAACAGAGTATAAGTCTAAAGGGTCTTAAGATACATTGATCCTTTCCCATCCCAAGCACTCTTTTACTTTATCACTTTCTTCCTCCACTGCATGACCTTTCTTCCAATGTTTTAGAGGGATTTGGGGCCTGAAAACACCCCACATACAACATAAAACCAAACCTATGCAAGTCAAACCACTTAAAAGGGAAACAAGACAATGAATGTCATAGAGAGGCTGTTGACTGTGAGTCAGAGACTTGGGTTCTCATTAATCCCGATTCTTCCACTAATCTGATAAATGACTGGACCCCATAAAAAGGGCCCTGGCTCTAATGCTTGGCAATTAATCTCTAGAATAATATGTTTTCCCTCCTCCTTGGTTAGAAACAAACAACAACAACAGCAATAATAACACAGAGTCAAGGACATAGGGCTGTAATAAATGTGTATTTATTAAGTACTGACTAAGTGTATGGTAGGAAAAGACCTGTAATAGGAGGCTAGGAACTTCAGCAAATTACTTAATTTTTAAAATGGAGCGATTCTAACTTCCCTATCAAAGCCCACGTCTTGTATGTGTACGTGTGTGTATGCCCACCTCCTTTAACACTATACTGCAGGTGCAGCGGGGGACTCACCCATCTCAGTTTACAATCATGTTTGGGAATCAGACTGTAATAACGAAATACCCGAGTTTGAAGCCTGCCTCTTATTTCCAGTGAAATTTGTATGTTATTTTGCCTCTCTGACTCAGTTTCCTGATCAGTAAAATGAAATCAATTGCTTCTAATGCACGGGCTTAAAAGGATTAAAGGCAATTGCATGTAAATTGCCTAGCACAGAGCCTTGGATAAAATAGGCACTCAAAAATGGTATTTCCCTTTCCTAAGGGAGGAAAAAATGTACATATACAGCAATTAGTGAACAAGACAATAGATCCTAAATGCCAAATTGTATGATAGAATCAGTAAGTGCTCAAGGAGCAAAAGGCAGGAGAGATCAAAGAGGGCTGGAATCTACAGGGAAGAGCTCAGGGGAGTTGGGAGACTAGAGCAACCCTTGGAGGATGCTTGAGGTGGGAACCGCTGGGAAGGCCTCCAGAGCTCGCTCCCTTTACCCCTGGCTTTGAAACTAACACCACAAACACTCTGAGGCCAGAAGTGTTTCGCACCATGCAGACTTCGCAATATTTAAAAGAGTGGGGGATACTAACCAAACCACCATAACAAAAAAGACATGAAATTTTTAGAACTGACAACAAAGCTATAACAGAATTTAAAGCAGAAAGAGAAAATTTGCATCAGGCTCTGTTTGCAGGAATCCTGTTTCCATTTTCATCTGCTTGGATCTGTGGCTTTAGGAGGGTGCAGTGGCATGATGAAATACAAAATTCTCAGCTGCTGATATCAGTGGAAGTGATTAGAAGGGGGTGGGGCGAGGCAGAAATCATCTTTTAGTTTAAATTGTTGTAAATCAGACCCGAAAACTAGGCTACACATTATGCTTTTGTTACTCCGAGAGTTAAATTACAAGGAAATGAGCTGTGCATAATAATTCCCCACGTCACTGACTTCCCTGCTTCTCAGCTAAACGCACTCTTCTAGAAGCAGGTTTAGCACCTCGGAGCCATTGCTGGGTGAAAAGCGCTCTCTAGTGGCTGCTTCTGCAAGGGGGGTGCAAGACTCCACGTAGCCACCTAAACAAAGACGAGCCTCAGCCCTCCCTCACCTGTCCCTTGGAGATGCTGGAGCATGAAGGCCAAAGGCAGTAACTTCCAAGAAAACTGCACGTCTTCCCTCGACTTTCCCATGTTGTAGATATATCTGTTATCTTATGGCTTGAATCAGTACTTCTCAGTCCAAGCAGGGAAATAAAAATAACCAGGAATTCCCATTTATAGAGTAAATTTAGAGCATTTCAGCTTCCCTTTCCATCAAATATTTGGTGGAAGTATTTGGAAAAAGCTGATGAGACCACGTCTGCTGGCCCCGCACCCTCTCAACACCCCCTCCCAGGACCCTACCCTTGCTTTTCCCTGAGCTCCTGTTTTCTCAGCGCGCATGCCCACGTGTTATTAGAGAAGGCTGTCTAACCGAATTCCTGCAGAACGGCGTGAAAGGTTCAGATTGTTCCAGGACCCTGCAAAGCCTTTGACTGGAACGTACTATTTTTACCTCGAACCAAAGCAATGTTTTTTTTAAAATCGGAGTTTCAACCCGAGAACTCATAAAGAGGCTTCCAACTGACTGGGTTTAAACAACGACTGAAAAAAGGTCTGGTTGATGTGGAGTTTCTCCCCAGGCCTTTTTCTCTCTTCAAGTAACTTAAGGAGGCAAGCCAGAAAGAGCTGCCTCTCTGTTGCCTGCCCTTTGATTATGACTAATGACATTGAGAGTTAACTGTCCCTTGAACACACTCCCCAGCATATCTCCCTCTTTCTGAGTTTCTTTTTTTTTTTTTTTTTTTTAGTGGACAATAAGGGAAGGTTCCACATGACCTGAAATTGCTCTAACCAAACTCTTTTCCCCACCAGGTCGGGACCTAGGACCGTGGTTACCTCATGACTCTCGTATCTAAAGCATAAGTTTTGCTGGAAGCATTACACACACACTGACACACATACATACACATACCTCTCAGTGTGAATGGGGATTCTCAACTTCTAGGCATGCACAGCATTTCAGTCGCTGGGTCCTTGACTGGGTGGGAGCATGTACACTTTGCACACAGCACTTGGGAGAAGTACACGGGTTGGGAGGCAGACCCCAGCAAGCAGATGCAGGCCTGTGTTTAAGCATTACATATGGGCTTGGGCACTGACAGGCTCACAGCAGAATTTATGGAGAGCTTCATTCAGCGTAACAGCAATAGGCTCCATTTTAATGAATCCCCTTGGTAGTATAATCATCACTCAGACAGGAACAACTGCTATACAGGGCTGTGCACCCTCTTACTGACCTTTGTACCTTCCCACAGAAACTGAATCCTTCCCATGCTCCCCCCACCCCCCTCTGCACAAAAATTTTTTTTAAAAAATGAATCAATATGTGCATGGGGAGTGGTGTGGGGGTGGGGGAAACCGTGAAACAAAAATGTGAGTCTTCCCGAGTCCAGTGAGGAAGGTAAGTCTGCTTACTTGGAGGCAGGCATGGTTCCCCTTCATAAGTACCATGAAATAGAATTGCATGTAACAAATTAATGTGTGTATGTAATTTTTTTTAAAAAACAAATGCTTTGTTTCTGAGAGCGCGCACAGGCAGCGCATGCTGCGGTTGCTATGGTAATTACTAGCCTCTGTTGAATAGGGACACAAGGGGTTATATAGACGTGAACCAGCTGGCAAAAGTGCATGTTAGGATGAATAAACCCACTTATTTGTAAAAGGTTGCAAGAGGCACTCTAACCAGAAAATAAAGGAAGTGGAGGTAGGGTCACATTTTTACAAAGACCCGGCAAAACTCTTGCCTATAGTGGTTTGCATCATATTTTTGGAGTTAAAAATGTCAAAAGCCCTTAAGATGCACAGCTATGGGTTTCTATAGGCGAAGGACATAATCATACCTAAAAGCAGTACCACAGCATGCAGTAGCAGTAAGGATTGTCAGTTCCTGAGTGCCTGCAATCATTCCAGGGCTTTCCTTATTTTATCTCATTTAATCCATGCAAAACCCCTGAAAGACAGTAATTCATCTTTTCTTTTCTTTTGTATTTATGAAGCAGCTTCTGCGAGGCACTGAGGTGAGTCCTGAGGAAGCCATGATGGGAATGATGCCATTTCTACCCCAACGGAGCTCATGGCTGGTGGGAGAGACAAGAAGGATGATCCCCTTTGAGGAGTTTCAACCTCATGCTGGAGCAATGACAAGTCGGTGAAGGATCTTTTTGTGGCTGAGTAACCATTTGATTTGTATTTTAGCAAGTTCACTTCAACCACAGCCTGGAGAACGAAGAGGAGAAAAATGAGAACAGAAGCAGGAAGATCAGTGGGAAGGCTGTGTGGTGAGAGAAAATGGGCCTGGATTAAGGTAGCAGCAGGGAGGGTGGAGAGGGGAGGGCAGATTCGTGGCTGTGGAGGGGGCACGATCAATAGGCTTGAAGGAGAGGGAGGCAACAGGGGAGGCAGGCAGTCAATCTGCCCCCGGTATACCAAGAGAGACCTGTTCCTGCCCCTGAGTGGCAGGAGTAGGATTTGAACCCAAGCCTATCAGACTCTAAAGCTCAGCTTCTTTTCAATGCATCTTGTTGCTTCCACAATTGAAGAAAATCAGAGGAGTGTTACATACAAATGAAGAAACAGGAATACTGGTTTTAGTTAAAGGAGGAACATAGTGTCCAAAGGCAGACTGGGGAATTTTGTAGATGAGCTGTATTTATACATTTTATAATGTATAATGGTCCTTTGTATTAGCTTAACTTCCTATAGAAAAGTTAACTTTCCAGGTAAAAGAGTATCTTTCATAAAGACAGAGAGAGAGCTAAAGATAGGGAGAGAGAAAGGGAGAGGGATTGAGAGAGAAGAAGAGAAAGAAAGAAGAGACATGAAAAAAAAATTAAATTATATTATATAACCCATCAGGTTCTTCTGTTGTCTTACCTTCCAAAAAGGTCCAGTATAAAATTTTATACTCCTGTTTCAGTTGATATATCTTTGCTTTAAATTATTTCTGACCTATCTTTATTACATTTTTAAAATGTCTAGTTTCTATATCTTTAAATGTAAGCCACTTCCACTTATTTTGGGGAAAAGATAAAGATAGATACAGCAGCAATAGGTTTATGTTTACATTCAGTGGCTCTTTAACCAGAATATCTAAAAACCAGAGGACTGGTGTGTGAAAACAGAAGGAACAGCCTGTCTGTGCACTGTCTGCTGCTTGGACATAATGGCGCCAGTGACGGCACTGCCGTCAGATAGGGAGCTTTGGAAACCAGAGCTTATTGGCTTGAAACCCTAAACATGTGGGATCTCGCCATTAAGAGACCCCAGTGTGCCAGTCTTGGGCACTGTGAAAGTACTAAGTGATCTAGTTGAATTGTTAAAAGAGTGGGTTTGAACAGGGCTTGGGTGAAGAAACCAGAGTAAATCTTTACCGTCCTCATCCCCCTTTTCCTCCAGCTCTCTCATCTATTACTAGCAGGTCCTCGGTGCTCCAAGCAAATTGGGAAATTGGGGTGGGCAGAAATGGGAGGACAAGTGCAGCAGAGAAAAGTTGAGAGAGGGAGGATGAGGACCTGAGGAATTTGGATCAGAATGGCCAAAAGAAGCATCCATACTCTGGTCTTATGGCTTCCAAGCAACTTTCAGATTCAAACTGATGCTGACTTTGTGCTTAGTAATTTGACTTTTCTGTCATCCTAAGAAAATTCAACACTTTGTGCTTTATCTGAGAAATTCATAGGCCTTATGAGACTCCTTTTAATCATCATACAACCCAACTGTGAGACCAGGAGGTGGTAAATGATACTATTTTCCTTTGATGGAAGAACAAACTGAGGCTTGGATCCATCGAGAACTGCCCAAGGACACATAGCAGGAGTGAGTCATTTGACACAGTCATCTAGAGCTTCTCTCCAAATTAGCATTTATCTCTCAGACCATATTGCTTCAGTTTAGTTTAGAAGGAAATGGTTTTGGTAGCTTGGTTATTGTTCTTTGTAAGCTGTTGAGACAGATAAAACTCAGAACCCTGATTTCATTCAGATATCATTGGCAATATTTTTTGAAAAAGTGGGATCCCCTCTCCCTCCATTCCTACCTCCCAAGATGAACAATGACAGATCTGAACCTAAACCTATCATTTAAGTCCTTCCCCTTTGCCAGTGATTGGTTTAGGGGTGGGTATGTGACTCAGTCCTAGGTACTAAACAGTAGTGGGAAAGAGAAATTGTGGATGTGACACGCCCCTTTTCTTCTTGCTTGCCCTTGCACATTATCACATGAGGACTTGATGGTTAGGAATTGTGGTTCTAAAAAAATTGAAAAGTTAGGATATTGTCATTAACCAGTTGTATGGTTGAGACATTATCTTTCAGGGCCTCTATTTGGAGACTTAGTATTTTTGGTACACCCCTGACTTCCTTTGTAAGAAAGCAAATCCTTCTTCAGGTTACTAGGAACCAAAATCTTGGTTAGGATTTCACACAAGTTTTTTGTTGCTGTTGTTTCCAAATCCAGATGGAACTAAGGATCATCACATAGCCAGGAGCTGACATCAGGGCTTCTTGGCGGTGGCTCATGTCCCTCCAGCATCAGCCAGCCGGTTCCTCACGAGCCCTAGCTAATTACGTCGGCTTGTCTTTCACCCAGCCTGCAACAGCTTCTTGTTCTATACCCACATCTGTGCCTCCCAATTAGCAGGGCAATGAGTTACTACTGCACCACCAGCCCAACCTGCTTTGCTGTAATGGCTTTCAAATTCTGTTTTGACCTCAACGAATACCCCTTTGTTGAACAATTACAGCCTATATGGGTTATAATTACAACTGTAGCCTGTATCACTGAGCAGTGATAAACTGAAAACAAACACAGTATACTGTAAGAATGCTCAAATACACTCATTTTGAATCTTTTAAAACTGTTTGATAAGGCCTTAAAGCCAAAGAAAGTGACCGTATCATGTTTAAATAAAAAATTTTCCCCATTTTGCTAGGCAGGGGCAAATTCTTTTTGAATTGTTGAGAAATAGCATTTAAATAGGCAAATCCAAGTCTTAGCCATCAACCATTGTCCGTGCTAGGCAAATGCTTGGTAACTATTTAGTATGGGACTTGCATATAAATCAAAATGTTGCAGTACAACGGTATCCTCCTGAGGGGGATTGAACTATCTATCCCAGTCTGGACATGATCTTGGTCTTGGCCATTGTAGGTAGGATCTCTTGAAGATATTATTTCAGTTAAGGTGAGGCCCAACCAAATCAAATGGGCTTTAATCCAGATTACTGCAGTCCTATATAAACAGAATGAAATTCAGCTTTAGAGAGCGAAAGTCACAGGGAGGAGAAGGAGAAAGGAGAAGTCACAGCTGTGTGCATTGCCCTAGGACAGAAAAGCTTCCTAGCCTTAAACCCATGAGCCAATAAACTCCCGTTGTTGTTTAAGCCAACCCTTTGTATGGTATCTGTTTTAGTATCTAGGGAACTAAGATACTTCCCTTCACACATTCTTAAATGAAATTTCTGTAAGTCAAATCCCATTTTAAATGTCCATTGAGGGATTCAGTATTTATAAGAATCCTTTTACAAACTAGGTAATCCACTTGTATGAAAATATTGAATATTTTTTGTAGTTTGGGTTTTGGGTTTTATATATACATCTTCTTATCTTGGGGGAAAACTGGAAGACATACATGTTGTCCAGATTTTGCTCATTTATGGCCACCATCTAGGGTGAAGACATTGGAAACCCTGTTATTTCTCTTTGAAGGCAGCTTTAGAAGGCGTAGCCAGAGTACCCCATGTTCTATACAATCACTTATAGTAAAAAGTAAATAGAAGTCGAATAGAAATTCACATGGAAAGAGATACTACTGAGTGCATAAAATGAGCTGCTGGGCGTTTGGTGGGATGAGGACATCTTAAGCACAGGTTCTTGTTGCACTGACTCCAAGGGCCTGGGTGCTGGCATTTCAGAACCCAAACCCCTTGTCCCCTCCAAGGCAAATATCTTCAGGGTCACTCAACTTCTTGAAGCACCATGAAGTTCCCAGTACACTGTGAGGACACAGCACCTGTCAAAGAAGAACAACAAACAGATTCTCTGAAAACGAATTGTTTTCTCCATTTTCTAAATGGGCTCAAATGTGTTTTTGTAGGAAACTTTAACAAGTTTGTAAGAACTTTGTAGCTGGACAAAAGGAGCCTAAAATTGCTTTCTAGACACACAAAAACTCTTTAGAAAGTGGTTAACCTTTAAAGCAACTCCCAAGAAAGACAAAGATTTTATATATTCAATGAGACCCTTGGAATAACAATTGCTGTGTTTTCACTGCCCAAAAGTGTAAAGAAGCAAACAAACCAATTTACATTTTCCTTCGCAGTAGCTTGTTTATTGTTATTTTCTTTAAGAGTATCAGGGTCGGTGACTGCAAATGGAATTTAAATATGTAGAGTAAAGAGGCAGTCAGACTAAAGTAAATGAGATTTTGAATAACCTCTGTAATATTTATAATCTTGTACACTCTGAATTCCCATCATTTCTTACTCATCCAAACAAACCCAAATGGGTTTTCAGTCCATTAGCTTCTTTCCACCAATGAGTGGGCACCCCAACCTCACACACACAGAGCCACAGCATGAAGCAATCTGACCTAAGTCATTTTAAAGGTGCAAGAGGATGGATTTAGAAATATCAAGAACCTCTCATAGTAGAAGCCCTGCGCAGCTTTCCAACCAAATGTTTTGAGTCCAAGCCTGCATCCGCAAGAGTCATTCTGATGTCAAACACATGGGTCTGGTCAAAAGTAAATGTGAGAAGGGAGAGGGATTAGTGAATAATCACATCGAAGCAAAAACCAGGGAGGGGCAGCTCTGGGGAGCAAGAGGGAATCTGCATGGGCAGGAACACAAATTCCCCAGTAATCCGCTGCCCCCAGCGCGGGGCTGGAAAATGTCACGGGCCTCTGGAGCACACACAATTAACTCCTGGAATGAAGTCAGCACACCTGCCTCCTCAGTGCACAGCTCTTCCGGGGACAGACAGTCTCCTGGCCCAGCCTCTCCTGGCCTCAGTGAGTAGGGCTTTGTGTACCCTGAGGCTGGAACTTCACTTTTGTCTCAGGCTTTTCAGTTGGCAAAGTGCTTTTGCCTGCTTTATCTCATACGACTCTCCCAATAGTCCTAGGAAGGATGCAAGATAGGTGTTATCATCTCTTTTATTATTATTTTTTAATTTCTTTGTCTTTATTTTTTTTTCAATGTTACATTAAAAAAATATGAGGTCCCCATATACCCCCCACCCCCCTCACCCCACTCCTCCCACAACAACAACCTCCTCCAACATCATGGGACATTCATTGCACCTGGTGAATTCATCTCTGAGCACTGCTGACCACATGGCCAATGGTCCACACTATAGTCTCCATTCTCCCCCAGTCCACCCAGTGGTTCATGGGAGGACATATAATGTCCAGTAACTGTCCCTGCAGTACCACCCAGGGCAATACTAAGTCCTGAAAATACCCCCACATCACATCTCTTCTTTCCACTCCCCACCCTCAACAGCCACTTTCTCCATCTCAATGCTACATTTACTTCCACTACTAATCACAATAGTTCCAGAATAGAATATCAGTAAGTCTACTCTGATCTATACTCTATTCCTCCATTCTGTGGACCCTGGGATGGTTATGTCCACTCCACCTCTGTATCAGGAGGGTGCTTGGATTCCACTTGGATGATGGATGCAATTCTCCTGCTTGCAGTTGTAGACATTCTTGGCTCTCCAGTGTGGTGGTTGACCTTCACCTCCCTGTTAGCTGGCCAGGGCAAGTCCAACCAACCAGAGGGTAAGAGTTGCAAATCTATTGAGGCTCAGGGCCTGGCTATCACATGGACAGTCCAGAGATTCATGTCCCCTGAGTATACGCTAAACCCCAGTGCCAACCACAGGTCCTGTAAAAGTGACAGGAGAGGCCCATGAACAAAGATCACATCTAAGTCCAACTCCATCACACTCAGGAACACAAACTCCAAAGTAGGGCCAACTTATATGGCACTGAAGTCCCTCTGCTATGACCATAGAAACTGTGGGTCTCTGTAGCCCTCAGAAGAACCAATACCTGGGATTGTATATACTTTAGCTGTCTCTGGGACTCTGCTGAGGTGTGCATAAGGGCAACCCTCCTGATGACCTCCCAGCTCTTTTTTGGAGACTCATAGCCATATAAACTAATTTGTCCTTTCCATTTCCCCCTTTTATTCAAGGTCAAAAAGCATTTTAACTCTTGATATTACATGTAGGCTGAGAGAGTCTGCTGGTCTGAGTTGACCCTTTTATTCAAGGTCGTTCTCCAGCCACATCATCAGCTGGTACTTGGTGGTAATCCCTTGGTGCCAGGGAGGCTCATCCCTGGGAGTCATGTCCCATGCTGGGGGGAAAGCAATGCATTTACATGCTAAGTTTGGCTTTGAGACTGGCCACATTTGAGCAACATGGAGGCTCCCAGGAGGTAACTCTTAGGCACCCTGCAGCTCTAGGCCTAGTTCTTATTTCAGGCACACAGGCTCACAAGCATAGTCATTAGCATCAAGGGCCCATTGTTGGACCATCCTTCCTTATTGGTCTTAGGCATTGCACTTGGGGGATTGTTGTTGTTTCATTAGGGATTGCGACAGAGCTCCCCAAGCCAGGAACTCAGCACTCCCCCCAGCCATCGTTCCCAACCACAACCACTATGAAACTATCCAAACATTTTTATGCATCCTACACATATGCCCTGGAGAACTCCCTCCCAACCACGCACTCCCCCACCAATAACACCCCACACCAGTACTCCTCCCCCACCACCATTGAATCCCTCTGTGGTCCAAAACCTCCCTGAAAATGAAGCCCAATATATTACCAGGTTCCTTTAATAGTAAAATGGAATATAGTGATGGGTTTAAAGGTTAGATATAGAATACATACTAATTTAGAAAAATTAAAGTAAAAATAAATTGGAGTATCAAAAATTTAAAAATGAAAAAGCTTTGTTTTGGATGTTTTGCCTTCCATCACTGCAATAAGTGTTGCCCTGTATGCACATTGGCAAGGCAACTTCTTCCATCTCTTCCTCAGTGTCTAAGTCCTTTCTTTTTCTTTTTCTTTTCCAATTATTAAGTTTGTCTTCACAAAAGTTTTAGACCACAGTAATTCATATGTACAATATACAGTACTCCCACATATTCAATATTATCAGACACTTTGTCCCTTCCCCAGCAATAATCTTTTTACATGTTCATAGTATATTCACTACAACTGATGTACAGATATTGAGACAATAGCTTTCAAAGAAGGTTACACTTGGGTTTACATTGTGGTTTTTAAATTAATAAAAAGGCACAAAAAGGTTAGATGACTTTATCTCACATCAGGTGGCTGGTAGACCACAGGGCCTGAAGCAGACCTGTGATTTCTGACTTTGGGTCTGGTCCTTGCACTTTTCCACAGTGCATTGCCACAGCCCTAGCCATGGACCTCTGCACCCCCAGCTTTACTAAAGGCTCAAGCCCACCACCTGCAGCATTCCTTCTATACCACACAAAGATAGAGCTATTTGTATTCCATAAGACTTCCTACCCATCTTTGCTTTGATGAGTTAAAGGCAGGTGGACAAAACAGTGAGGCAGGATGTGTTTGAAGGTCCCAGATTCCTTCCCTTTCTTTCTTCATCTTTTTCATATTTAGTGCTGACCCTAACCCCCTCCCCAACTCCCTTAAGAAATATAGTATAACTTCTCTTCTCTCAAACTAATCGTTCAAGGTCTTGAAGGAAAGCCTGTTTTAACAACAGTGAACTCAAAAAAAGCACTGTGAGCCAAGTACTGTTGCTGGATGTGTGAGACAGAGAAAAGGAAGGCTCCTATGTCAAAGAAGGTCATGTGGTGGTAGAAACAAAGGTTGACACAGGGCGTGACAAATGCAAAATGGAGTGAGGAATAAGTCTATGCAGAGTACCTGGGGTGGGGCAAACCTTGGGTTCCTCCCTTCTCTCACCACCTTCAAACTCCTCGAGAGAGTGCAAGGGTTGCAGTAATCACAGCTCTGGAAGCCTGTTCCAGGAGGTCTGATATCACTCCTCTCCCCTAGGCCTAGCCTGGGATCACACAGCTCCTTACTTATACCCATTCTCATTCTCTGCCTACCCATTCTCAGACTTATGTGCTAAAGTTGACTCTGGAAATCTGCTGTTCCAAAATCTTGAAATGCAGAGAAAAGGAGGAAGTTTTGGAGGCAGGAGAAAAATCTTAGGAAGCCTCAGCAACACTCATAGAGCAGGTGTGGTAGAGAGGGTATATGTGCAGGCAGCTGGTCAGATAGAATCCCAGGTACTGGGGAGTAGATTCAAGAATGTTGTGTGCATGTTATTGAGAGACAGAGGAAGACGAGGATAAGCCTGCATTCCACATGAAGCAAACCTGCCTGTGCTTTCCAGGTCCAGCTGCATTCAAATGGCGGGTCTTTACAGAAGGACTTTTAACAGAGGGCCACTTAGTATACACTTTAGATGGATTGAACAAGGCAGGGGACTGTGTAACACAGTGAACATGGTGAATGATGGACTGTGGTTAACAGAACAGTTATGAAAACGTTCTCTCATGAACTAAAACAAATATATGATACTAATACATGGTGCTAAAAATCAGATGGTTTATGGGAAAAATACAGCAAATATAAGCTATGGACTGTAGAGAGCAAGAATATTATGATGTTCTTTCCCATTTGTAACAAATGTGTCACAAGAAGGTAAGGTGCTGGCGGTGGGATTATATATGGGAATCTTGTAGAGTAGGCATAATTTTTGCTAACTCACAACTTCTCAGATTGAAAAAAAAAAGGACTTTTACAGAGGTATAGGAAGAGAGAAGGGAATAAGCAAAGCCAGTGCCACACTGGATGCCAGCAATAGCCAAAAGCCATTAGCTCCGAGGGCTGAAAGCCCAGAGGAAGGAAATGGGGTCACTGGGGCCCCCTGGCGGGTGCTGTGCTGTTGGGAAATCCAGCTGCTGATAGAGATAAGGGGGTGAGGTGGTGGAGTTGAACAGGGAAGAACATCCCTGACCTCTCTTCCCACCCTCTAATCTTCTACTGATGCTTCTCGTTGACGAAATCCAACCAGAGGCCAGCCTGCAAGGGAGCCCAGAGGATGCAGTCCACTAGGGTAGCCGCAGAGGCAGAGCAGGACAGGGACAGACAAACCTGGGCGCCAAACAGATAACGCAGCACCCTGGTTGGCAATACAAAAGAATGAACCAAGTGAAAAGAAAACCTGTGAAAACCTGACTTGACTTTGTAAAAGCAACATTAATTTCAGTCGCATGTGAAGCCCTTGCTGTTTATGCCTAATCAACATGCAGTACGGTAACAGCTATAAATGTTATTAAGTACCAAAATATTACCTTGTTTGTTTAATTCACTAAATTAGTTCAATCTGTGGCCAAATAGCTATAGTTATTACAGCTGTTAGAGCTATTATATTGCTATATATATTATATGTATTACATGTAGCATTTTGTGCTTTAAAATATAGCCAAGCTTTTGATTCACAAGTTATACAAATGAGAAGGAGCATTGGTGAGGAATTTAGTCCTGTTAGAAAAATGGCACAATCCAGAAGTTCACTGGGCCGCTCTTCCCCCTCTTTTGGAGAACAGCAAACTCTAACATATAGAGGTGGCAGAGATTAGATTTTACTATATCCTTTGCATAGGTCCTCTTTGGAATTGACCCTTGGCTCAATTCCTGCAGTTGCAGACAGCACCTCCAGTGCCACCATAGTCCCTGGACTTCGGAGCCATAGTCCCTGGCTAGGTGGACATTCTCATTCCCAGAGAGGTCAGAAAGAGGTGGGGGTGAAAGAGCCCCCTCACCTCAGCCACTTGCATGCCCCTGCAGCCTCCATGAGCTATAGAATAGACAATGCATCCTTATATAAACTCTTTTACTGAAGAGCTAATGCTCTTCATAGGTTTAGAAGAGAATTTCCCACATGGGAACGATAAATGGTAGCATTCCGGGTAACTTGGACTTTTCCTCAAATCTCATTCAGGAAGCACCTAAAAGCTGAGCCTCCTCCCAGAATGGCCCCTGTGGTGTTTCCTCTTGCTCCCACCCAGACTCTCCTGCTTTATGGTTCACCCCCATCCCTTTTAGTCAAAAACTCTCCCTTACCCATGGGAAAACACTACCCCACCCCACAGGAATAGCTCTCAACCTCTAGGTCCTACCTCCTAAACTATGTCCCCAGTCTGAGGCCACAATTCCTGTCCTGAGCCATGCTCTAGGGTTATCTTTATGGTTACTACAGCTAGTGCTGTCCAGCCCCATGGCTGGAGAGAAGGACCCCCGAGGTAGGGGGCAGGCTCCAGGTGCACCTCCAATTCCTGACCAATATTCCCACCAGCCACAGGCCTTCTGGCCATTTCTTAGTTGACCTATTAAAGTACAATCACCTCCTAAAGTCTAAACTTAATATTTTCCTCTAAGAGAGAAGTCTAAATCTGTATGGAGGGGGGAGAATTTATCCAATCAATTAGCAAGGCACCTGTATTACTCTTTGAGTCAGTGGATCCCAATTACCATCATGAGCAGCTTTTGTTGGTTTTTCCTGTTCTGCATGAGGGGCCTGGCCACATTGCAAGGAAACCCTACATCAGTTTTTGATGGCTACTCTCTGTATTTCAAGGAGAGCTTCTGACTTTACTCAAATCCAGTGGTTCCTCTCTGATGTGCTTCTGATGAGTAGTAGCCTGGCTGGAGCAGATGGAGTGGTAGCCTGAGGTGCAAGCTTTCAGTCAGGACCGGCAACCTCATTTGCAGGGCTCAGGGCAAAATTGAAATATGAGGCCCATTTTTCAAAAATTATGAAGACAGGAGAGCATTACAGCAAGCATGGAACCCTTTCGAGCAAGGGCTCTGTGCAAATGTGCAGGTTGCATGCCCTTGAAGCCAGCCCTTGGAGTCTACAGGCAATCTGAGCACCAGTACATGCAAAGAATGCAGCCCTGTCAACATCCACCGTGTGAGTTACTGGCCCGAACTGATGAGGGTGCTATAAACCCAGAGGTGCTAGTAAGACAGAGCAGTGCTAACACAGTCCTTGGCCAGAGCTTCTGATAACTGGCCCTGGCTGCTGGACCTCAGCTTCTTGAGAACCATTTCTTGACATAGTCCCAAATTTGCCCAGGGGATCCTTTGTTATTTTAGAAGTCCAGACTGCCAACTGTGCCTCTGTGATCTTAGCCAGCCATCTGCTTGCACTGTGACCTGCCCAACACAGATGCCCTGATGCCTCACTGGCATGGACATTGGTCAGCTCCATGGCCAGACTGGCCCAGGAGGAATGTGCACCACATACCTCACCCTCCAATCCTTTGGTTCTGTGGCAATCTTCCTGGCTACATATGCCAAGCACCTCAGAGATGCTCAATAAACCAGGTAAAAAGGGCTTGGATGGCCTTTACCTGCCAGCATAGGCTGTCTGTTGATGGAGATGGATGCTGGGATCCTGGCTGGGGCCACGCTTGAATGGTGTGGAGTAGAAGAGGATGACAGTGGTCTGGAGCCCTGAAGCAGCTTAATTTTTTTTTTTTTTAGGAGGTACTGGGAATTGAACCAGGGACCTTGTATATGTGAAGCAGGTGCTCAACCAAGCTACACCTGCTCCCTTTCACATTTTAATTACCTGGATTGAATTCAGGCAAAGGGTGATTTTGCTTTTGCTTCCATAATTATAAACTAAATGCTTGGATATTGTATCTATAACTCCATATTCCATGAGGTTTAAGCACCAAAATTGATGGAGCTCTTTTTACCTCTGGAAATGAAATGTACCTTTTAAACTTGGAGGGAGAGTGAAGTAAATTTCTTTTTAATGACAGCTCTTTTTTTTCAGAAGTCAAAGAGTGTTTTCAGAAAGCTATTTTCAAAGTCTAATTTTGACTACACTCCTCTTCCCATTATAAATAAGACTCTCTTTCTATTACAAGCTTGATTTTCAGTCTGCAAAAAGTGGTGGTTCTGCTACCAAGTTTTTCTTTGACCTGAAATTCCATTTTTCTCCTTTGCAGCATCTTCCCAAATAGGTTGCTGAATCCTTAATAGTCTAAGAAATCTCCTTGAGGAGGCTGGTATAAGCCCCATCTCTGGGGACTCCAGTGGAAATTGATTTAATTGTCACAAGGCTCTCACACTAAGTACCTGAAAACTTTGGAGAATAAAGACAGGAGACCCTTTTAAGTAATCATTTGCAGCTCTGTGCTACTGAGGAGTGGGGAAAAAAATTTATTTTTTTAAATTCAGAAGCCTGTCAGCCCCGATGGTTTTCTTTTTGAAGGTCAGAAAACATCCTGTGGGATTCTGCTTTTGACCCGAGCCTCTTATCTAGCTTGAAATTTGTTCTAGATCAATGGCCAGAAGGCAAATGTGGTATGTTACCAAAATAGAGCTATCAGGAGCTGTCACCGTGGGTGTTCTGTGAAAGCCACCCATGCTCTCCTGCCGTCCCCAGCCTGCACCATTTGCAGTGCGCCTGACTGCCGGCTTGTGGGAACTTGGGTGAATGAGAGCTGCTGATACCGACTCTTCTCCTGTTTTACTTCTGAAGATCTGGAAGAAAATGTGTTTTAGTTGGCTATCCCATCGAATACCCCTTTTGTGCTTAAACAGGGTCTCCAACCTGGCTGAAAGAACATTTCCAACCCACTTCAACCTCCCCTCCTCAGACCAATCAGGAAGAGGCGCTCGATCTGGGATGCTGCAAGATGGACCTAATTTAATGCTCAGTGATTATAAAGGGCCCAAACCTGTAGTCACGGGCACTCAATCGACACCACTACAGGACAGAGGGGCATTCAGAGGAAATGTGGAGCGTGAACAATTTCAGGATTAGGCATCAAAACATTTGCATTGATGCTTCTCAATTGCCAATTACAGCTGCCGTACAACTCAGTTACCAAAAGCATTGTGGTATGCCTTGATGAATAAACACTTATGACTAATTGGAAAATGTATTTATCGAGCACCATGTTGCCATCCTACATGGCTCCTTTATTACTGCTTTCTGGCATCCTGCCCATGAAGTGGAGACCACTCTCCTTTGAATAGGGCTTAGATGTGATAGGCTCTCTTTCCCTCCTCCATCAGCTTCAACAGCACAGCTGATTATTCAACCATTTCTCTATCCTTTGCTGCCTTCTGTTCTTTTTTTGTTTCTCACCATTCAAAATCCTGGCTATTAGAAGCTTCAAAATTACTAGTTCTCAGGAAATATGCCTTCAAAGCGCACTTTGCATCCAGTTTATCAAAAATGTTTCTCTTTAGCACGGTTGGGAGTAGTAAGGGAAAATGGGAACGTAATTTATTTGTTTATATTAAAGTGATAATTTAACCAAATTAGAGTTAGTGCTAAATATATGCATGTGTGTACACACACACACATACAACATATAGGGAGAGATGTCAAAGGTAATTTCAGTTTCTGGACACAGTGATTAAAGTGATTTTTATTCTGTATTACCTAATTTTTCCCTTGACTATGTATTGTTTGTATAACCAGAAAAATACATGTAAAATGACATCACATACTGCTTTCTTTATGCAAGATTGTTTTTCTACATTGGGAGATTATCATGGAAACCAGAGGAGTCTTCAAAGTTGTTTTTGGTGTGGGTGAGTAAAGGGAAATGGGGAAGCAGGGCCCATGAGAAAATTAATTCTCATTTACATTTCTAGAAGGGTCTGCCAACTTGTTTTAAAGCTTTTCAGGGGTTGTCCGTGTCAATCTCCTTTTGGGGGGTACAGACTGAGGTGGAAAGTGGCATGGTTGCCTCTCATATCCCTCTCAATGCCTCCACCAGTCTGTTGGCAAACCTGCACTCTCTAACAAAGAGGCAAAAATGACTCCAAGGGAAAAGCACTTTTCCTGTGATGGCTGAATCTGAATCCCAAGATGTGACAGGGTTTTAGGGTCTGTGGATTCACCATTTAACTGCTTAAGAAAAAAACCCACAAATAATAAGAGGGTCAAGGGCTTGAAAATACCAGTCATGGAAAGTGCTGGGCAGATACTGTGTATTTAAGCAACCCTTGTACTGCAGGAGGTTAGAGAGAAGAGAAGGAAAGGGGAGAAGACACAGGAAAAACCTGTACGGAACAGTAACATATTGAAGTTTTAATGAGGTTCATCCAAGTGCATTTTTCCTAATGCAAAGAGAAAAGCAAGCATATAGGTTTGGGCACCAAAAGGACTAATTTTACAAAACTCTGAAAGTCTATGCTACTCTCAAACTAGATTCACAAATCAGAATCCTTTGTTTACCTGGGATCTGGGAGTTTTTAACAGGAGGGGAGAGTGTTGTATGGGTAAAAGTAATGTCAAAGTTTAACTTTATCAAAAAGGAGCATATAACTATGCTGAACAGGAACTTCATCTAAGGGGATTTAAAATTTTCTTCTTGTCTGAATCATTTATATTTTATAAGCTAACACAGAAGTCTGCAAAGTTTCACTGGTGCATTGCATGCCCAGAAACAATAGGCACATTTGTTGCAGGAAAAAGAACTAAAGTGAAGTGTTCTCCCTCAAAGGAATGATGCTGGATCTCAACCGATAGGCAGTATTGTCATTTCAAGTATTTTTCTCATTATCTATACCCAATCATTTCCTGGGGTTTCTAAAGCAACTCCAAGTCCTGACAGATGTGACATGTACAGCTAGGAAGTGATTTGTGGTGCAAACAATGTCATAATCAAGTGGTGCAGTTCGATCCAACATTTATTAATAATATATTTAAAACACTTTAATAGGTGCTATAGGGGATAGCAAAATGAGCAAGATCCTGTTCCCACCCTCAAAATGCTAGAGGTGTGAAATAATGTATGCCAGACATGATTTAATGACAATTACTGTATCAGAAAATAATTCTTAGCATGTGCATCCTATTAAAAATAAAGTTCATTGACAGAAAGAAGAGTCAGAATAATAAAAGAGGAGCATTTTTGAAATGCCTTTAGGAACAAGATAAAGAGATCATCATCGTTATCTTGCAGCATTGCATGTGCTCCGTAATGTGGGAGGGTCTTTTCCCACCCCGTTTTCCCTGAGCCCTGGCACTAACTCTGAGATGTGGGGCTTATGGCTGTGGTACCCACTTTACAGATAAGGAAGCTGAGGCTCAGGACCATAATGGAGATTTTAGAAAAAGAAATTGTTACAAATCGTTTGGTCATTTCCCGTTTTACCCGAGGGGGAAAAGGGCTTTTTCCTTCCTCAGGCAACTCAGAGTCTTCTGAGTTGCAGAATCTGGGGAGTGGGGAAGGGGATGGCCAGGGTGCTCTATAAGATAAAGAGCTGAGGCAGAGGGGAAAGAAGAGGGAAGACTAGAAGTCTGATGGGCTGAGACAAGAAGAGTCGGGAGGAATTGGCATTGGGAATAGGGACGGTGTGAGAGAAAAATTGAAAGGGAAAGAGATTAGGAAAAGTGGGTTGTAGATAAGTTTCATTAGTCATTAAGAGAGTATTCTACCTTCTATCTATTTAAGAAAGTCTGCAGTACAGATTTAATGGCCTTTTAATGGTTTTTAATGCTGGAATGATGTTTCCTGGATTATGAAACTGAGCCAGGGCCAGAAGGTGGCGGGGATTTATAATGCTTCCCGTCATTTGCTCAAGGACACATCGGTGGTAAGTGACCAAATCAGGTTTCGACCCCTTTAAAGTAAGAGGATTCTGTGAAGCTGCCCATGACAAGATGCCCGAATTGCAGATGGGAGGGGGAGTGGCCCTGAGTCTCTCTCTGCCATCTGGAACACTCTCTCCTTGGCATGGCACAACAGCTGTTCCCCAGAGGACGGCAAATAGAAGGAACACTTACATGGCAGTACTTTTCCGGCACAAAATATGGGGTTAAAGCCGTGGCAAGGCAATTTCAGGAGACAGATAAAAAATATTTCAATCACGCCAAATGACAGAGATGCCCCTATCATGTCAGGATGTGAAGAGCGACGCCATTCCCTCACCGTAATGGGCCTCACATTTTTCAAGGATTCATTTAGCAATATTAGGTTGGAAATCCATTTAGTTTTGAGTCAGTGGTACCACATAGATACAATTACAAATATCAGTTTTCATTATTGTATTTGCAGATTTAAGTGGCATATTTACATCCTGTCTGCATGGGAACTTGATAAACAGCTTCAGCAAATTGGATTGGAAATGCTGAGGAACCAAAGGTCTTTCAGAGGATTTCTACAATCAGAACTGGCACCGGGGTCCTACAGCGCTCATTGGCCCTGTGTTCATGCTGCCTTCCTTCAGCTGTTCTACTTGACAGCAAAGAATGCTGACAGCCCAGCTGAATTCCCTAAACTCTGATTTTCTACCCAACCAAAAGATGACAAATGAGTTTTTCACTCCTGTTGATGAGCACATCATGAAAATGACATAATGGTGTAATTTTTTTTTTTGCCCCAAGACAAGGAGAAAAATGTATCGGGAATCACTGTTTCATGTTTTTTGTTCCCTTTCCACCTTCATCTGACCACACTTGTCACTTAGCACTTCTTTAAAGAGTAGCAGACACAGATGCCATTGTTGAGTGGCTGCCTCGGTGTATGTCTATGACAAGGTCATATTCGTTCCAGAGCCCGGAACACGCTTTGCTATTGAGAGGGGTTATCCCAGGCATGTTTTACAGACTATTAACTGACATGCCTGGAATTGGATGTGACACCCCAAATGACACTTCTTGGGAAGAAGGGTTGACAGACACCCATCTAGAGAAATAACTACTTCTATTTATGCACTACTAAAAAACAATACTTGAGCAGCGTACATGAGCTCTCTTCAATCCTGGCAATATTGCTCTTGACCCACTTCTCTGACAGTGAGTCCAAATTGACCTGTTAAGTTATTTAGGTTGAAGTTATTGGCAAGGTGAGCACCAAGGTGAGCAGCTTTTCTTTCTTTTTCTTGATCTCGCAAAAGATCATCCAGTGTCACCCACTGAAATACTCCTCACCCAGGGCCCACATTTCAGGTTCAGCTTACAGGTTCAGTGAGCAGAAAGGTGCTGGCTTTCTTCTCTGGTGGGGGGGGGGGGGGCGGGAAACAGGGGCGGGGGTTAGGATTCAGGGAGATGCTCCTGCGGCCCAGTGGTTGATCTGATGGAGGGTCTGTGATATAACCTGCATGTTTCCCAACATCAATGAAAAAGTTTGCTTGTCAGGGGTGCTTGGTAGAATTTTATCCTAAACAGATTCTAAAGTCAGCAGGTGAGGCAAAAAGGACTTATCATCCAAATTACCATTCAAGTTTGGGAAGATTTTTTTTTCCTCCAACATTGGTGCAGATCACCATTTCTTTAGTTTACCACCAGATGATTCAGTAGGCTTGTGGTTTGGAGATGGTCATCTTACATTCTGAGACTTAAGGGAATTTAGAGTGCTCCATCGCACATTCACTTCCTTAATGCACCCATGAATAGAAGGAGCTTTACACAATTGCACAGTTAAAACAGTCCTCATTCTTTCTCTCTCTGCTTTGCATGGACATTTGATTTCTCCGATGTTAAATGCATAAGTGATATGAACTCACGGGCACCGAGTGGCAAAATACCCTTTTGGAAGACTTAGAAGAGTAATTTAGAGAAAAATCATGGTTTCAAGGAATTTTGGTTCATCAAATGTGTAAATTCCTTCATACACACACACTCTACTGCTTAGCAGCTTAGCTCACAATATTTCTATCCTGGTAAATTAAGCTATCATATACTCTTCTTGCTTATTGTTGACAAACATATGTAGATTCTATAGCCTAGTCTAGTTGGCCATTTTTATAAGAACATTAGACTTATGGTTTTCCCTGGGCAGACTGGAAGTATGAATGGCCTGATTTTTGTATGCCTCTCTGTAGCCACACCCTTTGAAGTGCCCTCCCTTACTGACCTGAGCTGGGGCAACCGGACAATAGTAAACCTGATTTGAAAATGCCCTTGTGCTTTTCTGCTCCGTCTCTTTACCCTGTGCCACCACCCTGAGAACATGACCAGGCCAGCCTGCTGGAGGAATGTGAAAGACACAGGGATGAGAGCTGAGTCACCCCGCCCACAGCCAACACACCTGCCGCTGAGTGTAGCTGGGAAAGTTCCCAGCTAACCGCCAGCGGAGCCGCAACCACCACACCCCCACCCGGGCCTAAGTCACTGGCCTGTGGTCAGATGAGCAGTGGACGCTCATTGCCACCAGGTTTTGTGGTTGTTATTCAGCATTTTTGTGGCAATCGATCACTGATAACCTTCCCACATCTCAATATTCATTTTGGCACAAGTGGCATGAAGAAATGTTTTGTGGGAAAGAATCATAGAATAGGAGAAGTTTAAAGCAAAAAACAACAAAAAAGGGAATGTTAATGACTATCTGTTTATTAATAGTTTTCGAACCTTTATAAAGCAGAGGGACTTTTATAATAGGAAATCATATCTAGAGTCATAACACATAAAATGAGTGAAAAAGTAGGTTAAGTATGTGCAGAGAAGGGGCCCACAGTACAGCCTCCTCCTACTCCTCACCTCCAGATCACCCAGAGGCACCTACTCAGTCCCCCAGGGCTTTGAGGGCATAGTTCAGAAACCACTTATCTCACAGACCAGAAACCAAGAGCCTAAATAAACTTTCAGGAGCTTGGCCAAGGTCACATGACAAGTCAATGGCGGAGTCAGGACCAGAAACTGGGCTTCCTGCTTAGGGGACAGTAAAGTTAATAGAGGCCCAAGATAACTCCCCAACATGAACATTTCTTGGTGATCTGCTTCCGGTAAATTTCTGATATCACCTCCCAAAAACGACAATGTAAGATCCTGTCCTTAAAATCTTTCCAGATTCCTTGGTAGGTCACATGATACCTGTTCCAGACACTATTTAGTAACAGGCAAGAAACAACCAAAACCACTTTACTGCTGTGGAAAATGATCTCAGAGTATAACCACATGCAGCCCCACTAATTCCAAAGTTACAGTTCTGCTCTCACTTAGAATTTTCCTTTTCCTTCAGTTAGCTTTTCTTTCCCTGTGAACATAGCTCTCCGGTCAGCTCCCTTACAGAAGCCAGCCACCTCATTTGTTCTTCGGCTTTTACACTTTCTCCTAGAAGCCCTGACCAAGTTTGCCTGCTGTTTTGTCTTGTTTTCCCCAATCTTATTGAGCATAATGCTGCCTGTTTGGACTCTCTGCTTCCAGTACTTCTACAGTTCTATTTTACCCATCCTCCTTTCAATACAATTAGCAGATTCAAAATCCAAGTTTCAAATGTTAATACTTTTTCTATAGAAAAAGATGTTATAATCCCTAAACTACAGAAACTGTACACTTTTCAACCGTTCTTTCCTTTCTTTAGAGGAGTATTAAGAATCAAAATCAGTTATTGATACACAAAACCTCTTTTTTTAAATGTAGTTATTGTATCAGACCATCTCTTGGAGTATCTTACAGTTCTAGAATTGAAAGATAAATTTAGCCACATGGTCTACATACATTGTTTTCCCTCATTTTCTTAGACAGTAAATTAGAGTCAAAACAGTGGCTCCTATCATCTTGATAACGTTCATACATGCTAGAATTTCTAGAATCATCTTCAGGGTGGCTTTCTGTTTACTGAGTTTAAATAAAATGGTTTGCAAATGAGTGTGAATTCCATGAAGGCAAAAATTAGAAATTCTATCATAGAAATTCTCAGAGAAATAAGTTTGAACCAGTGACTGGAAATGTTAAGATATCTTTCTCAGCCCTCAAACCCCAAATTATTTCAAAACATCAAAAAAGAAAGACCTTTTGGAGAAGTCAGTACAGAATGTATCTTCTAGAGGTTCTGAAGAGACTTGAATTAACAAGCGGTTTGAGGGAAGCAGATTTGGCTCAACTGATGGAATATCTGCCTACCACACAGAATGTCCAGGGTTCAAACCAAAGGCCTCCTGACCCGTGTGGTGAGCTGGCCCAGGCACAGTGCTGATGCACGCAAGGAGTGCCCTGGCACGCAGGGGTGTTCCCATGTAGGGGAGCCCCACGCGCAAGGAGTGCGCCCCATAAGGAGAGCTACCCCATGCGATAAAAGCACAGCCTGCCCAGGAGTGGCACCGCACACATGGACAGCTGATGCAACAAAAAGAGATACAGATTCTCAGTGCCGCTGACAAGAATGCAAGCGGACACAAAAGAATACACAGCAAATGGACTCAGAGAGCAGACAACTGGGGGAGGAGGGGAAGAGGAGAGAAATAAATAAGAAGTAAACCTTAAAAAAAAAACAAGTGATTTGAGAGCAGATGAAAATTAAGATTTTGTGGAAGCCTGATTTACATACTGATATATTTGTCCTTCTTGCCTTTAGTATAAAGAAAGATGTTATTTCTTCTGTTCCTAGGTGTGTGGGGTTTTGTGTGTGTGTGTTTTTCATTTCTATTTAGGTTTTTAGAAGATACATTTATTAGGAAAAAGTCACTTACGTCCATTTGTTCTGTGTTCATAATTTCGACCCAGAGCATTTTTGAAACTCAATAAAGGCTTATTAATAACAGTATGAATACTGCCAATTAAATTGATCGGATCCTTTTTTGAGGCATGCCAAACTAATTTTGTACAATCTCTGACATCCTAATTTTTAAGTCACCTTCCCAACCCCTAAATGTAAGTTTGTGTTTGAGAGTGGGTGTGAAGTGTGGGAGGGTCTTTGGGCCTCAAGGCAGATTTGCTATAAAAATCCACCTCTTCATCTGCATACAAAAAGACTAAGAATCTGCCATTGCAATCTGAAGACAGGTATTGCTACTTTGCATTATTATTATTCCTCATCACAATGCATCATCGTTTTGCTTATTTCTGCTTTTATGGCCTAGAGAGAGACATGAACAGTGCAGGAACACCTCCACGCCTGCCTGAATATAGAAAAAGGAATGATTTTTAAGCTCCCCCACATGTCATTTTCCTGAACCTTTAAAAGCTAGATGTTCTCAGCAGTGTACTAGCAAGAAGTTTACTTTGTTAAAAGAAAAGAATCAAGGTGTTTGCGTACTGAATCTTCCAGATTGTTGCCCCAAAAGTGGTTATGAAATATTTACAAGAATAGAAATATATTGTTCAGATATTAAGTTATTATAGTTTGACTTTAATGATGTCAGTGATGTAAATTTGGAGGGCATTTTAATGGGTTTGAAGGTGGACTAGCTATCACCTTGTCCTCCTCATTAATGGGAAGGCGCATTTAGCAAAATCTACGGCTTTTAAATTTTTCCCTCTACCACGTTGGGACATTTGCTTGGTGGATGCTGCAGTGCCCAGTGAGGTCTTCAGAGAAGAGTATGGAGTCTCTTAAAGACTCCTCTAATTCCACTTGCTCTGAGATAAAGGTTTCCGGCAACCTTAGCTCCAACTGCCTTTGCTCCTCCCCTCTAGCCTAAAGGAACCACGTGAGGGTTTTTAAAAGATAACACTTTTAAAAGATAACACTTTTGACTCTACTTCCTCTCAAATCAAGTTGATCACTTGGGGTAGGCAGTAACTTCAGAAACATTCTCCTTTCCTAAATGATAGCCACATATGCCTGATGAC
This sequence comes from Dasypus novemcinctus, assembly GCF_030445035.2. Taxonomy (NCBI): domain Eukaryota; kingdom Metazoa; phylum Chordata; class Mammalia; order Cingulata; family Dasypodidae; genus Dasypus; species Dasypus novemcinctus. The sequence goes on from NC_080679.1 coordinate 40,805,795, forward strand.
ACTCAGCTCTCCCGCCTCTAAGAAGTGACAAAGATTTTAATACCACACTTCAAGTTGCTGGTAAAAGTAACACATTGAAACTTACTCTAAAAATACCTATTTTTGAATAACTGAGTGGACAAATGAATTCCCAAGAATCAGGTAACAAATCAGTAAGTGTAAATTCTTCATGGTTTTTAAAGTGTGGGGAGGGTAAAAGGAGAAGGGGATCACCCCAGACTCAGGGGTGGGGAGGCACCCACAAGAGAGAGGCAGACCCTGGCAAGCCCCCAGGGTCATGGCTGGAATGGAATTGGCACTTTTTTGTTTTGTTTTGAATGGGACAGGGAAAAATAGATGCTCTTTGACAGGGTGTTTTTGTCCACTTAGCACACGCAGGCAACTCTGTTTTGTATGATTTATAAGAAGTTAATTTCACTTTTCTACAGGCACTTTATTATAAAAGAGCTTTGCTCCCAGGGGATTAGTTAATTGAGGTGTCACCATATTCCCAGTGGTTGTGAATCTTCATCCTTGGGGGATATATCTGACCTTTGGAGATAGCCCGGAGTCATTTGGAACCAAGCAGGGTAGGTAAGGCAGGACAACCAGCTGGCTAATACAGTGTAGGACAAAACAAAGAGAGATCATAAAACAAGAAGAATGATTCTTACGTGTGGCCCATAAACAGGCGTTGAAAGCAGCCTGAGAGGACTCCATGTCTGGAGCAACATCATTAGAGAGAAAAATAATAAATAAGTCACCTTACAAGGTGACTCCCCTGCAAAGGAAACTCATTTGCATGTTGGCATTTGGATATACTTTTATTAAAACAAAATCTGCAATCTCATGCCATTTAATATAAAATTAATATGATTGATCATGTATTTTGGATACATTATTCTCTTAAAAACAGGAATCTTTTAACGACACTAAAGAAATCTATTTTGTGGCACCTATTGTAACCAAATATTATGCTAGGAAAATCTTTTTTTTTTTCCCTCGTTTCTTTAGGAGGCACCAGGAGCCAAACCGGGGACCTCCCATATGGGAAGGAGATATGTAATCTCTTGAGCCACCTCCGCTCCCTGCTTTGTTGTGTCTCTCCTGTTTTTCCTCTCTGTGTCTCTTGCTGCATCATCTTGTCGAGTCAGCTTGCTGCGCCTGCCCACTGCACCAGCTCTCTGTCTTCTTTCGGAGGCACTGGGATCCAAATCAGCAACCTCCCATGTGGTAGGCAGGAGTCTAGTTGCCTAAGCCACAACCACTTCCCAGAATCTTACACTTTGAGACGAAATTTATAAATATAGTTACTTTCTACATGCAAATTAATTTTAGCTAACCATTTTTTTATGGGTGAAGCTAGACAACACGGCTCATGTCCAAAATAAGATCACGAAATGGTACTCTTTACCTTATTCTACAGAAGTTATAGGCCACTTCGATTTCCTCCCAAATAGTTCTGCAAGTGTCTAAAAAAAAGTGTCTTAAATGTTTCCCTAAAGTGGAACAAAATTATTGTCCAATGGATAGAGTTGCCAGATTTAGCAAATAAAAATGCAGGACACTCAGTTAAATTTGAATTCCAGATTATCAACAATTCTTTCAGTGTAAGTATATCCCACAGATTGCATGGGGGTAGACTTATACTTTAAAAGTACTCGTCACTTATTTAAACAGAAATTCCAATTTAACTCAAGTATTCTGTGTTGTATTGTTGTGGAATTTGAGAGAAGTTCAATTACTTGAGTATAGAGAGGCCAGGACTCAGGAATGATTTTGAGATTTCTCAAATTCTACAACAGTATCTTATCTGACAATGCTACAAAAAGAACTAAAAATGGGTCGGGGTGGGGAGAGGCAGTGAGAGAATTAAATCTCCAGAGCTGGGAGGTGGAGCCTTCGAGATCCCTTGGCAGGAAATGCGGGGTTCCAGTATTCTTAGAACTTCACAGACAGGCGAGTGTGGGTAGCCCTGGGGAAAGAAGAAAGAGAAGAGTCTTTGCAGGTGTGGTGTCTGGCACTTAGCGGGTAATGGAGGATTGAGAGAGAAGGGGTTAGGGAAAGAGAGGCTCCAGAGACCCAGCGTGGGGGGTGGTTATTACATGTTTAAAAGAACTGAAAAGGAGAAGAAAGGGGATTTCTCCAAGTGTTGCTGTACATTATGAATTGGATCCCCTTTAATGTTCCTTGAGAGAACAAATAAAGATTAAAATTGCTTTTTAAATTACTTTCGGTTAACTGGATTGTGTTTCTTTCAGTGATGCTGTGCTAAGATTAACTCATAAATCCTCTGGGATTTATTTGGATTGCAAACAGTGTGATTGCTCCCGTTTTCCTCCTCTCCCCTATCCCTGTGGTGGAATATGCTGCTGAGCTCCCACCCATGAGGCCACCACCAGGAAGCTACTGGGCAGCTGCTGAGACACAATCCCTCCGTCTTCCCCCATCTGATTTAGGCTTGCCTATCCATCTTGGTTTTATTGTGGTCCAGACGTCATCAGGGGAGCTTGAGCTTTCAGTGTCGAACAGATTATTAAGGAAATATTCTCTCCGTGAGTATTATGTATGTATGCACTTAAGTAGTTATAGGTTGTCTGCTTCCAAAAGCGTTAGAACCAGTTAGCAATATTCTATAAGACTGAAACCCTTAGAATGAAGAAAGAGAGAAGAGACAGATATAATTGAGTGAGACATGTCTGTGAGACCAGGATCCTTTAAACTACAAAAGAAAAATAAGCCTCCTTCCACCATTTAGTTGGCCTCCAATGGTTTTCTTTGGAATGAGTCACCTGTTAATGGTGATCTTTCTTTTCCTTGAGGATTTCCTTGGACTTGCGTATCTCTTTGTGTTTTGACTTCTGTTTCTCTCCATGTATTTTGTCGTAGTGCTTCCCAAATTATCCAGGTGATCGTGGCTTTTATTCCTAGTTAATTTTCAAAGACTTATATATATATTTTCCTATTTCTACTCCTTATGGCAGCTTGCACCAATTTCTTAGAAGTAGCACTTTCTCGGACCACAAGGAAAGTTCATTTTTAAATGGTAACAATGAATTTCAGAACGTTTTTAGTTGCTTCTGAGAGCACATATGTAATGTCACTTTACAGCAGTTTGCTCTCTTTTAGTGTTCTTTTCCCACTGATTTTTTTCCCTTTTCCTTCTAAGAAATGTGTGTTTGACATTTGCTGAAATTTCAGATACTAAACCAGAAATGCCAGATGCTCTCCTTGCCATTCAATAAACCTCTCGCTCTTGCCTTAAAAGTTAACAGGAAACAATTATTGTGACAGAGCAATTTGAAACCATGATAGGACTTTGTGAATTGGCAAAGAATTTTCATCGACACTGGTAGGTGCTTAGAAAGGAGGCTATTTTTGTTTCTAAAATCACACCTCCTTTGTAAACGCAGTTTTCAGTGGAAGAAGGTGATTCTTTCACCAGTTTATCTAGTTTCTTAGAGAATTCTTAAACTGCATCTTTTCTTTCCTAATGAGAGTCAGCATTTTATGGAGAAAAAACTGGTAGCCACCCACTTTGTGTGACTAGGGATGCCCAAAAGACTGGTTCCTTCTCCAATATCACTATCACAGGTCTTTAACAAAGAGAATTCCTCACCAATCCTGCCTTTGTGTCCAAACAAGAGGTAAATAAAACCCTGTAGTTTACCCAAGTTAGGCGCTCAGCGAATATTTGTTGGTGGAATGGAACTGAATTACCTGGCCTGAGGGCAAAGGATAATTGAATTGTTAAGTAAATAAGCAAATATGCCTAAAACGAAGAAGATTAGGGCTGGGAAGGTTTTTCCAGCCTGTCCAAGGCCTCTCCCATCCACCATGGTCTGTATAAATTAATATCAATGAATGAAGAAAAAAAAAAAGGCTCATCAAATATGTGGATGACACAAAGCTGTGAGGAATATGGAAAATGACTATCTCAGGATTCTAAATGTTCTTGACAGATGAGAGCAATAACGAGCTGACTAAAGTGATCAGATTTAACAGAGATAAATAAAAGGTCTTGCAATTGGGTTTTAAAAATCTAACTGTATGAAGGCAAGATGAGAGCCCTAGCTTAGCAGCCTTTGACATTTAGTCAATAGGAAGTTCAATATGTTCTAGGTCTACCCTACAAAAAATGAATGTAAACCAGCAGAAAAGCGGAAAGCAAAACTCAGTAGCCAGAAAAGCAGCCGGGGTGCAATTTAGAGAACAGGTTAAGGAAAGCTACCCAATAGCGTGTCTGTGGATGACAACTTGGGGCTTGGCACCCTCTTAACTGGGTCCTATAGAAAGTAGGGCCAGAGGTAAGAATTAAATAAAAACCCATTGCATTGTGAGGGAAGGAAAAGGGATATAAAGTAAAGGAAGGTGCCAAGCAATGCAATGTGGTACATTTCCATGCTGGCCTTGATTTACAAGATACAAAGAAACAAAACATTTTGCACAGCAGGTAGGTTTGCTTGACAAGTAGGACTTCTCTGGAAGGATTGCAAGAAGAAAGAAAGAGTGGGGAATTTATCTGGTTCCTTCCTTTCTCCTGTTTCCTATTGGACAAGATCCAACTGGACTTCCCCACGCTTCAGAGTTGTATTAGCCAGTCTCCTTAGTGGCTACTCATGAAACCAGATGCCTTAGAGTGTCAATTCATCCAAGTTGGGATTTGAGGGAGCGACTCGGCATGGGTGGGGTGCTGCCCAAGAAAGCAAGATGGAGGAAATCAAGGGAAGCTGAGAAGACATGGGAAGATTTTGTCAAATACTGTAAGTACCATTTTGTCTGGTTTCCCACACTTGGAAGATGGGCAGAGAGGGCAACCAAAATAAGCTCCATTGGTCTAGGAAAAGAAAGGTCTACACTGTTGTCCCCAAAGGAAGCCATAGCATCTTTTTTTTTTTAAAGATTTATTTTTATTTATTCCCTCCCCCCTCCCCAGTTGTCTGTTCTCTGTGTCCATTTGCTGTGTGTTCTTCTGTGACCACTTCTATCCTTATCAGCAGCACCAGGAATCTGTGTTTCTTTTTGTTGCATCATCTTGTGTCAGCTCTCGGTGTGTGCAGCACCATTCTTGGGCAGGCTGCACTTTCTTTTGTGCTGGGCAGCTCTCCTTACAGGGTGCACTCCTTGTGCGTGGGGCTCCCCTACGCGGGGGACACTCCTGCATGGCACTGCACTCCTTGTGCACATCAGCACTGCGCATGGGCCAGCTCCATATGGGTCAAGGAGGCCCAGGGTTTGAACCACGGACCTCCCATGTGGTAGGCGGATGCCCTATCCATTGGGCCAAGTCTGCTTCCCGCCATTGCATCTTACGTCATACCCATGTTTGTATTGATTCTTCTGTCTGTTCAAAGAATGTGAAAGACCCAGTATTATTTAGGCACTAACAACACAGCATCTACAGCCTATGTTCTTTTCAAAGGTCTATAAAAATGTTTTAAGACCTCAAAAGATTTATTGTTTCCAGAAGACAATAAGGAAAATTGAAATTGATAAATGTTTAATTAAATATCTACACAGTGTAGCATGATGTCAACTTCATTATTTGTCAAATTTAGTGTTCGTAAAAATTTCATTATATTTGAAAACAATTTGTAGGTTAGATTTCCTCATTTTATAAGAATTCCAGAGTATGCACAATTCTTGCCAAGAAATCATTGCCAATCAGAAATTTAATGTTAGATTTTTTAAGAAAGCAAAACCACATGATAAAAAAAGTCCTTTCAAAAATTATACAACAAAAGATACATTTCATGTGCACTCTTAATATACTTTACTATATTTGATCTGATATGGGGTAGGATATCCAAAAGAAGGTGTTACTGCTTTAAGAGCTGTTTGCTGTCATATGAGGAAGGAAGTGGTGTTCACTGCTATGGTCAAAGCTGATACTAAGCACTGTCTTCAGTTCCAGGCACTGCCCCCTAAGAGGAATATCCTTAAACTGGAGATTTTGGAGTCAACCTGGGTTCAAAAGCCCCACTCTCACATTTTATCTGTGTGAACCTAGACAAGTTACTTTACCTCTGGCTCAACCTCAGGGTTGCTAACAGTAACCTTCAGAGAAGATGAGAATAAGAAGAACCTAGTCCAGGACCTGCCACTTGGAGTATCCTTGGGAATCATTCTTTGTAATGCTGTTTCCGTGCGAAGGCTGGAGGCCAATGACCAGATCATGAAGGATTCTATGTTTAGAACGAAGAAGAGACATGAGCACAAATGGACTGGGGACTGCAGAGGGGAGAACACAGGTTGTATTCAACTTGTATATGACACACAATAGATGGTATAAAATGCAAACTGAATGAATTAATGAATAAATTCAGACATTAACGAGAGCTGTACTTTAGTACATAATAGGCTGTAAAGTGGGAGAGAAATTGAACTTACTCCTTCTGGCTCTGGGCAGGGGGCAGGATGGGCAAAACTAGGACCAGTGGTTCTAACCTGCATGGGAAGCAGATGTCACAATTAGAACTGCCCAAATTGGAATAGGCATCCTCAAGAGAGATACATTTCCTACAGAAATGTAGAAAAGGGACTGGAAGGCCAGATTTGTGGAGAAGATTTGCCCACAGGATTGAAGGCTAGACCTGAGGCTCCTCCAACCACTTTACCTTGTTTCCACATTGGCTCAGATAGAACAATGACCTGATTGTCAACAGGTCCCCAACTGCACTTCCCAACCTTGCCAACAACATCCTAGCACAACCCAATGAGATCAGGCCTCTAGTGTGGGCACGAAGAGAACATTGCCAGCCTAACTGAGAAGAACTCCCACCAAAACAGACGTTAGACACCAGAATATGAATGGAGGAGGCTGCCTTGCCCTCTTCATTGAGAAGCTCTTGCTGCTTGTCTTGGCTGCATTCACTTTGGTTATGAATAATCGTCTCAAGGAAACCATAAGCACTTAATGAAATACCTTAGGTAAGAGTCAAAGAGAAGCTGCCAAAAGTGTCCTACTTTATGCCAGGAATTCTAGGATTAAATTGAATTTAATCTAAGTGCTGGCTGAAACGTGCAGTGCTCTTTTTGAACAATAGCTTATTATTTAAGTTGTCAGAAGACAACATACTTAAAATAAGGTTCAAATTTCTGTTATGTCATTTTGGGGGGAGTGGTGTGAAGTGCCATGGCCGTATGTCTTTTGGAGGCCTAAGATTATTATTCAGTTGCTTGGCTCCATTTCATGGCTATAGCCAACCAGTTCCTGTTTTGACTGCCTTGTGTTCAATATTGACACTTCCTAGTTGTTTCTATAAAGGACAATGTCTATCCAGATAACTAGGTCACCATTGCACAAACTAATATGGCCTGAAGTAAGGCAATAAAGGACTAAAAAGGACCAGATGTCCAAGGAATTATTATGTGATGTGCCTTCACCTGTGTGTTTGCAAGGTTCTTTTCTCAGCTATGACCACTTTTTTTTCTTCCCGTTGTCATGATCATTGTGTCTTAGATTTTGACATGTGAAAAAGGGCTCAGTACTTTCAGGCAGGACCACAGGAGACCTCTCCCTCATTTATGCCTGTTTATATTTTGCAAAAAAAAAAACCTGCCGTTGAATTATGGCCACATGTTTCTTTATCTTTAGCACAATCATTGAAAAAAAGCGAGCTTTCCAGCTGGGCAATCACCTGACACACCAGTGAAACTCAAAGTGCCCCTTTCCCTCTCTTTATGTAAGCAGAGCAGTAGCTCTGTGCTTGTTAGAATCTGGGCCAGCTAGTTTAGTGGAAAGTCCAGGAGACCTAGGTTTAGGGCTTGAATCTGATGTTCTCTCATTGCCTGCTCTTGGGTTAAGAAAAAAAAAAGTCATTTTTACCTTCCTGGATCTTAGTTTCATAATCTGCAAAACCGGAATAAAAATCCCTATTGTTACCACTTCACAACAATGTGAAGAGAAAGGATGTGAAAATGTGCTCCAGTGATGCCCCATCTTTCAACCCTGTAAAACTTTGTAGAAACATCTGCCCTGACTGTTGTAAGGTAATTCCACTGAGAGATGCCTCCAGTTGTTTTTCCAGCAGGGGAGGGGGATTTGTGCTCTGTCCTCCTCACTCTCTCACCTGGTTGCTCCTGGGAACTGGCTGGCTAAGTTTGGGGTACAATGTCCATGAAACAGTCTTTCTCCCAATTGTGAGATGCTAATTGGCTCTCATGGAAATTGGACCCATGCCCTTGGACTAAATAACACTATTGCCTATTAACTCTGGCCGAACTAACTTCCTCAAACTTGCACTCATTTTATTTAGTGGATAGCATTTTGCTTTTTTTCTTTCCCCCTGCCCTTAGCGTCTGACAGCTATATAGGCCTCAAATTCTATAAGCACTAGAGGAGTGCAGATATAGCATTACACTCTGGCTCCTGCAGTGTTAGAAGCTATTTAATACTTGTTAATTTGTCAGCATGGCATAGGTAGAGTGGGAGTAAGAACCTATGGATGTAGCTTTGACTCTGTCACCAGCTAACTAAATGACCTTTCTCAAGTAGGTAGTTAGCCTCATAGGACTTGTTTCTCTTCTTTAAAGTGCGAGAGTGGGCTAACTGATCACTAATGCCCATTCTAGGTTTAAGAGTCTATGATCTGCTTTTTTTCTTACATGTGCTTATCGTGCTGACACCAGGGGTGACTTCGACATGCAGAATGACACCAATGAGTTCATGGACCTCTACGTGCCACGGAAGTGCTCTGCCAGGAACCGCATCATCGGCGCCAAGGACCATGGCATCCATCCAGTTGAATGTGGCTGAGGTGGACAAGATTGCAGGCAGGTTCAATGGCCAGTTTAAAATCTACGCCATCTGCAGGGTCATTTGCAGGATGGGTGAATCAGATGACTCCATTCTCCGACTAGCCAAAGCTGACGGCATTGTCTCAAAGAACTTCTGCCAGAGCCGTGGATGTGGAATATTTGTCATAAATAAAGAGTGAAAAGGAAAGCAGACTTGGCCCAGTGGTTAGGGCATCCGCCTACCACATGGGAGGTTCGTGGTTCAAACCCCGGGCCTCCTTGACCCATGTGGAGCTGGCCCACGCGCAGTGCTGATGCACTCAGGGAGTGCCCTGCTACACAGGGGTGTCCCCGCGTAGGGGAGCCCCACTCGCAAGGAGTGCACCCCATAAGGAGAGCCGCCCAGCACGAAAGAAAGTTCAGCCTGTCCAAGAATGGCACCGCACACACAGAGAACTGACACAACAAGATGACACAAGAAAAAGAAACAGATTCTCGTGCTGCTCACAACAACAGAAGCGGACAAAGAAGAACACACAGCAAATAGACACAGAGAACAGACAACTGGGGCGGGGGGTGGGGAAGGGGAGAAAAATAAATAAATAAATCTTAAAAAAAAACAAAAAAGAGTGAGAAACCCTCCCCCTCAAAAAAGAGTCTGTGATCTTTACCATTACATGCTTTGGGAATGCACAGCTTCAAGAGTAAAAAGAAGTAGCCACTGCCAGTTGGAGAAGGAGACACAGTTAATAAGCATGCCTACTCCTCATGCTCCATACACATAATTCTTAATAAAAGTGAAGGATATCAGAGACATAAATAGCAAAACAATCCATGCCCAAACATTTAATCCAGGACCTCCAGACTTGTCATTTTGTTGCCTGTCTCTGGTTGTTCTTGTGTAACTCTGGAGAACTAACCCTGAGCAAAATGGGCTGAGAGGAGATGGATGTCAGGACACACTGACCTTTCTAGGAAAGGTGTGTTCTCCAAGGCCAAGTGCTCATAGCAGAGCAGAAGCAGCCAAGATAAAGGAAAAAGGAGGACCTCTCTAATGGTCTTTGCCACTCAGTCTGGAATGAGATGCACTGAAGGGAGATGGCTTATGACTTGACAGGGAGGTCTCATAACGCACGCTTCTCATGAAGTGTTTTTGCGTACTCCACTGTTATACACACAATGTGATTTGCCATTTAGGTCATTAGATCCATAGGCCCTGGCAATGAATTAGACATAAACTGGCATAATTTTACCAATCCCACTCAGTTTCACTTAAATTTCCTGGTTTGTTTTTACCCAGGAGATTAGCAAACCCGGAGTCTAGGATTGCATCTCCTCTAAAGCCCTGGATTGTTTTCTAGTAGTTTGGGCAGCTGTGCATGCATCACAGTTAGAGCAGAATCTGCTGTGGTTTTCTTTCCTGCAGAAACCAAAGATAGCAAAAATAGGAGAAGCACATGTGAAGGAGCTTTTCCTGCTGAGCACCGGCTGGACACTATCTGGGATTTCTCACTGTTCCCTGCATTCTTACCCTTGACCCTTTGGTGCTATCCAGTTCCCCCTGTGTCAGGTCCTTCTGCAAGTTGTGATTTCCTCTCCTGACAGGCGGCAGGAAGGGGAGAAAGCTGCAGACCAACCTTTGCTCTGAGAGCACTGGAGGGCTATTAACAAAGGGGGCACATGACAGGGTGTGCTCAGGAAATATTGATAGAGTGAGAGAGAGAATGAGGAGAGAGAAGCCTCCAGACCTGCACACACACACACACACACACGTACTCAACCATACGTTGAGGTATGTGGGCTATTTTAAAGGCAAGATCAAATAGGCTTCTAGGATGCCTTTCAATCTCATTGCAGGATTGCTCCCAGTTAAGAACTCTGGCAGTTAAAGTCATGGGTCCCTTATCTATAAAATGCAGATAATATTAAAACCCATCTCATAGAGAGTAAATGAATCAACCAATGTAAAAAGGTTAGAATATAGCCTAACCCAGCAAGTGCTTTTTAAGTGTGAGCTACTGTTATTATACTATTATTAATTATCATGTGATCTTGGAAAAAGCAACCACACCACAATAACAGACCATTTCCCAAACTGATTTTGCTCGTTATGGGGAAGAAAACCTCAACTTTGAGAACAGCAACATTAATGTGTTCCATTGTTCCTTGCTCTTTGATATTGTTCTTCTGTTCTTGTTGATTCCAACACTTTTTCTGCAAATCTGGAAAATTATTGGCATTTGATGGACATTAGTCTGTGCAAATTTTGCTGTTTGTTCTTGTTTTATTGTAAAAAGTACATTGGAAATACAAGGATAAAGGCAGAAGACCTGAGTCTGCTCCCAACCCAGAAACTTACCAACTAGTTAATCTTGGGCAGCTAGGTCCCCAAGTGTTTTTGAGAGATGGTTTCTTTGTTTAAAGAACACGGCAGCAATGTTTATCCTGACTGCTTCATGGCATTGTCAAGAGGATTCAATGAGGTATCATATGTGAAAAGATGTTGGGAAGTATATATTGCTATAGAAACATAAACACAGACTAGATCTTTGAGTCTGTTTTTTTTTTTCCTCTCCCCTCCCCCCCCCCCACCCCCAGTTGTCTGCTCTCTGTGTCCATTCACTGTGTGTTCGTCTGTGACCACTTCTATCCTTATCAGCAGCACCAGGAATCTGTGTTTCTTTTTGTTGCAACATCTTGCTGTGTCAGCTCTCCATGTGTGTGGCACCATTCCTGGGCAGGCTGCACTTTCTTTTTGCACTGGGCAGCTCTCCTTACAGGGCGCACTCCTTGCGCGTGGGGCTCCCCTACACGGGGGGCACCGCTGCGTGGCAGGGCACTCCTTGCACGCATCAGCACTGTGCATGGGCCAGCTCCACATGGGTCAAGGAGGCCCGGGGTTTGAACCGCAGACCTCCCATGCGGTAGGCGGATGCCTATCCGTTGGGCCAAGTCCACTTCCCTTAGAGTCCGTTTTTATGCAGTACTTAGCCCAACTGGTTATATAATTGTTATTGATAATGAAGAATGTCCCTAGGTCTAGGAATTGCTCAACTGCATCTCATTATACTTGCATCATATTTTTTGCTCTCAAGAATCCCAAACCAGACATGAAAAGAACGCTTAATTGTTCAATACTCTCAATACCATCATTTTGCTAACTCTGATGTCAGTCTTTTCTTCCCTCACTAAATTATCACTATAATCATCCTGCAGGCTCTTTCTCTTTCAGTGGAGGTTTTTACCCCTTTGCTTTTAATGTAAAATGACAGCCAAATCTTCAGAAGTTTGGTATTAAGATTATGTCCTTCACATTCCTACAGTCTCTGTTGTTTAGTTCAGCTTGTCAGGCTGTCAGATAAAGGCCCATGGAGCGTTCTACGAGGAATTATTAATGAAGATTCGACTGGTTTTTCTTCTGGAAACGGATCAGTTCACTTTTCATCTCACTGGCTTTTTACATTAACAAACTAAAAATAGCCATGAGTATTCCAGGGAAGGAATTGTCAATATTTGGCATTGCATGCCTTGTTTTCCCATGTTACATTTGGTTCTTTGTCCATTTAGGACACAGATAAATGAATAAATCTTAACAGGATAATACCCAAATCAGAATCCATGCATTTTTATTCAGAACATGAAGAACTGAATCTGATCTCAAGACATCTTGCTTTAAGCATAGGCCGTACCTGCCCTGGAAAACGTCATTTGAGCACAAACGTTGACAGTGATGGCTTTAGGAGAGTGGCCCACACTCAACTCATACCAGCCCAACCCAGTTGCCTCCCTTCAGAACAACATGGACAGTTCAAGTCCTGCTAGCAATAGGCTCCTATTCCACCCCGTCCTTGTGTGAAATCCACCGTGGACTGTGGTCCACGATCATCTGGACTCCTCTTTCTCAGAGAGAGCCACAAGTGTCAGAATATTGTATGATGAAGTTTGATGTCTTTATTCATCTTCTACTTTTGGGATGAACGTGCAGTTAAAAGATAGTTTGAGACCAGCAAACTCACATCTAGCTGTGATCTAAGTGGAATTTAACATAGGTCTCCTGAGGTGAAGGGAGAAATGAAGGAAAGAAATGAAGTGCTTATTTCAATTTAATACTTTAGGCTTCTTATTTTTCTCCTTTTTGGGAAAAAAAAGGCTGGGACCTTCTTTGGCCCCCTGAAGTTTTAGGGTTTCAGATGCTCAGAGATACAATCTGTGCCATTTCTTGGCATCTGTTTTTTCCAGACAGTATATTACCACTATAAAGGAGGCTGAACAGTGGGGTCCTCCCTCCTGGGGGCCCACTTCAAAGGCCATGTTTGAAGTCCCCTGATGCTGGCTGTGGGAGAAAGCACTGATTGTTGGGTTTAATTTATTAATTACTTTAAAAAGAAAAATAAAAGCTAATTTTCTTCTACCTTTTTCAGCCTATCTTCCTTCTTTCAGTTAACATCCTCCAATCTGGTTATTTGTTGTTGTTGTTCCAGATATTGGTCTGATGATATTATTTTACATCTTTTAATCTGAGACTATTGGCATGTCTTGCAAAAGAGTAAATTGCCATTTTGTTCTATATTTAGAGAAAAATTTAGAAACTAAGAAAGACTAATCCCGACTCTCAAAGATACACCCTAAGACATAAACGCAGATAGGAAGATAGCCCAGGTTTCTTACTCAGTTTCATAAAAGAAGGAAAATTCTTCCCAGAACATCGGCAACTCTGAAATTCCCTCTGAAATCTGAAGAAGAATGTTCCTCTGCTTCCTCACAAACCAAATGTCCCACCAAGTTTACTTGCAATTAGTTGTTTTGCTCCAACCACAGTGTGCTATTTGCTAAATATTTTCTCAAAACAGCAAGTCAACAGAGTTCTCTGTGGTGTGAAGCAAAACAAAAACACCCCAAGTTCATGTATTGTCACCAGACAAAAATTTGCTAAGCAGCAGCAGAAATGAGGAGTTAATGGATCCCATATGTGGCCACTAACCCAGGTTTAAGAGATTTTCCAAGAGATTTCTGAAGAGATCCCTGTAGCGCAAAACAAGATCAAAAACCCATTTTCCTGTCAAACGGGACAGCTAATGCTCAATCCATAGTTCCCCCTGCATTTACTTCAGTAAACATGGAAAGAAAATTTGGCTGTCATATCGGCTTTGCAAGTTGCTGAGCAGGAAAATATTTAAAGATGTAACCTGTTTCCTCACAGCACGAGCAGACTCGCTCTTGGAGCCTACTGCTTAGTGTTAAAAATCCATCCTACAGAGGAGGGCTGATCAACCAAAGGCAAAAGCTGTGGGATTTTCTTCATCCAGGAAAATCGCACTTACGCAAAAATAACTGTTTTCCTCAAACGTCAGTAGGCTCCTTGAGGTTTCAAACCTTATTCAGCAGTCAGTGGAGGCATTTCCTCTGCGTGTAAATCAGTATCGTATTGGGCAGTGGCTGTGGATGCATTAGAGCTAACCACACTAGACCTAGGGTAGGGAAAGATTTGTTGCTCTTGTTGGGGGGCGGGGGGCCAGGGCAGCTGTCGGCATTAAAATGGTTTGCCTTAATGTCTTTCCTCCTTCGTGTGTCATGAACTCTGAACTGCAGAAATGAGAACTATCTCCATTTTTGTTCTTGGAATGGTGAGGAAATTCCAACCACTGGAATGTCGGTGTGAATTGTAAAGACATCCACCACGGTCTTGGAAATTTGTGTGTGGAACGATTGCCCGACTCCCCGGCCACTTTCTTCCTTCTAACGTGTAAGCAGAACAAGCCAGACAAGAGGGAGAGGAAGGGATGGGGGTGAAACAGGGGAGAGGGAACTTGCCTGTAACATCAGGCCACAGAAAACATATGCTTGGGATAAAATGTCCCGTCACCAAGAGCAAACAAAAGGAGAGAAGCCTGCTCTGTGCAAAGCACCTTGCTTCTTTGAGCTGCTCCATGACAGTGAGACGAGTCTACCCCAGACAGGTTCATGGACTCCAGATCCGCCTGGGGCCAGTTGGAGAGGGGGTTGAAATGTTCAATGTGTGAAGAGTCAGCGTGATCTGTAGAGATAATGGAGCGTTCACTTTGACATCCGAAACTGGTGTATCCAGGAAGAGCAGGATTCTTGCTGGGAGGGGAGACAGTAATTGTTTTTAGCATGACAGATAAGACATTCTGGCTTCTGTAGATTCCCCACAACTGGGAAACAACTGCTTTCAATGTCAGTGCTAAGTATTTAAATTAAGGCACGCAAACTCTTCAGCTTCTTTCCACCTCCTCCTCCATCATCACTTTCAGATAAGAATTTCTTCCCTTCTTATTTTTACTCTGAGATAGGTAAAAACGTAATCAATTTTAGGGGATTGTTTGGTTTTAAGCTGAACAAAACAATAAGTCACTAAGAGCTTTCTAAGAGATTATAGGAAGCATTAATTGTATAGCTGGACTGGGTTTCACAACTGGCGGGAGGCCCATAAATAAACCCTAGGACTTAAGACCAAGAGTGTAAAAGGAGAGTGAAAACAGAAGCCCATGGAGAACAATGCCTGATGTCTTTTTTTTTTTTTTTTGGTGACAGTATATAAATATATAGTTTGTTCCCCCTGAGGTTTGATACAGTCTAGCCCTTTCTTAGATGTTTAAAGCTGTGGTCAAGTGAGTTACCTAAAAAGAAAACCCTCTTCCCCATAGAAGTGCCAGTTGTGTGTGTGTGATGGCTCCTTCCTGCTTCTCCTCTCACCAAGTGTGGACAAATATTTGACCTGCATAGACATACCTTTTAGGAGACATTAAACTCCTCCTGACCCAACTCATATTCTTCAGAACATCAGATGGAACAATATGCAGAATAATGCTGACTTCTGAGAGGGGGTTTCCCCTCCAGTTTCCCTCCCCTTTCTGCTGGGTGACTCTGACTTCCCTCCCACCCTCAAACACCCCCTAACCCTCCCCAGCAAACTCTGCAAAAACAGTAGTAACTAACATTTGTGCCTTTGGCAATAAAACCACAGGCCTCGCAAACCCCAAATGGCAAAAAGACATTTCCATTCCAATCCCAGTTTTAAATTAAACTGTAATGAAAAATCAGCAGTGGCAGCTGGGACCAGAGACACTGATTGTCTCTAGGAACAAAAAGGAGGGGAGCGGAGGGGGGGCGAGGAAAAAGAAAAGAGACTGCAAGGAAGCCTCTGCTGGTAATAAAGCAGCTGGTAAACCTTCAAGTAAAAAGAAATTAGAAAAACAAATCTAGTATAGAGACAAGCAAAGATGGCTGTTTCCCTCTACAATCACAGAGAGGCGGATCACAAATCACCCTCTACTTTATGAATGGACAGGAAGGGGGCTGGGAGGGAGGAGATGTGTAGGCCTGTACTGACACCTGGAGGAAGAGTAGGGAAATTCTCAGGGGGGTTACCCACCCTCCACCCCCACCTTGGTGAAAGAGCTGGGATTTTGGGTTTCTCAGTGATCCTAATCAATAGTGAGTCTCCTCGAAGCTTCATGGAAAAATAGTGGACTTCATTACCTTCTGATTCTTTTTAAAGTGAGGTTAATGGAAAGTCCACTGCAGAGAATATTTGACTTCAACAAGAGTCATGAAGCTAGGTTGGCCCCAAACCTGCAGTTTTAACCCTGATTTTTTTTTTTTTAAATGCCTGGCATAGGTGCCTTAGTCCGACATAGGAAAATAATCCAAGATTTGGGAATTTTATTTTGTGGCTTTCTGGAGCTTGCAAGACTCTGCAGGTCTTTCAGCCTGACCTGTGTATGTATTTTCTGGGTGGTGGTGATAGGGAATCCAGAAAAGTCCCGCTTTGATTCACGAGAACAAAAGATGCCGCCAATAAAGGAAGTGATTAAAGTAACAGGTAAGAATCAGAGACTGAGAAGCCCATGTTACTAAGCCTTATTTGTCTGCAGACCTCTTTAGAATCAGATGAAATTAGTGGACCCTCTTCTTGGAGGGGAAAAAAAAAGCACCTCCATGCACATGAAAGTGTAAATGCTCACAGCACCTCCTGGGCCAGGCCCCGCAGGCCTGGGGAAAAGCCTGTTTCAGAAAAAGAAAGCGGAGGAGGACCACACTCCGTGATGAAGACCAACGCGATTGCAACTTCAGAAGAAATTTAGATAAAATTTAAAATGTACGCTTGCCTATTGAGATGTCAAAGGAGATTTCTTTAACGGAAAGGAAAATTGCTGTAACCAAAAATACACAAGATGGGTTCAGAATGAGCAGTGTCTTCAAAGCATGTCCTTTTGATTTTGACTTGATATATGGCAGATACTGGGAAAGCTTACATTTGGGGCTTCCCTCTACGAAGAGGGTCATCATCAGCACCAGATGGCAAAGCCCAAATAAAATTAAGTTGAAAAATTTATATAAAATGTTTTAAAAATTTCACCCCGATTAAGGTGGTATTTGTCATGTATCTGGGAGGTAAGCTGAGTGTGGGGCTGGTAAAGCACTGGAAGAACCCTTGGTCCTTTGGGTAGATATTTATGAACTCTACCCTCATCTCTTAAAAGAATCAATGCATCTCATAATGGGTCCTGTTGACCTTCACCCACTCTCCCAATAAAAGCTATTGTTTTGGGTGCTAGTATTTCCTAAAATAATCTTAGGACTGGCTATTATTCTGAGTCTCTTTGCTAATTCTTTGCTGCAATGACAGTATTTGAAAGCAGGAAAATAAAACAAAAAAGCTTTGGAAACTGAATGGAGATGTTTTTAACCCCTCGCTTTTGATCTACTTAGTTCATTCTCCCAGGTTCTATTCCTTCCCTTTTCTTCTCATCTCCTTTTTACCGCCTTACTTTTGGTCTCCATGCTATCACTAGCAGATGGTCAGAAGCAAATGGAGAAGAAATCCTCATCTTCCTTAGAAAAGACTGGATGCAGAAGAAAGTTGAAAACAATACCATAGATACAGACCTTTTATTATTTCATTGTACTACACATTTGTTACAGCTATTTAAGTTTGCATCTCTGATTTTGTTTAGATATTATTCACCTCACATAAACAACTGCAAGGCTTAAGTTAAAAAAAGTGAACAATAAAAAGAATAGTTTATTTCCTTGGCAAGGCCGTTCCCGTTCCTCCCCCCCAAATTCAGCCATGAGCCATGATAATTTCACAGCTTGTTTCTATGTGTTCTACTGTGTATTTGAGAATATTGCATAACATGGTTCCCTCCTTAAAAATGGATGTACTGAGGACTCAAGCACTTTCATTTATGATTCCTTATTGCTTCCTGAGGTGCAAATAGAGTACCTGGTGCATGTTTTAAAATCTACTCTTTCTCAGTCTCTGATTCTTGTTTTTATTTTGGGTTTGTACAAACAGACAAAACAGCTATTAAAGGTTTTTCCTCATCTCTACATTTCCCAAACATTTTCCAAACATAACCTCACAGCTTCCAGTAAGTCGGAAATTCTTTGCACATTAGCCATTGTACGAAGAGCACATCAGGCCTTTAGGTGGGTGGTTCAAAAAGCGGAAGAAGGTAGTCTTCTAATGCTGATGGCACATGATGGTGGATAGAACATGCATTTTGGAGTAAGGTGAATTGAATTCCAGTTTCTGGTTTGCTACATACAGGCCTTGAATCTTTGTAGCAAAGTTCTCTAACTTCTTTGAGCCTGTTTCCTTGCTAACTGGGGTGAATAATATCTTATGAGGATGTTCTCAGTATTTGACTGTCTCTTTTTTCCCATGTCTGAATAACTCATTATTAGCCCCTAGATCTGGCCCGGGTAAGTGCCCCACATATGTATGTTGAGCAAGAAGTGTGTGCACATGTGTATGTGGTGTTTAATGGAATTTTAAGTTACAAAATAACTTATTATAGCCATTTTCCATATTTTAGATCCCTGCTGAGATCTTTATATATTTTCACAGAAATCCTGAGTTGTCACCTGCATTTTTCAGAGGAGGAACTGAAGTTTGTCTCTGTTCCCCCAGTTGGTAAGTGACAGAGCCAGGATTTAAATCCAATGCTGGCTGACTTCAGATTCTCCAAAATAGTCCACGCATGTCACCATTTTGTTGGGTCTCCGGTATGAGGGCAGGTGGCGCTGTAAACAGTTTGGTGGTTTCCCACCCAGAGCTCAGAAAAGGCCAAGTGAAGACAAAATTGTGAGGTAGAAAGAGTTTTCCTTTAGAGACTTTCATTCTAACTCTTTACCTTCAGCTTTGGACCAGTTCCAAGGACTCACTGAAATCACTGGATTATGATTCTAAGGGAGGGTGGCCCTACACTATTTCCAGAAGACAAATTTTCAAAAATGAGTATCACCTTAGGAACAAAACCCTTTGGAGCTATTACCCTCCATGGGTTGTGATTTAGCTGAACCTCCTTTCGTTTTCTGCCCCCCTCCAACAGAAATGCCACTAGAGAGGTGCTCGTCTTTATTAAAGCCATTGTCAGAAACCGCAAATAGCTTTTTATGATAGTTTCCAATGTGAAGCACCATGGAGGATGTCTGTTTATTATTTCTGAACCATAGCAAAGAGCTTGATATTTTTTTCTTATTTTGTGAAAGGATTTAAATAGTAAGTATATTATATTTACTAGTGCACTACACACAAAATCAATAAAAACCACAGATGGGTACATAGAATATAAACACAAACACCATACATGTGTGACAAGTAGAACACGCTGTGTGTCAAAAATGTAAACGCATGCTATGTGTATGATGATGGCTCAATCTTAAACCAATTCCAAATATTCCTCGCCAGTGAAGGATTTATTAGCAGTGTTCCTCAAAGTGTGTTCTGGGTCTGACCTACATTAGGATCACCTGCATTAGAATCACATGAGAGCTTGTTAAACATGCAGATTCCTGAGCCCAACCGCAGGCCAATTAAATTAGAATCTCTGGAGTAGGACCCTTGAATCCTCATGTTTAACAAATGTCCCCAGGTGGTTTTTAATTCATGCCAAAGTCTGAGAACTGCTGATAGTGCAGTGTTGTATTTAAGAGCATAGACTTTGTAATCAGATAGATCTTGGCTTAAACCTCACTTGTCCCATCTATCAAATGGTGATAGTCATTCCTACCTCCTAAATCTGTTGTTGGGATTAAACAAGATGATGCATGAGCCGCAGGGCCAGGGACACTGACAGACCCTCCCCTACTCTTGTCTTCCTAGAAGGATGCTTTGTGCTGCTGCACGGCACCTGGTTTGATTAGGCGGATGAAGGACAAGGAGCTATATACAGAGGGAAAAAAATCTGGAAGGAGGGAGAAGGATTGAGGAAGTGGGCCAGTAGGGCCTGAAAGAGGCAAGGGCCAGAGTTGAAGTAGAGATTGAGGAAACGGCATGCAAGTTGAAGCTTTGGGTAGAGAGCCTGGTAAAGAGGAATTTTAGGGATCTTTTCAGTGTGTCATGTGCTAACATTCCCTCTTTGCAACTTCTTCAAAAAGCTTTTCAAAGAAAAGACATTTGTCAAAGCACTTATGAGTCAGATTTGAGTTTCTTTTAGGCATAGCACTCTAATTCTTATGCTAGAAGGTCCAGATTATATAGATAGGAAAATAGATTAATGTAGATACATAGATGACATGATAGATGATTGAGGCAGATAGAGGAGATAGAGAGAGAGAGACAGATAAATAGAGAGATAGATAGATAGAACACTTAAATAAAATCTACCGAATAGGTTCCCAGTAAGTGACAATTAACAAAATAACTGGTTTATCCCAAATGGATGTGGTTATTCCACCATGTCCTATGATTTATGTCCAACTATTACTTTTTTTGAAAAAACTTGTTCCTGCCCCTCTTGCCCTAAGTTTCCAATGCCTATTCTTCTCTTTACTCATGTCCTATTGTGTCTTATACTTGTTTGCATCTCTCTTTTCCCTTTTCCATGACTCATTTTTTTCTTGCCCTATCTCAGTCTCTCCCTTCCACATTGCCGCATTCTGGGGCATCCTGTCCCTGCAAGCTGCTTGGGTCTTGGCTTACAGCATCATGTGAAAAAAAGTCCACAACCTGGCTTTCCCACTCCGGGGATCCCCAGTCTGGAGATGGAGTAAAGCATGTATCTTGTGTTTTTTGCTCTCTTCCTTCCTGGCAGCCATGCTCCTTGTCTCTGCAGACATGTAGATATGAACTGAGACCTGGCAGAGGATCTTACTGTAGCAGGTCCTGAAGCCTGTTCTTTGATCTTGACCTCTCTGAGCCCTCTGTACATTCAATTGATTTTTTCTCCACAGTACCTCCCTTAATATTGGGAAGCTGCTCTTCCCCCATCCCACATGGATCTAGTTGAACTACCAGTCAAGTTCTTGGTAGAAATAAATAAATCTTTAAAAAAAAAAAGTTCTTGGTAGGACATGACTCAGGCCAAGCCAATCATAGCATCTGATCCCTCTGTCTATGCCAATTGGCCCAAGGATAGGCATATGACCAATTAAAGACAGAGTGTCTGATGGATTTTAATATCTGGATGCTGGGAGCAAGGGGCTACTCGTCTTCTGGGATGGATCACTCTGAGAACAATGTAAATTATACCTACTTGCAGCTACCTTCTCTAACTCCATGCAGAATGGTGCATGCAATGAGAGAGCTAACACTTCCAGAGCAACCTTCATGCAAGGCACTATGGAAGTTGGTGTATAAATACCGCAGCTTTCCCACCACTCAGTGGTACAATTCTGAGGCAGCTTCCACATTCTCTCTTTCTCTCTCTCTCTCCCCACCCCCCCTCTCCCATCCCCAGTACAATGAGTCCCAATTGCCTACAACAGTAACTTGCTTGTGAACACTCTTTATTTGCAATTCTCCCTTTTCTCCACTCCCTCCCAATGTTTCCTAGGATCATTTCTGAAATAAATACATACACCCGAATCTTTGTGTGTTATTTAGAGTAATAGCCCTCCAGAAATGTCTATGTACTAATCTCTGGAGCCTGTTAACATGTTAGGCTCCATGGCAAAGGGGAATTAAGGTGGAAGATGCAATTAAGGTTGCTAGTCAGTTGACCTTAAAATAAGCAGATTAACCTGGATTACCTCGGTAGGCCCAGTGTAATCATGAGGCTCCTTAAAATTGGAAGAGGGGATTGGAAGAGAGAATCAGAGAGATGTAGTGTGAGAAGGACTGGGTCCTATGTTGTTGGCTTTGAAGTAGGTGGGGGCAGGAGGCCGTGAACCAAGGACAGCAGGCAGCCTCCAGAAGCTGGGAAAATAAAGGAAATTGGTTCCTCCCTTGCACCTCCACAGAGGAATACATCCTGCTGATATCTTGACCTTAGTAGCCCAGTGAGATCTGTAGCAGGCTTCCAATAACTAAGATAATAACTTTGTATTGCTTTAAACTATTTGTCTCAACAACAATAGAAAATGAATACACCTTGTCTTAGGGTATACTTTAGGAGATATCCAAATTAAAGATGATAATTGCTTCTCTTATTCTTTTGGGGGTGCTGAGTCCCACTTTCCCTGATATATGATGGGATAAATGCTTGGTAGATATGACTGCCAAAACAATGTAGAAAATTGAACTAATTTAGAATGATGTCTGGATAATTATATTAAACTTCTATCTTTTTGGCAGAAGAGGCCTTACCTCAGAGTGCCAGAGGAGTCTCACTAGGGTACCAGCTAATTAATCCAGCTCTATCTCATATCCATTGCCTGGTTCTGCATCTGTTGATATTTCTCATTTAAAATATGAAATAATTAAAACACTCTGGTACTGAGAAATAATTATTGTTAGAGACACTGATGTGTTCAGTTATACCTTGATGCAAATGGTCTCATGTTTTACTGTAAAGAAACCAATTTCTAGCTTTAGGAAAAAAACGGACTGTTTCTTCAGATTGCTTATTGCGGTCAGTGGTCCTTTAAAGGAAAGGCTCTTGCAACGAATGGCTGTAACTACCTTATTTATTTATATTTTAAATCCTCAAAGTATCAGCCCATCTCATTTTCTTAGTCAAAGCTTGCTTCCTGGTTGTGCCCTGCTAATGACCTCAGCTCTTTCTTGATGCTTTAGGTCCAAGCACTTTTGATTAATCATTCTCTGTGTTAATATCAAATGGCCCTTGCATTCTTCAAACAGAGTGCTGCTTCTGTTAAATAATGTCCTAAATATACAAAGCAGATAAATGATGACCATTGAGCCAATGGGAACAGAACTGAGCTACTGAGCTCCAAGCCTGCATTGCAATTATAATGAAAAGACACATAACTGATGAGCTCCATATCTGAACTTAAAATGATTTGTGAAGCATAAGATCAAGAGAAGTAGAGGCTAAGGTCTCAAGTTAGAGTTACTGCAATGAAGGATAGGCTGGGGGAAGAAAGCATTTTGAAATTGTTTGATATATGTATATCTCTATATATGTGTATATGTATTTTTTTCTTTGAAATGGTTAAATGCTTCAAGGAGTAGAGACTCTTTGGGGGCCAAAGGCCCAGGATGACATGCTTCAGGGATTTATTTCATTTCAGTCTCTTGCTTATTTTAATTTATGAGGTGTGGAGAATATTAGTTTTTAGGATGATTTAATATTTTATGTTGTAAGTGATCTTCTGCAGTCAGTTTGTTAATTAGATACTGCAGACAGGCTGTTTAATATTTTCTGTTGACTCTACAGGAAAAAAGGAAAGGAGAATATTTCTGATAGACAAAAAGAATCGAAGCCCCATGATCAAAGTTCTCTTAGAGATCGGTGTTGGAGGGGCTTTGCTATAGAAAAAAAAAATGTATTTTGCCCTTAGAAACACTCCCTGAGCATTCTGGAAAAAAATTTGGGCCCTCTCTTGCTTTGCTCCTTTAGTGGTTATTGGGAGATAAGCAGGAAAAGCAGAAGGGAGCCTGAGCTTTTTATTTAAATAAAAAGGCCCTGTCTGGAAGAATTAGAATACCTTTGAAAGTCTAAAATCCATTGAAGTGTATTGTCTTATATTTATTTCCCCCAGGGGCCCAGGTTGAAATGGCAACAATGTTACTTCCCAGGGCCCTATCCTCAACACTAACATTTCCTAAATAAAGCAATAAATAGTGTCCAAGATGTTAGGTACATACTCAGCTTTCTATTTGGAGGAAAACTGGCATTGAAAATATGGATGAATTCTCTTCTGCCCCTGCCAGAGGAAGCCATCAGCCGGCTTACTTGGGAGGCATCTTCTATGTGGGTTGGGCTTTGCCAGCCCAAACTCTGCAAGAACAAGGCAACTCACCAACAACGGGCTTTATACACTCTTCTGTATATACCTAACTTTTACTTTGTGTAGAAAGTAGCATGTCCAACTCTAGGGAGATATTTTTGGTGAATATTCAAAATATATTTGAAGATCAGTAGAATGGACCATAAATCAGGCAGTTCTTTTTAAGATGAGGTCATGTGTATGTAATTGAAGAGTAATATTTCTCTAAAATAAACCCCCTGCCAAGAGTTCAACTTTCATAAGCAGCCCAGCAATAACAAATTATTCTATGATATAGTATAGGGCTTCGAAGAGGTCTTGAGTCAAGCTTTTTAAGAGCAAAATGAGGGTAAACAGTATGAATAAAAAGTTAAAATATTTCTCCAATACAAACAAAAACAATGGATGACTTCATAGCCATCAATATCACTGGTGTGTTTTCGATTCTTTGCCTTTTGTCTGTTTGATCCCATCTGTAAGATCTGTATATCCAATATATTGCCTTGATTTTCTGGAGTAGAAGATACTGATAATAGCATATGATAAATAAGAATTTTTCATCCATCAAAACAGTACTTTCCAAAGGCAAAATCGCATTCGTTATTATTTTCACCTGCATGGTATATTCCTAATGTATCTCTAATTAAGAAACAGTAGGAACTGTTTTTTAAATATATGTATATGTATAAATATGTATACATTTATATATATAAATAATTATTTTTGGTTAATTTTGCTAGAATATCTTCATATTTGTACAGAACTTCAAAATCAGAAGGTAAACTTTCCCTCTATAAAAACATCTAAATTTATCATATGAGATACTGAGATATTTTCCCTCAGTCATGTTATGAGTCTTCAGCAGTGATGAAACTCTTTTATTCTTCTGAGTGCTTATTGGGAGGCAGAAAAATAAGCAAAATTAAACATGTAAAATGGGGTAAATTTTAAAGAACTTAATAGTTTGTGAGTCATTTTAGAACATAGAAAGTTTAAACATGACTACAATCAAGATCCTCTTAAAAAAAATACAAAAAAAACCTTCATTCCCATTATTAGCAGTAAAGGGTAAAATCAAAATACTTAAGTTTGGAGTTGAAGACTGAGTGACATTTAATACACAGCAGTTATTCAATAAGTACTTCTGCCTGATGCAGCTGTTAGAACTTTCATAGTATATAACTTAAGCATCAGTTATGCTTCATGTGTGGAATAACTTTGACAGATTCAATGGAGTCATAATATATGAATTAAAGGTTATTTCAAGGCTTCATAGAAAAGTATTTTGCTCTTTAGCATGAGGAAATTTTTTAACCTCAAGGTTCTGTTCCAATTAGTTACAATATACTAGTCTAGAATCACTCTATGGGAATGGATCATGTACTTGAAATATATATTTAATACAATAATGCCATCGACCAGCATAGCTCTGAAGAAGGCATCTTTTTTTGTCTTTTCAAATCTGCCTTTTAATTTCATTATGATTTCTAAAAATTCTCTGGTAGTGTTACAGCTGCTTCACTGTTAATAGCCTGAAATAGAAATGTGTTAATTTGCTTAGTGAAAGACATCTGCATACTGTAGAAAACAAAATCATTTGATGTGATTAATACAGGAAGATGGTTATTCTTATTTTTAATGCATGTTTTTAAACTCAAATATGTTTGCCTTCCAGCCATTTTTAGATATGTTATTCTGATCTATGATTTAAATCCGTGATGCTTTGGGGATGTACGTTTTTTAAAAAACAACAACGAATGTTTGCCAGCCTATTCAATACCTCCTGCTGTTAGTTGGCTGGGTTTTTTTGAATGTCACAAACAGAGCTTTTGATATGGTACCCGTGGGCCTCTTTATCCAGGATGATGTAAATAACTACTCCCAACATTTGGTCCGTCCACCATCTTTGATCATGTCATCTTGAAATTTGCCCTTGCAATGAGCAAAAGTCTTTTTTCTCACATTAGAAGAGCTCATACTATATTTGAAAATGTCAAAGTATATAAGCCCTAAGAGGGCAATAGGACAGGTTCAAAAGTTTGCAGATAGATGGATTATTACAGGCTTAGAAATTACAATGAAAGAGCGCCTACATGCCTTCTCTCTTTCTCTCAAAGCCTTGCAAATCTCTTGATACATCATAAATCTTTCTATGTCTGTGCCCCCATTTTCTAGCCATTTCACAAGTGGTCAGTCTCAGGCCTCAGATTTACACACAGAGCCCTGGCACTGACCTCATGTTAGGGCACAATTTATGTGGAAGAGCCAGTGACCAAGTGTGGAATATGATCCAGCCCCCTTGACGTGCAGCTGAAATGCTCTCATCCAACTGTGCCTGTTTACCATTCACGGAATGTCAGAGCTGAAAGGGGCCTTTGAGGGCTCTTCGGCCCCCTCCTTTTGCAGATAAGGAGGAAAACTGGAAGGTGAAGTGGTTTGCCTGAGGGTCACACACCAAAGAAAGCATTCTGTCTCTACTTGTATGGAATATCTGCCCCAGTAGTCTCTTTAAGAAGGTGTAGCCTACACTTCCCCGTAACCTGGAGACCAAGAAACATCAACTACAGATTTATTAAAACCCAACGGGGGAAGCGTCTGTGGCTCAATCAGTTGGGCTCCCGTCTACCATATGGGAGGCCCTGGGTTCGCATCTCGGGGCCTCCTTGTGAAGGCAGGCTCGCCTGCAGACGCAGCAGAGAGCCTCCCAGCCCGCAAGCTCTGTGGAGAGCCAACTCAGCTAGGTGACGCAACCAAAAGAAAGGGAAACAAGCAAAAAAAAAAAAAAAAAAAACAGAAGACTATGCAGCAAATGGACACAGAGAGCAGTTAGCAAGATAGCAAGAAAGCCGTAAGGAGAGAGGGGAAATAAAATAAATAAATACAGACACAGAAGAACGTGCATGCAGTGAATGGACACAGAGAGCAGACAGCATACACACACACACACAAAAATTCCACAAGGGGGTGGATTAAAAAAAAGTAAAAAAAAAAAACACCCCAAAACTAATGGGTTTATGTACCAAGAGAGCCAAATTGTTGCCTTTTTATCACTAGTTTCTGGAACCCAGAGAGAGTCTACTAGGGATCAATGGCAAGGCTAGGAAATTCAACAGAAGTAAGTTCTTCTTCAATCCCCATTCAATTCAGTGATGAGCATTTCTAAAACTGTTACATGTTAAAAAAAAATGACAAGAAAAACAAGTGGGGTAGACTATTTGATAAATGGAGTTGAGACAAAAAAGTAGGCATCTGGAAAAAATAAAGTTAGGTCTTTACTTCCCTCCCTATATGATGATAAATGCCAAATTGATCAAAGATTTAAATGTTAGAAATAAAACCATAAAACTACTAAAAGGAACCTGGTAAAATTTCAGTCCTTGGATTGAAATGATTTTTAAAACTATGATACAAAATTCAGAAGACATAAATGGAAAAACTCATCTAAATACATAAAAACAAAATATTTCTACATGGCAAACTCACACATACACTTGCACACACAAGCAAAGTCAAAGGATAGGAAAAACCCACAAACTAGGAAAAAAATGTTTTTGCAATTCATACACATATAAAAGGCTAACCTCCCTAATAGATTAAAAAGTTTTTACAAATAAAGAAATGAAAGCCCCACGAGCCAACAGGAAAAAAACAAAAAACAAAACAAAAAAACTGAGCAAAGGATAAACACATAGTTTACAGAAAATGAAATAAAAATGACTCAAATATTTGGAAACATGTTCGACCTCACAATAAAAAGTATGCAAATTAGAACTACATTGAGATACCATTTTTCTCCTATCAGTTTGGCAAAACTCCAAAAGTTTGATAACATACTCCATTGGTGAGGCTGTAGGAAACAGGCCCTCTCATACATTGCTTGTGGGAGTATATGTTAGCATAACCCCATATGGAGAGCAATTTAACTAAATCCATCAAATTTACAAATGCGTATATCTTTTGCCCAGCAATTTTACTTCTGGAATTTTATGTTACAAATGCACTTGCAAATGATTGAAAGGACATATGTTTAAGGTACTCATTGCAGTATTGTTCCTAAGGCCAAAAAATTGGAAATAACTTAAATTGTTAAATTGAGTAAATTGCTTTAAAAATCAGCTAAATAAAATATACATCCATACAACAGAATAGTATACAACTTTTTAAAAATATGAACTGACTATATAGCAAAATGGAAAGATCTTTAAGAAATCTTGTTGAATGTAATAAAGCAAAATGCAGAAGAATATGTACAGGAAAAAAATCATTTGTAAAAAAACAGGAAGTAAAGCTGTATATTTCTTTTTGTTCTTATATAGATAAAGGCATGAAGACTTTGCAAGAAACTACAGTAGTTACTAGTAAGAGGGAACTGGGGGGACAGGGTACAGGAGGGGCAAAGAGATTTCTCACTGTTTATCTATAGCTAGAACCATGTGAATGCATTGTCTTTTCAAAAATATTTTTAGATCAGATAAAAAAAAAATTATTTAGCCCCCTGCTCGACTATAAGGAGGCTAACAAGTCTCTAAGCATGAAGGTTAAGATTTTCAGATTAACAAAGTCTGCCCAAAGTCTTAATCCACTCCAGTACCCTTCTTTCCTTCCTCAATTCAAATATTTGTTTGTAATTTGCCATGTGGTAGGTGTTGTGCTAAGCTCTAGGAATGCATGGAGAACAAGACCAACTAGACCTGTGCTTCAAATAGTTTACATTCTAGTCCAGGGTCTGTTTTCATCCTTCCTTCCTGCTTGGAGTCTGGGGTCGCCAATCAACGTGCAAGGACTATAGATCCCATCTCAACAAGTCCTTCTTTGTTATGATAGCATCTCAAGTGTGAGTCCATTAAATCTCCATTGGTATAGAGTTCAAAAATTCAATATCCTTGTTTTTTATGAGCAAACAAGATGTGTACATGCTGGAGGCATTTTGGTTTCTCTCAATGGCACCTTTTCGTAGAGTTCCACAATATCTTTTATTGTGTATAATACAATATAATTTGAAACTCTATTCCAAATATGGCCCTTGCTTATACTTATCCAGGGTTGTAATAATTTCCTGTGATTTATATTGATGCCTTTTTATTAATAGTCTAGAATTATACCGTGTATCACTACATTCTTCCTTTCTGGTTTTTTTTTCCTTCCTTTCCTCAGCTTTATTAGTTTACATTCCATTGTGATTAATTTTTCAAGCCAAATATCTGTTCCTGGGTATTCATTCCAGTCCCTTTGAAAAGCACTCCCTTCTCCACTATTCTTCTACCACATTTCAGGCAGATGAAAGTTGATGGCCAAACTCTATCAGCTCTGAGGTGTTTTTGCATGAATGTGTATACATGTATACCCACATCAGTATACTTCAGGATTAAGTCTGCATGGGTAATGAAACAGAGCAGAGCTTTCAAGGCTGTCCAGTAGAACTTTCTGTGATGATTGAAATGCTTTCTATCTGCACTGTCCAAAATGGTAGCTGCTAACCACAGGTGGCTGTAGAGAACGTCAAATGTGGCTAGTGCAACTGCAGAACTGCTTTTTAAAAATGAATCTTATTTTATTTAAACTAATTTCATGGGAGAAGCTGTCAGGAGAAGGACAAAGATGTGACTGTAAGGTATGTGGCCCCAAAGAGAGTAACCAGCTATCTAAACTGCAACATGCAAGGGTGGGGAGGTCACAGGAGTGGGGGTCCCCAAACCGTGGGAATTCCAATCAGATGGTGAAGGCTTGCTTTGTGAGATGTAGTACACAGATTGGAGTTGGTTTCCAGCTAGTAGCTGAGGTACAAGGACAAAGTATAACATAGTCCTCCCACACAGTAACATAAAAAGGAAGTCAATAGGAATCAAGGAGAATTCTAGCTTAGCTCATTTTCATTCAAGACTGAATTCCAGCAGTTGAGTAGGTATCAGGAACATGATAGAATATGCCATCTTGTGAACTGAGTATTCCATTGTATGTTAAGAGGAATATGGGTACCCCAGGGCTTGCCCCAAGCATTATGGATGCCAGACTTAGGAGAGTAAACCCAAGTCTAGACCTCAGTCACCAATCTTCTAGCACACAGCTCACCTGAGTACATATTAGCTCAAGAACTGACTACAGTTATACCACTGACCTGAAAGTCTTTAGAATCTGTATGGAGGTGGGCTTAGGTAAGTAGGATCTGACAACCTGAAAGTCCATCTAGCTCCGCCTCCTTCATTTGCCCTCCATTGCTTATACTATCAAGTGCATATTCTCCACCTTGTACTCAAGGCCTTCCACAATTTGGACCCACTGCTTTGCTCAACCATTGTCTCCATGCATCTCCCACCCTCATCCTATGCTCCAGTCGAACTTGGCTGTACAGGCTTCTGAAATATGTGCAAGCCTCCTCTTCATCCATACCCTTGCTCAAGCTGTTGTCAGAAATGCCTTCCTCCAGTATCTCTATCTGTCAAAGCCCATCTACTGTACATGGCTCATTTTAAGCCGTGTACTCTCCGAAGTCATCTTCCCTGATACTCACAACTGTACACTTCCTCCAACAGCCCTGTGGCACTTGATCTGTGCTGCTGCTTTGGCACCTTTTTCACTTCTCCTTTTGTGGCCAGCATTAGTGAATTTGTCTAACCTTGCCTCCTAGATAGTGAACCATTTGTGGATGGGACCTGCAACAATCACATTTCCTATCCCTAACAGTATCTGGCATATAGTTTGTCTCTAGGAATTACTAGAGTTGAATTGGATTGGACACGGTTTTACACGTGGGAAGAATTTCAGCTACAGTCAATTAAAAAAGAGATCTTTTCTCCAGAATGTAAGACAGTCCATTCAGCCCTGAGCATTTATCTGTAAAGTACATTATTATGGCATGAGACATTTTTTAAATCCAAGGTAACAAACTGATGATCTAGAGGTCACACATGGCCTGCATCCATGTTTTGTTTGACACACAATATCTTATTTAGTTGTCAGCAACATTTAAAA
Organism: Dasypus novemcinctus; assembly: GCF_030445035.2. Classification (NCBI taxonomy): domain Eukaryota; kingdom Metazoa; phylum Chordata; class Mammalia; order Cingulata; family Dasypodidae; genus Dasypus; species Dasypus novemcinctus. Next base: position 40,836,626 of record NC_080679.1, read on the forward strand.
ATTTGGAGAGCTCTCATAAAAATCCAGATTTCCATATTTTCCAGCCAAAAAAAAGAAGTAAGATGTGGCCAAACTGGCCATTCATTCCTCTCTGGCAATTTGCCAGTTCACCCCAGTCCCTGCCTAGCCCACTGCACTCAAATCCTACAGAGACCAGACTGACTTTCATATTTTTGCCCTTCTTTATCAATACGTGCATAAAGTCCATGTACTTTTAACAATAATAACCCACCCATATCATTTATGAAGCTCATATTGCCTATGTTTAAATTGTGCAGGTTCTGATGACTTCAGTGGCTATTATTTTGGCTTGCTACTTTCTGTACCACTCATCAAATTCTCAAGAGTGGAGCATATGTTCAGACAAAAATGAGTTAAATCATTTTTAAGGTGTTTGATAGCAGCCCATGTCCATCATCACTTTATCTGCAAGTGCAATTTTTGGACTTTAGAGAATTAGTCGAGGGACCCAGAGTGGTAGGGAACAAGGCAGACTTGTTGAAAGTAGAAGTGGTAGACACTTGAATAGGAATAAAGAATGTGAGACCTATGTGATATTGGATGCTAACATTTCATTTCACATCCATAGCACCTTTTGTGTAAAGATTTCCAAGTAGTTTTCAGGCAGTAATTGAGCCTCACAGCACTTGATAAAACGGCAAAGTGTTTTCTTCATTTTCTTAATGAGGAAACTGAGGCACTCTTGGCTCATTGTTGTGAGGAACTTTCTGCAAAAGAATTGATAGTAGAATTGAATTATCCTCATTTCTGGCCCCTTCCCTTAACCTCCTATTCCTACTCTTTGGTTCCAAGGGTAATTTATGTTAGATCAATTTAGGCTCACTCTCAGAATTTAATCAGTACCATCTGCAACTAGTAGGCTCTCTGTGGCTAGGGCTTAATCTTCAGAAAAATGTAAGGACAAAAACCATAAACAGACAAATTATAAAATCAGATGGGCCACCAATCTACCAACAGGCAAATACCAGTGTTTCAAAATCCCCATCTTCCATTTTTAGTAGTCCCTCACTGTCTTCCCTCCTTGCCTTTTCACACCTCCCCAAAATAAGGATATATTTCAAAGCAGCTGCTTGCGTTCAGCATTTATTTTAGTACCTTTTTCTTGAAACATCTGATGGGAGTCTTCTAACTTCTTTGACCCATGAGAAGCTTAAGTTTAATAAAAAAGAAGGATCTTGCCAGCCAGATCAACATTTTCAAGTATCTAGCAAGTACTTTCAGTTTAGAAAAGCACAATATACTGCCTTCGACGGTTAAATCTATTACTCTAATGACACTTAAATGAACCATTAGGAGGCAGATTTCTCTAGGTAGGTATTCATGGTACTTTGAGTAGTATCTGATCATTATATATTCTTTGTAATAATCATTAGAGATCAAAATCATTTCCCCTAAAACATCATCTTTCCAAAGCCATCTCCTTTACCAAGTTAAAAAAAAAAAAGTGGAAAAAAACAGGCATTAAATAGTAAATCATGTTACTTCATGGAGTTCAAAACTAACCTCTGAATGGCTACAATTAAATACCACTCGGATAAAAATAATTTAAGAGCACTCACCTATGCATTTTTGGAACCAAGAGAAGAAAGTGAATACACAGGACTACCTAGAAGTGATTGCTGTGGGGGAAAAATATACAAACAATATTTAGTTTGTGTTTTATATCCCAGCAATAGGACCATGATATCAATAGTTCATGTTTCTTTCCAATGTTTTACACGTAGAATTTCTGGTGCTGCAAATCTGCCTTGGGTAAACAAACCAAAGTTTGTACCAACTTAAGTCTGGGAAAATTGCTAGCCAGCATTTCCACCTAGTTGTGGATCATGTTTGTTCCTAGCATTCTCCCTTTCTGACTCGCCCCATTGAGCTCTTGGCCTCTGCTTGCCTCTCCTTCCCCAGCACATCCCTTTACCATTTGATCATCAGCTTGTTCTGTTTGTCATCTCTTCTTGTAGCCAGGTGACCTGCCCTGAATCATTTCATGTTCTGTATTTCTCTAAATTACATTGTTCTCTGGAGTCGGTTACCTAGCTGAAAGAGTTACATTTTCTTTCTCTGTTAGTTACTCAAAGTATCAATCATTCTTTAACCACCTGTACTACCGTTAACCTTCTTCCTGTCTTCCAAATCAAAACCCATTTCTCACTTCCATATGTCAACACCAGCCACATGCATTGATTAAACGTCTTTCATTTGAAAGCACACAGTCCTGCTCTCCTTGACTATGTCTGAATGTTTCCCATATGCTCTCCATGCAAGCCTAATTTTTCTGTTCCCTTCCTCTGGAAAGTCATTCTTCATTGTAATAAGTCGCCCAAAGTAAATGTATTCATCATCTTTTTCTCTGACAACCATGTTTCTCCACTACGGGAAATTAAACACTGCAACATATGGCCTGAGCAGCAAACTTTAGTGCTTGCTCGCTCAATTGTTTTAACACATTGCCGCCTTCACATAATATTCTGTTTGCCACTAGCATGTCAGGCTTCCGCTTGACATATGCATTAGACATGTTAATGGCAAGACAGAAACCAACTGAAGCTGACAATATGACGAAAGAAGGGTAAGTGCCTATTAATTACTAAAATCCACTTTCCCCCACTATTTAGCAGGGGGAAAAACTTCAAATTAATGCCTTCAGAACATGCCACCACATTATCCCGCTGTGGTGCCATCTGACAGATTTTTTTTAAACCCTAAGTGCTATGAAAGAGCTTTGTGTAGATTCAGCAAGGCCAATATAAATGGTGCCAATGCTTCCCCTCTGTCATGCATACTACTAGTCCTGCTGTTTCTGGATCCCCAGTTACCAGTTACACAATGGACATGCTGTAGTTGCTGAATTCTTATGCAGCCATCCAAACACCACTGGTACATGCTCCAGGATTCTTTTCCCTATTAGTTAGAAATGTAAACTTCTCTGGAAGTACATTCCGCATGCTGTACCTTTACTGAAAATAGTAGTACACCATTTTCTTCTGGGTCTTCACTTCAGAGATTTGGTCATTTGATCGCTTGGGGTTCTATTGTGAATTTAGTGACACTGAATTAATCTTTCAATTAAGTACCTTTGATCTCAGAATTATGAAAAGAAGTTACTTGCCTACAAGCAAGTTTTAGCTTTTGAGATTTTCTTTATTAATACCCTTTAATTTTCAGTGCATATACTTATGATGTATACATGATCCCTAAACAATAAACAAGTTTAAATATTTTTCAGTGGATACTATATTAAATTTTCTTTTACATAAACAAGTTAGGGCTATATTTTAATCATGACTTTTCCTTGGATTTTAAATGATGCTGGAGGACATCCAACAGCCAGTAAGTGTCTTAAAATCTCTGAGCCTGATTAGTCTCTATCTTTACGACATTTCCTAAGACCTCAAGGAGTCCATGGCTCCAAAAGTCATGTCCCCATATCAATAATGGTATCATCATAAAACAAGTGTTAGCCAATAGCCACCCAAAGCTTAATTGGAAGAAACAATTTATGGAGGCATCCTGATGTCCACTCATACCTCTGACACACTTGAAATCTATCTTGAGATTACGCTAGACAGCAGAGAGCTGTGTCCCTGGACCTCATCAGATTGGTCATCTGCGGAATTGCTTTTACATTAAGTTCAATGTCATCAGGGTATATTGAGGGTCATTATCAGAAGCTATCCTCTGAAGCTCACTGTATTTTCTTTAAGGACATTATTGAAGGCATTATCAATTATGTCACAGTGTCTTCTCTGAAGACCTATGTGCCAAATTTCTTTCAGACCCACAGTAGCAGGAATAGTTAGGCCACTCCTAAGCACCCAGTTTTACCTTACAAGGAGTGGGAGCATTGAGTTTGGGCTTATATATTGCTGTTCAAAGAGCTTGCATCTAATGATTTCTATTTTGTTCCCCAGTCTCCTCAAGAGGCTTCTCTTTTTTCTTTCCTAGCTGCCCTAGTTTTATTGCTCTGATTTTCTTGACTATTTATTTTTAATTGAATTGAATATTATACACACACATACTTTATTCATTGTCCTTATTACCTTTGTGAAATGTTATAACTTGTTATATAAGTTATTATTATAACTAAGTAAATATGTGTACAAATCTAGACTTTAGGATGTATGCATTTATGAATATTTATAGATATATCTATTCTCAAACACATTTCAAAATATACCAGCCAGCAGAAAACAAACGTATGCATTTACAGATCCACCCCAACAATTGCATATAGAAATTCTTAAGAGTCAGAAGGCTTCTGAGAAAAAAGTCAGGAGAATAATTTTAGACCATCTTGCTCTACCAGTCTGCACTGGTACACACTGGTATCACTGCACAGTGATAATAATATTATTACTATTTCCAGAGTAAAATAGTCATGCATATCAAGGAGTTTTGATATTATCGAAACCTGTATTCATTCATTCCATAAATATTTTTGGAACAGTGTGTTAAGCCCCAAGGTACTGGATGAATAGAGCATAGTGCACTGCAGTAAGAAATTGACAAGTTAAAGGACAGACACGAGGAGAAATATCATGCAGAATTTAACACGTCTGTGTTACATCCAGGTAAATGTTGAAGCATGAAAGAATATCTTCAGCATCATAGCTCAGCCAAACCCTTTACAGGTAGAAAATAAATTTTGGGTGGCTCAGTAGAGCACATATTGCTGTTTGTCATAGTTTGATATTATTTGTGAATCCTCTCAAAAAGAGAAAAATTATGTTTGTAAACTGGTCTGTTTCTCTGGGTGTGATACCCTTTGGTTGTATTAAATTCAAAAGGTTTTACATTTACTTGATAAAAGACTAGGGCTTTGATTCGACCACATCAGTAAGGCATGACTCAGCTTGAGTCCCTGACCCCTTGGTGGGCTGATATAAGTGGACATTCACTCAACATGAGACACAGGAAGAGCAGGAGCTCCATAGATGACAGAGGAAAGAAGGCTCAAACAGCTAAAGCCTGGGGAGAGATGAGCCATTCACCTGATAGCAGCTGATAAAGCCTGGAAATAAATGAGCCTTATGCCAGACTGATATAGGAAGCCCTGAGAGACAAGCCCTATGCCAATCTGTAGCTGCGAAAGAGGAAGGCTGAACCCTCACAGAGATCACCCACCATCTTGCTTCAACACATGGCAATAAACTTTGGTGAGAAAACAACCTTGAGTAGGTCTGTTTAGAGCCTTGTAACCATAAGCTTTTACCCCAAATAAGTACTCTCAATAAAAGCCAGCAGATTTCTGGTACTTTGCATCAGCGCCCCTTTGGCTGATAATACACTGTCTGAGGAATATGTTCCTGGGGTGAAGATTAGAAACCTTGTTCCTTCTGAAGACACCTTCGGATAAATTGCTGGATTAATTCCCTAAATGGCATCTCTGTGACTGAAAACACTAATGCTACCAAGCAGTGGTTTGTAGTCTTGAAACCATCATTGTCGTTATTTTCTTCTTTTTGTCTTTATCTTTGAATCACCAAACGAAAAGTCCTCAATAGTGTCTTTCTGTAAGCCTAAGAGAACAGTTTTTCATTGAGCCTTGAGAAAGGTCAGAATATAGGACTTCTTTTTGATAATTATGACTCCAGACCATCTGTTTGGATTAAAGTAGGCTTTAAGGTTCACAGGTTAACATTTGCAGCCAAGGGTCCTTTGCTTATTTCAATATTTAAGTAGGACCCTAAGAAGAAAGTGGCCAATGAAATTGTTTGAGTGAGTTGAAAGATCAAAGTTATTGAAGTGAATTATACCTGGAACAAGATGACAGTAAATGTAGTCTTCAAACACACATAACAACCTCTATATGGCAAACCAATTAGATGACTGTTCAACTGCACCCTGAATCACCAACTGATGGAACAAGGGAAACCCTGAGATAACAAAAATTGTAATAACTCAATTTGAGACCACAAAGGTCTGGAACATTTTTGAGAAGGTTTGACAAGAGTCTATATGGTTTGTTTTTCTGACAATGCATATACACACTCATACACTCTATCAAAAAACCTTGGAACAGTAACTCAATGGTTAGAAAATAGATTTATAAGTCAGGAGGCTTCAAATATCTTTGTATCACAGAGGCTGACTTGCTGGACCTCCTAAGAATAGAGCATTTAAGATCTTAGCGCCTGAATAATTCTTGCCTCAAGAGAGTGGAAAATAATAGGGAAACGTGTGATGACCACTATCAAAACTGACTTCTGCTGGAGCTTCTGTTATATTCATCTGGTTTTAGATATGTAGTTCCAGCATTACATTCCTAATGTTCACCAGCAGTGGAAACTGTAGCTCTTCAGCAGATTTGTACATTAAAAATGCTTCCTGGTTATTTCTTTTCTTTACCCGACTTTGCCCTGAACCTGCTGTGGTGGACATTTACTGTTACTCACCAAGATTTATAGTGACTTGCCTTGGCCAGTGAATGTGAACAAAAGTGCTTAAGAAGTGTTGTCAATTGTCAATCTTCTCCTGTTGTGGGTCCTTTGATACGGAGCTGCCTCAAGAACAAAGCAGTCTAAAGTACTGAGCCGTCACATGAAGGAAAACAACAGCCCTAGAGAAATTTCCAGACCTAGAGTAGACTTTGAATGAATAAGAAACAAACCTTTAGTTGTGTTGCCAAAATGTTGGTTTTGTTTGTTACCTCAGTATGACCTAGACTATTCTAACTACTACATCCTACTATTTTCATTACTGTGTCCCCAACCCAGTGCCACTCATGAGGCTCATAAATAATTTAAAGACATATCCTAAAAGAAATAATAGAAAGAGAATATAGAAACCAGATTTGGGGCCTAGGTCTTAACTTGCCATTCTAGAGGTGGACACAGGCACAAAGTCCTAGCACCATAGTCTGAATCTCAGATCTTGAATGATACAAGCTCCTGGGCACAACCATCTTTTGTTAATCACCCTTTTGGCTGGTTAATATATTCAGTCATTCAATTAGTCAGGCAATCAACATATATTTTAAAAATATTTACTATGGGTCAGACATTGTTCTAAATACTCACAATACTCACAGGGTTCTACTTTCATCAAGCATATCATACGTGGGGAGAGAAACACAGGTGTGTGTGCACTCATACACCAGAGTAAACAAATACATTAATTCAGTGCTATAAAGAAAATAAAAGAGGAAAATATGAGAGAGTGATGGGAGTAAAAGGTATTCTTTTACATAAGCTTTTTCTGAGAAAATGACAGTCCTTACTGACAAAAATTTGGGGCAAGAGGTTTCAGGCAAAAGGCACAACAATTGTGAATGCCCAGCTAGGAACAAGCATGACATGTTAGCAAACCCAAAAAGCAGGTCAGTGCGGCTGTAATAAAGGGCAAATGAAGAGAGAGTGGAAAAAGAAGAAGAAAGGAACTAGATCCTTATGACCTTAAAGGCTCAAGAAAAGGTTTGGCTTTTACACTCACTGCAATGAAAAGCCACTTGGGTACTTTAAACAGGAAGGTGACTTGATCTGATCTGCATTTTTAAAATATCATTTGGGCTATTATGTAGAGAATGGATGGTGGAAGGCAAGATTGAGAACAAAAGGGTATCATTTAGGAGGTACTGCAATTATCCAAGCAGTGGAGATGAGATGTGGTGTGTATGATTCAGGATATATAACAATGGTTTCCAAACTTGCTTCACCTTAAAGTCTTTGACAATCTAGGCTATAACCCAGACCAAGTAAATCATAATTGCTGAGGGTAGGACACAGGCATCAATTTTTGATGCTTCCCAGATGATTCTAATGTGCAGACAAGTTTGGGAACCACTGATATATGATATTTTGAAGACAGAGCCCATAGCACTTCCAATAGATTGATAAGGAACTGGAAAAAGAAAATAATTAATGATAATGCCTGGTTTCCAGCATGAGCAGTTGGGTAGATATTGGTGCTATTTACTGGGGAATGGGTTAGAGATGGGGTTGTTAGAATCAAGAGTCCTGCTTTAGACATATAAAATTTGAGATTCCTATCAGACATTTTATATTACATTATTTGATGAAAGGAGACATTAAGCAGTCAAGGGAGAGTTCAGAGCTGGAGAGACGTCTTGGAGACATCGATGTAGATACAGTATTTGAAGTCATGAAACAAAATGAAACTCAAGAGTGAAGGTAACCTGAGAAAGGAAGAGCACTGAAAGCATTAAGAACTTGCAAGAACCTGTAGTCTGAATCTGCTGATCATTCTCTTAAGTTTGCCTTGACCTCTTGCTCTCAAAAAAGGGTGACTTTTTTTCTGGAACCCACACATGGCTACCACACTGTCTCTTACTTCACCCTGGCTACTGGTTCTGGGCCTCAAGATAATTACTTCCCTCTCTGTTTTCGAATGCCCAGATGAGTTGGGCATTACTGCTTCACTGAGTTGAGTATAAAGTACCTAAATGAGGCCAGGCACTGTCCTGGGCAAACTGAAGAGTAAACAAACCTGACCTTCCCTAAGTCCCAGACACCTATTTGCTTATATATACAGCAAACAGACGATTCCAAGGTGCACAAAATCTTTTCCTGTCTTGCTGTGCTAAGCTCCGATATAGATCTGTTTCTTAAGTTTCTATGTGCCATGTTATCACTTTGAATCAATGAAGTCTTATAGCAGAGTAGTTAAAAAGAAAGGTCCAGAAATCAAACTCCTGAATTTGAATTCCCACTAAGCCAGTTGCTAGCTCTGTGGACATGGACAATTTCCTTCTCTTCTTCAAACCTCCTTTTATTAACTTGGGAAAAAAGGAGTGATACTAACAATATCTACCTCTTAGAGTTATTTTAATAATTAATCAAGCTTACGTGAACTACTTGGGCAAATTACCACACAGTAAGTACTCAATGAATGTTTGCTACACTATTAGTGTACACCCAGTTCATCTCTGTCCTCTTTGCACCCTGGAGACCATGTTCTTGTCCATAAACTGTTGATTGCTTCAGTCTCTTGCATAGGTCTTCCTGTAGGCATTTGCATCTGCGATTTTCTGTTTCCCTACCAAACAAAACAGCCAAGCCAGTATCTCCCAGCTTGGTTACAAATGCTGGATAAGTCCAGGAGCTGCATTAAGGACCACTCTTCCCTACATGCTGCATGTTGGGTTGAGCTTAGCAGCTACAGCCATTTCCAAAGTTTAAACAAATGAATCTGTCAGCTCTGGTTTTCCCCAAGGAGCTTTCCAAGGCTACCTTATTACAACACAATATCTTTAATCATAAGTAATCATACATTGAAACGGAAATACAAACAACTCCCACCTGCCTAGAAAGAGATCTCTTTCCATATTATGTGTAGCTGTTGAAGGGTCTGCTTCAAAATGCAATATGCAAGGTGTCTTTAGTAGCTTGAATAATAGTAGAGTTATGGGATGTGAGTGTTAGAGACCTGAGAGGTGAATCAAGAAGTTATTGATTTGCTTCATTGGTTGAATGATCTAATAATCTATACTCTTGAGGCTGTGTTGAGGATCAAATTTTCCACTACAAAAAGTCCAGCTTGTTTAAAAGTCACTTTAACAAAATTTTTGGTGTGAAAAAGAAAAATATTCAAAAATTCAATCAGAAGGGAAAGGTTAATTAATTCATTTTACAGTTTCATCTTGGAAACAACTCCTCCCTAGGACTGTGAAAGTCTAAGAAACTTTTCAGGATGTATAGGGAACTTTTTGCAGTTTTCCAGCCAAAAGTCTCTTAAAATTCTCATCAGTTATAGAACAAACCCCAGTGTGGGCAAAATCATCAAAAACTGAGCTTTACAGTTCCACATCCACTGTGGACATGGAATCCTTCGAAGCCCTGCCCGACACCAGCCTTCCCAAGTCCAGCCTATGGATCAGCCCATATGGAGATTAGCTACACATGTTCTCCATTAGTATAGTCATGCTGGTGAACGGCCTGCACCTCATCATACAAGATCTGGTTAATAAAAAGTGGTGTGATCAAAATAAACAGTAAAGTGATATTTTGTTTCTCAGTCCAGCCTTTCAATTCATATGTGGGAGAGAGTATCCACAGGGCTCTTTCCTCCCCATAACACGCTTGCGTAACTTTCATTAGCATCAGTGAGGGGAACATGTGCACAGTGAGGAAGATCGAGACCCCACAGTGAGGCATAAGGGAACATAATTTTTGGCAACTTGTGAGATTGGAACATGGAGCTATTCTGATTATCCTACTTGGAGGAAATAATAGAACAAGATTGCTTTGCAGGAGTAATCCTCATACATGCATGTGCTTAAATGATGAATGCCCAGGAAGGCTGATATAAAATAGAAGGCACAAAAAGACTGCACAATGAGGAAAGGAGGAGTGATTTATGTCTGTGTCTGTGCATGCATGTATTCTAATAAAGTGCCAAATTATGAGTTGGTGCACAAAGGACAAAGATAGCAATTAACATGTTCTAACATTAAATATCTTGTACTTGACCAAGCTGAGGTGTGTTACTTGTAAGTCCCTTCTGTCTATTCCAAAAAGAGTAAGTTGGGATCCAAGATGCACATTTTTTTTTAATTTTAGGAGTTACTGGGGATTGAACCTGGGACCTCATACATGGGAAGCAGGCACTCACACCCATTACCCTCAAGATGCACTTTTTTTTTTAAGATTTTTAAAAAAATTTCGCCCCTCTCTGTTCCCCCTGTTGTCTGCTCTCTGTGTCCATTCACTGTGTGTTCTTCTGTGTCTGCTTGTATTCTCATTAGGCAGCTCCGGGAACCGATCCTGGGACCTTCCAGAGTGGGAGAGAGGCAATTACTCCCTTGCACCACTGCTATGTCTTCTTATTTTCTCTCCTCTGTGTCTCTTGTTGCATCATCTTGCTGCGCTAGCTCTCCGCGTCAGCCCACACACCTACACAGGGTGGCTTTCCCATGCTAGGCGACATTCCCATGTAGGGCAGCCCTCCTGCGCAGGGCTGCACTTCTGCACTGGGCTGCACTTCTACGTGGGGCCGGCACTCCATGTGGGCCAGCTCACTGTGTGGGCCAACTTGCCCTCACCAGGAGGCCCTGAGCATCAAACCCTGGGCCTCCTATATGGTAGATGGGAGCCCAATTGGTTAAGCCACATCCATTTCCCAAGATGCACTTTTGATTCTATCAAAGCTGGGCCCATGGATCCCCTGGTCAAGATATGATTCACTGGGTTATAGCCACTGAAAATGGCTGTAGCCAGTATGAGCCCTTCCCCTTCTTGTATTTAAGTATGGCAAGTGCCTGAGAAGTAACAGTTTCATTTGTGTTTTCCACACACGATGCCAGTTGATAAGGCGACTAGCAATTACAGGGTCATGCTGTTATTTTCAAATTAGAAAACACTTCGTGAGCAGCCTTGACAACCATCCTTTATCAAGGAAAAGAAAAATCAGCTCCTGGTTTGAGGATGACTAGAGCAGACCTTCATTATTAGAGGCACTGGCACACAGCAGCATGCAGCTACTTAGCTAATGAAAGGAATCTTTACTGTCTGCAGCCCTGAGTTGTAGAACTTTCCCACCCACAAGTAAAAACTTTCTGTAGCATTGAGGAATATTGGTATTTTGAAATGCTTTGGATTCTGAGCTCAATGATTAATCTTGACATAATTCAAAAAAATTGTTATAGGTATATATCCGATAGGTTTTTTGTTTGTTTGCTTGCTTGGTTTTTCATTTGTTTGTTTGTTTTTAGGCACCAGGGTCAGGGATTGAACCTGGGACCTTGTATGTGGAAGCTGACATTCAACCAGTGAGCCACGTTGGCTCCCCTGAGTTGTTTTTTTCATTTGTTTACTTGTTGGCTGTTTTTTTGTGTGTTTGTTTTTTTTAGGAGGCACCGGAATGAACCCCAAACCTTTATGTAGGAAGAAGGCACTCAACTACTTGAGCCACGTCTGCTCCCCTCAGAAGTTAATCTGCCTATTAAAAACAATTTCATAGGGCTGACAGTTATTTAAAAGAAGCATTTTATCTGTGGCAGTGTAGGGAGAAGAAGGTAAGAGAAGTAATATAACGACTATGATTTTTTATACATTTGCTATGTGCCCCACACCCTGCTTCACACTTAATGTGCTGTTGTGGCTTGGAGCTATGTACCACAGAAAAACATGCTTTTAAACTTAATCCATTTCTGTGGGTGCGAACCCAGTGTAGGTAGGACTTTTCGATGAGGTTACTTCAGTTAAGGTATGGCTCAAGTCATTTAGAATAGGTCTTAATCCCATTACTGGAGTCCTTTATGAGCAGAATGAAATTCAGATAGAAAGTCACAGGAAGCAAGTTGAAAATCAACAGGTTAACAGGACCCAGAAGAGAAGGGAAAGGCCACCATGTGCACTGCTATGTAACAAAGGAGTCAAGGGCTAAAGGCCACAGGCAGCCCACCCCAGAAAGCCAGTCTTTGGCAAGAAAGCATTGCCTTGGTGATGTCTTGATTTGGATTTCTCCTAGTGTCAAAGCCATGAGCCAGTAAATTAGCATCGTTTAAGCCAACCAATTGCACGATATTTGCTTCAGCAATGAGGAAACTAAAAAACATCCATTATCTCATGAATCCTTAGAGCAATCCTATGAGTTACGTGCTGTCTGGCTCATGAACAGATGAGAAAACTGAGGTTTGGGGAGGTTATGTACCTTGCCCAAGATCTCACAGCTAAGGAATGCCAAGATGATGACCCAACTGCTGGGCCACAAGCTCAGGCTCTTGCAACCCTTCTCTGCTACCTCTCTAATAGAGAAAGAATTCCTTCTTTGCTTGAGAGGAGAGAAAGTAAATGAGACCCTGGGAAGTATTAATAGAATGTGAAATGCCCAGACCACAGAGAAACCCTTTTGCTCTCCCCAGCAAAAGTGTGGCAGGTGCTATCTGCCTTCCGCCCATAACCCCTCAGGCTACTTCCCATTTTTAAGCATACCAGTCCCGAATAGACAGCACCTGCATCTCTTTGTCAGTGGGTTACCATCAGGCTGAGGGAGCCTGTTTTGCGCACTTGGTGTGGTGTATGTATAAGCACTCTACTCCATGATCAAAATGCCCAGGTGTGATTTGTACTGACCCCGGAGCTCCCCCTGCTGGACTGAGCCAAAATTACTCCCATGGGACTTTTTACCCTCTTTAGACCTCATTCCCTGTCAAGTCCCAAGTCTCTCTTCCCCCACTCTTCTTTGGTTCCTGGGAATACTTCCTAATTGATGCTTTTGCACAAATTCTTCTCAGGATCTGAGGAACCCAACCTAAAGCAGTTGGGCTGTTATTGAAGTGTAAAGCCCAGATTTACTCTCTACATATTATGCAATGTGGAAGAATAGTAGAGATACTGCAATTCGGGGAAGGAAATACCCCTATAAGGGTACACTGAAGTATTGGAGATCATTTTACTGATAGAAAAGAAGGTTAAAGAGTGACTTAAGCTTCATATAATTGAAAATAGTTGCTATGATCAGAAAACACACTAAGTTTTCTCTATTCCAATCTCTATAGACTACCAATCAAAACATATGAACTACTTGGGGATGAAAATACATAGCTAGACATAAGGAAGACTTCTTCATTATAAAGGTGACTGGACACTGAAGCTGCATCCCTCATCCTTACGGAAATTTCAAACAGGAATGGACAGTTATCTATGTTAGATTGCTATAGGGCAGTATTATACCATGATTGAGAGAATGGGTTTTGCTCTCAGATGGACTTGAATTTTCAGTCTTGAACTTTCCACGAGCTGCCTTGCAAGTCTCAGTACCTCACTCTCTTAATCTATAAAATAGAAATAGAATTAAGACCTGTCTCATCCTGTGGTTGTGAAGCTTAAGTGAGATTTAAAGCACTTGGGTTGTCTAGCATATAGTAAGTGCTGTATGAATGGTAGCCATTATTGCTGATTTTTATATTTCTAGAAATAGAATGGGCCCTTGAAATTCTTTTTAGGTCTGTAATTACACTCCTCTTCCCAGCTTTATCAAAAGCCTGACACTGGAAGTGGTGTAACCGGGCATTAAGGATTAACAAATGATTATGATTACTGAATCATTATATAGATGCCTTTTTACTTTCTAGTATATTGTAAAAGTAAATACCTGAAATTAATGACACTTGCTGAACTAGGATCCATATGCCTTGAGCTCCGATAATAATTGTAAAATTATTTAACCTTTATCTTGCGATTGTAAAGACCTTGTGGCTGACTCCCATTTTGTACCCACCCCCTAGTCTGTTTCACAACTTTAAAGTCTTATGATCACTAGACAGTTCCTTAAAATTTATCAATGAAGGAATCCGAGCCAGCCCCACCCCAATTACTCATTAGCATACACCTGCTTGGTATCAGTGGGATACCAGGTGCAAAATTACTGGAAAGAAAACAAGCCAGCTAGTGAAAGTCACTCCACCATCACTTCCCAGAGCATGGGAAGAGTTTTACAGACATGAGCATCACCAAAGGCAATTGCTAGCCACTGATTCTAAAGAGATTTTTACACTTTCAACCAACCTTCCCCAAATAAGATGCCATATACTGAGCTTTTACTATGTGCTGGGTGTTCTACTAAGAACCTTACATATAAAATTTAATCCTTATAACAACCCTTTGAAGTAGGCATTGTCCCCATTTTATAGTGGACACTGAGGCTCAGAGAAGCTAAATAACCTTCCCAAGGTCAAGTGGTTGGGTCAGATCCAAATCCAGGTCTCTGTGTTTCCAAACCCTTCCATGTAGAATTCCAAGACTGTGTCTCTGGTAATATTTTAAGTCCTCTGTCCCTGTAAGAGCTTGTATTGGGATGATGGACTATCATTTGACCAACCTCTCCGTCATGTGTGAAAATGTACTTCACTTTGCATTTTAACAATCATTCAAATGAGAAGTGGGAACCTCAAATTCATTAAAATCATGTGATGATTCCCACCCAAGGGTGATCTCCTAAAACCGAGATGATAACCCAGCTCATCATCAAACCCCTAGCCCTGGAAGAGTAAACTTGAGCTGGAAAAAGAAAAGCTACCCAGTGTTTCCAAATTACCCTTTCAGAGTCTATAAATTGCTTGAGAAACCCACTAGGAACAAGTCTATTGGCAGCCGTTTTGCATTCTGTCCCTTAATTTTTGCAGACTGCTGGGCACACCCTAATAGCCAGATACTGAAATGTTTCAGGGGGCTTTCCAATTTTCCTAGCAGTCCTCCAACCTAATGAGCCTTGTGAGAAATTCTGAAAGATCCACAGGGGCTCTCCGAAAGGGACCCCTCCCATCCCAGAAAAGAGTGTGTTCATGTCAGGGCCAGCAAGCAGGGTGAGGGGACAGCCAGATGCCTCTGGCAGAGAGACTGGTATCACAATTGACTCCTACTTTCACCACCTGCTGAAATTCGGAAAAACTTGGGCAAGGGTGGCCACTCACTCTTGTTTAATAGAGAGGTTGGGGAGAGGCCAGGCGTTTCTCCCTGACTAGACCAGCTATTCCCACACGACCCCCTGTGAGCCTAATGCAATTTGCTCTGAAGAGGAAAATAATTCTTGTGAAAGAAGCTATACTCCATTCAAATGTTTTTTTGAGTCATAATGGCAAGGAGTGGTGGGGGAAGCGAAGCCCAAATTTGTACTGAGAAAAAGAGACAGGGTTTTTAGTCTTTCTGTCAAGACAAAGAACTAGTATTAAGACAAGTACAGTCAAATTCCCTGCTTGTGTTCCCTCCTCAGGAATCCATTCTTTTTTTATTATGCCATATGCGTAGCTTGAGGTTATATTGGAATGCATAAATCTCTTGTGAGCCACAAAACGTTAAGCTGCCATTGTCCTCATAATTTCATTATCTCAGTTTCTGCCCTAAAACATTTAACGCTAATTGAACACCCGAGGTTTTCCTGTGAAGTTTATTTTCTGAACATTATTGAACTGCTGTTGATAAAAGTCAGAATTTATGGAGTCAGCACTCCTTAAAATGCCATGATAGATTTGAGCATGAATATGTTGTGTGTTTTTTTGGAGCAGAAATATTTTTATGCATTTGCCAGGAATTTAAAAGTTCCATTCATTCTGCATTATAAAGCTGTCTATTTCAAAATGTATTTTCCAAGACCCAAACTGTACTACACTGAATCCAATCCGTTCATCTGTTTATCTGCAGGTTCAGGCTGGACATACTTGGCTATCAGATTTATCTCGCATTTCAGGTTACATCTCAATGTTTATTTTAGTTTTGGTTAAAATTACTGCTTCTCACACCCCCAACCCAAATCCTCCTCATTTTGGCTCAGGCTCAGTCTGCCTTGAATAATGTAAATATTGGCAGTCATCTCACTAATGGCAGTTCATTCTTTTTTCTCCAAAAGAAATGCATTTGCATGACTCAAAGCCATGAAGCATCCTTTAGTCCTCTAAGGGAAGTAACAGTTTCCTGTAAGTTTCAAAAAACATCGTAATAAGCCATGTGTTAAATCTATCTCTTGGATATTATTTGCATTTCAATTAATTTCACATGTCTTTGTCAGAAGGTAATTTAGTTAAAAAAATGAATTATGATGGGAGCCTTTCATGGATTTGTATTAATATTTTATGTGTATGTATACATACACAAATTATACACACACAAACATACACACAATTTATGGTATACTATTCAGAAATACAGACTTTACAAAGCATATCACGACATTTTGGCTTCAGAAAATGAAGCAAAATTTCAGAGTTAAGTGTCCATTTCCCATTTAAAAGAAGTAGGTTGCTCTCGGTTACTATAGTAACTGCCAGCAGACTAGTATTTTTCTGTCATTATTATAATTGGAAAAGAAAATAATATATTTTAAATGATAAAGCATGGAGAGGACTGTGCATCTAAAATGCGCCTCTAAACTGGCTAAGAAGGAGGCCCAACAGACATTTGCCACACTTGAGTTTGGGACTTCCCTCTCCTACACTGTAACATGGCTTCTGAAGGGCTAAGCAAGGGTAAGTTATTTATCTCAATGCCAGAACCACAATGACAGGAAAGAAAAATGATATGGTATCTCCATCTTGGACCTTAAAATAAGTAAAAAAAAATTTTTTAAAAAGCAAAACTACTCACACAAGGTGAAATATACCCAAAAGTCTGATTTCTTAGTACTCCGGTAGAATAGTCGATATGTCTCGTTGCCGTCTATTGCCATTTACTACCATCATCTACAAGGGATAATTTATTTTACTCATAAAAAAAAGACTTTCCCTTTCAATGAACTCTCCCTATGTTCACTTTTTTTTCCTCTTTAAAACATTTCTTTTTGCACAGAAAGAAGGCTGAAAATAAGCAACCCAAAATATTAACAAAGAAGTGATGTTGAGTGAATTTTTCTTTATATTTCAATGTAAAACTCAAATTTCCTAAGTTAATATGTACTTTTTTTTTTATATGAAAAATATTAAAACATAAAAAATGAGATGAAAGAAATGCACCTCAATTCATCTGCGGGTCAGAAAGTCTTGCTCATAGAAATAAAATAATTTTCACATAACCAAAATTTAATCTACAAAATTACATATCAAAATTTATATGTTACAGCTTAAAAGGGTCATAAGGCAGAATCAGGGCCACCTAGAACAATTTGAAATAAGGTGAAAAAATTTGGGCTACTCGGGTAGATCAGCTGAGGTTTTTTGCTTTAATGTACCTGTACTCACTTTTAAAACCTTCAACTGCAACTTAAATGATTTTTATCTTAAAAAAGATGTCTTTCAGGGGTGTGGTGTAGCTCCGTGGTTGAGTGCCTGCTTCCCAGGTATGAGGTCCCAGGTTTAACCCCCAGTACTTCCTAAAAAGAAAAAAAAGGTGGGGAGGGGGGCATCTTTCTCTTTTATCTACCTTGTTCCCCTCCTCTGTCAATACTTTTCTAAACTCTTACTATCATTCTGAGAGGTATAGAAAGCGGTTACAGTTAAAGAATTTTGGTAAGATGTTCAATTGTCTTTAATCAGGAATCCTTGGCCAAATATGTGATCCATTTTAAGCAAATGAACATATAAATGGACAATGGTCAGAACATATGTGACAATACAACTCTGACTCAACCTCTGCAGGAACCAGTCCAGAAAGCTAAACCTTAACCTCTGCAGCAATCAGCCCAGAATGGTGAGGACATGGTAAATGACTGCCCACTTCCCTATTTTGCCCCCACCCCAACTTCCCTACCTCCTACTTCCAAATCAGGGGAGAAAGCCAAATATGCTCCCCAAGCCAATCACATAAGGTGCTCCACTTCCATGTAGCCCACCTCCAGTTTCCTCATGCTAATGACCTCCTATAAGAGCACCCAGAGCCTTCTCTTTCTTCACCATAAAGCTTTCCCACTCTCCTGCTTGCCTCTGAGTCTCTGCCAAACGCAAGTGATGGTGGTTGACTCCCTTGCTAGAACAAACAAAATAAATAAAATTTTTTGGTTCTCATTTGGGCAAACTTTATTTCCACAGTTTCAAACATTGGTCATTCAAAGTACTTCAGTCTCAGGTACCACTCAGAGCTGAAGGAAACACTGAAGTTCAGAAACATGAAAATTATGTTTGTTTAGTAAAGAAACAGAACTCTACCATTTCACTTCATTTACATGAGACAGAGAAGAAAATTCACCATAAATAGGAAAATCTCTTTCTCACTCAGCATTGTTAATTTTTCTGCAACAGCTTTATTGAGATATAATTCACATACTGTACAATCCATACATTTAAAGTGCACAATTCTATGGTTTTTCATATACCCACAGAGTTGGGCAGCCATTATCACAGGCATTGTTTCATTAGGTTTCAGGATTTACAGGGTTTCCTTGATCCTAGATTGAAACAATAGTAAAAGCTAACATTCAGGGAAGCAGATATAGCTCAAGTGATTGGGCTCCTGTCTACCCCATCGGAAGTCACGAGTTTGATTTCTGGGGGCCTCCTGATAAAGGCAAGCTGGCCCACAGGGAGAACTGAAGAAAAAAAAAAAAAAAAAAAAAAAGGCTAACATTTATGGAGTGCATTCTATGGGCTAGGCGCTGTGCTAAGTGTTTCACCTGGATTAACCTGTGGAATTTTCATGTTGACCCTATGGGGTAGTTACTATCGTTATCACCTCCATTTTAGGAGAAAACTGAAGCACAAAGAGGTTAAATAAGTATCTGAAGTCACACAGCTAGGAAGCATGGAACCAGGGTAGAAACACCAGTTTTCAGATCTGTACCTTAACAACCCCCCTCTCCCCCCCAAAACACACACACACACACACACACACACACACATCTCAGGTCACTTGAATTCTGCCACTTTGTGTTTTTTTAAAAAAAGTTAGTGGCACAATGATAGACTTCATGGAGTCTAAGGAGACTTTAGAAGAGAATGGTTTTCTTTGGTTTTCTGTGGAGTTTGTAGTATGTTGATAAATGATTTAAATTTCTCCATCAGTTACTGTTTGAGTAAGTTATATCCTCATATTTTATAATAAATTTCTTCTGTGACTTAATTGCTCTTTTCATTCTCTCTCTCTCCTTAAAATCAGAATTACCTCCATGAAGATGTTTCTTACTCACATAGCATCTTCTGGGGGTATTTATTTCCACTAAGAGGCCCACTAAACCACTCTTGTTTTAGGATGTTTTCTATTACCCTAAATGATTCCTAAACCAGCAACTGAAAGACTTTGACTGCAACTATGTAGGGACAAAGAATGTGACACAAATAATAGCAATAGCATATATGTCTATTGTTCTCTTAACATTTTCCAAACATTTTTCCCTCTACCCTTAAAATGTTCATCTTTCACCCAGCTATTTCCAAAGAGTTCCTGTTTGATTGCTTTTTACAGCTAATGCATCTCGTTGTTCCACTTTACCTTCTTACAGAAAGGTTGATGTGATGGGGGGGCGGGGCGGCAGGGCAAGACACAAGGCCAGGCTGTTATCATTCAACACTATCATTGAGATCATCACCTCCTTAAACCAGAGCAAACATTTTGATGTGTAAAGTTTAAATTTTGCCCGCAAATTAAGACTTTACTTTGTGCTGAGAAAGGAGGGCCTCAGAAGTAGTAGCTTCCCGCCATCACTCGATGGAGAACTGCTGAGTGCCAACTGGCATCTGTGCCATGTCTGTTAAGATGGCAGACAGATGCCCTGCTTACTAAAGTCACAGGAAGAGTTATTTGCTGTAAACTAGGTTGGCTGTTTCTCAGTAACTGATGAAGCTTTAGAGGCCTTCCATTTATGACTGAGACTAGCTACCAAACCAGCGTCTGAAATTGGCCTATTGCACTGTGAAATTTGTTCAGACAGCAGCTAAGATTCTCACAGGTCCCCTGCATGTCCTGGACAATTCATACAGAAACAGCTATACTCTACAGATACTGGGCTGGAGGGTGACTCAGAATCACCTTCTCCCTGGACCCCCTGTCAGTATGTAAGTACGCAGGAGAAGAAATGTGTCAGCCCCCTCACATGAGCCAGCTGCACTAATCTTGCTGACAGAGAGGTTTGGTTCGACTCAGGGCTGTGCAGGCAGTTAATTATACCCAGAGTTAATTGAGTGGTCAGATTAACAGGCTAGTCTCAAGAGGTCTAAAAGAGGATTCCAGAAATTTAGATGTGTAAGACCCTCAAGATGATATCGAATGAGACATCATGTTCTTTTTGACCTTCCCTTTCAATTTGGGATGATGATTTCATTAATCAGGATTCCTACCCCCATGTCATTTGCTTCTAATTGACAGATGCTAATTAAAATTGCAACTGGGATCCTCATGGGCAGTTTCTTCTGTGTTTCTTCAGTGACCATTCTGTTCTTGGCTGATTTAGCATGGCTCTTTCCCCTCAATTAACAGACAAGTTAAACTTTATATTCCCTTAAATTTTTATTACTCATAATTAGGAAGTGGAAAAAAATCATTTTGCACTTTACAACCTTAAAATGTAAAAGTAAATTGGGTACTGAAATAATGTGGGACTAATTGCCTAATCTAAGGGGAGCCAACATTGTCTCTGTGCCCCCAACTCTGTGTGTTCTTTGCTCCAGCGTCCCAGTACAAGTCAGTTTTCACAATGGAGAAGCATTTTAAGAGATTCTAAACATAAAATCATTTTACCCCCCGAAAAAGATGGCTTTAATTCTAATGCTTATGTGGGACATGATTTCTCCTCCTGCATTAGGTAAATATGGATGGACATTCATTAGAGTAAGCTTCCTGGGTGAAAAAATGTCTTATTCTGCACTTTGTACCCAGTCATTACCCAGTGACTCTTATTCAAATGAACGACTCAACTTTCCACCACTTACCCTTACCTTTATGCTCAGAGTGTTTTACATCTGTTTTTAACATTCAGCTATTCTTAAAATGAGTAACTTAAGCACTGAGGATCAAGTTGTAGACATTTGTAATGGTCTTTCTTAAAGGTGTTGCCTCACCTCAGTCCCGCCAGAAGAAAAGAATGAGTGTTAAACACTGATGACTCCTTACCACAAAACAGGAAAGAGTAATTTAGCCATGAATTAATTTATACTAAAACAAAATATGCTTAGTAATTTTCTTTAATGGTATGGATTTTTAAAAATAAGAATTTTTATTGAAATACAATTTCAATTTCTTGGCCAGTGCATAATTTATTCTGAGAGGATGACATCAGATTTCAACTGGTTACTTTTTTGCTCTTAAATATAACACTGCTATTTGCCTCCAAATGGAGATTTTAAAAAATTACCTTTGTGGAATTACTTATTTTGAAATGAAAGGGGAGCAGGATGCTGGGAGAGGAAAGTGGAATTTCTGATTCTTCATTTTTCCTCAGGAAAGGCCTTGTCATTAAATATCATCAGTAATTTCCGAGTTACATTAGGAAGAGAAAAATATTAGCATAGTCTTCTTCAACACAGTGCAGCTAAGGTTTTTCACAACTGCTTGAAAGAACTCACATTCACCAAGAACTAATGGGTGTTATACCCTTGGGTAACACAAATGCACTCAGGAGAAACAGAAGGTCACATAAATGTCTCAGGAGGCAGAAGAGTGGGTTATCTGAAAATTAGCCCTGACTCTAAACTAGCTGCCGAAACTATTCTCTCCTCACCTAATTCATAGATGTACTAGAAAGACATGACCTCTGGAGTCCCTCTGGGACCCAAAAATGTTTCAATGAGTATATATATAATGGCTGGAAAAGGAGTTGTATATAAGTGCAATTAAATTACAGGAAGGATTCTTTTCTGCTATGGAGTGTCAAAATTAAAACTAGGAAGATTGATATTATAGGGTAACCAACCAACTTGGTTTGCCTGCACTGAGGGGTTTCCCAGAATTTGAGAATTTCAGTGCTAAAATTGTGGCAGGACTGGGTAAACAAATACCCTAAATTTGACCATAAGAATTGTCCATTTCTGTTTCCATGTATTTGGAGCTCCACTGAGTAGGGTTCTTTAGGCACAAAGCCTCTCTGTGGTATAGAAAACAAGGACATCCAGGGGAATAAATTCCATACTTTTTGGATTGGGGGTAAGGATGAGGAAAATTCAACTGCAGGGGGTTGGGGAGGAGTATTGGGCATTATTTCAGAAGAAAAAGAGTTGTGCAAGGATTGAACAAAAGGGTTTATTTATATATAATTAGCCCATAACCTGTCCTAGTGCCCCAGCCATCCCCCTGCCCCTTATCCCAAGAAAAATAGTAGTTTCCCTTATCCCTTCTTTCATCTATTGATCTCAGGCTACTCTTTTTGTCTGTAAGCCTGGCTTTCATGCCCGTTTCAACTAAGTTTCATATACAAATGTTGGTGAAGGCACATCAGGTGATTTTACCTGTATCCTATAGAGGTGACCTCAAGGTTTTCCCCTACATAAACTGCCCAGCATACAGTCATCTGACATTGACCAGGAGACAGTTTGGCAGGGAAATGGAGTCAAAGCCTTTGTGTTAATATTTCTTTCCTTTTGTTATTCTATGTCAATGAATGATCTATCTCTTACGTTCTTATCTATTGAGTAGGACAACAGAGATACCTTTGGTGTAGGGTGCAAGTGGAAGCCAGGATCCACTCTTAAATTTCTCAGTGCTCTGGGTAGGCACTACATGCCACCAAAACATTAAAACTCAGAAAAGTAGTATAATTTGAAGCCCCTGAAGATTGAATTTTCTTTTGTAACTGTTCCCCCTCCTTGCCCTATAGGTTGGTATGGTGGTGGGAAGGGACTGAAAATGGGAATGGATTGTGAAATATTGCAATGAAGAAGGGGTTTCTGATGTAAATAATTCTTCTATATGCCCCTCTTGGAGCTAGCCTGGAGACATCCAAAACTTTGCTTCCATCATGGCATTTTTTTTTTTTAATTCCTAAGTTTCTAGGTATCAGATTGGTATCTGTTGTCTCTCTATTACTGCTTGGACTTGAGGAATCCATACCCATGAAATGAGGGTGTTAGAAGTAGCAAATGTTTTCATGTAGAGGCACAGAACTTACTTGGCTATAGAGACATACCTGAGAGGCAGCATAGGATTTGCAGGGGTCAAGGTGCCTTGACTTTGGAGCCAAACAGACATATCTTGAAGTCACTTCTGGAGATGTGACCTTGAGCAACTTGCTTACCTCTTTCTTTTTCAATTTTCTCATCTGTAAGATGAGGATAATAATAGTGACTATTCCACTGGGTTATTGTGGAAATTAAATAAGATAGTACATGTAGAGTACTTAGCATAGAACCAGGTACATGATGCACCTTCAATTCATATTATATATTTTATTATGGCCTTGCACATGCAGAGCATGGGGCACTATTAACAATGGCACAGAGGCAGACTACCACCTTCAAGACTTAGGTCAGTGGCTCTCATCCCAGAAGGAGCTTTTAAAAAGTATTAAGGCCTAAGCCCTATACCAGGCAATTAAATCAGAATTACTAGCGTGGGGCTTAAGCATCAAGAGTTTTTAAAGCTTCCCAGGTAACCCTCAAGAGTAGCCAAGATTGGGAAACGGACTTTGGCCCAGTGGTTAGGGCGTCCGTCTACCACATGGGAGGTCCGCGGTTCAAGCCCCGGGCCTCCTTGACCTGTGTGGAGCTGGCCATGTTCAGTGCTGATGCGCGCAAGGAGTGCCATGCCACGCAAGGGTGTCCCCCGCGTGGGGGAGCCCCACGCGCAAGGAGTGCGCCCGTGAGGAAAGCCGCCCAGCGTGAAAAGAAAGAGCAGCCTGCCCAGGAATGGCGCCGCCCACACTTCCCGTGCCGCTGACGACAACAGAAGCGGACAAAGCAACAAGACGCAGCAAATAGACACCAAGAACAGACAACCGGGGGAGGGGGGGAATTAAATAAATAAATAAATCCTTAGGGAAAAAAAAAAAAGAGTAGCCAAGATTGAGAAACACTGACTTAGATGGTGAAAAAATGACTTTTTGGTTGTGTCTTAAGACCTAATAGCGGGAAGCGGATTTGGCCCAATGGATAGGGCGTCTGCCTATGACATGGGAGGTCCAAGGTTCAAACCCAGGGCCTCCTGACCCGTGTGATGAGCTGGCCCATGCGCAGTGCTGATGCGTGCAAGGAGTACCGTGCTATGCAGAGGTGTCCCCTGCATAGGGGAGCCCCATGCGCAAGGAGTGTAACCCATAAGGAGAGCCACCCAGCATGAAAAAAGTGCAGCCTGCCCAGGAATGGCACCGTACACACGGAAAGCTGACGAGATACAGATTCCGGGTGCCGTTGACAATACAAGCAGACACAGAAGAACACACAGCAAATGGACAGAGAAGCAGACAACTGGGAGGGAGGTGGGGAAGGAGAGAGAAATAAATAAAAAATAAATAAATCTTTTTTTTAGAAAAAAGACCTAATAGCAATCAGCTGCTGTGTGGTTATAAACCATTTAGTCAGCTCACAGGTGATTCTCATAAAACTGTCAAGCTATACAGGAGGTGCACCGAGGTCTAGTACAATGGTTTTCAACTTGATTTCCCATCTTGAGCTGGTAAATTTTCAGTGAGAACATCATAGTGCAGGGAACAAAGCCTTGGAGAGTTAAGAGAAGTGGGTAAAAACAAATAGGAGTAATTCTTGACTCTTCAAGTGACTTCTCAGGCACCCCTGCTCTTTATTTAATTAATTTATTTATTTTGTCTTTATTTACTTTTTTAATGTTACATTAAAAAAATATGAGGTCCCCATACAGCCCCCATCCCCCTCACCCCACTCCTCCCCTCATAACAACAACCTCCTCCATCATCATGAGACATTCATTGCATTTGGTGAACACATCTTTGAGCACCGCTGCACCTCATGGTCAATGGTCCACATCATAGCCCACACTCTCCCACAGTCCATCCAGTGGGAAAGAATTAAAAAACAGGAGTGTTTGGAGTTCCCACAGGGCTAAAGGGAGGAGCCAACTTACAAATCAGAGCATAATCGTTACTGAGCAGTCTAAAAACTGAACACAAACACAGCCTATCCAGCTGTGAAAGACAAGAGCACAGAAAATTTCTCTTTCATGGCCTCCAAAGTAGGGGGTGTTCAAAGTTCTATAAATTTAGAGAGCAATCTCATCGGAGTGATCTCAGAGATTTGGTGGGGGGGGGGGTACTGGTTTAGTTTCTTTAGATTAATGATGATATCTGGATTTGCATCAAGCTATCACCTGCATTTTAAAGCAGTGGTATTTAAGTCATTCTCTGAGCATTTTTTCACCAACTTTAAAATAGGAATAGTAATACCCACACGTTTCTTTCTTCCAAGGAAATTTGTGATGATAAACAGAAACGATGTTTCCCATAAAACTTACTTTGAGCTCCTATGAAAAAACAGGCACAACTTAAATCAAGGTAATAGTATTGTCTTGAAGAAAGGCACTGAAACAAGTTAATATTTTTTATTTCTATCAAAGTACTGTCTTTCTGGGCAAAGCACAAAGTTTCCCTCGGAGAGATTTCTCTCAAGTGTTATCCAGTAAATACCAACATTCCATTCCTTCTAATAAGCCACACGTTGAAATTTGCTGCCAAGACCTGTAAAAGAACCCAACAGTAGTTAGGTGGTCAGAAAAAGTTTATACTAACCCCAAAATGAGTTCCAATCTGTACCCTGACATGTTTAATAATGTTTCCAGTCGCCTTCCCCACTTTGAAGTTACTACCTCACCGAGGTGAGCAGTGTATGCATTTCACACATTTGTGCCTGATACTGTTTCTCTGGCTGCTGACACTTGTCTACAAGGCTAGATTACTAGCCTTATGGGGGTTTTGATTATAGGAAATAATGTTGACTCTAGTCTCCCTAGCTGAATCTTAAATATATCTTTCTTTTTTATAATGGACTGTCCCAGTATTATTAAACCATAACCATTTTTTGGAACACCTTTCACATCTCTTCAAAATTTGCATTTGTTCTCCCCTGGTTAAACTCACTATTTCTTTTAAACTATTTTTTCCATAGACATTAGCATTTCAAACCTGATAATATATTATAGCTTTGAGGCACATCAGATCTTTTGTATAGCCTGTCTTCTAAAATGTTCTCAAGAATTAAAATAGGGGAACAAACAATATACTCTAATTTGTTGAAAATTATGCTCTACAAAATTTAGGCACACAATGACTACAAGTTGGAGGGGAGGAGAGGCAGAAGTGTGGGGGAAGGCAGAAAATGCATATATTTTTAAAGAGATGAAAAGTGAGGGAGGTGGAAGATGGCAGGTAAAGAGATTTATACAAAAGGACTAAAGGATGATTACTTGGTAGACACAATAATGTGTTTGGTGGGATGATTAAAATTATTTTAGTATCATTGTGACCCTTGTTACGTGTCTACTTTGAGGAAGATATCTGATCGGTAGATTGCAATTTGGTGATAATCTCTAAATTCTGTTGATCACCATAACCCCTCTTTCCTCCTGCTCCCTATATGCTTTGCAGTTTCCTAGGAGGACAGTGGAGAATAGAATGGAGCTCTTCTGTTCAGCATCCATTCACCCTATAGAAACAGTATTCCACTTTTCTTCTGAAAACCACTTCCTCCTGTTGAGCCATATTGTTTGGATGGGACTTGAACTAAGTCCATTATAGCATTGCAGTTCCTGGGAATGGGCGTGATAGTCAATGAGATGATATTAAACTCTGTACCTTTCCTATAGGATGTGCTGGATCAGTGGTTCTACAAGAGCCTCTTAAAATATGGAGTCAACATATTATAAGGTAGTGCTAAGAGATGGAAAAATAAAAAGAGAAACTGGGACCTGGTGACATCATTTGAACCCTTGTCAAGCAGGGACCTGAACTCTTAAGATATATATAACATTAAATTGTTTTATATATATATATAAAATTGTTTTATATATATATTTATATATATATATATAAAACGTAGCTCAAGCTACGTTGGGGTTGGTTTTGATCACTTATAACAAACTACCCTATCATAGGCAAAATCTGTGTTTTATTCACTCTTTCCCCAGAGCATGTTTTGGTAATTGGCACATAGTAAGAACTCAATAAATACTTATGAGACTGTTTTAATGTTTAAAATGTTCCTGTCAGCAACAACACTGACATCCTCTTCTCCACTCAACACTTCATATGTAGGATATCAAACTTCCCCAGCCAGCAGAGAAGAGGAAACAGTGTCAAGATATTGAGAGAAATGAAAAAATATGAGGACTCTCAAAAGATTGGGGACTTTCATTTACTACATATTTCAGGCACTACCCTAAAAAATTAAAAAAATAGTTAAGGTTTTCACTCTTCCCTTGAATTAGCCTGGCCAATCAAGTCATTACACTGGCTTTTTCCATCAACAGGAACTTTCCCTTCCTAATTATGCTTTGGTATTCTACCATAATATCCCAAAATAAATTTCCATTCATTTCAGTGTTGTTGCTCTGCCATTAAATACTGAGATTATTGACATTTAAGTTTTGACTAGCAAATTGCCAAACAATTACACCAAAAGAAGATTTTTAAATTTAAAACAATTGTGGCTTGGAGTAGGGAAATGAACTGAGAGTCAGAAGTCCTGGGTTTTATTCTTAATTTGCCAGTGATTTCCAGAATAACTGTAGGAAGCCATCATTTCACTTGGTTTCACTTTTCCCCCAATTCTTTGAAAAGTAGAGCTAGAAAAGCTTAGAGGAGGTCACACTGATTGGCAATAGGCGAACACTGTATGAAGAAAGATTTGCATGTTAGGAGCTTCGGTCTGTAAATATTATAGGGGATAAACTGAACACTGATATGTTCATTAAATCCCGGGAGACACAGACTAAGTTTGCAAGGAGCACATTTAGATATAACAAAAAAGAGTTCTACTTTATATAACAAGAGTGAGGATTTTAAAAATCCATGAATAAGAGATACATAAATGAATTAAGAGGAACTATGGTGATTTGTTGTATGTCCCACAGAGAGAAAGACTGATGGACTTGATAAATCTGGGTCTGACCCATAAACAATCTTGCATTTTTGCAACTTATCTGATCATAAAATGAATTCAAGAGATCCCATAAGGATTTTGTTGCTTAAGGCCTGAGAACTCAACATAAGGAAGACATAAATAGTAATGTTTTGTCTTGAAGCACAGACTTTGAGGGCTGAACATCTTGAGTTCCACACACAGCTTTGTCCAATTACTAGATGTAAGATCCTGGGGAAGTTAACTTCCCCATGCCTCCATTTCTCCATCTGAAAAATGGGACAATAATAGTGACAACAAGTATTAGTTTCCCATTGCTGCTGTAACAAATTTCCACAAACTTAGTAGCTTAAAACAGCACAAATGTTTTACCTAACCATTCTGGAAGTCAGAAGTCTATAGCAGAAACAAGTCTCATTAGGCTAAAATCGAACTGTCCGCAAGGCTGCATTCCTTCTCAATGCTCTGGGGAAAAATCTGTTTCCTTGTGGGTTCCAGCCTCAAGAGGATGCCTGCTTTCCTGAGCTCATGGTCCCCTTCCTTCTTCAAAGTCAGCAATCACAACACCCTAACCTCTGCTTCTATTGCCACATCTCTTTCTTTGCCTCTACCTCTCCTGCCTCTCTCTTTTACATATAAGGATCCTGTGATTACATTGGAACCATCTGAACCATCCAGGTTAATCACCTCATCTCAAGATTCTTAACTCAATCACATCTACAAAGTCCCTTTTTCCATATAAGTTAACATATTAATGGGTTCTAGGGATTAGGATGTGGACACCTTCTCAGTGGGAGTGGGGAGGATGGGACCACACCACCCCAAGGATTGCTATGAAAATTAAATGATATTATGCCCATAGTAAACTTAGAACAATATCAGCAAAGTAATAAGCATAAATTAATGTTAATTGTTGTCATCATGTCCATTGGAGATCCATATTATTGCTCTCAGGATTTCTCAAATATATACAGATAACTCAACTTTTTATGCTTTGAGTCAAAGTTCATTTTCCCAAAGAACCTGCTGTACTTTTCTTTTTAACTCTAAAATAACCCCAGAACCCCACTGGTCAACTAATCCAATGTCTACACCTTCCAGAGCCCCCTCTTACTCATCTGTCTTCCATTATGAGCCTCTGCATGATGGCGAGATCTGCATCACACAAGGAAATCCACTCTATTAGGAAATTACTCATTGTTAGAAGGGGGTCTCCTGAGTCTGAGTCAAATCCACCTCCTGTGCTTTCTCTACACATCTGAGATCGGTGATCTCAACACAGGGTACATCAAATCACTCAGCCATGTGAAAGCCCTTTAGATAACTAAGGACTGCTATCATGTCCCCACTCGATCTTCTCTATGCCAGGCTAAACATTAACAGAGATCCCTTAGCATGGTCCCTGCCTTGGGAAATGTGAATCCAGAAATGAATGTGATATCCTAGATTTGTGTGACCACTCAAGAACTCCCTTCCCTTCTCACCTTCCTCATCCACACTCCCTGTACTTAAGGACCTTTTGAAAATATCACTACATTAATAGTGGACACTATTATTATAATATGCCTGACTCCTGCTTCTATTGATTGAAAGGTTGAAAGTTTTGCCTTATGTTTTCAGTGTTTTATACTATCTTAGAAAATCAAGTTGAATTAGCAATTTTGAAATAAAATTACCTAAAAAAACAGGTCCTTATACACAATACTGACAAAAGTATATCTGGATACAACCTTTGTAGGAGGCAGGATATAAAGAGTCTTAAAAATGTCATATCTCTTTTCAGAAAATCCATTTCTCAGGATTTATCCCAAAGGATATAACAGAAAAGGCACTCACGTATTTATGTAAAAGGATGTTTATTATAACATCATTTATAATAGCATAAAGGGAAAAGGAAACAGCCTGCATGTCCAACAATACGGAATTGCTTAAGTAAATTATGCCATGTCATATGATCAAGCACTGTTTTAAAGTATGTTTAAGGATATTAACATAGTCATGGTATTAAGTGAAAAAGGAAGGATGTGGAAGATAATGTAGATTCTGACTCCAATTTATTTTTTTAAGCCAAAAATGGTTGTGTGTATGTATGTGTGTGTGTGTATCACATGGAAAAAAGACTCAATGGAAGGACTCCAAGAAATTAACATGATTACCTTCTCCTGACTTCTATTTTCTTCTTTGTTTTATTTTATAAATTTTAAAATCAATACAATGGCAAAGCTTTTATTAATAATTAGAAAATCTTTTTATGTTTTATAAAAACCTACATACCTAAGAAATTGTTACTGTGATTCTGTGGCCAGCTGAGAGAAGGATTCAACACTGATTGCAGATAGCCTTGGCTCTGGCACAGCATCCTGCTCTCTGCATTGCTAAGAAGTTACCTTTTACTCGCACACTCACTGCCTCATCTACAACTACTCGATTGTGAGTTCCAGAATGCAGGGGATTGTATATTATTCATGTATCTGAAAAAATCAATAAGTATGAAGTGACTGAATGATAATGGATTGAACAGCTCTGTATTGTCAGCCAAAGAGGTGCTGATACAAAATACCAGAAATCTATTGACTTTTATAAAGGGTATTTATTTACAGTTACCATGTCATAAAACGTAAGTTACTTCCCTCACCAAAGTCTGTTGCCACATGTTGGAGCAAGATGGCTGCCGACTTCTGCAAGGGTTCTGCCTCTCTCTTCCTCTTGAGACTCCATGGTCCCAGCTTCTTCCAGTATCAGCTGTAGACTGGGATAAGTCTCATCTCTGTCTTGGGACTTACTCCTCTCTGGGCTCAGTTGCTCTGCTCTCTCCACAAGGTCAGCTATAGACAACCAAGCTCATCTCTCTTCCCAGGCCCTTTGCTGTATCTATAGAGTCATCTCTATTCCTCTGTGTTCTTCTTCTGTGTGTTTACTTCCTGGGGCTCCAGCATAAAAACTCAACTGTTTCCTCTGCCGTGTGGCTTTCTCTGTGAGTTCCCACCCATCGAGAGGGCAGGAGCTCAACATCCTACTGATGTGGCCCAAAGCCCTAACCATAATTTAACCAAGTAAAAGTGAAACCTTTGAATTTAATACAATCTTTTACACCAGAGGAAACAGACCAGTTTACAAACATAATCCAATAACTATTTTTGGAACTGACAAACAGTATCAAACTTCTACAGGCTCCAACACCACATCTAGTCACAAATACACAATGAATCATCCACCTTTCCTGCCCTTAGCTCCTGCAATATGATTGTGAAGAAGAAAAGGAGGAAGAGGAGAAGATGGAGGAGGAGGAGAAGAGGAGGGGATAGAAAAGGGAAGGAGAAAGAGGACGTAGAGGGGGAGAAGGAGGTGGAGAAGAAGAGGAGGGGATAGAGAAGGGAAGGAGGAAGAGGAGATGGGGGGAAGGAAGAGGAGCTGAAGGAGAGGGAGGAGAAGAAGCAGCTTAACTGTTTTATGATGGGGAAAAAATAAAACAAACACAACAGTATAGACATAGATGTGTATCAGTTAGATTTCAGTAAGAAAAATAGAGACTCTAAGTATTGTGGAAATTGGGGGGTTATTAAAGGAATTAGACATTACACATATGGGAAGAAACTGCAGAAATGCTGTCTGGAAGTTGTAGGATTGGAGAAACAGTCAGTAATCACCCCCTAGAGCACTGATGTGGGTGTATGAGTTAAAAGAAAAGTCTAGAAGTCAAGCATAGTCTGACCACCAAAATGGGACCATGACATGGAGTTCATAGAGGGGGCTACAAAAACTGCTGCTTCTGAGAGGCCATTGTCCTAGCTGCGGCCTCTGGGGTTCTGAAGCTGAGCACCTGGTGGCAGGTGTGGGGTCAGTGTTGATCAGTATGGCCAGGAGTCAGAAGACCAACTGGATATTGAACAGAGAAGAGCAAAGACAAACTGGGGCCCTGGGATCCACTGGGTGTCCACTGGGTGTCTGATGGTCACAATACCTGAATAAGAATTTTGGCTTCTGCTTCACTTCTGCTTTCAAAATATCAGGCAAGTTCCTCTTTTGGCCAACTCCAAACTGGAACTATATAGGGAAGGGAATTTTGGGAGACATAATTCTGAGCCTTAGCCAAGTTGATATAATCCAGTACAACATAATTACAGAGGGCGTTTCTTTTATATCATTTTATTTTTTGATGTCTCGTATGTAGATATTTTATACAAATCATTATCTTGCCACAGCTTGCCTTATAATAGTTTCTGGGGTAGCCAGTTCCTGGTCACTATTTCTGGCTCAATCCCTTGAGAACATGGAGGCTTCTAGCCCAAAGTAGACATGGGTTTGCAGAGTTCCCAGAGCTCTACCTTTTTCCGTACCAGATCTTTCTTCCAGAATATGGCACCCTGCTCTCTGCTGAACCACACATTCAAGCTATACCTGAACTTCCTGAATGAGAAAAATCAGATCCCTCTCCACCCTTCCAAAATTTCTCCCTGAAGCTAAGATGCCTTGCAGAATCTTCACTTACCTCATCAAGGTATTTATAAATACAAGCTCCTGAAAGTTGTGCCTTATCCCCGACCAATCTTCCTGTTCTATTTTCTCATAACAGTATGAAAGCACTGGCCCAGGAGCCAGGAGCTCTGAAAGTTAATCTTTAGTCTGCTAATAATTAGTTGTGTAATCTTAAACACATCATTTTACTTCCTGGATCACAGAATCTTCATTTGTAAAATGAAGTTTGTATTTGACTCTCTTCTGGACTCTTTCCCATCTCTAAAATTATATAAACCAAGTAAAGGAGTCCTCCAAGGGAGGCAGCAGAATGTCCTTTCTGATAAAGAGCTGAAGTATGGGAGGATGCAGTGAGAATTCTTAGATGTCTAATCCAAGGTGATGTGTACATGGTAAAGAACAATGCACAGACTAAATGGAAAGATAAGCAACCATAAAATCCCTGCGATTCAAGCTCCTAGTTATTCTTTTGCTTTCAGAGAAGCTGAATGCTGCAAAGATCAGGAAAACGAGGGTTAATTTTGCTCCTCTGTGACTGACAGTGCTGCAGGCTATGACAAGCAATCTTTCATTGCACGACTAGGTAACAATGGAAATAAGACATCCTCAATTTTTTATCAAATACAATATTTGCCATCTCTTGTTAGGGAACATGATACAATTAAACTACCAATCTTAGCCTCTGTGTTCCTCTTTCACTCACAACTTATTCAAACAAAATGTTGGCTGATACATCAAAATCTCTTAGGCAACACTCAAAGTTGGAAATGTTTGCTTACTCTATCCTGTGTCCAAGTCTCAGTTTTAAAAAAATGAAGGAGAGAAAGAGTTTGCCTTGATTGCGAATTCATATGGGAGGTTTTAAAATTTTTGCAGACAAATTGCTTTAGGTACATCGACTTCATAATTTATGTGTAGCTAATTGGATTGCCTGATTAAAGGACCTGGCCATTGTTCGAGGATGACAATTGCTTGACTGAAGTGCTCAGGTGGCTGGAAAGGCCTCTGGTGTGTAATCCCACACCTCTGGTTTCACATGATTAGTGGTGCCTAAAGCCAAAGGAAATCATGAGACTTCTCAAAGCCCCTGTCCTGGAATCTACAGTCTTTCCACCACCTCAGGATCCGCCAGAGCTCTGCAGCACCTGGGTCCTGAGTTTCTCACATGACCTAGGATTGGGAGAGCTACCCTAGGTACACAGAACCAAACTGCACCTGAGCCAACCTTGGTCCCATTAACATCATCACGCAACTAGGCTAGACCACTAGGAACCACTAGGAAGTTGCCTGGAGGATGTCACTATACCTTTGAATCATCACCTGTATTTATTAAACCATTCGTTAGTATACTTAGAAGTGTTGAACATATTAACAGGCCTAAATGATCTGCTTTATTTACACCTTTACCACTCATGGCTTTGATGGTGTGAAATGCCATATGATCGTAGGCCTGGCGTAAGTCTGCAGTATAACACCTAGATGAGTGGGTAGTGTATATCTACATAAGGGCTCAGCACATGTGATTTTGTCCTTATCCCATTTTTACCCTAATTTCTGATATCCCCAAATAAAAGTCATGGGAATACAAAATATTACCTAAAGCAGAACTAAAATTGCATGTTTTAAATTTTTATGTCAGGAAATGCAAAATTAATACTCTCCTTGCGATATTGCTCATTAATACTGTACTTAGACTAAGCTATAGTTTTAATGGCCTAATTCAAAAGAGTGGAAAATTTTATTTTACTTAATTTAAATCATTTAGATGTATGAGCTCTTTTATTTCCACTGGCAGTTTTTCACATTAAGCGTAAAAGGGAAGAAGTCGATCTCAAACTTTCATAGAACATAAACTCTTCATGGACTGAAACAAAGTTGAACCTCTGAATGCTTATGACATAATGGGCTGGATGGACTGGGAGAGCAGGCTATCTGAAACAGTACAGGCTGGGACACTCAAGGGGATGTCCACATGAGCAGGTCAGAGAAAATCCACCCAGCAACCTCTCAGTTTGGCTTACCCCTTCAGCACAGCTGCAAAATGGGCCACAGCTGTAGAGAGCTGCAAGCTCTCAGGAGTTGGTGTGTAGCTAGGTGTGTAGGTGGTGATGATATCCAGAGTTGTCAAGCCTGGTAAAGGAATAGATGGGGAATGAACAAAAAAAGGCCTTGCAAGCAGCGCCTAGCTTCTAAGCAAAAGACATCCGTATGCCACCAGTACAGACTACTTTCAGCCTGCAACCACCTGTTCCCAGTTTTTTCATCTAAAATATGAGGTCATTGGGCTTTTTTTTTTTTTAAGATTTATTTATTTATTTATTTCTCTCCCCTTCCCTCCCCTCACCCCGGTTGTCTGTTCTCTGTCTATTTGCTGCATCTGTGTCTTCTTTGTCCGCTTCTGTTGTTGTCAGTGGCACAGGAATCTGTGTTTCTTTTTGTTGCATCATCTTGTTGTGTCAGCTCTCCATGTGTGTGGCACCATTCCCGGGCAGGCTGCACTTTCTTTCACGCTGGATGGCTCTCCTTACGGGGCGCACTCATTGTGTATGGGGCTCCCCTATGCGGGGACACCCCTGCGTGGCTCGGCACTCCTTGCGCACATCAGCACTGCGCATGGGCCAGCTCCACACGGGTCAAGGAGGCCCGTGGTTTGAACCATGGACCTCCCATGTGGTAGACGGTCGCCCTAACCACTGGGCCAAGTCAGCCACCCTCATTGGGCTTTTAGAACTCAAAAGGCACTGCCAGTTCTGATATTCCACTCTGTGGCTAAAGCGTTCAAGGGGAATGGAGTTTTAATTACTGTTATAGTAATGCATAAGAAATCATCATTTTCATTCATTTATTAATATCTTCGATGTGAATAGCTATATACTAATAATAGCACTGATAGCAGTATTTGTCTTTATTACAATGGACATGTGGTATAATTGCAGGCACTCAGGATATCTTTTCAACTAAGATGATTCCCTGTCATTAATATTTCTTTTGAGAATACTACTGTCTTCTGTACCACTTACTTTCAGCCCAAATGAAACAGGTCTAAAGAAATGAAAATACACAGAATTTTAAGATAATCCACAAGGAAGGTGTCAATGTTTGCTGGTGAATTCCTGAGAGACTCTTCTGTTACTTCATTCTATTAAAAAATATATGAAAGGGAGACTGAGTACATGGGTAAAATTAGAAGAATGTATTTTCATTTTTCTGGAAAAATTTCCTCTCTAGTATATAGCCATCATTAGACCATCATCTTCATTTTTCGAAGGTAAACTGACCTTAACAGTAGACCTCCGATGGTACGGGAGAAACTGAAACCACGTGGGCTGTAGGAATGGGGTTAGGTATAGGGCTGGCCTATGGAAAATGTACCCATCTTGCACAAAAATATTATATAAGGGAAGGTGTGGGATTTTGATTCAGGGTATGGTTTATTAGCTAAGAGCAAGAGTGTGGGAACTAAATTGCCTAGGATTGGATCTTACCTCCTCACTGCTGTGTGACTTTGGGTAGGTTACTTAACCTCTCTGTGCTCAGTTCCATAATTGCATAGCCAGCTGTCCCCTTAGCAACTCTACTTGCATGTCCAAAACAGAACTCTTCGTTTCCATCCCCTAAATTTGGTATTCCCTTAATCTTCTAAAACTCAAAGGAAATTTTCTTCTAGTAAAAGCATCTTGGAGTCATCCTTGATGCCTCTTTCACATCCCAGTCAGTATGTCAGCAAAATCCTGTTGACTTGACCTTGGAGATGTATCCCCAATCTGACCACTTCCCATAACCTCTATTTCTACCACCATAGTTCAAGCCACCATCATCTCTCACCTGGACTATATTAATAATGTCCAATTTTATTCCTTTTCTCACTCTTGTCCCCTATAATCCTTTTTCCACAGAGCATCTAGAATATTCTTTTAAAAGCTTAAGTCATATTATGTCATAATGCTGCTCAATGGCATAGTGCTCTCCTTCAGTGACAGAAGAGTAAAAATCCAAAGTCTTCACCATGAGCTATAAAGACCCTAAGAGGGGATCCCTCCTACATTTTAACTTCAAATACTACCATTTTCCCCATGACCCACTTTACTCACCCCACCCTGACCTGTACTTGGGGTACAGGAACTGAAACCAAACTGAGAGAGAAAGAGATGTGTCAAGACTGAGTTGGTGGTTTCAGAGCCCAGCAAAGCTGTCTAGATTTCAAAACTCAGTCCAGTCACATTTGAAATTCAAGGATGTGATGAGGCAAAAATTATTGCTACATATCCTGAGAACACTTGGGTGTTTCCTTAGTTTCTCTCTCCCTGCCAGTCTCTGCGGGGAGAAAGGGCAAGAGCTGAATGGACAGATTCTCTCCGGGGCAGTGGGTCAGGCGGCAGATAGGCTGGGTCTTGAATGCATGCTTTGTATCTAGAGGGGAACACCAAGGACAAGGTGAGCAGAAAGGCAAGAATGGTGGGCGGAGAGTATGCCAACCAAAAGAGCGCTCTTAGTGAAGAATCAGACTCTTCATGAGATTCTCAGGGATTAGAGTGGCTGCTCAGCATATACTGGAATACTCTTAATGTTTTTGAGCGCTGTAAGTAAAAATAGGGATTCCTGCTTGTGTTCCTCTAAAAGGGGACACAGCTCCAGGACTGGGTCCTGTGGGTCACAGTTCTATAAGGGTTCACAGCATTCCCACCAGGCAAAACATAGTTTTTGGAAATAATAGTTGCAGTTCTACTCACTCACCAGGGTCCAGTGGTATATCCCGAGCAGACTAGGTAACAGGCTGAGGAGTAATCCATCCCCATCTACTGGCAAGGATAAGGGACTCACTGGATTCTCATTGGCTCAAAGGACTTGAACGTGGGCAGTAATCTACAGCTTCTGTATTAGGACAATATTGGAAAGACAAGAGCTCTTTATGTGTGAGTCTGTTTGCATCTGAATCTACATCTACATTGGGAAAAAAGGCAGATAGACACATTCACATCACACCTGCCTCTGTCTCTTCCATGTGCACATGTACACACACCCACACAGGAGAGATTACACCTACAGAAGAACGGTGGACCTCCAGTAATTCCACTAGGCAGTGACTGAGGCAGACTAGATCTTGATGTTAAATATTTCACCAAAAGTATAGAGCTAGTATTTAAGTGGAGAAGATGAAAACAAACACAGCAGAGTTGTTAGTGCTTGCTGGGTTTTTAGATGGGATTATAGACATATCACGTTGAATAATCCAGTGTGATGAAGAAGGCCCATGCTTGGAAACAGTGAAGACACTGCCACCCAGGGCTTACAATGAGTGGCTCAGAGCCACCAGGCCTGGTTTGAATCCTAGTTCTACCACTTATAGCTGCTTTGACCTTAATAAATTAATGTAAATTCTTTGGCCTCACATTCCTTAACTGAAAAATGAGGGTCATGGTATCTACTCTGTTAGGTTGCTGAGATAATCCAAAGGAAGAAGTATATGTATGCCTCCTAACATAGTGGATTCTCAATTAAATGACTTAGACTTTATGGGGAAGTTGCCCCAGGGAAGTGTCTAAAGTAGGTCTATTTCCCAGGGATAAATAAGCAGAAGGGATTCTCAGGGAATCTATGAAAAGACAGATTACTCAAAACAAGAATATTCATCTTAAGGAAACAGGCCACCTGGTGGGACAGAGAAACAGATATTCAGACCCCAGTTATGCTTCTAAAATAGCTTGTCTTACTCCTGCAGATTCATTTCCATAAGGATCTCTCTTCTCCCCGACAGACCTACTTTCATAGTTTTGCTTACCTAAAACTTGTATTTTCTTTTCTTTTTCTAAATTCTTTGCACATTTCCCATTCTCAAGAATGGGAAGGAATCATATTTTATATGAAAAAATGTGTCTCCCTTAATTCTGTGTCAGAAACAAAAAGAAATGAGTCACATTTTATAACAATTGTAAGAGGACTTATGGTCTACATTTTTTTTCCCTTGTGAAAATACACAAACCGTCTCCTTACCTTTGAATTTTTAATTTTCTTTCTTTCTATATTAAACAGGGATTCCCCTGAGCTTTTGTTCTCCTGATGTGTGTGTAAAATTGAAAAAGTCATTAGAAACTTTTTTTTTTACTGTGAAAAGCAAAGCTAATACATAAAAGGTCTAATTACTGTGAAAATGGATGAAGTATTTTGTTATCTAATTATATTTTATTTGTTAAGGGTGATGCATTCTAAATGATTCCATCATGCCTTCCCTTAAATGGAAAACAGAGGAAGAAATCGCTAGCTGGAATCATCCAGTGAAGATTCATCCCTGAAGCCTTGTGATGACTCAAATCCAAACTTCCAGGTGGTTTCAGCCTCATGGTTCTTGGTGAAGCATTCAGAACTGCCAAGGTGCTTTGGGCCTGTGTTCTGCAAGTATGGAAGAAGATTCATGTAAGTGTTGTCAAGTATGCTCATTTCTCTTCTTTTCCCTTTTTACACAACAGCATGACATTCATAGGCAGAAATGGATCACAGATCTTAGAAAATCAATAATCTGAATCACCTTATATAAAAAAGCTTAAACCTTTCCAAAAGTAGTTTCAAATAAACCCATCCATTTTTTCACCCCTTTCTTGCTCCCACTCCTACTACTCAGTTGAGGTCACCAATGACAGTCACAGAATCCAGTGGGCACTGTATGTCTTAACCTTGATTAGCATCTCCAAAGCATTTCATTTCTCTTAATCACTCACTTTTCAGATTATTCCATCTCCTTGGTGTCTAGAGGACTATAGCCATACATAGCTTTTCTCCAACTTTAATGGCTTTTACTTTTCAGTCATTTTTCAGGTTTCCTTCTATTCCATTTTGATTTTTGTCCAAGCTATTTCAAGCATAGTTTTAATGGTCACATAGTTCTACAAAGCTTGTAATGAAAAACATAACCCCCATTTTTATCCCTGACTCTCTTTCCTCACTTTGATTGATATTTGCTCTGATGTTTGTCTCCATGTTTCTAAAAAGCATTATACTGCTGAGTAACTTATACTGCTACTTCTGGATATTCCCATTTTAGATATGTCTATTGACTTCCAATTTAGGATGACAAAGATTTATGTCTCTTGTCCCTTCTGCTTCTGTGAAACTCACACAATCTCTCCATATTCTCACTCTCTCTCCTTTTTCTCTCATTCTTGCAAGAAATTATACCATAAATTTTTAAAAATGAATGCTTATCTTTTATTTTATTATAATTATATAAATATTAATCACAACTAAATTGTATAGTATGCTAAGATTATAATTCCTTAATAGCAGGAAAATTTTGTGTTTTCTCTGCTATTAACGATTGCTGTACTTTCCCACCTATATGCTTAGTAAATTCACTAGCTGCTGTAACCAAGAAGCAGCCAAATCTCAACAGTTTAACACAATAGAAGTTTATTTTGCACTTATTGGAAATCCAAAGGAGATGTTCCTAGCTGGTGAGAGGAATCATCACAGGGCGGCGATTCAGGGATCCAGGCTCCTTCCATCTTGGCACTCCTCTATCTTCTGGGGCTTTGGAATCTTCATTTGGATCCTTTATATCTGCTGGCAGGCTGAAGTGAGAAAAGAGTAGAGAATTGAGAGAGAGATTTCTATGGGACAGGGTTGAAAAAATTTCATTCATATCCCATTGGTCAGAACTCATGGGAGGTCAGAAAATGGAATCTAACTATGTTTGCTAGAAGAAAAGGATTTGGATTTGGTGAACAGATTGTAGTCTCTGTAATTCTGGTCAGCATTTATATGTTTCACCCTTCTTCCCCCAGATAGAACGTAATTTAGTCCTTCCTCAGGGAGACATCCCAAAGTCCCAGAAGTCACTGCTTCCCTGTCAAAGACCAAGGCACAGTCCTCTCCATAAGATCCAGATCTAATTCTCCATGATCTGACAACCTGTGAATTATAAAGACAAGTAATTTGCTTCCCTTGTCCCCTGCCCTTCAACATACTCACCCAATAGCCAGTGGTAGAGTGGAGAAACTGAAGAATAGAAGACACAGAGCAGTCACTGGAACACAGCAATTATGAAATCCTATGGACAAGATTTCATCTCT
Organism: Dasypus novemcinctus; assembly: GCF_030445035.2. Classification (NCBI taxonomy): domain Eukaryota; kingdom Metazoa; phylum Chordata; class Mammalia; order Cingulata; family Dasypodidae; genus Dasypus; species Dasypus novemcinctus. The sequence goes on from NC_080679.1 coordinate 40,877,531, forward strand.
TGGAAATTGACAAATTCTTTACTTGGACATTGATTTCCTTATCCATTGTCCTGGATTTGCCCTCTGAGAAATTCTTCCACACAGTTATTTTCAATTGACACATCTGAAGTGGATGTTGATACATATGCTCTCCTTGGATGTGCTTTGTAGGTTTTATAGGACACTTTATGTTTGAATGTTCCTTCAAGACCATACAATTCCCTCTAAACTTTATTAGCCTTCTGGTTACTTGCACGTATCAGAACTATACCCAAAGTTCTTTCCTAGACATAGTTCTCAATCCTGACTTCTTTATTTCCTCACCTTCATTTCTCTCCCTCTCAGCTCTTGGCAGCTATTTGGAAGCTATCTGAAACAAGAGGCTTAAGTGGGAAGGTAACATATTTGATATCTTTGCTGTAAGACAGAATCATTTGGTTAACTTCAAGAAGTCTCTTGAAGTCTATAGCCACTTGAGCCTCACACTCTCCATCAGAAGTATATTGCCTTTCATTATGTTTAAGCACATCAGGGAATTTCTTCTTTTCGTCTGTTTCTTGAAGATATTCCTGGAACCATATGTTCCTACTTCCTTCACAATAGGTCTATTGCTCAGTGGAAGCATTGGAGTCTCCCATCATATTCATACTGGAAACATCCTTTTCTTCTAGGATGCTTTAAAGCCCTGGTTTCTTGGATGCTATTGCCAGAGTCTGCGATTTAATTTTACCCTACTTACAAGATAATATGTTAGCCTGTTACTATTTCATGGATGATGGAAAAAGGCAAGCGACTCCTAGCTTTAGAGCAAGACAAAGGACTTTAGTAATCATGGATCAGCAAGCAGTGTGAGCCTCATGTTTGTGGCAGTTCCACTTGCTCCCAAAGTCCCACAGGGGCAGTGTGGAGAGGCTCAGGCAAATGCTGTGCACATATTGAGCTGCACTACAGGAGAGGAACACTGAGCTTGGAAACCTGTTTTCTTATAGCAAATGGTAAGCAAGCCTGCTCTTTATCTCACAAGAAGGCATTGCCTCATCTCTGAAGCTTGCTCACTGCAGAAAACCTCTGAGGAATGGCTTGGGTAAAGATCAGCCAGGGCCTTGCATTCCTGGCATACTCAGCAAAAAGGTTCAGAGACCCATAGGGTAACTTCAGATTACCTCTCCCAACACCCATATTTACTAGACCAAGGTTATGCCCTCCTTGGATTTGTGCAATCATGATTTTTAAAAAAAATCAATGGTATTGATGATTCACCAGGAAAAATATTAAAATTATTAGGAAGACAAAGACCAAATCTGTTTTGGCATTGGATCCCCAGTGCCAATGGCAGTACATGAAAATGGTAGCTAATCAATTAGTCCCAACAAACTGAGAAACTTAAGTGATAAATGTACAAATGGTATTATATTCTAAAAGTTCAGGTAAACCATGAATGTAAAAAAAATATCCTTTGGGAAACACAAGAATGAATTTGTTTTCAAGAGTATCCAGTGGTAACTAGTGGGATGAGATCAGGGATGCTGCTAAACATCCCAGAGTGTACAGAACCGTCCCCACAACAAAGAATTATCCAATCCAAAGTGTGGTGGAATGTGCCAAGGTTAAGAAACACTGCTGTAGTGTGTGGATGGCTGGAGCTTTCCCGTCCTTATAATGCAGTCTGTTCTTGTGCCAATCATGTTTTGGCTGCACTGAAATCTATTTTTTCCCAATATTTCTTTCTTCTTTAGTATTTCAGAAACCTAAATTTCTCTTCCCTTTTGTGTATTCTACCACAGCTATCTTATCCTTATCCTTTTTTTTTTTTGATAGCATCTTTGTTTATGTGAAAAAAAATCTCTAGAAAAAGAGTATAAGTTTATATGGATTTTAGACTCACTGCTATCCCAAGGATTGCCTGTGCCCATCCTTTTCTCACCTCTGGGACATACACATACTTTACTGTGCAGACTGACTTATTACCCTCTGATGTTTGAGTAACCAGGACAAAGCAGGCATCCTTGTATGATTATATCCTATTTTGAGCAATAAAATGGAGTTTAAGATTATTTCAGAAGAAAACTAGTCTACCATTTTTATCCTCTATTCAAAAATTAGGCTCAGGTCCAAAGTACCTGAAAGTTTGAAAGAGTTAAGCACAGTAACTTGACTGAATGTTTCAATATTTGTATTTAGGCAGGGTCAGGAAAAAATATAATCTATAATAATCCACCACCAGTTAAGTCCTGTTTGCTCAGCAATCTGACCTGGTCTAAATCAGCACAAACAGATAAATCAATGCAGGAAAGTCTGGCATGTGGGCTTAATTTCCTGACCTGAGAGATTACAGATGAGTTTAGAAAGACATAGAAGCAAAGACCTACAAATGTATACAGTTTGCTTTTAACCCACATGTAGAATTTCTTTGGCTCATCAGGTTATTTGCCCACCTGACATCCCAAAGACAGTGGTTTGCATCATCACTTGAAAAGTATTATCATCCAGGGGTTTTTCTTTTCTCACTACCATTGGAAATAAAATTGCTGCATGGCAAGCTGAAGTCTAGCCCACAACAGTCTGGCTCACTCCTGGCTTTTCAGTTCTCTTTACATAGCATGCCTGCCCTTCCCTTGGCTCCACCGCACTTCTGCTTTCCTTAAACTCTGTCCTGGCACTCATTCCTGAAAAACCCTTTCCCTCCCTTCCAGCTGCCAACTCCTTTCTCCTGCTACCACCCTGATTTCTGGCTCCAAAGCGATCCACTCAGCAATGCTCCAGACTCATAATTCAAGGGTGTGACTCCACATCCAGGGGCAACGAGCTGTTTTCCATGAAAGGATAGTTAGTGCTGGAGCCTGTGTCTTCTATTACAGGAAATTACATCAAGCACTAATTTAACTTACAGGATCTCCAACTGTTTAAGGGGGAAGGGAAGAAGGAGGTGAAAGAAGAGAAAAATAATCCCCAAATAGATTTTTGTTGAAACATACCAGAAATGGAGCTGAAAGTGCCAAGAGAGTGTTCCAAACACCATTTTTAAATGATTTTCCATCACTGAAAAAAGAGTGAATCCAGCACATGGTTTATTACTGGAATTGGTGTTTGTCTGATACAATAGTTAAAAGGTTATAGAAGGTTACAATAGCTTCCCATAACTCAAGTGTCCAAAGCCTAAAAGAATGGAATGGGAAACTGATGGCAAATTGAGGGAATGGGTTTCTCTAGGCAGCAAGACATTTCTCAAAGCTCTGACACAGATAGAAAGTGAAGATGGATGGAAGATTGGACTGGAAAATAAAACAGGCACCTCCTTTAAAGAAAGAGGAGCTATTTTTAATGCATTCCATCTTCTAAGCAAAGAGGTAAAGGAGAGCAAAAATTAGTTAAAAGCTCAGTAACAGCTTGTTCTCATTTGGTTTTATTTAATCCAACAGGTAAAGCACCATGTCCAACTCTCATTCAAAACTGTCATAAGACTTTATTACACCCCTACTCTACTCTTTTTCTTTTCTTTCTTACAGTGTATTGGTCTTTTCTCCCTCCTTCTCTTCCTCTTCCTCTGTTTCCTTCTTTTCCACCTTTTTCTCCTTCATCTTTTTCTCCTCCTCTTCCTCTTCCTCCTCTTTTCCCAGGCATCACATCTCCAAAGATGGCAAGTGGATTAAATCACTAACGTTTAAAGAGAAACTCCAAGTAAAGCCATTCCGGTGGAGGTTTGTGAAAATGATTGCATATGAAATGGTCCCTAGGGTCCTATTGGTAAAAGTAAGGGCTGTTCACCACGTCTTCCCCACCCCATCTACCCTGCACTATTAAACAGGGCTGAGGGGCAGTAGGCCATTTATCTGCTAACCTATTGCTGACCTACTTTTTTGCATGTTAGTTGTTGGGGTAGGGGATAACAGTTGGTGATGGGGCAACCATAGATTTGTTTTTGTACCCTGGAAATCTTCTCAAGCATCTTTACATCTTGAGATGGGCATAGACATCTTGTGTTCAGGCTGGTAGTGAAAAAAGTCAGAAAAGGAGGGAAGAGAAATACCTTTCAGATTTGCCATGAATCCACTTAGAAAAGGTTATAATCTCATGCACAAATAATTTGTGTTACATGTACATTTTGTCTCTAAATTATTTTGCTACCAAGTCTGTATTTTTTTAATCTATAAAGAGTAAACTTTATTTTTGTTGATGAAAGAGGCGTTATTCCAGACCAACTATTTTCAGACCTTGCTACCAATAGTAAGTAACCCAGCCTTGATCATCCATTCTTCTCTGCCCCATAAAACCCTTTACATAAATCTCTCATAGCACTTTTCACATCTGAAGGTGATTATCTATTAATATATCTGTCTCTGTCTATAGAAGATAAGCTTTTTGAAAGGAAAAGACTGTCTTTTTAGCTCTGTGACTGCCTGACATATAATAGTGATCTTTAAATATTGAAAAAAATGGGTTGAGTAAATGAATGACTACTTTCTGCACCTTAGTTTCCTTTCTTACTTCCCCATTAAAAAGCCATGGTGAGAATAAAATGAATGAAAGTAGGTAAAAGTGCCATTAAAATGCAATGTATCACTAATAATCACTTAGAGGAGGATGACAACAAGATAAATATGGAATGTGAGCAAAAGAAGGCAAGAAATACTTTAAAAGAATGTCCAACTGACAGCCCATTGGCTGTCACCACAACCATCTTACAAACATCTAATAATATCTGAGGAATACCCAATCTGAAGCTACCCAAGGAAACATATATAAGTAATTATCATTCATTGCACCAGATCTCCCTGTTGTCCAATTTATGAAACTAAACTGTGTTGTTTTTGGAAAAGCCTTCCTATCCAGATGATCCCAATGGATGAATAGGAGCATATACCTCTCTCTTTGACTTCCATTTGAGGCTGATCTAATCCAGATGGAAAATTTTTCATAGACATTGTAAAGTACTCCATCTGTGAAGCAAACAAAAGAAAGTAAAAGATAATGGACTGCATGAAAGCTGAATTATCCATTAAGGGGTTATGCTGAAGTCTGATAATGAATTAACTCACTGTTGTGTGAATGCCACAGATAATGAGGGTCACTGAAATTATGAATGTCTTTACCAGTTGGTGGAAAATACACACTTCCTATTTATTACTTAAGCTAAATAATAGTTTTAGTTGGCCATTTAAATCCCTTCCTTCTTTGTGAGTTAATCAAGCCTCTTGGTAGCAATGTGGCTATGGGCAAATTTTTTGTTTCTTGTTTTTGTTTTTAATCTTTTTGAATTTTACTTTCTTCATTTGTAATATGGAGTATATTTACCTCATTAGCTCATGAAGAAAGTAAATGACAAAATCTCCTATAAAGGGCTTAATAGAGTACATTTTGCATTGTATTTCCCTATATGATGGTAGCTGATAGTGTTATCAGATCTCTGTCAATTATTTAATATTGCCATGCTATATTGTTTGTTGGTTTGTTTGGTTTGGTTTGGTTATTTTGTTTTAGACTCTGCATCTATCTCCTCAGTACTACCAAGCAAGAAAATATGAAGTTAGATAAAAGTTAATGAACCACTGTTTCTCCAAGGTGGTAAAAGATAGCTAGAAACTTTAAACATCAATAGCATTGAGGTTAGCCTTAGAACAACGTGTATTAAAATAGAGTGGTGGCCACACCCAACAGAACAGCCAAACTTTAAAAGACTGACAACACCAAATGTTAGTGAGGTTGTGGAGCACTTGGACTTCTCATCTCTTGTTGATGAGAATGTAAAATTGTACAACTTTGGAAAATGATCTGGCAGTTTCTTGCAAAATTAAACATATACCTACCTGTGACCCAGCAAGTTTATTCCTACTTACCCAAAGGAAATGAAAACATATCTACGAAAATACATTACAAGAAGAATGTTCATAGCAACCTCATTCATAATAGACATAACCAGAAACAGAACAGATGTCTATCACTAGGAAAATGGATAAACAAACTGTGGCATACAATGAACTACTACTCAAGAATAAAAAGGAACAAATTACCAATACATGCAACATGGCTGAATCTCAAAAACACTATGCTAAGTGTAAAAAACCTTACCCAAAAGTGAATGAACATACTGTACAAGTTCTTTTATATGACGTTTTAGTACAGGCAAAACAAATATATAATGGGGGAAAAAACTCATTATAGTAGTTGCTTTGGAGCTAGGGGTTAGGATGACGGGAAGGGGCATGAGGAAACATTCTGGGATTTTGTTCATTTTCTGTATCTTGGTAAGAGGTTGGGTTACACAAGTGTATGTATTTGCAATAACCACAAATGTGCACTTAAGATCTGTGCATTTTATTGTGCATACCTTTAACATCAAATGAAACAAAGTATAAACAAATATCAAACTCTTCTTAATTATACGCATGCTGAAGTATTTAGGGCAAAGGATACCAATATCTGTAATTTATCTTAAAATGCATAAAAGATAAGATACATTAATAGATTGACAGAGGAATACATAGATGGATATATGAGTGATAGAGTAAATGTTAATGATAAGATTAGATGATAGGTGTACACATGTTCAAGTAAAATTCTTCCAACTTTATTGTCTGTTTGATCATTTCCATAATAAAATGTTGGAGAAAATATAATGGTGAAAAATTCTTTCCTGCCTAAAGAGGTGATTCTTTAACTCTCCTTTCTCCTAAAGAGCCCCACTTTATTAAAGGAAATTATTCTACAGGGTATGAAAAAAGAATTATATCATACAACACAGTACAATTTTGAACTAAGGGGAAATGATGAAAGGTTACACTTTTTTTTTTTAAGATTTATTTTTTATTTATTTCTCTCCTCTCTCCCCCCCCCCCCCCCCAGTTGTCTGCTCTCTGTCCATTCCCTGTGTGTTCTTCTGTGACCGCTTCTGTCCTTATCCGTGGCACCGGGAATCTGTGTTTCTTTTTGTTGTGTCATCTTGTTGTATCAGTGTACAGCGCCGTTCTTGGGCAGGCTGCACTTTCTTTCATGCTGGGCGGCTCTCCTTACAGGGTGCGCTCATTGCTCATGCGGCTCCCTATGTGGGGGACACTCCCGCGTGGCAGGGCACTCCTTGCATGCATCAGCACTGTGCATGGGCCAGCTGCACACAGGTCAAGGAGGTCCGGGGTTTGAACCGTGGACCTCTCATGTGGTAGGTGGACGCCCTATCCATTGGGCCAAGTCCACTTCCCGAAAGGTTACATTTTTATCACCTGCTCTCTTTCATGGTTCCTTCTGCCTTTTCTGCTGGTCTGGTGAGGTCCATTGACTAAGACCTGTCTAAAAAAGTGAATCCTCCCGATTTGTAATCTCCCTTGCAAGCTGTAAGGCAAGACCTATATCTCAATATCAACCAATGTAAGAGAGAAAAAAATGTAAGACACAAGATGGTTCCAATTTTCTTCTGCAAAGACCAGGCTTTGTGGGAAATGTGTATGGTGATAGATTTTTGCCATTACTATAAAGATTGAAACACCTGTATTGCCAACACATTAAGATAATAAATACTGAGAAAAGGGAAGTGCATGCTTCTTACTAGGCCAGGAGTAAGAGCAGTACAATGTATGAAAAATGGAATTTTCCTTTTGTTAAGAGGATCTGATTTTCCATTTTTCCACATTAGGACTAGCTGGCATGGTTATTTATAGACCTAGGCCCAGATATACTAGCCATGTGTTGATTTTGTATTTTTTCTTGTTTAAAATTTATAGCAAAATAGAAAAAAAAACACATTTAAAAAATAAAATCTCAAGAAAGTCTTCTGTCAAGGCCATATAGTTTGTTCTCTTAGAAATATAACAGGGTTTTGCTTTTTTATAGATAAGCACGTGATCTGCTTATTTTGGCACAAAGGAAAGGAAATTTAGGCAGAATCAAAGGAAATGGCCATATCAAAGTTATGACTCCACAATATAAATGGACTGACAACACTTGGTTTTAATGAACAGTTGAGAAAAAGTAATTAAGCATAATTGTTAATTTGCTTTATATAATATCTAGAATAACCACTTTCAGGAGATGGAACTTCTGCTAATGGCTCCAAGGAAGCAGCCAATGAATATTTTCAAGCTTCAATGACTTTCCCACAGCCTTTTCTGGGAAGGGGATATAGGAAGTAGCTTTCAAAAGATAAGCCCAGCAGTGGCCATCACACATTAACACTTATGAATCCACATGCCATCCTAAAGGGCTACGAAATCCTCACCCCCTTAGAAGAAAATTCATTTATTAAAACTTCTTTAACTTAGATGTAGCACTTTATTAAAATTTCTTAATAAGGACTAACCATGTAAATCCAAAAAAATTGCTAGAAGAGCAAATGAGTCAAAATGCTCCCTTTTTAAAAGTGTCCATTTGAAGAAAAATAAAACATTTATTAAAGTGCTTTCTTTGATTTTCAAGAGATGGAAATTTAAAACATTATTTTAATTTGCTGCTATTTGCTTTTCTTCATTTTGAAGAGAAGGCATTTAGAAATAAGAATGATCACAAAAAGTACATATGGCAGGAAAAAGAAAAATGTTCATTCTCATTAGTAATTTAAGAAATATAAATTAATGAAGTATCATTTTTTTCTCACTTATCAAACTGGCAAAGATTAAAAATTGGCAAGAATGTGGAAGGAGCATTCTTATAAACAACTTGTATATAGGGACATAAATTGCTAGCACCTTGCCGGTGGGAAGTTTTGGAAATGCAGATTAAGAGATTCAAAATATTTTTTTTCTAAAATTTTGTATGAAAGTAATAAGCAAAGACACACACAAAGATTTACATTTAAAAAGGTTTATTGCAAAATTATTTATAAGCCAAAAATTGGAAACAACACAAATGCCCACCCATAGGGGATAAGTTAAATAATTGAAGATCCATTCACATATGGGAAGAGTATGCAAAAAAAAAAAATCATGAGTTTTAAGAATATTTAATAATATGTTTTCAACTTGCCCTTAAGTGAGAAGAGAAAAATCTGGATGAAAATCATATTTAGAGCAGTATTCCAGTTTTGTAATCTATGTATATATGCATGGAAAATCCTGCAAGGGGTGTGTGCGTGTGTGTGCGTATATGAGGGGATTAAAGGGGGTTCCTGTTTTCTTATATTTTTCAGCTTTATCTGAATTTTCTACAAGAAGCATATTATACCAGAAAACAATGAATCAATACTTTGAATTATACAAACAGATTTTTGCCTCTTGGCTCTCACAGGCCATTGTCAGTCAATTTAGTCAAACGATAGAATAATTCAGTGAGGGGGAAAAAATCAGGCAACCTGGTTGGTTGGCAGTTTGTAGACAAAAGAGTTGGCTGATTTCCCGTATTTTGTAATTTTCAACTAGTTGGTTTGGCATCACATAAACACAGCTAGAGTTTGAGCATTTGAAACTAAAAAAAGCTTTTAATGCCAAAAATCTCTTAACTCAAATTGAACAAAGATGAACAATGAGATTTTTCTACTACAGTTTCTCTCATACATAAAAATGAACCATTAACCCAAATCCCCCATCACCACCAGCCATACTTGGTACATTTTAAACTGTAAATGTTGTCCTTAACCCCGTCTGTCTGTAGAAGAGCTATTTGATAGACTGCAGAGCATGTGGGGAGATGGAGTTGGGGATACTTGAGAGAACACATGCCTGGGCTTGTTTGCATTCTTAATTATCACCCAGTTTTACCATGTGACTATTTCTTTACTGGTCGCCTTGGAGGGGGTCAAATTACCCATCCTAGTCATTCCTACTTAGAAGTTAGCCAAAGAATTGCCAAGAATTTTCATGTTTTGCTCATTGCAATGTTCCCAGCAGCTAGAGCAGCTCTTGGTACATAGTAGACCCTTCAATAATTACTGAATGAAAGAATCTACTATCTAATGCCTGTAATTCCATAGCTATTCTGACACTCCTTTAGTGTAAAACCTTGGGATATTAATATGATGAGTTTCAGGCCTTTGAGAATGGGTTATGACTGGGAAAGGGGGGTTTAAATGAAGTTTCACTGTACCTAAAAAGGCAGATAGAAAACAATGCTTTTTGAGGGCAAGTTGTCATATCTTAAAGTAAATTGTCATTTCTATAAATAAATAAATGTACCTAGTAAATATAGAAGAAGAAGGAATTGTTCTTTTGAGAACAAAACAGCCAAAAAATCTTGCTTCACTTTTTTTCCTGTAATAATCTTTCAAGAAAGGCATTTCCTGTTCCCATTATGCAGATAGGAAATTGAGGCTCAGACAGGTTAAGGAACTTATTGAAGGCTGAACAGCTAGAAAACAGAAGAGTCCAGATTTGTCTGACTCCAAAACTCTAAACCAAAGAGGAAAATAAGTAAATAAAATTAAAAGTGGCTATGGCTGGGAGTGCAATAAACGAGCTTGGTAGTGTCTCAACAGTTTTGTCTCACCTGTCAGTCCCTGATAGCCCTGGCGGTGATCTCTCAGCTGAGGGGATCTTCTCAGATGGGTTCATGACAGAAGTTAGAGAATCAGTTCTCCAGCCAAGCAGGAAAGATTGTTGTAAACCTACTGCCACATTATCTTTACAAAAGCTACAACATAGCTGTACCAACCTCCTGGGCAGTGAAAATATACTCCCCAAGCACTATCTAATATCCTTAAATAAATATTGGGAAGTTCCAAGTAAATATCCAGAAAGCAAAGGTTGAACTGAGAGCTAAACAACCTTAAATTATTTAAAATCCTGAATATCAAATAAAAGAACCAGACACTAGGTAAATTAGTGGGATGTTTACACACCAACTGGATAATTTCTAATCTAATTTGCTCTGGCATTTGGAACACTGCTGACCATTTGAAATAAATAATATGTTGCCTTCGATTCAGATGATTAGAATAGTTTGCAAAGGTCTGTTTTATGGTACAGTACAGTCTAGAAAAGGAATACTGCTTTAGGAGACAACTATTGCCAAACTGGGGATTATTTTCAGAAATTACATAGCTGAGGATAATTGTGTGCAGTATGAATCTTATCGCCATGCAGAAAACTCAAACAAGCTTTCATGTATAGTAGCTGTAACTGAAATAAATATGATTTAGAGTGCTTTTATTCCAGGAAGCAATTGTGCACTCTGGCCAGCAGTTGAGAACTATAAACAATGTTTTGGAAGTCAAAACCAAATGTTTTAATTTTAGTGAGTAAAAAAGTTTGTGAAAGAATATTTGAGTAGAACAAAATTGGTCTCTTGAAAGCAAGAGTAAAAACTGACCGCTCCCTCAGAAGGGCAGCTGTCCAGGCAAGGGCTTTGAGAAGTGGAAAATTTGGACTCACTTCAGCCAAGCTTCCTAATTTCTGGAGTTCTTATTTCCGCTTTTGCCAACAGAAAAGCAAGGCATATATGAAAATAGGAAATGTGTACTTTTCAGCAAGGTTCTCAGCATTCACACCTCTCAAAGCACAGGTCAGAATGGGTAATGGCACTACTGTGCCGTCAAGAGAGAGAATTTTAGTATGTATGTGTTTCAAACTAATATTTAACTTTAAGTACCTATGATTGTAGTAAGATAAAAGTTTGCAGCAATAAATGGATTATTAGAATACTGATTTATAAAATTGGCAATATTGATATAATATTAATATACATTATACACACACATATCTGATTCAGAATTCTTGGGTATGGAGCTATAGGTCAATGCCATTCTAGTCGATGAGTATTGACTGAGAACCTGCTATATCCTTTGAACTCTAATAACTGTTTTGTAGGATACAATATTATCATGTATAATTCCAGTCCTCTGGTAAAGGGAAGGGAAGGAAATGAACACCCATTAATGATCAACTATATGCCAGACACTTTCTGCTTGACCTGGCAATCCTTCAAGGGATGTATTACAATGAGTTCATTCTATAAATGAAAAGTCAATGAAAGCATGAAAACAACTGCAAAATAGTACAAGATAACGTGTAGTTAAGCCTTGCGTTGCATATCATTAAATTCTATAGTTTCTGATTCTCAGGGAGTAGTAAAAATCCTTCAGAATGGTTGACCTCATTATTGACTAGAGTGACTAGAAATGGCTTCATGAAGGAGCTGATGCCTGGAATAGATTTAAAAAGACAGGCAGGATTTGAACAGGTGACAAAATGTCTGATGAGAAGAAGTTGTGCATTGGGGCTAAGAACTGTGTAATCAAAAGGTAAAATCCATAAATAGAAAGAGTGCTCAGGGTAGGGGGTGAATCAAAATGGTGGCCAATCTGATAGGAAGAGAGCATGCATTAAAGGAGAGTATAGGGTAGAAGGAAAGTCCTGAAAGTCAGATCTGATTGATGCAAAAAGTAATGGGAGTGGGTAATTTGTTGAGGAACAAATTCCTAGCTATGAAGGCAGTCCAACTTTCAGTGGCATTCAAACATAGATGACACAGATGTTTTAGGAAGACTTCACTGGTCATCCTACCTGGCAGAGATTAGTGTAGGAACAAAACCTGAAGCAGGGAGATTGCTGTACCTGGACTATGATTGTGGTAGCAGAAGTAGGTATGAAGAGAAGTTTTACAACTGGTTTAAAGGAAGACTCTATGGGACTTTGTGATAAATATGGGATGGTGGAGAGGAAAGCATGAAGGAAACTCTCAGGTAGCTTCCAAGGCAATGAAGGAACCCCTAGTAATGCAAGCATAAATTACAAAGAATGCACAAAAAACATAGCCTACTATGCTAGGCCAGCATCAGTGGTTTAACTCATTATTGCATTCCCCTGACTAACACACATATCCATGATTCAGAACTAGTGCCAAGCAGAAAGAACCAAAATTGGAGGGAATAATTTAGAAGACTTACTTTTTAGTTCAAAGAATGCACAAAAAACATAGCCTACTATGCTAGGCCAGCATCGGTGGTTTAACTCATTATTGCATTCCCCTGACTAACACACATATCCATGATTCAGAACTAGTGCCAAGCAGAAAGAACCAAAATTGGAGGGAATAATTTAGAAGACTTACTTTTTAGTTCAACAATGTATCTTTCCCAAAGAAAGCATGAGAGTGGGAATGGGGAGTGTTGCAGAGTGGTTCCTACATGCTCATACTACCAAATGAAAAGACCTTAGTGTGATTATTTTAGTTCCACAGGGGTTCTTACAACTTGATATTAGGCTTCACAAGCTACTATCAGTGACCTCACTCCACCTTCTCCTTGATCCAATACTATCAAGTATAGTAGTATTTTATATGAGAATAGCAGTAGCTGTAGAAAATATTAGGCTAAATTAAAAATCAATGTGAAAAGCAAGAATGCTGATCAGAACTGATATTGTGATTCTCAATAGTGCACAGTATGTCTTTGGGTCAGATGCTCCAATATGGCTCAGTTCCCAGTACAGTTTCTAGCGCAAAATAGGCATGCAGCAAATATTTACCTGAGCAAATTTTTGTTTGGCTTACATGTTCCTTCGCTTGAAAAAATCCCAAGACCTTTATTACAGCATGCTCTGGAGAATGATAGACCATAGCTAAACTGAAGATGTTGAAAATTTTGCAGCACATTGGAGTAGAAAGAGCATTTGGCTCAGGAGACCTGAATTTGAATCCAGTTGTGTGACTTTTGAGTGTGTCACTTCCTCTCTCTAGACCATTGTTTTCTCAGTGGAAGAGGAGCCTAGATGAGAAGGAATCTCAGGCTTACTCTGCTCTAACAACCTCTAAGTCTGTGCAAGCTAGCTGAAGCTAACTCAAAGATTACCTCAAGCCCTGCCCAGAACCTCCAGTTAGTTAAAATTCTTGCTCCGGCCTTAAACTATAACTCAGTAGGACTTTCTTTTCATCACCTTACATCCATCATTTGAAAGGTCTTATGTGACAGCCTCAATGAATGGGGCCTCCAAGTCCTTCCAAGGTTCTTAAATAAATATGACAATTATCTCATGATGTTGGTATGTCACCCATGAATTTTACCTCATTGGGCATATGATTTGGTAATAATTATCAGTAAGACCCTTTTTACAGGAAACACCTGCTGAGATGTAGGTCAGTCCAGCTGCTCTAAATATGAAACACTTCTATACATGTCCCTGTAGAGATAGAGATAAGTGGGTAAGACTCTCAGCAAAAAGCCCACAGCTTCCTCCTTATCTTCCCTTTCTTCCATCAGCGGTCTACCATCTCTCCTAGAGACCCCATTTACCTCCTTGCTTCCTCCTATGTCTTCTTCTGGGGCAAATGAGCAAAGGAACAAATTTTCGTATGTGCATTTCTGCCAAATCTATCCTGATTTAATTGCCCTGGTCATATTTGGGTTTAAAATGTATTCTTTCCCGTTAAAAGCAGCAACACATTATTGGAGGTTTTTCTCGGTAGGAAAATGGTTAAAAGCAATAAATGGGTCTGAACACCATGAGTGGTTTTATATTTCTATCTTGCCCTGTCTCCCGCAGTACTCTCCCCATCTCCTTGTATGCAACTCCAAGATTGGAGATCTATGTCCCAGCAGCCCTTCTTTCTGTCCCTCTCCTCTCCTTGAAGTCAACTGTTTTCTTTTTCAATCCTCTGGTATAAGACTCCCAGCAGTTCAGTTTTCTCCCAGTGCCTTCCCCATCCTCCTTTGGCTTCACGGTTCACCTGGGTTCCCCTCTTTCCTTCCAGTGGTAGCACCATCTCCCCCATTTAGGGAATCTACTGTCTTCGTACCTTGGAGCTACTGCAGCTTCATTCTCCCTAGTGAATATGCCTCTGGGACATTATTCTTTTACCAACTACTTATCAGGTCATACCCAGCAAGGTGTTGTGACAGGCCAGAAAATAAGAGTCAAGAGAGGGAGTAGGGGCAGAAAGCCTAGCAAGGAACTCTCAGGAAGGATGGAGTAGGTTTGGGAGGTATTAAGGGCATACTAGTAGACAAAGCAAATCCCTGAGAAACTCACCCTGGGAAACAGGTAGATGGAGGATCTGGGGCCAAGGGTTCCCCCATTCTTGAAAGTCAGCCCCAAACCCTGTTCTTCTAATATATGTAGATGTTAGTGTATGTCAATGTTTGGGGAAGTTGATGATGGTGACAATGATGACTAGATTGTCTACTACTACATGATGACAATTGCCATTATGATGGAGAAACAGAGAAGAAACAAAGAAAAAGCAAAAGAAAGAAGGAAATAGTGGAGAAAAGCATGATTTGGAGAAAAATGTCATCATTGTTATATCTATAACCAGAATCAAATAGAAAAAAGGTAAAACACTCTTCTGGATAAAATAATATTGATTATGCAAGCTACTTACCATTTATGTAATAATTATGTGTATCATTAAATGTTAGGTTTAAATTATTATAAATTTTATTTTCTCAGAGCAGTAAACCCTATGAAAACAGCCTTTATAGTGGCTTCTATCATGTGGGCCTTAGATCTCAACCCAACTTAATTTGCCAGGGCTGCTTTGACAAATACCACATAGTGGTTTGGCTTAAAGAACAGGAATTTCTTGTCGCACAGTTTTGGAGGGTAGAAATCCGGAAGGTCTCCACAGACCAAGCTTTCTCCCAGAGTCTGTCGTGCTCTGGAGCTGGCTTGCCACAGTCCTTGCAGTGTTCTGGGTTCCTTGGCTGGCATTTTTCTACCTCAGTCACCCAGCGGTCTGTCTCCTTGGTCTCCTCCTGGGGCTTTCTCCGACTGCATCCGAATTTCCTTCGCATATAAGGACTTCAGCCATGTGGATTAAGGCCTCCCCTGACTCTGTTTGGCCTCATCTAAATAGGATCTTCAAAGATCCTGTTCACAAATGAATCCACACCTTAAGTAACAACATCTTCGAAGGTCCTATTTACAGAGGGCTCACACCCACAGGAACATGGATTAAATGGATTAAGACAGGAACATGTCTTTCACAGTACATGATTCAATTCCCTACGGGACCTGAAAAAACAAACAAAAGCCATAGGCAACATTGCTTCCTGCAACTCAAATAAGTACAGAAAATACGACATGGTGCTCATGCTGTTTATGGCTTTTACCACCCAGACATAGATTTAATAAGAAGCATTAGGAGACTCAAGGACAGTTACTACACAGGAAAGAGGACATTGAAAGAACCCTGTGAGTCCACAGTGATGACCTCTCCTTTTCTATATAGAATTCACTGACCAAACTAAAGTCTGTGTTATGTATTCAACATAGAAGTGTTAAGCTCATTTGGCACACCTCTAACATGTCTGCTGCCTGGATGGTATCCAAGACTGTCTGTGGCTAATGTGTGATAGCTGGATTGTATACCCATCCGACATGCAAAACAAGAGCTTTCTTGCTTTTTCATGCTCCCACTAAGACTTAAGAAAAATATCCTGCAAGCATGCTAATGTGAATGCACCATCACAGGTAATTGTTGGAAACTCAGCTGAACTTAGTGCCACTTTGGGACCAGGAACACAATCTCACAGGTTCCTACTCCCAACTATGCCAGATTTTTTGTTTAGCGATCAGTCTGAGTTTAAACCAAATTTGTTTTTAGAGAAATTTGAAACTAAAGTAGGAAGTCTCATTATCGACTTACCGGTCCATAACCGAGTTCTTTTACACAGAGCACACGCAGCGGCACCCTTCCTAGGGATGGGGTGTTGGTGCCCTCTTGAGGAAGAAGGAACTCAGCGGAGGAAAAAGAAATAGGAAGCAGTTGGAAACCAGGAGAAAAACTTCAAGGTAGCCTTTGCTTCAAACAAGTCCAGTCTGTTTCAAAGGACAATTCAGTTCTGCCTGCGATGTTACCAACAATCTTTTTTTAATTTTTCCCCCAACACAAACCCTGCCTTGTGCTCACATTTTACATATTTGTAAATATAAATATAGCCTGTCTTGCCCCTGCTTTTTATTGACAATGTGTTTTCCAAGGTAATGCCATTTTGGTGAAATAGTACCTCCCTTGCTTACACATAGCTCACAGTCAAGAATAATTTTTGATGGTTAAATCCACATTGTCATTCTGATGGAATATTTGCCATCCAGTCCCTCCCGGCCATTCTTGAGGATCACAAATTTCAAAGAGCCCCATCTGTCTTCCTCTCATTCCCCACTTCTCTATGGCTTAATCTAACTATGCACATTTAGTAATTTTACTCTTTCTTGTTATTCATTTCTGCCCAAGCTCCTAATCATTTATTTTACAATTCTTTGAACTCAGTCCAATTTTCTGCCTAATTCTGGTTCCAGGAATATGGGCTTAGAGAATATTTTTTTATGTAGGACAAGTAATATGATTAGTTAGTGTCTCCACCCGCAACCTCCAAATTTTCAAAATCCATTTAAGGATTTCCTTGAAAGAAAATTGACTCATGAACAATACCAGAAAATTGCGGAGACTTTCAGATCATTTTGCCTGGCTCATTCCAATGGAGTTTCAGCAACAAACTCTTCTCTCTGTCGCTACCTAACTCTTACATAATGGAGTTTGCTCTCTACCGGACCTTGCTCAATTGTGTACTGAGAACCACCTGCCTGTGTTTCTTTTCTGTTCTTTAATTTGTTATAGCCATGGGAGTGGTCAAGATAAAGATGCAAATATGTTGGCTCCCAAGAGACAATAGCCTCTGGTAGCCTGAGTTCCAACTCTCTCCTCTGCCACTTTCTAATTATGTAAATCAGGTAAGTTACTTAACCTCTCTGGGCTGTATTTCCTCTCCTATAAAATGAGGATGACAAAGAGGCCTTCCTGTGCTAGGAGACTCTTGGACAATCCTGTGCACACAGACTAGGGCTTTTTGTCCGGGTTTTTGTTTTTTTTTTTTTTGGCCTTTCAACAAAATAATGTATTAAATTAGAATAAGGGAACTAGAATAGAGTGTTGGATGTTCTTTAGCTTTGCTTTGAATTGTCATGAGAGATTTTTGCACCCTGGCCACTGTGTAATAGCCTATCTCAGCTCCCCAAATGAGAACCTGCAGCTTGACATGATCAAAGTCAATCTTCTTAGGTGTCAGAGGGAGGCAAATCACCCCAAGGGGAAGAAGTTGTGCCCGTGGTACTTTTTCATAGACAAACATCATTTTGCCTGGTGTGCCTTAGAGGGGATGGGTGTTTGGTGGTGAAGGAGACAGGGACAGACTGCTTTTCAGAACTTTGAAACTCTTCAGCACTTAAGGAGAAAGATCTCAGCATCATAGAACTGAAAAACCAGTTTGTGTAATACCTGATTATTAAGAAATATAACCTGAGTCAAAAGTAAAGGAGGGTTGCTGAAAAAAAAATCCTTCTGACTGTTAGCTGGGTCAGGGTTCTGAACCTTCGCTTACTGTCATATAAGAATAACTTATCAGCTTGGGGTTGGAGGGGTTTCTCCTCCAATTTTGACCAAAAATTCCCCTAAAACATCCCTCAGAGAGTTGTTGAGAGGATTCAATGAGATAAAAGTTTGAAGTGCTCAGAATACCTGGAGTGTGGTTATACTCAATAGATATTAGTCATATTAAATTAAATTAAATTAAGTGATTAGTGATCCTTTCATCTTTGGCTCCTCTGCAAATGTCTCAGCAAATGTGAAAAGGACTAAATTTGAAGCTACGCTGACCTCATGAGCACCATATTCACGTACTAGGAGATTTGCTGTCCAGGAAAGGGTCCTGAGGACACAGGATTTTTGCCCCTTTAAGGCCATGCAGCAAGAGAATCAAAATGTCTCCATCACTTCTCACCATTCCAAGGCCACCTTAGTTCTTGTAGGACCTGGCTAAACATGGGATCATGGACTTTGCCACTGGGAATTCTTGAAGAAATCTTTGAAAATTCATATACACAGTGCTATCTGTCTGTCTCTATTTTATCTACTTTTAGGTTCTTTTTTCTCATATGGCTAGAAGGAACACCTTTTTAACTGTATCACAATGTTCTTTCCCACCATGACTCTGCTAACAAACACTTGAAGAATCATGCATGGTAGTTATGTGCATGGGACAAGATATTAATTATTTTATTAATGCTATTCAGTGTTCTTAAAGAAGGAACTTTCTTTTTTAATAGGGAAAATTTTTTTTCAAAAGCCTTCATGGATCTGCCTTTAATTTCTGGGTTTCGAGAATGGTTGGTCCTGCATACAATATAAACTTATTTCCCTCATATTGTTACATAGGGACGTATCCATGGGCCTAATTGCTTGTAAGGTTAAAAATGACCTGATTTTATTGATAAGAAGAAACTTTCCATTTTTCAATGCTTGATCTCTCATATCCCAGTGTACATTAGTCTACTGCAGATCTGACTCATTCTGCGGGTTAATATAACAATGTTTCAAGTCAGTAGGGACCACAAAAGATCTACCTGGGGATGGTTTTGCTATGTCTCACTGCTGTGTGAGGCAGGGAGCCAGGAAGAGCAAGACAACCCTTCCAAAATATCCCCAGAGTCCAACTGCCCCATCTGTTTCTCATGAAGCCCACAAAAGCAACAGGGTTTTTCTTTTGTTTCAAGTGGCTCATTAGCTTACACAGGCATCCTTGAGATTTAAAATACAATCAAGTGCAATTCAAATTTTAACTTATGCAACATGTGTGTGGATAAGGATTTGACAATGGGTGAGAGCATGCTTTTTCAGAAGATCTAGTGTTATCCCTTAATCATTTCTCAGCCTCATATGTTAAAGCCAAAGATCCAATATCTCAATTCCACCCTGTGGTCTTCTGTGTTGACTTGATTACTTTAGAGTTCCTGTAATATAGTCTCTTTGTGGCTAGAAACCAGTGATTAGATGTATTCTATTCTGTAGAAATGTTTTCTGAGATAAGCCTTGTTTTTCTTAATATTGGATAGCCAGAAAATAAAATTGGCTAATCAGAATCTTTTAGATACCATCCATCACGGAGATTAACCAAGGCTATCAAATTCTAGTTGACTATTTTTAAAACCTGGTTCCAAATAGATTGTTCAGTCTTCAGCCACAGACTCCAAAACATGCATTGAATATGAAAACATTTTAACTTTCATATTTTAATGATAAGAAAGTTGTTGGCATTAATATTTGAACATTTCAGCATACTTGGTTCTGAAAGCTATGTCATGGCAGGCTCAGAATCCATTGGCAGGCTATAAATAAAGTCATTCTATAAATATACTTTATGCCAAACTACCAGCAGAATACATTTTTCATCTTCTAAACAGATGGTATAAGAGAAAAATCATGCATGTATATGATTAATCAAACATACTTTTGCTGAGAGTATTCATTGCCATTGCAAGCATGGGTTTTATGAAATTTCTGCACTTTATATCTTCTTTTGAGAATTATTTTAAGGAAATGATTAATGTAAACAAAGATGCAAAAATGATAGGCCTTTGAGGTCTAGTGGACTTGACATATAAGTTTTTCCTGCAAAGACATAGCCAAGCAGGTTTCACATGCTTAGCTCTTCATCTTCTCATCACAGTCCCTCTCCCAGACCTCATTGGTCATTTGTCAGAAGTCCTATCCTGCTAAGACATTAGCCTTTTTCAAAGTCCGTACCCTTTCAGTACTAATGACTAGTATGTAAGATACTGAAAGCAAGGACGAGAACTTACTTGAAGAAACGCCCTGGTAAAGACTTTTGCTGTATTATACCAAGAGGGGCATAGTATGGTCACTAAAGAGTAGGACTTCTCTAAATACCCAGGTTTAAACCCAGCCACTACTATAACCAAGAATGCTGGTTGCTGCTCCTATATCCACTTATACTGTAGAGAATACTACAGATTTTTATCTGGCCATATTGTCATCCAGAATAAGACTATTTCCTAGGCATCCTTGTAGCTAGTGGAGGCCATAGGACTAGGTTGTGGTCTTGGGACCAAATTTTTGCTCCCAGATTGCAATTGGATGTGACAGCTGGAGATCCAGCAGCCATTTTGAACCATGAAGTGATCATGAGGATAAAAGTGGTATGCTACAATAGTGTGTAGAAATTTAGAACTAGAGACCCTGGAGCCACTCAGGAGCTATCATATTAGCACTGGCCTGCCTTCTTCTAGGCTTCTTTTATGTAAAAAAGAAATAAACAGCTATAATTTTAACATACTGGCTGCGGACCTTGTGCAAGGTAGTTTACCCGTCAACATCTTAGTTTCCACACTGACAAAATGGGGATTAAGAATAGCACCCAGCTCATAGGGTTGTTGTGGGTGTTTAAGGAGATGATCCGTGAAAGTACTTGGAATAAGAACGTGTGCATAAAGAGCGCTCCACAAATACAAGCTACTGCTCTTAGTCTAGATCCCTGACGTTTGATTAAATAATAGTTGCAGTTTCGACAATTGAAAAGTGACTGGGAAATTCCTCAGTATGTATTCTTTTTTAAGTTTCCTGAAGTGTGAATTTGAATCGTGCCCTCTGCGGAGGAATGAGTCATTTAGCTAGTCAGGGCACCTGGCATCTGCCTCTCAGCCCTGTGTTCTGCTCACTGCTGCATTTGCAGTCACTCACTCGCGGTATGACTAGAACATTGTTTCTTCATGAAAACAGCCCTGAAAAGAAAAGCCAAATGCCAGTGCTAGTGACAGCAATGAGAAATATATGAAAAGTCCTTGTAAAGGAATACAGTGAGGTTTCCCAGTTAGAAGTTGACATCTGGGCAATGGTCCTGAACCCTGACACGAATATACTCATCATGTGGACCATACTCAGGAAGCTATAGATTACAGAAGTCATTTCAAACATGAACATTTTCCAATGTCTTTCCATGTATCATTTACAAATGTAAAGGACTGCTATGGTGTAAGATCCACAAGCAATATCCAAGGGGAGAGTAGAATCAGCAGAATCATGATACTGGACATATCCCATTTGCTTCAGAACAGCTCTAAGATAAACTCTTTTTGTTTTATTCATACCCACCTACTACCCCAAAAGATTCAAGACTTTTATAATATAAGGCATGGAATTAAGACAAGCATAGAACCATTGAGACGAGGGGAAAAGAATGATGAAAGGGAATCATTGAGAGGGAGAAATGTTATAGTCAGACAGCCTGGTTCATGGTCTAAGAATGTCATTTTGTATGATTTCATTCAGATTATAGGAAATGCTGAGAGAGTGTATACCTAGAGCAGAAGGAGGAATGGTTGCTGTGCTGGCTCTCTCCCATTTGTCCCTCCACACACTCTTGCCATCCTTCCCCCTGCTCCATGTCCTCAGAGGCTGACATGATGACCTGCATCAACAGGCTCCCCTGCCCTTTGGCTTCTGGTTGGGTTCAGCCGGTGGGTAGTCTTTGTAGGAGATTGGCAGGGTGGGGTATAGGAGGGTGAAGAGATTGAGACCACAAGGTTTATTCTCTGGTTCCCTCCCAGTGAGGTTGCCTTGACTTGTCTGCATCCTTAGACAAAAGTTCACTACTCCTCCCCATGCAGCCTTCTCTACATGACTCTCTCTTTACCCATTCTCTTATCTTCTCCCTTCCTGATGAGCCTAGGAGAGGGTGGCTGGATTCAGCAAATAACAAATACAGGGTGTCTAGTTAAATTTTAATTTCATATAAACAATTGCGGTCACCCCTCGGGCTGAAGTGTGGTTTGCTGGCCTGGCGAGGGGAGCGGCCGTGGTAGGCCTAATTCCGCTGCCGCCATAATAGGGTGGTTGGTCGGGCCCACCGCCACCCCTGAAGGAAGCTCGGCATGGGCGCAGAGTGCCCTCGGGTCTCCCCTTCTCGGCAGCCATGCTTCCGCGGCCGCCCCTCCTCCCGGATGGCGCCACACGATGCCTGTGGGGCGGCACCCTTCTTCTTCCTTCTCCCTGCGCAGGCGCAGGGCGGAAAATTCCAGTCTGCCCTTTTCCTCTCCCCCGACAGCAGCAACAGCCAGGCGTGGGCGGAAAAATCCAGTCTGCCCTTTTCCCTCCCCCGACAGCAGCAACAGCCAGGCGTGGGCGGGAAACTCAAGTCTGCCCTCCACCCCAGCAACAGCAGCCACCAATCCCTAAACCCTGCCCCTTCCCCCAGCAACAGCGACAGCCAATCCCTAACCACCACCCCTCCCCCGTCCAGTACCGCCCACTGACCTTTTGCTGGCAACCAATCAGAACAGGGCGTGGCTTTGACCAATCAGCCTTCCCCAGCCCCTATAAAACTGTTGCCTCTGCCTCAATAAAGTGGACTTGCGTGTTTACCTTGTCTCCGCGGTAGTTCTTCTGCCGTGCGCCCTCCAGTCCTGAGAGCCCCCGACAAGGGCCTGGCCTCCCTTGTCCCCAGTTCGTCGCCTGCTTCTCCGGGCGACCCCTTCGTCGCCGGCTTCGCCGGGCGACCCCTTCGTCGCCGGCTTCGCCGGGCGACCCCTTCGTCGCCGGCTTCGCCGGGCGACCCCTTCGTCGCCGGCTTCGCCGGGCGACCCCGTCAGCCGAACCGCGCAACCCCTTGTGAGACCGATCCCTCGTCTGCTGCCAGACCGACCCCTCGTCCCAAGCGGGACCGACCCTTCATCCAGAGCTGGACCGACCCCTCGTCCGCAGCCAGACCCCACCTCTACCGACCGAGCAAGCCGTCGCAAAGAATGACATTTTTCATATAAGTATTCCCAGGCAATACTAAAAGATTATTCTTTGTTTACCTGAAATACTAATTTTATAGGACATCCTGTATTTTATCTGGCAAACCTAGTCCAAGGGCACTGTCAGCTTCTAACCCTGGGTTCCTGCTGTACTCTTGTGGTCTTCCTACACACTGCCCACACCTTTGGAATGAGTCTCTTTGTCTAAAAGTCATACTCAAATTATCCTGATTTGAGTGTACCATCTGTTTTCCCTCAAGAAACAAATAACAGTCATCATCTCCCTTAGTTTCTTCCTGTCAAGGTTATTTCCTATCAACCCCCTCTCACATGCTTTTTCTTTCAGATTTCAGAAAGGATTTCCAATGAGATTGAAAAGAGATCCTTTCTCTCCAAGAAATAGATGATACAAAGGCCGTAAAGCTGACATCTTAGTATAAGACTTAAAGAACCCAATTTAAATCCTTATATCATTGTGTCTTAGCTCAGGTTTCCCTGAAAACAGAGCCTGAGATAAAGACTTGCTTGCAGGTATTCATTTCTCAGTGTGCCTTGGGAAGGAGTGCAAGACAGGGAGATTGAAACAAGGAAGGAGGGAACACCAATGTGAGGAAAAGCTATTGAACTGATTGCTGATGAGTGCAGGAAATTGAGTGCTTTTGGTGTTTAATCCCACCAAGACCTTCTGGAGACCTTTGTTGTAATTTCCTAGAATAAACAAAGCAAATGCCATGAAATGGGTCAGGTTTAACAATAGCAAGTTTTCTCTCATGGTTTTGAGGCCAGGAAAATGTCCAAGTCAAGTCATCATTAAGATAATGCTTTCTTCCCAAAGACCAACAGCTAGCAACCCTGGGCGCCTTTGTCACATGGCAAGGTACATAGTGGCATCTGCTCATCTCTCCCTTCTCTTCTGGGTTTCGTTGATTTCAGCTTCTTACTTCTCTCTCTTTTTTTTTTTAACATTAGTTATGTCTTTAATTGCAGCAGTTACTCTTGTGTCATCTCTTACCTGACTTTTAATTTCAAGATCCCTTTTAGTTTTTTTTCTGTACTCTCTGTGCTCCTTTTCTGCCTCATCCTTCTCCATTTTGGTTTTATTCAGGTGATAGTGTATTTCTCCACACAACATTGTGACATCCTTCTGTGCTTTTCTCTCTCTCTGTGTATCTGAATTTCATACCCTTATAAAGGACTCCAGTAATACCCATCCTGACTGAGCTGGGACACAATATAACCTCATCAAAAGGTCCTATTTTTGCACCCACAGGAATGGATTAAAGATTCAAGAACATGTTTTTTCGGGGTACATACAACTTCAGTCATCATACTTCACCCTCTGAATCCCCAAAGACGAGTTCTTTCTATATGCAAAATACATTCATTCCACTCCATTCACAAAGCTTTAAATCTCTTCAGAAACAATCCTAAATACAAAGTCTCATCAAAATAGATTATGGGTGTGGTCTGTCCTGGGGCACAATTCCCTCCATCTGTGGACCTGTGAAACCTAGAGAACAAGCTACCTTCTCCAATATTCAATGGAGGGACAGGCATAGGATAAACATTTCTATTCCAGAAGGGAGAAATTGGAAGGGAAACAGGAGTCACTGGTCCCAAACAAGTCTAAAAACCT
This sequence comes from Dasypus novemcinctus, assembly GCF_030445035.2. Taxonomy (NCBI): domain Eukaryota; kingdom Metazoa; phylum Chordata; class Mammalia; order Cingulata; family Dasypodidae; genus Dasypus; species Dasypus novemcinctus. The sequence continues at coordinate 40,902,590 of NC_080679.1, forward strand.
GCAGGGCATATTCCATTAGATTTCAAGTCTGAGAGTCATCTATGTTTCGCCCTCCAGTGGCAACCCCACCCCTTCCACTGCTTGCCCAGCAGGCACTCTCTCCTCAAACACTCTCTGCAATCCCAGGGGAACAGGTTCCATGCTCAGAGCATTTGGGTGACAGCAATTTCCTGAATGACAGGGTGGAAGGCCCACCCTCTCTAAGCACAAGGGCAGATTCACTCTCCACACACATGGGTGCGCCTACTGTCTTGGCCTAAAAAGATATCTTCAGTCCATACATCAGCTTCCACGGGTCTGCCCTTGAAGTGATTTTTCTTTCAATCTGTTCTTTTTCCAGCCCCTTTAGTCCAGGCTGGCAGTGTTTCCATTCATACAGATCTCACAAAAAACTCATCAGTTTTGCATGTAGTACACATTTTACTATAAGCTGCAAGGAGAAACCAGGTTTCACTTTCCACACTTAGCTTGAAAATATCCTCAGCTAAATATCCAAGTTCATCACTCTCAAGTTCTGCCTTCCACCTGACATCAGAACTCAATTTTGCCAAAATCTCTTCCACTTTAAAATAAGGATAACCTCTCCTCCAGCTTCCAGTAACACATTCATCATTTCCTTCTAATGCATCACTGGAACTTACCTTTAACATCCATATTTCTACCAAGAGTTCTTCAAAGCCATCTAGACCTTTTTTATCAGGCAACTTAAAATTATTCCAGCCTCTACTCATTACCTAAATCCAAAGCCGTTGCTGTGTTTTTGGTATTTGTAATAGCAACAACAGTACAAATTCTGTTTTAGTTTCCTAGGCTGCTCAAAGCACATACCATGAAATGGGTAGGGTTAAACAGTGGGAATTTATTTGTTGATGGTTTTGAGGCCAGGAAAGGCCATGCTTTCTTCTCAAAGATGGACTGCCCATGATCCTTGGCTCCTCTGTCACATGGCAAGACACATGGTGGCATCTGCTGGTCTCTCCCTTATCTTCCGGGTTTCGTTGGTTTCAGCTTCTTGCTTCTGTGCCTTTCTCTCTGGCTAAATTTCATTGTCTTATAAATAAGTCCAATAATAGGAGTAAGATCCATCCTTATTGAGGTGAGACACACTTTAACTGAAGTAACCTCATTAAAAGGTCCTGTTACAATGTGAGCTCACACCCACAGGAATGTATTAATTTAAGAACATGTTTTTCTGAGGTACTTACAGCTTCAAACCACCATGATCCTTATGAATGTGACTCAAACTATCTGTCCAGGGGATGAAAAAGGGAGACATTCATCCCACGGCTTCTGTTCCCCAATGGTCATGTGGGGTCCCATGTATTCCCTGCATATCCAGATTAAATTTATGTGAGATCTGAGTTAGTTCTTGGGATCTCCGTGCTGCCTCATCAAAGACACCTCAGGAGGGAAAGTGAGATACACTTGGCACAAACCAAATCTAGCTGCAACTGTCTTAAGATGACCAAAGTCACCATAATACTTTTTAGAGCCAGGAGGATTTTGAAGAGGTTACCAAGATGTCTCCAATACCTAATGGAGGTGAGCTGCAAGTTTACTTAGAAGAAGTGCCAAGACATAAATGAAGATATTCCGAAATTAATTTCTCTTTTTTTTTCTTTTTTGAGGTATTGGGGCCAGGGAGTGAAGCCAGGACCTCATATGTGGGAAGCAGGTCCTAACCACCGAGACACATTGGCTCCCCTGAGTTGCTTTTTTCATTTTTTTGCTTGTTGTTTTGTTTTATTTTTAGGAGGCACCGGAAACCAAACCCAAGACCTCCAATGTGGGAAGTAGGTACTCAACCGCTTGAGTCTGCTCTCCTCAGAAGTTAATTTTATTGAACAAACATGTCCTTCCTAAGGTGAGAATTTGGGAGGAGTTGTCACAGTAGGCAGCAATGGCAAGACACTATTAAATACGAAAAATAAATGTGGACGCTTGGGTGGAGCTTAAGTGTTTGAGAGAACCGAAACCGAGCACTTCCTTGAGACCACTACATGTCTGTTGTAAATGACTGTATTAGGCTGATTTGGGGTCAACCCACAGAGTCCCCAACAAAACGTGCGTGAGAAATGCCTGGATTCTGCAGTGAAGGTGCAGTTAAAGGGCACTTACCTCAGTCCTGGCACAAGAAGAATTTCAAAGCTTACCTTACCATCCGTATTAGCACTAAGTAACAGAAGTATTGCCTCATACAGTAGTTTAAGTGTTTTTCAAGGTAAGGACATGGTTGTGGGCATGAAAGACAAAAAGTCTGCTTTTCTGGCCTTAGGGGCATCTCACTCTATCCACACAGCCATGACCACCAAACTCTCCATGTTTCCATGATAAACATGGGCAGAATGGGAGTCATGTCTAACCATTTCCATCTTTCTCTTGTTTTGACAAAAAAAGTACTTATGGAAAAGAAGCCTTGAGTTCAGTCTAAGCCATCATTCTTGCTCATTCTTGAACCTGAAACACACTCCACGTTGTGGTTTAATGGGAAAGCAAAACGCTAAATAAGTGGACAGAAGATTCAGTCGTTAAGTATGGGTATAACTATAAAGCAACACCAAGGAAGTTTAATTCATCCATAACTCCCATTTATAACCACAAGCCTGTCCAGTGGCTTGCCAGTGGGAGATAAACAAGTTCTAGCCTGATTGACTTTCCGGTCTGAGATTGAAGGGTTGATAGCAGATAACCCTTATACCCCTAGCTTAGGATATAACTGCCCCCCACATGGTAAGCCAAAACCAGACTTCTAATCATAGACTTTATAAGCTGTGCAGATTATTATCACCTTGGGTATAATTCAACTTTTCACTTTGTGGCAAATAAGGAGACCTGAGCAATATTTTTCTTCTTTGTGCTAGTAATATAGCAACAATAATTTGAAATGACTCCTGATAGTTAGTTTAACATTTCAAACTTCTTTTGTACATAAACATAGACTCACATACACACACACACCACACAATCCTTTAAAAATGCTTATAATTAACACTTTAGGTAGGAAAGAGGAGAGAATTAGGAGAATTAGGAGCTTACGAATATAAAATAATGGTCCTTCTCCATTTACTTCCAAACTTTTCTAGCATTCAGAGAAGTTGGAAAATTTGTTGGCCACTAGCCCACATGATCTCAAAAGATTTGGAAAAAATGAAATACCTGCTTTATCTTATACTTTTCTACAGAACACATGAAAATTTGGTCTCTCGATAGGCTCATGGTCAAATGACACACAATGACAGAGTTTAAATTCTACCACTATAGTTGACTGACAAGACTACAATCATTAGGACTGCAGAAAATTATAACGTGATGTCAACTTCCATTTTCACTATTATGTCAGTAATAGCTCTCTTTCCCCAGCCCCATGTCCTCTAAGGTTTTTTAATGCTTCGTGATAGGGCAACTTCATAGTCTTTGGGCTGAATACACCCTTGAGTGAGATTGGCAGTTCATTTTATTTCAAGGAACCCAAGCACCATACTTCTTCCAAATGCTCTCAGGTCATATACATTACGCTGAGCAACCATGAAGTTAAAACATTCTGGTGATTTTCCCCTCTGTGATCTGTGCTGCTATATTCCCTTAGAAGCCCAGGCCTGTGCAATAAAAAAAAAAAAAAGGCAGAGAAATTTACCAAACTGAAGACTGTGGTAAACGGGGAGTGAGAAGAGTGATTTGTGGGTAAACTACTATCAGAGAAGACAGGAGCTGCAGTAAAAGATGTTTTTGACTCATTAACAAGTGATGTAACTTGGCAAGTGCTGAAGGGAATTTAAGAGATTGATAGTGTGTGGTTTATCCCCAGTGAAGACAGAGCACTGAGCTGAGTTAAACTCTTGACTTCTACCAAAGAGCCATTAGCATAAGGTGTGAACACCATGGTCACATATCTTTTCTTCCTGCTGCATGGTAAATAAAGAAGGGGCTAAGTTTAAAGCATATAGAAGGAACTTGCAAATAGAAATTCGCTTCAGATTTCTGGTCTCAGTTACAACATGTAAAGACCTTAGAAGTTGACAAAGAAAAAACTGTAGAAACAAAAATCAGAGACTTTTCTTGGACCTATCAGAGAACTGAAGCTGCAGGGCAAACTGCCACACTGAAATCTGGAGATCTGTGCATCCAGAGAGCTGTGCATCCACAGAGACCCAGCCAAGATCTGCTGTCCTGGAACAGAAGCTGCTAGAGCCATAAACTTATAGGAACATTTCAGCAGTAATTTTGACAAATTGCTGGAGGCTGAGTATAGACTAGAATGAGAGTTAAATGCCTCTAGGGGATGAAGTCTTGGGGTGGAGGTCCCCATACCTTTACGGGCTTAACCTCCAGGAACCTCACCAAGTTCTCATGGTATAGATCTGAAAAAGACGCCCTTTAGGCTCTGGCATGGGAAAAGGAAGAGTCCTCCTCAAGAAATACACCAAGAGCCTTCTCCATAATGAAAGCTTATTCTCCAAGAGAAAGACTTTGCCAGCTGAGAGAAGGAAATTAACCCCACTCCAGCCCAGCTAGTCTTCCTGTGTCAGCTAAGGGGGAAAATAAATAAATAAATAAACAAACAAACAAACAAAAATAAATGGCCAGCAGGGATCAGAGCTTCAAGGAAATAGTTTGAAGTAGAGGAAGAAGCAAGGGATGAAAAGCTGCACCTCAGGAAAAACACCTTTGAAAGTCCCATCCCCAAAATGCAGTCACTAAAATACTGAGATTCAATAGTAAGATTATACAATGCTCCCCATTTCCCATATCTTACACCACATCAAGAGGGATAATAACAATGGAAGAAATGGAAGAAAGAAATGGAATGAAAGAGCTGCAAGACATAGAACTCTTTCTGAGAAGTATTTAAGGATCCCCAAAGTTAAGTGGGGAGACAAAAACAAGGGCACTAGAGGAATATGAGGCATTGGCACCTATAGCTATAGTAAACAGTAAACACAACCCAGTTTTCTAGAAAACCCTTACACTATTTACCTCAGTTTCTATTACCCAAAACAACATGTCCAGCTTTCAACAAAACGTTGTAAATTATGCCAAGAGATAAGAAAATATGTCATCAGAAAGCAACAAAGAGAACCACACTGAATATAACACGGGTCTTGGAATTATCAGGAGGGAACTTTAAATAAATATGAGAACATATTAGGAACTTTAATAGGAAAAGCAGACATTGTGCAAGAATAGATAGGGAATGTAAGTAGAGAGATGAAATTCTCAGAAAGTATCAAAGGCAAGTGCTAGAAATAAAAGTCACTCTAACAGAAATGAAGAATGCCTCTGATGGGCTTATCAGTAGACTGTACAGGTCAAGAAAAGAATCCATAAACTTGAAGATATGCCAATAGAAATTTTCCAAACTCAAATGCAAATAGAAAAAAGAATGAAAAAAATCAGAACAGAACCCCCAAGAACTGGAGGACAATTTCTAAATGTGCAAATGCACACACTTGGAATACCTGAGGAAGAGAGAACAGAGCAGAAGAGATATTTCCATAATAATGGCTGAAATTCCAAAATTAAAACAGACACTAAACCACAGATCCAGGAAGCTCAGAGTACACCAAGCAAGATAAATACCAGAAAAATAAGCAAACAAGCAAAATGCCTACACCTAGGCATATCACATTCAACAGCATAAAAGCAAAGACAAAGAGAAAATCTTTAGAGGGAAAAATCCCTTAGCTGTAAAGGAACACAGATAAAAATTTAATCATATGCCTCATCAGAAACCAGATACACAAGAAGAAAGTGGAGTGAAATATGTAGTACTGAAAGAAAGAAAAACCTACCACCCTAGAATTCTATATCCAACAAAATTATCCTTCAAAACTGAAGAAATAAAGACTTGGTCAGACAAAAACTGAGAGGATCCATTGCCAGCAGACAAGCCCTGTAGGAAATGTCAAAATAGGTTCTCTAGGCAGAAGGAAAATGACATAGGTCAAAAACTTGGATTTACATAAAGAAAAGAGAGTGTCAGAGAAAAAATAAGTCGAGGTAAAATAAAATATTTGTTTTTATTATTCTTAATTGATTTAAAAGATAGCCATTTAAAGCAATAATAGTAAGATGTGTTTTGTGATTATAGCATATGGATGAGTGAAATAAATGGTAGAGATGTTATGGAGACTCGAAGGAGGAATTGGAAATACTCTGTTTTAGGGTAACTGCCTCACACATAATGCAGTACAGAATTATTTGACAGTGAAATTAGATTAGTTAGAAATTTATATTGTAGTCTCCCAGGCAGCCACTAAAGGTTTTTTAAATGAAGAAGATTAATTGGCCTCCTAAAAGAGGAGATAAAATTGAAATCATTTGTGCTGTCTGCTTGTTGTCAAAGCAGAGAGAGGCTATCTACGGAAAATCTTCCAGTGACCTGACTGATCAGAACCTTTTTTCTTTTTTTTGAGATCTCTGGGAATCTATATACAGAGATTAAACTTCATACTCATTGACAATTTTTAAAAAAAGCTCTCAGGAACACAAACCCCCAGACCTAGGTCCTCATCTCCAGGGCAGGACAAGAACTTTTATGCTAAAGAGGGTGAAGGTGACCTTCAAAAAACATGTACCAATAAGTCACGAGACAACCTAGTCATTATAATTTCAGTGCAAGTAGGAAACTACTTATGTAAGGGTAAATATCATCTAGATTTTAAATATTTAATGACTATTATATTATATATAAGTAAATATTTAAATATTGAGAACATTTGCTAAAGGGAGACAAAAACCTAATCAGCAGCTTGCCATTGCAAATTGAAACATCCGCAGATATGCTAACTATATATAATATATAATCCAATATGTAACTGTCTTCCTTCCCCCATTGCCTCAAATGACAATCCACAGTTTTGTCACTCTGTTTAACTTACACATTCATTATTTTCTGAACTCCCAAAACTGATGTGCTGAAGTGTTCTGCACAAAGTCAATAATAAAAAAGCCAACCAATAGAGTACAGAGATAAATTAATAGTTATGATGATGTTAATTGCAAGGACTCTAATCTTGGGTAAGTTATTTAACCTTTCTGTGCCTCAGTTTTCTCATATAAAATATGGAAAATAATACTGCCTACCTCATATAATTGTTGTGAGGCTTCTGTGAGACTACATGGAAGCACTTAATTCGCCTTGCAAAGAACTTAACCTCTCCACATATAATACTGGGGAAAATAATCATGCCTTCTTCACAGGGTTGTTGTGAGCTTTAAATGAGAAAATGTTTATAAGTGCTAGCTATCATCATCATTTTAGCTGGTACTCAGAATATAACATAACACACAGTGATAGACAGAGGAGGGAAAGCAGGGTCATGTCTGGCAATCTTGCTTTTTTCTAGTCTGCTTTAAATGGAGCTGGGTATCCTGATGCAAAGAGTGCCAGGCACAAAATTGCTGGCTGTCCTGTCACACTGACAACTTTCTGTGTTAGTGGACTTGATTAGATGAGTCACTCGAGAATCTTCTCCCCCAATCTTGCCACGGCTCATCTTTAATCTCAGAAAGTCTATAACATGAATCAGTCTTCTGACCATAAATATGATCCAATTGACTTTCTGGATTGCTGACCTCAGCAGTCCAAACTGGTTCATCACGGAAAGTTTTCAAGAGCCTTTCTAGAACTGCATGAGCAAAATGCTATCAATGCAGTAGAAGTGCTTTGCAAGTATGCATACTCAGGTATGCTGCTATCTGTCCCTACATCCCAACTATGGCAGCAAATGGTAACCTTGGCACTTTCCAGCATGAAGGAAGTACTACTAAAACCCCTCACAAAGCTCTCAGAAGGGATTTCCTGTCCTCATATGCTAGATGACCAACTCTATTAGTTAAGATCCTTTCAGTTGCAAGCAACAGAAACCCAACTCAAACTGGCTTAAAAGAAAAGGAATATTTATCAGTTTGTGTAACTAGGAAGATGGGAATAGAGTTTGTTTCAGGAATGACTAGGACTTAAATGCAGTCATTAGTTACAGGTCTCTCTGTCTTCTTGTATTTCTTTCCTTCCCTCCCTTGCCTCTCCTTCATCGTCTAAGGGGATCTCATTGTCTACTTCTGCAGATGTTCTCCTTGTCTGATGAGCAAAATGACCACTGCAATGCTAATCCTAGACATTCTAGTACAGAAACTCCAGCAGAAAGGGCATGTTTATTTCCCCCAGAATCCATATATAATCTCAGGGAAGAACTATGATTGACTTGCTTGGTCCATGTGCCCAATCTTTTGATCAATCTCTATTTCTAGACAGAAAGGTACATTGACTGCCCATCCTTGTGACCACAGAGTACTGTGACCAATAGCCCCACCAGCACCCCATGGAATAGGAAGGGGCAGTTTTCCCAAGGAAAGGAAGAGGATCTATTTCTAGAAAAAGGGTGAAGAGATCCTGGAATGACAAAAACAACAGATATTGACTGTATTCTACCCCTTGAGTTCCCAGCATGCACATTTAATCTTTATCATATATATATATATACACACACACTTACAAATATGTCCCCATTTGTGGCATTTTTATATTATTTATTAATTTGAAAAATAAATATTGGAGCATGTTTGTAAACTGGTCTGTTCCTCTGGTCATATTAGATTGTAGTAGATTAAGATGTTTCACTTTTATTTGATTAATTAACATTGGGGCTTTGATTCGGCCTCATCAGTAGGATGTTGAGTCCCCATCCCCCTTGGTGGATGGACACACATGGAAGTTAATGCATGGATAAGGAGAACACAGAGGAAGAGAGGCAGCTCATTAGACAGGATCCTGTAGCCCTGGGAAGAGAGAGATGAGCCTGATAGTCTACAGCTGACCTTGTGAAGAGACCAGAGCAGCTGAGCCTGGAAAGAAAGAAGCCCAGGAAAGAGAGACAAGCCTTATGCCAGCCTATAGCCGAGTACAGAAGAAGCTGGGCCACAGAGCCTTAAGAGGGAAGAAAGAAGGCTGAACACTTGCAGATTTCACCCGCCACTTGTGTCAAAACGTGGCAACAGACTCTAGGTGAGAAAGTATCTCTTATGGTACCTTGAGTTGGACTCTTTAGGATCTTGTGACTGTAAGCTTTCACCCCACATAAATACCCTTTATAGAAGTCAACAGATTTCTGGTATTTTGCATCAGCACCCTTTGGCGAATACACCATTTAACATAGAATTTAATCATCTTCTCCCTAAAGAGAGGCAACCCTAAATCACATCCCAGGCTACACCTCTAGATCATGTACATTGCTTTGACTGGGTCCAGATATAGCTGTTCACAATAGCAGAACCTAGGACAAAAAGAGAGCTAACGATCCTCAGCATACCCAGTATAAAATGGTAGAAGAACACAGAATAACCACAATTGAAAATTCCTATGGGTAAATAGAGATGAGGAAAGAATACAAATGTCATGTGACAGAAACCATAAGAATATATATCCCTAGGGGTGGAGAGGTTCTAAGGGAAGTCAATCCTGCCCATCGTCCTGCTTACAGGGTGGCTCTCTCTTGGCCGCTGAACTCCAAACCTCCCAAGACAGTTAGAGAGGGGTATTCTTGGGCCTCTTAGCCCAATTCCCAAGGGATGGTTGTTAGGCCTGTACTTTCATGAGCAGTTGAGCAATCACAGTTCCCTTTCCAGATCTGAATTTCTCAGATAGCATACATAATTCCTTAAAAGTCTAGTAATCTGTTAATTGAATCAATTCTGGGGAAACTCCATTAGCTCAGAACCAATGCCAGAAATTTTGCCCAGTTGCAATTTGTAAATCTGGATCCTGACTTTCACTTTCTATCTCTTAGCAACAAGCCTTGGTTCTCTGCCCACAATCCTAGCTCTCTGTTTTATGTGTCCATCTTGGCCTCTGCTTCAGGACAATGTGAGGTAATAAATTGGGGTGGTGAGGCAAAACTAATCCAACCCCGGCCTGCCCTGAATGGGACCTTAGTATAGGGGTAATTAGTACCTTTATTAAGCAGGGAATGACAGCAGGCAGAAAGGTTTTGGGATATGTTCCCATATATTCTGGCATTTCCCTGGTCCCAATATAATCTCTTATATTTCCTTGTACTAAATGGAGAACGGGACTGATATTTTGGCATTTTAAATGCCGCAGATACATAATTATCTGACCCTCAGTAGTCTTGTTTTTCTGGCTATCAACGAATATATGCTCTCCTTTCTCTGCTTTCAACCCACCAACCTAACCCTTCTTTTAAGGGCAATAATGAAAACTGCAAAAGTAGCCAGCACTCTCTATCACTCTGGCATTTTTCTAGCAAATTCCCTGAGGGTCTAGCCTTGGTAGCCTCATGGTCTGAGTCGTAAAATCCCAAAGACAATAATGAACCGTTGCTTTGCTAGTGCACAACAAAGATTTTGTTTTACCAACCTGGGATGGGGGACTCCTCCCTCTCCCCTATTTCATCTCAACTCAGGTGATTCCATGTTATTAAAGCATCTGTCACTGTTGATGCCCTCCTTCCAGACACCAAGATCAGTGTTGGCCCAGCCTGGTTAGCTTGTGAGTACCAGAAATCTATAGCAAACAAAAAGGAGAATTTACTAGCTTGTGTAACTTGGATAGAGTTGGCTTCTGCTACGGCTGGATCTTGGAGAAGATGAGGCGATCAGGTCTCTACCTCTGAGCTCTGCTTCTCTGTGAATTTTGGCCTCTTTCTAGCCTTTGCAGATGGCCCTTCCTGATATGGTGGGGAGAAGACCCCCAACATCCTGGTGCATCAAAACAAGAATCCTCTTTCCCACAGCATCCAGTGATCTGTCCCTTCAGAGGGCTCTTGTTGGCCCTTACTGGTCAAATGTCCAACTCATGAACTCCTTTCTGTTTCTTAGGAGAGTGGGTTACAGAAAAGTGACAGGTCTGAATTATGTACTCATTCCATGGCCAGGGGTTGAATGAAAGGACAGGGGTTTGTTACTGAGAGCCACATGCCTAACACATAGAATGCTATGGAACAGTCCTCCAAAGGAGAGGTGAATCCTGTTGATATAATAAGCAGGGAGGGAGTAAAGGAAGACGACACTAACCCATTCCCCTTACCCTGACTTCCTTGCATCCCGGGAGCTGAGATTCCTAAACTGACACACATACTGCTCTGACCTGAGGCTTAGGGTCCATAAAGTATAACATCTGTATGAATCCCCCACCACATGTGAAGCTGTTGGGAGAATGGTCTGGAGCCACCAGAGCAGGACTTGGGATTGCCTGGACTGGGCTTCCACCAGGGCCTCCTGCACTTCTCATCTCATCTCACCCCCCTTTAGCAGTTCATGCCCAGGTTAGAGTTTCTGGGAGCAAGACTGCAGAGAGTGGAATATCACACACCGGAAGCAGCACACCCAGAGAGGTAAGTTTTATTATAGCCTGGGGCCTGCAAAGGTTAGGGTGGGGCACTTGGTACTGACTGTGAGATCCAGGAAGGAGTTGGGAGAGGCTAAGGGATGAGTCAGGACAAGTCATTCAGTACTAAGAACATGAATGTTTCCCAAGTCTTGAGACCTGCTTTCATGTTGTTCCTGAAAACTCCTGGTGAGGCTGGGCTTGCAGCTGAAGGGAAATGGAGACAACAGTAGGACAAAAGATTATTGGAGCAGTTGGCTAAGTGTCCAGTTATTTTACACTTTAAGGTTTTTATGCATATTTTATTAATTACAATTTTGACATGAAGAAAAAATGTATCTCATACAATGCTATAAGGCGTTTTTGGCCGTAAAGCTATTACAATGCTTATTTTCATGTAACTGAATTTCTAAATTTCATAGGATTGTTTTTAGAGTACAGAGGGCTTTATAGAGTATTTAATCCAGGGGTTTTCAAACTCCTTTTTGAAATCAAAGAAACCCTCCTTTTTTTCCATTTTCAAATAGAATCTTACAAGAAATCCCAGTCTGTAAAACGGAGCCATTTATTTAACAAACATCTATGTTGCAGACAGACACACAGGCTAGGCACTGAGAAAAGGTCAGGCATCAAACAGATCGGCCAGCCCTGCTCTTGTGGAAGCCCAGGGGGAGTGTGGAGGCTCTGGGAGCCCTTCCCAACTCCTCTGCAGATCCAGCACCTCCCGCAGCAGCCTGTTTTGCGCTCAGGTTCACGGAGATGGTTGGAAGACCCAGCTATATTCTCACTCCCTCATTCAGAATGAGGACACCGAGGGTAGAGGGTAAGCCATTTGCACAGCATTTTACAACTTAAGTATCGTAAAGTTTCATTGCTTTGTTGCTTTCAATCAAAAAGAACAGCAGGAGGTGCCCAGCTTCCCTTTTATTAAAAAAATAAAAATAAAAAATACATCTATTCCTCCCAAATTTGCCTTGAACAATCTTTTTTTAAAAAGATTTTTTAATTTCTTCCTCGCACCCCATGTTGTTTGAATTTGCTGTTGCTCTCTATGTCCATTCATTGTGTGCTCATCTCCTTTTTTTTTTTTTAGGAGGCACCAGGAACTGAACCCAGGACTTCCCATGTGGGAGGGAAATGCTCAATCACTCGAGCCACCTCAGCTCCCCACTTGTGTCTCTCATTGTGTTTCCTTGTTGTGTTGCTTCATTGCATCATCTTGCTGCCTCAGCTCACCTTGCCAGCCTGTCACATCAGCTTGTTGTTTTGCTTGTCTTCTTTAGGAGGCACTGGGAACTGAACCTGGGACCTCCTGTGTGGTAGGTGGGTGCCCAACTGTTTGAGCCACATCCAATTTCCCTTTTTTTTCTTTTTTAGTACTCCCTTTATTGTGTCATTTTGCCAAAGGAAATCTATGTGGGAAAATGAGAGTAAAGTTGGCAGAATTAAGAAAGCAAAAGTGGTCCTGGAGATAAAGCAGAAACTTTGGGGTAGAGGATGAAATGCGGATATATGATTTTGATAAATTGTCAGGAAAGAAAGTCTGAAAGTAGAAAGTCAAGAGAAGAAGAAAAATTCACTCACCTAGAAGTCTACACAGAAAATAAGAGTGTCAGGGATGGAATAGTGCTGTTAAAGAGGAAATCAGTATAAAAAAGAAACCTTTCTTCAGGGTATTCTCTGTCTTGCCAACCCCATGATCAAAGAACCACTTAGGATGCAATTGCTGGTCAAACTTGAGACTAAACTTGTGACTGTGAATTGAGACAAAATGTAATTTAAAAATCATTAACTGAGCACATGCTATGTGGCAAGTGCTATGATAGCACTTAGGAGTATGCAGGACCCTGAGTCACAGCGCTGCCTCTCAGGTGCTCTCCATCTGGAGAGGGGTAAAAACCTACAAGCAACTAAATATAATAAATGTCGATCTGTTCACTTGACCACTAGTGCTCGGTGCCTGCCCTGAGCCAGGCACAGGGCCAGACTCCTGGAAATACAGGACGAGCAACAACAGAAATGTTTCCTCAACTCTGGGTATAAGGGTTATACAATTCAGTCATACAAACAATTTGTAAAATCACCTCCATTGCAGGACTATGAAGACGAGGCCCAGGGAGTTGTGGGAGCTTGTAATGGAGGGATTTGATCTATCCCGAGAACTGAAAGGAGGCTCTCCCCAGCTCAGATCTGAGAGAAAACTAGGTTCAGTTAGGCAAAGGGAAAGAGAAAAGGTCTTCCAGACAGTGCTGCTGAGGTCAAGGAGCAACAGGAAAGGGCTGAGCACAAAGCTTGGCTGGTGGATGGGACTGGAACTCTGCAGAATCTTATAAGCCACCCCGAAGGGTTTTTTCTTTATCCTAAAGGTTACCAGGAGCCATAAGTCCTTTGTGAAAGTGTTGTATGAAGCACTGTGGGCATAGAGAGGAAGTAATTAATCCCTGCTGGGAGGTGAGTCATAAAAAGTTACAAGAAGATGTGAAATTTGGCCTGGGCCCTGCTATAGGAGTGTGTGTTTTACTGTTGGTGAAATTGGGCATTCCGGATAATGCCAATGGTATGAGAAAGAGAATAGAGAACAAAGGGAACTAGGCAGGTTTAGGAAATATGGCAGGATATACTATATAATGGCTATGTTGGCAATAAGGGCAGAAAGTGTCCCTGGAGGAGGAGTTGAAGAAATATGGTGGAAAGAGGGAGGAATAGGTACAAAAGGAAAGACAAAACTGGCTGGACCAGAGAGGCTTTGTGCTGAAGTCTTGTTTTCTTAGACCTGCAAAAATTGTCTTCCTCCCACTCTAGGTGGCCATGTAGGTAAAATTTCCTCTATCATCAGGATTAGGTGCTTGCACTATGAGAATCTGGTTCTATTCCTGGGCAGGGGATCGTCAGAATGCCAGGTTCCCAGCAAGCTGCATTCTCATTGTTATGTACCCCATAGTTATTGTCTCAGACCCTTTGCCTTGATCCCAACTTTTGTTTGCCCAGATTCTTTGTTTAGGTTCTTGATCCTATGTCAAAAAGTCTCTGCCTTCTTACTCTCATTGATGAGTTCTCCATTTTGGGTTTTTTATTCTCCATGCTTGACTTTCCAAGTTCCTTGCCTGTCATTTTCTTCCTGCCGAATCTGGCCACATTAGACCCTTGGGACATATCAATATCCCATGACTCCTTTCACTGCCATCTCCACAACTTCTCCAGGCAAGTTCCCAATTTTGATCCTTTCTAGTCAATACTTCCCTTTCGCCACTAAGGACCCCACAATATGGAACCACAGATGACTCACTGAAAATAAGAGCCACAGCTGATTCTCACTCCTTTCCCACTATACCTCACCCTCTCCTATACTAACCACTTCACTTCTGCTTTTCACACAGTTTCCATTCACCAGTCTCCCCAGCATCCAGTTGATGATTGAATCAGGCAAACAAACAGAAAGCAGGTACAGGTTTACACCTTCGTAATTCTGGGAAACTGGGTAAATTTGGATGCTTTCTTTCTCAAGTAAAATGCAGTCAAGGTGTTATGTGATAATGTAGGTAACATGCTTAGCCTACTGGCTGACATAAGGCAAGTGCTCACTGAAGGATTGCTATTATTTAATGCATAGGCAGTGAAGAGCTATGATGTGCATGTCACTTTTATTTCCTATTTTCCTGGGATTAGGTTGGCAAATGGCTAATATTCCAAACAAAAAGTAACTGATTTAGATTAAGGGTCAGCAAATTTTTACTCTAAAGGGACAAATAGTAAATATTTTAGGTTTTGCAGCGTGTATAGTCTCTGTCACAACTACTCAACAATGCCATTGTAAAGTGAAATCACCCACAGGACATAGTAAATGAATAGGCACGGCTATGTCCCAATAAAACTTTATTTACAAAAGCAAATGACAGCAATAAGATAGAAAGAGGTTTTTAAAAAAGTAAAAAGAAAATGACCTTATGGAGTTGGACTATGGAGTATAGGTTGGCGAGAATATTTAATAAGGTCAATTGCAAATATGTGATAATGGATGGAGGCGATAGTAGCACATTAATCATGAGTATAACTAACACTGTTGATCTATGGATGGGATTGGGGCTGACACGGGTAGTCTAGGGAGGCTAATGTTATTTGGAGAACAACTGGAGGATAATATAGGGAAAATATAACAGGGATTTTGCCAGTAGATGAGGATTGTGGTTAATAATATAAATATAGGAATGTTCTTCTACCACAAGGTGGTAAGAATATGGTGGGGAAAAATATAACTAATGTAAGTTATAGACTATGTGGGGAAATAGTGGAAAAATATAACCAATGTAACTTATAGACTATAGTTAGTATTACTGTAATAGTTTTGTAACAAAAGCAAAGAAAGTACTGTATCAATCCTGAAGGTAAAAAAAAAAGAACATAGGGTTTAGGTTTGAGATATGAATATGATTAAGCATTTTTTTTATGTCTTCATTTTCTTCATTAACAAGAAGCTTTTGATCATGTCATTTAACCAATCTGTGCTCACTGAACACTGGAGGAACAATGGAGTTTGTTTCTAGGGTTAGAAGAGCTAAAAGTGCCTGGAAAGAAAAAAAAAAAAAAGAAAGCAGATGACAGGCCATAGGCCATAATTTTGCTGATCCCTCATGTAGATGGTTGCCTGTGATATTGTACTGATTAATTAATTAATGTGTTAAATTAACACATATTCATTGAGAAGCTACTATGCTGGGTGCTAGGGATACAATGGTGAGACAGAAACAGTCCATCCTCCATAGAAGATGAAAAATAATCAAATAAGGACACATAAATATAAAGTTTAAAATGTGAGGAGAGCCATGAAGAAAATATATATGATACCATGAGATGATTTGAGAAAGAAAGGTTGGTTGAATTGTGGGTTTGGTAGGGATTGGTTAAAGTTTCTCTAAGGAAATTGTTGCTTGAGCTGAGGTCTGAAGGATGAGAATAAATTAACTAGAATGAAGAAGTTGAGGAAGAACTTCTCAGACAAAGGGCACAACATGTGTAGGCCCTGGGATGTGAGGAAGTGTGGCATATTCAAAGACTTGAGAGCAGACGTGAGCCAAAGTACAGGTACCATATGGCCACAAGTCTTAAGAAGTGACTGGGGAACCTGCCAGGTGCCTTGTTAAGGGTTATGGTCTTTCATCTGAGCACAGTGGGAAACCACTGGCAAGCTGTAAAACATGAACATATTTGAATATTGAAAATAATCCCTTCAGCTAAGGTGTCAAAATGGAGTGGGGTGGGGGCACACATATAATATTGCAATGAGAAAATTTTCCAGTTATGGCAGATCGTTCTTTTGAAAGAGGGAGAATGGGCAATTTAATAATTTGCAAGTAAAAATTGCTTTTCTGCATCTTAGAATAGTGATTTGAACCCTTTTTGGTTTATGGAAAATGAAGAAAAAATGAATATTTGTACTTCATAAGTGACAACTTTTTTTAAAATCTTCTCAGTGTTTCTCTTTCAGCAGCAAAATGCAGATGAATTTGCATAAAATTTTACTCACACATCGTTTTCGTGACCTACCAACTCAACTTGTTTTTCAGCTTAATTTATTTTCCACACATGAAATATTTTGGCTCTGATAGCAGACAGGTTGTAATGAAACATCTCTTTCGTTGTTGAACTAAAAACCATGAAACAAAACTACCTGGAAGTAAATAATGTATTTTTAAAAATTAAAAACTGATAATCCAACCCATGGGTATATCCTCAGTTGCCTGTAGAGTGTGATTTTAAAAAGAAGGAATAGAAGGAATAGCATCCTTTTAGGGGATTTAAATTGTTCCATACAGTGACATACAAGGTCTAAACCAGAGGTTCTCAACTGTGGGTGATTTTGTCCCCAGGGGAAATTTGGTTGTCACAGCTTGGTAGGGGAGTGCTACTGGTATCCAGCAGGGAGAAAGCAGAGATACTGTTAATATTCTACAAAGTACAAGATAACCTCCCACCACAAAGAATTGTCCAACCCAAAAGGTCAGGAGTCCTGAGGTTAAAAAATCCAGGTCTAGAATAATGTTACTCTATAAACCTCCTTTCATTCTTTTTGCTCCAGATGACACCATGAAGTTTTCTCCCTCTTTTCCTCCCTCCTTCCCTTCCTCTCTCTTCGTCTCTCCCTCCTGCCCTTCTCTCTCTCTCTCTTTTCTCCATTCCTTCCTTTCCCTTCCTCTCCCCCTCCTTTTTTCTTTTCTTCCTCCCTTCCCTCCTTCCTTTCTTCCTTCCTTTTCTCTCCCTTCCATCCTTACTTCCTTTTATCCTCCTTTCTTCTCTCTTCCTTTCACATAGTTTATAATCTAACCCCTGTGAATGCTTGTCTCCCTGTACCCTCCTCAGTTACTTCTCTCCTTTCTGTTATTAAAACTTATCATTAGGAAAGCATATTAAACTAAAGCCACTACGATGCTGGTTGATCAATTAGAATAGCTCCTTGAGTCCCTGTTTTGGGCAAAGGGTTACACAGTCAATGATATATTCCAGAAATATTCTTGAAAAGGACCTCAGCATCCAAGGCAGAAATACCTTCCACTATACCTAACCAGCTGGCCAGCCTGTCCCCAAATACTCCCAATAAGCTCAATTTCTGAGCTGGCTGATCCCACTTAGGGGCTCTGACAATTGTTAAAAAGTCCTTCTATGTTTTGAGTTAAAATGTGCAGTCTTGGTTGGTGGCCTATTTGTCTTTGCTGGCTCACCTCTTATCCATTATCTGAAGTGAGACTTCTCAGCTTTTCAGCAGTCACAAAATATCTAATGGGTACAGGTCACATCCACCCTGATGTCCCTTGAAATCCATAAATGGTTGATTCACTCCTATCACAGTGCCTTGAATCCTCAGTATGACCACCATTAACTCTCACCAGGGCTCACCCACCTCCCTGCCTATCTCCCTGCATCCCTCCCTGACCTCCCTCTTCTACCACATAAACTTTTACACATGCAAATATAATCTTTCAACTACCTGTTTACAAAAACACGGCTTTTTGGCCTGTAAGACCCTGTGTAATCTCCCTTTGCCCACCCCCTCCCACTCTTTCCATTTCATCTTGTGCCACTCTTCCTCCCCACCACAGCCACGCTGGGCCCTCTCAAGTTCCTTGAACATGAGCTGACTCAAGAGACTTCTCATGAGCTTTTCCCTCTGCCTGTAATATGGCTCCCTTCATTTACTCAGCTAACTCCTACGTATTCTTCAGGTCTCCACTTAAACGTAATTTCTCAATGAAACCTTCCCTGACCAGCAGAACATACCAACAGGGGCATAGCATCAGAACACTTGAGAATATTTAATTATTTCTGTATAATATTTGTTTAATGCTAATGTTGGCATTTTCCATTGGACTATAAAGCAAATCATATCTGATTCACATGATTTCAAAAAGGACCTCATGGACTTTTGCTCTTTTATTTGCAACCACATGGAGTGGACCTAATGTTTCCTCTAAGAAAATAGTGAATTTGGACAACATTTGCCAATAATCCAGGCACCTCACTATAGTACTGCATAATGAGCCATATCTATCCATTCCAATACAAGCTTACTCTGCCTCTAATATTGCCTTAGTGGCTGCATAAAACACTTTTTGCGCCCCACCTCATGTTATCCAGGACTGCTCTTTAGCCATTGCTATAGCAACGAGCTGGTGTAATCTTACTTTAGCTCTTCACACATCTCTAACTTTTGGCTCTGGAACTTTTTGATGCATCATGGGACACTGGGGGAACCTGCCTGAACTCATGAATGTGCAGTCTGGAAGTGCAAGGGACTTAGCACCCTGTAGAGAAATTCTTGGCCAATAAATGATTGGAGCTGGTATTCTCACACCAGCCCTGTGATCTTGGGCCAACTAGTCTGGAATGCATTCTATATCCTCTTCAGCTGCCCACATTGATGATTAAGTTAATAACACATCTTTGAATTGGCTTTCCTTCCTTCCTCATATCCTCTGTCCATAACTCATGCTCTTTGGGAGCACTTCCAAAATAAACTACCTGCTTATTTACTCTTGTCTTAGACTCTCATTTTGTGAGTAACTTGGTCAAAGACAGTGGCATGGAATGTTGTGGGAGTCAGGTAGGAGCAGCTATTTATTCACACGGCAAGTGAATTCCGCATAGCTACAGAAATACTGGATCCACCAATGGTAGGTTAAGTAATGCCCCTCCCCCCAAACCCCAATCTGTCCACATCCTAATTCCTGGAATCTGTAAATGTTAGCTTGCATGGGAAAAGGGGCTTTGCAGATCTAATTAAGTTAAGGATCTTTAGCTGGGGAGATGATACTGGTTTATCCAGATGAGTCCAATATAATCACAATGTTCCTTATAAAAGAGAAGCAGGAGGGTCAGAGTCACAGAGAAGGCCATGTGACAAAGGAAGCAGAGATTGGAGTGATACATTTTGAAGATGGAGAAAGGCGCCATAAGCCAAGAAATACAGGCAGCCCTTAGAAGTCAGAAAAGACAGAAAAACAGATTCTCCCTTTGACACTCCAGAAGGAACTAGCCATACCAACATCTTGACTTTAGTCCATTGAAACTGATTTTGGACTTCTTGTCTCTAGAACTGTAAGAGAATAAACTTGTGTCGTGTTAAGCCACTAAGTTTGTGATCATTAGTTACAGCAGTAATAGGAAACTAATACCAATAATAGTAGCTGCTAATCTTCATCAAGCACTCACTATGTGTTAGGTTATGTGCTAACTACTTATTACCTATTCTTCCCTCATTTTCACAACCATCCCACAAGGTTGGCACAATCCATTATGATGAGTATTTCCCATATGACCCTTCAGTTCCACACTCCTGCTTTTTCTGCCCTGTTCTTAGCCCTGAGTGGTGGATCCATATAGAGCACTTTACCTGACTCCCTTGGTCTCCAGCTTCTAATTGGATTTGGCCAGTGGAAGGCAACAGCAGGAGATGTGGAGGGTAGGAGCAGAGTCAGATCTCTAGCTGCCTCCATCCCAGTCAAGTTGAATGAGGAGTTAAGAAGGATTTCTAACTGTCATATCAATTTTTTCTAGCTGCAGTTAGGTTGACTGAAACTGTCTTCTAAGTTCACATTCCTATCATTTAGCCTCTCCACAGAGCTCACTATCCTGGTATTCCTGGGAATTGCCTCATCACTTGCTGCTTTTCCCGAATCTTGCCCTCACTTCTGTAAATAGTCCCTGAGTAAAAGTTCATTAAATAACCCAGTTTGTATGTGCCATTTGATTTCTTCTAGGACCCCACCTGATATTCTCCATTTTATAGATGAAGAAACTAAGGCTCAGAAGAGTTAAGTAACTCACACATCTCATCCAAGTCTAAAATAACCAAAGGATGAGATGAAGAACAGAGGTTTCTTCTGCTTTTGCTGTGGTAGGGAATATTGTTGATGTCCTTCCAAACTTGAAGAAGAAAATCAAATTTGTTGTTGCTATTGTTGGGGCCATCAGTCACACTCACATTTAATCTGCCTGCATTTTTATCAGGGCTGTCTTGCTTAAATGTTGTTCTCATTTAGTGGGTGAGCTGTCGGGTATTTTTTAATAATGTATGCAAAATTTGTGCAATATATCATTTCCTATCTTGTTTTGATCATCTTGACACCACATTTTCCTGTTACAAAAACATGTTAGAGTGTGGTTTGTCCTCAAAGACCATGGCAATTGAGAGGAAATGTTTCTGTGAGTTGTCTGAGTTATATGTGGCCATTTTTGATGAAGTCTGCAATTCTAACAGCTGTGCCCTAAATTAAGGTGAAGATGGGCATTTCTCCAAAAGTGAACCAATTCATCAAGACCCCATCTTGCATATAATATAAAACTTTAATAACTCAGTCCTACTGGGGGACTGGCCAAGATGAAACATGTTGTTTAAAGAAATGCAGTTTGACGGCTTTGAAATATAAACAAGAACTTCAACTAGGTAAACAGAAGGTGGCCGAACAGAGTTCTGGGGAAATCTGCTTGAATGAGTAGCTAAGAAAGATTTATAATTGGCATATCTATTATTTCTATGGGAGTGGATGTTTCTATGATGCTTGAGGGTACTTAAAAAGTTTGTTCTCATAAGTAATTTAAATATTCCTCTTGAAATACTGTTCACACTATTAATTTATTTAGCAAATTAATCACAGAATCATAACATTTTAGAGCTGAAAGGGGCCTCAGAGAAAATCCAGCATAATTTTGCTTTTGCAAACAACAGCTTCTTGGACCAGTCTTAGGTTTATGCTTGCAGTACAAGAACCAGTCCTCCATGCTCCCCCTGAATACAGCTCAGGCTCCCAACACGCTGGCCTTCAGCCAACGGTCCATCCAGCACAACTAACAGGTTCCTTTTTGCCTGCAAGGGAAAATTGAACATGTCATCAACTCTTGTTATATAACACTCTGCCCATTGTTACCCCCAAACAGAGCCTC
Organism: Dasypus novemcinctus; assembly: GCF_030445035.2. Taxonomy (NCBI): domain Eukaryota; kingdom Metazoa; phylum Chordata; class Mammalia; order Cingulata; family Dasypodidae; genus Dasypus; species Dasypus novemcinctus. The sequence goes on from NC_080679.1 coordinate 40,924,365, forward strand.
TGTTGTGCACTATACTCTCCTACCTTTCTTGCCAGAAGTGAGTGCCTCCAAGTCTCCTATACCTTCCCAGGTTGCTTCCACTCTACACACTTCTTAGTAGCATGTGGGATTGGTGACTGCTCCCTTCTTTCTGAAGCTCTCTCGTCTCTTGGCTTCCATTATGACGGCTCGCTCCTGGTTCTCTCCCACCACTCTGACCAATCCCTCCCGGTCCTCATTGGTGTTGCTCTTAGTTGTCATTTCTTCCCATCCTCCAGTTTTGTCATGGGAAATTGCAAGTCATTCCCACCACTTCTTTGGCTACTTATAGGCTACTAACTCTCAGATTTAAGTCCCTGGCCCAGAGCTTTCTCCTACATTCCTAACTGCCTACTGAGGACTGTCTAAAGTTCCAGAGGCCCTCCAAACTCAAGAGATCCAAAACAGGGCAAATATTGCCCCAAATCCATTCCCACTCCTATTTTCTCTATATAAGGAGCAATATCAGTCACACAGGTGTCCAAGCCATAAATATGGGTGTTACTAGATTGGTCCAGCAGTGTTTCCCCATTATTCTCAAGATAAATACAAACCTCTTACATTAGGTATAAGAGAGGCCTCTGATATCTGACCACTGCAACAGCTTCATCCCTTTTGGCTCCTTGTCAGTCCTTGAACATGCTCCAGCTACACTGCCCTTCCTATAACCCTCAGATGAACATTGGTTCATATTCCAAAAGTTAGTTCAAGCCTTATCTCCTCTATAAAGCTTTTCCTCAACATATACCCCTCTCTAGAAGATTCAGTCACTCCCTTAGCATCTCCATATCTGTTATAGATATCTGTTCACATGCCTCTTCCCTCTACAGGACCAAAAGTACCTTCCGGTCAGTCACCAAGTCTAATTTATCTTGATGCTTATTGGATTTAACATGGTTGTACATAATAGCTATTTGTTGTTCAAAAGATGTTTATGAAAAGACTGATAATGAACAAATGTATGGGTTTAATTGACTTTTCTGATGCCCTGAAGCTGCTTCTATTGGTCCATCAAGTAAGGCTCTTGTGCTTAGAGGTTCAAAATGTCAGGAACTTAATGTTGGCAGAATTCACTTGAATCATCTCCTGAATGAGGTCCTATTTCTCATTAAATCTTTAATTTCCACTTTTGCAAGAAACCTTCTATTCCAAAAGATGCAGGTTAGATATGATATCATAATTGCCTTTTCTCCTTTGCAAGAAGAAATTTTAACTAAAAGTAAGAAAATAAAATTTTAAAAGATCAAGAGTTATACCCTACAGCAAGTTGGATTCTGGTGACTAAAACTCATCTATCTAAAAAATTGCAATTTGTGTTTTTTTCTATATAATGTAATATTTCTGTCTTAACTTTATTACCAGCCCCTTGGGTATAACAGTTCCCTCCAATGTTTTTAACTGCTACTTCTGTGTACATTATTCTCAAACACTTTTTCCCCAATTTCTCCTGCTGTCTGTAGACTGTCTCCACTCAAACTTGCAGATATTTCTCTCTGTTACTCCACTTCCCTCATGCCTCCTCTCTTCATTCTTCCATCTATTGTTATATATACTTATTGAGTACCAACTATGTCTTAAACTCCTGTAATATGTGGGAAGCAAAACTCATCAGACCTGGCCCTCCTGGTGCTTTCACTGTAGAGGGAAATCGAGATATTAACCCTAAAATGGACAAAAATAAATGTCGGAAGAAGAGAAAAAAAGCATTTCAGGCAGAGGAAGCTGTAACTGCAAAGATCCACAGCAGGAGTGACAATGGAAAAGTCAGAGAAGATTATTATGGTCTATACCTACATATAGGTGTGTACATGATAAGGACATGGTACAGCATACACATATATACACACAGAGAGATAAAGATATAAATATATATCTAGGTATCTTGAGAGAGACAGGAGAGAGAGAGAGTGCACATACAGGGAATACAAAGAGCTGTAAGACATGGTCCCAACCCTCAGGGAGCTTGTATTCTGGTCGGGGAGGTAAGATACCTAAGATGATGGTGATAAATAAATTAAACTTCATTCCTTCCCTTCTAAAACAATTATTTTAGATTCAGCATGTACCTTTGGCCTAGTTCCTGGAGGTCTTTCCGCTTCTTCAAGAACTGCCAGAAAGGATCAGAATGCAGTGCTGCTTAGGCAAAAGGGGTAGTCTTTCGGTTATCCCAGTTCCTCTTCCTTCTTCCTTAAAGCAGTAAATAATTGGTTTAAGGAGGACTATCAGCAATCACTTTTATATAAGAATTGAGGAAATAGAGGTGATCAGGAAAGGCCTCAAAAGAGGTGATGAGAATTGTGCTGAGGCTTGGAGGATAGCAACTGTGAATAGGAAGGGGAGAGGGTGACCTGCCTACCAATAAAGAAGAAGAACGATGCCTAAGGCAGGGAAGAAGAAAGTAAAATGGTGCTGGGAAGGAAGAGGAATGGTGAAGAAACTGATTTTGCTGGAGAGAAAGTTTTCTAAAGGATAAGGGAATGATAAGGAAAAAAAAGATGTTTGGAGCCAGATTATGATGAACCTTGAATGCCAGGTCAAAGTGCTTGGATGCTGGGGCTTTATTATAAGCATAAAGAGAATAGAAGAGATCTTTTATTGGTTCATGAATAGCAAGAGAAATGGCATCGTTAACACCATATTCAAGGAATTTTAACAGGGCTTCATTGTACAGGAGGAGATGAAAAGGAGAGTCGGGAAACTTATGTAGTGGTTAATGGACCAATTTAAGCCCTGATTGGTAAAATTCTAAATGAGGTTATTGGCATTGAGAATAGGAAGGAAGGGAAAGACCCAAGTCATAGTGAAGAATCAGTAGTGTTGGGGATATTAAAGTCGTCTCAGTTAGGATAAACTATGCTGTAAGTAACCCACTTTAAGAATGGGAGGTGGTCAAAACTATCCTGCCCCCCATGCCTCTCTGTGCCAGATACTTTCCTAAAAGAAATGTGACTCCATGGTTTTGTTTACCTAACAACTGCTCAGGATTTTGACTGTTGAGTTCTGGAGACACACATTTTGAGTACCTGTGAGTAGGGAGGAGATAGGGGAAGGCTGTAGATGGGGGAAGAACAAAGATACATGTTTCCCTATCTGACGCCTTTTGTTTATTAAGGCTGGACATGAGGAAGGATCACGCTGAATGACACAGATGCCCAGAAATCACGGGTTAATAAGAGGGTGTTTTTGCAGAAGCCACAGCCCAGTGAAGGATAAGTCTCATGTTGCAAGATGGGAGTGAGGATTTGCCTCTGTTCATTGGCCCTACTTAGAGCTAAGACAGTGCTGTCCACGACACTTGTAACCAAGCTGTCTAAACAAATATCCAGAAATCAATTAAATCCTTAAAGATTATGCAAGTCAAACTAGTCTGTGCTTTCTTTCAAATTACTTCTAAGACCTCACATGACCCTAGCCATTGAAATCAGAATCCTGGAAGCAATAGCAAATACACGCTGGTAGAGCACTCTGCTACGTATACCGGTTGATTTTAGATTCCGCCATCTGGATATTTAAATATGTCACATGGTTTTATCTAACTTCTGGACTCTTGTATAAAATTCTATGAAAGCAGATCTCTCACACCAAAAAGTGCTTAGTATGTGCTTTCTGGGTTAGATATATAAATGCAAGAAAGTTCTGAAATCTAAACCAGAGAAGTAAAAGTCTTAACTATCATGTTTCCCAGATCAAGTCTTTTATAGATTTCTTCCATTAAGCTGCAGGCTAAGTGATCTACAATAAAATCAAGAGAAGCAGGTGACTTATTTAGGGATTATACTGAGGAGAAAGGAGGAGGCCCTGTACATGATTAACTTTGTCTGGTTGAATTGAGAGTTTCTGAATGATTAAGAAACTGGAACTTGACTAAGTCAGAAACCATGTGGTCTACAACAGAAAACATTTTAAAGAAAAACAACATACATTTCCAGACAAAGCTAGCAGATGATCTTTGTAATTTCATGACAAGAATGAGAACTCCCGTCTGCCTTCAGTTCTGGATAGACTCACTGAGCAAAGGCCACTCGAGGACAAGGAGGTGAAATGTTGCATTCAGTATTTCCTTAGAAAAGGGGAAAAATTACCTTTTGAAACAAAGCCTTCTGATTTATTTTAATAATGTCCGCATTTCAGCCAGGTGAATAGATGTGCAGGGAGTGAGTCTTGCATTGCTAGTTTTGCTAGTATATATGGTTTTATTTGTTATATTTTTCCAACAAGGAAAAGAGCACAATTCTGTTGCCTACCATAGACTAGACACTGTGAGAGAGGTCTTTTCACAGACATTCTTACTTTAAGAAGTAGTAACAACAATATTAGAATTTTATTGGCATAGCTGCCATTGGCTGAAAACTCAGCATGTGCTCAGTAAGTGCTCAGTGTTTTATACAGATCACCTCATTTCCTACTCACAAAAAACCTATGGGGCAGTCAGGACTTCCTCCCTTGTTACAGATGAGGGAACTATGGTGCAGAGAGAGTAAGAAATGCTAAATTTAACACAATAACTAAGAGAAAGAACCAAGGTCTGAAGCCAGAGCAGTTTGATTATACAATTAATGCTTTTACTACTCTACCTTTAGCCTTTCATCATTGAGTCTATATATGAACTGTGTAAATAACTCTATGTCTATAAATGACTACGTAATGGACTTAAAAAAAATAATAGCTTTATTGAGACATACTTCAAATACCACAAAATTCAACCAGCTAAAATACACAATTCATTGGGTTCTAGTATATTCATAGAGTTGTGCAACCATCACCACTACCTAATTTTGGAAAGTTGTATCACCTTATAAAGAAACTCTATATCCATTAGCAGTTACTCCCTATTCCTGCTCCACCTAGTCTTTGGCAATCTGTAATCTATCTTCTGCCTCTAAGGACTTGCCTATTCTGGACTTACCATTTAAGGGAATCAAATAAGATGTGGCCTTTTGTGTCTGGCTTCTTTCACTTAGCATAACGTTTTCAAGGTCCAGCGATGTGGTAGCATGAGTCAGTGCTTCCTTCCTTTTCTATTACCTTGAGATAAAACTAATTCAAACTTGTGAAAGATAACTGGCCATCACCATCAAATATCTTATCCTACTGTTGTTTTATTAGCTCGGCTTGTATATAATGATTTCCATACAATCACTGCAGTATCCATAAAAGGTCAACTGATATTGAAATTTCTTAGGAGGCTCACAGTTTTGTGCATCCTCCACTACTTTCCTCTTTTCAGGCCAGTTGGTTTGGCAACATGCCACCCATTTATAAATCGCATGGAAGGGCTGGCCAGATTATGAGAAGCTGGCCCTTTTTAAAGCTGGCTGATGAAAGTCCTTTTGTACTTATTGCCATGCTGATTATCTGTTTTTCTGGTACAGGATTTGAGCTTCCCATGATTTCCCTCCTATGATTTATTTGTGCCCTGATATCTGATCTCAATGGCACAAAAATTCAGGTTGAATTACATATTTGGATTGGATACACCATGTCTGCCTTGTTGACAAACTTAAATGTTTTTGGTTCCCCCCCCCCCCCCGCCAATTCCTTCATTAGCTTTTTTTTTTTTAAAAGATGTATTTATTTATTTCTCTCCCCTCCCCCCCCCCACCCAGTTGTCTGTTCTCTGTGTCTATTTGCTGCATCTTGTTTCTTTGTCCGCTTCTGTTGTTGTCAGCAGAATGGGAATCTCTGTCTCTTTTTGTTGCATCATCTTGCTGTGTCAGCTCTCCGTGTGGGTGGTGCCATTCTTAGGCGGGCTGCACTTTCTTTCGCGCTGGGCGGCTCTCCTGATGGGGTGCACTCCGTGCGCATGGGGCTCCCCTACGTGGGGGACACCCCTGCGTGGCACAGCACTCCTTGCACGCATCAGCACTGCACATGGGCCAGCTCCACACGGGTCAAGGAGGCCCAGGGTTTGAACTGCGGACCTCCCATGTGGTAGACAGAAGCCCTAACCATTGGGCGATGTCTGTTTTCCCCATTAGCTTTTATAATCAGAGAAAGTATCTCAGTGTTGGAAAGAACCTTGGTCAACATCCTCTTTATAAGTGATCTATGAAGGTCACAGAGCCAGTTAGTAGCAGAGCTGGGTTGAATCCCAGAGGAGATGTTATTTTTCTTGGTGAACAGAAAATAACAAGGATGGACTTCAGAGTCAGAAGACCTAGTTGTGAATTTCCACTCTGCCACTTCTCAGTTGTGTGACTTTGCATAAGTTACTTAAACTCCCCAAGCCACTTTCTCATGGAGGTGTGAACATTAAATGAAATAACAAGTATAAGGTGCTAAATATTTCACTGGTACAACATAGCCTAAGTGCTTGATAAGTGTTGATTGCCATCCCTTCCAGTGAAGGCTCTTTGGTTTTAGACTTTGAAGTCCCTCCCAGATGGCTGACCAAAATATATAGTTCCCAAATTACTCTTCCACTTCCAGAGCAAGAAGACTGGTGGGCCCTTTGTTGAGTTGTAACCTGGGTTTCAGTTGTCACAGTGCCAGAACAGACCAGGGTGCTGTGCCTTCCAAGCATCCAGGAGACACTTCAAGTCTGAAGTTAATAGTCATCTCAATCTCTGGTATGATAGTCCTAACCGGAGCAGCTCTGGTAGACTCCTGGGAAGTATCTTGGATAGAAAATAAAAGTTTATAGTTCTGATGTTATTGTTTCCAAGGGTAAGAATGAACCCAGAATGTAGTCTGAATTTCCTTCTTATGCCCTAAAAGCATTATCCTCATGTACAACCTACTCCTTTTAATTGAATCACATTACTTACAGTCACAATTTTCCCATTATAAAATATTGTCTTAATTTTAACTAACATGCTTACTCCTCAAAATCTAACTGAAAACTTTCCATGCTACCCAAATATTCTAGCTAAACAAACATGCATGCTCTCTCTTGTAGTAATGCTTGTTCTAAACTTATCCTTTCTTTGTATGTTATTGCCCAAAAGCATTTTATATTTTGCTACTTTCCCAGATATGGATATAACTGATTCCGAAGCATGTTTTCCTCATTTTGCAATCTTGTACCCCTCAATGACAGACCTACTGCTCTGTCACGAGCTCCCTTAAAGGCTATTGTAAAGCCTACCCCAAAATGATCCACCCTATCAACACTTTCCCTCCAGCCAATTGGACAAAACAAAACAAGGTACATGCCCTGATGTTTAATTGTGCAACTCTTTGGAGGGTGCCTAATAGATATAAAAATTGAATTTGGTTCTGTAACTTTCTTGATGACTCAATGTAAATTGCTTAACATTTCTAAGCTTCAGTCTCCCCATCTGAAGAATGGAGACAGAAATAGTACTCACCACATAGGGGTGTTTTGAGTATTAAAAGGGATAATGGAAAAAAAGGGCTTGGTGCAGTGCCTAACACCTAAGAAATCAACTCAACCAATGTTAGTTATATTGTTGTTGATGTCATTAAATAACAGAGCTACAAAGATACATAAGACATGTTCCTACCTTCCAGGAGCTTACAAGAAACTTGAGGTGACAAGACATAAACATGTTACAAAGTGGTAACGTAAAAGATACTCTAATAAAGTATGTGCTGCTATTGCTTGTCAGATGAATGAGGGGTGGAATACGTGGGCTAGTACAGGTCCTTGAAAGACTTCAGGAGAGGTAGATGGAGGAATAAGGAGCCAAGGATGAAGTTCACTTAGATAAGTAGCATGGAGGGGGAGAACTTACCAGGCAAGAAAAGAGCAATAAGCAAAATAAAGGGACAGGAAGATACAAGTGTTTAGAGGACCATGATTGACAGGTTAAGTGGAGAATTCATGTCAGTGTAGGCTGGAGGCAGATTATGACAAACTTTGGGTACAAATGTTCACTGTTGGCATTTGAGGTTTCAAGCTGCAAAGCTGTGGAAGCTTAATATGGTGGTGGTATATGGAATGGATTGGTCGGGGTGGGGGGTATATATGGGGTAGACTGGGGAAACAACAACAGAAAGTAGATACATTGTTGCAATAGTCTAAATTTAAGGTAAAGTACAGAGATTCAAGTAACTGTCTGGAAGTGGAAAGGAAAGCCAGATCTGAAAGACAGAGGGAGAAATTGTCGCCTGATTTAATAGGCAAGGGCAAATGTAGTGGAGTAGGAGGTGTGGATAATGCAAGGAGAGAAGGAGTACAGAGTACTCTAAGGTTTTAATCTCAGGAGGCAGGAATAATGAGGGATAGTATCATTAACAAAATATGAGAGCCTCTCATTCAGTTATTTGTTCAATGACATTAATTCTGCACTCTCTGCACTGGAACCCGAGCCAGGCAATTGGGACTCAGGAGTGAACACAGAAGTCCCTGCCTTCCAGGAAATGACAGTCAAGTCAGAAGAAGAAACTACTTTGGAGAAGAAAGGTGAATATTTACTCAAAAGTTGATAGATACAAAAAAAAACTTTAAATGTCATCTAGAATATTCCTCATCCTACCCTACCTGAAACAAACTTTAAAGGTGAGAAAATTGAAGTCCAAAGAGAGTAAGTAGCTTGACAAAACTCATACCTAGAGTACTCCTCACCCTGCCCCATCCGAAACAAACTTCAAAAATGAGAAAATTGAAGTCCGAAGAGAGTAAGTAGCTTGCCAAAAGTCACACCTCGTTACTGTTAGAGCCAGCCGAGAATGTTAGCCTAGAGTCCTTGATTCCACACCATGCTACCACCTCTCCACCCACAGCACTTACCATTGGGCTGCACATTTGACACTCACTTATGCCTGTGACATCATTCACAGGTTATCAAATAAGGCAATGGAAGCCCTTGGTCAATGGTAAAATAGCTAACTTGCTTCTTATGTGCTAGTACCTTTTTGGCCCCAAAAGATTATTAAGTTACTTTCAGGGTGCACGAATTCTCTATCTGTGGGAATGAGGACATCATCCACCACCTGCCTCTCCCCCGCCTCCCACGGCCTGTACCCAAACATTCTTCAAGTCTTGTCACTTCTGTCTCTTAAGGATTGCTCAGATTAGTCACCTCATTTCTACTCCCACCACTCTTGCCTTAGTCTTGTCCCTCACCGCAGTTGCCTCCTGATTTTTTACCTCCTACCCAATCCATCTTTTTCACACTTAAAAGCTTAAAAGCATTATAAAGTCTCAAAGGACTGACAGCTGGTAAGAAAAGACAGTAATTACATTGAACTTATTCTGTATAAAATCTTTAGTATGTTTTTTTTTTTTCCTGAGAAATTTCACCCAAATGTTTATGATTTTGAAATTGCTCATTTGAAATGAATATTTAAGTCCAGGAAGCATTTTGACTACCATCCATAACATTTTAAAAGTTTTTTTCTTTGCAATAACATACAAGAAGCTTGCATCACATATATTCTAATACTATAAATCTATGACTTAGGTGGTCACTAATTCAAACATATTCCCATGTAGGATTGCCACAAAAAAAATTAATTTAGTTTGTAAAGTCTTTCCTGCCTACACATTCTCAAAGTGCAAACTCTTTCTCCCTATCTAACTTTCAAAGGAAAAAAAAAAAAAGTAACTTACAGTGTAAAAGTACTCAAAATGGGAGAACAGAAACTCCCAAATTGAAATGTAATCTAAACAGTCTATCTCTTTTCTAAGCAAGTTGCCAACGGGTAGAAGATAAGGTGGAAAATATCTAGTGATTCTAGGTGATTTCCATTGTGACTTTTGGGAACTTTAGGAGTTTCCCAGAAATTTAAGAAGCAAATTGTGAAATAGCTGACTGGGTGGCTTTAAGAAGTACAAGACCATACCAATTAAAAAAAGAGAGATACATATGGTATTCATCTTACCAATTTAGTTTATGGCATAGACGGGACTGCCTTCCCACCGACCTAAGGAAAATAAAGAGCTGAAGTATACGTTTCCAGCAAGGAACTAAATAAAACCACGTACAGTCTGATAAACCCAGAAATCATCACCAGGTAAAGAGTTTAAGAAATGCTGAAATTCAAGTCCTGGGGATGTGACTAAAGAGTTTTAAATGGTAGACTAGTAAAATCATGGAGATAAAAGAGACTTCGGAAATTATTTTGTAAATGAAGAAAACTGAGACCTAAAGTGGATTTGACTGGCAGTGAAATAACAGAGTTTGTATGCAGGTCCGCATACAATAGGAAACACACTTCGAGTAATAAGAAAAATTATGTGAGAGGGTTAAATAAAATCAAATTCGATAGAACTGGGATAGTGTGCAATGACCTTACCTGAAACAACCTCAGGTTTCAGTCCAGGATCACCTGTACCACATTCCTTGCTGCCTTTCTCTGAAGGCAAAGAAGGTGGGGACAATGAAAGTGATAATATCGAGAAAGAATCTAGGAAGTTCAAAACCGGTAACAACTGTGGGAACATGAAGAGGTATGAGGTACAAAAGCGCCAAAGCTCATGACAATAATGGGAATAGAAAATTGCCTAATTTTAGACAAATTATTAGTGAAAATGGTATAACTACATTGTACACTTTCTTTCAAGCATGTAATTAAAAAACGTGTCCTAACATGTTTTTAAAAGAAAGTGTCATTTTAAATTCAGGTTTGTCTTTTCAAAAGATTCATATGTTAATTTAATCTACAGCAGCAGTAAGTACTACTTGTTCAGAAAGCAAATTATATTATGGAAAAAAAGTGCTTAGCAAGAGCTTCTGTTTTGTTCTTTGTGGAGGCTGATCAGAACTCAGTCTCATCATGTCTTCTGAGAGTTGTGTCCCACCTCTGCTATGTCTTTAGGTAAAAATGACTCCTAAGTGGCTCCCACAGTGCTGTGGGTGAAGGTGCTTTTCAAGAGCACAACGGGGAGAACTTGAGTTGAGTGGGATACTTGAAGTTGCAATATCCAGGGCCTCCACACATCCGTGTTTCTTGTTGATGATGAAGATAATAAAAAGAGGGAAAAACCCAAATGACTTCAAACAAGCCTGAACTTCAAAAGTTAAAAAAAAAAAACACAAAAAAACAGAGATTGGTGATTTTGAGTTAAGGATCTTTTCTGGGTTGGGCTTTACTTAATCAATGCTCCACCTCTGCCTTTACAAATAATGTGCTCAGAAAAGAGAAACTGAAGCCATCTTTTGGAAATCAGATGAAGTTAAAAATTAGGTACATTTGGCCTAATGAAGAGAAGGTAGAGAAGAAGTTTGGTAACCATCTTTAAGGATATAACATGATATCATGAGCAGGTTGGTGGACCTGTCCTACTAGGCACTTGGTAATAGTTTGAACTTTTTTCATTCACATTAGAAGAAATCGGTTTAATTTTTACAAATAAATACATTCTAGTGAGAACTACTGAAAAATAATCATTTGTGCAGAAAACATCCCTTTTTGAATGAACAGCATTTCTTCTCAAGGCAATATCACATTTGAGGACACCAAAATTCATTTCACATGGAATGTGGTATCCCTAGGATTATTGGAAACAAAAAATAATATCTTGTCTATGTGTTCACAAACTGTTACCAACATATTTTACACAGGAAGCAGATAAAGATATTTCCTATTTCTCTCTTCTGTCCAGCTATATTTTCATCTCTGTTCATGTATTGCTTCTCCATGAAAGAATACATCACTGACTTCCTTTGATATCCAAGTGCCAGCTAGAAATCTATAACTCTTTGTGAGTTCTTCAAACCTACCATTTCCAAAAGTGGATTTAACGTTCATCCCTTCAGAACTCTACTTCTTGTATTTCCTATCTATTTCCCTATAATTCTGTACTGATCAGCATTCAGTCAGGGAAATAGAATCCAGGCCAGTTATTCCAGTACAAGGAATTTAATACAGGGAATAGGTTTAGCAGATACTGCAGGAATGAAAAGGCAAAGCAAAAGGGAATAGTGAAGTAACACAAGCGTAGGAACTAAGGGAAGCAGCTGTGACTCCTGGGGCTGTGGAGCAGACAGGAGTTTAGGTCCTAGAGTCTTGCATCTGGGGAGCTCTGGGCACTGCCAGGCTGGGGTTTGTGACTCAGGAACTCAGTAAGGAAGCCTCTGTGGAGGGGACGTGCCAGCCAGGTGTCTCTGAGGCAGCTCCAGTAGGCTGGTTCTGGGAGTGTAAGAACGAACTGGAAAGCAGAACCAACCTCAGCTACCAGGGTGAAGAACCATGGTTGTGACCTGACAGGATAGCAAGAGAAACAGAAAGGGGCGAGTCCCCTCTCCCTCCTTCAGCTCTCACAGGAGCCAGGTGGTTAAACGGAAATGTGGTTTGCAGTATCCCAGCTGAAGCATTCCAGGGCAGGGTACAGGTGAGGAGCTATAAAGTTTAGAGACTAAAGTTCAATCACCAGCATTAGTACCATGACTCTCTAAGGATGGGCAAACCACAACCTGTGGGCTGGATATTTAGTAAATAAAGTTTTGTTGGAGCACGATCTATCTTTTTTGTTTTCTTATTATCTATGGCTCCTTTCATACTACAACAGTACATTTGAAGAGTTGCCACAGAGGCTATACAATCCCCAAAACATGAAATAGTTATCTGGACATTTATAGAAAATGTTTGCTGACCCCTGCTTCAAACTTCCAAACCTGAACAACTCCATTATTTTAACAACTCCACATCCTTCAGGTTTGGTGTAGAATCATCTGTCAGTTCTATGAATTATACCTCCACGGCATTATCCTTCCTTCTTGACTCTGATTCCTGGGCCATTACCTCTTCTCTTGACCATCTCCACTCACCTCTCTTCAATCTATTTACGTAATGCTGCCTGATTATTCTCTGGAAAATTCATCTCTGAAAATGTTTCTCACTTGCTCAGACACCTCCAAGGCGTCTCTTATTTGGGAAAAAATTAATTGAAAGCCATTACCCATTGTTTGGCACCATGCTACAGTTCTGGCTTATTTCACACTACTTTCATGCACACTCAAGTCACTTACTTGTGCCTGAACAAACCCTGCTCCTTACTGTCTTTGTGATTTTGCTCACAGTGTCTCATTTGGTTTGAGACAATTAAAATAATAATAATAATACCACTACTCTTCCCCACCTGAGTTAAAAACCAATTAAGAAATAGACTCTGGAGTCAGGAAGATGGAGATCAAAATGTTAGGTTTATTGCTATAAAAAAACTAAGTTGGTATACTTTTTAATTTAACATTTTTTGTGATCTATGTATCTTTTAAAAAAAGACAATAAAAATATGCAAAAAAAAACTAGGTTGGAGTATGTAGCTAATTCATGCAATAAAATGGGTGTACTAATAGTCTCTACTATAAAACCTCCCATTCACACCTCAGGTAGACCTTAGGAACACCCACCCAATGAGAAAACTTGGGACCACAAAATAAAACACTATCCAGGATCTCTATTTCACACTGGTCTAAGATGGAGTGAAAATAATAGAGTTCAACCTCCCCATGCTCAGAAATTTGTAATAAATCAGATCCATCGAATTGATAAAAATGAGCCAATCTCCTATCAATCAGAAGGATGGGTGTAAGACAAGGATATTAGTAAAGGACTCTTGCAAAAAACTCAGACTGAGGAAAGGTAATTCCCCAATCATTTCCCATTTTTAACCCCTTTCATTCTTTGAGATTAACAGAAGGCACATGATTCACCATGGTTGTAACTCTTTAAGCAAGATCAGCTCTTCACCAGGGCAGTCCTGCTCCCACTTCCATGGGCTGCTTCCTCCATAGCACCAACTGATCCTTTGGTAACCTCCTGTTGTTAAAGCATAAAATTGCCTCAGATAATACATTTATTAGATTAACTTCAAATCCACACTCTAGCCAAGACTGAGAATTGGTTCCTTCTTCTATTTCCCATCCCAAATTATGCAAAACTACACTGCCCCATATAGCTTACCAGATCTTATGCACTATGATTAAATGGCAACACTAATACATTCCAATAATAAATTTCCAACAACACAAAGATACCCAGAATTTGCATGTGAACTCCTTCCCATTGTAAAATTTACAAAAGAAATTGAAGTCCAAAGATTAAACTCTTTTGCAAGTTAAAGTCCAAGTAATTTCAACTGCAAAAGAATTAAAGTACTTAATTCTTCCTCTATGACATCTTATTCTCCCTAGGTTCAGTTAAAGGACTGAGACTCAGATGTCTGAGAAAGTCTGGGTTCCTTCAACACTCCTGTCTAAGAGTCTTAGCACTGAAATGAGCGTATTTTTTGTCCCTCCCCATTAAAAAGAACCCAAAGACACTCCAATATTGTTACAACAGCAGCCCTACACCCATGAAATTTAGAAAACAAGACAAACCCCAGGCCCCGAGAGGTCACCCCTGGCAAAATTGTTTCCTGGAAGTATTTCTTAATCTAGAGCCCCCACCTATGTGGCCAAAGAAGATGGCAGTGAATTAGTGGTACTGAGGACAGGGGCAATCAGAGAGGAGAAAGTCTCAATTTTAGCCTTGCTCAGGCAGCTGATGTGTTCTAAAGTTCACAACTATAAACTTAACCCCAATTTGGACAAATTTCTTGTAAAAAGCTAATTTCTCATAAGAAGTTCATTTCACATCTGAGGGAAAATCCACCTGCGAACAATAGCTTCACCCAGAGAAATGTACTGAAACATTATCACCTTCTTTGAAAGTTCAGAAATTCACAATGGTTAACAGTACCTGTCACAAAGTCTGATTTCCATTTCCCCTTCGAGCTTTGTTTTTCTGGTGCCTCGTACCACACAGAATGTGGTATCTATTTAGACCATAATTTCCACACCCTCTTCCGAGCAAGCGTTTTCAATCCAGCAAGCAAACACAGTGGCTGCTAGCCTGCCTCTTGAAGTAGAATCGCTCATTCCTATGAGACCTTTCTCCTAGGGGAGATCTTACCCTACTCGCCACATTTTTTTCCTACTAGAATCTTCAGCAGATCTCCGAACTGAAACTCCAGTGGATGTTTCTGAATATTTTCCTCCTTGGGGTCTAAGGAGAGCCAATTTGTCTGTCCTGGGTTGGTCAAAGCACTTACTGCCTTCCCTCTGCTTTTGGATGTTCCAGGCTTTGAGTAGCATTTCATCCTGCTCCATGTGTCTCTGGGGTTTCATTTTCCTCTGTTGCTCTTTTACTTCTTTCAGAAAGGTTTAGCTGAGATTCTAACAATTAACCTAACGCTTAAGTGGATTCTTTTATTTACATATTTATTTATTTATCACAAGTAAGGCAATACCAGTAATTTTTTGTACCTGAGTGCCTTCTTTCCTTTAATTTTTTCTTAGGTTTTTAGCATAGACTTTTTCGATTATTTTGTGTGGCCCCAGAGAGTGAGAGAGAGGGAAAAAAGTCCTTGAGCTTTGGGACTACCAAAATCTTTCAGCTCATTTCTTGTCCATAATCACCTATCTGAGTTGGATAATTACATTCCCAGGAGATGTTCATCCACCAGACCAATATCGAACCCAGGCCATCATTCAGTCTATTACTTTCCTGCCTGGTTCCCCTTTAATGGGCCTCACCTTGCCAGGGACTTCATAGAATCCTAATTTCACAATCTCAGGCATATGATGCCCATTCATCCTGCATAATAACCATGCCGCCTTAAAGTCCAATCGCTAACTCTTTGAGTATTTTTTACTGATCTTTTGGGTTATCCCCTCCCAAATTTATCCACGCTTTCTGTCACTACTTAGCATAGTTATCCTATTTCAAGGAGCAATTTTCTAGTAGATCCTACCATGGGCTTGGAACCCAAGCTGTTAAGATGGCGCCTCTCAAAGTTTCCTAGATCCTAACTTACCCTGGGAATCTTTCTGGTCTATTCTCTGGGATCTACATTCCCTTCCTCTGCTAAATTGTAATACGTCACAGACATGTTTCTAATCTATTAAATAAAGTGCCTCTCGCTTTCCTAATACCCTATTTAGGAACAATTAGACCTAGATTTATCACCTTTTCTCTTTCGGAAGTCTATCCTTTTCCCCCTCCATGTCTTCATTGTCAGTTTTTGCTCAAAGAAAGTATCTTCCTTCCTCCAACTCAATCAGACTGTTTTCAAATTTTAAGTCAGCTAAGGCAACAAACTTATGCTTGAGCATTTTCCAGACTTCCATGAAGCTGTTGAGGTCCTAGGAAATTGATACAGCAGTTATAATATATAAAAATATTTCACCTAAATGATCTTTCTTTGAAACATGATAGGAAGCTCTCAGCTTAGAGAAAGATAGGAAAATTTTAGATTTTAGAGCATGGACTCAGTGTGGCTGAAACAAGTTGGCTGACACCTTAACCTGTTAAACTGCTGTTCCTCTGGTGTATCCTTCAGGAATATTCCATTAAAGTTTTATTTTTCAAAAAATTTACTTCATATTATTGCATGTAAGTGATCACTTGTCAAAGTTCCAAATGTATTTTAGCTAAAACTAGTGAACGCCCTAATTTAGATGGTTTTGGAAGTCTGTACATTTGGTATTGTTTAACCCTTGGGCTTTTACACCTCTTAGCAAGAAGGATGAAGAAAGACTGTACATTGTTGCTTGAGAGTCTGTACATTTACACCAAATTTTTATTTGTACTGTCAGTATGGCAAATGAGTGAAAAAATGTTTAATGCACTATTGAATTTTTTTATTTCTTCTTTTGAATCAGCTTATACCTGGGTTGAAAAACTTGGTTTGTGTTCGTAACAGTGGAAAATTTTAAACTCTGTACATTCTTTCTAATAATCTGTTGGAAGACTTAGAAGATGAAATAGTCTATAATAAGGACCACCATTTCTTTTCTTAAAAAGCTTCATTGAGATATAACTTAAATACATTAACATTCACCAATTTTAAATGTACAATTTGATGAGTTTCAGCAAATGTACAGTTATGTAAGTTATGTTACAGTTACATTACCACTACCACAATCAAGATGTAGAACATTTCCATAACCCCCAAAAATTTTCTCGTTACCTTTGCTGATCTTTTGTTTCAGTGTGCTCAATGTGCTCCCCCAACTCATGGTCCCAGGAAACCATTGATTTGTTTTCTGTCACTACGGTTTTGCCTTTTCTAGAATTTTATACACATGTAAGCATATGATGTGTTGTCTTTCTTGTCTGGTTTCTTTTAAGAGCGAGATGTTTTTGAGATACTTCCATGCTATTTCACGCACGGGTAGTTTGTTCCTTTTTATTGCTGGGTAGTATTTGCTGGGAAAGTCATGGACACTTGCTCAGTGGTTATCTCCCAGACCTCACCTATGCCCCATCACCCCCTGCCCCCACTTCCTCTTCTATTGTACAAAACTGTTTTAGTCTGTTTCCATTCCACAACCTGGAGGAGATGTTAGTCTAATGAAAAGGCCCCATGAGACCTTAAACCTGGAAACTGGGAATCAACCCCAGATGCTAATCAAGGCAGGAATTCTCAGTGGCAGAGCCTCCTTCCCCAAGGTTGGATAAATACCACACTCGAGCGACATAGGTTTGTATCTCTTCTCTGACATGAAGTGGAGCACGAGGAGCTGGAATCTACTGATGCTAACTGGAGCAGTTTTGGCCACTCCAGAAGACTGGCCGTGATAGGATTTCTTCCCCTGCTGTTTTGGACATTTTGTGCTCTGTAAATAATAAAATGGTCATTTGCTGAAATGACATAATCAGTTTATTGATTCATGTTGAAGGGCAGTTTGGTTGTTTTCAGATTTTTGTTATTATGAATAATAATGCTGCTATGAGCATTTGCACACAAGTCTTTTTGTGGACATGTATTTTCATTTCCTTGGGACGATTCCTACAAGTGGAATTGCTAGATCATAGGGTAAAGATACATTTAACTTTATAAGAAATTGCCAGACTGTTTTTCCTAAGTTGCTTTATTATTTCGCATTCCCACCAGCAATGTGTAAGAGTTGCAGTGGCTCCACATCTGGCCGCTTTTGGTATTACAGTCTTTTTAATTTTAGCCGTCTTGGTGGGTGGAAGGTGATTTCATTTGCATTGCCCTGATAACTAGTGATGCTGAACATCTTCTCATGTGCTTATTGACCATTTGAATATCTTCTTTTATGAAGCATCTGTTCAAATCTTCTGCCCATTTTTTAAGAGTTCTTTATATGCTCCAGATACAAATTTATTGCCAGATATATGTACTGGAAATATTTTCTACCAGTCTAATGACTTATCTTTTCATTTTCTTTTTTTTTTTTTTTTTTTTTTTTAAAGATTTATTTATTTATTTAATTCCCCCACCCCCACCCCTGGTTGTCTGTTCTTGGTGTCTATTTGCTGCGTCTTGTTTCTTTGTCCGCTTCTGTTGTCGTCAGCGGCACGGGAAGTGTGGGCGGCGCCATTCCTGGGCAGGCTGCTCTTTCTTTTCACGCTGGGCGGCTTTCCTCACGGGCGCACTCCTTGCGCGTGGGGCTCCCCCACGCAGGGGACACCCTTGCGTGGCACGGCACTCCTTGCGCGCATCAGCACTGCGCATGGCCAGCTCCACACGGGTCAAGGAGGCCCGGGGTTTGAACCGCGGACCTCCCATATGGTAGACGGACGCCCTAACCACTGGGCCAAAGTCCGTTTCCCTCTTTTCATTTTCTTAATGGTATTTTTCAAAGAGCAAAAGAACTACATATAATCTTTTTCTTTTATGATTCATATTTTTTGTGATCTTCCTAAAAACTCTTGGTTTATACTAAATTCACAAAGATTTTCTCTTCTGCCTTCTTCTAGAAGTTTTACAGGTTTTGTTCTTTTAAGTCTATCATCTATTTTGAATTAATTTTTGAGTATGGTATGAAGTAAGGTTCAAGGTTCAAATTATTCTTGTGGATATCTAGTTCCAGCATCACATACTGAAAAAGACATTCTCTTCCCACTAAATTGTGCTGGCTCTTATTTTGGAAATCAACTAACCATGCTTGTGTGATCTATTGATCTATGCATCTATCTTTATGCTAATGTCATAGTCTTGAATTATGGTACTTTCTAGAAAGTCTTAAAATCAGGTAGTATGAGTTTGCCAACTTTTTACTCTTTCACTTATTCTATGTTCTTCATATTTTCATATAAATTTCAGAAGCTTCTTATGAGTTTATATATGAAAGTCTGCTGGAATTTTGATGGTATTTGTATTAGTTTGCCAGAAATTCTATAACAAGTACCACGCAATGGAAGTGATGAAAATCAAGAGATTGGCTAGGCCATGCTTTCTCCTAGAGTCAGTAGCATTCTGGTGACGGAAGTTGCTCCACCACACAGCAACTTCTCTAGCTTCTTCTAACTGCTGGCTTCTGATTTCTGAAAGACTCTGTCTGAATTTCCTCTCTTTATAAGGGCTCCAGTCTTAAAGTTTAAGACCCACCTCAATTCAATTACACCTTAACCAATAATAACATCTTCATAAAGTCTTATTTACAAATGGTTTCACACCAACAGAAACACAGATTAAGATTTGAACATATCTTTTGTGGGGTACATAATTCAATTCCCAACAGTATTTCATTTATTCTATTGGCAACTTCTAATCCATTAACATGGTATATGTCTTTCTATTTATTCAGGTTTCCTCTCATTTCTCTCAATAGTACTTTGTAGTTTTCAGTGTACAGGTCTTGCACAATTTTTTTTTAAGTTTCTTCTATATATTTTTTATTCTATCATAAATTGTTAATTGCTAGTATACCTGCAACCATACTAAATTCACTTATGAGTTCTTGTAACTTTTCATAGAATCCTTAAGATTTTCTCCATAAAGTATATAATGAAGTCTGAGTACAAAAACAGTTTATTACATTTCCAATCTGTCTGATTTTAAAATTTATTTTCTTGACTTTTCTTCACTAGTTGGGACTTCTAGTACAATGCTGAATATAAGAGATGAGAATACACTTCCTTACTCTTTCCTTGATCTTAGGGTGAAAGCATTCTCTTTCACCATCCAGTATGATGTTATCTGTAAGTTTTTCTTAGATAGCTTTATCAGCTTGAGGCCATTCCTTTCTTTTCCTAAGTTTGCTGAAAATTTAATCATGAATGAATGTTGAAGTTTGTCAAATGCGCTTCTGCATCTATTGAGATGCCCATAGTTTTTTGCTCCTTACTCTAGTAATGTGGTGAATTATGCTGATTGATTTTTGGATGTTTAACCAACCTTACATTCCTAAAATAAAAGCAAGTGATTCACAGTGAGATGTTTCTTATATATTGCTGGATTCAGATTACTAATATTTTGTTAAGGATTTTCTACCACAATATTTGTGAAAGGTACTGGTCTATAGTTTTCTTTGTTTGTGATGTCCTTCAATGATTTTGGTATCAGAGTAATACTAACCTCATAAAGACAGTTGGGAAGTGTTCTCTCATCTATTTTCTGAAAGAGTTTGTGTAGGATTCGTATTATGTTTTCCTCAAATATTTACTAGAATTTACCAGTTGAGCTATCTGGACCTGAATTTTTTTATTGTGGAAAAGTTTTTAATTGCAAATTCAATTTCTTTCATTGATATAGGGGTATTCAAGTCTTCTTGACCCATTTTTGATCATTTGTGTCTTTCAAGGGATTTGTCTATTTCACCTGAGTCATCAAATTTATTGTCATAATGTGCCCTTATCTTTTTGACACCTGCAGGATCTTTAGTGACACCCTCTTTTCATTTCTGATCTTGATAATTTTTGTCTTCTCTTTTCTAGTCTATCCAGAAGTTTATCAAAAAAACAACTTTTCATTTCCATTTATTACTACTTTCACCTTTATAATTTTCTTCCTCCTTACTTTGAATTTAAGTGATGCTTCTTTTTCTAGCTTCTTCAAGTAGGGCTTAGATCATCACTGTATTAGTCAACCAAAGGGGTACTGATGCAAAATACCAGAAATCTGTTGGCTTTTATAACGGGTATTTATTTGGGATAGAAACGTATGGTCATAAGGCCATAAATAAGTTACTTCCCTCACCAAAATTTGTTGCCATGTGTAGGAGCAAGATGGCTGCCAGTCTCTGCGAGAGTTCAATCTTCCTCTTCCTCCTAAAGTTCCGTGGTCCCAGCTCCTTCTGATCTCAGCTGTAGGCAGGCATAAGCCTTTGTCTCTCTCCCCAGGGCTTGATTCTTTCTGGGCTCAGCTGCTTTGGTCTCTCCACAAGTTCAGCTGTAGCCTACAGCTCTCTCTCTTCCCAGGGCCTCTGCCGTGTCTGTGGAGCCACCTCTTCCTGTGTGTCTGCTTCTGTGTTCTTTTTCTCTGTGTATTTACTTCCCAAGTCTCCAGCATCAAAACCCAAACTCTCTCCTCTGCTCTGTGGTTTTCTCTGTGAGTCCACACCAACCAAGGGGGCAGGGACTCAACCTCCTACTGACGTGGCTGAATCAAAGCCCTAACTAATCTTGATTTAATCAAGTAAAAGTGACACCTCTGAATCTAATACAATCTCATATGCCCAGAGGAACAGACCAGTTTACAAGCAATCCAATATCTATTTTTGGAATTCATAAATAATACCAAACTCCCACAGTTGCATATAGAACTTTTAAATTTTCTAATGGAAGAATATAAAGCTACAAATTTCCACTATGCACTGCTTTATGTACATCACAAAAAACATTTTATATGCTGTGTCTTTGTTTTCATTTAGTTGAAAATTCTTTATAATTTCCCTTCTAGTATCTTCTTTGAAAATGTGATTAAGTTTCTCAGAAATATGTTGTTTCTTTTCCAAATATTTGCAGTCTTCCAGGGCCTGAGCTCGGGGAAAAGGGTTAGGAGAGAAGGTTACAGAGTGCACCCAAGCAAAAAAAACCACCCAGGTGCAGTCGTAATATTTTGAGAGTAAATTTTCCCAAGTTTCTTCCTGCCTTTGGTTATTTCCTGCAAGAGTTATTGCCCAACCTCTTCATACCATCAATATCAAAATCCCTGCTGCTCCACCCACTTTTTATTTTTTCATTAATGAAATCCATCACCCTTATATGGAAGAAACCCAGTTGTACCTCTGAAATCTAAAGTCACAGTTCTATTTGAGCAGAATTGAGGATAACCAATCTGGCTCTGCCTCCTCAGACTTAGGAATCTGAAGCTCGACTCTCACACAGCAATGCTCTGTATCACCAGGGACTTTAGTTGCCTTTGTTGTTTAAGGTTCTACTCTGCAGCTAGAAGATCTGCCTGAGAAACATGGTAAAAGCAGCAAATATCGATCCACCTACCAATTCCTAAAAAGATACCATTCCTTCTTCAGTCTTACATGTAATGCCATGCCAAACTGTACCTGAGCAGTTAAAGTTCAGCTGAAGCTCTTCATCTCTAGTTTTCTTATAATATCTGTAGTTGCTAAAACAGTACCACCCCCATCTAAGGCTGGTGTTTGTGAGGGACCTTGGCTATTAAAATATAGCTGTGGGACTATAAACGCCTGCTTCAGTTAACTGTTCTGTCTGTGAACTGAAGGTAACCCCCAGGCCTATGCTTATTAAAACACAAATTCTTAAAACTTCTCAATCAAGGGCCTCAATCTTCATGTGCTTTTTGTACAAGAAATGCCCCATGGCAGTTACTACCATTCAGTAAAGGAAAAGTGAGTAACAGGAGGGTCAAAGGCTGGGCACGTTACTGTAGCGGAATTCTCGCCGCATAATACATGAAGAAAGTGGGCTAATTGTTCCTGCTAGTCTCCTCCACCTGAAATATCCCCCAACATACATATATACCAAAACCACCCTATGTCACCTGTCAGAGTCATACTTATCCTTTAAGTCTCAATTCAAATAAGGCTAAATTTAAAAAGAATCTTACCCTTAACACCTTTTATCTCCTTTCAGTACTATCTAGCACTTAATTCCTACCTGTGTTAGGTACTACTATGTTCATTATTACCTACTTTATCTCTACTAGATTATAGTTCCTTGAAGGCATTAATCAGGATTTATACATTGTTGTAGTCTGTATGGATCTTCATAGACTGCCTTGACCTCAGTAGACTTATAATAAATTTTTCTTGAATAAATAAGGAGATGGAAGGAAGGGAAGAGTAAAGAAGATACAAGAGATGAAGCTATTATATGGAAGAAGAATATATTCTATATTACTCTAAAATGTAGAATTGGAATCACAAAGTAATATTACAAGGAAGTAAACTTCATCTCTATAGAAAAAAGAACTTTCCTTTATTTGAAGTTCTTATAAAAGTGGAATAAGCCTCCATGGGAGATAGTGAGCTTTCTATCACTAACTACTGTGCCCAAGCAAAGGCTGAAAGATCCTGTTTCAAGATTGCCATAAAGACATTCTGATGTTGACTGGAAGGTTAAACATTCTTTGATAGTCATCGGTTGACCACGTAGACTCTTCATTTTGTCCATTTCTATTTTCTGCATTTATTACCTCCAAGCCTGGCCTGCCCAAATCTAAGTATCGACTGGCTCCTGCCTCCTCCCCATTCTTTCCCAAATATCTAAATTTCATCTTTATCTGTGTCTATGAATTACCCAGACTGGCCCAGAATATTTCATCAACAGGTGAGGTGTAAGCAAGCAGATGTGAGGCAATGATTAAGAAATACTGAAACATGCCTCAAGGAAACTGTTTAAGTATTTCCACCTGGGCCAGAAGCCAATCCAAACTAGTGGCTGGCTCAGAGCCGGAAGATGGGTCATATTGCAATTGGTGGCTAAGTGAGTGGATGCTCTGGTTAAAATTGTGGTGTCAGAGTTAAATATAGATTCTGATAAGGTTGCTGTAATAGGGCTCTGAAAAGTAGTGACTGACAGAAACCACTTTTCTTACTCCAAATGCTTACCAGAATTTCTTACTGGACTAATCAGGTAATTGGCATGACTCTTGGGTCTTAGCAAAGATAGTAGAGTATTAGAACTGTAAATAAACTGTAGGGAGTAAAAGGATAGACTTTGGGTTCCAGGACTCAGGAGGGATCCAGCCCTCATCCCCACTAACCTTTTCATCTCATAAATAGTTGCTGGTCAGACCCTCTCATGTGGTTAGAACTAGCTGAGAAAGAAGGTTATCATCATTGCCATTGGGTCAGGCAGTGTAGGGGTTTGGGAGAGTGCTGGCCCTGGAAGGTGGGTGGGAGGTGGGGGACAATTCTTAGTAAAGAGGGAGGAGCTTGTACTCCCATAGCTCTGCTAAAGACTAGCTCAGCTCTGCTGGCTGCCCACCCTGAACCTTCTTCTCCCTTCTCTTCTTCTTTATCCTCTTCACACTCTCCCTCTGTAGACAGAGGAAGATAGGAGGTGAAAGGGGAGAATGAATGCTTTTCAGGGAGAGGATATAGGCTCTCCCCAAATGATGAAGTTGAACTGGGTACGATAAAGCAAGTCAGGGGTGGGGGTGGGGGAAGAGATAAGTAGGTGTCATAGCAAAGAGGAATAGTTTCTTATCTGCTTCTGACACTTACTAGGTATGTAAACATGAGTAAAGCGTTTCATTTTATACCATCTATGAAGCTGGACAGGAGAGTCTGGGGGTCCCTTCTAACGTAACTTTGAGCACTGTGCTTTATTAATACTTTTGCTTGTGGCCATATTTGATATTCAGATTTTGCCCTCATTCACGTAAAACTGATTATTCTAGACATTTGAGAATCTGGAAAGTCAGATTTCTGCAGCATTTTACTTTAAATCTAGAATTCAACATAAGTAATTTTTCCTATAAAGTGAGAGAGAATGGGGTTGAGCAGGGAAGGGAAGGATGGGGAGCCATTTTGGCTATGGTAAATCACTCCTTTGCTCCTCACATACCAATAGGATTTACTCTCAAAGCTCTGTTTGGGAAATGTTAGGTTAGCTCCAAGCATCAGCTGGAAGGCAGTCAATGGTTCCCATATTCCTCATGTTCATTCACTTGGTTTTCTTTACTTTAAAAGAGGAGCACTTCCCAGAAATGGCCATTTTTCTTGGCCGTTACTAGGAAGTGGATTCAGACACCAAAGAATTTAATATAAACTATTGGATGAAGGAAAATAGAAGATCTCCACCCTGGTTTCCATTATAGGGGAAACTCTGACCCAAAATAATTTAATTAAGTCTAGCCCACTTCCCATATAGCCATTAAAAGCTAATGTCAAATTCTTTCAGAATTTTTTTCGCTGTCTGTATCTATTCAATGTATCATCTTCTGTATCTATTTCTCTTTTGTCTTCTCCTCTTTCTCGTCTAGGATTCACTGGGATTCCATCCTGTGGACCTCTGATGTGGAGAGAGGATCCCTGTCAATAGTGCCACCTCAGTTCCTGGTCTCTGCTGTGCTTCATCTTGACTCTCCCCTTCATCTCTCTTCTGTTGCATCACCATCTTGTTGCATGACTTGGCTTGCTGCATGGGCACTCAGCTCACCATGTGGGCACTGGCTCACCATGCAGGCACTCACGCAGGCTCTTGGCTTGCCACACAGGCACTCGTGTGGACACTTGGCTCACCACATGGGCATTTGCACAGGCACTCGGCTCGCCATGCAGGCCCTTGGCCGGCCACATGGATACTTGCATTGGCACTTGGCTCACCACACGGGCACTTGGCTCACCATGTGGGCACTTGGTTCACCACTTGGGCACTCACTTGGGCACTCAGCTCACCACGTGGGCACTTGGCTTGCCATGCAGTCACTTACATGGGTACTGGGTTCACTGTGTGGGCATGGGTCCTCCTATATGGTAGGTGGAGGCCTTATCACTTGAGCCACATCCGCTCCCTCATTATTGTTTTGATCTTCATTTTCAAAGACCCGAGTTGAACAGATTAAGGGTGCTATGATGTCTATTGCATTTAAAGAGTGTTTAAAGATTCATCCTCCAGCTATGAATGAAATAATTTTGGGAGCTAACCAAGGTATCAGACAGACTTTACACAATCTGAGTATGTGGTTTGCATGAAGTAAGGCACTAACCCATGACCAAGCAAAGGCTGATTCTAATAGTACCTAAAAGGATATCAAACTGGGCCCATTTGATGTTGCCTGGAAAGTATTCATAGTTGGGGAGCAGACTATTCATATGTCATTAATGGACAAATCAGATTTCTTTTTTTCATGATTATTCAATAGCACCTCTCTTTGTCCAGGAGAACTACATGCATGTAAAGCATGTAGCTGCAGGGGGTGACATGAGGATGCACTTGATACTTTTAAGAAGAGCAGCAGATAGCATATGTGATGGTGACCTAGAAGACAGTCAGATCTGAAGTAAGCAAAACTGGAGTCTTCGGCCCACACAGGCCATTTATGTCAGTGTTCTTCCTTGAGAGTTAATGAGGGCGTACAGGACACAGTTTCCACCTTCTCAAGCTGGTTGGAGAAGCACTCGCCTATGGGCAAACATGATTGTATTGCTCAGGACCTAGCATTGCATATGAGTCTCAGAACTTACTCCAGCAAAAGGACCATAAACATAGATTTTCTGTCACACATAAGAAATGCTAATTTTTTTAAAGGTAGCTATTATGTGGTAAAAATTTGAAAATAAACTACAGTACAAAAGAGTCACTGCCTACGAATGGAATAGTCTTTGTACATTGTCAAATATCTGCAAATTATAAATTAGGTATAAAAATATTCCACCATAGTACCTACACAAATTCTTCTTAAGACTGTCATCTTGTACCGTAAAATATTTTATTGATGGAAAAAAAAATGGTGCCGCAAGATATCCAGGTCCTAATCCCAGGAGCTGGTGATTTTTCCCTTATATGGCAAAAGGGATTTTGCTGATGTGATTAGGTTAAAGGACTTGAGATGGAATCTGTTCTTGTAAGAGGGAGGCTGAGACAAATTTGACTACAGAAGAGAAGGCAATGTAACAATAGAAGCAAAGATTGGAGTGAAGCAGCCCCAAGCTAAGGAATTCTGGCAGCCACCAGAAACTGGAAAGGGCCAAAAAATGGGTTATCTGTGGAGCCTCTAGAAGGACCAGCCCTGCCAGCATATTGACCAAAGCCCAGTGAAACTGATTTTGACTTCTACCCTCCATAACTATAAGAAAATTAATTTGTAATTTTATCAGTACCACATCTGTGATAACTTGTTATAGCAGCCAGAGGAAACAAATACAGGGACAATGTGAATGAGAAAGAGACAGTGAGCTATTTTATCAGCTACTTTCAACAGGAAAATGTGAGGAGTGGATGGAAGAGATGAACAGAATGCCTATAAAGTACTGTAAAGAGAAGAGAAAGAGAGAGAAGTTGTTTTGAGCACTGCCTCCAGGCAAATGAGAGGTGTTTATAATGAGAAGAGGGTTTTGTTTTTCATTTGAGAAGTTGTGAGTTTACAAAACAATCATGCACACCATACAGGATTTCCATACATCACCCCACCACCAACACCTTACATTGTTGTGGCCCATTCATTACAAATAATGAAAGAACTTCATCATAGATTACAGCTATTTATAGTCCATGGCTTGTATTTGGTGTATTTTTCCCACAAACCATCCTATTATTAGCACATGTGTAAGTATTATATATTTGGTATAGTTCATGAGAGAATGTTCTCATGTTTGTACTGTTAACCCCAGTCCATCATTTATTCTGGGGTTTGCTGTATTATATGGTCCCCTGCTTTATACGATTCATCCAAACTGTATACGCATTGGCTTTCAGTTTCATTGCCGAGTTGTGCTGTCATCAGCTCAGTCCATTTCAGAACGTTTTCATTATTCCAAGGGAAAAAAAATCCCTTTTCCCTTTATAGCCCCTCCATTATTTACCCTTAGCATTGATATAGTACCTTCTTTGCAATTGTTATAAAAATATTAGAACATTACCATTAACTATATGTTATATTAGTTATATTTTCCCATGTATCTCCATATTCTTAACATCTGGCAATAGAGTAACATCTTTGTATTTGTACTATTAACCACAATCATCATCCACTACCAAAATCACTGTTATACAGTCCCTGGACTTGCTTTCAATTGACATTAACCTCTGAAAAGGGTTTTTCTTTAATGAAGTTTTGTTGTCCTTTGACAATGCGACTCCCATTTTGGCATATTCTCAAAAGACTGGGCAAAGATATCTTTTTTCAGTTAAATTTTGCTTCTGTTAGACTGTTATTTCTTTGAATGTAATTCTAAGTGGATCCAGAAGTACTGGGTTTTATAGTGGGCATTTTAGAGAAACTTAAAGAACATTTTGGACTTCAGATACAGTATTTAGCTTCATCATGGATTCAAGTTATCTCCCTTGCCCAAGCAGGTATTTTCACCATGAATTCCTTATTATTGGACAAGTGATGGAAAAATAAGCTACAATCATTTTGGACTATCACAATGAAGTCAAAAGGAGAGAATTAAAGAGAAATTACACTAAGGAAAAGTCACACTTCAGGGAACTATATTTTGTCAAATATAGTTGGCTTAGGTGCCATTATGCTATTTATTAGGAATTTAAAACTCACTCTAATCAACTAGAAATTTGGTTCATTTTTAATCCTGCCTCAGTTGCTATCCTTTCTTAAGGAAGAGAGGAGGGCAATGGCAAACACCCATGGTTTAATGAAGTCTTTTGCCCAACTTCACTAACAAAGATCCGTTTCCCTTAACCATGACTGACCATAGCTACTTACTTCTTGAAAATGGAAAATTTCATGGGAATCACTACGCTAAGGAGACTCCGTGAAAAAGGATAACTTTTAGTCACAGTTAGAGGATGTTACTGAAATGAAACAAGTGGATTTGGAAAACTAAGAGTCCATAAGGGCTGATATTAGGGGTTATTTATAGTTCTGATCATAGACTGTCTCACTGCCTTAGAGAGAATATATGGTAAGGGGGAGAATGGCTAAGGTTCAAAATTGAGTTCATAAGCAGTCCATAAGAAATAAAAGTCGGCTGGAGTAAAAGAAAAAGACACCCAAGGGTAGCTTACATTTATGGAGGTAAAAACTTGGTGAATCACCACTGTCCTCGTCTTACTGAGACCACAGACCCTAGAGGAGGGAAGTAAATGTTGATACTGATGTTTTATCCTCCTAGAAAATTTCAAATTCCCCACTTTCTCATTTCATAGAATAAAGTTTGACTAGCAACCAGACTGAGCACATATAGAACATATAGCTTTACTTCAGAAGCACTGAGAGAATACTTGTCCACCTACTGAAAATAAATAAATTGGGCATGGCTTGGAAATAGGAAGAAGACTTAGATAACATAGAAGAAAAGTGTTCTTTTCTTTGTTCTATCTTTTTAACTAGGAAAAATATACAACCAAGGAGAGGTTTTTATTCAACAAAAATAAAGCTGATACTCAAAAAGGGAGGTCAAATCAAAGAAGGGTTGCATGCCTGCAAGTGCTGGACCTATGAGGGGTGGAGCAGAAGGAGCAGGTCACATGTGGGTGTGATTCAGTCAGGGTCTCTGCAGAAATAGACAACAACTTCAAACATTAAAGAGGGTGTCCTAGTTTGAGATCCCCCAGGAGAAAACATTGTAACAAGGATTCCAATGCTAAAACCAGTAGGGAAATGAGGAAGTAAGACAGAGGAGGAACAGCAGACAATAAAGGGTATGTTATCAAACCAGTTATCACTGTAGGTAACTGTCACCTAATGCCATGGGCAAACCCAGGAAGCCTGTGTCAATCCCAGGCCACAGGCTAACCATTCATCTAAGGGAGCCACTGTAGTCTCTGAGCAGGGGGTAAGAGCCCAAGTGGACAGAAGGGCAACCCAGCATAGGATGTTAGAGCCTGGAGAGGGGGAGGGGGACATCCATATGGGGTAGAGGTACACAGTATGGAGGAGTGTCAGAGCCTAAGCTGGGCAAAGATAGTAACAGGGGACTGGGCAGTCTGGAATAAGGACTTTGAGCTTAAACAGAGAGAGAAGGGCATGACTCTGGGGAGAAGGTAGCAAGAAGGTGGGAGATTGGTTTCATCCCAGGGGATTGATCAAGTAAATAAATATATTCAAGATAATAAGATTCAGGTTTCTCAGTCTCAGAAGAGGGCCAAATAATAGAAAGAGATAAATCTAGTTGAACTAAGTAGTTTCATATTGGAATTAAAAACATAGGTGTGAACTCATGGTTTTCTATAGATAGAAAAATAGGTAGGTAGATAAATAGATAGATAAAAATATATAGATGTAAATGTATGTGTGCATATACATACGTGCACATTTACTTCTATACTTACACATAAATTATATATACACATGTATTTGTATGCACACATATGCACATTTACATCTATATTTATTTTCATATATATGTCTCTCATTGATGGGGCCTAGAAACAGGGAAATCCCAATAGCAAAGACCATAACTAATGCCTAAATCTTAGCTTCTGAAAAACATTTTCCACTAAGAGAACCCAGGTCTCTTTGGAGAAACAGCTGATTCTAACAGTAGGGTCAGGAAAAGTACAAACGAGCTTCAAATATCTTTTTTTTGCCAGAAAGCAGAGAAGTGTGGAAAGATGTTGGGGACACATCAGAAGGACACAGGAGCCAACTTGTATGGGCTCCCACTGGTCAAGGATGCAACAGTTCAAGCTTCTAAATAAATACAGGCATACCTTGTTTTATTTCATTTCACTTTATTGTGCTTCACAAATAATGCATTTTTTACACATTGCAGGTTTGTAGCAACCATGCATCAACCAGGTATATCAGCACCATTTTTCCAACAGCATGTGCTCATTTCATGTCTCTGTATCATATTTTAATCAAGGTATGCACATTGTTTCTTTCTTTTGGGGGTAGGGATTAGGCAAGAGAGTAAAGAGTTTATTAAGAAACAAGAAAATGAGAAAAGTATACTGTCTGAGGCATGGACTGCAGATGTGACGTAGAATGAGACATGAACGTGGGGCCCCAGGTCAGGGCTTTTTAAAGTCTTTCCACCTCCCCTTTCATAATGCTGTTTGCTGTTCTGATTAATTTGCCCCACCTGTCATTTCTCTAGTGGCCAATGGTGAGGCCGTTAGAGGGTATTCAGGGCTTTCCCTTGACCCTGTATAAGATTCTCATTCCAAATGAGATTCTCAGGACTGGGATCTCATGGGATCCATCAGGAGGTTTCTGGGCAGGGTCTCATGCCCTTGTGGTCTGCCAGCCTTGTTGTCTGCTAGTCAAGTGGTTGTCAACCCTCAGCCATCTTCCCCCTTCACTATACTAACCTGCCTTTACTCCCTCCTCAGAGAGTTTACATCCTTTTTCTTAAGACAGTGCTGAAGGTTAGTGGTCTTTCTTATGTAGCTACTTCCTCCTGGCTAGGAGGAGTAGGCCTCACCTGACAAGGTGTAAAGCCCTCTGGCTATTCTATTACAGTTGAGGGAAGATGGATCTGGCACAATGGTAGGAACTGGATGAAATCCCTGCATGAGTAATAATAAATTGATTCTGTAAAAAATAAACTTAATTAGAATTTTGAAGATAAATGGTCTCACTAAAAGGATAAAGAAGATGGTTGTAGACAAGTCCATAAAGCAGGCCAGCCATGGCATACTGGACTATGAGAGTGAGAAAGGCTGGTGACTTCAGAGGTTGAATCCTCCCACAGTTGGTGGGAAAAAGCATTCTTCCCTGAGTTAAAAATATGGAATGCTTCACAAATTTGCATGTCATCCTTGAGCCAGGGGCCATGCTAATCTTCTCTGTATTGCTCCAATTTCAGTGTATGTGCTGCTGAAGCAAGCACTACATTGTTCTTTAGACATAATGTTATTGAACACTTAATAGACTACAGAATAGTGTAAACATAACTTTGATATTACTGGCAAAATCCAAAAATTCGTGTGACTCACTTTATTATCATATTCACTTTATTGCATATGAGCCCATGATATCTCCAAGGTATGTCTGTAATGATAGTTACAAAGTTTTACCCATTGAATAAAATTGGAAACTATAAATAAATGGAATCTTTGATGAAGAACAAAAGAGTTACATAGTTTCAAAGAAACTACCCACAAAATACCCATTAACTACCTGTACAAAGGGGGAAAGAGTTGCTTACAGAGTAGAAAAAGCTTGACAGACACACCTTAATCAAGTCATCAAAATGAACATTTTCAGTAATGTAACAAACTGATGTTGTGTGATAGTATGCAATTCAAAGAATACAGTGCCACTTCTGTGTTATTTTTGCCTAAGATGAATGTTAAGTAAAATAAAATGACTGCCTGCACTGGGCATTGCTGGAAGGAACTTCTTTTCAGGAAAAGATTTTCCAGAAGACAAAATAGTTGATCTGCAGTCCAAGAAAATGAAACAATAGAATGAACCCTATAGATTTGCAAATAAACAACACTTAGTAATAAATCAGTCTCGGTCCAGTTGAGACAGCTTATCAGATGGACAAGTACACCATAGTAATCAATGTACATTTTCTGCCCACTTTGTAAGGCCTTCCTATGTAAAATGGAAACTTAACTGACAGCCAACCAGAACAATGGCACTCCTTTCCAAAATGTGGTTTGGATGCTGCTCAATTCATGAATGGTAAACTGCTCCAATAAACTCACACAAATAATATTGTGATTAATAATTTAACATATAAAATATGTTATATGAATGATCTGAATTTAGTCATGAAGAAACATCAGCCTGACCCAACTCAAGGGACAGTCAACAAAATAACTGACTTGTAATCTTCAAAAGTGTCAAGGTCTTAAAAGTCTAAACCGAGGAACTATCCAAACCGAAGAACACTACAGAGACAGGTCACCTAAATGCAAAGGGAAATTCTGAATTGAATTCCCGTAGTACATCCTGGGAACAATGAGTGAAATCTTGATGAGTGTGAGGATTCAACAGTAGCAATGTATCAGTGTTCATTTTCTGATGTTGATGGTGTATTGTGGTTATGGGATGGTACTTTTGTTTGCAGGAAATTATACTAAAGTATTCAGAGGTAAGACCGCATCAGGTCAGACACTCAGAAAAGAAGACTCCTTTAATTGTACTTCCAACTTTTTTTTTTTTTTTTGCTAGTTTGTGCTGCCTTCAAAGTTTAAAAAAAGAAAAAACAACTGTTCCAAGCAATATAACCATCTTCAGAAATAAAGGCCAAATATGCAACTTCTAGCAAAGGTAATGATATCTCTCTCCCCTCCCCCCAAAAAAACACTGAGGCATTTTCAGTTGTGGAATAGCAAATGTTTATTCTTTATCTTCCTACTACTGCTAAAATCTACATGATAAGTGGCTCCTGTAAAAACCAGTTTTTATTTCACAGAAATGCTGTCCTTTAATAACTTTGAAATGCCCAGCACTGAGCCTGGGAGGTTGCAGGGACACGGCTTAGGCCACCAGGCCAGTTGTGCCACGATGAAGGCTCCGTGCCCGCTGCATGGAGTGCTGCGAACAACTCAGCAAACGCCTCTGCAAAGCCAGAGAGGGCGTCCAAATCAGCTGAACACTGAGATCAGTGATCAAGAGATCACTCTACTTGATTCAAATTACAGATTCAGTACTGTACTGTACACATCCAGCATTACACATACTTAAAAAAACATAGGCATGCATAATGACACATTGGATCTTGCTTTTAAAGTAAACTATAGGCAGGCAACTACAAATTTAAAAACTATTAAATAACCCCATTTAACCAAAAGTTAAAAATGTTGTTACATCCACATTGGCTGCTTCAGAAGCCTTGGGCATCAGGACAGGGAAGTGGAGAAAATATTCCAACCAGGATTAATTGCATTTTACATTATTTTAAGAGTTTTTCCAGACAAATTATATTCAAAGGAAGCATATTTTGAAGAGCCAGGTCCAGTTTCCAGGCCGAATGGTTTCTAGGAGAGTAGAACCATCTAGATGTCCCCCGCCAAATTCCATCCTTCTTTGCAGATCCTAGAGCATGAAGGTTGCGCAGACTCACTGTGATTCCCAGAATGATTTCAACCTCTGAGAGCAAAGGTGCTGTGTTGTGCCTGGCACTAAGGAATCTCTCAACCCTTGGGATCCCATCCATGTCTGAACACATGGAATTTCTCCATTCTGACCCATCATGCCCAGAGGTAGCATGATTTTAGTTTGGCATCGACCTGCACTAAAGACTTCATTTGTGCTAAATAGATAATTGGCTCTACCAAAGGAGAATGCTTACAGCCAAGATGGTTTTGTTCATTTGTTTATAATTTTAATCTGACCTATAAAAAGAGTCTAGTTGGAAGTTAATAGCACCATGACAACCTGGATAATGGTAGAATACGAGAATAAAATGAAGTTGCATTTGATTCTGGGCAATGTGTCCTCTTACTAACGTTAACACAGTAAGCCATTTTCACTGAATTTGGGAAAATAAGATGTCTTTCTAAGTCAAATATATTCTGGTAGGGAAAATTTAAGCAAATTATATCCACTGACTCCAATAGCATATATCATATAGTATTTTATCGAGCAGCAGAGGGGAAAAAATGTAGAAATGGCTACCTATTCAAAGTGAATACCAGGTAGACACGTGGGAGTATTTTTAAAAGGAAATTTGAGGGCAGAAGACAGCATCTAAACTTCTGGTGGGGCAGTTGGAGAAGAAAGTACTGTGTAATATAGTCATATAGTACAGGACATGCTAAGACCTTGAAAATAAAAGAGCAACAATTTTGAAGCATCACCCTCTACAGAAAGTGGAGGTAGTCTGTTGGTGAAATGCAGACTCCTGCCTACCCATTTGCTTTGCAGATTGGGTACTTCTGGCATCTTTAAAAAAAAAAATTGGAGTTGTGTTTGTTTTACTGACTGGTGCGTTGCTAGGAGCAGATGTGAAGACAGGGATTCCACCTTAGTGAGGTCTATTTGCTGAGCATACATAAGTGGGGCTTTCCATAAAGCTAGTCATGAGAGGGTATTTGTTTTGACAACTTGGCAGCACCAACACAGTCTCTTGAAATTCCTATTGACTGATATAATCAC
Organism: Dasypus novemcinctus; assembly: GCF_030445035.2. Lineage (NCBI taxonomy): Eukaryota > Metazoa > Chordata > Mammalia > Cingulata > Dasypodidae > Dasypus > Dasypus novemcinctus. Next base: position 40,959,139 of record NC_080679.1, read on the forward strand.
TGGTCCAGATTGAACAAATCACAAGCAGGCAATGTATATAGTCAAGTCAAGTCAGATGCCATGGTCCAGGAAATGAAGGAATCTCACAATTCAAGTTGCAGGGGGTATGGAGAGATAGACTGGCCAGTTTGGTTCATGCTTGGGTGCCAAAGAGTTCCAGATTATAGGGTCACATCTATAACAAAAATTTAGAATAAATTATTAAAGCCTCTCCTTGTGCCAATTCCTTCAACAAGTTTTCCCCTTTCCTCTGCTTCTCATGAATATACACACACACAATCAAAACTCTTCTTCGCTTCAACACCTGGTTATTGGTACCACATTTTCCAAAAAATCTGGCCCAGTCCACTCTGACCTCCTGACCCTCTGAACTCTTCACTTTGCAATTAATCATTTGCTTTTTACACTACCATGCTATTCCACTTTGCATGGGAACACATCACCAATCCCAATGAAATTATAAACTATTTAAAACAGGCACTGTTTTGGGTCACCCCTTCTCCTACCCAGCTCACATTTCTCAGCACAGTGTTATTCACATAATATACAATAAATATTTGACTTGGATAGAATATTTATTCATTTATTTAATAAGCATCACTAGAGCACCTCCCTGCTAAGCGTATGGAGTCATCCATCTGGGGACCTAGCATACAGAAATTTTATGACGCCTGTTTTACAAGGTACTGCTTGGAACTGTACGTTCTTAATGCTTTCAGAAAACAAAGAGAGAACCTGCCCACACTCAAGAAGATTACACTCTGACCATTTTCACAGTAATTATTTGTCTAAATCTAATGACAAGATATTTGCTAGTTTCAGAAGGTGAGGCATGAAGCCACCTAGCTCTGATTCCAATTATAGTTGGGGTGGCCAGTTCTACCCAGTAGTCCCCGGGACCTAGCCCAGGGGTGAAAGAGAGTTAATGTCCCTGGAGACAACCCCAAACCAGAGCCAGTGGATAAATGCCCCTTTTCTGGACCTTTCAAAGAACAGTTCTTGGAGGCACCTATACTCAGAGGTCCCAATGAAGTCACACCCCTGTGGTTTATAGCTGAAACCTGGATCATGCCTCCTTCATTTGTTCTCGCTCCTTCCCTGCCTCCCTTGCCCTGCTCCCTCTACCCCTTTCTCCTGTGATCACCTCTCATATAAACTACTGTACTCAAGTCCCTGTCTCAGATTCTGCTTTTGGGAATCCAAACTAAGACAGACACATCATTATGAGCACAGAGGTAGGGAAAAATATATTTTTCCATAACAAAGTAATGAAACACAAGCTCTTTGCTGCTGTCAAAGCTAGATAGTTTCAGTCAAAGTTCCACCATACTGAGACTTCTGAGGCCATCCAAGTTCCATGACCTTTGCTTTCTCTTTACATTGAAATAACTGAATATTTTCACCAATCTTCCATTCTTCCCCATTGTGTCACCAGCCCAGACCTCTCTTCTAAGTCTCAATCCAAATTCTCTATCCATCTATGTGTCCCACACAGCTCCTCACACCTTAGCTTGCACTTAAATGATGCTCAGTAATTGTTCATCATATGACTTAAGAACATTTCAACAAGTAAGACTTTGAATCATCACAACTTTTGAAATATCAATTGGAAAATTGTCTTGATATCACAGTGATTTATGAACTTACTGTTTTCAAAAGTAGTTTGCAAACTTTTTGTTTATTTGTTGTCAGTGTACAGCAGAAATCATAAATTCAGTTAAAGGGAAATTCAGATTTTCACAGAAAATACAAAATTTAGATCTAAGAGGTATTTTCCCTGCCTATAAAAGTAAAAAATTAAAAAGAATCTCCTCCACTGCCCAAGCCCCCAGTGAAGCCGTACCTCTGATTCCAGGGTGTTTCGTTGTGTTTACTGCTGCCATGGACATATATTCACTATTAGGTTCATGCATAAAAGATTGATACTTCTGAAAAAAAGACATCAGAAACATGGTTTGTCCACTGCTCTTCCCCTCTTTTTTTAAAACTTTTTATAATGCTAACATATATACAACTCAAAATTTCCAATTTTAACTACTTTGAAGTGTCCAATTCAGAGGTACTAATTATATTCCAATCTTGTGCTACCATCTCCAATATACATTACTCCAATTTTTCATCACCTCATACAGAAACTCTGCATCCATTAAGCAATAAATCCCTCTTTCTCCCTTCTCTCCTGGCCCTGGTAACCTGTAATCTACTATCTAACTCTATGAAATGTGTTTGTTCTAGATATTTCATATATGCAAGATCATATTTTCTATTCTTTGTCAGAGTGGTATGTGACAAAAGCATGAAGATGTGACTTAGGCTCCTGACTTTAGGCTAAGGAGGAGGACACTCTGGAGAGAGCTTTAGATGAAAAGAGCTTTTGACTGAACTTCTTTCCTCATTTTTGCCTTTATTGTTCCTTCCCTCAATAGGCTTAGATCTTGGGCCTTATATCCCTTCTTTATCTCTCTTTTCAAATTTAGTCAGACACAGATATACATACTACCTGGCCAATGACCTCCCATGAATATACTTGGCTATTCACATACTTACATAATACCCAGATTGCTATCATTTCTTTCATTGAGAACCTTAATGTGAAAAACTAAAAACACATCGTGCAGGATAGAGAGATTATTGTTCTAGTCATTATTGTCATTGTTGCTATTTTATCTTTCTTGGTAGTTTTTTGTGTGGTTTTCCTTTAAAGTAAGAAGTCTAATAACTGATTATGTGAAGAAGTCGGCAATTTCCTTTACAGCTACTACTAACAGCTTGTAAGACTTTTTCATTGATTATTTTTTTATCTTACCAGTTGAGTGAAACTTAAAACTAATTGTTTCATCTTTGCCCTGAGTCTTAGGAAGCTTAGAATCAAATGTATGGCACAGTTTTAATAACCTTTAAAAAGTATAAATGTCTATTTTTATGTTTTAACTTTCCACCTGACTTTTTTCTTCTTTTCTTGATCTCAATTTCCTTATCTTTTAAAAATAATAAAAATGCTGTATCTCTATGTAAGTCTTTGATTCCTTTTTGGAACAAAGTGAGCTATTAAACAAACAAAGAAAGAAACTTCCAAATTATTAGCTTATTAAATGCTATATCTTGGGGAAAAGGAATTGCCGACCTGTGGATCAAATTACTCTAATAAGAACAACGTGCACTTTTGATGAGTACATAGCCACCGATACTCTTCACAAAAGCAGAAGCAAGAAAGATAAAATTGCTCACCCTTTTTGAAAACCAACAAATAAATACACATCCAAAAATGTAGAGTACAACAAAAGCTGCACATCCTATGGGTAACCAGATCTTCAGTTGGCAACAAAGCTGAGATTCTGGGATGGAAAAAAGACATATTAAGGAAAATCTCTAAGAATCAAATCTCTTCTTTAAGTGCTGAATTGTAATTTCTTTTACCAAATTTAAAACCTGATTAAAGCAAATGAAGCTTTTCTCCATTACCATCATGATAGCCAGTAACTAGTAACAGACATCATCTCAGTATGATAGCAAGGATCTAGAAACTAAAACCAAAAAGACTCTATGTTTTCACAATATATGCTTCTGTACACATAGATGCTTACAAATGTGGTTAACAGAAAGGGATTTACTGCCTCTATTTTTGCAAAACAGTAAGTAGTAGAAAAAGAAATGGTATAAAACTACTATTTTCAACCTTACTCTATTCTCCTAACCCAGAACAAAACAAAAATCTTAAACCTCAGGTGAGGTGAAGAGGTTATAGCCATTGACCCATAGGTTTAAATGTTTTTCTTAGTATCTTTGTCTAATCTTTAATGACATATGGGTTTTAAAGACAACCTATTTGCAACTCAGCAGTCTACATGATTAAACTACATATTACTGATTAATAACAACTATTAATAAATTTCCCTTGCATATTTTCACCACAAAAGATTACCTTTAACTGTACTAAATGTACTCCAATACCAAAGATGCCTATTTGTTTAATGGTTTTCATTAGTGAGAGAAGTTATGAAAACGTGAAAATATAGGAGATTCCCATACACCCCACTCATTGCCCCTCTCACACTTTCCCCCATTAACAACTTTCATTAGTGTGGTATATTTGTTACAATTAATGAACACATATTGGAGCATTACTACTAACCATGGTTTACATTTTGCACTGCACAATTTTATAGGTTTTGACAAAATATATAATGGCCTGTATCTGTCATTGCAGTATTATGCAGAACAATTCCAATGCTTCAAAAATGCCCCATATTGTATCTATATTCCCTCTCTTAAACTAGAAAGATGAAAGCAATGTCTTACCATAAATATACAAATATTCTTCTCTAAGAATCTCTTCATCATGAGGAGGAGGTTCAAAAATTGATAGTTTGCAGGAATAATAGCTGGCATGAGAACTGTCCAAGTTATATAGAAAAAAAGAGACACTATTATTGGATAACTGAGACTGACAGAATTCCACATCCTTAGTGGACACCATGTTGGTTTTGTTTTCCATTGTCTTAGTGAGTTCACAGAGGATTTGACTCCCTTTCAGCAACTGCATTTTAAATTGCTGGACAATTTCAGGGTATTTGCAAGTAATTTGTACACCTCCATTGTAAAATGTAAACATGTCATACTTGGCAGAATCATTGATTTCTCCTGGACAAAAAGAAAGAAAACAAAGCAAAAGTGACCTTTTATGAATATGTTGCCAGAATAATTATATATGAACATTAAAGTAATCTCTTCTCTTCATAAAATCACTTCTATTGTACCAAAATGAAAGAACTTCACTTCCAAAAAAAAAAAAGAACATAGCCAAAGGCAAGATTGTGCTCTAGGAAGTCCTAACCAGAAACATGCTTACCATATATGAAGATCTAATATGTAATACATCAAACAAGAGATTTATATAGAATGAATCAAGCAGATATGGCCCCTGACTCTTGGGAGCTTTTATATTTGAGACAGATGGTAAACAATAAGTATGTAGTAATGCACTATATTTCACATTAGGAATGGAAAGATCAGAGTACTACTTGAATAAAGGTAGTAAGTTTGGGAAAGGAGACTGGAGAATCAGAAAATGCCCTTTTGAGAAAGTGAGTTTTAAGCTGAGCTTGAAGGATGGGTAGCACTTAGCCAAAGAAGGGGAGATTTGGGGAAAGAAGTAGTTTAGGGGAAAAAAAACTTTTAAAAGTATGAAATAAACAAAAAAATGAATCATTATATATAAATGTATATTTACATTATGCCTCCCCACTGAAAAGCAAAAGAACAGATGAACCATTTTCAAATGAGAGTAATGTGTCTTCCCTGAACCTCATCTACTGAGAACTGACTCAAATCCCAGTGATAAAGTTAAGGTCCCAGATTTTTGCTTGCTTTTTCATTTTGTTTTTCTTAGAATAAATTTTAACTTTAGGAAGCCCAGGTTTTTTTTTGTGAGGTCCATAGGAATAATAGAAGGAAGAAATTGAAACAGCTCTCTTCCTTTTTTCTTCTTCTCTTTTTATTTTTCTTTTACTCTACAAAGTCGCCAAGCTAAAGTTGTTTGGAAAAAAATTATTAGGATGACATGGTTGTTTTTTACTCTAATTTTTGGAATCACTGCCTTTATTCTTGAGAACACTATATAAAAAATATAAATAATGTTTAAGGGGAAAAAATGACCCATTCCTTCAGTGAAATAGAAATACTATTTATATATTTTTGTTCTTTGTCTTCCAGATATATGCTTTTAATATAGCAAACATATTATTCTGCATTCTGCTAGTGTTATTTAAAGTTATATCATATCATAAACATTTCATTATTTTACATGGTCATTATAATTACACTTTTAAATTACCATGCCATAATGTTCATCTATCATAATTTGTAGAAGCATTTGATTAATGTTGGATATTGGTTTATTTTCAGGATTTAGCTTACATGTGAATATTATGGCATTTGGTCAAAATATTTAAACTTATTATAACACACTGTATTGCCATACTGCTTCCTGAAATAACTGTTCTAATTTGTAATCAGCCTAGCAATATGCAAGAGAGTCCATTTGCCACAACTCTAATTGCATTAGTTTCCTTAATTGTATTTCAGATCCACCATTAATACTTATTTTTCTTCACACCTCTAGATTTAATTTATATCTCTCATATTAAGAGATCAATTTTGAACTTGGGGATTTGATCCTGGAATATAAGCACAACAAATATTTCAGTTTTCAATTATGGTGGTACAGATTACTCAAGCTAATTTCCACAAGGAAAATAATAAAAAATGCCAAAGAAATTTCTACAAATATTATTAAAGGCATTAAAGAACCAAAAGGAAAGAAGATGGAATTACCAGGTTAAATTTGAAGAAAGGACCAAACCCAGACAGATGAACAGCTCTTGGATGATGATTTTACTCTGAGTGTTTGCTGATCTCCCAAACCCAAATTTCGTTTAATAACACTCAGTCTTAAAAGTAAAGAATCTAATGGGATACCGACTCCCCAATAATAAGCAGGAATACCAGAGAGTTACATCATTGGAGTCCTGGTAAAGCAGAAATAAACCGGCCCTTGTGCAGATTGTAGCCCACCCTCAAATCCCTTTGATTGTCCAGGAAACCTCAATACTTGAATTTTGCTTAAGGTGATCTTGGACTATTATACCCATATGCTTTTATTGATTTATTTTTATTTTTAAAGAAGCTTTAGATTACATAAATGTTCCATAAAAAATATAGGGAATTCCCATATAAAGCATAATACCCTTCCCCACCCACATTTTTCCCATTAACAACATCTTTCATTAGTGTGGTACATTTGTTACAATTGACAAATACATATTAAAGCATTGCTACTAACCATGGTCTATAATTTACATTAGGATTTACACTTTGCACTACAATTTTATAGGTTTTAACAAAATGTATAGTGGCCTATATCCATCCCTGTGCTGTAATGCAGGACAATTCCAATGTCACCAAAAATGAAAGTAAAAATGCAAACTATTTCTGGAGGAAACAATTTACTCATAAGCCTCAAATCATTCCAAAAAATAATATTTAATGCAATGATAAGCACATCATCAAAGATCATCAGACACACAGGAAAACAAGGAAATAGCAGAAACAACAGACTACAGAAACAACCCCCAAAACAATTTGTACATTTGAATTATCAGATCCACAGAATAAAACAATTACGTTTACTGTGTTTAAAGAAATAAAATACAAACTTGTAATAAATATTTTTAGAAAAAAAATATGAAAGTCAGCCTATTTGAAAAATGAACCCAATAGCCAATTAGAACTGACAAAAAAAGAAAAGAAAATTGCACTGAGATTAAAAACCCCTCAGATGGGTTTAAACTGAAGAAAGAATTTGGTCATTCTTTCTGGAAGTTATGTTAGAAAAAGTACCCAGAATGCAGATGGAGAGACCAAAAAAAAGAAAAAAGAAAAATACAAAAAAGAGTTATGAGAGAGCAGAAACTGAAAAACTTTTTGCAAAAGGCCAGACAGTAAAATTTCAGACTTTCCAGGCTATACAGTCTCTGTATAACAACTCATCTCTGCCATTATAGTATAAAAGCATCCATAGACAATCCATAAATGAACAAGTATGGTTGTTTTCCAATATAACTTACTTTATGGACAATGAAGTTTGAATTTCATACAATTTTCACATGTCATGAAAAATTTTCTTTTGATTTTTTTTGACCATGTAAAAACCACTCTTAGCTTGTGGACTAAAGAAAAAGAGGCAGCAGGCCAGATATGACCTACAGGGCATAGTTTGACAATCCCTGGCATAGATTGAAAAGGTCTAACATATAGTTAAATTGAATTCTAGGAGAAAAGGCAAAAGATAAAATGAGCATATAGTAAAAGAGATTATGGTTGATTTTTTCTATAATTAATAAAGTTACAATCCACAGATTCATGAATCCCAACAAATCAAAGGAGAATTTAAAAAAATATATACACTTAGACATACCACAGTCAGCCAGAGAAAAGAGACTGATTACCTTCAAAGAAGCAACTATTAGACTGACAAATGATGTCTCAACAACTACAATCAAAGCCATGATTCAGTGGAATTATATCTTCAAGGTGCTGAAAGAAAATTATCTCTTAACTTATAATATATTGTCTAGGAGAATAGTAAAGGGATATGTAACTTGAAACATTGATAATTGAAGTATGAATGTTGTGATTTCTTCCATAATGACTGAAAGACTAGAAAAGGAATGTACAACTTAAATGAAAATCACAAAATTCAGCCTAATGGTTTCCTATAGGAGAAAGATTTGCAATCAGGTAGAGGAGCTTCTGTGTGTGATAGTGTTTTATTTCTTCGCCTGTGGCATCTGTGTTTAATTATTTATTAAATTATTCATTTTTTTTGACTATTTGTACAGATGTTTTTGCCTACAATAAAAGAAACTTAAAAATATGCAGGCAGAAAAGAATGCTTATTTCATTTAAAAATAGAGGAAAAGGGATGTGGATGTGGTTCAAGTGACAGAGCTTCTGCCTACCATATGGGAGGACATGGGTTTGATCTCTGGAGCCTCCAGGTGGAAAAGAAGAAGAGAAAGCATGCCCACTTAGCAAGCCAGTGCCCACACGAGTGCCTGCGTGGTGAGCTAGTGCCCTGTGCACATGAGCCATGCAGCAAGATGATGACAAGGGGAGAGTCAAGGTGAAGCGCAGCAGAAACCAGGAACTGAGGTGGTGCAATTGACAGGGAACCACTCTCCCCATCAGAGGTCTCCAGGATTGAATCCCGATGAATCCTAGAGGAGAGAAAATGAAAAGACAACATAGACAGCAAAAACAGCAGGGCGGCAGGAGGGGAAGGCAGTGAAATAAATAAATAAATCTTTTTTAAAAGTAGAGGAAACAATGTAAGCAAAAAGCAAATGGAAAAGAAATGGCAGTGTGAGAATAAGTGCAGTACAGATCAGATTAAAATGAAGGGTATCTTGTTGGGGGACTTGTCTGAAAGTAAGTTATGTTGCACTACTGTTTCTTTGACTCTTTCAGTCTCTATTGTCATTGCTGCAGAAGATAAAATCAGGGGGTTGGTCCTCAGTTACTTTAAACATGTTCAGAGCAAATTTCCCAGAGACTTTAGAGTTGCAGCAAGTTAACCACAAAGAGATCTTGGAGCAAAAGTGTCTGCGGCCACAGCATGCCCACGCAGATGTAGCTGCATTATTGTTTTCTCTTTCTGAAGATGAGTTTGTTGGCAGCTTTTTCTTCTTTTGAGCCCAAATTGTGATTTATAGCCCAAAGGAGATGAAATATAGTGGCACACAATGCAGTGTGGTAGAAGAGCAATAGAGTGGTTTCCAAGGAAACCAGAGGCAACTTCTGTCTCTGGAACCAGCAAGCCTCTGTGACTAGAGTACCCTTCTAGACCTCAGCCTCCTCATCAGTGAAATAAGGAAGTGAGGCCAAAAGTTCTTCCAGTTCTTTCCAACACTAGCTTTCTATGGATCCAGGGTGAGAATGCATCCTGATGAGACAACAAGCAAACGAAAGGGCAAATACTTTGCAATTGGGTGAGTCCTCCAGAGGGTAAATCACGTTCCCACAGTCCTCTCTCTGTCATGTCATCTTAATTGGCTATCCCAGGAAGTCAGGGGAGAAAAAGGCCCACCCCCAATGCTATAACTTTTCCCAGCAGGAAGAGAGCAGAGTCCTTCATTCTGTGGCCCAAGAGAACGGCCACAGAGAGGGACAAATACACAAACTATTTTGGCCACAGACAGAGACCCACTGGCCATGGGGACCAACACCCACAAGTGAAGTTGACCTTGCTTTGTCTCTTCTCTATCTGAGTAAACATCGTCCCTTTAGTGCCAGTGTGAGTTAGGTTTTCGTTGGTGATCCTGACACTTGTCAACCATGGAGTGGGTGAGGACCCTAGGACTGCAGTTCCTGATGGCAGGCATTGCTTACTCTTTGCTATCCTCTATGTACTGAGACTCCTCCCCTGAGGAGGTATCAAGTGCCCCTTTCTTCCAACAGCTCACCATTTTATTAGTAAATGTAGTAATCAGAAGCCTAAATCAATGTGTAAAATTTCCATTTGGCAAGCCATTTGACAACTTTAAGTCTGCAATTTAAATGTTTTCAGCTAAAGGAACAAGGTGTGGCATTTGCTCAATTGTGTCACAATCACACTGGCATCTGTAGAAGAGGTATACTCAAATACCGAATCACAAATTCCCCTTAGCCTTTGGTGACATTTGAAAAGTAGTATCAAAAGAAGATCACCTCCTTTCATCCATGACTAAAGCATTCAATGGACAAACGATTTCAGGAAAACCTGAATGTATCTGTTTCTTATAGCTGAAGAAGCAGCTAGTATCTTTCCTCTCCGCTCCCTGGACATTCCTATCTCCATGCCTCATATTCAGCCTGGAGTAATGGTATAATGGGACCCATTTTATAGCCAATGTCTGTTAATAAAGTTAGTCGGGTGGCAAGTCTGTTTGGCCAGCTTCCCTGCCACACCAGTTGTTAAAAATTGCATGCGATGTTCTCTAATCTTTCTTTTTGCTCCCTCTTCCTTTCCCACTTGCTTGTGTTTTGTTCACATATCACTGCTTAATACAAAATCTGCCTCCAAAATATCCTCTCTCACATTACCTTTGTTATGCTTCCCTCATTCCCTTGCATACCATCTCCATCACCAATACCCATAAATTCTCATGAACACTGTCTTCCACGTTTTAGGGACTCTGTAAAACACTCCCACTTTCACACTTATGTCTCCTGTAACGTGATTTACCCGCTGCCCAGCAGCATAGACAGTGAACTTAGAAACCACAGAGCAAGTCCATTTCTTTCACGTACAGATAAATGAAAGCCCTGACAGTTTAAATTCTTTGCCAAGGTCACACAGCTTCTCGGGAGCATGGCAGATTTGGGATTCATTACAAGGTTGAAGTGCCACAGTAACTACCAAGGAAAGTGTGGTGGAAGCAGGCAATCACATGACTGAGTCTTACAGGACCACTGCTAAAATCTGTCTGTGGGAAAAGGCCCAATTTCCAATATCTCCCTTTTATGTCCATCAGAGTCTGTCCATTCTTCTCCATCTTCACTGCAACTGGTCCAAGCTGCCATCATCTCTCCCTGGGACTATGTGAACTTCCTAACTTTGTGCTTTCACTCTTGCCCATTTACAATCAGCTCTCTAATGAGCAGCCAGCATGATGTTCTAACGTACAAAATCAGATAGTGTCCTTGTCCTGCTTTAGAAAACCTCTAGGGTCTTCAAATTTCCACTTACAATAAAATTTAACTCCTTGCCTTGCTTTCGCAAGATCTGCATGACCTATCCCACAAACCTAATGCCATCTTATACAGGTCACACACTACATTGCCTTTTTTCTATTCCTCAAACACCTGAACCTTTTTTCCAGGGCGATGAATTTGCTGTTTCTCTCTGGTCTTTACGTGATTGTTTCTTTCTCATCATTCAGGAGTAATGACACTTTCTCAGCAACAACTAGCTACCCAGTTCAAAATACACCTCCTAGATCATTTCCTAACATATTATTCTGAGATAAAGTATTTATCATCATGTGAAATTATCTGCCTTATTTCTTTGTTTATGTGTATTTTGTCTGGCTACTGCACAATAATGCATGCTTTAAAATTAGGGACTTTGCCTGTCTTATTCACCAATCTCTCCCAAGCGCCTCCAATGGTACCTGGTATATAGTAAGTTTTAATAAATATTTATTGGATGGATGGATGGATGGATGGATAGATGGATGGATGGATGAACAAGTGAATGGGTTCATCTCTGTGACATTATAAATTTGACTGTAAATGAAGCACAGAATTTAGAATGTAAGAACCAATAGCACTCTTAGAAATAATCAAGTTAACCCTTCATTTTACATGTACATCTATCAAGTTAAATTGGAATCAGAAAAGTGAATATCTTGCCCAGGATAGCACAGTTCAGAGCCAAGACATGATATAAGGGTTAGCTATGCCATGTCACTTATTCTCTGGAAACAAGTATTACAGCTATATAATCATGCATTCAGATACCTTCCCAAGTGGAAGGTCATATTCTAATTAGATCTTTCTGAACTTAAAAAAAAGATTAATTATCTGCAAATATCTACCAGGTTTATAAAGACTTGCTTAGATGACTGGTTATTATTTTGGCTCATTTATGTCTGTAAAGAAGAAGACAGGTTTAAACCCTGGTTGATTGCTTAGATTCTTCTAAAGTACATAATTATTGAATTTGCCCAATGTATGGCCAGGACCAGAGTTATCAGACCAATGATTGTTCCAATACACTCATATGTTTCATAACCATAGAATGTTACTGATCTGTGCTAGAAACATCATGCTATGTCTTTTAAGCATTTAATATATTGCTAAAAAACACAAACAGGAATAGCTTCTTCTTGAATCCAGGTGTAAGTTTTAAAATCTGAATATTAACCATTCACTTTTGCTTTGCTACACATACCTATTTACTTCTCATCAGCACTTCTCTATTATAATCACGATGGAGAATAGGTATTATATCTCTTAAATCATATGAAGTACCATGTCTAACAGGGCATTTTCTTCCCACTGGAGGCTCAAAACTGTTTAATGCTGCTAGCTATGATTTTTCTAACGTAACTGTTGATCAATAGGACAAATGTTTTAAAGAATAAAATCAGAATATATTAGTTGATTTCTTAAGGTGTTCATATTTTTCTGAAGGATGAGAGTATTTGTATCTTCTTTGTTTGGGACTGTTAAGGAAAACTTTGAAGAAAAGATCACTCACCTGAGATTTGCACTATGGTTTATTTTTCTAGTATTATAGAAGATGATCTTTCTAAGGCTTAGCCTGCTAAAACTCTTTATAAGCAGTTATTTTATCCCCAGTTGAAAATCCTTTGAAGAAAACATTAAGAAAAACCACACAATGAAATAGATGCCAGACAGATCAGAAATACGATTTTATTCTCCTTAATTCATACTTCTAACCACAAACCTCCACAGAGGTCTCAAAGTGATAGATAAGATCTCCTGAGTTTGCAATTATTCATGGTGCTTATTAAAAACATTTTCTGTCATCAAGCAATGATAAGCTTTAGTTTAACGAAGTATATGAATGTAATGCAAGAGCTAAAGTTCTAAAAATTGCACTGTTTATGTTGAGTTTTAGTTACATTTGACCTTTTACTAAGAAATCCCAGCATTTAAAAAAATGTGCTTTCTACCACATCGTTTTATCTTTAATAAAAACAATGTCGCTTCTTATAAGTCTACTAGTTAAAACTTCTTAAATCCTGGCTAGTAGATTTTCATATAAGCACCACTTATTTACTTACATTATTACCCAAAGGCAACCATAATCTAGAGAAGTGATTGGAGTCAACATGGAGGGTAGACAAAATAAATCCAATCCAATCCACATTCTTAACAGTTTCAGAAAAGAACTTTAAAAAATATGAAGAATAAAAGTGAGGAGAAAGCCAAAAGGCCAAAGTAGTACGCATGCACACACACATACAAACATACACACTAAATGTGTGAATTGTTTTCACACTCCGGGGAACTCTTTACAGGGCATCAACAACCCTTAGTTTTCTAAGTGTGTATAATAAGAAAAACGAAAGACTGATATTCTTCGAGAAAAATTGATTTTCTTCGCGAAAATAGAAAAATCCCAGAGGTGTTATAAAATTTTGTAGCAATATTCACAAAGTAATTAATTTGCAGACAAGTTACTTTGTTAGTTATTCCATTGCTATTGGTGTGAAATTGTCCTACTAGGGAAATCACATGAGATTAAATGAATCCAACTCTCTTCTTCACAGGGGGAGGAAGGGAAAATTTTATCTGCATCCATGCAAGCTCAGGTTTCTTCCATTCCTCAGCTGCTGTGCAGAGTGACAGGACATTGTCCAGGGAACTCGTTTATAGGTAGGGCTCCAGGTATCATCCTACCTCCATAATCTACATATCTTTATCTCTAGCCCACCCCTCTCCTTAGCTCCAGACTCTTATTTCCAATACCCTTTCAACAGTTCTATCTGGATATCCTCTGGCACATTAAGTTTGACATTTCCAAACAGAACACAATATACACTCACCAAACACAAGCTATCCTTTAAGGGAGTCACTAGGAATCCAGCCTCAGGAACCAAGTCCAGTTGACTGTGGCTGATGGATATCTCTTGAATTCAATCTTTTTTCTCCATTGCCATTACCAACCCAAGCCCGTTTCATGTCTTCTTTCGACTGTGGAAACTGCTCCTTGACTGGCCTTCTCAACACCGATCTCTCCCCTCCTGGTCCATCCTCCATCCTTGTTCCCCAAATTGTGCTTTTAAAAAGCATTTCACTCCTCAGTTTAAAAGTCCTACTTGTTTTGTGTTGCTTATAAGGTAAAATCAAATTTCTTGGATGATACAAAATCCTTTCACCATTGCATGGATGGTATGTTCAAGCTATATTGAAACTTTGGGCCAAGTTTTCATATCATAACTTCTGTTCCCATAGACTAGAACATCCTACTACCTCTCTAGAAACCCACATTCATTCTTCAAGAACCATTTTGAATGCCACCTCTTCTCTCTTGAGGTGTCTCTGAAATCCCCAGGCAAAGGTTTCTACCTCTATTCTCTCAATAATATTTTTTACACCAATATATTTATAATTCATATCATCTTTGATGGTAATTATTTTTGTCTATCTTCCATAAGTTCCCCAAAGTTAAGGACTACATCATGGTCACTTAAATAATTCCAGAAACTGAAACATAATAAAAGCTCGATAATATTAAGTAAATGGAAGAAGAGAAGAATATGGAGGCTGTGCATGTTCGGTAAATATTTTGTAATAGGCAAAAGAGAGGAGTGAGTAAAGTAGGGCAAGGAATCCTATTTACTTGTGTATGGGGGAACACTTGTTTTTCAGTCCAAAGGCAAAGACTCAAATGGGATGAAGCCCAGCTAATTCTCTAAAGCTCAATAGGCATGGCAGTTATATAAATATCCGAGTATTCAGTAGCTACCATATAATAACAATAACAACAACCATTACTTATAAGTAATGAGTGCATATTATGTATTGGGTACTGTGTTAAGTGCTTTACCTGCAATGTATGTTTCTCATAATAGCTTTATAAGTCATATTCTGTATTATGACCTCTATTTTACAGATGAAGAAACTGAGACTGGAGCAATTGGCCCAAGATTAGAGAGTCAATAAATGGTGGAGCCATTTATAATCTAAACCTAGACTATCTGGCACCAAGGTCCACACTCTTAACAAATCTCTTAGTGCAATAATCTAGCCCAACCTCTTCATTTTACAGAAACCATAGCATAGGAGCTGAAGAGACTTGCTGAGAAATAAGAAAACAATATAAGTTTTTAACATTAATCTAGATTTGAAAATTATTTTCAGATATTTCTTTTCCATCAAGAGGTATTGGATATTTTGCCTCATATACTTAAAATAGTATTCACATTGGCACTATACATGTGTTCTATGACTGAAACTTACAGAAATCATTAAAAATTTCCAAGATATGAATTTACATTGTGTGTTCTACACTCATTTCCCTAGATTTCCTCATTCATCAGCAATTGTTGAGTTCCCCAGTTTTCTTGTACTGCAACAAAGTCTAGATCCTTGCCCTGTTTAAATTTAAATTCTTAATAATTATCCTATAACTTATTTGTCTGTAGAAATGCATAAATATGAGTTCACACATAAAGTGTGAACAGGTACTTCTATGAGATTTTTGCTTTAGTCCTGCACAGTACAAAATGAACAGAATTTTAACTGTGAATGCATTTGAGGTTTTTGGTGTGTTTTGGGTTGGTTTGGGTTGGGTTGGTTTTTTTTTTGCATGAACAGATTCTTTGGCATTGAGCCCTAAGAAAACATAAACATTGGTTGTAACAAGTTTGACTTCTCAAAATAAAGAAAAGTTACATTTAAATTATTTTAATTGATTGTTGAAAGCATTGTGTCCATGTAATAGTGGCTCAAATGTTTAATAGCAATACTAGTGGTAAATTGAATCAAAACTTCTGAGTCTGTGACTCCATTTCGGGACAACCTATTTCTTCTCAGCTTTTCCTCAAGCAAAGATGTAAGCATCAGTATGCCATGCATGACCCAGAGAAGATCCATATCCCCAATTTCTGACTCTGTCCAAACTTGCAAATCTTTGTCTTTGCCTGATCAACCTTATGGGTAAATTCAGTGAAAGAAAAAAATCATCTTTTTAAAAAAGTAGCTTTAGAGTACATAAATGTTAATTCGAAAATATAGGAGGATTCCCATATACCCCATCCTTTTCCCCTCCCAAACTTTTCCCCATTAACAACATCTTTCATTAGTGTGGTACATTTGTTACAATTGATGAACAGATATTGATGCACTGCTACTAACCATTGTCTATAGATTACATTATGGTTTACACGTTGCACCACACAGTATTACAGGTTTTGACAAAATGTGTAATGGCCTGTATCCATCATTGCAATGTCACACAAAACAATTCCAGTGTCCCCAAAATGCTCTATGTTGTATCTATTCTATCCTCTCCCTCCCCTCAGAACCTCTGGTAACCACTGCCTTTATATCAATGTTACAAGTTCTTCCACTACAAGAATAAGAAGTCTACTTTAGCCCCTAGTTGCATTCTCTGCTTATGTTTGTTCATTCTTCAATCTTGAAGATTTTAGGATGGTGATGCCCACTGTGTTTCTGATTGAGAGGGAACTTAGAGCCTATGGGGCAGATGGATGAAGTGTCTTGCTTGCAGTTGTAGATACTCTCTGCTTTTGGAGATGGGCATTTTCCATCGTCATCCTTTTGTTAGTTGTCCTGGGCAAGTCCAGTGAACTGGAGAGAAGGTATTGTTAACTTTGCTGAGATTCAGGACTCAACTGGCATATGAACAGACCGAAGATTTAAGTCTCTTGGACATATATTTAACAAATATAGTACTATTATAGGTTCAAATAAAAGGGGCAGAAGAGCCATGTGTAGGGAAATTATAAATGAGTCTAACTTTGTGACATTGGAGAAAATATATTCCAAGGTAAGGCCCACTGACAGGATGCCAAATTCCTGGGATTGTCTGCACTGCCTATAGTATCTAGATGTCCCTAGAGCCCTCAGGAGCCCCTGTGCTTGAGGCACTGTTTCCCGTGGCAGTTCATGAGATCCTCCTGAAACACCTAAGCATAATCTCTGGAATCATCTTTTGACTAACAGCTTCAATTTGTGTTACATATCCTCTACATACATATTCTACACAAAATATAATTTTGGATTTTATCAGAAGCTTTCAAATGCCAAAATTCTTATTTTATTTAGAGTGACCAAAAATGCCGTTTGAAAGATTCAATTTCTTAGAACAGTAGAACAGAGATGCCATTTATGGAGAAAATGTGTCCTTTTCTTTCATCAGGCTATGAGGAATTAAAAAATATTTATTTTAAAAGTTTGCAAGCCCCAAATAAATCATTTTCTCTATATAAAACTCAATATTTCAGGGTAGGGAGGTAGCATAAGTTGTGGGTTCTGCTCAGTTTACAACTGTGAATACTGAGGTAGTTGTTTTGTGTTGTTGTTCTTTTAATAACTCAAACAAGGCTATGGATCTTCTAGCAAGCAAAGCCAAGATGTGACTTTAGATCTTCCTGGTACACCTACATTTTATTTCTAACAAGAAATTGGAATATGGTATTAGTAATCTAAAAACTATAATATTCCATTTCATCTGAGGGTTTGTGGTAATGAAAACTATTTTATTCACTCATGATGAAAATATAAGTGACTCAAGATCTTACATGAGAAAATTAAAAATTTCTAGAAAGAGTGAAACAGGAAAGAAAGAATAAAAGATATGATTAAACAAACACTGGGAAAGAATGACCCCGAAACAAAAGAAAAAATCACAAACTTCCAGATTGAAATGGCTCACCCAGTCCCAAACAATTTTAATAAACACACACACAGATACAGACACAGAGACAGAGCTAGACATGTTCTGTTAAAATTCCTGAATTCCAATATTGAAATGAATAATTTACAAGATTCTACAGATAGAGAGAGAGAGGGGGAGGGAAGTTGCTTATAAATGAATGAGATTCAGATTAGCAAAGAACAAGTTATTCACAAGCCTGGAAGTCAGTAGGCAATGGCTGAATATTCACAGACAAAGAGAAAGACTGCAATGTGGAATCCTTTTCCCAGAAAATGTATCAGTCATTCATTAGAGTACAAGAAAGACAGCTTTCCCTATGAAAGAATTCGGAGAATTAGGGGTGTCTGAAGAAGTCTTCTGATCCAATTATCATTGGCTGTGATCAGAGACTTCAAGACAGGAGCGAAAGGAGAGAATGGGGCCATCACTGGAAATACGTAATTTAAGTGTCAAGAAAGAGTTCTTGAAACAGAAGAGAAATATTCTAAGAGGAAACTTAGTAATGATCAGGAAATACATGCTTTAGATTATTTCAGCAAAACCCAAGCATAGCATCTTAGTACATTAAAAAGTGTAGTCAAGCTTCAAAGGAACCAGAGGCAACAAGGGGAGTTAAAAGAATCGTCATCAATCTAGAAAAAAAGGAAAGCGAAATGAGGATAAAACAAAGGAAAACAAATAATATACAAGGAATAACACCAAATATAGAATTACCATACTTGGTGGGAATGACTTGAATTCATCTATCAAAAGATCTGGATTTTTTAAAATCTAGCATGAGTCCTGGAAGCAGGTACTGCCAGGAAACAACATTTATACAGGGGCCTGCGATGGTGAGGAGGAGCCCACAGCTCAGCTCAG
Source organism: Dasypus novemcinctus (assembly GCF_030445035.2). NCBI lineage: Eukaryota > Metazoa > Chordata > Mammalia > Cingulata > Dasypodidae > Dasypus > Dasypus novemcinctus. The sequence goes on from NC_080679.1 coordinate 40,977,977, forward strand.
CTCCACAGACTTCGCTCTGTGCTCTTGGGGAGAAGCAAGTAGATGACACACTAAGGGGCTGTTTTCTCTGAGATGGTGGAATTTGGGAGTCATTGCTTCAGTGCCTCAGTGACAGAGCAAGGCTCAAAGTGGACAGAGAGTGGTATTCTTCCAGTTTCTTCCAGAATTCATCATGAGACATGAGCAATAATATTAATGACCATCTCACATCAGTCGTTCCTACCCCAGTACATTCTCCACACTGCATTCAGAGTCATCTGTCTAAAACCAGAATTCATCAGGTCACCCTCTGGGTCCCCATTGGCTATAAGGTCTCGAAGGAGGGTCTTCTAAATGCAGTACAGATTCATATTTTTCCCAGCTTCCGATCATTCCAGAATCATTAAACGAACCAGATTGTGTTAAATTTCCCATTGAGATAAATAGAAAATAGGGAATCACCAAGTTTTCCAACCTTCTTAACTCACAAACCAAATAAAATTGATCAGAGTGTCTCTCCTTTGGGATTACGTTGTGTCTCTGCTATTTCAACATGATGTAGAAAGAATGTGGAGCCAGACACATTTGAGATCTCATCTTGGTTCTGTCACTAATTACTGTGTAACAAATCACAGTAACAAATCCCATCTGATATTCTTCAAACATTAACTGAAGCTAATAATACCTATCTCTTGTGGAATGAGAATGTATACATAGTGAGGAGGATTAAACATTAGGGCAAAGAGAAGAACCTGGAAGTTCTCACATAACTTCAGTCTGGCTCTTTACTTTGTGTTTGAGTATTTAAAATGGTTGCAGGGTAAACACATTGCAGTGGTATTTTCATTTATGACCACTATTTAGCCATTCATGCCTCTGTTTTGCCATTTGTCAAACAGTGAAACAACATACTACATGGCATTTTCTGTGTGACGGGAGTGAACATTGGTTTTATTCATTTGGTGTCCAAGATTCTAGGAGTACAGTTTATTCATTATCCTTTAGTTTGGTGACTAGAAACAACCAACCTAGACTGGACCTATCATTCCACAGAAATCATACCCATTGCTAATTCAAATATCTGAACACAAGTTATAGCACCATAACCACCCAAATGGGGTTGACATATTTAGGATGTTTGCTAGGAGTAGGAAAAACAAACAAACAAAAAAACTTTGATGATTTGTCCCAACATTCTTAGAAGAAAAAGCCAAACTTCTTAACATAGTCTAGATGCTTTCAGTGGTCTGGCCCCAACTTCCCTTTTCAGTCTCAACTTGCACTACCCCAAGCCCATCCCTCTCTATGGTCAGGCATATCTCTGCCTTCCTCCTATTGCTTGATCTTACCTCTCTTCCCCTCTGCCACAGGCCCTTCGCACTTGCTCTTCACATGGCATGGAATGTTATCCCCCTCCCACATCCTATTCTTCCCATTTATTCCTACTTATCCTTCAAAGGTCAACTCAAGTGTCACTTCCACAGGAAAACCTTCAATGAATTCCCTCCCCACTCTCACTTCCATACAAACCAAGTCTATTCCGTCTCCTTTGTTACATTCTCTCATAGAACTGTGTTCAGATTGTAATTATCATCAATTCATGAAATTATTTTTATTATTGTTCCTCTCCTAACCATTCAGTTAGCTTCCCGAGAGCAAGAACTGACCTGGGTTTGCTTATCATTGTAAGTATAGTGGCTAGCACAGTGCATCCTGCATGGAAGGTGCTCAGTGATGCTTGAATGCATGAAGAAATGAATGGATATTAATTCAGAAGCACATTCATGATGCTAATGGATTTCTTTAAGTTGTAGAAAAGGCATAGTAAAGCATGGGACTTCAGTAGCTTAGAACTGTCCTTAGGAAGAGGTAGTAACACAACTGATAGAGCATCCACCTACCATATGGAGGGTCCAGGGTTCGATACCCAGGGCCTCCTGACCCACACAGTGAGCTGGACCACATGCAGTCCTGCCGCTCGCAAGGAGTGCCATGCCATGCAGGGGTGCCCCATGCACAAGGAGCATGCCCTGCAAGGAGAGCCGCCCCGCACAAAAGATGCACAGCCTGCCCAGGAGTGGTGCTGCACACATGGAGAGCTGACGCAGCAAGATGACGCAACAAAAAAGTGACACAGTTTCCTGGTGCTGCATGACAACCATGCAAGCAGACACAGAAGAAGACACAGTGAATGGACACAGAGAGCAGACAGCAGGAGCAAAGGGGAGAGAAATAAATAAAATAAATCTTTAAAAAAAATAAAAAAAAGAACTGCCCTTAACAACTCATTACACTAGGCCCTAAATCCTCTTTACTTAAGAGCTTTTTAGTCACCTTGAGTTATCACAAAATCAAGCATTAGATCAGTCTGCTTTTTTTCTTAAACTTTTAAAGAGAAAAATAAAGTCTATTTCTTTGCACCACTATGAAATTTATTTGTAGGTGAGATTATACCTCTTAAATATTCTGCCTTCAGTTTTAGCATTAATAGAACTTCCCCATTTAACAAAATTTCAGTTTTCTTTTCCCAGCCTCAAGAACATGGCTCAGGGTTAAAGAAAAAATAAAAGTAATATAAATATGTACAGAACAAAAATCAGCAGAAAGGCTCACATTAGTTTAAACTGTAGGTAACATTGTTTAAATTGTTTGGATAGAGTTCAATTTATACCACCCAAGAGAAAGAATCGAGGACTCCAGGTTGCTTTTAAATGTCTACCACAGCCTGCAAAGTGCTCACATCATCCATTCCTCCTTGGCCTTTTGAGGCAACCTTGATACCTAGTGTCAATAAAAACTCTGCAGCAGCTTGGGCATTTCTGACAACCACCCAGATAAGATCAAAATCAAAATCCTTCTTTTCAAAGCCCTTCTATTCTGTATTCTTCCACAGAAAGAATTTACAGCCCAAATGCCAAGTCTATTTAATTTTCATTTTGTTGACACAAGTCATTTTGCCTTTCATCTTTCTCTGAGAATAATAGTAAGCCACTCTTTTGCTTTATCCACTGGCAGGTAAATCCAAAGAGGTAGATTAAAAATTTAACGGTCTGATAAAACATTTTTTTCTGTCTTCAAACACAGTATCAAAGGCAGCAATGCAAACTCGCTGCCCATAACATTAACAGCAGGTGGCTGTGCCCTTAGCCATGTGCTTGGGCTCTTCTTCACTTGTTCTACTTTCAAAAACATAAGCAACACCACTTCTTATTTGATGCCTGATTTTTCTACCTTTTATTTTTCTGAATGTTCACTTGAAGTACAATTCTACAAGAAATAGTCAATTGGCCACTTACCTTTTAGAACTTCAACTTGGAAACAGAAGAGAAAGAAATACCAGATGTTTAACTTCATGTTGGCCAGAAACGTATAGAATCCCCCTCCTTCAGTGTTCGAAGCTGACAGTAAATTCACGTTCTCAGTTGTTTTCTATTTGCTGGAAAGGAAGTGGGTTTTGTGGGGGTGGAGTAGTATCACACCATCAAGTCAAAGAGGCATCTCTTATTCCATGTTAATGGCCACCTGGCAGGCATTATTGTTCATGGGTGTTAAGCATTTAATCCATGGATTATGGATGGTTTTGAAAACAGAGGAAACTTTACCTTCATTCTGGTTTCAATAAAATAAGTTAAATAGACAATGTCTGTTCTTTTCAGAACTGCTCTACTTCTCTCAATAGTTATTGGAGATAACACAATCTGAATATACCCACATGATAAGTATCACATACATTTTAACACTTCTTAAGCTTTTTTGTTCTTAAGCTTCTTTGGAAGAGGACAAGAAATAAAGGAAATTATTACAGAAATTGAAATGAAAATTGAAAGAGGAGAAACATAGATATGCTACCCATTGTAGATTATAATTTTCCAAGGTTTGGGATCAGTTTTAAACTAACCTAAACTCTGCCTGCATATCATAACAGGATCTATGAAACCAGATTCCTCTACCTATTGCCTCATACGAAAGCAAGAAAGTTGAAAAACCTACCCATGACCTCTCTATCCCTGCAGGAAAATAGAGCAGATAATAAATTACTGTATAAATACAAATTATTGTAAATTATTATATGTTTTAATATACGCCAAAACCATACTGGGCTTCTGAGGAGTGGCAGGATGGGACCAACTCCCAGCCTGCAGAGTTGGCATCCAGGTGAGAAGCTAAAATCAAAGGTTGGGCAGGATAACTACGGTGTTAGTCAAAAAAGAACAGATTCTAATGTAGAATCCAGTTTTGGAGCAATAGCACAGCAATTATGGATATTGGACCAGAGTTAGGGGGATTGAAAGGCAAGGCAGGAGGCTGATTCTTCTGTGATTTCCCCAAGCTGCTCGAAATTCCTCTCGGAAGCTTATTTAGGACTCCTGGACCTCAGCAATGGGTGCAAAGGAAGTTATTTAGGGCTGAACTGGCCTGAACAATAAATACTGGGCATCCAGAACCCCTGAGAAACTGCTACTCTGATTTACTTCCTTTCCCTTCCCTTCATTCACCCTTTCCCAGCATCTGGAGGAGATGCCCCAGACCCACTCTTGTGCTACAGTCCTTTGCCAGCAATAAAATGGGCTTGGTGAATAATCGACTTTTTCTTAGTTGTGACCTAGTTCTGTACCTAAGTCTTCATTTGTAAAAGCTGACATGAATTCTAGAGCTCAGCTGCTGTTACAAGAGGAAGACACAGGGCATGAGCCTAATAATTTATATAATAATTGAGTACATAGTATATACCATGCACTGGGGTTCACATGAATTATCCCATTCATTTCTCCTGACAACTCTGTGAGGCCAATCCCATTATTATTCCCACTTCATCAATGAAGAAACTGAGAATTAGAGAGAATAAATAACTTGCCAAGGGTCACACAGATGATAAGTGACAGAACCAAGTCAAACCCAGACAATGAAACTCCAAAATTGACACTTTTAATTACCACACTATACTGACATGCCAGGCTTCACTTATCCAGCCAGCTATTGCTTGTAACATCCCTTTTGGGCCTCATGTTTTGGTAGAGAAAAGGTACTTAGGTCCTAGATGAAGTTCTAGAATACTTTAAGGCAAAAAAAGAAAAGAAAATTCTAACAAAATTTAGATGCAATATTCCACCTTAGGGAGAAAAAAAGTTGCCCAAGTTATGGTGGAATTCAGCTTTAGTTCAACTGAATATATGTGTATTCATCTTATTTGAATTGGTTTGCTTTCTCCCAACCAAATGCTTCTGTTTGTAGGACATCTGTTCACAACAGATCTTACAATGGAGCAGGACTTGCTTCTACATAAATGGTACGTCATGTCAAAAACCCCTATATGTGATACTTCCCATGCCTGCAGCTTCTCAAAAATCTCAGTGAAGAATACAATTACTTGCGGCTTTAGATATTCAGAACAACTTTTCATACACCTGGAAAATAAACTAGGCAAAAATTTCCACTCACCCCACAGGAAGCCCTTTTTGTTTGCTTTTATTTTTTCACTTTTAATTCCATGACTCAAGAGACTTCTGATTTGTGTGTGCAGACGCCTGGGGTAAGAGTGGTGAATGGAAAGTTTATGACAGTAAAAGTGGAATGTTTATTATTTCTTTCCTTGTAGACACCGGAGTTCATAATGCTGTATTCTTGCTTTTCTGATATCCACAGGTGAGAAACCTTCTGAAAGTAACATTTGGGTATGTTTAAGAGCTAGCACAATGTGGGCCATTGATTCCAAACAATGGGGTTTTAAAGCACCCCAAAAGTATTGAAAGAGAAATGTTCTTCCCAACCAAAAAACCACTGAAAGAGAAGTGTTCTTCCCAACCAAAATTGCTTCCCCTCCTAAGTGCCCTATTTCATTGAGTGAATCCACACTCCACCCACTTATCCAGCCAGGAACCTGGGTATCAGCCCTTCTTTACCCAATAATTACCAATAAGCTCTAATTATTCTACTTCCTAGATGTCTCCTAAATCTTTTTTCTTCCTGTGATTGCCAGGGTAACTTGCATAGATCAAGCCTTTAGCCATCATCCATCTCCTGGACAGCCTCCTCTCTGGTCTTTTTGTCTCCACTTTTGTCCCAGTTCAACCTGTCCCTACACTAGAACCAGAGTAGTTTTGGTAGTAGTAAATATAACCTATCTGTATTATGGCTTCCCATCTGCCATAGATAAAGCCCAAAGTCCTTACCAAACCCTTTTGGACAGGCTCCTCCTAACAGATTCAGCCTCATCTTGCATCCCAATAGTTTTTTCTTCCTCCTGCACCAAATACTTCTGCCATATTGAATGATGTGGCATTTTCCAAACTCTGCATGCTAACTCTCCCTCCAAGCCTTCCTATAGCCAAGACCTCTCTTCTTCCCTACTTCCTCTCCTCACCATCATAGCCTCCCTTCCCTTCTGCAGAAACTTCACCATACTTCAGGCCTTTGTATACACATCAGTCCATCAAAGATTTCCTTGACCTTTCACTACCAACCATCCCAATAACCAGTGTCCATTAGGTGGGTCTTCTGCATCACTCCAAAGTACTCCCCATGGTCCCCATCCTGGACCTCATACCCCTGTAATGGTCTGTGTGCTTTCTTGCAGTGCCTACTGGACTGTGAGCGACATCAGAGCAAGGACTGACGATGCCTTCTTTACACCCATAGCTGCAATGCCTAGCACAGTGTCTGCAACAAAGTAGATGCTCCAGAGCAATTTGTTGAATGGAGAATGAATGAATGAGAGAATGAATAAGGGGTCTAAGAATCCTTTACTTCTGAAGGAGCCATGTAGCCTTAGGAATGATCACCAATTAGTACTTTGCTCTTTGAGTCACAGTATGAAAGTAGAAAATTATCAAAATGTGTTCATATTTCACATTGAAATTAATTTGAGACATAATCATCACCTTGATTCTTATTTTACCTGAACATTTGCCCATCCCTAATAATCAAACAAAAGAATATTCAGTCATACCCCAAACTACACATCAAAATAATCAGCATCATTCCAACAATACTGCTACTGCTCAAAATACCAATCAAGCAATAACAGAGATCTAGTCAAATAGGGTTAGAATTCTTTGGTTGTGCTTTGTGTGAATGGATGACACCTACTGGTATAAAATAAAATTCAGCTTCTTCTTTATAAGGAGAAAAATAAATGTTCCTCATCTAGGTCAAGGAAAGAAAGCATTCAGTAGAGTCCAATACTGTCAAAAGTGTAATTGCCAGAGGTACAAGTCAAGGACTTCATGGAATGTTAAGAAAATGCATGGGATCTGTTAAGTGGAAAAAGCAAATATTGCCTATGTATGAGCTTACTGTTTAAATTTATATATAAAATTGATAGAGGAAAAATATATAGGAACTATAAGTGGAAAAAAGTAGGATAGGCACCAAAGTATTAATTGGTTAACATTACAAATAATTATTTTCCTTTGTGCTTTTCTACACTTTCGAAGTTTTCTCCTATGACCATTAGTCATTCTCATAACAGACCTAAGAAAACACAATTTGTCTGTGAGATTTTTTTTTTCTTTCTTAAGAGTTTTATGAAATTATCCAATACAAGAAGAAGCAGAATATATAAAGCACAAATGTCCATAGTGACTGAATTATCATTGTTTAATAATGAACTTTAAATCACAGCCAGGCAAGGCCCCTGCCTTATTTTTCTTTTAAAAAATCCATTTTCACCTAATTATGTTTCCAAATCAACTTGAGAATCATTGTCAAATTTTTATAAGTTCTACCTAACCAAACTTTCACCTTCAAATTCCATTGGAATTTTGATTCAATACAGTATTGAGGGTCCAAACCTCTATGTCACTTCTGCAGAATCCTAAGAGCATCCAAAAGCCTGGTCTTAATAGATTTCCATGAGCAGTTTTATTTTAAAAGTCAAATTAAGTCTTTAAAGATGCAGTTATGAGTGTTATGAAAATGTTCATATATAAAACTAATCTCACACTTTGTATCAATGTCTGCCTTTATTTCTTAGTCATTATTTCATGTTTTGAGGAGTTTTTGTTAACTATAAGAAATTAACATGCAACAAGAGATTATCCCCCAGTCTCAAGGGCTAAACCCTAGCTCTTGAAAAGAGGGGTGAGGATCTCTCAAAGACTAGTGAGGCTTGGCAGAAAATTAAGTCAGAAATGATAACCAGACAGGTAAATGGGTATTTTGAGCTCAAGATAAGTCAAGAAAAATCAGGGGTGGCTGAAAAGTTTGATGGAGTATGTGGAGTGATAAAAAGCAAAAGACAGACCAGAATGCTGTGGTGACTAAGGCAGGTAAAAGAGATGGTAGAAGACAGAAAATGTATTAATTCACATTTGCATGGCATGGTAGAGTTTAATGGCACCCACACATAGATTATGTGTTAAAAAACTAATGACTTGGGCAAAACACTTACTAACACACCTGTTTTGTAGGAGAGGAACTCTGAGTCTCAGAGAAGTTAAATAACCAGGCCAAAGTCAGAACCAGAACTCATACATACTTGCTTCTAGATTAGGGATCTTACAGGTCTCTAGAAAGAAAAAGAGAAACAAAGATGTTAGGTTTGTAGAAGTCTATCCTGAGGCACCATTTCAGTCTCTCAGATTTACATTTTCCTGTGCCTAAAGAATGCAACTATAAATGAGCTTGGGTCTGTCCTCTCCTCAATTAACCACAGATAATTTCCAAGTTACAGGAGAACTTATGTTCTCAGGCCTCTCTGGTGTTAGATTTCATCCATCACTTGAAACCAAAATACAAGCAGTTTTGGCAGGTACAGTTATAAAGCCATGAGAATTAATCTCTCACTTTATTATCCAAATCCCCAATTTAAGTTCTTAGAACTATTTCATGACAGATACACTAACTTCATTATCGAGACACCATGAGCCCCACCTGGACTTCCAGCCCAGATGATGAGCCGTTTCCATGGCATATTGAATCAAAATCCCCAAGGAAGAGGGGTGAGGGAGGACTAGGTTAGAATTGTCAATGCTATATAAAGTTCATCCGAAGAATAAACTTTTTTTAGTAAAAAAAAAAAAGTAAAGATGATACCTAGAATGGCCATATATTAAAACATATATAAAACATACAAATATTGTAGATCTTACTGATTAGAAATAATTGGAACAAGCAAACCCAGAGACAGAATCTGGGCTGCAGGTTATCAGAGGATGGGGTGGAGATAGGGAATAAAAGTTAAGGCTTAAAATGTACAAGATTTCTGTTTGGAATGATGGAAATGTTTTGGCAATGGATGGTGGTGATGGTAGCACAACATTTGAGCATAATTAACACCAGTGAATTATATAGCTGAATGTGATTAAAAGGGGAAATGTTGAATTGTATATAAAGTAAGAGAACACAAATTTTTAAAAAATCCATGAAACTACACTACACAAACAGTGAACTCTAAGTTAAACCATGGACTATAGTTAATAGTACAATTATAAAAATGTGCTATCATCATTTTATAACACATGTTCCAAACCAATGCAAGGTGTTGATAATACGGTGGTTGGTATATAGGAATCCTGCATTTTATGCTTGGTTGTTTGTAAACCCACAACTTCTCTAATAAATAAAAAACACATTATAAAGTTATAATGATTAGAGCATTTTATACTGGACAAAGATAGGTAATTTGATGGGAAATAATATATACTGGGAACCAGGCACTCGTGCTTGATAAAGGCAATGTAGAAGACAGAGTTCAGTTGCAAATAACAGAAATCATTCTCTTTAGGTTAACCAAAAAAGGATTTGTTACAAGATATTACATAGTCTTTAGAGAAGCTGAAGGAGCAGGTTCTGGGCTTGGCTTCCAGAATTATGTCCCAGCCCCTAGATTTATTCTGTGGTTTCTATTATGATTTTAAAAGCTGCCATTGCCTTTGGTAGAGGCTGCCATGTCAGAAATCTACTGACTATTAGACTCCAGGAACTGTCATAATTTTAACTAGCAAAATAAATGTCTTCTACTTCTCTTCCCATTAAGTCAACTCCGAATTCAATTGTTACACTTGAATCTATTCTTTCTCTGTACATCTCATTGGTGAAACTAAAATTATATCTAAACCATATCTGCAAGGGATCTGGGAAAGGTGGTTTATAGACCTATCTCGCCTCTGTGATATAGGATGGCTCACTTGGCGCTTGGAATGGAATTTAAGCAAGCCAATTCTCAGTATTCACCACAAACAGCATTTTACAGCAGCTAGAAAGGAAAAATTATTTAAACAAAAGGTGCCAGAACATTTGCATAGCTAGTTGGAAAAAAAAGTAATTTAGATCTACACCTTATAATACAACCAAAATAAACTGCATATAAATTATAAAGCTAAATTATGAAATTTAAGTAAAACAATTACAAGAATATAGATAAATATGCTTTTTATAAAATCTTATAAAGAAACATTGATAGATTGGATCTGCATATAAAAATAAGAATTATAATGCAAACAGATTAGAAACATTATTTACAACAAAGATGCAAAGAAATAATTTTTTTCATTAGTAATATTCTTATGTATGCAAATTTATAGGAAACATTAAGACCCTATAGGTAGATGGGCAAAGGACTTGAAGATGAAATTGACAAAAGAGGTAAAATATACAAAGATGTGCTTAAGACAAGCAGTGACAAAAGAAATATGGGGTCAAAATAATAATATCAAAGAATTCAAGACAAAAAAGTACTTATTTTGTATTGAAAAAGGAACAATTCACAATGGAGCTTTAATATCAGAAAACTGATATTTGCATATATCATTGAAATATATAATGTAAAAATTACAAGAAATATATGAAAAATTGACAGAAACACAATACTTATGAAAGATTATTCTTTGTCTTTAAGGTTCAAGTAATCTAAAAAGTCTTTAAAATAGAAGTTGAATGACAAAATTAACAAGATTGATTTATCAGATACATTATACCTACTTTTCCAGCACACGTGGAACATTTGTAAATAGTGATCATGTATTATGCCTCAAAGAAAACCTTAATATATTTCAAAAGGAGAAAATGTACACATTCTCTGGTCACATGCAATAAAACTACAAATTAATAAGAAATATTTGTATGTTAAAATAGGCTATTTGGAAATTTCAAAAACCATTCTCTGAAATCACTCCTTGGTTGAAGAGTAAATAATACATTGTAATTATAAATTACTCGGGGAAAGTGACAATAAAATAGAACTTACCAAAACATATTAGATGGGGTCAAAGTTATAATCAGGGAAAATATATTCATAAAAGTTTAATTTTGGGGGTTATTAAAAAAATAGAAAGGCACTAATAAAGTAATCCTTTAAATCAAGAAATACAAAAAGAAAAAATACGACTTTAAAAAAATGAAGATAATATATATATATAAAAACAAAAATTTTTGAATGAGGAACATAATGTAAATAAACAAGAAATCTGTTTTTAAAACCATTCCATTAAGACTATCTCAGAATGAGAAAAAGAGAATATTGGCACAAATCAGACGAGAAGAAAAAATAATACAGATACTGATGAGACAACATTTTAAAGAAAACACAACATCCAATATCATGTAATTTAAAGGATATCATTAAAATGACCAACATTATCGGAACATATGAATTACTAAAATTGACAACAGAAACAAAAAAAAAAAAAACCGAATAGACTAATAACCCTGGTGGAAACTGAAAATGTAACCGAGGAAATCGCCCGTCCAAAAGAGCTGAGCCAGATTATTCTACCAGTGAGTTTTTTACTATCTCTCAGAAAGTAGAAAATCCCTATCCCATATAAACTAGTCTGGAGCGTTGGGAGAGAAATGGAAAGCTTTCCACTTTATTTTGTGAAGCTAAGTTAATGGTGATAAAATCTAGCCACGTTAGGTCGAAAAAGCTCCACACCACCCCCGGGCGGTGGGGTCGGAACTGGGGAGAGGAGTCGAGAGAGGCACGAGGCCCTGGGCGGGGCCGCACCGAGCTCGGGCGCGTGCGCGGCTCTCGGCGTCTGTGGACAGGCGCCCTTCGCGCGCTGCAGAGCCAAGAGGTGCGCGAGCGTGCTGGGGCTTGCGGGCCGCGGCTCCCGGCGGCGGGGTCCTGCTCTCGAGGCACCTGCTGCCGCCGCCGCTGCTGTCCTCAGTTCCCTCCGCCCGCCCCCGCGCTCCCTATCAGCCAGTCCTGGCAGTGCCCGGGCTCTTCGCCACTCCTACCGCTCCCGCCACCTGGTGGAGTACGCCAACCACACACAGCCCGGAACTGGTGACACTGCTCTATCTCTTCGATGCAGGGGCAGCTTGCGGCCCCTATGGGAACAGGTTCAGGGGTTTCGACAGGCTGTGGCCCTCCTGATGGCAGGCCCCGCGGAGGGTACAGCTCAGGGTACGCGCAGGGGCACCCTCGTGTACCGGGCGCTGCTCTCTGTCCTGGATGATCACGATGTGGATTCTTTCATCTCCCTCTCCTCTTCAGGGATGGAACATATGGAGACACAGACTATTTGAAGTGGCTGTTCCCCACCTCCATGCGCTCTAAGGTCTGCGGTATCTGCTGTAGCCCCTGGGACCAGGATTTCGCCATCCAAAACTACTGGCATGACCCCCACTATGATGTCTTGTACCTCAACGCCAGCAGCTTCCTGGCCCTGATCAATGGGGAAAGAGACCATCCCAACCCTACCGCATGACTGAAGAACTTTCTCCACGTGGGCCGCCTGGTGCATTGGGGACCCTGATGATTATTAATACCTCCCGGCAGTCCAGCTCCTTTGGGTTCTATCATGCAAATGAGACGATCTTGCAGATGGAGGAGCAGCTTGTTTATCTGCTGGATTCTTTGGGGCCTAAGACTCAGTGGGTGAGCAGATGTCAGGCTCTGGCGTGCCTGTGACCATACTGCCCCCCCGAGCAGCCAGGGCTCCCAGAATCCTGGTCCTCTGCTCCTCCATGAATGATATATCCTGGACTCCCTCACCTCATGTCCTCTCATTTGAGGCCTTCTCCATGCTCGGCCTTTCTCCCAAGACTGCAGGTGGCGAGTGGGAAACCAGGTTTTTAGCCCGTGGATGCTGCTGCTGCTGTGCCAGCTCCTCTGTATCTGCTATGCAGGTGCAGAACCCAGCTCCTGCCCAACACAGGGGTCTCATTCCAGGCCACGCTGGACATTTTTAGCTTCTCTCCTCCCCACATTCCCTTCTTCTCTGAATTTCCCTGTCATTAGCCCTCTCAATGCCCGGAAAGCACTGCCTCTGAGAGTGGGGTTCTGAGGCTCCCCTGTGGGGAGAGTTCCGTTCTTGAAGTGTCAGTGTTGGGGAATATTTGTGGTCAGCGGGGCCCACCTGAGGTGTGGGGATCCCCCAGTCTCCGTTCACTGTTGGGGTATGCTATGGGAGCCCAGTGTCTCGGAGGCCCCAGCCCCTCTTTTAGCTACCCTTGACCGGGATGTCACTCTTGTATTCATGGCAATAAAGTTCCATTTGCTAAAAAAAAAAAAAAAAAAATCTACAAACCAATCTCACTTATGAATATAGACAAGAACTTTCTAAATTAAATACTAAAAATCTAACCCAAGGGTTTATTAAGGGAATAAGCTATCAGATAAGATTTACTCCCAAAATTCAGAGACTTTTTAATATTATGAAATCTATGTATCATTAGATATAAGGGAAAAAAATGATCATCTCAAAAGGTGCTTAGAAAGACGCTAATAAATTTAACATTCACACATGATTTGTTAAAGAGAAAAAAATATATTAATAGATCAGGATGGGAAAATACTTCTTAAACTGATTAAGAGTTTCTATCTTATACCATTAAACATTGTCAGGCATAAATATAGAACACTGAAATTCCCTCAGGATAGGAGTAAGGCACAACCCATGCTATTTTTCAATAGTCGAAAGATATGTAAAAGAAATAAATCCTATACACTTTTAAGAGAGACAATTATCAGCTACTTGCTCTGGTGAGTTTAATTCCCCCAAATTCCAAGAGAATGAATTGAAAAAGTATCATGATTAATAATGAAGTTTAATAAGGGAGCCAAGAACAAAATAAATTTAAGAAAAACTGTTAGCTTTCTAAATATCAGAGAAAAAATAGTTAGAATATTATGAGGAGCAAAATAACAAATATATACAATTGAGATCAAGAAAGCTATCAAACCTAATGAAGGCCATAATAAAAGATTTGAATAATTGGAAGGCACACAGTGCTTCTGTACTCAATATTATAAATATATTAATGCTCTCCAATTTATAAATGTAATGATTTTCCAAACATCAACTGGATTTTCCTTATTTTGGAACCTAACTAAAATCATTCCAGAGTTCTTTTGGAAGAATAAGGTTGAAAATAGCCAAGACAAGGGGAGCAGGTATAGCTCAGTTAATGAACGCCTGCTTCCCATGTACGAGGTCCCAGGTTCAATCCCCAGTACCTCCTAAAACAAAAAACTTGCAGAAGACAGATTTGTAAACAAATATATACTGAATTAATAAAATACATATTGTTTAAAAAAAAATAACCAAGACAATTAATGGAATAGAAGGTTCAGTGACAAGTTAGTTATGCCCTAGAAATAAGTATTTTTTATATAATAATAATTATTATCCTGAATAGAAAATCCAGAAGCAAACCCAAATAACATAGGAATTTAGTAAAAGGATAGAAACAGCATTTTAAGTTAGTAGGGCAAAGATGTATTTTTCAGGAAATAAATAGTACAGGAATAATTAGCCAATAATTTTGGAAAAGTTGTTAGAGAGCTAACTCACAGAAAATGACAATATAAATTCCTGATTCAAAATTAAATGTAAAAAGTGAACTCTTAAAAGAATTTTTAGAAAATTTAGATTAGAAGAATATATCCTAACAATTTGGAAGGATAAACTCCTTCATAGCTGTTTCTTAGATGTTTTCCTTACCTGTATTGTTATAATTTTTTAAAACTATGATCATTTGTTACAAAAAAATAATGCAGACATCTTTGGGAAAATATATTGATGATCTCAGGGTGAAAAAGGTATTTCTAAGCAGAAAAATAAGGAAAAATAAAATATAATGGGAGATGAAGGGCATTTAATTCATAAAAACTCACAAATATAATGCATTAAAAATTAGAAGCCAAATGGCGAAATAAGAAAAAAATATTTGCTAATGTGAGCAACATATAAAAACTCTTACAAGTTATTAATAGTGAGATGAACACTAAAAATAGACAAAAGCCTTCAATAGGCAATTCACAAAAGAGGAAAGACAAAAGTCCAAAAACCATGTTAAAGAAAATAAAGAAGGACAAGCTCCCTTGTTACTGAAGATAAATGAGATACATGAAACCATGAGATACATTTTTTTCCTACCAAGCTGGCAAAGACATTTTTAAAAATCTAATGTTCAGTTCAGGTATGGAAATAAGTAATTGGCACTTTTGCCCACAGCTGATAGGGGACATCACTTAAAGGAACTTCTGAAGGGCAATTTGATAATAAATATCAAAAGCCTTAATGCACATCACACAGTCACCTGACCAAGTAGCAGCTTCTGGCAGGAGGCCTACTTTCCAAACAGGTAAGGGTCCCCGTTGAAGTTCAAGTTAGGAGCCCAATCCCACACACATCTATACAACTACATTATAAATTGAGTTATATCTATACAAACTCCAAACATCCTGATGTTTTACCTTTTTACTGCCATTTAGAATCATCCAACTGATTGAATTTTATTCTTTTCAGTTAATGCCTTAGTGTTGGATGGACAAAGACTGAGCAGGAGCATGCCAGAGTACATGCCTATTCCAGCTTTGAAAATTTACCCTAGAAATAGCCTGAGGAAAATATGTATAGCCCCAAAGATAACAATAGCAAAGCAAATAGAAACTGTAATATGACTTATTCTACTTATCCACCTGAGAGTAAGAGAAGGAGGGCCTGGAGTATATTTAGTAAAGCTTAAAGATATATAAGAAACAATAGCAACAGCTAAATGTGCTATATTTTTCATTGATCCAGTGGCCTTGTAGCCTTGCAGCCTTGTAATAATTACTACATGTATGCCTATGGATTAACCCATGTCTGCATTTTGTGCTATTTCATCAAACAAGTGATATTCTTTACAATTGATAGGTGGCTTCTATCCCCAAGAAAAGGTGACAGCTGACAATATAATAAGCATTTTCTTTTACTGCTACTAAAGGTATTTTCAACAATGTTAATCCACCTGTGCCTGCAATACAACACTAAAGCACAGAACTGAATGAGGCTTGAGCATTAGATTGACACGGGTCATGTGCCTGCTGGCAAAGGAGATGCAGAGCTCTGATTGGCTAGACCTGGTCATGTGCTCACTGAGAACAGCCCTACCCCAACCACAGAAATTACAAGTTGGGGAAAAGTGACTCCTAAAGGAAAAATCAAGGTGTTACCAGAAAAGAGGGAAAGGAATGCTGGAAAGACAAAAAAAAAAACAAAAACCCACAACACAGTCGTTTACACAGAGAGGACAATGCTTCATTTATCTCAATGCTGGGATTTAAAAAAACAAAATACATCAAGCCACAATATAACAACCCATTGTGACATATATTTATATATATCACATCACTTTCTATTTATAACACCACTTTTATATTAAATAATTGACAAGGGCTAACAGAAATTTCTTCTCAATCATATCATTATTTGAAATAGAGAAGGGTAAATTGGGAGCCTGGAATTACCACTCATTGTTTGACTATTCAAAGGTGTAAACAGATCTATGCTTAGTTATCTCATATTCAACAAGAAATGAAGGGACATCAGAAAGCCATTCAAGTAAAACTGTTCACTTCAAAGGCACGCCTGAACCATGCTAGCCAGAGCCTCTCTGACCTCTCCTTATTGAAGATGCACACAGACTGAAAAGAGCTGGGACACAAGAACAGGCTGCTTAGCAGGTCTGGCAGTGCAAAAATGTTCCTTGAACACAACTCCAGCAGGAACGTATTCTTGATACTGGATGTAGAAGAAAAGAGTGAGTGAATAGCCTGAATTATCTGAGTTTCATGAACCAAAGGAAATTTTGTTGACTTCCTCCTAATGTCTCATGAGGATCGTTCTTCAGCTCTACTGGATGTTTTTTGTTCTTCCAGATCCATTCTCCGCCGTTCCTACCCTGCTCCGTGTTTTGGGAGGCTGATCCCGGTGTCAAATCCCTCACCCTCTAGCTTCCATTTGGTTTCAGCCATGGGAGCTCTCACAGGGGATTGGAGGGCAGGAGAAAAGTGAAGCTGAAATATTTATTCCCTAAGCCACTTCCCTTCAAAAGGCCCTACTGTCAGGGGGCCTTCTCTCACAGCTGTGCTCCTACCATAGCTCTCTGGGTTCTGGGAACCACTGCCTCCCTTGACCTTTGGACCTAGAGGTGGTGGTAAAGGCTTTCATCTGCTGCTGCTGCTGCCGCCCTTGGGTGTCTCCACCTCTTACTGGTTTTCCTTAACCCTGCTCACACCTTTGCAAGTCATTCTTTAGTAAAAGGCGAAAGATTTATACGATTTGAAAAGAAACCAGAGTATGCAAGTCATTCTTTATTAAACTTTCCCCAGTTACCTCTACTTGGATTTACTACCTATTTCCCATGGGAGTCTCAAATGAGCTAAGGAACTGTTTTGTAAGAAGATAAACTTAGTTAAGTTCCTGGCTACATATTGCCATTTCAGAGGTGGGGCAAGGAAAACGACTTCCCCTCAGCCCACCCACCCATTGATCTACTCATTGATATGTAAATTTCCTTTACATAGAGACAAAGTCCAAGGGCATAATGTGCACATCTCCCTGATGTAAAATTGCTCCACTATATAAATGACTGTCATATTCTTTCTTAAGAAATAACACTGATGATAGAAGGCAATGGAACAATACGGTACAATTTGATGATGGTAAAGACAGGACAACACAGTGAAGAAGGGGTCTGGAAAACAGACTGTCTACTAAAGATTCACTTTTTCAACTTGTAATTCTGGAGACTAACTCTAAAACCAACCAAATCTTCTTTACCAACGTATATTTTATGGGATTACCCACCGCCAAGGTTCCTAACATAAAGGTGTCTCTTTCAAAAAGAAGTGTCCTCTCTCCACCAAACCAAGAAAACAAAATCAATCCATTGTTTCAGAAGCATGAAGCGACAGCTTATGTATATAATCCCTAAAGTGAGGCAACCATGCTCTTCGCTATCTATTCATCAGTGTAGGCCATCACACTCATCATTTGGGGGAAAAAACCTTTCAGTGCATTCATTTGCAGGTCACTTTTGGATATCAGCTTATTGTTCAACTGCTACATATCCTAGCACATATTGAGACAAAGTTTCCTTTCTAAGCAAGGACTTGACATTTTAGGATTTAATGTCTTCTAAATAATGATGATGATACACAAGGATTACTGGCCAAAGAGGTATGGAAGTCCTTAGTAAATTCAAGTGATAGGAAAAAAGTAAGAAATAAAACAGGTAAGATAGAATCCCTATATTGTAGTGGTAGGTTCCCAATCCAAGATATCGACATATGTCTGCAATACCTAGCTATTGTTTCTCCAGCAAAGGTTATTATAGAACATTTCCGAGACAGCAGGGTCTCCTAACCAATGCTCACACCTAACCCAATCCCCTTAATTTGCTAGGTTTGCTTGCTATGAGTTAGTTTATTCCATTTGTTCTTGATCAAGGCCCTATATGAACCGGGAAAGTCAAAATAGCAGTGAAGAGCAAAGCAAAAAAAAAGAGTCCCAGGCAATTACATCTATTTTTTTCTCTCTCCAAAGAAAGAAGTACTGCCCAAGTACTTTATGCTTCTATTGCAATTATTACAAAGTAATAGAATTATTTTCTGGAATTTGTGCTTGGCAACCCACTGCCTTGAAAATAAAAGTAAGGGCACCAAGTAGGTTTGGGACTGATTAAAAAGCAAACACAAAATCAAAACCAAATTGCTGAAGTTTTAGAAATTTCAGCCTCAAAAATGGAATGTTGGATGTGACAGCAACCCTGTTAATGAAGTCATTTGCTTCATACTGTCTCATTTCCTGAGCAGTTCAGTTTACTT
Source organism: Dasypus novemcinctus (assembly GCF_030445035.2). Classification (NCBI taxonomy): domain Eukaryota; kingdom Metazoa; phylum Chordata; class Mammalia; order Cingulata; family Dasypodidae; genus Dasypus; species Dasypus novemcinctus. Next base: position 40,996,995 of record NC_080679.1, read on the forward strand.
AATTTAGTGAGGTTGTGCGGAACAATAGTTTAATGTGAGCAAATTTTCCTTTCGAATAAAAGAAAATTAGAAGATTTGCTGCATTCTTAAATGTGATTTTTATTACAACCAGTGTCCAGGAATTTTCCAGTGGAACACAATTTGACTTCAGACCAGAAAAACTGAATTCCCTTCACAGATTCTTGCTTGACTACAGACTCCATTGGTGCAATGGTGCTTTATTCAGAAAGGGTGCCTGGTGCAGAGATTAAGAGACACTCTGCTGGAGCCTGACCTGGGTGTGAACCGGGGCTTTGCCATCTCACCAGCACCACACACATAGGCAAGTGACTGAACTGATTGGAGTTCAGTTTTCTCATCTATAGAATGAAAAGCATGATGGTACCAATCTCATGAGCTTGTTTGGGGGAATTAATAAGCTAATACAAGGAAAGCACTTCAAATAGCAGCTGGCATGTTTTATTTGCCTGACCAAAATTAACCACTGCTGTTGTTAAGGTAGTAGAGAAATAACAGTATCTAACTTCCTGCTCCTTATCAGTCAAAGGCATGTGTCTCAGCCCTGCCTCTTACACCATTCAAAACAACCAAAGAGTGACCTATGTGGTTAACTGGTCAACAGCTCTATTCCGAGCTGGGGCTGTGGTGGCAGTGAGGTTTTGTGGCAAAAGCTTCACAGTTTGTTAAATTACCACAAAACAAAACAAAAACCTCTAAAACTTTATCTTGTTCTACCTGTAAGATTTAGTGAAATCTTAACACTCCCTTATTGTGCATGCTCCAAAATGGAATACTGAGAAAACACTAATGTGAAATGTGAGAAAGGAGAGGAGGTATGAGAGAAGCTAGGTGCAGAATTTGACACTGCTCTTAGGACTGAGGCCATAAAGGTTTCTTTATATGATCTCATAACAGAAAAAATTCACTTAAATCTTTCCTTTCTATCGAGTCCCATCCACAATGATGGTGAAGAGAAGGAAATAGGAATTACTTTCCCCAAAATGTTTCCAAATTGGCTGTTGTATGGGATGTATTTAGAGTTTCACATTGGAAGTCTATTCCCTAACTATCCCAGAATTTAATACAATAATATCACTCCTCCAAGGACATACATTTTCCAAGCCATATTTTAGAAGTTTCGTTTTACTGTCCCCTAAGTACCTAAAGTAGGTAAAGCAAAGTGCATCATAACTTGAAAAACTCAGGGGCATAAAGGGGGAAAGTTTCACAGGAAATGTTTCATCTATGAAAACAGTGACCTCCAGTTGACCAGAATTTGAACCTGGAAAATGTTGATGTAACCATAAAGGGAATCACAAATATCCAGGGAAAGTCTTGTATGCACCTCAGTCTTCTTGTGAAAAGGTCTGCGACAAGCAAACTTAGGGCTCACAGAGCAGCCAAAGCCATATTGGAGCTGACAAGGACAGGATGGGGTGGTGGACCAGGAAGCACTGTGTAGAGATGGGGAACTGACTGCTAAATCAGAGGAAGCTGAAAGCACCAGGTGTCACCTCTAACCCAAAGTTAGAGGTGAGCAGTGATTAGTGTGTGAGGAGAACCAGAACTTTGGCAAGAGGGTGAGAGAAAAACGAAGACTGTTTTAGTTTCCTATCTACTAAAACAAATACCTTACGTCGGGTTGGCTTAATAATAGGAATGTATTGGCTCATGGTTTCAGAGACTAGAAGGCTTGCTTCAACCCGGGGCTGTATCCTCTGGTTGGCCAGCAATCACTGGGGTTCCCTGGCTTTCTTGTCACATGGCAATGCACATGGCAGCATCTCTCCTTTCTCTCCTGGGTCCCATTGACTTCCAACTTTTGGCTGCTGCCTATGGCTTTTTCTCCATATGACTTTCACTCTGTCTATAAAGAACTCCAGTAATCTGATTAAAACCCAATCTGATTCTGTTGGGCCACACCTTAACTGAAGTAACATCTTGGAAGAGATCTTACAGTGGGTCCTCAGCCACCAGAAAGTGAACCAAGACCAAGAACATGCCCGAGCTGTTCTACCTCCACGAGGACAAGTGAGGGGGAGCAAAAAAAGTGAGAGGGATGGGAAATAAAGTGAGAGGGAAAAAGAGATGACAGGCAGAGAAGAGAAGAAAAGCAAGCTCTCTAGGAAAGATTTAACTAGGGAATTGATTTATTGGAACAACCTTCCTCATCCCCACACTTAATTATTTTCTTAGAGGCTTCTTTAAAGTGGCTTCTCTGAAACTGAGAAATGATCTACAATATCCCCAAATTCCAAGCATTCTCATAATCCCTCAATGATTTTTGCTTATTTGTTTCCTATTTCCCAGTACCACTTGGGCTGTTGTTATATTAATATTTGTATTTTTACTAAATATATTTAATAAAATATATTAATATTTTTATTTAAAACTTAAACAAATTAAAGAAACAATTTTAGTAGTTAAATGGAAGTCCAGTATTACTGGCCGTGAATAAAAAGAGCCTACCCCTATCAGATGCTCAAGGGCTCCATTCCCCACCCATAGAATCTTTAAGCAACCAGCAAAAACTTACAAACACATCTTTTTCAAAGCTCCAGAAAACAGGTAAAGTATTGCAGTAGCAGGGAAAGCACTGAATCAAGAAAAGCAGCAGGAAATCCTCCTTATGTCGCCCTGCCCAACCCCTTCCCTGTCCTCTCACTGGCTCTGTGAAGAGCTAAACTATGCCCCCAGTGTAACTGGTCCCAGGACTGGAGGGAGCAGAATAACCCTCGTGTACATACTGGGAGCAGGTGTATTGTGCCAGTCTGTCTGGTGGCAGCTTGAAGGATTGAACTGGGACACTCATCATGGGCTCACCATCCCAGAACTTGCCATAGAAGGCAGCTCTCCTACAGAGCACTGCAGGAGGACAGACAAATCACAGCTGCCTGGGGTGGAGATTTGCTGGCTATGGGACATCCAGTGCAGTGCTGGCACTGTGAGGAAATAGTTTCTTAATGAAGAGCAGATGCTTGGATCCATGCAAATGGGGAAATTCCTAAAACCACATGATCATGCACAGGACATGATGCATGAGCAGAAAGGACCCAGGAGGACACTATATGTCTGCCTTGACCTATTCTCTAAACTCATTTTGCAGCTAAGCCCTGAACGAGAGGACTCACATTGGCCAGCCTGCAATCTTTCTTTTCTTTTCTTTTTTTTTCAGCTCCTGGCATTCAAGGAAATCTCTGTCATGGCACTAGCTGGATGCAAGGTTAAGGAACAGACACCTCAGTGTCTAAATTCCAGCAGCAACAGATTAAAATATCAAAATTTCCAGTTTTGAACTAAAGATTACAAAACATAAAGAAACAGAGAGTAATGGCCATGCAAAGGAAATGATGAAAGAATTAGAAAACATCAAAAATGAGGACCAGACCTGTGATATAACAAAGACTTTTAAAAAAATGGTCCTAAATATGCTTTAGAAATGGTACAAAGAGCTGAAAGAAACCATAGACAAAAAACTAAAGGCAGTCAGGAAAACACTAGATGAACACAAAGAGAATATCAATAAAGAGATAAAAATCTTGAAAAGGAACCAAACAGAGCTGAAGATCACAATAACAGATATTAAAATTTTCCTAGAGGGGTTCAACAGCAGAGCAGAGCTGGAAGAAGAAAGAATCCATACAGTTGAAGCTAAGAGAATCAAAGTCATCCAATCTGATGAGCAGAAAGAAGAAATAATGAAGAAAAATAAACAAAGCCTGATACACTTGTGGGACACCATCAAGCATACTGATATACTCATTATGGATGAACTAGAAGGAGAAGAAAAAGAGGAAGGGGTGGAGTCGTATTCAAAGAAATAATGGCTGAAAACTTCTTAAATTTAAGGAAAAACATGAATGGACATATCCAAGATGCTCAACAAACTCCAAAGAGGAAAAAACCTAAATAAATGCACAACACAATATATTATTATCAAATTGTTAAATGCCAAAAATAGAGAATTCTGAAAACTGCAAGAGACAAGTAATATATCATATTCAAGGGAGATAAATAAGGTGAAGTTGCCAGTTTCTCTTTGGAATCCATGGAGATCAGAAGGCAGTGGGATGACATATTTAAAGTGCTGGAAGCAAAAATTTGCCAACCAAGAATTCCGCATCCAACAAAACTGTCTTTCAAGAGGAGGGAAAAATTAATACATTCCCAGATAAACAAGAGCTGAGGAGTCACCACTAGACCAGGCCCACAAGAGATGCTAAAGGAAATTCTGCCAGTTGAAAGGAAAGGACACTATAGATCAAAACTGCATGAATGTAGGAGAAATAAAAGCACCCAAGAGCAGCCTGTGCACAGCCGACAAGGCATAGCTTGTCAGTTGCCGACCCGCTGTCTCTAAGGCAGCCACACAACTGAACAGAATGGCCGCTGACCATGAGGCCAGACAGAATGGCAACCAGGCCCTGTCCAGCTACACCACGTCTTCTTCCTCCTCTCCCAGCCCCTCTCCCTTTGTTTGATCCCCACCAATCAGGCAGTATGGCACGAAAAAACTCAGCCTACGTGATCAACCTAACCGTCCCCCATAGCTTACCCCTCTCCTTGTTTGGACATATATTCACCCCCGCCAATCTAATACCGCCTAGCCCCCCTTCCCTATTGCCCTGAACTATAAATTGCTGTTCCTACGCAATAAAGTTAGACTTAGTCCAGAACCCTGTCTCCGGAGTGTGCATAGTCTCTGTATCCATCCTCACTCCCCCAGGGCCAACTAGTTTGAGCCCACTGGCCTGAGGGACGCCTCAGTCCAGTGAAAAACGGTAGCAGTGTCAAATTGTGACACATGAAGAAATAAAGAGCTCTAGTAAAGGTAACAACATGGGTAAATATAAGTGCCAGTACCATTGTCTTTTTGGTTTGTAACTGCACTTTTCACTTCCTACAGGATATAAAAAGCAAATGCATAAATTGTAATGATAAAGCAATGGTTTAGGACACATAATGTATACTTATATAATTTTTGAGAAGAACTACATAAAGGTGGGGGACAGAGGGCTGTAAATGCATAGTTTGTGTATACCACTGGAATTAAGTTGGTAACAAGCCAAACAAGATTGCTACAGATTTAGGATGCTAAATATAAGCCCCACAGTAACCACAAAGACAAAACTGGAGAATCTACAAACTCATGGAGACAAAAATAGAGTATAGATTCCTAGGGGAGAGAGGGAAGGAGAACGAGGAGTTAACACAGAATGCGTGGGAGGCTTTCTGTTTAGGGAAATGGGAAAGTCCTAGAAACAGAGGTGGTGATGGCGCCACAACATTGTGAATGTGATTGATCCCACTGAATGGTATGCTTGGGAGGGTGAGATGGGAAAATGTATGTTGTACATATATTTCCACAATCAAAAGAATGGAGGAAGGGGGGGAAGAAAGAGACATTGACAATTAAATGCATTAGGTGGGAGAATGGATGTGGCTCAACTGATAGAGCATCCATCTACCACATGGAGGGCCCAGGGTTCGATCCCCAGGGCATCCTGACCCATGTGGTAAAGCTGGCCCATGCACAGTGCTGCCACATGCAAGGAGTGCCATGTCACGCAGGGGTGCCCCCACTTAGGGGTGCCCCACCCACAAAGAGTGCACCTGCAAGGAGAGCCACCCCATTTTAAAAAAGCGCAGCCTGCCCAGGAGTGGTACCACACACACTAAGAGCTAACGCAGTAAGATGACAACAAAAAAGAGACGCATTTTCCCAATACTGCCAAATAATGCAAGCAGATGCAGAAGAACACACAGCAAATGGACACAGAGAGAGGACAACAGGGGGGAAGGGGAGAGAAATAAAATAAATAAATAAATAAATGCTATAGGTGACCCTGGCTGGGATCTAATACAGCAGAAGGAAGGGCTCAAAAGGACATTATTGGAATATGTAGAAAATTGGAATAGACTATTAGCTTTATATCAATATTATCTTTCTTGAACTTGATAACTGCACTTAAGGAAGTTACATAAATGAATGTCCTTGCCCTTAGGAAATGTACATGGAAGTATTAAGTGTTCGAGATAAATGTATACAACCCAGTCTCAAATGTTCAGAAAATAGATAGACGGATGGAAGGATGGGCAGACAGAATGATATGGCAAATGTGACAAAATGTTAAAATTAGTGAATCTGGGAAACTGGGGGCTTGGAAGTATATTGGAATTCTCTGTACAGGGTTTGTGTTATTTTTGCAACTGTCCTGTAAGTTTGAAATTTTTACAAAATAAAAAGTTTAAAGAAAAAAAAAAGTGATGACAGAAATAAATACCTGGAAATAAGCAATACATTAAATTCTAGCCAGTTACTAGAGAAAGTTCTGGGGGAAATGTTAACTGGCCTCGGGGAAGTATTAAAGAAATAAGGACACAGGGCACTAAGTGAGACATACTCCTTGATTTAATGAAAGCAAATGAAAGAGAATTGAAATGAGAAGGAATATTATCAATTTGTGAATCAATGTTATTTAATGCCAGGTCCAACTACCACCTGAAGTCATTTTTTCTTGTACCACTTACAATTGGTGGTAGCAATCTCACACTTTAGAAAGCACTGTATTATTAGGGGAAGATTTAGATTCTGCCAAATCCAGGTACAACCACACATCACTGACACATCTAAGGGAAAATGCACCATCAGGAGGGAAGTGGTCAGCATGGACTGCGGGTTCTAAGGAGCCAATGCTGTCACTGTGCGGCCCCTGAAGGGAGTTCCATATATTTCGCACCCTGCCTCCCTTAAATTTAACATCTAATATGACTATACCACAATTATCAAAATCAAGAAATTAACATTAATACTATTGGCTGAACTACAAACTGCATTCAAAAACAAGTTTTCCCACTAATAGCCTTTTTTCTGTTCTAAGATCCAATCCAAGATTCCACATTACATTTAGTAAGCATGTCTCCTTAATCTCCTCCAGTCCTTGGCAGTTCCTGTCTTTCCTTGTCTTTCATGATCTTGAAACTTTTAAAGAGTGCTGAATTTTGTGGAATATTCCTCAGTTTAGGTTTTTCTGATGTTTTCTCATGAAACCTCATTGGAATGAGGTTATAGATTTTGGGCAAGAAAATCACGGACATACATCCTTCTCAGTGTATACTACCAACTATTTCATGATGTCAACATGGCCTATTACTGGTGATTTTTCCTTTTACTTATTGTGGCTACTATAAAACTTTAATTCATTTGTGGCTCACAATATATTTCTCCTGGGAAAGGCTAATCTACCATTCACAGATAAAATAATGAGGCTGTGCCTTAAAAGAGCATATTCAGAACAGAATTGTATGGGCTTAATTATTTGCATTTTTATAGGCACTTTTTTATGTATTTCACCTTTTAATACTAATAACAGTTAATGTTTATTTTAACTTACTCTATGCCAGACTGTTTTCTAAACACTTTACATGTATTAATTTATTTAATTCATACAAGCACTCATAAGGTATAGCCTCCTATTATCTCTGCTTTGCAGCTGAGGAAACTAAGACTAGAAGAGATTGTAAGACACACGAAGTGCCTCTGTTTGTTAAGTGCCAGATCCCCAGAATTTGAATCCAGCTAGCCCGGGCTTATAAACATTATACTTTAAAAGAAAAAAAAAGGCTGCAACATCATTTAATTGAAAATCTGTAACTCAGGCTTTACCAACTGTAAACTCCCTTTTTAAATATTTCTTCCTCTTTCTATAGTCGGTAGAATGAGAGGATTGACATCTATTAAGCTTCTATACACTCTACTAAAATTTAACACTCATTATCTCATTTCATCCTCACAGCAGCCTCCTTTTATAGATAAGAAAACTGAGGCTCCAAAAACAGTAACTGGCGGAGACTGGGAGTCACATACTTCACTTTATACCTTGTCCTTATACTCAAAGTCTCCATTTAGCTCAACTGCATAAATGTTTTCTTTCATCAGCTTTTTGTTATTTATTAAATTGTAAAATAAGGATTCTACTCACCAGCAGCACCTCAACATATCAGTAGTTTTATGATAAATTATAATGGCCCTTAAGTGTCTTTTCAGTCACCAAAAGGGGGAAACAGTATCACTTTAGTACCAAGTGCGTAACTGAGAAGGTTCCAAGTATGGGAAGCGTGGTTATCCTTGTAAGAGACAGAAAGTAACTCTAAGCCAGAAAGCCCGGTGGGTAAAATGGAGCGCTTAGCCTGTGTGTAATTAACTTGGCCAATTCCTTTTACAAGTAATACATGCGTCTACAAATAGTAATAATTCTATTCATAGCATAGAAAGTGGTATCGAGATGGAGCTGCCTGGGGTTGAATACAGAATCCATCAATAGCCACTCCAGTGACTGAATGACAGAATCTTCTTTAATCAAAGTGTAGAATCCCTTCCAGGGTTTTGCTGCTTAAGTAGAGATAGGCAGAAGTGTGGATAAATGGAGCATATCCAACGGCTCCAGAGATCAAAGTGTAGAAAGGTAATTGTTTTTCTGTTCAATTGGGTTGTTGTGAAAAAAAAAAAAAAAAGGTAACGAGGTAATCGAAAAGTGTTCTAAATAGCTTTTGATAAATTTGAGGTGATTTGTATTATTAGGTTTAAAAAGATATATATATATATTTATATTTATATGGATTTTCTGATCTGAAGTCCCAAGATTTATTTACATGGGGGAGCCTTCTGTAGTTCCTGAGCATCGCCACTAGAGGATACTCTTGAATCATACTTAACTCACAAAACCCACAGCCCTGCAAAAGCTTTTGTTCTTCCCTACAGAAAAACCATGAACTGACTCCATAAGCATGTGTGTGATGTGGCATAAAATAAATAAATAAAAGATTTTTTATTTTTATTTTTTAAACAGTTTATGGTACAGGCCCAAAGAGCAAACATATTCTCCATGGGAAGCCTTAAAGACATTCGTTTTTTCCTGTTTTTGCCCATAGAAGCAAACAAGTCACAGCAAGAAGAGATGAACAAATTGTCTGATGCAGTGACGTCTATCCCTTGAATTGTTCTCCTGAAAGAATTTTGTGTTTGTATTATAGGGGCTGTCTGAAAAAACAAAGTGCTGTGCATTTTTGTTTTGTCATGCTTTGAGGAATATTGGGAAAATGTCCACACCAAGATTTGAAAAGGAAACGAAGATGGCCATGGAGGATCACAATACCCCCATGAGGGGAATAATGCCAGCCAAAATTGGCATGAGTCTGCCAGGTTTATCTCGGTCGCCATGCCCGTGTCTTCCAACTATGAACATACTTCATATTCATCCTGCAAAGCTTGCCTGACTGCAGTAGATTGATCTGTGTCCAACAATGCAAGATGAGTAATTTAAAATAAAATAGTGCATCCCTGCATACAGGGAGGGAACAAAAAGAGGTGCCAAAGCTGCTGAGAACAAAGCAATTTCTGATGACCCCAGTACCAACTGGAATAGATCATGAATCAGCAGAAGAGAATGGAAAGTCAGGATACTGTACGGCCCAAACCTTTGTGAACTTATGTTCTGAAAGTTCACCTACAGGTCCCTGTTTGGAATTGAGAGAGCTGTGATGGGTGCTTAGAGTTGCTGTTGGCCAACCAAAGCCTGCTCTCCCTATAACACTTGTTTGGAGACTATTTTCCAGGTTCTATGTTTACTACTCTATGTATACAATGTTGTTTGGTCCTCACAATAGTCCTGAGAGTCTTCATGTTTAGGTGAGAAAACTTGTGCCAATAGGTTATGTAATCTGCCCAAGGACAAACAATAAATAGCAGAGGCCAAATGGAAACATAACATCTGTAAGGATGTAAAGAAACATACACGGGAGTAGATGTGGCTCAAGTAGTTGAGCTCTTGCTTCCCACATGGGAGGTCCTGGGTTTGATCTCCAGTGCCTCCTAAAAGCAAAACCAAACAACAAGTAAACAAATGAAAAAACCAACTGAGGAGAGCCAATGTGGCTAAGTGCTTGAGCGCTACCTTCCCACATACAAGGTCCTAGGTTCAAATCCCTGGCCATGGTAACTCAAAAAAAAAAAAAAAAGTCCATACTTCTTACATTTATGGATCTATGAAAGGTATGCATTTGTACAATTATATATCCATATAAAAGTCATAAATTTTATATAAATGCTGTAAAATAATGAATAGAAATTTGATAAAATCTAATTAAATCTCAAGTTATGAATGCATCCTCCTAATCCTGATTTATTAAAAGAATTCAAAAGTAAGAATTGTATTTAAGATTAAAACTCTAGATATGTTCAAGTTAAGGTCAGAAACAAGGCTAGGAATCCAACTATCATTCTCTGTTACTAAACATTATTCTAGGATTTTGGTTAAGGTAGTAAGACAAGAAAAGAAATTAAGAGGTGAAAACTTTAGAAGACACAAAAGTACCCAAGCAGATGATTGTGTTATAAAAAACACAAATCAACACAACATTTTCTCTCCACATCAAAGGACCAATCCTGGATACAACTTTTAAACTGGTAAAATGTATCATTGGCACCATTTCACCTCCCCCACTACCTACTAACCTCTAGTTTCCATCTACCCAAGTCTCAGGACTATTACATTTCTCTCCTTACCCTATCCATAATCAATGCACATCTTCTCCCTGGGTAGAAGTAAAACAGCCCCCTCAAACTAATTCGCATTGGAGTGTAAATGGCCATTAAAATCCCTCGCTATTCCAATGTGTTGCTTATATTGTAAAAGAAAATGTTTGCTAAATGAAATGAAGTACTAATTAGTGAAATTTTAGTCAATGAACAGAACGAATTGTAAAACATGCAGATAAACATCGAGTTGGAAACAATAGAGGTAGAAATGTCCTTGCTAAGAATCCAGCTTCAGAATCAGCTCCAGGTTGTTCCTCTTTTCATAGCATCTGCTTTTCCTGTGCTTCTGAACCCACTATTCTTGAAAAGCTCCAGGTAGTCTTTAAAGTGGATCCTAGGGCAGCAACAAGAGCACAGAGCTCTCCCCTCTAAAGACGGAGCAGGGGCTGACAATGCTGGAGGGAGTACCTTATTTCTCTGCAGAAACTTATAGATGACATAAGATGCAAAAAGTCAGGAGTATGTGGAACTTTACCGTTTCAGTTGTTTAGGGTGAGAAGGATTATGTATATTCACACACCTACATATATTTTTATATGTGTGTGTATTACACCTAGCACAAATAATTACAAATATTAAAGACCAAGCATGTAGCAAAAGGAAATTTTAAAATTACCATCAGATTCTTTCAGAGAGGAAAAAAATATGCTCCCCACAAAAGGAATGAGAAAATCAGACTGGCATCAGATTTCTGTGTCAATGGAGCTAGACCTTTATAGTTCTGAAGAAAATTATTTTCAATTTACCCATCCTTAGCCACGTGTGAGAGATAAATAAAGACATTTCCAGACCTGCAAAGGATCAAATTTTTGCCTTCTACACACGCTTTCTCAAGAATTTACTTGAAGATACAACCTAGGAAACAAAGGCATGTCCTTAATTTCCTCAGAAGTAAAATGAAGGCCAAACACCCAGGCTTTGGTTTTGAAACTGCTCACCACAGAGCCCAGAGTTCTGACACAGGTGTCAGGGGTCCCTGTGAGTGGAGGGACGACAGAGACTCCTGCTCCTACTTCAAGGAGAGAAGCTCCACTTAGAACTGCGTTTATTGGTGGGTTCTATGAAAAGTTTCATTTGAAGAAAGTGTTCTGCAGCTTCAAAGCATTTGGAAACTCCTGGATTGAACAATCTCTAAAGTCTCCCCAGTCTCCAACACTCCACGAGCCTATGAACATAAGAGTTTGATCAAACAGCACATTTGTTGAAATGTACAGTGCCAGGGCTCCTTTTCTGAAAACTAAATCATTGCAAGCCTCATCAAGACAGAAAAGGCTTTCAGAGACTGGCTGTAATTTCTCTCAGCTCAGCCTGAATCTTTCTCTTTAAAGTTTACTTTTTCAGAGCAGAAATGCTCAGGAAGACAGCTGGATGCTGTGGAAAAGAACAATAGGCTAGGAATCAGGATATCTTGTTTCTAATTCTAATAGTATTACCTTAAGCAAGACAGTTTACCTCTGTGGATCTTCATTTCTTTTCTTGCACAAATAAAAAGTTGGAGAACATTTTTTGGACTCAGAAGGAGCAAAACAGAGTGCCTTAAAGATCAAGAAACACTACTATGATTCTAAGTCCATCATTGTAAAAATATGTAATTTTTAGATAGTAATATAATTTATTTCCCTAGACAAGGAAAAAGAAAACCCCAGGCTCCCCAAAACTTTTGCTAGTTTGCCTACAAAATTTTTACCAGCTCTTATCATTATGAGCAAGATAATTATGAAATAATTTAACTTAATAGAACATTAAAAATTCAGCAGTTCAAACTATGAGTAGTGTTTTTCTATTTTGTCACTTTTTTCTTGACCAAGAACATTTTTTTAAGCCCTGGGGTCAGAGCTAATTTATAGACCTTTCTTAAAGAACTTGAAAAGTTCAAGAGCATACCCAATGATTTAAAAACCACATGGGGATTTGGGGAAGGTCATCAAAATATTTTGTAATCAAATAGCTGGTCTGATTCTCAAGAGGTGACCAGGCTCAGTCTCGATGTCTAAAACTTGGACAGACATGTGTTGACCTTGTCAGCGTCCCACAGGGTTGGAAACTGCAAGCTGGATCTTGGTGGTTTGTTCCAAGATTAATAACTGCTCCATTTCAAGAATTCTTTCTTGTTAGTCAACCAAATGTGCTGCAATTTGAACCCAGTTCTTATTTTGGTCACTAAAAATACTTAAGATGCATGCCCTTCACATTATAACCTCTTTTTTTTTTTTTTTTTTTTTTAGGATTGATATTAAGAATCCAAGTTAAGCAATCCCAAATCCTTCAAACTATTTTCTAGTTCTTCTCTACCCCAGCATTTTTCAAGTCCATAACAGATAAAAAAGAGGGAGGAAAGCAGATGTGGTTCAAGCAAATGGGCTCCCATCTACCATACGCGAGGCCCTGCGTTCGTTTCCCAGGGCCTCCTTGTGAAGGCAAGCTGGCCTGTGCCTGCAGAGAGCTGACGGGCCATGCCTGTGGAGACTGGTGCAGCAAGATGACGCAATAAAGGGAGACAAGCAGACACAGAAGAACGTGCAGCGAATGGACACAGAGAGCAGACAGCAAGCAAGCAGCAAGGGGGAGGGATAAATAAATAAAGTAAATCTTTAAAAAAAAAAGAGTTAGGGAGACAGATTTGCCAGATAAAACTAAAAAATGGAGCTAAGGAAAAGAAATAGGAAGATGTGACTAGAAAGATGTAGAGATAAGGTGAGGCAAACTTAGAGAGCACTCTAAACACATTGTAAAAACAGCTAATGGAGCTTCCACCTGAGGTTCCCAGACTTTTAAATTCCACAGAGTGAATTTTCAAAAAGAAATAAATTAATCCTGGTAGACTTTGTTGGGTTTTTACTTTGCCAAGTAATGATATTAAAAAAAAAAAAAGACTCTAGTATAAACTAACATCATAACTTCATAGAAAGGCCATGGTATACACCAAAGAAGTAGGAAGGATATGTTCTCAAAGTAATGACACTTCCTTAAATTGAACTTTTAAAATGTACTCTATCAACCATGCTTTTCTCATTTCACCACAGACCAGTGATACAGTATCAAAGAAAAACGCCCTCCTGCCAGGCGTGGCATTTTAAAATCACCAGACCACCCAATTGTTAGCATGAATTTAACAGAAGCACCAAAGGTGATGCAAGCAGAGGCTAGTTTCATAATACCGTGAGGGGAAATATCCTGTCAAGTGTAGCTCTGCACAGTGGGGGGAGCCTCCTTAGTTTAAATCCCATCCAAAAGGTATTATTTTTTGCTAAAAGGAGCAAACTGCCAACTTCCTCCATGCTTTGGGGAAATAAAACTATGTTTGTATATTGATCTTGTATCCTGCAACCTTGCTGAACTTGTGCCTTGGTGCTAATAGGTTTTGTTTTTGTTTTTGTTTTTAATAGAAGTTGTGGGTTTGTAGAACAATCATGCTTGAAATACAGGATTCCCATATACCAGCCTGCCCTACAGAATTTTGGCCTGTACATCCCTGCGGTCACATGAAACAATTTTATAAAATCTCGTACTATTTACAGGTATCTCCTGTCGGTTCTGTTTCTCTAGAGAACCCTGACTAATAACCCTGTTATTAATACCTTGCATTGGAGTATCTTCCCTGGCATATTTTTAATGCCTAGCACTGCCTCTGCCACATAGCAGTGCAGGAAATAAATACTTGTTGAATGAGTGAATAAATAACTAGTAGCTGTTTCACATCATAAATAATCTCTTCTAAGAGCTTAATAGTTACTTTCCCTTGAAAAATTTACTAGAGGACAAGGAATATCCAGATACATGCTAAGCATATCGAGCATAGACAAAATACTTTTCTTTTATTTAAAGATTTATTTTACGTATTTTCCTGCCCTCCACCCCCCTGCCCCATTGTTTGCTCTTGCTGTCTGCCTTCTGTGTCCATTCATTGTGTGCTCATCTTCTTTAGGAAGCACCAGAACCGAACCCAGGACCTCCGATGTGGGAGGGAGGCACCCAATCGCTTGAGCCACTTCCACTGTGTCTCTCACTGTATTTCCTTATTGTGTCTCTCATTGCATCATCTCGTTGCATCAGCTTGTTGCATCAGCATGCTGTGTCAGCCCATTGCATCAGTTTGCCTTGCTTGTTTTCTTTCAGAGGGACCAAGAATGGACCTGGGGCCTCCCATGTGATAGGTGGGCACTCAACTGCATAAGTCACATCTGCTTCCCGTGCACTTCTATTCTGAATTTCGGGTGGCACAGTCAGGTTGCACTTTACTCTCACTACTCTTGGCCAGCTAGCTATGCAGAGGAAATGATGGTTGTGTCCTGAGTTGGTTTTAAGAATGTGTAGCTTTGAAGAATGTGTACTGGTAGGCAAAAATCAATAGTAGGCTTAAAGAAAATGAGTGTTTATAAACATCAGCTCTTCCGTGTCTAATCCCCAATTCAAACCCTACCAACCTTCTAAGGCCATAAACAATACCCAAGGTCCAGCATTTTCAGTGACTTTTACAGGGTCTGCTCTGCTTCTGAGTATAATTAACAACCATTTACACTCAGCAGGACAGTCAGACAGGAGCAGAGCATCTGTGTCTATTTAGAAGCATTAATTAAATGCAGACCGTTAGTCCGGTATAACCTGTGCTTGCCCAAAACTGAGCCAGGGACTACAATTAGCTTTCTCCTTTAAAAAGCCATGCTGATAATGTGAACAAGTTTAATCTCTAGGGTGTTTGTTAAATGGTCTGTGAGCCAGCAGCTTAGGATGTGTGTCTCTTTATGTATGTGTGACTGTCTGCTGAGAAAGCATAGCTGTGTCTTCAGAGGAAAACGAAGAGCTAATTATTATCTGATAATCTGTTTGTAAACAGAGAAAGGAGAACATTTGGGAGAGAAAATACTTCCCATCTGGGAGGCTAAATTCTCAGAAATGCTATCTTCAGACCTTGTGTTTGGGAGATAATGGGCAACACTTCAACTGGCAGTGTAGACCTGCTTTCCACATCTTAGAGAAGTGGAGAGGATATGAAGAAGTAGTGATGTAAAGCAATCGGCTCTCTACTCAACACACATTTTCCACAATAGGACTCAATTTTTGTTCAGATACCCAGCCCTGCCCTCCTTGCAACTCAGTCCAAAGTTTTCTAATTGATCCAGATGATCAAGAGCTCAAGGACTGGTAAGAGCAGGAGGCAAAGAGAAAGACTAGGTGGCAGAAGATATTTCCTCAAAACCTTAGATACTCTTCCCTTCCCTTCCCTTCTTCACCCCATACCTCAGGTTTCTATTTATAAACAATGATATGAATGAGTATTAATTATTTTAGTTTTAAAAACCGTAAGTGAGGGGAACCGATGTGATTCAAGCAGCTGAGTGCCCACTTCCCACATGTGAGGTCCTAGGTTTGGTTCCTGGTGCCTCCTAAAGATGCTCAGGTGCAAGGAGTTGATGCAACAAGCTGACAGGATGAGCAGGCACAACAAACAAGGAGCAGACATGTCTCAAGCAGTTGGGCACCCATCTCCCACATGGGCGGTCCCAGGTTCTGTTCTCAGTGTCTCCTAAAAAAGACGAGCAGACAATGAGCAGAGACAATGAGTAGACATAAGGACTAGAGACAACGAGTAGACAATGAGCAGACTGACAAGGAAGCCAACTCAGGAGAGGGAAGAAAAAGAAAACATAGGCAAAAGATACATTAGAATAACCTATTGGGAGAAGATGTGGCTCAGTGGTTGAGTGCCCACCCCTCACATGGGAAGCCCTGGTTCAGTTCTCAGTGCCTCCTGAAAACAACAACAACAACAACAAGCAGAACAAATGAAAAAACCAACTCAGGGAAGCTGATGTGGCTCAGTGATTGAGCCCTGGCTTCCCACATATGTGGTCCTGGATTCAACCGCCAGCCCTGGTACCACTAAATAAAGAAATAAATAACCTACAATTCCCTTATACTGCTAATGAGAATAGGGAGCTCAGAGAAGGGAAGTAATTTGTCCCTAATCATACAAGGACTTGGTGCCAGAGATGGGATTAGAAACCAGGTCTCTAGCCCAATACACACCAGAACAAGTGATCCAAGATCTATACACAAACATGCATGGGCTCCCAACAGTGGTTATCATGTAAATTGAGAAATCAAGATTTCCCTTTAAACATCAAGAGATTTTGTGATGTCCAGGTATAAAATCACTACATCTGCCATCATTGACTTTCTGGGATTTCTGGGTCTGGTTATACAGGGGACAGATTTACACAGGCAGCCTCCAATGCCATCTGTCTTTGACAGGTGTTGTGGGCCCAGAGAGTAGGAAAGGTAGAAGAGGGGCTCTTGAGGCCTACTTACTTGAGCACATTATTTTGGAATTGGGGAAAAGACGGATAAAGTAGAGGAAAGATGATAACCCCATTTAGAGCAGATTTTGAAATGGAAATCCTGGCATTCAAGAATGAATTGGGGAAAAAATGAATTAAAAGGTAACATGTGGCTTAAGGGTACTTAATTTTAAATCATAAAGAGGACTTTGAAAATGCAGAGAGGTTTTTGAGAGTGGTGCTTTCTTCATGGTTTTACTAGAAAGCAGGAGCCACTTTTCATTCCTCCAAAGAGTGAGAAAAGCCATAATAGAAAAGAGAGTGGAGAGGGGCTCTTTCTTACTGACTGGAATTTTGGCAAACTACAGAGCTCCCTGCCTGCTAGTTATTGTAAAGACCTTGGAGCCGCACCATAAAGGGAATAAAGACCTACGGTCGGGGTCCATTGGCGTTGACACCTAACACCATGTAAATGCTCAAAAATAAAAAACAGCAGTAAAAAAAGAAGAAGGAACTCTACAGAAGTCACGTAAAGATATAAGACTACTGAAAATTAAACTCAATGTCAGCACATTCTAATGGGAAGCGAAAGACAAAATGAGGAACTCACCACGTAAAGAAATCAAGAAAGACCCCAGGAAAATGAAGGTTCTATTCATGGACTTATAAGAAATTTCCTCTGGAGCTTTGGGTATATGGAGGAATTATTCTAGGCAAGGTACATTTTGCAATTTCATTGCCTGAACTGTATTCGCAGGGAGTTTTCAGGCCAACACATGGATTGCAAAGCCTACAGAGTTCAATCAGAGGAAGGAAGGAGACTTAGGTTTTATTTGAGAATGCGAGTCTATGGCTTCTGCTAACCCTAAAGATAGAGAGAGCACCCAATCATACCACAAGCATAACACACATGAGCAGCAATATCCTGTTTTGAAAAATTAAAGAGAGGTTGGTTAATTACCACTCTGGAGATCAGATCTGGTTACACCCTTCTGAGGCTGACAACCTGCTTCCTACCAAATAATGCACCTGAAAATCCTTCAAAGAGCATGCATATGTCACGTACACACATGCCTTCCCACCTGAGAAGTCATCCCTTCATCTTCTGTCAGGCCCAAAAAAAGGGAGAAGGGGTATCTGAATATCAAAGCCACAAAGGTGACACCTTGTTTACCTGTGTTCATTTAGAACTGTGGCAAGGGATGAAAAGATTGTAAGCAAAATATTTGGAATCAAGCTACAAATTAAATAAGAGGCATAAGGTGAAAATGCTAGTATTTGCTTACAGTTCAGGTCATTGCCTAGCACCGCACTGTTATTGCTTAGCAGGGTTAGTCTCAATTTCCTTCCCTCCATCAATTTCTCATCACCACCATGACTGGCACATACCTCCAAGGACCACAAAGAGAGAATGCAGACCCTAGCAAGGGGGAAAGAGAATGGTGTGTGTTTGGGGGGGTGGGGGTGGGGGGCGGTTAAGAACCTTGGTGATGGTTTCCCAAATCATATCATCACATAAAATAAAATTTAGTCTAAGGGACCAGGAAAGGCTTTTTTAAAAAAAAACAAGAATTAAATACTGTGTGATTTGGAGACTGTACAAATAATATATGAGAAAAAAAAAAAAACTTTTGCATCATGAATGTTTAAAATACTTAAACTACTGATGAAGCCAAAGACATTATTATGTTATTATATTTAAACTTCATAACAACATCTGGTGGTAGTACAAATTATCTCCTCACCCCTTTATGAAAGAAAAGAAATTGTGACTTGGAGAAATAAAGCAACCAGCCTAGGTAGTAATTAAGAAGAAGGGCTAGGTTTTAAACTTGACCTACTAACTCCAGAGGGTTTGTTTTTTCCAGTTCATCGCAATGTCTTTCTTCAAAAAAAATTGAGAAGAGGGAAGGGAGAGGGAGAAATACAGAAAAACTTTAAAAGGAATTTAGGTGTGGGGTTTTTGATTTTTTAGTTTTTTGTATTTTGTTTCATTCTTTCATACAACACCTTTTAAAATCTCTTAGAAACAGAAAATGCCAGGCATTTTATCAAGAAAATAACAGATAATATGACCACATAGTAGCAATCCAGTGTTAGTTACCCCACATTTTTTCAAGCAACCCCTAAAGTAATTGCTCATCTATCAAGTTTTCTTTTTTCTTTTCTCTTTTCAGGGTAAAAGTTACAGCGAAAATGAATCTATAGTTCTTTTGCTTTGCTATACAAATGCTATAGTTCTTTGCTTTGTCATAAAATTTGACTTCAGAGGGAATTTCTCTAAAATAAATCCAAATTCTATTAGTTTTCATGACAGCTATGGAGGGATATTTCCATGAGAAAAGATATGTGGGGCGTCTTAGTTAATAACCCTTAGTAAGGAGAGTTGTGTGGTGCGTCAACTTTGGACAGGCTAAATCCAGCATGTTCTGTGCCTCGAATCAGTGTCAGCCCTGAAAGGAACAAGATGAACTGCAAGTTCAGTTGAAGGACAAGGGGGATGGGGCCCTCTGCCAGAAGAACTAGCTAATGTTATTTGGGAAAGGGGGCCCAAATATATCCTTGGGGTCTGTTGGGTATTTAGAGGGACAGGCTAAGGCTGCTCAGGAGAAGGACACATGGCATCACATAGTCAACAGCCCTATGTTTCATACATTCAGCACATGAAGCATTTTAGCCGGGGCCATTATACTCTGGTTCACCCTCTTGGCAGACCACTCCCCATCTTGGGAAACTTGCTTGTGCTAAAATGATGGGAGTTTTTGTTTTTACCATATTTCCTGGGAAATGGTGTCAGTTTGTTCTGAGCTAGCATTTATCTGTGGTTCTCAAACCCTGGCTACATATTAGAATCATTTGGGGAACTTTTAAGACTTCATGTCTGTGTCCCACCCCTGGTGATTCTGATTCAATCGATTTAGGTTGGGATCCAAGCAAAAATATTTTTTTTCAAGATAACTAGGTGGTTGTAATGAGCAGCTCCTGTTGAGAACTATTGCCATATTCATAAAGAATGCCCTGCCATATCCATTTCAACTAGTCAGAATTATATCTTCATCTCTGAGGAAAGTGGCTCAGAGAACATGTTTCCTGGATTCATGGGCTGCTCTCGCCTGTCACATACACCCTCTTCATAGGTGACTTTGAATTGTGCTATGATTCATTTCAAAAGTAAAAAGAAAAAAGCCCAATTCCATTTCAGGTTCATCTGAACAACTACAACAATTTTTATTACCTTGCTTTTGAAGCATGTATTTTACTTTAGAGTTCATTTTCTGATGCAGTATCTCATTTGATCCTCCCTACAATCCTGAAGTAAACAAGTCAGATATCATTCTTCCCATTTTAAAGATGAGGTGAGCAATGCCTACTAAAGAAAGGGAGGGATTTTCCCAGGGTCACCCAGAGGGGAAATGACAGAGATGAGTTTAGAACCCAGGTCTTTTTCTTTTTGTACCATAAAGATTCTGCCCATGGTCAATGTTTCTAGCCAGTCCTATTGACCCAGAACTCTGACCTGACATTATGCTTCTCAATCTTAAGGTGCAGGCAAATCACCTGGCATCTTGTTAAAATACAGATTGAGTGTTTGGGTCTGGGGTGGGGCCTAAGACACCATAATTTCCAACCTGCTCCAAGTTGACAATGATGTTGCTGGTCCATGAACCATACTTTGAATAGCAGAGTCATGACAAAATCACAAAGTACATCTCTTCAAATAATATTGAAGAAAAAAATGAAACTGAGCTTCACTCATCTTCCGGATGCTCATGAAACAACACACATTTATTGAAGCAAATCAGTAGATCCTTGGCCACGCTCTCTGGCTAGAACATGTGTTATTCATTTGGCAGCCAGATCATCAGTGTATTCATGTCTGCAATTGGATCAACAGCTGGAGTTGCAACTGCCACTGACTATAATTCTTCCCTTTCTCTGCTCTGCTTCTAGTTCTCTCAGGCCAGCAGCATTGGCCGTTGGGGTCACTTGGCCATCTGGCCATGCAGCTGGTATGAGCTTCTGAATCTGAGAACACAATGATGATTCACAATCCAAGACCTTAGATGACATCTTCAGTTCCTAGAAATAAAATGCCAGGAAACAGTTACAATGACAAAGCGCTTTGTCTTTGATGGTCATTAAAATAGTGTTGTATTGACATTAATGAAGATGTTCTTCTTCTGTTTGTTCTTATCTTTAGAACAGTCAAATGGTTTAATATCTCTGCAGCATGTAAGTACTTCTTAGAAAGCACAAGAGAAAAGGACCCCAAAGACTTGGATGTAATTCCATTCCTGCCATAGGATAGACCATTAGAGAGAAGTCTTTTAACTCTCTACTCTTTGAAAAAAAATGAAAGGAATGGAACTAAGTACTCTGCAACGACCTTTTCTAGCACTAACCTTCTTTGAGTCAGTGACTCTACCTTCACAGAACTGGAGGAGAAATTATTTCAGAGTAATTTTATCTCTCTTCCTTCTACTAACCCCATTTCCACCCAAAAGTGTCCCATATTTCAATTATCCCACTGGCCTTTTGATCACTGCCCACTGTACAATGGGGGGGGGGTCATCCAATACTTAAACAATAACTTTTAAGAGCTACTCATTTGTAAGTCATTCAAGTTTAAAGAGGCACCATTGCCAATACACAGCTGTGTGTTCATATACCAGAGAGACCCACTCAAAATTATTAGATGGATTCTCTTTTCCTCTTAGTCTCCCCTCCTTACTGGCATTTTGATGAGCATGTTTACTCAAAGGGATGCGAAGGGATAATATTTTGAAATAATCAATTACTTTTCCTATTATCCCCATTCACTTCTTCTCCCCATGTCCCTTCCCATCTTCCCATAACTTGTTTCTACTCTTCATTATTCTAGGGAATTATGTGCTGGAGAAAAAGACAGAACTACCACCACTTATCTTTCTGTCTTTTTTTTTTTTTTAGCAAAAGTCTTCAGGTTACAGAAGTCTCTCAAATAACCCTTAAGAGAAGGATTTCCCTCGGTCCCTAAAGAGACTCTCCCAGGAGTCAAGTGGGCAGAGGGGCAGAGGGGTAGGCCATGGGAGCAGATGGAACTTATATCTCATTCCCTGTTTGCCACCATCAGGAAGGCAGCAAGATCTCAGGGAAGGAAAGAAATGGTTTTAGGGTGCACACAGGCCAATGGACCTAGAAACAGCTTCACCCAAGAAGTCCCTACCCCAAGCTGAGCATGGGAGTGGCTTGAGAGCCACTGTGATGGTTAGTTTCATGTGTCATCCTTGTTTGTCTGGAGAACCCTGACTAAAATAGTTGCCATTCCTGGAGGGTAAAGAAGACAGAAACAAAGGAAGTGAACATGTGTGGGATAGGGGCTGTTGCTGACAGCATCCTACCATGGTGCCCTTACATTGTTTAATATCCAGAAGTGTGACACAACCCTGGAGAGAGATGGGGAAACCCCAAAAAGGACAGAAGTTAAGGTTTATTTTCCACTAGCCTAGCAGCATAAAGCTTGGAGTCAGAAATTAAAATCTGAAATCGAGTTACACCTGCTATAGGATGTTGTATTAGCATTGCCCTGAACAAGAAACTCCAGTTAGAATCAACTCTTCAAAATAAGAGGCTAGACAATGATCATTCATTAAGCATTCCTTGCAAGCTAGGTGCCCTTGAAGCACCTAAAGCAGTACATGGCATATAGCAGTCTATGAATATTGCTGGCTGGCTGACTGAATGAATGACCAGCATACTTAATGAAGCAATGAAACAACTCTCTCTCTTTATTTTGTTGTGCTAGTTTGAATAAGGGAAGACTGAAACTATTTCCATCAGTAAAATGTGAGCTAAGAGCAGGCCTTAATATAGCTCCTCTTCAGATCCATTTTATCAGATTACTCCAAAGGTCTGGCTTGAAAGATTTCAATCATTTTCAGTAGCGAGCCGACCCTGGAAGGCAGACAGCAGCCATATGTAGTATTAAAAGGGCTGAAATGGAATTAACAGGTTTAAACCCTCGGACCACTATGAAAGCTGGACTGTAATCAGGCCTGCTGAGAGAAAAGAGCTCTTCACCAGCCCAAGTCCCCATTGTTTTTCACATTATACTTCATGTTGCTAAAGGTATTTCTCAACCTCTCTCTTCTGATAATTTGGAGGGATGGAGGCATTATATTGAGAAATAGCTGAGTAATAACCATCTGCCTCCCGAAAGTTCAGGAAAAACTCTAGCAAGGACTGTCTCTGTGTTGCAGCCATATCGGATTGTCTGTCACAGTCAAAGTCTCTCTCCTCCCTGTTAAACACACTTCAAGCAACAGCTTCTATAGCTCTTCTTGTTTGAAAGTGACATGATTTCACATTTCAGATCTTTTACAGTCACTGCTTAAAAGTACTAACTCACCACCCACAAATACTGTCTTGTCACTCTCTCATGAAGATTTTTGTTTAGAGGTTTGCAATTTAAGGTATAAAGCAAGAATCTCAGGAAGAGATAGTGTTTAAATTTTCAGTTACAAAGAACTGGGGCTAATCCTAATGCTTAATGGGAGTACTTTCCTTACTGCTGCTTCCAATCCTAGCTTTATTTAGCTTCCCGATCAGATGATTTTACTGTTTATTCTATACATTAAGCCCAAATCACAAAGAATGAGGCAGTGAAATCAATTTTTACTATCCGCTCCTACTAGAATGCCAATGGCTGTGCAGACATTAAATGACTAACAAGAGACTCATGTCTCTAAGTTTCAAAGACAGCAACTTGTAAAGAAGAAGCAGCAGATCCAACAAGTTAGAAACATACAGATAGGTTATAGGGCAAAGAGAGAAATGCTCTCAGCCTAGCTTAGGTACTCTTCCATAAGCTTAGTTGGGCCACTTGAAATTAAATTGTCCTGTCTCTGAAATAGTCCCTTTTCCCTGAATACCCACAAAGCCACACAGGTCTTAGGTCTCTGTGTAACACCTGACCCCCAATTCCAAACCCCTATTGCAAAGTAAAAATCCTTCTACATCATTTTCTCTTGCCTGACCTCTTTATCCTGTCACCTCTAGAATCAACTCTCACATGGAACCAGCATACTTTGCTCCTCTACTTGTTAGCCAGTTGACAGTGAACAAATTACTTGGCCACTCCTTGCCACACTTTTCTCATTTGATAAGTGAAGGTAATAATAATCACCACCTCATAATGTTCTTGTGGAGATAAACCAAATAATTCTGTTTCAAGGATTTGAAACCATTTTCAGCACACAGCAAGCCTAATTTTAATTATTACCCCTGAAGATTCTGAAAGGTTTTTCTTAAAATGCACACACAATGTGCCAATATTGCAGAAATGCCATTTTTAATGGCTATTTCGTGATTATTTTAGAGCCATTTGGTTAATTCAATGTTCTTTGTCGGGTCTTCGCTTAACGTGTTGAGTCCACCATCATTTCCCCTGAAGATCATTAGGCATCACAGAAACACATCAGCATCAAAACTGAACCTAAGCTTAGCCCCGGTGACCCTTAACCATTCTTTCATTCTCAGTCTGAGAAAGCACTCTCTGCCAACCTACCAGCAACAGAAGAAAATGCTGACTCTGCAGCTGAAAGATGTAGCTTGGGCTATTACACTTAATGCATAACCAATGAGGAGTTGACTGAAGAAAATTGTTCGGGTATGGCTTTGCTGACAGAAGTCATCTGAGGGAATCTCAAAAGTCTGCCAAATTGCAACAGATGCAACCTCTTCTCCTAGGCTATGATTTTAGACTAGACAGATTACCAAGGGTCAAAACCAGCAATAGATTTCTAGATCAAGGAGGCAATAATCCCCAACCAAAAGTGGTAGTTAGGATAAACATAAAAGTATAAAATTAGGACAGATGTTACAGTTTGTCTGACTCAAAATCAAGCTTCTTCTAACTCAAAATGGCTGCTAGGACGTTGAATGGATCCTCCATTTGTTCCTAGTCCATGCCTTTCACAGGCTCCTAGGAGTTTCCAGACAACAGGAAGTTGAATTCATTTCTGGTAAAGGACCAAGATAGTGGTCCTTTACCATGGCCTACCCCCCAGCTATTTCTGATTCTCAAATCAGAGTAGTATACTTCATAGTTCTGGAATTGAACTAAATATAGAACTTTAAATATTTACTTAATTTTGACCTCTTCTTAAGCAGCAGCAAACTACCGAATGATCTCCCCTGGTTTACTGCCTTCAGCATTCCTCTCCCTACCAGCCACCAACCCAGGCCTTTCTTCCTCCTAGTGGAATCTCATGCCTTTGCTTCTTCTCCATCCTGCCTACTCCCAACCTGTCATGGCTTAGTGGCTATGCAGAGGTGGCCAGTCAGATTTTGTGCAAGGTTCTTAAGGGAGAGTTGTCACTAACAATATGTTAGCACAATTTCTTACTAAACCTCAGCAAGTATTCTCTCTGTGAGCACTGTGCTAGATACTGTAGGAGATATAGCAGAAATAAAAGGCATAGGCCTTCTTCTCAGGGAGTATATAATTATTATTAATTGTCTATAAAGTACAACAACCCCTAGTCTACCATGTTCTAAGAAAAGGGTTAGTAAAGCCCATGTGAGGAGAATAATGTCATGACATAATATGCTGACAATAAGTGAATGCAAATTAATTCTCTGTTTTCCCAACCCAGCCAAAGAATAGCTTTCAATATCTCCAATAATAAGAGAGCCTCTGATTGAGAAAAGCCATCAAATCAGGGTCACTGAATGCATATTTTTTCTCTAAATCAGTATTCGTGATAAATGGGCCATAGTTGGGATGTGTGTCCTTTAAGGAAAAACCTCACATCTGTTTCTTTTATTTCATTAAGTGGCAAAATGCCACTCTGCTAGTTCTATACACCTATTGTTTAACTTGGCTCTGTTTTTAGCAATCTGGATGCTGTTCTCTCAGCTGCACAATGTGTTTATTCATGTAACTGTAGCTGTTCTGTTATTAGAAGTGTGTGTTTGAAACAGACTTAAAATGTCTGGAGGGAAGGAAAACACCCAGAAGAAAAAAAAAAAGTTAAGCATATACAGTCCAATGCTTTTTGCCCCTTAAAAGCAAAACTATTAAGCACACTGTATTCCTTAGAACATCTTTACAGAAGGTATAGTTACCAAACAGTAGAAGACTAAGATTGAGTCTAAGTCAACGAGCTTCAATTTTGCATTGCTCAAACATTAATAATCCTTCACGAGATGTCCCTGCCCTTAGGGAAGACAAGAATAATGCTTCTATTCATCTTATAATGCTCAAAAGGAATGTTCTCACTCAAAAAAAATTGAGTTTTAAAATCATACTTTTAGTAAAACAGCTTCTGATCAAGATAGCATTTTGTAGTATGGGAAGCCTACAATTTTGGATGGCAGCATAGAAAGCAATGGTATTCCTGAAGAGGTATTTCAACAGAGGTGAAGAGAAGCGTTGTAGGTTCCACCTGGTCGGGTTGATAAAGGGGAAGTTGGATGGCTGCTCTTGGGAAAAAAGGATTTTAGCTAAATGATTTCTAGAGTTATGGTTTTCAATGATTCCATAATAATAACGTGACTGTTTTTTATAAAAAATTGGGTGACCAGATTTGCTGAGGTGATAGCAAGATGGAAAATCTGAGTAATGAGCGAAGTTACCTGTCAATCATGAAGTAATTCAATGGGTGAAACAGAAAGCGGTCTCTTGAAAAATGGTTGGCCACAGGGGACAAAACCTCATCAAATTTCTTGCTGGCGAAACCCTCTTGCTCTGCTGAGAAGTGCTCATTTGCTGAACTTTCACAGATGTAGATATATAGACTCAGCAGGTTGCAAAGCCAATTGGTGGTTTCAATCGTGTCACTTACAAGAAGAATTTGATAACCAATTCAGAAATGAATTGTGCTCTTTTCCTCTCTTGATTATCATACTTCACCAAACCCATTCTGACTGTTCCAAGTGTGTGGTCTTGAGTCTTATTTGTTGTGGCGTTTAAGTATTGAGTTCTTTCCAGACAGCAAAGCTCTGAGGTTTGGAGGGGAGGAGACTGAGAATGGTGTCTGTTAAAAAAGCAAATGACTTGCTTTTCATTCAGTAATAAAAATTAATATTCAGGCCAGAAGGATCTAAGAATACAGCATGTGTTGAATAACTTGTACTTATTTATTTCAAAATGTATGGGACAATAATTATATCAATACTTGTATTCCTTATCAAATATATCATTGAGATAGTACCACAATAAAATGAAGCCAAGAAGAGGTTGAGCAAATAAAAACATCTATGAGAAAATCTGGGCCTAGCATGGCTCTGGTTGAAGTTAATTAACATGACCTTTTCATTTATCAATTATGACTCAAAATGCCTACCTGGAACTACCTACTTCTTAGGACAGTCATCATGGTCAAAGGAACCACAGGGATATGTGTGAAAATGCTTTAAAAATTAAAGTGTTCCTCAGATGGAAAGTATTAAGAGTATTCATGCCCAGAGAAGTTGACTTGCATGAAACTGACAGCTTATTAGTGAGGGGAAAAGGCTAAGAGCTGGTCATCTTTATTTGTTATCCAGCAGTTTCCCCTCTCTAGACCCTGTATCTTTCCAATTTCTTCTTGTGACCACATGATGAAACAAGAACAACTTTAAAAGACATGCCTTAGAAATAAACACTGCACTCAGGATTTTTGCCACCCAAAAGGAATCAAAAGAGTGTCATATCAAAATGTGGAACAGTCCAATGTGAATGGTCATCTACCTAAGACAACGGGATATTCTGCTTTGAAACCAATGTTTAGAAACACATAGACATGACCTTGGGCTAACCTTCTAGGGATGACACACACTTCTTCCCAAATCATCCACTGGCGTGTGAATGTCTTTCTTCTCAACCCTCTTCTCTGTTAGGGACCTCAAGCCAGGCTTGCTTCCAGCCACTTGAGGGACTTCTTTAGTGGAATTTTGTGTTTGAGGTTTGTTCTTAAAAGATACTGAATTCCAGACTACAGCCTATTCTTATACTATTTCCTGGAAAGTAGATTGCAGATCCATACGTAATTGTGGGGAGCCACCCACTGTGAGGTCTGTTTACAGCCTCCATCTACATGGCGGAGTTCACAAAGCTGCCCTGTCATTTCCTTATTCTTCTCCTCCCTGCTTCTTTGTTCTCCCCCTCCCGCCACTACTCAGGTGACCACAGCAATACACATGCGCAAGGCGCGAAACTCTGCAGACCCGGTGCGAACTGTCGGCCAATCCCCTCCTTGGACGTCTGCCACCCACAAGACCAGCCTATCACCTATGTACACGTTCCCTTCCCTCTCTATATATTCCCATGTTCTACCCCCAATAAACAAGGCTTGATCAGAACCCTGTCTTGCCTCCATTCTTCTCTCGACTCCTGCCCCTACCCCTTCTTCTTCCCACAGGCCCCTGGACTCGCCCCCGCCGGACCGGAGCAAGTGGCGCCCACCATTGTTGGCGGACCCGGGGAAGAAGCAAGCCGACACAAAGGAAAACCTGTGCAGGTGGTTTTTGTGAATAAGGAAGACCTGAGAATCCTTAGGCGGAAGACCTGAGCCTTCAGCTTGGGCGGAAGACCCAGGCCATCAGCCTGGGCGGAAGACCTGAGCTTTCAGCTTGGGCGGAGGAGACCGTCAGGGGACTGCCTATTCCCTAGAAGACATCTCGGTAAGTGATCGGCTACAATGGGGCAGGGCTCCTCTAGTGATCGTTCCCTTTTCCTATCCGGCCTGCAGGCCACGCTTAAGACGAGAGGAGTGAAGGTTAATGTTAAAGAACTCTCTAAATTCTTTGCCTTCCTCCAAGAAATTTGTCCCTGGTTCCCCCAAGAAGGTACTATTGATGAGGGATGGTGGCACCATGTAGGTAACACCTTACAAGACTTTTACAAAACCTTCGGTCAGGGGTCCCCGTTACTGCTTTTAATTATTGGTCTGTAATTAATGAGCTCCTAGCCACGTGCCATTCCTGTCCCCAAGCGGCTGAAGTACTAAAACAGGGCGAAAAGGCTCTTAGTCCGCCGCTTTCCCTTTCCCCTCCTATACAAGATAATGAAGCCCTCTGCCCTCAGCCCTCACCTCCTTTTCCTCAGGCTGCAAGACCTTCTAGCCGCTCCAGTTCAGTCTCCATCACTATACATAGTGATGGTGAAAGTTTCCCTTCCGACAACGAAGGATATAGCTCAAACTTACGTCCAAAACCTAAGACTACACCCTCAAAAAGTACTCCCCCTGCTTCCCAAGCTCTGGCTCCTTTAGACAATCAAATAACTCATTATCCCCTGCTAGACACTGGCTAAAACCACCGGAGCCTAACTCTCTCACTGCCACACCTACTACACCTCCCTTTTCAGCTCCGCTTATTAACTCTTTCACTGCCGCGCCTTCTATACCTCCTCTTTCAGCTCCACTTACTGCAATTGTCCTTAATCACCACCCATTCACTCCTCTTCACTTCTTTCCAGTAAATTACCACAATGAGATTCTCCTCCCTTTTAGGCTCCTTGGCATCATAAAACCATTGCTCACCTTCCTAAAGCCGTTCAAAAATATAGTCTTAATAGCCCCTGTGCTCATGTGTTATTAAACAGCATTTCTCATGCTCACAATACATCTACTGATTAGAAAAATCTAGCCCTTCCTATTTTAACCCCCGAACATTTTATTACCTAGAAAGCTCTCTATTATAATAAAGCCAAATGTGTAAGTACCCGCACATTACTAATGGAATAACAGTCATTCTCCCAAGCGTTTTCAAATGTGAGGAGCAATAAACCCTTCTAAAAGTTCAGGCTAGCTGTCCCCTCCCCCCACTTTGAACAATGTTTAACCATAACTAAACTAATAACAATGTTTCCAAGTACCAGCTTGCATATTACAGGCAATATGGATTCCAGAAGAAATCTTAAGAAGTAATATTTAAAATGTCATATAATGGAGAGCTTAAAAGCAGCTATACCAAGAAAGTAAGAATTATGAGTTAATTGTAAACTGTATGTTTCTGTTACTGTGTTGTGATTGTTCTGTGTTTGTCTGTTCATTCAATGTCAGTGTATATTTTGATACCTCTGGATGGTAATATAAATTAATAAAAATTTATAAAAAAGCTCTATTCAAATGGCCAAAAATTAAATAAGCGCTTATATTAATACTTAAGTTTAAATGTTAATAAAATCTCAACAATGATAAAAATCATAAGTCTTGATTAACAAAATTACGATAAGCCTTTTTATAAAAAGTTGTTCTTGCCTAGATTGAAATGAATAACTTATTTTTCTTCACAGGATAATATGAAGGATGCAAAACTTAAATAAATATTTGGTTAAAAGTTTGTGAAAATGCTAACTGGAATTTAATAAGTTTTGCAAAAAGGTGTATTTTGTCCTAAAGTAGGATGGCTAATTTTCATAAACTCTTGAAACTTAATTTGCATGTGGCAAGTTGTAGAAGATATTGTGATAACTTTAAGTAAGGAAATGTGTTCTGTAAAGATAAAATTTGTCTTAAAATGATATAATTATAGTCTATATGGTTATAAATAATTATAAAAGGTCTTATGAAGCATTGTTTACATTAAAGTGTTTAAATGGCTAATTCCAAAAAGTCATTATTAAATATATATAAAACTGAATTGATGATGATAATAATAAAAGGTAATTTTATAACAGGAAAGATTGGCAGCAACCAGCCTCCCCTGCCAACTTGCTTGTAGAAAACTGTTTCTGATATTGCATGCTACTAAGTATTTAAAGGAAAGTTCATTATTTTAACAAGCTTGTTTAGTGTTCACGGTATTATGTTATAAAAGGTTTGCTTAATAACTTTGTATGTAGGCTATATGGAATGTGTTTTTGTTATTAAGGAAACAGAAGATGATTTTGTCCTGAGATAAAATGATTGATTATTGGAAAGAGTAGAGTGTGGGACAAAACCTGACTGAATACTGAAAGTGCAGAAGGTTGGTGGAAAAGGAATTTTTACAGTTAAAGTTAAATAAAATGTAATGGGTCTATCTATAAAATTTTAAAGGCTTTAGTATAAAGTAGTATGCTGATGCAAAGTTAAAAATTTTTATTCTTTCTCAAGGCCTCTCATATTAATCTGTTTTGGTAAAAGTTCTTATCCTCAATAGTCAGTATACAAAGAAAGTCTGTCTTATCAAAATAGCTTCTTGTGCTTCTTGTGCTTATCGTTTCCTCGGTGTTCCAAGAAGGAAAGTTTTATCTCTTTTAAAGGAACATAATGTTCAAAACTGCTTTCTCAAAACCAAATCCTGAACAGTGGCCTTTTATTCCAAACTAATTATAAGAGATTTGTTCTTTTACCTTAAAGGAAAAATTAAATAAAATAATTAAATTCATTTAATATGTTATAAGTTAAATAAAAGGTGTTTTACAGTGTTATAAAATTAACAAGTTTTTCTTCCCTTAAACCCTCTATTAATTAAAGTCATATGAATAGAAGGTTCCTATGAATGCTTAAAAGTGTATAAAGTTACCAATATTTCAGCATAATATTAAAGAGAAGTGCAATGTGGTTATTTATGGTTTTAATTATTATAAAAGAGTGTGTGTCACAGAAACAACCTCTTATCATAGATTAGAGTAACAACACTAGTATGCAGCAATCCCAAACACTGCTAGTTTGTTGCAAAAAGTTAAAGTCCAGCTGTATTGCTATCACTTTGTTTTAAAACTTGCTAAGACTTTCTTTAGTGTCTTCTTAGACAAATCAAGCCAGCTGCATTCCTCTATCTGTAAAAAACCCAACAATAAACTTTTGCAGTGCTTTTCAGGGCTATGTGCATAGCCCAACCATCCTGTACAGTATTTACTGATAGTAATAGTAATGGAAAGCAGCATACGTTACTTCTCAAAAAGAACAGGTTTGACAAACTCCTTATTTGTCTGCTCAATGCACAGAGCTTTCAGCCATCATTAAAGTTTTACAAATGTTTTAAGAGCCCTTGAACATTGTCTCTGACTCTAAATATGTAAGTCTTACTGTCAAGCATATTAAAACAGCTCATATCTTTGCTACTGATGAGTTATCTCAACTTTTCACTGACTTGCAACATCTCATCAGGTTAAAACAGCATCCTATTTACATTACTCACATACACTCTCATACCTCTTTGCCTAGTCCTATGACAGCAAATAATGCTCGAGCTGATTTATTAGTAGGGTGTTTACAAGGTGCTCGTGATTACCATGCTCTAACTCACATTAATGCTAAAGGCCTGCGAAATAAATATCAAAAGTTAGTAAAACTACAGGCACAAAAAATTATTCATGCTTGTCCTACTTGTGAACCACTAACAGTGGTGCCTTTTCAGGCTGAACTAATCCCAGAGGCCTAACTCCTAATCAATTATGACAGATGGATGTTACTCACATACCATCCTTTGGTAAATTACAATATGTTCATGTTTGTATTGACACTTATTCTCATTTTTTGTGGGCTACTGCTCAAGGTGGGGAACAGTTTCATCATGTTCGCTCACACCTCTGGTCTGCTTTTGCTGTAAGGAGATGCCCTCTGAAAATTAAAACTGATAATGGACCTTCTTACATTAGTAAATCCTTTGAATCTTTGTTTAAAATATGGTATTGAACATGTTACCAGCATTCCTTATAATCCTACAGGTCAAGCCATAGTTGAATGCAGCCATCATACCCTAAAAACTATGATTTTAAAACAAAAAGGGGGAGATGATGGTATTATGACACCAAAAGATTAATTAGCAAAAGCTTTATTTACTTTACATTTTTCTTAATGTTTATAATTCATTAACACCTGTGGAATGTCACTTTGAAAAATGTCAAACATCTACAGTGAACACAGAAAATGAAGATCAACCAATATTGTAGAAGGATATTTTAAGCAATGAATGGAAAAAAAGGCAGGATTAAAGTAAGGGGGTGAGGCTATGCTCTTATCATTTCAGAAAATGGAGAACAAATTTAGTTATCTGTAAAAAGGATTAAACCCCAGAATGAAGAGATGGAGTCTTCTACAACTTCTGATGATGGTGATCGTAAGTAATGAGGAAGCTGCCAGTAATTACACTTATTGGGCCTATATACCTAACCCCCCATTACTTATAGTGTTAACCTGGAAAAATCCATTCTTTCATATATATCTGAATAAAACCCATATATTCCCTAAACCAATTGATAATCGATTGCCAATTAAACCCTATAAAGAAAGACAAAGAATCGATAATCTCATATTACCATTTGATTATCAACCCTTATGCATTAGTAACCATCCTTCCTGTATGTAGGTTAAAAATCGGGCCATAATTATCTTTAAAAATAATAATACTCAGTTTATTGTGACTTTATTTCCCTCTTCCAATTTATTCATGACCAAAAATCCTACTTACGATTGTCCGCGAAAAGACAGTAGGGATAAAGAAGGATGGCAAGAGTGCCATATAGGAAGAGGATCTGTCATTTTTTAATGATTCCTATGGAATAGTGTGGGAAAGTGCCCCTATGGGGAGTCCCATTGAATATAATGACAGATTTATTTGGCATGGTCTAAATAGTAAAGGACAACAAAAAAATAATTTTTACTAAAAATTATATTTGGAAACAGAATGGGAAATGGATCCCTTCTCCATGGTGTAATATTACATCTATACATAAACAAAAGAATTTGTGGAAAGTTTTTCTAGGAATAGCTCCTACTATAGAATGGATTGGGAATAATAATAAGAATGGTCAATATCTGCATTTAAATCAAATTTTATCATCTTCAGGCATGTGTAAGAGATCCTTATATGTTTGTGGTTGGAAAATTAACTATAACCCAAAAATGCTCTATTCTATAAAAATGAGGCCTTGCATCCTAGTAGCCATTACCCCGCAACTAACGTACTATGGAGAAGGCAAACTAAAAAATTTTACTATCCCCATCTGTGTCAAAGAGTGCTGCCGTCCTCCCTATATTGGTAAAAAATTAGCCTCACAGGTTCAGTCGCTGCAGCTGCCACAGCACGTGGTGCTCTTGGTCATGGCCTCATCAGCTTGCATTACTTTAAACAACAACAACAAATTAGCCTAGAATCCAGTGCGCAGTCTCTTGACTCTCTGCAGCGGCAACTAACATCCCTCGCCCAAGTAGCCTTACAAAACCGTAGGGCCTTCAACTTACACCTAAAAAGGGGGAACTTGCCTCTTTCTCCAAGAGGAATGCTGCTACTATATAAATGAATCTGGTATTATTGAGCAAAATGTTAAAAAATTGTGAGAATTGCGGGAAGGAATATTGCCCTCCCAATCAACCTCCTCCTCATCTGCCTGGCTCACCTCCCCCCTCGTAACGTGGCTAGGTCCCCTCCTCAGCCCTCTAATCACTCTTCTTTTAATCTGTGCATTTGCACCTTGCCTCCTTAAATTTCTCCAAGAAAGAATGAAGCAAATCTTGGCCCACGTGATGTATCTTGCCGCTGTTCATCAGTACCAACCTCTCCAGACCAAAGAACAAACAACCAACCTTTGAAAATGCAAATTTCTTATGTTGTTTCATTTGCTATCCTGTACCCTAATAGCATTTCTTTGCCTGTTTTCCCCTTACAGTCACCACCTCTCTTATCACGGCATAACCTTCTCTGTTTAATCTATATCACTGAACGGCTTCGGCAAAGATCCAGCGGCTCGAACGAGCAATGGGCACCCTGGCCAAACAAGACCAGGGCGGGTGTGACCACACTCACCAATCTCAGTACATCATGCTTGTCATACGCGGTCTATGAGGGCTCCCCATTATAGCTTGCTGTAATTGCAAGCCATTTGTTGCTGAGGCGCTGGTCTGGTTAGCCAATGACAGGCAACTGGGCTGACCCATCTGTCAACCTAAGACAGGGACGTGGCCTTTTGCTGCCATGATTCCCAATGACGGGTAAGATTGATCGCATGCCGGGTAAGACGAATCACTTACCGGGTGCAGCCCCGACCTAAAACAGGCACAGCCCCCCTTTCAGCATGGGAGCACCTTGCAGCCACATGCCACTACTGAAAATAAGCCCTGCTCTATCATGAGCCATCGCCGGCTGTTCCTTCCTTCAATTCATAACACATTAAACAGAGAAGGGGGACCTGTGGGGAGCCACCCGCTGTGAGGTCTGTTTACAGCCTCTCACGACATGGCAGAGTTCACAAATCTGCCCTGTCATTTCCTTATTCTTCTCCTCCCTGCTTCTTTGTTCTCCCCCTCCCGCCACTACTCAGGTGACCACAGCAATACGCATGCGCAAGGCGCGAAACTCTGCAGACCCGGTGCGAAAAGTCGGCCAATCCCCTCCTTGGACGTCTGCCACCCACAACACCAGCCTATCACCTATGTACATGTTCCCTTCCCTCTCTATATATTCCCATGTTCTACCCCCAATAAACGAGGCTTGATCAGAACCCTGTCTTGCCTCCATTCTTCTCTCGACTCCTGCCTCTACCCCTGCTTCTTTCCACAGGCCCCTGGACTCGCCCCTGCCGTACCGGAGCATGTAATAAGGGAATGCCCTATAATCCTTTGAGGATTTCTGCCTGTATTGATGATAAGTTCGTTAAATGGTAATCATAGCCCTCATTTTCATCTTCAATCAGGCACTTATTTCTCTAGAGATATTCACTGAAGTCCTACTCTGTACCAGCCAGCACTCAATGTCCAGGCCACCACAGTGGTAAAAATGGGTGCACCAAAAGAATATGTTTTTAAGACCTCGTAAAACCACCAGTGACAAACCCATAAACTTCATGTAAATCATTGTCTATTGTAACTTATGTCTAGAATGATACTCACAGTTAGCCAAGGTGCAATTTGCTCAACATGTTCATTTCCAGGCCACAAGGGCTTATCATGTCCCTTCATATGAAGGAAGACTGCTATTTCAGGATCTTAAAAAAAGGAGAGCATAAAGAAGGAAAGAAGAAATTGGCATTTGTATCTATAAACCATTTCCAATTCCAACCTAACTCTGGATTTCTCTTCCTTTAAATTCTTGTCTTTTAAATCTCTCAGCTGAATCTGATCCTAGCATGCAGGCCTGGTGTGGGCAGTGACAGGCATCTCTGGAAGATTGCTTTGCACTGCCTACAGATAATGTTCTTTTAAATCCCCAGGTTTCCTCAACTTTCATAGCAACATTATGCATTGCTTACTCATCCCTAGGGCTTTTGCTGATATACTCACACACAGGCAGGCATTTGTCACCTGGTATTTCTATTATTTGTTTTTCCTCCCCAAGTACACTACTCTAGACTTGTTCTTAATTGAAATCTGTCTCATTTATATCTGAAAACTTCTACAGCTTATCAAGGTCACTCTGAATTCTAATGATAGCTTTGGAGGTCCTCAGACTGAGAAGGGACTTGAAAATAGTGTGTCTGACCCACCCCCTTATGCTATAGAGGAGGAAATGGAGATCCAGAGAATGAAAGGAAATTTCCAATGATATGTGACATAAAAATCAGGATCCAAGCATAAAAAGAATTCGTCTCAGATGGTTCAACTGATGAAACTTGAATAAAGGGACCACTTATCAAGACAAAGACAGGCTTAAGGGGAAACAGTAGATGCCAAGACCCCAGAGACTTGCAATTGCAGAAATCTTTTTTTTTCATTTTTAATTATCTTTTTTTTAAAAGAGATACATAGATCACACAAAATGTTACATGAAGAAATATAAGAGGTTTCCATATACCCTACTCCCCATCCTTCCCACTCCTCCCACATCAGCAATTTCTTTTATTAGTGTGGTACATTCATTGCATTTGATGAGTACATTTTGGAGCACTGCTACACAGCATGGATTATAGTTTTCATCGCAGACATCTTTTACTTCCCATAAGCCTAAAGGAAAAAAGGTGAAAAAATAGTTTCACCAGAACCCAAAGAGATCAGGAAAGGAGAAGAAGGAGCCACCCAACTAGAGCTATAATCAAGGAAGAACAAGGCTACAGTCAGGAACACCCTCTCCAAACAGGGACAAATGGAAGAAATACCCTACCCCTGTGTCTTCTCATTCTCCCATCTCCTGCTGATAGCTTCCATTGCTCCAACTCAACTTGTGGCCAGAGGGCAGGCAAGCCAGGTGATGTGCCCCTTCAAGTCAGGCGTACAGTGCAGCAAGGAAAGAAAAGATCTGGACAAACTCTTGGAGAATAAACAGCACATACAGTGAGTTCTATCACTCAGCATTAAGATGCACCACCTTTCTAGTCAATGTCAGTCTAATTACAAAAGTTTTTATTTGCCTACTTACTGAAGGAGAAAAGGGGTAAAAGTGAAAGAGAGGAAAGCAAGTGGGAAAAAGGTAGAAGTATCCTATGCCAGGCATTTTCCAAGAGCTATGAAGGGTCACCAGGAAACACTAAGAGCTTATTCTGTATATTACTAGGTAATACAATATTTACTCCATACCATGCCTATTCTAAGCACTTTATATATACTAACTCCTTTAATCCTCAAGCCCATTTTACAGGTGAGGAAAGCAAGGCTGGGTAAGCACCCATCCCCTTGCTGCAGAGGTCATGCTTTAACTACTACTTCACACCGACTCCATAAAGGAAAAAAAAAGCCCTATTTGCCTGCTGGGGGTTGAATCTTGTCCCTCACAAAAGACATGTTCAAGTCTTAATCCATGTTCCTGAGGGTGTGAACCCTTTCATAAACAGAACCTTTGAAGATCAATAAGGTGCGGCCAAACTGAGTCAGGATGGGCCTTAATCCAAATGACTGGAGGCCTTATTAAGAAAGGACATTTAGACACAGAGAGAAGTCGGAAGTCAGAGAGATACTCAGGAGGAGAACAAGGACACCGCCAGGTGATGGAGGACCTTCATCACCAGAACCCCACCAACGGTCGCAAAAAGCTTGGCCTGGCTGACATCTTGATTTTGGACTCCTAGTCTTCAAAACCATAAGACAATAAATGCTAGTTGTTTAAGCCAACCTATTGTGGAGTATTTGTCACAGCATTTCTGGCAAACCAAGACACTGCCCTCAGGGAATTTATTATTTATTTGGGGAGATAGTAATAGCAATGCATGAATATTTAGTATGAGAGTTTAAAAAAATAGGTAATTACATTATTACAAGACAACACCTTTATGAGTCCAGAGGTGGGAAGTACAAACTGGGCTCCAGCAATGCAGGTGGAGACCAGGTTGAGTATTAAACTGTTCCTAACCCAGAAATGGCTTCAGGCAACTGTAAACTTCCTGGGGCAGAGACAAGAGCAGAACCTGGGTCTCCTAGTTCTTGCCCTTGACAATTCACTTTTCAGGGCTTTTCAGAAGTTGCCTCAGGGACAAGGTCCCAAATTACAGATGAGCTTCCACCCCCAACAAGACCAGGAAACATTGATATGCCCTTTTGTCAAATGAAGCAACTCTTCTCTGCTCATATTCTAGATTCTGTGGGAAAGCCCTTTTTAAAGGAACTGAGCACAGACTTTTAATTCTATGCTCAGGAAAACATTCAAACAACAGACTCTAAGTAAATTAATACTAACCCTGTATATTGTACATTTGTTAGAATAGATGGAAGCAGGGGTAACTGGGGGGCAAGGGAAGTGTTCCACAAGACGATGCAATGATGGATATAGGATATGTTAAATTTCACCAAAAATTTATAAAGTGTATAGTTTAAAATGTAAACTGCAATGTAACTAAAAATTTAGAAAAGTGTACAGTCTAAAATATAAACCATAATGTAAACCAAAATGGAACCATGTTTGGTAGCTATGTTTCAATATCTCTACATCAGCTGCATGAACATGTAAAAAGGTCATTGCTGGGGAAGGGGGAAAAGGGTTTGATGTTGGATATATGGGAGTCCCCTATATTTTATATATGACTTTACTATGATCTAAAACTTTTTTGAAGACAAAGTTTAAAATTAAAAAAAAAAAAAGAATGTAGACACTGAGGAAGGAATGAAAGAAATTGCTTTGCCACTGTACATACAGGGCAATACCTATTATAGTGATGAAAGGCAAAATGTCAAAAACAAAGTTTTATGGTATTTTCCATTTCTTAATACCCCAAATTATTTTTTACTTCATTTTTTCTAAATTAGTATGTATTCTATTTCTAATCTTTAAACCTACCATTACTATTTCATTTTCCTACTAATTGAACTTGGCAATATATTAGGCTTCAGTTTTTGACAGGTTTTAGACCACAGAAGGGTTCAGCTATGGCAGAGGAGGAACACTGGTGTGGGGTGTTATTGTCGGGGGACACATGGTTGGGAGGGAGTTCTCCAGGGCATGTATATTGGGTATATAAAAATGTTCAGATATTTGTTGGGTATTTTCATAGTAGTTAGAGTTACAAATGACAACAGAGGTAGTGCTGAGTTCCTAGCCAGGGGAGCTCTGTCACATTCCCCAATGGAACAACAACAATCCCCCAAGTGCAAGAGCAAAGACCAGGGAAGAAGGATGGTCCAATGATGAGCACTTGATATTGATGACTATGCTTATGAGCCTGTGTGCCTGAAATTTCAACTAGTCCTAGAGCTTCAGGGTGCCTAAGAGTTACCTCCTGAGAGCCTCCATGTTGCTCAAATGTGACCACTCTACAAGCAAACTCAACATGTAAATGCATTACCATCCCCCCAGCATGGGACATGACTCCTGGGGATGGGCTTCCCTGGCACCAAGGGATTACTAACAATCACCAGCTGGGGATGCAACCAGAAAAAGACCTTGAATAAAACAGGGAAATGATCAAGACAAATAAGTTTATATGGCTAAAAGACTTTAAAATGAATTGGGAGGTCATCATGTAAGGGGTCGCACTTACATGCGTCTCAGCAGGATCCCAGAGACCACCAAAGTAGATACAACCCCAGGTACTGGTGCTCCTAAGGCCTATGGAGACACACAGGTTCTACAGTTATGACAGATGGTTCTGGAGTTCAGTGCCTTGTCAGTGGGCCCTACTTTGGAGTTTGTGCTCCTGAGTGTGATGGAGTTGGACTCAGATGTGATCTTTCTACACATGCCTCTTCTGTCACTTTTACTGAACTTGTGGTTGGCACTGGGGTTGGTGTATACTCAGGAGACTTGACTCTCTGGACTGGCCATGTGCCAGCTGGGCCCTGAGCCTCAGCAGAGTTGCAACTCCTACTCCCTGGTTCATTGGACTTACCCAGGTCAGCTAACAGGGAGGTGAAGATGGTCAGCCACCACACCAGGGAACCAAGAGTGCCTACAACTGCAAGCAGGAGAATCGCATCCATCAACCATGTGGGATCTAAGTCCTCTCTCAATTTAGAGGTGGAGTGGACATCACCATTCCAGGGTCCACAGGATGGAGGAATAAAATGTAGATTAGAGTGGACTTACTGGTATTCTACTATAGAAATATTGTGACTCGAGCAATGGAAGAAATTGTATCATTGATGTGGAGACATTGGCCATGGTAGTTGCCGAGGGCAGAGAGAGGGAAGAAGAGATGTGATGTGGGGGCATTTTTGAGACTTGGAGTTGTCCTAAATGATACTGCAGGGACAGATGCTGGGCATTATATATCCTGCCATAACCCAGTGAATGTACTGGGGGAGAGTGTGAACTACAGTGTAAACTATAATCCATGCAGAGCCGCAATGCTCCCAAATGTATTCACCAAATGCAATGAATGTGCGACAATGATAAAAGAGGTTGTTGATGTGGGAAGAGTGGGGGGTGAGGGGTGGGGGTTATATGGGAGCCTCTTGTATTTTTAATGTAGCATTTTTTTGTGATTTATTTATCTTTTTTTTAAAAAGACAATTAAAAATTTTTTTAAAAAAGAAAGATTATGAGAGACTTCAGGATAAACTTTAGTTTCCTTCTTTCTTATTTTTCTTTTTAGATGAAATAGACTTTATTTATTAACTTTTTTGGGGGGATGCATGGATCGCACAGAGTGTTGTATTGAAAGGTATGAGAGGTTCCCATATACCCCATTCCCCGAGCCCCCCACTCCTCCCACATCTTTCTTTAGTTTCTTCATTCAGATTTTATGTGACTTTTCAACCTGTTTGTCTTCTCCAATTTGAGCTTCAGGAGAAAGCATTTATCTATATAAGCACCCATTTAATTTCTAGTAATTTGAATAGAGCTCTTCTAAGAACTTTCATTTGTTAATTAATATTACCATGTAGAGGTATTAAAATATACACCGAACAAACAGCACAAAAAGAGTTAACACACACTAGCAGAAACATAAAACTCACTAATCTGACTCATAATTTTCACTCCTTTGCTATGGCTGTGTCCAAGCTGTCCATCATTTCACATCTCTGATTTTTAATGCTTTCAAAATCACCTCTGGAATTACTGTTGCTTGTATTATGCCTTCTCATTCTTGTAAACACTTTTACTAGTAATCAGCAACCAGTAAGGAATACTTGAGTAGTATAAATGCAGTTAAGCACTAATTTAGCA
Source organism: Dasypus novemcinctus (assembly GCF_030445035.2). Classification (NCBI taxonomy): domain Eukaryota; kingdom Metazoa; phylum Chordata; class Mammalia; order Cingulata; family Dasypodidae; genus Dasypus; species Dasypus novemcinctus. Next base: position 41,038,290 of record NC_080679.1, read on the forward strand.
GTTTAGACAGACATTTAACACATATATTCTGGATTACTCTTCAGGAGCACACTTAGATTCAAAGTTCAGGAGTAAGCTATTGATTCAAAACTGAAAGTTCTTTTTAACACCTTGTTAAAAATTCTGATCCAAATAAAATGTGAATAAAACATAAAAAAAGAAAAGAACTTCTGAACATAACTTAGACTCTTAAGGGCAGATGATTTCATTTACTTTCTTAACTATCTGTCTCTTAGAAGCACACTGCATTTAATAAAAATATTGACAGAGGTCTTTTTGTTCAAGGACTAAAGCAAGAAATTTTCATTACTTTGTGCATGCATTTTGACCTTGAAGGGAATAAACATCACATTTGGTTTTATGATGTTGTTTTTCAATTAGGTTTCTGCTATGTCTTGCAAACAGAAAAGCCCGCATCTAATTTAATACCTATAAATTTCCACAGATGGTTGCGGAATACTGTATGGTCTAGTGGATAAAGATTTTGCAATATGTTTTTCAATTCTTGACTTAAAATTCTGTTTCTACTGCATTCTTTTTTATTAAAAATTTCCATTGACTATTTTTTTTCCAAAGAGTATGATTATAAAATAATTATCTCAGTTTCACTAGGCAAAAAGACATCTAGGCAGTCAAGTTAGTTTAGCCACAGCAGAATGAAAGCGGTAGTGTTAGGACTGTTGTCAAAAGTCAGATTCATCAAGGCCAGTTTGATTCTAGGGTATATAATGTGCCACAGAAGATGGTGGTTTCCAAGGGTAGAGCAGGGGAACTCTATTTCCAGAGCAGCCATGAAGGTCTTTGTGTATCTGTCCATGGGCACAAATGCAGCCTTGTTCACCTCCTACCCAAGCCTGTGCCAACATGCTGAAGGGCATACTATGGAGTGCAAGTTTTATGGAAAAGAGCCCTGGGTTTAAAATCAGACTGAGTTGAGTTCAATTCCACTTCTGTCACTTATTAGTGAGGAACTGTCAGGCAAGTCACTTAACAAAAATAGAGATAATATCTTCCTATCTAAAGGTCTGGGTAGACAAACAGGAGAAGAAATGTATCATTGCCTACAGTGAACTCAATCTAGAGAAGAGACAAGGCCATAAGCAAATGTTGATAATGCATAATGATAAGGGCCTTTCAAAGAGGAAATGACCAAGGGCTGTGAGAATGACCACATGCAAGTGTTTAGGAAGGCTTGGCAAAGGAAGGGACTTTTGAGCATGGTCTTAGAAAACGTAGTAAGTTGTTCAAAGCCCTGGGGTTATCCACGACATTTTGAATGTCAACTGTGGTGTCTACCAATGGTTCCCTAGAGAACTGTGTTGAAAGATTCTGAGGATATGCCTGGGGTCAGTGACTTGGCAGTTAATCCCAGACTGTCTTTGGCAATATTTCCAGGAAATTGTAGTCTTCTTCTACTTTACTGAGTTCAGCTGGACTTTGGCCTCAGTTTATTAATTCTCCCCACAATGGATGGGATCCTATTCTCTGCACTCCCAAATGTTGATGGGAATCCTAATGTGAACAGTCAATATCCATCTAGCTTTGGGTATTTCCTACCATATTATTTCCTGCTGTGTTACCCACCTGCAGATTAAAACTCCGTGGATGGTGATGTCTACCTGAATGAAACCTGAAACCACCACAAGTTCAGATGCAGTCCATAGGAGTGTCACCTACCTAGCAGAAGCTGGTGCTTCAACCAGGATGATTTCCTCAGCACCCTGCCTCACCTGGTTTCTTCCCTTCTCTACCGATGTTGATAAGAGCCCAGCAAGCCTGCTCCTGCACCAGTCTGCACTATGATAGAATAAGTGAACAAATCTTCACTCTTCCTGCCTCCGAATCCAGGCCTACCTATAGGAAGAAAAATGATGCCAATCCCACCTTCCATTGAGCACTGCTGTGGAGTCCCAAGGATGAGTGCTCCAGGAAGCCCACAAAGCACAGCAAATCCATATTTCATATGGCAGCCCTTCACATCTCAAGCATAGATATCATCTTTCCTTGAATCATCTTTTCTCAGGCACACATTACAAATACTATAAGTACTTTAAATTGGCACAAGTGCAGATCATGCTACTCAGCTTTACACAGAATTAAAGCACTCAGCAGATCCTTTGTGATGTTCCCTGATATTGCTTGCCCATAAGCAGCAGCCACCCCCAAACAGTGCCCACACACACACACACACACCCCTGCCTCCACCACCACCAAACCAGAATAGAACCATTGCCTTTCACATCCATTTCAGGCAGAGAAGGTCTTTGCCTATTTTTCCAGAATTCCTCAGTTTGACGTATGATAGAAATTACTTCTGCATTCCTGTCTCTATCACAGTCTCCACTGGCTCTTCCCCTGGTTCCTAAGTGGGCTTCTCTCAACTCTCTATGGTCTGTGGCATCTATAATTTTATTCACAGACATGTCCACTTTATTTGCCAATTCAGGGGCTCACTGGACCTCTGTCTTCTGCCTTTGTTCTCTACTTCTTTTTGTCCCCCCATTCTAAGGACTCATTGTTATTTTCCAGCACCCATCAACCCCAACTAAACTTCCCTCCTCTGCATCCCCCACCTCACTTTCTGTTCTTGGCTGATTCCTATCCAATATTCACAGATACACAGGAAAGGTAACTCCCATTGACTTCCATTGGTTGCTACTTTCTATTACTGCGAAACCACTTTGAATAGGGAGTCACATTAGGTTTGCAGGTAGCATGCAAAGCAGAGCTTCCCACTGTCTAGATTAATGGCATCCATTTCACCCATCTCTGAGCTCTGCATCAGTGTGAGAAGCTATAATACCTGAGGGCTAGGAAAGCATGCCAGTCAGCATTGTCAATGTGCAGACTTTGGCACAATTGGATGGGGAAGTACTGCTAAAATTGTATTACTGCTAATAGAGAATATGGGGGAACTCTAATGGATGGGATCATATTCTCTGCACCCCCAAATGTTGATCTGATTCCTAATGTGAACAGTCAATGCCCATTGGCTCATTGGTAAATGTCTTTAAATTCCTGTTTTCCTCTCCCTCCATTTACAACTCCCAGCTGCTGGGACTAGTCTCAGAACGTGCACCTTCAGACAACCTTCAAAAGGATTTGTCCAAAACAGGGACTTATATCTGTTTGTTCTGAGACCCACTTGTAACGCCTGCACCATGTGCTTTATTTTGATATCCTTTCACTTCCGATTTTGTTCTTTCCCTTTTATATATAGCCCTCAGATTTCAGAAATGGTCATTCAAAAAGAGCATGGGTTTTGGAATGAAACATCAGCTCTAATTCTGACTCTGCCATATACCAGCTGTGTGACCTTGGGCTAGTAATATAACTTTCTGAATCTCAGTTTTCTCATCTGTAAAATGGGAATGGCGATAGTACCTCTCCTGCAGGGATATTATGAGAACTGCCTTTGCTAATGTACTCTTGTGCAGTGAAGCCTGGTGCTTCACAAGTTGGTTTTCTTTCCCTCTTTGTTCAGAATAAGGTAGCTCATGAACTATATCCACCATAACAACTTCCTCCATAGGAATGGATTACAAGAGGATGCTAGGCTTAATTGGCAAACCCAAGCTGCCTTAAAGTCCAACTGTGGTTAAAGATAACTTTGAAATGCCAGTGGCAAAGAGATGCTCGAAGGAGACTCGAGATGATGTCTGAGTTGCAAGTTAACTACAAAGGAAAGCAAAACTCATTTTTGACAAGTTGAAGAAAACAAGCTAACAGGGGTTCAACACAACAGGGATTTTTAAAATGTTGTCAAGGTGACACAAGAGGAAAAAAGGAAAAGTCCTTCAGAAATGTGCTGGTCATAAGAAATCATCTTTGTTGCTTCCTTAAATTTGAAATTGCCTCCTGAAATACACCTCCTACAATTCCTCCCAGAAAGAGCCTCCTCTTTTTGTTTGAGAATATAATATTCCTTTGTATGACTAATATCACGTTTTTTAAAAAACACTGTTGGTTGTCATCGTGACCTGATTGTGTGTGATATCATTTCACTGGATTTTTACATGACTTCCAGCATAATTTAGAAAGTTTTTTCAGTGTGCTACAAGCTCTGCTAATGGACTGTCAGACTATCTGTCAGTGTTTTGTTTTCTTTTATCCCCAGCACATTCTTCCATAGGCTTGCTAAAGCCAGGTTCTGAGAGAGAGAAAAGACGGAGCCAGCATCAGCCAGCAAAGCTGGAGATGATCACACAGAGACTGAACAGGGAAGACAAGGTGGGTTTTCAAGGGTAGCCTGGAGCAGTGACAGTGAAGCTCCAAAGCAACCTGATAAGGACAGGCCTTGGACAGAAAAGTTCATCAGTGTCACCTGCGGCAGAGCCCTGATAGGAAAATCTGGAGCTCTGCACTTCTTGTCATGGTTCAATCTTGCCTAGCTTTGTGACCTTGGACATACTTCATAATGTCTCTAAGCTTTACTTTCTTCTAAAATGTGAAGATAATCTCCAAGGTCCCTTCTCCAGTTTTAATCAGGATTCTGAGTTAGACCAGGGTTCCCAAAAGTGTGGTCCAAGGACGCATTGAAACAGAATCAAAATCCCCATTCCCTGCCTCAGACCTTAGAAAGGAGAAGCTCTAGGTCTATGGCACCTCGTTGAACGTTTTTCCCAAATGCTCCAAGATAATTATTATGCACAACAAATATGGGAACAACTATAATAGAGTATAGCCATGAAAGCAAAGATTCTCAGGAAGGGTCTGAATTCAGATTCCATGCCAAAGACACAAAGGGGTTGACTTCTAATACAACACAGATAATTTGCAAGATGCATTAGTCCCTGCAACAATCCCAAATGTGCCCAGAGTTGGCAACAGGAGATTCTATTAGAATTGAAACAGCAACCACAGTCCCAGTTTGTTCCTGCACAGAAACTTTGAAGGGGGGGAGAAATTTTGAAGGGAGTCTCCAATATACTTTTTGCTCATGCCCCATGAGAGTTACAAATTTTCCTGCTAGTCGAGTTGTCAGATCAAATACAAGGTATCCTGTTTTGTTTTTGTTTTGCTTTAATTTTCCTATTTGTATTTTCTGGGTTTTTTTTATCCCTTGATAAATCTGGCAAACCTACCTACTAACCCCTATTCACCCAAGGAAATATAAAAGAGAAAAAAAGAATATTTCCTCCCTCTACATCAATAGAGCATGTCATCATTCTAGTCTAAACAGAGAAAATTGAACTGAGAGGAGAATGTATGTATATATACATAACAAAACAAAGCTTCTCAAGAGTCTGAGCACACGGCTCTAGCCAGGTGCAAAAGCAAAGCAATAGCAATACTTTCCAGAGAAAGCCATTTTCTCTTTTGCTTTGAGACCTCCCAGAGCAAGAACTTCAGTTTATAAGTTCTTGAATTTCTTAACTGGCTATCGTCCAATTAACAAAACAGTGACATCAGCATTTTGCAAGTTTGGTCCCAAGTAAATTGTGTAACAGTTCTGGATATGGAAGAAGGTATAAAAATATTGTGAGTTTCAACAAAACCCCACAGTACAAAAGAGAAAGAAAGAATAAAAATGAGAATTGACCACCTCAAAAATATTGGAATTAAAAATAGATTGAGATTCAAGTAGAAAGTGTGGACCAGCATTGCTGGCTGGTACTCATATTCCAGTCTTAAAGGTTCAAGCCAAGAGATGAATTTATCCATACACAGTTGTGCTGTTCAGAGAGGAAAGAGGTTTAGGCTGAGGCCACCTAACTATACAAAGCCAGGTTCTACATAGCATGTAATTTTCCTTCCTTCCCATAGGCCTGGTGGAAGATCCCCAACTCTCCAGTCCATTTATTTGCTCGTCTACTATGTGTCTAAGGCTGTGATGACCCTGTAGGAGAAGTTCCTGATTAAGCTCGAGGAAAAAAACACATGCATTTGAAATTATTAGACATAAAACCAAGTTTAGCTATGAAACAGAGTGACAGAGAATCTAATGAGGGTCACAGAATTTGAGAGTCTTGATGATGTGAAAATGCGGTCTAAAGATATTTGGAGGTAAGCTAGGGAAGCAGGACATATAGCAGAAACAAGGGTAGCATGCTGGGGGAAGGGAGATGAGCTGAGGTGCATGCTTGGCAGTAGGACAAGAGACTAACCCAGGCAAATCTGGGTAGCTGTATCCTGCTCCCCTTGTCATCCACTTTCCTGCCTGGGACCAGTGGCTCCAGGGAGGAGGATTACAATGCCCAGTGTCCCCCTTCATGGTGAATCAAGCTCCATTTAGATCAGTGGAGGCTTTGGACTTCCTCAGGAACTTGATCCCAGAGATGTGGACCGTGATGCAAGTTGCAATGTTCATGCGATGGTTGGTCCTCTGGTTTGGGGACATTGCAAATAATTGCAGACAAGAACTCTTCCCTCATAAACAAAATGGAGAATTAGGAAAGGCTTTCTTTTGTGGTCCAGAAATGCCCTCATATTTGTTTCCTCTCTTTTTAACAGAATTCCAGGTACATAGTCTTTCTTGCCCATTTCTCCTACCATAGCGGAAATTAACCTGATAATGTTTCTTAGCTAAGGAGCATTTTATTTTTCGAAGATTTCTGAGACAGAGTGAAGAGAGCAATGCTTAACTCAGTGACTTATTAATGGCAGAATTTCAGGTAATAGTGAAGGAGATAATAAGCTTATGTAAAGTAGTCCATTGTCTAATAGTGTTTGAAAGGTACCTGGAAGATGGCTTGTCTAAGGCCCTTACTTTCATTTACACCTGCCATCAACTATGGAATGAAGTCCTTTCTCTAAAGACATTTGGAGGAGTAAAAGCAGTATCATATTATCCATTGGAGCTCCTTATTTGTACATTTCTTCATGACTTCCAGCCAAAGGCCAAGGGAGCAAGAGGCCTAGTCTTCCACATAGTAAGAGCTCATTCTAGATAGCAGCCATTACGCTATTCTGAAAGAACTATTCATTTAGCAAAACTTTATGGAGGGAAGCGGTTGTGGCTCAACTGATAGAGCGTCCACCTACCATATGGAGGGTCCAGGGTTCAATACCCAGAGCCTCCTGACCCATGTGGTGAGCTGCGTCCCCCACGCCCCCCGGGCAGTGCTGCTGCATGCAGGGAATGCCGTGCCACGCAGGGGTATCCCTCACATGGGGGTGCCCCAAGCACAAGGAGTACGCCCTGAAAGGATTGCCGCCCCACACACAAAAAAGTGCAGCCTGCCCAGGAGTGGCACTGCACATACGGAGAGCTGATGCAGCAAGATGATACAACAACAACAAAAAGTGACACAGTTTCCCAGTGCCTCATGACAAGATTGCAAGTGGCCACAGAAGAACACACAGAGAATGGGCACAGAGAGCAGACAAGGAGGGGGGGGGGGGAGAAAGAAATAAATCTTAAACAATAACCAAAAAAAAAACTTTATGGAATGTAAAAAGCTTTGTGAAATTTGCTCATGAAACAAAACTTTATGGAATGCTTACTGTGTGCTGTCTCATTTGTGCATGAGCACTTGCTAGGGGAATAAAAAGAGAGTGTGTGTGTGGGCAGCCTAAGAATGCACGATGGGTGTAAAAAGCACTGGAGTGCTTGTTAGTGCTAAGATTCTGATTCAGCATGCCTGGGCTGAGCAATGGAATCAGCATTTTTAATAAGTGATCCAGTTGATTCAGCTACAGATGGTCCCTGGCCAATCAAGAATCATTGCACTAGACAATAACAGGATGTGGAGGTCAAGAATAAGAAACCTTGAGGGGAAACCAAACAGGCTGAGGCTACACATTGGTTAACCCAAATCACAGAGGTCTCGGTGAGTCAGGACCAGGCCTGCCAACAAAGGACTCCACAGGACCTTTTCCCCATATTTGAAAAATAATGCATTTGGAAGCTGCAAAGGAAAATTCCATTTGCCATGGAGACCAAAATGGCAGCAAGGGGCACAGTTGACAACCCTGGAGTTGCCTTGACAACTGTAATCTGAACTGAGAAAACTGTGAGCAAGAAAAAGGAGGTGAAGAAACTGTGCTAAAAGTGTACTGTGATTTATAAAGGACTGCTATGTTTGTACTACCCCACTTTATATCCCAAAGAGTGGTGAAGCAATCAAAAGGAAAGACAGCATGGATTACTGCCAAGAATAGCTTGCAGGTGATGGGCCAAGTGATGAAGCATCACTTGTCCTCTATGATTCCCAGTATCTCTTTCATTGGAGACTCCACCAACTGCTAAACACATCTATCGAACACAAGCACAAGTATAATACCACACACAAGGAAGACAGAGACAACTCCAGAAGCTGACCACCACAAATTTTTATTTAATTAAAAATAATATACATGTCATTGCATTTTCATGGAAAATAGTGAGTTAAAAAAACACCAACAGTGTTAGTTTGCAGAAACGTTCGTGCATCCCGTTCTCCCACTGGCTGCTTTCTTCTGTCTGTGGCATCAGCCCTGTGTTTGTAAGGACTGGGGGCTCTGTGGAACTGGAACTTCCATGAAGTTCACACCTACAGGACTTCTGGAGTAGCCATTTCCTCAATGTATTCTGTCTAGTTAAACTCAGATACCACCAGCTTTGGTTTCCTCGCAAACCATTTGAAGGAGCTGACTTAAAAGCCCAAAGCCATGTTCAGGGGCCAACGCCATTCAGCCCGGCATTTCTGTAGGAATCTGGAGCACTGCCACAACCTCACTGGGATTCAGAGCCAGTTAGCCAGTGACAGTGTCTCATAACTGGTGTATTAGTGTCCTGAGTCCCTCCACAAAATGTCCCCTGAAACCATGATGGGAAGACACTGTTCCATAGTGTTTACATTCAAACTATTAGCAAATACACAAAAGCACATGGGGCCTCCATGCACAATGTTATCAAATACAAGAATACATATTGGTACAATACAACCTTTAGAATCACTGGCTAAAATATAGCCATGTGAGTATCACTTAATTATACATTTGTTAAGAAAAATAATACAGCATAAAAATTTAACTTAAAAAGATCATTTCAGATATAAACTTCTCACATGTAAATACAAGGTGTGTACAACATAGTCCTCTCCCAAATTTCTTTCCTTCCCTTTGTTTGGACTGTAACATTTCCTAACATATCTCCTTGATTCCACATCATATCGCTGCATCCCCATATTGCTCCCAAGTGAAGCTTTTACTAAAATTGGATCTGATGTGATGGAAACATCACAGCTCTGTTTTTCTGCTCTTCTGTTTTCAATTGTAGTACACTTAATTTGGGTTCTGCATCCAGCTTTATATTAGAGAGAGATGAATCCCCCCCAAAAAAGTACACAAACAAAAATAGCTGGAGACCAAAAAGTCAGAATTGCCTCAGCTCTTAGAAATTAGAAAACGGTCTCTCTTCTTCATGGTCTCTCAATTGATGGGAATAAAATAAGGCTGAAATTGCTTTTCACATTCTGGCTCTGTTGGGGGCATTTTCACATAGACTCCTGTAGTAAGAAGGCTTCTTTTCTTTAGCTGTCAAACACACACAAAAAAACAGTAATTATTGAAGAATACAGAAGCCACTTTTAACCATAAAAGCAGTCAACAAATATTGGGTCTCTTCCCTGTTCAAAAAATGAATCTTTACAACATACTGAATTATAAGTCCCAGGATATTTTCTTGATTCAGCTATTAAAATTTATTTTAGATGAACAACTCTGTGCTATTGATGTGAAATAGCAATCACTGTCCCTGACTAGAAGCCAGAAAATAGAGACTTTGAGAAAGCTTCAGAAAGAACACATAATGGACTGGATTTTTGTCTATGATGAAAGGAACATAATAAGGTAATAAATTTTAGAGAGTTTTGAGAGTTGTATTTCTCATCTCAACGTATCATACACTTTTTTATGACTCTTTCTCTGTCTTCATTAGTCCCTGGGTTTTATCACTTCTCTAAATTGAAGTCTAGTCTTCTAGTCTGAGTGGCAGTTTGTAGCAAATAAGGTAGGAAAAATCTACAGCAACTGAATCTTGCTGTCAAGTTGAGTAGATCATCTTGGAACAGAGTATATCTGTATGTGTGTGTGTGAGAGGGAGAGAGAGAAAGAGAGAGTGAGAGAGGGAGAGAAGGAGAGAAGGAGAGAGGGAGAGAGGGAGAGAGGGAGAGAGGGAGAGAGGGAGAGAGGGAGAGAGGGAGAGAGGGAGAGAGGGAGAGAGGGAGAGAGGGAGAGAGGGAGAGAGGGAGATTATGATAGCAAAGCCAGCTTTAGGCAGAGATGACTAAGAGGAACTGTCAGAAAGAAATCCTTACGGGAAGCCTAATTCCATGCCTCCACCTCCTTCACTACCAACATCTGTAGTAAATAAAAATGAATGAACAGGGCTAGATAGGACAGCAAGAGATCTCTGGTAAACTGACTAGGAACCCTGAACAGGGGTTGAGTGGGCAGCCTATGCTTGAACAAGGATGGGACAAATAGGGTAGCACCAAGAGATGGCTTCCAGGTGAAGTAGAAGGACATTAAGGGGGAGAATAAAATTCATCCAGGCAGTTATTTCTATCAACATCATGCCCAATCTAATCTTTTCTTTCAGCCCAATCTAGGGTTACTGACTAAAGTACATTTGTCATGAAGATAAAGAGCAAAACAGCTGCCCCATGTTGTTCAGATGGTTACTCAAACTGAAACCCTGTTCAGAAACACACAAACATTCAATGTCAAACATGCTCATCTACAATATTAGTCATTCTGAAACCTCAAAGGCCAATGCCAAGGGTTCTAGTGTGTTCTCTCCTATTGTCTTTCCTCCTTCTCATTTATTGCTTCATCCAAAGGAAACTAAACACCATCATTTGGTCAGTTGATATCACTAAAGGTGTACCCCCACCAAACATGGTGCATTGTCAGTATTACACTCACCATTTTGCTCAAAGAAATAGCTGTGATGAAGAAGCTATAAAAAAACAACCCTGAACTGACTGCTGCAAGGATCCAGAGGAGGAAGTCAGAATCTGGGCACGGTTCTGGGTCTGCAACAGAAAGCATAGCCAAGATTCTCTTAGATGGTCTTTAACTTTAGGATCCTGTGTTCCCCATTGATGAAAAAGGAAGAAGTTAGGACTTCCAGACCTTGATGCCCACCCCTAGTGTTGCTAGCCCACAGGAACTTGTGATTATTTGGGGCCACTTCCCACAAGAGGGTTGTCTGGAAGGCAGAAGGCCAAACTTCATGATTGTATCACTCTAGTGGGAGTGCCCCAATTTTCCATTAGAAAAAAACACCTTTCTCAACCCATTTTATTTTATAATCAGAATGTTGTTAGGTTGCCATTTATAAAAAGCAAGACTATCATGTGGTATGGCAGCACACTCTGAAAGGAACCCAAGAGAATTTTCACAGTCCCAAACAATGAACCACCTGAAATTAAAGAACAAAACTTTTCATGCAAAGAAGACAGCACTGCAAAAGGTGTCAAGAGGAACTTGGTGAAATGGCTTTACTCACCAATGACATAAATCTGGGTTCCGTTGCCCATGCCCACATAGTAGGGTGGGGGGTACATGAGCTCCACCTTGCAAATGTACAGCCCCATGTCCATGGCCGTGAGCCCTTGGATGGTGAGGTTCACTTGATTTCCACTGGAGGTACCAGTGCAGGTGGAGTCATCCATGAAGGTCAACTCATTCTCCACCGTGTAAGTTGAGGCACAGACTTCAGTCATCTGGCTGCTGCCCTGTCGCAGTACTGTCACCCGTACCTCTTCAGCTTTGCCTGAGGATGCATACTCACACACAAAGCTGGCGACACCCCGATTGCTGGCCAGCACCACTGCAGGCTGGGCCACGTGCATCCCTAACAGGAAAAGACCAAAAGGAGCTCAGTGAACTTATTCCCATCCACAGTCAGTCCCAGGCAAAAGTTTCAGCCCCGGAAGGCTTATCTTTGATGGGCACCATCCATCCAGCTTTACCTTCCAGTCCTCCTCTCCCCTTTCAACAGACCTATCTGCCTCCCCTACTCTTTCCCCTCTACCCATCCCAGTTTCCTTCATCTCTTTTTTTAAAAAAACAACTTTTTAATATAGTTACAGATATACAATTCAAAGTTTTCCATTTTTGCTACAATCAAGTGTACAATTCAGAAATACTAATTACATTCACAATGTTGTGCTACCATCAGCAATGTCCATTATCCCAACTTTTTATTCACCCCAAACAGAAACTCTTTACCCATTAAGCTAGAACTCTGTGCCTTTAAAAAAAATTTTTTTTATTAGAGAACTTGTAAACTTACAAAACAATCATGCACGTGTGAAAATTCCCATACACCACCCTTCCACCAACATGCTACATTACTGTGGAACATTTGTTACAGATTATTAGATAATACCTGCCAGATTATTATCAGTAACTATGGTCTGTAGCTTACATTTGTTACATTTTTTCCAAACCTCCCTATTATTAACATAGAACATCTTTGGCATTGATGCAATATTACAGTATTGCTGTTGACTATAGTCTATAAGTTACATTAATTGTATTTTTCCCATGCTTCTCCACATTCTTACCACCTTGCAATAGTGATGTATATTTGCTCTAGTTCATAGAAGGACCCCCGTCCCTTTCCCCCAAGTCTTTTGCTCAGTTATCTTCCAACTACTCTCCATAAAGTGTTTCTTTGTTGGGTAATAGTTTCTTGAAGGCAGGTGTCTATGGCAGGAAGATCACTGATGTGACAGAAAGAAGGCCTGGCTCTGCCATGAAATATATAATTTGGGACAAGTCACACCTCCCCTGTGGACTTCATTTTTCATGCATGTACTGAGGGGATTAGATCACATGATACCAAACTGCCCTTCAACCCTGGAACTCTAAGACTATAATAGAGCATTTTCAGGAACTATAATGAGTAGCAGGGGAAATTCTGACAGCTGGGGTATAGCATCCTACCTTACCCTTCAAACCATACCTCAAAAACGTCTGCTTTCTTAACTGGCCCTGTACTTCCATCATCCATGAGTAGCAGCTAAGACTTGGCTCACTATGCCAGCCACCCACTTCCCAGCATAGAGTGGGGAGTGCTATTAGATGAAGGAAGCCACAGAGCAGAGGGCACCAGGTTGTTTCCTCTCCAGGTTTAGGCAACCCTGCTATTAACTTCTGTGGGTTTCCCCTGCCATTGCTACCACCTATCTCACCCTCCCTTTCTCCTTCACTTGAACCTCCTCGTGCTCCTTTGTTCTTTTTTGCTTTGGCTTTTACAGGATAAGGGAGGTTAGTTCTCAATAAAAAAAGACTCAGATCATTTAAAAAAGGGTAGCTTCATGTCTAATGATCTCCACCTGATCTCCATGTAACCAGCCTGGCCCCTCTCCAGTCAATCATACAAGTGATAATCAGCATCACCCCAAATTTTGGATTGATCGATGCCACTCATCAGCTCAAACCCTTTGATGCCTTATTTATCATTGCTCGCAAAAATAAAATAAAAACCATTGAGTTTTTTATCCCAACCTGTCACTCCAGTCCTAGTTTCTGGAACACTCATTTCTACCTACAAATCACCCTATAGTAATGACACTGGTCCCTTCCCCAAGCATCTGTACTTGACAACTTCTGTCCTCAAATGAGAAAATAACATGGCAACATCCATGGTCGTGCTTAATCTAGCAACTCCACTGGCTAGACAAGCATCTCCTTCCTCTGTCAAAACCTGGGTTCAATGCCACCACTCCCATGAAGCTTGTCTTGACCACTTCAGGTAAAATCACTCTCTCTGCCCCACTGCGGTATTTAATCAAATTCTGCCCTGTATTATAGGGTATTTGGGTGTGCTAATCACCCCAGTCCCATCTTCTGCTTCTGGTTTGTGAGATCCTGGGAGCAGTAGTCACATCCTACCCAAACAGGTACTCTGTAATCTTTATTGTATTGCTCTAAGCCTGAGGAAGAACAAGTTTCCTGCCCTCCCATCAGGAGAGCACCACTTATCACCATTAAATCTGGTCACATTCAATCTCTCAGTCTTCACCTAGGGAAGATCCTAGTCTCAGGTTGAAATAAATTTCCTAAAAAGTACATTTGATTCCTTCTAAAGGTATTTAATATTTACACGTTCAAAACATATAAAATCAGAAAATATATAAGAATCATCCAGTAAAAATTAAATCATCTAATATCTTCTGAGCAACTACTTCATGCAAACTACATGGTTTCTTAACCAAGGTTTAGAGAGAGGTAAGGTTGAGATTCAGTAGGATTGCTCCTCATGTGTAGCCTTGTAGCAAACCTGGTATCAACCTCTAAAGAGTTTTATTTCATCTGAAAATTGGGGAATCTGCATCTAAAATTCATATGTAGGTTTAGGTAGCAATTAAGTGTTTTATGCTAAACAAACTGGTGACTTCCTTTTTCTCTTTCTTTCTTTCTTTCATTCTTTTTTTCCTTTTCCTTTCTATAGCTTTGCAATTTCTAACTTCTTTCATTTTAAAAAAAATTGGCTAACCAGTTTATAGAATTGATTAATAAGAGGACCTTAAGACATTGAATTGAGTAAAGAAGGAATTCTTCTTGTGACTTAAGTTTTAAACAAGTTGGCTAATAAGTTTATAAAACAGATTCAGAGGACTTTAAAACCTTGAAGTGGATGGGAAAGAAATTCATCCCATGACTTGCTTAAATTGAAAATTTTAGAGGCAAATCTTGAGTATACCCCAATACCAAGTTCAAATGTATGCAGTACTGTAGATATCTTTCTCCTCCTAAATCCCTTAACTCTACAGTATTTTCTTCCAATCTTATAGTAGTGCTTGAAATTGCCACTGTATCCAAAACCAACTCAAATATGTTCGCTAAAGCGCTCCTTAGAGCTCGGCACTCTGCTATGAGCTGTGTCTCTGCTGCTTTGCTGCTTTGCTGCTTTGCTGCTGCTGGCTCTCCGCTTCCTGCCTTGGACTTCAGAGCCATCCAAGCCAGGAGATTCACCTTTAGCTTCAGTGTTTTACCTTTAGCGTCTGGCTGTGCTATAAAATCACTGCCCTTGACTACTGGAAGAAATGAAACCCAAGTGGGAGAAACACCTCCTCCACCTTCACACTCCAAACGCCTCACTCACTCACCTTTGGAGAAGCCAGGAATGAAGAGCAGAGAAAACAGGGCAGAGCAGGGCCAGGTCCTGAGGGGGTGCGACCAAGCCGCGTGCCTCCGGAATCCAAAGCAAACCATGGCTATATGGAAGCAGTGCTCAGAGCTTCAGGAAGTGGAGCGAAAACTTTCAGGATCCTGAAGCTTTGAAATGTGTTTGAACCCACACAGAATCAAGGACTTTATATAGACAGCTTTGATCCTGGGTTATATACTATATATGTGCACACACATAGAAGGCACCTGAATAGAAAGACTTTTTGTTTTGGTTTTACGAGAAAGGAAGCCGTGGGTTTAGCTGTTACGTCGAAAAGATAACCTCAAAGACTCAAACTGAAAAAAACAAACGAATCCATGATGGAAAAAAATGCATTCATTTCGAAACTTGTGTTTTTAGGATCTGGATAATTAAGTGGAGACCTTGGAGAATTCCCTGGAGTGCAGGGGTCCCCCTAAATCCCAATTTTATCAATCCCTAGTCACATTTTACCACCCAATTCATTTCATTGACATCCCCAAAACAGCTGGGCTGTGGCTTTCTGAGCCTTTGAGTTAATATAGAATTAATCTGTGGGCATCATTAATAAATTTGGCATTCTTTTTGCATAACATCATCCTTCTAAGGATCCCTTGGCATGCTTTGCAAGTAAGAATTTCTCTTATTTCCATTTAATATTTTCTTGAGAGAAAATATCCTGAGCATAAGAAATAAACTGACCTGCCACTGGTTTTTCAGATTAGAAAGGAATTCACATAAAGTCATAGAAAGACTTACCTCAACAAGGACAGAACAGAGTTGGAGAAGGTCCAGAAAAAGTAAACTAAAATGATCTAGGAGATTAAGAACTTCCATAAGAAAATGGACTTGTTTTTCTGATGGAAATGTTTCACGCAGAAAATCCAAAAGCTAATCCATGACTGAATGTCTTACGTTCATATAAGCTGTAGACAGGGCAAATGTTCACCTAACGGAACAGTAGACCTTGGGAACCCCAAACATTTAAAACTGAAGAAAGATAACAATAAGAAAATAAAGCTCTGCATCATATACTTCAGTGATTAAAGAAACCTTTGTTGAGAACCTACTATATGGCAGGAACTGTGTACACTAAGGATTTAATGTTGACAAGACAGAAGCATAGTTAATATCTTGAGGGGTTTCTAGAAGATTGGCCTGGATGCAGATGGTTATGACAGAGAGTATGGTATGTGTCTACTCCAGTCTTCCCATGGTTTCCTTTTGTCCATCTACCTCAGAACAGCAGATGAGGCTGTGCAGAATCCAGCTTAATGCTTCCTTTTACTGTCTATCTTTCAGCTTTCCATCATATGTCTCCTACCTCTCCTTGTCATTTCCCAAAAGTGCCTCTTTCAGGCATCCTCACCTTACCCAAACTGTTGGTCCTGCCTTTTTTCCCTCCCCTTAACCTCCTTTTCGTCCTCCAGGACTTGACTAAGTTGTCACCTTCAGGAAGCTCCCTCTGACCTGCCTCTTCTCTACACTTACACAAGCCTTCAAACCCAGCTCAGATGTCAACAGCCAATAGCAACCAAATGGGCACTTACTAAGGGCGAGGTCCTACACTGGGCACTGGAGATACAAAAAAATGAAAAATGTCCTGCCCTTGAGAAGAACACACAGCAGTAGGAGGGGCAGAGAGCTAAACCCATGATCATGATAGAGTGGGCTAAAGGCTGAAATTGAAGTATGTACAAGCCATAGAGAGCAAAAGCCATTGGTTCTGCTATGGAAATCAGAAAGAGTTTCTCAGTGGAAGTAAAGCCCAAGCTTATTATTAAAGACAAGGGCAAAAGGTGGGTGTTCAAACAAAAAGAGCAGAAGTTGGAAAAGGCATGAAATACTCATGCCAGAGGACAGTATGGAGATCATCAGTGGGTAGAAGATGATGCTTTTGGCAATGAAGGCTTATGAAGCATTTTAAGGAGCAAATTGGCATGACTAAGTTCACATTTTAGAGAAATTTCCCTCATGCAGGGGAAGGATGAGGAAGATGAGTTCAAAGTGGAATAAGATAAAACCAGGAAAACCAGTAAAGAGACTAATGCAAATCCCAGGCAACCAGGAGAAGCAAAATTTTTCTAAAAGTGTCAGATAGTAAACATATCAGGTTCTGCGGGTCATATGGTCTGTCACCACTCAACTCTGCTATTGCAAGGTGAAAGCAACCAAGAACAATATGTCAATGAATGGGCATGGCTGGTTTCCAATTCAATTTTTTTACAAAACAGGCAGCAAACTAGATTTGGCCTGAAGGCCATGGTTTGCAGACCCTGTCTGAACTAAGGTGATGACAGCTGGGAAGGGATGGAGAAACTGAGAATGGCACATTTAATGTCTTGGAAGGCACTGTGTCAGCGATTGTTCAAATATTTATCAAGTTTTATTTCATTCAAGTCTTATAACAACCCTACAAGGCAGGGATTTTTCCTGTTTTACAAAGGAGGAAACTGAGGCATTGAGAGTTAAATTGACTTATCTAATATCCCATAGTAGGCAGAGAAGCCATGATTTGAAGTCAATGATGCTCTTTGTCCCTACACTATAGCAGAGGCTCTGAAGTCAAAGAGCACAGGATTTGAATCTGGTACGAAGACTTACCAACTGGTGGCCTGAGGATGAGAGTCCAGTGTCCTTCAGAAAAAGATGCCAGTGCAGGGGTCAATGAGATAATGCATGTAATGTGTACAGAGACCTGTGACAGTGACTGGCACCCAAAAATAGGAGTTCTTTATTATAGGGTTGCTGAGAAGATGAAGGTATGATTTACTTAGAATAAAGAACATGGGAAAAGCAGGTCAGGACAGGAAGATCGGGAGTCCACCTCAACATGTTGACTTTAACATGAGACATTAAGGTGGAGAGACCTGAAAGTTCTTGTCAATGTGGATACAGGCGAATGATCTGAATGAATGACACTAGTTTGGACAACCATGAAGCCAATGATGAAAATTTTATAGGGCCAGGGCACATAATGAGGACATGATGGATAAATAAGTGAATGAAAAAAGTTCAACCTAAGAAGAGATGAGTGTTGAAACAGGAACTTTCAAAGAAGTCCTACCACATCCCTGTAATTATGCTTTTATGAAACTCTTTATGCCATAGATAAAAAATCCAATGATTTTGAATATCACTGGGTGACAGAATGTTGATGAAAAATATATGCTCACCTATATCACTCCACAGCTTACTTAATAATTACAAAGAGGGAAAAGTAATGAATAGATCTTACAGATATTTCATTAAGCAACTGATCAAATTGAGCACCACAGATGATGGTCCATTCTGACCTCAAGTGCCTCCAGATATGATTCACTGAGAAGGATACAGGGTATTGTGGTTATGTACAAAAATTCCTTGTTTTTAGGTGATATTTGCTTTAAGTGTTTAGGGATAGAAAACTAGGATGTCAGAAAATGGCTCTCAAACAATTCAGCAAAAATACATGTATATTTTTTGTGTGAGAGAGAGAAGGAAAGAATAAAGTAGTTGTGTTAAAACATTAACAGTTGGTGAAACTAGGTGAAGAGTATATAGGTGTGCTCATTGTACTGTTCTTATAAATTGGTTGTAAATGTGAAGCTTTTCAAAATTTAAAAAAAAAATGGAAGTAAAATTGATGAGACCAACAGTTAATATTCTGGGCACTTTATCACAGGTAAGCAAACTGGAATTTGGAGAGGGGAAGTGGTTAGCCCAAGATTATTCTACGTTCCCCATCCCCAGATCCATTCTCCACCTGGAAGACAAAGCCCCCAGTGGCATCTCCTGGGCTTCCTTGCAGGCTGTCTTCTGGGAGGTTTCAGCCAATTGAGGCACCACCAGGTCAGAAGGCACCAGGGCAGAGGGCAGGGTGTTTCTTCCCTGCTCTCTCCCAGATTCAGGGTCCTGTGTTAGGAGCAGCAGTATCCCTCCACACTACAGCTCTTGTAGGGTAGCCCCCCGTCCATGAGGCTCTGGGCTCTGGGCTCTGGCAACGCTCTTCTTCCCTTGGTCCTTTCCATCTTATGAGTGGTATCAGCTTCCACTGTTGCTAAATTCTGGGTGCCTTAACATTCTCTGTCACTTCACCCTGTTCTAAAGCCTCTGAAAGTTATGCTTCCATTGAGTCTCTTATCTGAACCACCTGTTTCCTATTTGAGGCCCTGATTGATCTAGTCCTCCATCGGGTAAATGGCAAAAACTGGATTTAAATTCTGGTCATCAGTCCAGTGCTTTTTTTCTATTAGCTGGTGTACAATAATAACATGTTGTATTGTACAGGTTTTTATTACTGTCAATCATGTGCAATTCTGTCTCCCCTACTTCAGATTCTATTTCCATGACATGTGCACCTTCACTCCACTCATAGACCTAACCAGGGCCTCCTTTGTACTATTAAGCTCTCAGTCCTTTTTCTCTCTCTTGTATCTCATTTCCAACTCCAGAGAAAGTGTTAATAACTAAGGAAAAATCGGAGGCCTGGTTGGCACTGTCTGAGAATGATCCCAGCACAGCTGTTAGGAACGCAGCTAGAGTCAGAGAGCCATGGGATCAAATCCTAACTCTGCTGCTTACTAGATGTGTCATCTTGGACAAATTTTTAAACTTCTCTGAGCCTCTGCTTCCTCATTGTAAAATATGGTTAACTAAGACAACTATTTTACAGAGTTATTGTAATGATTCCATGGACTATGCCAATAAAATGTTGAACAGGATGCCTAGAATATAGTTTGTACTCAATAAATGTTAGCTTATATATTAAATTAAATACAGAAGAAACTATGAATTTCAAACTTCAATCAACTGTATAACCCCTTCTTTCACCATCTCTTTAGTGAATGGATGGTACCTAAGAATAAAATCAGGTACAAACTATTCTAATATTCATTCACTAAATTAATTTCTTTCCCTGTCCATGTCACCATCAGTATCTGGAACTAAATATATTATTCGCCACTTGATTGACTCTAAAAACTCACAATTTTAAATTTGAGCTAAGAATTATATATTGTGAACACTCAATTATTAAGTGGTTGAATATTCAAATGCCTGAGGGTTCCACATTCTTGGATATTTTCATTTCAGGTTAGGAAGGGGAAAGCCAATTTTATTATTTGCTTTTAGCACTCAAAAAAAAAAAGTCTGGTGGTAAAGGAAGTTAAAATAATTGGCTAAAATTAGGACTCGGGGATTCACTGCAATTTCATTTACTCATTATCTTTCTATGTCCCACTAGCTTGAATAAATCCCAAATTGGTTTTGTAGTACTTTTAGTGGTTACTGGATTTGAAAGATCTCTAGATCTGAATAATTCATAGTGGTACCCATAGTGAAGTGTCTTTAGAATTCCAGATAAGGTAGAGTTAGGACAGGGTAAGTGATCTGTTTTACTTCACTGTAAAACTCCTCTGAGTTTATAAAGCTATTTCTGGGCTTAATTCAACTTTTCAGGTTTCTGAAGCTTCTTTTTTTTTTCTTTCTCTAAATCTCCTATTATCCTTTGTCCAACCTAGTATAGAAAACAAAACAAAAAAAAACTTTTGTTGAAAGATTTGCACCTGACATTGACTATGTGGTACGTACAGCAAAACATCCTTTGCTTGATGGTTTCATATGTAATGGGAAGAATGAAAAGTCTAATATTTGCATAGCGTGCAGTTTCAGGACATCCCATTACGTTGAGCTTATGATCATGCCTAATTAAGGTTATATACTCTGTGTTTTTGTGTTAATTAGCTCATCACAGTGCAGCTCCTTTCAACATCTGCTTCAAAGGAAAAAGAAAATCATCTACCCAAGTGATTGCTGAAAAAAAACCGATCAATCATCTCACTTCAAAAGAGGGTTAAAGAGAAAAGGAAATGATATGCAAAGTGACTGGAAAGAAATTATATTTCATTACCATTAAAGGGGGAAAATATGGACTGGGCAAGGACCCACTTAAATGAATGTGATGGATTAATTTTCAATCCATAGGGTACTGTAATCCATATCATAAAGTCAGGTAAAAATGGGCTCTTCTGAGCTATGGACTTAAGTGTTATTCCCATAGTTGAGAAATAGAATGGATTCCTACCTGCTTTTAAGCTTACATTGCCTCCTGGCAGGGGATAAAGTGAAAAGGTCTGTGAGAGAAACAAAGTTTTATTTGCTTGTCTGGGTGACAAAATGAAAGGCAGAGGCTGCTTTAGTTTAAGGTTAACCTCATCTATCAGGATTTACTTACACAGAGTTGAAAACAAAATATTTTCAATGAATTAATAATTAAGTCAGCTGTGATCACCAAGCAATTTGTAAAGAGAATCAGTTTTTAATTGCCCAAACTCTTTATATAACTTGATCATTTGGATTATCATAGCTCCATATATGGATAAAGGTTTCTTATTATTTTCCTATTTTTAGTCATTAGCATCTCTAGCAATAAACTTAGTTTCTCAT
This sequence comes from Dasypus novemcinctus, assembly GCF_030445035.2. Lineage (NCBI taxonomy): Eukaryota > Metazoa > Chordata > Mammalia > Cingulata > Dasypodidae > Dasypus > Dasypus novemcinctus. Next base: position 41,059,807 of record NC_080679.1, read on the forward strand.
ACCTAACAGGAAAATTAAAGTTGGATTGTTTTTACCCTTAATCCTCCAGCCTTGTAGAAACACAGGCAGCCATATTTACATTTGTGTAATTTCCTTTATCAAAATCCAAGAGTGAATGTTTTCAAGATAGATTGTTATGGCAGGTTGGTCCTAAGAGACCATAGATGTGACCCTTTATTTTACAGATCAGGAAATTGGAGCTGAGAAGTTAATTGACTTGCCCAGGGGTTGCACATTGAGCTCTTATTCTTTCATCAAGGAGAAAGGGAGGGTGACTAGGCCCATATTTGACCTCTGGTGCCCCCAGCTCTCATCCCCTCAACACTAAACATAGAGTGTTGGTTCCCATTTAAAACAAGTTGAGCCTTCCCAGTACCATTTCCATTTTACAAGAAAGGAAGCTTTACAAGTCACTCATATTTTCTTACCTTAGTTCAAGGAGGAGGAAACCTTGGAATATGACTAAAACTTTTCTTCAGTGGTGAGTTACCCCACCACCTACTGTCCAAAATTTGCTAGCTATACATAAAGAGTGACATTGGAAGTGCCACACACGTGATGGTACTCAAATCTTGGCATGATATTTGTGGCTGGTGTCATCTCAGCCCCAGGCACTTTTTCAGTTTCTTGGATACAGAGACAGTCACTGCTTTCATATTTTGAGTTGTTTTACCTAAGGCCCTGCTACTACTATGGCATTTGAATGTTTTTCGGCCATAACCCCCTTCACACCTCCACCTCATAGAGGCTGCTTTGTTCATACCTTGAGAACAGAAAAGAAGCATATTTTCTCTGTGCAGTGAGAGTAACGGCCCTTGTGGTGGTGAGGAAATGTGTGTTAATACTGGTGAACCAGACAGTGGCGATGGTCACGCAATTGTGTGGATATGCTAAATGCCACTGAATTGTACACTTTAAAATGCTTAAAATAGTAAAATATATGTTATGTGTATTTTACCTCAAAAAATATATATGGTCATGCTGATGGACTCAGTAGGTATTCACCATCTTAAAAAGTATACCATTGGTTTTACTGTATATATTGGCCGTACTTCTGCTCTTCTCTGAATGTGATCTGGACAACATCTGCAGCCAAGTCCCACTCCTTTCCAAATATAAAATGAATGAACTTGCAAAGACATCCTTAACAGGCTGAGGCAAGGAAGAGAGGTTCTGATTATTCCTCATCATCTGAAATTCTGACCACACATCACATGAAACCTTCACCAGCCAGAATCTGAGATATGGATCATTTGGCTCTGCCTTCCCCTGGGCAGAATTTTGTAAGCGGTTACTCAGTTGTGGAGTAACTAAATGAGGTGGAGGGAGGCCGAGTTAGGAAACTTTGGCTCAATGAACTGTGTTATTCAAATGTGGGTTAAAAGAATAGAATTTAAATACAGTTGGTTACATTTAACAGTATTCCTTAGCAGGCCCTATTTTCATGGATTTGCCCTATGGGGAAAGTCCCCAATCCAGAGCTTCATCCATGAGTAGAAAACTAAATAATTGTACTTATATGGCCAATAAGAATAATGTATTCTAATTAAACCCCAAGGTCTTTACTTTTTGTCCAACAAGTTTATACAGCCCAGTTTCTATACTCACATATGAGAATCATGTTACTGTAGTGACGATATCTATAAAACCCTGCGGAATCCACTGCTTACGTTTTTGTTATTTCTCAACACTATTTAAATTCAGTCTAATCACATAAAGTCTTGCCACATACAAAATTTGAACTTCGCAGCTCTGTCCATTTCTGGTACATTGGTTAGAAATGCTGACAAGTTAAAAAAAAACAAACCAGAAATAATTGTTTCCTGTCCTCTTCAAAGAGAAGCAGGGCAAGAAGCTTCAGTTAACTGCATCCCTACATTTGACCCTTTGGATAAATAGGTAAATGTCAGCTTACAAACAAATGAAGCTGTTAAGAATTTTTAATTCATGATATAAAAAAAACTCATAGACGTTATTATGATTTTTAAAAAATAAATCTTTGCTACTGAAATTTATTACCCTGATTTATAGGACAAATTCACTTACCAAGTTTCTGGTAATAAATATTTTTGAATGCAAAAATTTTTTCCTCATCATTTGGAATCACTGTTTTCACTTGAGAAAAAAAGAAAATCACTTCCAAATTCTCTGGCTCTGTCTTTGGATATCCAGGCCTCCTTTTAAATGTCATTTGTATAATCTGAATAAACTATTGACTGCAATATCTTTTGTAGAAAAGAAACTGGAAAAAAGAAGAAAAAAACACAAGATTTTTATTTTAAGATAATGGGAGAAAAGAAGAAATGTGAAAGAAGAAGAGAAATGAGAAAAAATGGAAGAAGACAAAATGAAACTTTAAATGAAGAATGATTTACATATACTCTAAGAAGAATCAATTATGACCCATTTGACAGAATTAATCAACGATAAGACAACATTGGTTTTGACTGTGGGTGGAACATTCATTAAATTTCAAATACCTCTTGATATCACAAAACCCCCAAGAAAGATTCTCTGTTGGATGTTTTCAAATGAAGAATGTACAGATAATGGCACTCTAGTACTAAATTTAGCAAATAAAATTGATTGTGACTGATAAGACTCGTAGAACATTTTTTCATGTCTTTAATTCAAACTGCAGGGTAAATGGTTTTTATAAGTCACTAACTTAAAAGTCAGGAAATTCTTAGTTATATTTCACCATATTTCTTTTGACACTGGGCTAGATAACTTTTTATAGATTTATAGCAGTTTGGAATATCACCAAGATCCAATGTCTCAAATCCTTTTGTTTCTACATAGAGACCACAATTTGAAATTTTAAAGTTTGAGGAAAAAGAGCAAAATGACAAATTATTTTCTATGTATTATTTTCAACAAATTTCTGTGTTAATTGGTATTTCTGACCTCATTTCCCAGCAAACAACAGTTAGCCAAGCTAAAGAGAAGAAAAGACTTTCTTGTGTTCTCTAATTCCAATTAATTATGCCTTATTTAGTTATAGCAAGTAAGGAATAAAAAAGTCCACCTGTAAAACACATAAAGTGGTAACATGGGATTTAAGTGGTTTGAGTTAGGCCTAGTTCTGATGCTACTTAAATGTGAATCATCTTAATCATATAATCTCCCTAGAGTTTATTTTCTCTCCTATGAGATAAGGAGACTCAATTAAGAAAGATCTCTAACTTTCAGCTCTAAATAATTTTTAATTAAAAGTATATTTTCAGGAATTGGATGTGACTCAAGTGACTGGACTCCCACATGGGAGGTCACTGGTACAGATCCTGGTGCCTCCTAAAGAAGACAGCGAACTGGCATGACAGGCAGGCACAGCAAGCTGACACAACAAGAGACACAAGAAGAAAAAACATAATGAGAGACACAGCAAGGCAGAGGTTCCTGGTGCCCCCTAAAGGAGATAGCAAGTTGAAGTAACAGGCAGGCACCACAAGTTGACACAACAAGAGACGAGCGGAGGAAAAACAGTATGAGAGACACAACCAAAGCAGGGAGCAGAGATGGCTCAAGTGATTAGTCACCTCCCTCCCACATCAGAGGTCCTGGTTTGGTTCCCAGTGTCTCCTAAAGAAACAAGGAAGATGAGCAGACATAGTAAGTGAAAAACAACAAGAGGGTAGGGAGAAATAAATAAAACTTTTTTTTTTTTTTTTTTTTTAAGATTTATTTATTTATTTGATTTCCCCTCCTCCCCTGGTTGTCTGTTCTTGGTGTCTATTTACTGCATCTTGTTTCTTTGTCCGCTTCTGTTGTCGTCAGCGGCACGGGAAGTGTGGGCGGCGCCATTCCTGGGCAGGCTGCTCTTTCTTTTCACGCTGGGCGGGTTTCCTCATGGGCGCACTCCTTGCGCGTGGGGCTCCCCCATGCGGGGGACACCCCTGCGTGGCACGGCACTCCTTGCGCACATCAGCACTGCGCATGGCCAGCTCCACACGGGTCAAGGAGGCCCGGGGTTTGAACCGCGGACCTCCCATGTGGTAGACGGACGCCCTAACCACTGGGCCAAAGTCCGTTTCCCATAAATAAAACTTTTTAAAAAAATATATTTTTTCTCCATGATATGTTATAAAGTTGTTCATAGAGTATGAATTACTTTGTAAAAATAAAGGAAAATTATGAAATTATACACAGCAACATGTTAACAGTGTTTATACAATTTTTACGTCATTTTATTATTTTCTAATTTTTTATCTGTAGTTGCATTCTTAATAGATATATATTATTTTATAGTCTGTAAAAATATGAAATATTATAAATGATAAAAATAAAAAACATTTTTAATGTTTATAGAATACTAATTATGTGCCACGTCATCAGAACTTTTGCGTCCATTTTGTAAAAGGTTTAAAGAAAAGAAGATATGGATTTGCTTTTCCCTCAGGCAGAGATTTGACTCCAAGTTAGGTGTATATAAGAACTCTATTTTCCAGAATATCAACCTAAGAAGAAATTTCTCCAGTGCAATAAATGTATACCATCAGTTTCTCTACATTTGCCTCTATCACCATCACAGCAAACCAAAAGCACTTAGAATACTGTGAAAGAGACTGTACACATTAAGAAACACATTCCTTTTCCCAAAGGTAAGAAAACTTTAAGGAGGTGGTCAATTGGACATGCAAATAAATGGACTATGTGACCAAATTTAGGAGGGAGAAGTTAGTGGGTATAAAGATTAGAAAAGGGAGGTAAGTTTATGTAAAGCAGTCTCTGCTACCAGAACCTAATTCATTTGAGACTTTGAAGATGGATCAGGATTTTACAGTCTATCTGTTATTGGTTGTGGCAAGCAAAAACTAATCCTGGCTTCACATCTTGCATTTTGCTACACACTTAAATTTTCTGAGTTTATGCTCTTAGTTTCTAATCTTACAGATATCAGATGTAGACCAAACAGGTCAGGCAAATCGATTACCTTCAGGTTAAGGTATGCTTCAGGTGTCAGGGGTAGAAACTCTCTGAATCAGAGAATTCATCCACATTCCCATATTCCATAACAAATGAGACATGACCTTGACCATGCCCGGGAGAAAACTGAGGAATGAATCTTTAAAAACTTTAGAGTAATTATCTGGCCAATTCCTCTATGTCAGAACAATATTTTTACTTACAGGTACTCCTCTCTGTGCTATGAAAGTGTACTCTAAGGTTCATAATCACACCAGTTGCTTCTCTGACAAAAGGAGGTAAGAGAGAAGAGGCTCAGCTTTCACTAGCACATGAAGCCCTTTCCGCTTATACAACACTTTAACATTCCAGGAGACATCTCCATGGTGATGCAGGAAAATTCCAGGGAAATGTATAGATGGATGACTTTCCATAGAGCATTACATCAAAGGAGAAGGAGGAAGAGGAGGAGGAGGAGGAGGAGAAACCCTACCTGATCAAAGTTTCAATTGCTTCATCTTCATACAGATGTAGCAAAGAATTGGATCTTCCAAAAGTTTAAGTCCAAATGATTGCAGCCCTTCCAATATGTCACCTTGGAAGATGATGCCAACATTGTTCAGAATATCTCTGCAATGCCTCTTTTAGGATTATCCTCACCATTATGGTGAAGAAAAAAAAGTGCATTGCCTTACTACTTTATGACCATGTCTTGGTTTTGAAACAAAATGCCAAACACCTGGTAACTTTCCTCAGTTAATGACTTTTAATTGTTAGAAAAGAATCAAATTCATGTTCAAACGACAAGTGCTGCCTTGGTAGCTGTTGAAAGGATTGTGCTATAGGCCTTTGAATGTTCCAGTGCCATCCAGCAGCTCTGCTCCCGAAGAGGTAATGACGAACAGAGCAAGACAATGCACAGTAACCACTCTGGAGACGCAGGCTGGTGGCGCAGGTCTGATTTACTGAGGAAGTGTAGTAGCTTTTATAGACCGTGAGACAACGTGCAAGCAGCTTACTGGCTATGCTAATTTAGCAAGGCTGATTGGTTCATGTGCTCTAGTGGCTGGGGGGAAGGCGCCATCTTTTGGGTGGAACCCCGAAGGCCTTATAGTTAGAGAGGTTTTCTGACATCTAACAAGGCGGCTGTTGCCCACATATGAATACCAAGAGCATTTTTCAGTAATGGCAGAATCACTAGAACCTGGGATGGGCTATTACATTTTAGGATTCCAGCAGGAGGCAGAATCCTGCCTTGTGGACACACAAGACAAGTGGAGACCAAGAGAAGGGCAGCTTCTCTCATTACCCACCACTTGTACATGACTGCAGCTAACCATCTGGCCCCTGGGGGATCCACTGTGGGGGGGTGGGGGGTTAGGGGGAGCCAAACTTTCACAGGGCACCATCCAAATAACAGTGCTGGAGCCCAAGGGAAATACATCGGCATCCAGGAGGTGAGTGATGCACAGGAGCTAAGAATCTAGGCAGGTAGTCCCTGGATGCTTCTTCATTCAGACGGTCTGTTCAAAGATAGCTGAGTCCCAAACCACAGGGAACACAAGTCAGAGAAGCAGACTGGTTAGGGAAAGAAAAAGGGGGTGGGGAAACAAATGGATCTTAACTGAGTATAAATGAGGTAAGAAGAGAGCCCAAGCCTCCTTCCTGAGGTAGATGTGAGAGCCCAGCAATCAGAACTATATTGGATACAGGTCTCAGATGGTGACTAATGTGAAGCCTCATTCGATGAAGGATGAGACTTTAAAACCCTTATAACTTCAATTAAGAATGAAGTAAGGGAAACAGATGTGGTTCAACAAGTTGGGCTCCCGTCTACCGTATAGAAGGTCCAGGGTTCAATGCCCAGGGCCTCCTGGTGAGGGCAAGCTGGCCCATGTGGCGTGTGGGCCCAGGTGGGAATGCAGCCCTGCACAGGAGTGCTGCCTGAGTGGGAATGCCGCCTGGCACAGGAAAGCCGCCCCGTGCAGGAGTGCTGGCCGATGCAGGAGCTGGCACAGCAAGATGATGCAACAAGAGACACAGAGGAGAGAAAATAAGATGTAGCAGAGCAGGGAGTTGAGGTGGCGCAAGACAAATTGCCTCTTTCCCACTCCAGAAGGTCCCAGGATCAGTTCCCGGAGCCGCCTATTGAGAATGCAATCAGACAGAGAAGAACACGCAGTAAATGGACACAGAGAGCAGACAATGGGGGGGAACGGGGGCAGAAATCAATAAAATAAATATTAAAAAAAAAAAAGAGGCGAAACAGAGCTTGCAGGTGAGGTAAGACAGAATAGGGAGCTGAGGCTTTTGGGAACACAAAGGAAAGAAACTGATTAAGGCAGAGGTAAGAGATGTAAGGGAGGGCTAATTGGCTTCCCAAGATCACCTTGATGAAGAGACCAACACTCAGGTAAATTCTGATACATTTATTTTAGAATTCTAGCAGTTTATTGGCAAACCTCACATGAAAAATGCCATACTTCCTTTCCCCTCTGAGTTTTTGTCCTTAGAAGGGTGCTAATTTTCAGCCACTACATTTTAAGTTTAATTCAAGTGTAGTTGGCTTGAAACCAGACCGTGGTTTTCCAACAGCCAACAACTTCAGACCAGACTATATTCTAAACTCCCCCACGTTCTGGTTTCATTACGCTCTTGAAACCCAGGTCAATTTTATGAAAAGAGTTGATAAAACTGGGCTTCATTCTTAGCAAACCTGACCCAGTTAGAATTTGAGACCAACCAAAGTGAATTCAACTTTAATTTGGGGTGCAGTGCTAACAATAGAAGTGAAACTAAATGCATGCAAATGTGCAAGAAGTAAAGAGGAGGAAAAAATTATTAAGTGATAAACTTATTAACCTGAATCTCTGAATAATGAGTGGATAATACTGGTAAAATATTCCCAGCTCTAAAAACCCAGCAATTTCTATAACATCAAAATTCTAAAATAACTTTTCTGATTAAATGTAAACTTTCCAAGAACATTCACCCATATCCAAAAATGAACCATGAGAAATTTCACACAAAAAAACATGTAAACTGCTTGCACGTGAATTATTTTATGATGGAAATGTAGAGTAATCATTGTCATTGACCAAGATCTTGAGGCGATAGATTAAAGGTCATGGGGAAGGCAGGGTGTAGAAGAGGAAGAAAAATAGGGAGAGAGGAAGAAAGAAGGCAAAAAGGCAGGGAGAGAGGAAAGGAAGGCGCATGGATTAAATGCATGCATTCTCAGAGCAAATCAGTTCCGACCAAACGCCTTGGGAACAGGTGTAAGAAATGAAAATTAGTTTAGTTTTCACATAAGGAAGAAAGTATTGTTTAATGTAACCTGGCAGCCTACTGCCTCAGTCTCCCACTCCCTGGTTAAGCAGGAACAAAGGAAACCAGCTTAAGCCAGTCCTATAGCCAGTAAAAAAGATGCCCAAGAATGACCTAAGTCAATACCAATTCAGCACTAAATTCCATTCCTTATTTGGCAAAGGGGAGCAGGTAAAAACTAAAATGGTTGGAATGTGATGGGGGAAGCGGTTAATCACAAAATTTTGCGCGGGAAATTAGATCTTCTCGGATAGGCTGTAACTTCTGAAGTATCCAATCTATGGAGAAATAGAAGAAGGGCTTGCGTGCTAGGCTTAGGGATATAAATTGTCATTTTTCTTTGTTCAGGGTGCCAGCCACATTTTCTGGTTGTTTGCCCCTTCTTGCAAGATTGAGAATTAATTCTTCTCCACAATCGGTGAGCCTTATTTTCTTCCAGAAGATTTCTTTCTAACACAGGATACTGTTGGTCTGTCCTGAATGATTTTCAGAAATATCATTTTCCTTGGTGCAATATCTGTCACCTGGATAAATCTCAGAGCTTTCTGTTTCCAGGCAATCACAAAATAATTGTGTCAATATCGATCCCAACCCCCACTGTTACTATCCCTCTAAACTAGGGTTTCTCAACCTCAGTACAACTGATATTTAGGGCTAGATAATTCTTAATTTGGGGCCTGTCCTGTGCATTGTAGGATGTTTAGGGCTACCCTTGGCTTCTACTCACTAGATGCCAGTAGCACCTGCCACCCAGTTTTGACAACCAAAATTTTCTCCAACTGTTGCCAAATACTCCCTGGGTTAGAAAGGGCAAAATTGTCTCCAGGTGAGAACCACAACTTTAGCCTCTTTCTTAAGCACATTCCATCTCAAGGTTTACATTTATGGTTACAAAGTCATAACTCTTTCTATCCAACTTGTCTTTGAACTACCAAATACAATTGGGAGGGAGAGAGTGGAAAAGAGAAGAAGCTTGATTTCTGATGACTTCAGGTTCTGAATTATTTTCTTGATTAGGTCAAGTTCACAGAAATCTGATAAACTAGATCAAGCTAGCAAAATCAACAAATCAAAATTAAAATAAAATTGAATGACCAAGAGAAAAAGAGAGAGGTCTCCATTACTAAAATCAGGATGAAAGAGAGGACATTTCTGCCAACCTTATGGAAATAAAAGGGGTTATAAAAAAATAGCATTGGGAAACGGACTTGGTCCAGTGGTTAGGGCGTCTGTCTACCACATGGGCGGTCCGCAGTTCAAACCCTGGGCCTCCTTGACCCGTGTGGAGCTGGCCCATGCGCAGTGCTGATGCGTGCAAGGAGTGCTGTGCCACACAGGGGTGTCCCCCGCATAGCAGAACTGCACGCGCAAGGAGTGTGCCCTGTAAGGAGAGCCGCCCAGTGCGAAAGAAGTGCAGCCTGCCCAGGAATGGCGCCACCCACATTTGACGTGCCCCTGACGACAATAGAAGCGGACAAAGAAACAAGACAACAAGACGCAGCAAATGGACACAGAGAACAGACAACCGAGGGCGGGGGGGGGGGGGGGGGGGGGAGGATTAAATAAATAAAAATAAATCTTTAAAAAAAAAAAAAAGAATAGTATTGATGTGGGCTATGGGTGGGAGGCTGTTCATCTCTTGGTAGATAACCTGAACTGTGTGTGTCCTGACCTGTGGGTGTGGGACAGTAAGAGGCTGCAGCCCTGCCCTCAGTGACCACGGCAACGACTCCAGTCCCAGAGGATCAGTTTAGCAATGCGAACTCGATAAACTTTAAATATTCAGGGAAAATGCAAAACAAATGTGCTAAAAGCTTATCTAGAATGTATGAAGTCCATGCTAAAAGCTTACCCAGAACGTGGAAGATATTTACTAATTCAAGCCTATTGAGCACTGAAACAAAGAACCATTTGACTCTTCCTCTGTATAAAAGGAACTCAAAAATCTTGTTTGGGTCACGGATTTTGGAATAAGAAGCTCCGAGACCGACTGGTTGTAAATAAATGATTTTTCCTTCCCAAAAATCATTCCTGAGTCCTGGCCTCAAATAATTGAACCTCTCGAGTTCTACTACAGTATGAACAACTCTCTGAGAATTAATTAAATAACTTAGGTGGAGTTTACAAATTCCTAAAAAGACACAAACTATAGAAATTGACTAAAAAGAACTAGAATATCTGAATAGACCTAAAACAACTAAAGAGATTGAATTAGAAATCAGAAAACTTGCCACACTTTTTTAAAAGGCCAAAGCCATGGCTTCACCAATGAATTCTATCAAACATTCAAAGAATCAATATCAATTATTTTCAAATGGAGAGAACACATTTTCCAGTGCATTTTATGAAGCCAGTCTAACAAAATTAGACAAAGATGTCACCAAAAAAAAAAAACCCTACAAACCAATATTTATTATGAATATAAATGGAAAAATCCTCAACAAAAATATGGCAAACCAAAATACCAGGATTATAGACTTTGACCAAGTGGGATTTATCCCAGGAATGCAAGTTTGATTTAATATGCAAAAATCAATATACCATATTGATTATATATACCATATATACCATAGCAATAGAATAAAGGACAAAAAACACATGATCATCTCAATAGAGTCAGCAAAAGCATTTGGCAAAATTCAGTACCACTTCACAATAAAAACACCTAACAAACTAGGAATTCCCTCTTCCCGATAAAGAGCATCTATGAAAAACTCACAGCTACCATCATACTTAATGGCAAAAGAGCTAAAGCTCCCCGCCTAAGTCAGGATCAAAACATGGATATCTGCTCTTACCACTTCTATTCAACACTGTACTTGAGTTTCTAGTCAGGGCAATTACGCAACAAAAACCAACAGCAAGCAGAATGGAAAGAAAGACATAAAACTATCTCTATTCACAGATAACATGATCTTCTATATAGAAAATCCTAAGGAATCCACTAAAAAACTATTAGAACTAATAAGAGTCCAGCAAGGTTGCAGGATGCAAGATCCATATACAAAAATCAAATGTATTTCTACACACTTTCAATTAACAATCTGAAAATGAAATTAAGAAAATTCCATTTAGAATAGCATCAAGAAGAATAAAATATTTAGGAATATGTTTACCAAAAGAAGTGCAAAACTTACATTCTGAAACTAGAAATATTATTGAAAGGAACTAAAGAAGACCTAAATAAATGAAAAGACTTTCTATATTCATGAATTGGCAGAATTAATATTAAAATGTCAATAGTTCCTAAATTGATCTATAGAGTAATAGCTATTCCTATCAAAATCCATGCTGGCATCTTTAGCATAAATTAACAAGCTGTACCTAAAACTCATATAGAAATTCAAGGGACCCCAAAAGCCAAAACAATCTTTAAAAAGGACAAAGTCAGAGGAATAATACTTCCCAATTTCAAAATTTACTACAAAGCTACAGTAATCAAAACAGTATTTTACTGGTATAAGCATAGAATATAAATCAATAGAATTCAGAAATAAACTCTCTAATTTATGGTCAAATGAGTTTCAGTAAGGTGACAAATGACAAAACAATCCAACAGGGAAAGAATAGTCTTTTAAGCAAATGATGCTGGGACAGCTGGATAGCCACATTCAAAATTAATGTTGTGCCTCTACTTCACACTATATACAAAAGCTAATTCAAAATAGATTAAAAACCTAAATGTAAGAGCTTACATTATTAAACATTGGCATAAATATTCCTGACACCTTGGTTTAGTCAATGGTTTCTTAGGCACAACACCAAGACCAAAGCAGCAAAAACTTAAGTTAGATAAAGTAGACAGCATCAAAATTTTTTAAACTTGTATGCTTCAAAGAAAACCATTAAGGAAAAAAAAATCCACAAAAAGGGAGAAAATTTTACAAACCATATATCTGATAAGAGACGTATCTAGATTTTATAAAGAACTCTTACAATTAAGTCATAAAATGACATATAAGCCTATTTTTAAAAAGACAAAGGATATGAATAGGCATTTCTCCAAAGAAGATGTACAAATGGCCAGAAAGCTTCTGAGAAGATGCTCAATATCACTGGTCAAAAGGCAAATGCAAATCAAGACCATGATGAGATAGACATGACTCCACACTCAGCAGGATATCTGTAATCAAAACCACAGGTAGTAAAAAGGGGTGGTGAGGATGTGGCGACACTGGATCCCTCAAACACTCCGGTGGGAATGTAAAATGGTACCACTGCTTTGGAAAACAGTCTGGAAGTTCTCAAAGGTTTAAACATAATTACCATATGCCTCAGCAATTCCATTCCTGGGTATGTGCCCAAGTAAAGTGAAAACATATGTTCACAAGAAAACTTGTACACTAATATTCATAGCAGCACTATTCATAATAGTCAAAAAGTGTAAATAACTCAAATGTTCATCAACTGATGAGTGGATAAGCAAACTGTGGTATTTATGTACAATGAAAAATTATCTGGCCATAGAAAGGAAGGAAGTACATGCTGATACAGGATACAACATGAATGAATCTTAAAAACATTATGCTCAGTGAAAGAAGCCTGATATGAAAAGCCACATATTGTATGACTTCATTTATATGAAATATCCATAGAGACAAAGTAGATAAGTGGTTACCTAGAGCTGGTGGTAGGGGAAGAAGGTGGGGAGTGTGAGAAGGAATGAGTTTGGGGGAAATGGGATGTGACTGCTAATGAGTACAGGGTTTCTTTTCAGGGTATAAAAATGTAAACTCGAATATGGTGATGGTTACACAACTCTGAGAATATGCTAAAAGTAATTAAACTGTGTACTTTAAATAGGTGAGTTGTATGGTTATGTGGACTGTATCTCAAAAAAGCAGTTATAAGCAAAAGTCCACATGAGGCTCTAGAGTAGTTATTAATATTATGCATATTTCTTCATCCTGCAAAGCCAAACATTATCTTCTCAAATGCAGCCTCCCCAACCTTCCCAATCACTCTTTCCTCTCTGATCTTACCATATTTTGTTTTTCCTCTACATTTATCAGACATTTTTAACAGTAGCTATTAAACAGTAGGGGTTGAACAAATTGGAAGTAACTGAATTGAGTTACAAAAACACAGATTGTTTTAAATGAAAAACACTTAAAACCAAGGAAATTTATTCAGAGCAATTAAAATTGATTCTATTTCAATTACTATTTTTTCATTTGCAGAATTAATTTTTTCATTTCTCCATATTTATTTTTTGCATAAATGATTCTTGCTTTATAAATTCCATTCTTTCCTCTTTCTCTTTTAAAATACTTTTTAACTTTTTTTCTTTTCTTTCTTTTTTACATTAATTGCATCTCCTGACTTCTCTCTTATAGTGTCTGGTCTTCCAAGAGGCAGAAGCCAAAATGGGATTAAATATGCAAGGATTTTATTACAGGAAATGTCTGTGAAAGAAAATGGAGAGAGAAGTGGGGAAGGCTGGGAAAGCCATTAGAATGTGATAGTAATCTGACCCCCCAAGGGAAGGAAAGACAGAGGGGAGGATGAGTGGAAGTGTCCCAGACTTCTCTGAAAGCTTTGGCAAGGCTGTCAGGGGTCTTTGAGTGAAGGAGGACCTTCAGGAACAGACTTGCTTTAGAATTCCTGCCATGCTTAGTCACTTGCAGGAAGTAGCCTGTGGGAAGCAAGACCTCAGCACAAACAGGGCAATAGATGTCAGGGTGCAGCAGCTTGGGCCCTTGGTAATTACACCCCTTAGACTAGGGGCTCTGTGAGGTTCTTTCTCATCATTGTCACAGTTCCCTTTTGTGCCATATGGATCCACTTCTCCACAAAGGTTCAGACAGCCCCTCCGCTTGTTCCGGTAGACCTTTCTTCCAGAGGGAAAACTCATATGACAGAGATTAATAGGATGAACAATAGTGCCCATCACTACAATTGAACTCAAGGCCACAACTAGTCCTCTTCTGACTTCCTCCACTATACATTCAAAATTCCCCTCACCCTCAGCTCTCACATCATCGAGTCTTGATGGTTCACCCGCTGGTGTGATCCAAACCTTTATTTGTGAGGGGTGTGAGCCCTTGATAAATATCTCCGTTCTGGGTTGCTACATATCTATTCACATTTACAATGGGGCAAAGAAGTACCTGGAGGTATTCAAGCAGATCATCTGGGTTCCATCAACATCCCTTCCTTTCCCCACTGTGCAGAAGCAGCTCTCCCTGCTCCTGTGATCAGGGTCAATTACAATATTTCTGCCAGTACAGTGACTGTTCTTCTAGCTTGCTGGTCCTTGGACACTAGGACTCCAAAGTAGTCCAATGGGACCCTTGCTGTGTCTCCTAGAAAGAATCCCCTATGGAGATCAGAACCTCCAACCTTACAAAACCCAGTGAAGAAGGTAAGGAAACACAAAATCCCTTAAGGGGTCATTGGGAGTGAGGGTAAATGATGCCGCTTCTGCTTCCACCTCACATTTCTGGACTTAGTATCCTTCCTACTGGGGATATGGCTCCATATAGGAGCCTCTGTTTAATAAATACTTTGCATCCTGAAGGATGGCATCCCATCCTTTCAGTGTGTTTCCCCTAAGCCAGTGCTACAGTTACACATTTAGAAGGCCATTGCTGCTTTCCATGAGGCCAGATGTCTCTAGGATACAGTATGTGATATGACCCATCACTTGGGTCTATCCCAATGCCTCCTTCAATGTGAAGTGGCTCCCCTGGTCAGATGCTATTCTGAGTAGAATTCTATGCATGTGGATCAGTCCCTGGGTAAGTAACGTTGAATGAGACTCTGCAAGCTGGAAAGGCAAATCCATACCCAGAACAAGTATAATATCTATCCCTGTGAAGATGAGTCACTGGCCCTTATAGGCTGAAAGGATCTCAATATTGGCAACTTGTCACCAAGTGGCTAGTTGATTGCCTGGAGGAACAGTGCCATATGGGAGGCTGAGTGTTACTGACAATTTGGACATTCATAGGTATCCATAATTAGATTTGTCTTAGTAAGTGAAAGTCTATGCCACTGGGCCTGTAGGTCACTTCCATCTCTGCCACTCTGTCCATGTGTCCACTATACCAGTTCTGGGGGTAGTCAATGGCAAAGACTGGTTAATATCAAGTGGTCAAATAAATCATTGTGTCTACTTGATTGTTCAGTGCCTCTTCCTTGATGAATGCTTTCTGGTGGGTGTTAATGTGTGATATAAAATATCTGCACTTCATTTCCACTTGCATATGTCCAGCCATATGACTCCCCAGACCTCCTGTTCTCTAATTTTCTATTCCTTTTCTTTTTAGACCCCTTGTACAGACAGACAGGCAATCGGCCATACCCCAGGATCGATATTCTCATTTCAAGCCTCTTCTCCTTCCACACAAAGCAGATGACCAGGTATATGGCTCAGAGCTCACCACTGGGAAGATTTTTCCTCTCCACTGCCTTTCAGGGCCACCCTTGAATGAGGTTTTAATGCAGTCACTGTCAGTTTTTAGCTTGTACCCTTACGCCACGCTGAGCCATCCATAAATAAAATTCTGACTTTTTCCTCCTTTTCCAGATGGTCATAGTGGAACACCCATTTGGCCATAGGTGCAAGCTGGGGAAAGTACAATTGTGGTGATGACATTGGGGTCTGAACTACCTGCTCATTCAGTTTACAAGTGCCATCTAATCCTGCTTGGGTTTATTACCAGGTGTACTTAAAATAGATTGCATTTGGGTCAAATGACTATGACTTTTTGTTGGATTCAACAAAACACAATTCATAATAGGCAGTTCCAGGTGCCTAGTCACTTCAGGAATGCTATGGTCGAGTTGCACCTCTACCAAGGTCAGTAACAAACCAAGAGCTATTTCTCAAAGGACATATAATTCCCTGCTGTAGATGGCCTGCTCTTGCTCCAGGATCCCAGAGGCTTTCATTGTGAGTCTCCTGCTGGAGCCTGCCATAAACTCCACACTGCATCTTCTTCCACACTGACACCTCTGATACCATAGGTTCTGCTGGATCATATAACCCAAGTGACAAGGCTGATTATGCCATAGCCTGGAGCTGCTGCAGTGACCTTTCCTGCTCTGATTACCAATCAGCCTTCCATATCAGCCATTGCATAGGAGGGAGCAAGATCTCTAACTGTGGGAACGTGGTGCCTCCAGAACTCAAAGGGCCTACCAGATTCTGTGTTTCCCTTTTTTGTAGTAAGAGATGAAAGATAGGGCCATTTCTACTTTACTTTGGAGGTAATACCTCAGCATGTCCCTGACCACTAGACCTGTAAAATCGACTGAAGTGATTGGCCCTGAATCGTCCCACTCACTAGAGCACATGTGGTTTACCAGTCCCACTGTACTAGTCACCACTCCCTCAACCTGTCCAATCAACTTGACGTCGGCAATGTAATATATCAATGTGGTATTCTCTAGGATGTGCAAGCAGTCCAGATCTCTTCAGACTATATTATAACCAAGGATGGGAAACCAACAATAAATGATCTCCCATGTGAAGGCAAACTGTTTCTGTTATTCTTTTCTAATTAGAATGGAGAAGAATACATTCACCAGGTCAATTACTACAAACCATGAGCCTGAGACCCTATTTGTCTGCTCTAGGAATGATATCACATCTAGTATAGCAACTATACCTAAGGCTGATGCTTTGTTGAGTCTATGGCGGTCTATAGAGTTATAGGGCACCATCCATTTTCTGCAGGGGCCTTTAAGGGTGGCACTAAGTTCTACCATTCCCTCACACCGAGATATGATTTTTTTGGATTTATGATTTATTATCTTGACTGGAGTGGGGATGGGCAATTTCAAAGGTTCCCGTTTGGCTCTTATACCACAAATCAGGAACCCTATGTAGGGGTTAATCCAATTGCCGATTATATCTATTCTAACTTCATTTGGGGACTGGGAAAATAACCTCTGGGTGGGTCCACAAAGATTCCTTTTATTACCTGGCTCTCATAGGCTCCCACTCTAAGAGGGAATACCATGATGATACTTTGGGTGTCCAGGTATCAATATCAGCCTAGATCCTGTGTCCATTAGTTCTCAAAATGCCTGGTTAGTCCCCCCTTTCTCTCATCAAACTAAATCATCATTAATTCCTTGGGGAAGGACTGAGGGACTTTTCACAGTATATTATTGCCATGGGATCTGGCTACCTCTTCAGTCAATGGGCTCAAGAAAATTGGGTCAGGTCCTGGAACTGAGCAACAGACCATGACTTTTTACTGGGCCAATTGCCCTCCTGATCCTTCATTCTTGCCTTTTTTTTTTTTCTTTTTTTTTTGCAGCCTCCTGGTTTCCTGGAACTCTATCATCCCCAAGTATGTTAAGAAGCCCAGCTCTGTAACTGTTTCTCCTATCAAAATTCCTGGCCTTCAAGGAGAGCTATCACTGAGGTGCCAATATTCACTAGCATATTCCTTTTGATTTTAGTGTATCATTTGTCCCCTGGATTGTCTCATGAAATGTAATCCTCTGGTGAATCTTCTGGTCTTACATAATATATCCATTCCAATTTGCCCACTTATTGAGTATCTTTATTCCTTCCTCCATCTTCCAGGCAACTCAGGCATTTCTCCTTCACTGAGAACTGGCCACTGTATTATCCAGACTTCTAAGAGCCACTCCAGCTACGAGTTTGCCCCATCCCCTAAAAAACTTGCTAGGGTGTTTAACCTCATGTCTCAAGAAACTGCCCTTAATTCTAATGAATTCTTGCTTATTCAGTCTTACATTCCAGCCCACCTGAACAAGCACCCTCAAAATCCAACCCCTGGAATATCCCCCTGGTTCTACTGATACATGCTGGCTAATTCTTGCAAATTTTTAAGTGTAGGATATCTTTCTTTCCTTATCAAGCCCAATATGACCCCAGTCAAGGTAAAGTGGAATTTAATCCTGGTTATCTTGGCAGGCAGGAGAGGAGGTGGTGGCAGTTCCTGAAGGTGGCACCTGTTGCCTTATGGAGGAGAGACTAATGCAGCATCTTCCAGAATTACAGAATTGCTAGCCTTTCTATGGAAGGCAGGTCACCTCTGCAAGTCCAAAGGGTTTAGGGAGATTGCAGAGCTAACATTTTCAGTGGCACAGTCCAGAGGTACCCACCCCATGTTTCAGTTCTCCCACATTTTTCCAACAGGGCCTGACCTTTACATAATAGACCTGCTTTGGCTGAGCATTCAAACATCTCTGGAGCTCTATGACTCTTAACAATTAGATCTTCAGTCTGCCATTCAGCTATGTTTGTCCTTTTGCTGCTGGGGATACAGATCTCTTTGGAAACTACCACACACACTAGCTACCCCTCACACTTAGCATTTATCTGTTTGCTAACAGTCTTCAGTCTGCCCTTATGCTTCTCCTGGGTATTAATACAACTTGGGAGTATCCAGCCAACTCCAATATATTTGTATGTATTGGTCTCCCCACAAATTTTTCAATTACCTGGATCACTGCACTTTATTCAGCATTTGCCTCCACAGGGAGGTTTTTCCAAGTCACTACAGATGAAATATTTATCAACTGATCCCCCACATCGTTCCATGAAATATTTGTACTCTACTTACTAACCAGGATTGTATCCTTCTCACCTGCCATTTAGAGGGAAAGCCGGCCCCAAATTCGCATCTTACAACTTGTTTCCACTGAAAAATAAATCCCAAGGTGGTATTAAATATACAGAGGGGAAATGCTTGTGAGATAAAATAAGGAAAGAGCTGGGGGAAGGCTGAGAGAGCCCTCAGACCAATAGGTAAGTCTAACCCTGTATTAGTCAGCCAAAGGGGTGCTGATGCAAAATACCAGAAATCTGTTGGGTTTTATAAAGGGTATTTATTTTAGATAGAAGCTTACAGTTACTAGAGCATAAGGCATAAGTTACTTCCCTCACCAAAGTCTGTTGTCAAGTGTTGGCGCAAGATGACTGCCAATGTCTGTCAAGAATTCAGGCTTCCTGGGTTCCTTTTTTCTTGGGGTTTATTTCTCTCCAGCTCAGCTGTCTTGCTCTCTCCACAAGGCCATCTGTAGACTATTAGGCAACCAGCTCTGTCTCTCTTCCCAGGGCTCAATTCTCTCTGGGTTCAGCTGTTCTGCTCCTCTGTGTGCTTACCTGGGCTCCAGATCAAAACTCAAGCATCGAAACTCCAACTAATTCCTCTGCTCTGCCATGTAGTTTTCTCTTGATGGGCAGGAACTCAACGTCCTACTGACATGGCCCAATCAAAGCCTTAATCATTATTTAATCAAGTAAAAGTGAAACCTCTGAATCCAATATAATCTAATACACCCAGAGGGACAGACTAGTTCACAAACATAATCCAATATCTATTTTTGGAATTCATAAATAATGCCAAACTGCTACACTCCACCCTCTGAATTCCAAAAAGACATAACAATAGTCAAAAACATTAAATTAGTAACAGTGCAGGTACAAAATCATATCTCAATCAATTTAAAGAAATACAGTTTGTCTTGAGGCAAAGTCCTGTCTGTCTATAGACCTCTGAAACTTACAAAACAATTTATCTGCTTCCAATACACAAATGGACAAAGGAAAAACATTTTCATTGCCATAAAGAGAAATTGGAAGGGAAACATTTCATGCATCCTCTATCATTCAATAAATCTGCAGGGCATATATCATTAGATTTCAAAGCCGAGAATCATTCTTAAGATGATGGTTTCTTCCCTGTGAGGCCTCATGAGGATCTACCCTTTCCACTGGTTTGCCCAATGGCTATTTTCTAGGTTCCACCCTCATCAAACACCTGAGTGCCAACCAGGCTCTAGATTTTACCCTCCAAGAACATCAGGGTAATTGCTATACTAGCAATCTTTGGGTTAGAGTCTTAACTCCCCCTAGTACAGTGAAGTGAAGACAACATCCTCCCTAACTTTTGGCATACAAGCTCAACCCTCTCAGGCAGTGAGTTGACCACCTGGCCTTCTCTAATTCATGGGGGGCAGGCACACCCCTCTCAGACCTTTGGGGTGCTGACCTTAACTGCCCTAATCCTTGAGGAATGTGCTCCGCCCTCTCTGTATCCTGGGGCAGCAAAACTCTCCCAGAACATTGGGCAGGAACATCCACCCTCTTCAACTGCCAGGGCAAACTCACCCTCTCTGTACACATGGATGGGGTTCCTTTCTTGGCCCAAGGTGATGTCTTAATTCTAGATCTCAGCCTCCATGGTTTTCCTCTTAAAGCTGTTTCCTCTTCCATCTCTCCCATTGATGTCTTTTTTTTGTCCAAGCTGACAGTGGTTTTATTCATACAGCTCTCTCAAAAAGTTTGTTGGTTTAGCATGCAGGAAGGAGAGGTCCAAGCCAGTAGACAGTAAGATTTTCCACACGTCTTTCCTAGATAACTGCATTTTCAGTACTGATTTACAAGTTCCATGTTTAGTTAAGTCCTCAAATGGGGTACTATCATCTGGGAGCTTGATTTCCAGAGGCTTGGAATTTACAGAATCAGTTTCTGTTTTCTTCGTGCCCAACAATTCAGTCCTCAGCTTATCTCTCTCATCTAGCATTTTGCTATAAGCTGTTAGGAGAAGCCAAGCCACATTCTCCGAGTTTGCTTTGGAAAGTTCTTCAGCTAAATGCCCAGGCTTGCCATTTTCAAACTCTGCCCTCCATAAAACATCAGGAGTCAATCTTGCTAAGTTCTCTGCAACTTTAAAACACAAATCGCCTTTCCTCCAGTCCATAATAGTTTCATCATTTCCTTCTAAGCCCTCATAAAAAGTCTCTTTAGAGTCCATATTACTATCAACAGTCTCGTCAAAGTATTGTAGGTCTTTTCTACCAAGCATTTCACAATTCCTCCAAAAATACCCTTACCCATTTATAAAACCATTTCAGCTTTTGGTAATTGTATAAGCATGACCCTACTCTCTGGTACCAAATTCTGTATTAGTCAGCCAAATGGGTGCTGATGCAAAATACCAGAAATAAGTTGGTCTTTTAAAAGGTATTTGGGGGGTAGAAGTTTACAGTTACCAGGCCATAAAATGCAAATTACCTCCCTCACCAAAGTCTATTGCCATGTGTTGGGGCAAAATGGCTGCCAACATCTACAAGGGTTCAGCTTCCTGGGTTCCCTTCTCTGAGCTCAGCTGCTCTGCTAGCTCCACAAGGTCAGCGGTAAACTATCAGGCAAACAGCTCTGTCTCTCTTCCTGTGTTTCGATTTTCTCTGGGTTCAGCTGCTCTGCGTTCTCCCATGTCTTTATTTCCCATGCTCCAGCTCAAAAACCCCAAACTCCCTTCTTTGAGATGTAGTTTCTCTATGAGTCCCACCCACCAAGGGGGCAGGGTCAACATCCTAGTGACATGGCCCAATCAAAGCTTTAATCATTATTTAATCAGTAAAAGTAAAACCTCTGAATCCAATACACTCTAATATGCTCAGAGGAAAAGACCAGTTTACAAACATAATCCAATATTTCTTTTTGGAATTCATCAATAATATCAAACTGCTATAAACCCTGAGTGAAAGAGAAAGGGAAGGAAGGTTGGGTGAAAGCATCGGAGATGGCTATGCAGTCTAAGGAAGGTTCAGCAAAACTTGTGGTGAATCCTCATACTAAAGACTGCAATCGAAGGGGTCCATGTGTGCCAGGAGCCTGCTTTTGTACCTCTGCTGTAGTTGGCTGGGAGCAGCCTGTAGGGAGCATGGCTTCAGCACAAACACAATGAGGGATTTCAGAGTGCAACATCTGGGGTCTTGGCCATTTATGCTCCTTGTATTAATAGTTGAAGATCAGGAAGCCACATGGTAGTTTATAATTTTTTTTATTTATTGTGAGCACATCTTCACTGGAGTCGTTTGCTGTTGGCATCAAAGGACATTCAGGTGTGTGGAGCAGTTTCTTGTTTTCTTCTCCTGGAATCTCAAGAGTTTTACCAGACAAAGACTACTTATAATGTCATTTCCTTGGTCTGAGTTGCTTGTCTCATGCCAGTAGTTCCAACTCAAACCCCATGCACTTACTTGGTATTCTTCCTTTCAGCTTCCTCAGAAAACAGGGCATAATTTTTGTAGCCTCTAATTCATAGGTGGATGGGACAACTTTTCATGGCTCCTACACTTACACAAGAAACTAATTTCCAGGTTTTATCTTAAAATTAAGGATTAATTTTATTCTTTTTTTTTTTTTTTTTTTTGAGGTACCATGGTTGGGGATTGAACCCTGGACCTCCTATGTGGGAAGGTGGCACTCAACACTGAGTTACATTGGCTCCCCAAGTGGGTTTTTTCATTTGTTTGCTTGTTTGTTTTGTTTTTCTTTTTAGAAGATACCAGAGATTGAACCCAGGACCTCAAATGTGGGAAGCAGGCACTTAACCACTTGAGCTACACCTGCTCCCCTAGGATTAATTTTATTCTTGAAGATTAATTTCTAGCAGTGGAATCATGAGTCAAATAATCGTATGACTTGGCTTAGACATATAAAATACTTTGCAAAATGTATCTGTTTACACTGCCACCAGCACTGTAGAAATTTTGCAGCTTTTCTGACATACCTATCTTTTCTCAATGTCTGCTCATTTTGTAAATGTGAACAAGCCTTCTCATTATTTCAGTCTTTTATTAAATATATTTTGTCATAGAATTGAGCATTAACTGACTAGAGAACAGTACCAAGATGAGTGCTGTCATCTGGGGAATGTTTAATAATATTCCAGATAATGGCCAGGTAGGTGGAGGTCCCAGCCTGCCTCTTGAGTCCTCCACTCCTTTGCACCCTGCTCTTTGGTAGGTCCACAGAATCTGCTAGACTCTTTTAAACTTTGATCCTGCTTGTGTGTCTCATGGCTGAAGTGCCCTACCTTTTCATTAGCCTGGTAAAAACATACTTTGTTTGTGAAGTCTTCTTTCTCTTCCCCTTCCTCACTGCCAGCTACTCTACACCTACCGCACCTCATCGGTACTTCTATAAGCATACAACACTCCATTGCCCTGGCTAATTTTCAGTCTTCTCCCCACATTCTATTCCTTGAGGGCAGGGAACATATCAGCTTTATTTTTATGTCATCAACATCTTGAGCAGTAAGCATGTACACAACGATTATCTCTGAGAGGGGTGAAAAGGGTAGCATAGCATTACATTCTTTTTTTTTTTCTTTCCTTATCTACCCTATCTGAGTGAGTCAACACATTCATCCTATAGGCAGTCTTTCTTTATGGTAGCTCCTAAAGGCACAACAAGACCTTCCCAAAATTGTAACAAGCCCAAGTTGACATGTTTTGGAGATTCCAAATAGATATCAAAAATCACAATGAAAATTCTAACAGTCAGGCACCTTGACTTTTTTTAGATACAGATGTGGGGTGTTAAGTTGAAAAACATATGAATGTCAAATCAGAACTTCTCCATATTAATCTGTATGTTTGGCTCTACGTAGACATACCTGACTTTTCCTAGGAAGCTAGAAGGAACAATTAAGGCTCACAGCTGCTCTTAGGAATTTGTAAATTCCAAATTACATAAGACTCCACAGCACTTGTTGAGTCTCCAACATGCATAAGGAGGAGGTCTTAAATGGTTTCCAGATGCCCATGGAAAGAGACTTTCTATGGGTCTGGGCTGAGAAATGGATTAAAAACAATAGAATGCTATTCTTAAGATTTGTGCATCACAATCTCTTTACAGGTGAAAACAGCCTTAAAGTAAAGTTGTAAGTCCCATGACATAATATTGGTCACACACAGCAATCTTCTTTCTATCATTCCCAGGATACCAGAACCTTGACAGAAAGCGTGGAGTGTGGGAGAGAGGCCCCAAGAAAAAGACCTTCATCTCTATTTCCAGCTACTTAAGTCCCCATATTTGTCCAGAAGAAACCAGGCTTACATTCTTACCTGTGGGCCTTTACATAGCACTAGAAAGAAATGAGGAATCGGGTCTGTTGAGAGGAAATCAAGCAAAAATATTTGTAACCTGAAAACATCCTGCCAGGACTACTAAGCTAGAGTTTCAGTGGCTTTGCTAAACCAAAAGAAGGAAAAAGGAAAGAAAACTGTGTCTCTCATTTCTAGATTTGCATCATCTGGAGTAACTGAATATTCATCCAATAGGCTTCCTTAGGGCTCGGGCTCCAATAAAGTTGAATTTAAGAGGTTGCACCTGCTTCAGTCTCCCTATAGCTTATAAAATTATGAGGGTGATTAGAGCTACATCTATAAAACAAAAAATAAAGTCCATAAACCAAACCTGGTCAGAAGGAAAGAGGAAGATAGAAAGTTTTCCTGACACAATTTCTGCTTCTTCCCTTTTCCCTCCTCTCCCCCGCCCCCAGTCCCTCCCTCAGCCAAAACATTTCAAGTTCAAAGTGGTTCTCTATTAAAAGCAGCTGACTACTTTTAGTTCCTGCCCAGCCTTGTTTGGTCCTGAAAAAAAGGACCAGTTAAAATAGAACATAAAATCAACGGAAAATAGTCATGCCCTATAGACCTGCCTGAAATACACTATATTGAAGTACTGCCACAGACTCCTACCTTCTTTACCAGAAATTATTGCTCGTTTGATTACCATGTGCTCTGAACTAAAAAGAAGCACCATAGTGGAGGATGTTACCCACAATGTTTCAAAAGGAGACAATAGAAATGATGGCTGTGAACGATATTTATATGCCTATACATAGTATATGGATAATACATTAAGTGAACTTGATTTTTCTTCACACAAGAAAGATTAATGGGATAAGATTGATGACTTAGATATAGAAAAGAAAGGGTAGACTATGATAAATTTTTTTAAATTTTGATGTAAAAGACAATGAAGACAGAAAAAAACTGTTACCTACAACGAACATAATTCATAAAATTGAGGATATATATAAGGAGAGGATTCATTTTTTTTATTATTTTTATTAGAAAAGCAATGCATGTTAACTACATAAAAATTAGAAAATTCCTGTAAATAATATAAACTCCTATATCCAGAAATAATGTACTAAAACAATGATATATGATATATACATACTAAACCATGGGAAAAGGACAATATCAATTGAGTTCACTACTGTTAACTCAATGAATAGTTCTTGAATGAATGAATTTGCAATATTTTTTCTAAGCATATATACATATAAAGTGGATTTATACCATACATACTATTTTGCATTTGTCAGGATTTCATGGATATGTTTCCATGCCAATACATACTCATCCAGAGCATTCAAATTGCTGCATTTTATGATAAAAAGGAACCACAATTTATGTAAGTGATTCCTTTTTGGTCTGAAGTCTTTTCTTTTTTATCCTCCATCAGGATTCTTGCTCATTCCTTTGTCTCTTCTTTTCCTTGAGCTCTAATAAAATTGAGCACAAACTTTTGTGAGCATTCTGGTTTCCTGAGAACTTGTTAAAAACTCAGACTTCTGAGCTCCATCCCTAAAAATTTTAATTTATTTGATGGAAGTGGGCCATGGAAACCTGGAATTTTAAAGGGATCCCAGGTGATTCATCTGCAGGAGCTGGAGGGATCACACTGTGAGAATCACTATTTGGTCAAACTATAGAATGTTGGGGGCATATATTCATTCCCTCCTTCTCAATATTGTTAACCCTCCACTCTCTGGAAGCCCTGAGCCTGAGGAATATATAAAGGTCTGCTTCTAGATCCCAGAGACACAAAATAAAGGTCTTGGTGCTTAAGGGTTCTTAGCCATATGCTGGGTAACATATAGTCAGAACTACACAGGTTTCTTCAACTCTGAGGCTTTTGAAATAACCAAGCATTTGAGAAAAAACAATGACAAAGGGACCTTCCCAGGGTCCTCTGATAAATTTGCATCCTCTGTTAAAATTTTAACCTAACTCCAATTTATAGAGCCCTCTGGTGTTCAGGTGATGCCTTACCTCCAACTGGCCCCCAAAAGCCCAAAAATGTTGGAAAACATGTTTGAAAGTTCCTTTGTCCTCCTACCTTGTCTGCCCCTCACCCCTGTCTTTGGAATTGTGCTGGAAAATGGCTAGCATAGGAAGGCAGATAGAGAAGTTTTACCTATAAAGTCTTTGAGTGAGCTTCTTTGCAACAGGCAGACCTGGAATCCTGTGGCTTATAGGAAGCCAAATAATAAACTCTCCGAGCATTCTGTGACCAGACAATTTCCGTCTCAATGTGCAGCTTACAAAGATGAGAGGGAACCGCAGTGATGATGGGAAATGAGGTCTCGTCCTTATGACAAGGTTCATGAGGTGTCTGGAATCGTGTGCAAGGAAGAGCAGAAATCAACCAGCTCTGGTCACCTCCACCTCTCACCAGAGCGACCGAGGCAGCTCTTCAATTGATGTCTCTAATTAGTCCTGCTCATGCCTTCTCCAGAGGTGGCACTAATCTGATCATATGCAATCCCTTCCATCACATTTGGTATACGACCCAAACACATAGACATGCCTGTCAACATCTTCCCTGATCTGACCAGGGCTTTTAGCTCTTCCGGTTCACCTCCCACCTCTCTTCCCTTCAGCCCTGCCACTGCGCCCGTGCACACACACGTACACTCCAATAATAACCACACTCAATTCAGATTCTCAGATTCGCCACCCTCCTTCTCACCTCTGGGCCTTTGCAACACATTCCTCTGCCTAAAACATTCCAGATCATTCTGGCTGCCTCTCCTATTAACTCCAACCTATCTTTTAGGTTCTCAGTTCAGATCTAGCTCCATCAAGAAACCCTTCCCTTATCCTTAGCCCTGCAACCTGGAGGAGTTCTCTTTTCTCCCAAGGCATTCCCATCATGGCACTTACAGCACTGAACTGTTATCACCTATGTTCTTGTCTTTAGACTCCATGAGATTAGCTCTGTTCTATTCCCCCTGCCCGCCCCCCCACCCCCAGCACCACTGGCACTTAAGCAGGGACTTTCATATAGGAGATGATAATTAAATATTTGTAGAATCAATAAGTGAATGAGTGAATGAGCAAGAAAAGCTTTGCTTGGAGAAGAGAAAATAAGGTCATCTAATAACTGTTATTTGAAGAGCTATTATTTAAAGAGAGGGAGAGGGAACAAAAATGTATTGAATGTCTGCTGTGTCAACCACTGGGCCAGATGGTTCATATATATTATCTCATTCATCCTCGCAACATCCCTGAAGAGTAATTACTACTACCCTGGTTTTACAGAAGAAGTGGCACTCAGAAAAATGAATTGGTCCATGGTCATGTCAGAAGGAACAGACATCCACAAGAGTCCTGAGGGATGACAAGACTCCAGGGGTAGAAGTCACAGGGGAGGCAGAGATCACCTTAGAAAGTTTTTCTTTGTATAAATAATCAGAGCAATCTAACAATGAAATAAACTACCTTAAAAAGCAGAGAGCATCACTGAAAGTGTCGAAAAAATAACTAAATAAAGGTGGCACAATCATTCATCAGGATGCAAAAACTGTCTAAATTAGAGGGATTGGTATAGATTATTAGAAGACCTTTAAGGCTCTTTCCATTTCAGACTCTAAGGTTCTTGGGTGTTCTGTGAAGTCAACAAATAAACAGATTGTTCAAGTTTTATTAAACATATAAATTTGTTCTTATGGGCTGTAAAATCTAGTAGAGGATTAGCAATCATTTCAATCACCTCATTGGTGAGCAAGGATTCCCTCCCTAGGTGTATAGGGATGACCAAACACACAACACACAACACTCAACACTCAACCCTGGACAGGCAAGATTGACCGCAGTTTATTAGTCTCATACACTCACAGCCAGGAGAGGAAGGCGCTGCATGCCATGCAGGGGTTGTCCTCAGAAACAGAGCCAACAACCAGGGCTCATGGGAGTCAGGCTTTGTAATATCAGCAGGGGGTTGCCCCCTGGTTGCCGCCAGAGGATATAACTGGCTTGTTTGAATAATTCCACGGGCTGGTAGGGGACTGAAACCCACTCCTCAGGGATAAGCAGGGGCCCTGCCTAGCCCTTTTGATAAGGGGGGTGGTTTGTCTAGGGCATTTTTTGCACAGGAGCAGACTGGGGAGGGAAACTTGCAGTTAGACCATTCAAGGCTGTCGTGGTTTCCCCCAGATGTTGAGGCAGCACATAATATCAGGTCTTAATTTTAGACCTTACATACCACAACCTACAGCACAGGTACCAAAACCAAGATGGACGTGGCTTAAGAGCACAATCCCCTCTAAGACCCTTTTTGCCCCATCTTTGGACCAATTATCAACTTTCCCTTTCCCTTCCTTTTGAAAGCTTGCTCTTAAAAGGATTAATCCACAGCATTAGCCCAAACCTTTTCCCATCTCCTGATACTAGATCAGGAACCAAATGTTAGGAAAGTCACTTGAAAATTGTCCGATTGCGGTACAACACTTCCCAAAGCATATTTAGGATGTTTCTGGAGTTTCCAAGAAAGGCAGTCTTCCAGAGACAGGGTTCCCCCATAATAACTCCAAGAGGCATTATAAAGAATTCCTTTTTATTTTTAAATAAAATCTCTGAAATTAAATTATCTTATTGTTTATCTGGTTCTCCCAAAAGAACACTGCAGAATATAAGATCAGTAAATCAAAAGTTCAGTTAGCTTTCTGATCCTCAATTCCTCTTTTCAACATCCACAATTTGGGCTTTTTTTAGAGTTTTATCTATCTGAGTTCCTAAACTGTCCTGTATTATTGCTATTTGTCTTCTTGTCATGTTTTCCTTATGAGAGTGTAAACTCCCTTGGGAGATGAAACCATATCCTACCTACCAACATATTACTGATTGCTCTTCACGTTTTTATTTTATTTTTAATTAACATATCAACTTATTTTAGTTGATATACAGTTTTATGAATTTTCACACATGTAACACTGGTAACCATGGCCACAATCAGAATAAGTAATATTTCTATCATCCCCCAAAACTCCCTCTTGCTACCCGTTTTTGTCACACCATTCTTCAACCTCAAACCACTGGCAACTACTTTCTCCACATAAACAGAATCATACAATATTTTAAGACAAGATTCTTTCACTCAGAATAATCCTTTTGTGGTTCATCCAAGTTGTTACACATATCAATCATTTAATCCTCTTTTTTTTGAGGCAGTGGGGGAGTGGGGATTGAACCCAGGACCTGGTATGTGAGAAGGCAGTGCTCAATCATTGAGCCACATCAGTTCCCCTGAGTTGGTTTTTGTTTTTTGGGGTTTTTTTTAGGAGGCACCAGGAACTGAACCCAGAACCTCCCATGTGGAAAGCAGGCACTCAGTTGCTTGAGCCACATCTGCTTCCATTCAATCCTTTTTATTGCTAAGTGTATCCCATTGCATGGAGGTACCTCAGTTTGTTTATCCATTATTCATTGAAGGACATTTTTTTTTCTGGCTTTGGCAATATGACTAAAACCGCTATGAACAGTCACATGCAGGTTTTTGTGCGAACATAAGCTCCCATGTCTCTAGGGTAAATACCCAGGAATAAGAATCCTAGATCACACACTAATTGTATACTCCACTTCATAAGAAACTGTCAAACTGGCTGCAACATTTTGCTTTCCCCACCCGCAATGTATGAGATCTCTGGTTGCTTTGCATCCTCATCATCATTTGGCATCATCAGTATTTTTCATTTTAGCTATTCTAATAGATGTGTGATGGTATCTCATTATTGTTTAGGTTTTTATAACTCTCATAAATGGGACAACATTGAGCTTTGAGACAGGGAGGTCAATCCAGCAGAATGTCTGGCCCCACAGCCACACTTTTATGAACTGATTTTCTGGCCCCTCAATTGCATAATGTAGAAGCTGCTTTCTAAACTATTCCAAGACTAAGCTCAAAACTGTGTTACTCTTTTCTGAAAATGCATACGAGGCCTGAATGATGGTGTATAGTGGTAGAGCAACTGGGTGCCCCAAATGAACCTAAGCAGAAATTATGCATGCGCATAATAGAAAATGCCATGCCCCTCAACACAGGGAAAAGCCAAAGTGGTAGAGTGTGGAAGAGGTAAATCACCCTCCATGCCATGGTCACAGGACTGGGCTTCACTTTCCAGGCCTCTTGGCCACTGTGTTACAGCCACACTCGGCCACATTCATTCCCACATGAGGACCTTAGTACAATCCGTGCCCTCTGACTAAAATACTCTTCCCTTATATATTAATAAGCCTGGTTCCTTCTTGCCATTCAGATCTCCGCTTAAATGTCATCAGTGACCCCATCCTAACGTAGCCCTTCAAGTCGCCCCCTCTTTTCATTACAGTGCTTATCATTGCCTGACATTATCTTGTGTATGATCTATCTCTCCCTATTAACTTAATAGCTCCAGCCGAAAGAAAAATGCTTCATATAGTAAGCACTCAGTAATGTTTGTTTGATGGGTTAACAGCTGAAGATATGAATATGCTGGGAAGAAACACTCTTCTTTGCAAAGGCTACTGGGGAAATGGATTACTCCTGGTCCTTTAACCTAAGTCCTGACAGTTACTTAATCTTTACATCTTTGAAGCATTGATGGGAAGGGTAAAACCTGGAACTATCATTTCAAGGCTGTAAGCACTTTTCTGTCTTATGAGGTGGAGATTTGAACTAATCTTTGCTACAGACCAATCTATCATTCTGGGAAAGTTGCCGAAGTAGCCCTTTCAGTGGTAAAAACATAGAACAAAGACCCTAATCACAAATACAGGTGTCTGAAACAATGTCACCCAAAGAAAGCCAACTGCTCTTCTGAGAATGAAACGGTTATCTGTAGGGTGGGCAGACCATGTTTCCTTTGAAAAAATGTTCCTTTTCTAAGAATGAAATTGGATGGTACTGTACATGCACACCCGCTCTGGTTCCCATGGAGGAGTGTTTTGTAAAAGAGAGGTGTGCAGGAGAGCTGTTGCTGGGACCTCAAAGACACAGATGCACAGATTTAATTTTCATGTTATGTAAAAGTGAATTACCTGGACTTCATGGAGCTCAATTAAGACTCTCCTGGGAGAGCAAGTGTAGCTCAACGATTTCAGCACCTGCTTCCCATATACAAGGTCTAGGGTTCAATCCCCAGTACCTCCTTTAAAAAAAAAAAGTATCTCCATTTTATCATTGATATAAAGGCAGTGGCCACCAGACTTTCTGAGGGGAGGGAGAGGGAAGAATAGATATAATGAGTCATTTTCGGGACTTTGGAATTGTCCTGCATAACATTGCAATGATGGATACAGGTCATTACAAATTTAGTCATAACCTACAAAATTGTACAGAACAGAGTGTAAACTATAATGTAAACAATAGTCCACAGTTAGCAGCAATGCTTCATCAATTTTACCAATGTACCACATCAATTGTAACCAATGTACCACACTAATGAAGGAGTTTGGAAAATATAGGAGGGAGAGGGGTTGGGGCATATGGGAATCCCCTATATTTTTTATGTAACATTTATGTAATCTAAATCTTTTTTAAAGATAAATATAAAAATTATACATATTTTAAAAAGACTGCTATTATGTTGCCACCAATGTTGTTGTTGAAGACTGAGTAACCCAGACTTAGGAGAGATGTGAAATAAATAAATAAAGCTGTCCATTTCTTTTGGCATTCTCCAATGCCCTTCCCATGTACTTATTCCTCTGTATGTGGATCATCTATACAGAGGCTGGCCTCATGTTCTGTTGTATTATCTATAATCAGCCCCAGGGATAGGCATGACCTCCTATAGCAGTTTGATACTATTGATGAATTCCAAAAAGAAATATTGGATTATATTTGTAAACTGATCTTTTCATTTGGGCATATTAGATTATATTGGATTCATAGATTTACTTAAGTAATTATGTAAACCTCTTGTGCCCATACGGTGTTAAGTCCCCACTCTTTGGTGGGTGGATACTCACAGATAAAAGGCATGGCAAAGGACAGAGTTAAGGGTTTTTGACATTGGAGTTTGATGCTAAAGCTGGAGCCACAGGGAGAGCTCCTAGCTGGTTACCTCCACAATAGCTTAGGGTTCTCATCTTGATTTTCAAATATCTGCTTAACAGCTTCATACCAGGTTAACAATTGATTATATTCAATTCTCTCTGTTCAAATCTTGACGTGGTTTCTGTCTCCTGGAAAGACCCTGATGTGTAGAGGAGGCTAGTGCAGTGCCTTTGCTACAGCTGAGTTTGGGGTAGGGGAGGCAGGAGAAATGGGGAAAGCTAGCTTTTTTATGTGAAGCTTCTATGCAAATTTGATTGCTCCATAATTGATTTGTTCTTTAAATTATGAGGAGAGGGACTATTTTCCTTGCATGTTATTGGCTTAAAAATCAACAACAGAAAACCCTGGGTCCATCATAGGTACCTAAAAATATATTTATTGAAGAAATTAAAATGGACTTTAAAGGATCTCAAGGGAACCTATAATTTCTCATTTTTCTACCATCTTGAAATTTAATAGATACCCATATATATTTAGAAATAGGCATATCTAGAAATCTAATATATAATGTCTCTGTCTGCTATACTAAAATAGCGTGAGTTTATTGCCTCATTTTAACGCAGGATTTTGTAAAGTATCATTTTAACCCTACTGGTTATGAGGCAAAGGTTATTTTACCCAGCTTGATAAGAGATTCATTTTCATAGACAATTTTCTCACCAGAAATTGAACACACAGCTCTTGCTTGATTTAGGGTAAAACTTCAAATGCCTTGAAAGAATAAAAGTCATGAGCTTTCATCTATTTGGGTCATGGGAAAGTAGACTTCTAGCCCCGATGCGATTAATAAATATTTAAACTGCTCAATACATTTATTAAAATGTTAATTATCCTTCAAAGAACATAACTTTTGTTAAATTTTTAATTCAATTTAAAATTGCAATAATGTCTTTTAATGGTTGTGTCACCGAACAATCAAGATTATCAATTCAGAAAACTACTGCTCTATGTCGTTAGCCAAATGTTTCTTGTCCTTGAAATATTTGAATTTGCTGTTAAAAAATTACCCTATTAGATTCCAGCTCATATTTTATCTTCCCATTTTATGGTGTTTTAAGCCACATCTTTTTCTCTTATCAGTTTCCAAGTTTTATTGACTTTACCTTCTTAATTCTTCGACATCCATACCATTTATCAGTTTCCTCCCCACCCTGATTGGTTGTTACCTCTTACTCAGACTATTGCGGTCCAGCTAGGGTTACCAGATTTAGCCCATAAAAATACAGGACATTCAATGAAATATGAATTTCAGTTAAGCAATGAAAACATATTTAGTGTAAGTATGCCCCAGATGTTTTGCATGGGATATACTTACACTAAAAAAAAAATCTGTTGTTTATCTGAAATACAAATTTAACTGGGTATCCTATATTTTACTTGGCAACCCTGCTCCTAATTGTTTTATCCTTATCCACTCCTTGTTCCAATCCACCCTATAAATATTTCCAATTGTATCTAAAAAAATACATTTTTGATCATATTGTACCATCACTACCACCATATCCCTGCAATTAATTTTGTGTAGGAAAAGGGAAATCACTGACAATTTAAAAATACAAGGCATCTTATCCTAGAATTCAAGGCTAAAACAGTATCTCCTTAAAATGCCATTTTGTAATAACATCCTTAACTGTTTTCAAGTGAATTTTTGCTACTCACTCACCCCATAATTCAGTCCATGTTTCCTGTTTCCATACATACCTGTCAACATAAATCACTTTCTGGAATACCTTTTCATCCTTAAAAGTCTATATCGAATAACACTTCTTCCAAAAATCCTCTCTTATTTGCCTAAGTTTGATTGGAGCATTTCGTCAAGGAACCCATGCTACTGTGGATAGGCTGGGTAAGAATTTAAAAAGCCTTTTTTTTTCCTTCTGATCATCTTTCTTGATTGATCATCTTCAGTCTTAGCTATCTCCCAACATAAAAGGATCTACTGATCAAACTCTTTTCTTGACTTCAATATCCAATGCCCAATGAGCTCAATGCTCTCAAAATGGTACCATGGTACCACGATACTTCTCTAAAAAGCCTTGAGTATGAATCTTTGCTCTCCATTCTTGTGTGACTTTAGGCAATTACTTAACCCTTCTGAACTTCTGTATTCTCAGTATGCAACACAGAGTAATTATTACTACCCAATAAACACACTCAGTAAATGATTTCTTTTTTATATATTTTTATAATTATAATTACCAGCATTGTCTTGAAACTTGAAACAAAAAGCAGTTGAGACAAAAACTGGAGCAGAAAATTGTTCTAAACTTGGAAAATAATACACTATTTTACAATAAATGTAAAAGCTGTTTTTGAAACTGGCAATGCCAAATTCTTGACACATGAAACATCAGTTAGAGTTGCCTAGAATGGAAATAATTGGAAACAAACTACCTGGCACCTGTATACTAGTGAAATGAAAGCACCCTACCCCATGCCCATGCTAGTTACAAAAATAAACTGCAGTTGTTTTTCTACTATCCTTGAGTCTTAATTTGTTCTTTCTATTTATATTATATTATATTGTTTGTATTGTATGTATTTACATTTTGAAATTCTGAGTTTACCCTTTATTCCAAAACTCAGGTATTCAGCTTAAGCTCATATTAAACACATACTTTAACTTTCCAAATATGGTAAAAATAAAATAAAATAATCTCAAACATCCCAAATAAATTTTATAAATTCCTCCATCAAGAAATAAAGGCCACTAAGGTCCCAGGTTTTCTATTAAATTCCAACTGGCTACAGATTTAAGCAAGGCAGATATTAAGCCTTTTTTTTTAATTCTCTCCCCTCCCCTCCCCTTTGTCTGCTTTCTGTGTCCATTTGCTGTGTTCTTCTGTGACCACTTCTATCCTTATCAGCAGCACCAGGAATCTATATTTCTTTTTGTTGCGTCATCTTGCTGTGTCAGCTCTCCGTGAGTGCGGCACCATTCTTGGGCAGGCTGCACTTTCTTTTGCGCTGGGCAGCTCTCCTTATGGGGTGCACTCCTCGTGTGGGGCTCCCCTACGTGGGGGATACCCCTGCACGGCATGGCACTCCTTGTGCACATCAGCACTGCGCGTGGGCCAGCTCCACGTGGGTCAAGGAGACCCGGGGTTTGAACCGCGGACCTCCTGCGTGGTAGGCGGACGCCCTATCCATTGGGCCAAGTCTGCTTCCCTAAGCTTGTTTTTAATAGCCTTTTTAAATACCAGTAACAACAGTGCTTACATTGTGCATTTTTTGCCCCTTATAATATCACCTTGTATGGAAACTTAACCAGAGAAAAGAGATTGTCTTCTGAGAATTGATATAAAGCAACTTACAGTGTATGAGTTCAGTGACTAAGATGTTGGGGTAGAGGCAACTTATTTCTCCTTCTTTAGTTTAACCAGTTTACACATTTCCAAGTACTCTAGTGACTTTTTTTTCAATCTGCCTCCTATAACCTTCAAAATCTATTTTCCCACTTTGAGAACAGTTAAATTCCTTTCCTATTCAGAACTATCAGGTGCCAGTAATAATGGAATCCCTGTTATCAACCAAAGCAACCTGGAAGAGTGAACCGTGGGTGTGGTTAGGAATGTGACCTCATAAGAGGGGAAATGACTCTTGTTCTCACCAGGATCATTCGGTTCCCATGATAATGGATGGATGAGACAGCACCTTCCTCTCGTGGTGTTGCTAAGCGGGCCTCCAGGAAATGAAATGGCTCCACCACCACCAAACCCCAAACCAATGAGAGAAGCAGTTTTTCTGGCTTTAATCATACCCCACTCAACTCTGTGGAAACAAGACTGCTGGTTTGCAAAGAAGCCAGAAATGACACTTCCTCCACTGGTTCAACTCAAGAGCTGAGAGACACCTTCAGACGTGACTGAGCTCATGCTCCTCTACCAGGAACTATATCTTATTTAAAGAGTATTCTGGAGGCTCAT
Source organism: Dasypus novemcinctus (assembly GCF_030445035.2). Taxonomy (NCBI): domain Eukaryota; kingdom Metazoa; phylum Chordata; class Mammalia; order Cingulata; family Dasypodidae; genus Dasypus; species Dasypus novemcinctus. The sequence continues at coordinate 41,095,861 of NC_080679.1, forward strand.
ACATTAGGTTGGAGAAGGGAAAAAGTGAACAGAAGAGAACTATAGGCTCCACTCACATCCTGTTGTATTTCCAGCACTTATCCTGACACATAATAAGAGCCCATCAGTGGGATGCTGGAGCTAGCGCAACCTGCTCTTCAAAGCTGAACTGTCAGCCTGTCTTCTCAACTCCTCATTCAGTGATGCCATGTTGGTAGCTTGAAATCAGGTGTAGTGGGAATATGCATACCATGGAAACCAGCATACTCTAAAAGTCCTCCTCCTTGACAGACAGTTGCTAAACATTTATCAACCCACAACTGGGCTCAGTTAATGCTTGTTGAAGTTTATGAAGTGCCCATATCATTTTATCATCACAACATTAAAAGATGGAAATAATGAGCAAATGTGAGCATAGAGTAACTGTCATCCCTTTGAGTGTCAGCATTCATTGTTATTGCCTTCATTTTACTGTACAGAGAAAGGGACTAAGGCTCAGCATGTCCAAGATCATCCATCCAATATGGGGTATGCCCAGGACTTGAACCCAAGTCTGGCTGAAATGAAAGCCTTTCTGCTTTCCACCGTATACCACTGGCCAACAGGGCATTGAGATAGACTCTATAGAGATGTTACAAGAAAAATAAGAGTTAGGCTCTAATAGTAAATCTACAAGCTTCGTTGTTGGAAGCAGTACCTCCCTGTCCTTAGACTCAGGCAAGCAGGGCCCTAACTTTGCTTGGCCTACATCTCAGGGGGCTCCTGCACTTTGAAATGTTTCTTAAATTTTTCTAAGCCCCTTTCTAATCACTGAGAGCAACCAGAATTAGTAGTGCCATCCAGATAGGGACCTACATTAGTCCCAGTTCCTGTTTCTTTCTTTAGGGACATTCTCCAACCCTCTAACCTTCTATCTCAACCTTTCACTTCAACCCCCCTACCCACACATTGAGTGGACCATATAGGAATCACAGGATACATATCCATGGGATTCATCCAAGAGGGTGACCTGGTAAGTGGTTTGCTCCTGCTGGCCCATGGGGTGTTTCCTTCTAGTGGACATGTAACATTGGGCTGCAAGCTTGGTGCTGACATGCCGATTTAGGGTAAAATTAATACACATCAGATCCAAGATGAGTTCACGGTTTAGGACTACTGGCAATCCATGTGTCAGGCAGAATAAATGAGTTCCTTAAAATGTCCATCCCCTAGTCCCTAGAACCACTGAATATGTTACTTTTTTGGCAAATTAATTTTGCAGGTATAATTAAGGTTACAGCCCTGAATTCAGAGATTATCCTGGATTATCCAAGTGGGCCCAATCTAATCAAGTAATCCTTAAAAAGCAAAGAACTTTCTCCAGTGGGGAAGCAGAGGAGAGATGAGGCAAAGGGAAAATCAGAGAAATTCAAAGAATAAGAAAGACTGCTGATGATGGAAGAAGGAGGTCACAAGCCAATGAATATGGGTGATCTGTCCGAGCAAAGAACAAGCCCTGGCCCAGTCATCAGAAAAAAGAAGGACCTCAGTCTACAACTGCTTTGAATTGAGTTCTGCCAAGAACCCAAATGAGCTGAAACATAGATTCATCCCTAGAATCTCCGGAAAGGAACAGAGCTCTGCTGACACCTGAATTTCAACCTTACGAAACCCAAAACAGGAAATCAGCTAAGCCATACTGTGCCTGGACTTCTGATGTAAAAAATTGGTCAGATAATAGTAAATGGGTGTTGTTTCAAGATGCTAAATTGATGATGATTTGTTACAGCAGCAATAGAAAACTAATACAGTCCACTGCCAACCTTAGCGCTTAAGCCACATATGTAGGCCCCTAAATGAACTCCAAGCTGTCCATGTTCTGATCACAGTCAGCCTCCAGTTTACATCACTGAGGACAGTGGGAGTACATGCAAGTGTCCCTATACCTTGCCCATTCCCCTGCCCCCACCTCTAGTGTCCCACTAACAGGCTCTTCCAATTGGTGTCCTCTCTTGTCTCCAAAGGATGCTCTCCTGGGTCAGTCATAAGCAGTGCCAGATGTGGAACACACATTCCTCTCATGAATGAGAACACTGTTTTCAATCTGCTCATGGGCCCTTCACCCTTTCTTCCTATTGATGGCACTGTTGAGAAGGCAAGGATGAGGTCATCATTGAAAGAGATCACATTCTAAGACTGTGAAACTTTTTTAACCTAAAAAGTTCAGAAGAAGACATGGTTGGAAGCTATGTTATTCCACATTATGCTATAAAATTCTGAACATAACCAGAAAATAAATTATCATCCCCATTTTCCTATATACTCTGGGTAAGACTTGCATTTGTGGCCATCATCATTGAAGAACAATAACAACCTTCAATTTCATGGGCAGCTGATGGATGATACAGTATCATGAGTACAGTGATCAGCATTAGCTAAATGGAATTAGGGACTTGCAGAGGCCAGGAGATCTGTATTGTTTCAATATATACAGGTTCTGAAGAGCCAAGGCTTTGCTCTGAGTGATAATAGTATTGCCATCTTTTCTTCATTAGCTAGGAACAGCACATTTTACAATAAAGACTATAAAAAGATGGTTCCCAGACCTGAACAGGAATTTCCATTAGCACTGATTAGACAATAAACAAATACATAAATATCTTTTCTCTACCCATTATTCTAAGTCTTCATTGATAAATCACAAGAACCTCACATTGGCCCATGAATTTTTGTAATATATTTTTAATCAAATTGTATATATAGGCTGGGGCTCCCCACACAAAAATAATTGCCCAAGGCCCCACAATAGTGGCAGCCTTTGCATAGTTAAACCTTCAACCGCTGTGGTGGTGGCCGGCTAGTCTTCTCCTCAACAAGAGGAAAACTCATCCCAGCCTCTCCTTGCATCCTAGCCAATGGGCAGCAGCAGTAAAATGGGGCAAAAGCCAGGGCTTCTCCTCACCCCACCTCCACCTAGAATGGAGCCTATATTCCAACTCCACAATCACCCCGTGTACATCCCCAGGGCTCCCGTTCACTTCTACAGCTGTTTGGGGTTCCCCAGCCCCCTGCCTGTGAAAATATGGAGTTGTGTGTCATATACAAGACACTCAGTAAAGGACATTCTCTTGGGCCTGACATCCATCTTGAATGACAACTTCTGATTGACTTTTCTCAATAGTTCTGGGTCACAGAACTAGAGTGTAATTAAGTTCAAACCCTCAGATCATAGAATGTTAGAGCTGGAAAATACCTAAGAGAATCATCTACTCCAAAGACCCCATTTTGCATTTACAATACCGAAGGCCAGAGAGCTGAGGCAGGCCCAGGTATCTGCACCCAGCCCTGGCATATGGTGAACATACAGAGCCATAGACCCTGCTGGTTAGGATCTTCAGCTCTAGAACCAGACTGCCTGTGTTTGAACCTATATCTCAGATTCCCCATAAGAAAAATGACTATAATTATAATAGTACTTATATCAGAAGGTTGTGAAAATTACATGAGAAAATACATACAAATATGTAAATATGTGTGGTTTAGAGAATGCCTGGCACATAGAAGGCATTAAATAAATGTTGCTCATCTTAATATATAAGGCTGCGTCACTGGTCAAGTAATGTTGACCTAACTCCACACTTAAGCCATTGCACATCAGAGTAAGGCCATTCGGCAGGTCTTATTGGGAAGCTGCTATGTGCCACACACTATCCCGATTCCTCGTGGTATCTGTTCAAAGGCCTTTACAGACACGGGGCAGGTAGAAGCCATCAAACTCCAAACCGGATGCCATACTTGTACGTGAAACATACCACCCTCTCCTTCTGCTGATTCAATCTTCAAACTCATTCCGGGCTGGCTTCCAGCCTTGACATCCCTGGCTCTTGCTAAGGTTATTTGTCTCTCTTTAAATAGACCTTGAAACTCTCTCCTCTGTTGCTTCCATAGCATGGTTCTTGCATGCTTCTCCCTCCTTTTCTGGCCACTTCACATTCTCTCTGCAGTCCTCTTCATTCCTCTGTTTCTAAATGCTGGAGTTCCCCAGAGTTTCACTGTCTGACTTTTTCTCCCACCCAGGTCTCAGACTGGGTTAGATCCTCTCCTTAGGGCATCTATATATAATGTTAGTATGGGATGGTCCACACTGCCTGCTGATATCTCTCCTTTAATTCTCTGATGTCCAACCACCTGGGGACAGAAGCCACCACTCACCTCACTATCCAGAGCACCAAAAGCCATGAGAGACAGTGGTTAGAATCACAGACTTTGGGGTCAGAATGATGGGGATTCAACTTCAGGCTCTGCCGATTGAGCTCTCTTAATAGGGATTTTTAGAATTACTTATTAGGGTAGGGTTGATAGAGAGATTATTAAATGAATTAATAAATATACAGCACCTAGTACAGAACTTAATACATAATACAATGATTACAGAATTAAATAAATGAATAATCAAATAAAACTATAAATTAATTAAACAAAGTTGTGAGTTAAAGTTTGGGTAATTTTCTTTTATTTCATTTATCTACTCCCTATTCTTCTTTGATCAAGATCTGCTATTGTCAATGGGAAGGTGAAACTCGTATTAAAATGATCCCCAATTCATTTGTCACACAGTGTTGGATTATGTTGAACTATCTGAAATAACTAGACCTACATCAGTAGGGTTTAGGCTGGGAGGGTGCTTTCTGGGGTGCAAGATTGCTTATGCAACCTGACCCAGGGAGCTCTGTTCCCAGGCTTGTCACTCTTTCTGCCACTTCACTTTGTTTTCTCAGCCATGTCATGTGCCCTGCACGCCAAGACAGCCCCTCTGTAGAAGAGTGAAACAAAATGAACTGGAAACCATCAGTAACAAAGAGGAGTGCAAATATAGTGAGATGCGTCACTTCTTTTCATTTAAGCAAAAGTGGCCCATTAGATGCTACTTCTGATTTTTAATGAAATCCAAGGAGATGTTGGTTAAATTGGGTTAAGGGAAACCTAATTATCCTCTCAGAGGTCTTTAAGGACTGCAGCGCTACAGTTTGGAGATTTCTGGAAACAGAATGCCTACATACAAATTAAAGATTTCCATGTATGGACAAAACAAATCTATTTCAATCAAATATCATAGCGTACCAATAATACAGCCTTCTGGAAAGGGAAAAAACAAGAAATCCTTTAAGTAAGATACTTAGATGAAACTGAAAGCTCCTACTTTAGTAAACAATTACATTTGAAATACTTCTCAATAGTGAGGTGTTTCAAAAGTCAGCAATAAAAGAATAAAGTGTTTCTTTGCTATCAAGATTACTATTGTCAGTTTTTGGTTTGGTTTGGTTTGGCTTTTAGTGTAGCAAGGTCTTTGCCTTTTTTCTAGGGGAGTTGGTATGTTTGGTCTGTATCATGGGCAGTTATTATTCCCTTTGGCTTCCTACCATTTGAATCTCCTGCCTCTATGTGGGAGGTTGCCCTTCATGTGACTCTTCATGGGCCACAGAGTCCATTTTCCAATGTAAAAGCAGAAATGCCCGATACTGCCTTTCCCACCTTCCATTGCAAGTAGTTATGGTCACATGGTCTAGATCCACCAGTCAGAAGCACCTACCCTGGAGTCTGAATCAGGTGCTTGTGACACCAAGCAGCCACAACTTTGAGACCCTCCCTAGAGGTGGCAGCAGTTGCAGCAAGATGGTGTTTCCATGGCAGCAGTGGCCACAGGGCTGTCCCCATCCTGTACCTGAAGAAGCAGTGCTGCTGTGTCAGCGACAGAGTTCAGCATCTGCCAAGAGCCGTAGCAATTGCATCCTCACCAGGCCGTTCTGTGGCAAGATTTGGGGATTGTGCCCTGCTGTCCTAGCTTCCAACTCTGGTTCTCCAACTCTCCTAGCAACCCTGTGAGCAACTCAGTGTCATTTTAATAAATGAGTTCAAATCAACTGGAGTCCATCGGTGTTGCCTACAGCTCAGAATCCCGACAGATTCTGACAGACTAAGGGGGAAAAAGATTCGGAAAGCTGGAGCTGGGCTGTGACCACCTCTGGGAAGGGTAAGTCCAGCAGTGATCCCTTCCTCTGATCAGATCTTCTTCCAGAAAGCTTTTTAACATGTTTGGGGGCTTTTCAACATCTCAGCCTCCTGGAAAAGGCAGCTGAAGCAGGGTAGGCAGTTAGGAGATGCAGACAGGTACAAACCATTACATGTTCAGTGAAGTGCAAAAGAAACCAAATCAGCAATGAACTATACTGCAGTGCCAAGAGAGAGCAAGAAACAGGCACCCAGGAACTGTGAATATTTGAAACCACTCATTGAAAACCTGTGTTCCCTTGAGCCTTTCAATCTGGTTTGAATAATGCTCACATTACTGTTAGCATAACCCTTGAAGTAATCAAATAAATGACTGACTATTTATTTTTAAGAAATTAATTCAACAAAACTTTAGCAAGTATGTACCATAGAGAGAGCATTGTGAAGTTTGTTAAGAATTAAGTCATGTCTTAAAGGCAGGCCTCAATATCTACACATTTACAAAAATGTTGTGTCATGTGCTCACTCAGTACTTCAATTAATTCCTCATCAGACATTCTTTTGATACTCCCTTTAATAAATATTTTCAATTAGCAAGGTGTATTAATCAAAAGGGGTGCTGATGCAAAGTACCAGAAATCTGTTGGCTTTTATAAAGGGTATTTATTTGGGATAAAAGCTTATAATTACCAGGCCCTAAAGAGTCCAACTCAAGTTACCATAAGGGGTAATTTCTCACAAAAATCTGTTACCACATGTTGAAGCAAGATGGTTTCCCAACTCTATGAGAATTCAACCTTCCTCTTCCTCTTAAGGCTGCGTGGGCCCAACTTCTTCCAATCTCAGGTGTAGGCTGGAGGGCTTGCTTCTTTCCAGGCCTTCTCAACTGCTCAGGGCTCTCTCCAGCTGCAAACTCTCAAGTGAACGGCTCAGCTCTCTCTGGGTCTTTAGCCATTAGAGTTGTCTCCTTTCTGCCACATGGCAGGACCAAAGTGACCAAGTTCTCTCCTTTTCTGTGTCACGACAAAGTTCTCTCCTCTGGCATCTATGGAGCTCCCTTCCTCTGTGTATCTTCTGTGTGGCTTCTTGATTGAATATCCATTTATATAGCCCATAAAGGAGGCAGGGACTCAACCCTCAGCCCTGCCCTTCTGACATGGTCAAATCAAAGGCCCTAAATTGATTTCATTAAGTAAACTTAAAACCTTCGAATTAAATATAATCAAAGGGTATCACACCCAGAGGAACAGGCCAGTTTACAAACAATATCTTTTTTGGAATTCATAAATAATATCAAACTGCTACACAAGGTAATCTTTTTTTTTCAATTTCCAAAGTGCTAGAAAAGAGCTTATTAATTTAAGCAGGTAAATTGTATCTATGCAATCTCATATGTACTTATGCAATAAATTCCAAGACATTCTAAATAGTGAAGTATTCTGGATGTAGAAAATATCCATCTATCCCATAGCAGAAAACAATAAGATATACCAATCCTTAAAAATATTTGTTTCTTTGAGAATTAAGAAAAATTCTTTGCCTGCAAGATTCCTCAGCAAGTGCTTTTGGAGTGACATTGTGAAGTCTGATATAACTGTGTCAGTGCCAGTTAAAGAAGAAGAAAATAATTTATTCTAATTTGCTTAACACAATGGTTTTGATAGGACTAATAACGGCAGATTTCAGTGCAGTCACTTTCCAAATTAGACAGACTCACAAAAACAGAAATGTGAATAAATAAGATTCACCATAGGCCCCTGGGAGTATGGCTGGCTGGGTCTGGGGACAGGTCTGGCACCCATGTGTGATACCTATTGCAGAATCAGGCACAGTGTGTTCACAGGAACCTACAGCTGCCCTTTGGCCCTGCATTCGCCACCCCATTGAATAGTGCCAAGTTCTTGTTCCCACCATGAAAACCTAGACAAGATCTATTGCAGCCCCATAGAAAGCTCAGTGTTCAGACCAAGTCCCTTGATACTCACCCTTACTCTTACTCTGACTCTTCAGATCCCTCAGACATCCCCAGGACCCCCTGTATTTGGTGCCTGGTTCTCCTATAGCTTGCCTGGCTTCTCTTCCATGGGTCCTTGAAACATACCAGTTCTAAGAGACCATTTGTGGTCTGAGTGCTGTCAGGCCCCAGACAAGGAACTCCTAAAAAATAGAAGACACAGACTCTCAACCATTCTATACCTCCATGTTCTTTTTCCTCGTGATCTAGACCTTTGGAGTGAAAGCATAGACCTTCCCTCCTGGAAATCAGTGGTCCCATAGCTGCTCACTCTACCCAGGGCCCCACAACCAGGGTATTTTGGCAGAAACTCCAGAAAATTCTTTAGTCAGTAAGGTCAACTTTCCAAGGATTTCATTCCCTATTTTGCTCAGAGAGTAGTTCCACAGGCTCATCCACACCGTGCAAGAGGACCAACCAAGATTGGACATGGTGCCTGTTGGACATCCATGACTCCAACCAGGAAAAGATGTCACTGAGATCCTAACAGACACAGCCCTGTAAGTACCACAGCAGGGCACTATTTTTTTCCAGGTTCTAGTTTATTTTGTCATTCCTTTGCCAATGGAAAAAGTTAATTACAAATTCTCATGGAGACCACAGACCAATAAACTGGAGTTTGGCTCTTGAGGGTTGAAGGGGAACACCTATATTATTTTCTGGCATGAAGCCACATCACTAATATGGATCATAAAATTGTAGAATTCTAGAGATGGAAGGAATATTAGCTTTTCCATCTTACAGAGAATGTTTGACTCCAGGTGGATGAAGTGACACACTGATTTAGTAGAGAGTATTGGGAGAGGAACCTAGTCTGTCTCCTGCCAGGTCAGGGCTCTTCTCCACTGACTCAGGCCCTCCCAAGAAAAACTCTTAAGACAAAAAAGACTTAAGGGCCATATTATGGGTTATTTTCAAGGAAAGGCTTTAGAACATTACCTGCTACCTGACAAGAAAGGTTGTCTCAGGAGATCCATAAAATGCATAGTCAGTACAAACCCAGGGAATATTCCTAAATACCAACACTTGGGATTTCCTCCTGTCAAAATAAGGATCATAGCATTAGCCAGACTAGATTCAAAGGTTTTAGCCGTACTGTAGGTATAGCTTAAGCAGCCTCTGAGATGGAGAGGTTCCTAAAACCTATGGGGATGTCAGTGGGCCTCCTTTTTTCCTGACCTCATTACCCAGGAAACCCACCATTACCAAGGCACAACCATCAAAACCTAAGAGCCCTACCTGCCCTCGGTCCTCTCAGGTCTCCTTGGCCAACTTGCAGTCAAAACACCAGTGCTGCAGCTTGCTCGGTCGGTAGAGGTGGGGTCTGGCTGCGGACGAGGGGTCGGTCCAGCTCTGGACGAGGGGTCGGTCCAGCTCTGGACGAGGGGTCGGTCCCACTTGGGACAAGGGGTTGGTCCGGCAGCAGACGAGGGATCGGTCTCACAAGGGGTTGCGCAGTTTGGCTGACGGGGTCGCCCGGCGAAGCCGGCGACGAAGGGGTCGCCCGGAGAAGCAGGCGACGAACTGGGGACAAGGGAGGCCAGGCCCTTGTCGGGGGCTCTCAGGACTGGAGGGTGCATGGCAGAAGAACTACCATGGAGACAAGGTAAACACGCAAGTCCACTTTATTGAGGGAAAGGCAACAGTTTTATAGGGGCTGGGGAAGGCTGATTGGTCCAAGCCACGCCCTGTTCTGATTGGTTGCCGGCGAAAGGTCAGTGAGCGGTACTGGACGGGGGAGGGGTGGTGATTAGGGATTGGCTGTCGCTGTTACTGGGGGAAGGGGCAGGGTTTAGGGATTGGTGGCTGCTGTTGCTGGGGTGGAGGGCAGACTTGAGTTTCCCACCCACGCCTGGCTGTTGCTGCTGTTGGGGGAGGGGAAAAGGGCAGACTGGAATTTTCCGCCCTGCGCCTGCGCAGGGAGAAAGAAGAAGAAGGGTGCCGCCCCACAGGCATCGTGTGGCGCCATCCAGGAGGAGGGGCGGCCGCGGAAGCATGGCTGCCGAGAAGGGGAGACCCGAGGGCACTCTGCGCCCATGCCGAGCTCCCTTCAGGGGTGGCGGTGAGTCCGACCAGCCACCCTATGATGGGAGCAGCGGCTTGGCCTGCCGCGGCTGCTCCCCCGCCAGGCCAGCAAACCACACTTCAGCCCGAGGGGTGACCGCACACCAGGCCTGCATGCAAAAGCCAGCTCCTGCTTTGTCCCAGCCTTGCAAAAACAGGTGCTTCCTGCTAGCAACCCAAGGAATCCTTCCATGTACCTCAAATAATACTGACAGGATATTCAAATGGCCCTGAAACACATGAGGCCACAGTTGCTTGCAAAATATAATTGCCCAGGACCATTTAGACCCTCTAACTGCTAAGCTGTGTGTCCCCTGAGAGCCTGGCGACTCCACTGCGCACCCTTAGTGCACCGCAGACTTCAGGTCCCAGATCTTCCTCCTGATCCTGCTTTGTGACTTCTCTTCTCACTCCTATTTCTGACTTGATCCCCTCCAGTTCACCCCAAATACTGCCAAATTAGCCTCTCAGGATAATAAGCCTTTATTCCTTTTTACCTTCACTAGAAAAAAAATACATATGTATATTTTAAAGAGTTGTACTGAAGATATAATTATTCTTTACAATGCACCCCTGTACGCTAGGAAACATGTTTTCCCACTTAATGGAAAGGGCAATGTGCCCCCCCCCCTGGGTTTGACGGTCCTGCTATGCCCCGGCCAGGGCACTCTCAGTACAGTCACCTTCCTACTCCACTCTCTGCAGCAGGAGTGAACACAGCCTCCATTCCCTAGTGCTGCCTCCTCCTCTCCCCACTGGACCAGCGTGCAATCAGAAAACAGGGGCCCACCCCATTGCTGTGCTAGGGAAATGGTACCCACCGAGCTCCTTCCCAACCTTACAATGAGTGGGTCACGGGCACATCTTGGCTCCTTTATCTCGGCTTCTAAAATAAAACCTCCAAAGATAACCTAATACTTGCACATGTAACCTTGTGCTGCTGTTTCCTTCTCTTGACCCTTCCCCATATTCCTCTAGCACTGGATGGCCCCACACTTGCAATATAGAGAAGACAGATGTTGGACAAGTAATCACACAACATGATGAAGTTTCCAAAGGAGAAATGAGGCACACAGCATAGACAATGAAGATCCAGCTTCATCTATGGGATCAGGGAAAGCCTCCTTGAGGAAGTGAATTTTAGGCCAAGATCTAAAGGATGAAAAGGAGTTATCAGGATAAGTGTTTCAGACAGAGGAAGTGGTATATGCAAAGGCCACCTGTGATGGAGAGCATGGCACTTCCCAGAGACTGAAAAAAAACCCATCAGGCATGAACCAGAGAGAGGGGGAGAGAGCTTAGTACAGAAACAGGCAGCTCAGGCGGATATGGAGATCATGGGAAGTCAAAGGAAAGAAGCTTGATTTGAGGTAGCCTCATGAGAAACTCATCTTCCCTTTTACACGAAACCGTCTTAAACCCCAGCCACAGGCACAGAATGCAGGTGGTCTTCTCCCACCAGCTCTTCCCTCTTTCCCTTTGATCCTCATTGCTTTAAAAAAACTAGAACCACCTCATCTGCAAAAAGTCCTCCCTGATTCACCATGCCTAATGCCCAATTGCCTGTCCTACCCAGTGACTTTCCCTACACCAGTTGGTGGTAAGAATAAAACATGGAACAATAGAGAGCAGAAATTGCTCCAACACCTGGTCTGATCCCTTTTCTAAACTGTGGGAAAATGCAAGCCCCGCAGGATTTTTTAAAATGACGTCTTAGACATTTAATGTGGAGGAAAGGATTTCCTGGCTATAGAAACACATTAGCAAGTGGAATCAAGGTTTCCAGATACTTTCTCAGGCATGTCTACATCTCAATGCAAAATTTCTTCCCTCATTCCAAAGAGGGAATTGTTAACAATCACAGTGTTATATCTACCAAAAGCTAACCAACCAAACAACAAAACACAAAAACAAAACAAAAACAAAAACACAAAAACTGCATACACATGCACCACACACAGCTTTCACAGATAAAAGAAAGGTGTGGGGAAACGGACTTGGCCCAGTGGTTAGGGCGTCCGTCTACCACATGGGAGGTCCACGGTTCAAACCCCGGGCCTCCTTGACCCGTGTGGAGCTGGCCCATGCGCAGTGCTGATGCGCGCAAGGAGTGCCCTGCCACGCAGGGGTGTCCCCCGCATAGGGGAGCCCCACACGCAAGGAGTACACCCCGTAAGGAGAGCTGCCCAGCGCGAAAGAAAGTGCAGCCTGCCCAGGAATGGTGCCGCCCACACTTCCCGGGCGGCTGACAAAAGAAACAAGATGCAGCAAATAGACACAGAGAACAGACAACCGGGGGAGGGGGGGAATTAAATAAAATAAATAAATCTTAAAAAAAAGAAAAGAAAAGAAAGGTGTGACTGGCTAAAAGATTAAATCAGCATTTACCTGGCCGGGGAGTACCATGGTCACAAAGTTTTTCCAGGGCAAGGCTTATCCATTGCAATTGGATGTACTGACCGCTGTGATTTCCCCACATGTAGAAAACTCAACCACATACTAGGTGCTAGTGGGGAACTGCATTTGCACTTATCCCTGGGAAGGGAAGGGAGGGGGAGGAAGGGTAGGAGAGGGGAAGAAAGGGGAGCAGAAAGATCAAATCACCAGCATGAAACACTCTGACCTGTAGATGGCGCAAGATGACTGCTAAATAAATACCTGGTTCCAGATTAACTGAAATCAAGTCAAAAAGGGGCTGTCTGTAGAGCCTCCATTCTAACATACACATACCTGCTCCCCATCTTTGCTACAGCCACCCTAATTTCTCTATCACAGCTGGATTGTCAGAGAGAAGAACTGTGATTTCACCACTTTATTTTAAAACCCTACTGGTATTTTAAATTCCTTGCTGTATGAAAACAAATTCCTCACAACTTAGTGAAATTCACTGCCTCCTCCTCCCTCCCATTTTCAGTGCCTAATATACAGTCCAAGTGTACTAAATAAGAAATCCCACCCTTTCTTGCATCTGTCCTTGGCCTTGAATCTTATCCAAGTTTTCCACAGTCTTCCTTGGTTTTAGTGCCAAGATTTGTTCATACATACCAACTAAGTTTGGGCAGTAACAGAACTGAAGGATTTCTTCAGGTTATTAATCCAAGTCTTTATGTTAGCTAGGTGATAATAGTTTGTAAAGACCTTTATTTATCCCAGTAAATCTTTACAATGATACAAGGAACTTAGAAGTATTCCCAGTTTGGAGGTGGGAATCAAATATAAGAAGCCAAATGGTTAGCATTTTTAGCCTTGTGTCATTGGGCCAATGATAGTCCAGTGAGTCTGTCAACCCATCTAGCTATGTCACTCCATGCTTCTGTGTCCTCCTCATTTTGTTTCTTTTCTTTTTTCATCTCCAGAGCCATGGTGCTGATCTATAGGCAGTTTGCTATTAACTGTTATGGTATAACTGTTGGATGTAATGCTAATGTCAGTACTACTACTAACAGTATCCCATTTATAGAGCACTTATGGATGTAGATGCCTTTCTAAACCTCTTGCTGACACATTAACTCAGGTGACCCTCAGGACAATCATACTGAAGTAAGGATTACAAATGAGGAAAGTGAGGCACAAAGGATTTAAATAATTTCTGTGTCTCAGCCTACACGTTGGATCAAGTGTTAAAAATTGCTCTTTCACCTTGAATAAAAGGGGGAAATGGCAAAGACAAATGAGTTGATATGGCTAAGAGTCTTCCAAAAAGAGTTGGGAGGTCATTAGAGGGGTCACGCTTACGCACACCTCAGCAGGACCCCAGAAAAAGCCAAAATAGATACAACCCTAGGTACAGGTTCTCCTGAAGGCTATGGAGATGCACAGGGTATATAGTCATGGCAGATGGATTTGGAGCTCTGTGCCATGTCAGAGGGCCCTACTTTGGAATTTGTGCTCCTGAGTGTGACAGAGCTGCACTCAGATGTGACTTTTCTACACATGCCTTTTCTATCACTTTTACTGAACCTGTGGTTGGCACTAGGGATGGTCCATACTCAGAGGACTTGAATCTCTGGACTGCTCATGTGCCACCTGGGCCCTGAGCCTCAGCAGAGTGGCAGTTCCTACTCTCTGGTTCGTTGGACTTACCCAGGTCAGCTAACAGGGAGGTGAAGATGGTCAACCACCACTCCAGGGAATCAAGAGTGCCTACAACTGTAAGCAGAGGAATTGCATCCATCATCTATGTGGAATCTAAGCCCCCTCTTGATCTAGAGGTGGAGGGGACGTTGCCATCCCAGGGTTCACAGAATGGAGAAATAAAATACGGACTAGAGTGGACTGACTGATATTGTACTATAAAACTATTGTGATGAGTAATAGAAGAAATTTTAGCATCGAGGTGGGGAAAGTGGCCACAGTAGTTGCTGAGGGCAGGGAGAGGGTAGAAGAGATGTGATGTGGGGGCATTTTTGGGATTTTGAGTTGCCTTAATTATATTGCAGGGTCAGATGCTGGACTTTAAATATCCTGCCATAACCCACTGAATGTACTGGAGGAGAGTGCGAACTACAGGGTAAACTATTATCTGTGCAGGGCAGCAGTGCCCCAAAACGTGTTCACTGAGAGCAACAAGGGTGCCGCAATGATGAGGGAGGTTGTTGGTGTGGGAGGAGTGGGGGTGGGGGTGGGATATACAGGAACCTCTTATATTTTTTAGTTTATCAGGTTTTTTGTGATGCATGTATCTTCGAAAAAATACAATTTACAAAAATGATGTGGTGGGAAGTGGGGAGTGGGTTATATGGGAACCTCATTTTTTAAATGTTTTTTAATGTAACATTCCTTGTGTTCTATTAATTTAAAAAATTAAAAATAAATAAATAAATAATTTCTATGAAGATCACAAAACTGATAATAGAACTGGGATCTAAACACAAGCCACCTGGCTCCAGAGTTCATGTTTTCAACCACTATGCTATGTACACTTCCAACTATTCCTGGGGCACAAAATGAATTAAGTTCATCTTCCCTCTCCCTGTAAAATTTTTGGTAGGTTGACTTGAGGGTGAGCCTATGGGTGGGAATAGCTCCTGCCTAGAACCTCATGGTGTCATGTCCAGACTGGTCACAGAAATCTAGTGTAGTCCCCAATACAGCTACCCACAAACATTTGGTGAGTCTAACTCAGGGCAGAGCAAGGAGTTAACAGAATTCACATTTGCAAATTCTCTACACCATAATTTCAGTGTTAGGCTTCAATATTTACAAGTTTGTGAAGACTATATAAGATAAAAGTATAAAGTTCCTAGATTATCTGGGAAAGACTGCTAGTTGTCTCCTATTTTAATATCAATTCTCTTTTTTTACAAATACAGCCTTGATTTGTAAAGACAGCAAAGAGCCCAGCTAAAATTCTCTGTTTCCCCAACCTCGGTGAGCTCGGGGCAACCTATAACTGTAAGCTGTCCAGGAGAATGGTTGTGGCAGAGGTTAATCCATTTGGCAATTTTCCTTTTGCCCTGACCCCTTCCTCCTCCCAGCAAGGAATACTGACATGATGGCTAGAACTCCAGCAGCCATCTAGAAACCTGAAGAAACCTTGAAGGTGGAAGCCAACACTAAGGAGGGCAGAGAGGAGAGAGAAGGCACCTGGGACACCAACAAAGTTGTGGAGCTCCTACACACACCGTGGAATACTTATCTCTGCAATTTGAGTTACAAAAAAGAAAAGAGAACCTCCTTCTGGCTTAAACCCGTGTTTTTTCAGTTGTCTGCTTCTTGCTGCTGAACACAATTCCTAAATGATTCAGCATGTTAACTCTTAGTTTTGGTAATGCTGCTGTTGTTTTTATTATCAAGAAAGGGATGCCTTGGGCTAGGTTAGTTCACAAGGGTTGGACTGAAAATACAAGAAACACTTGAAGGGCCAGAGGTGCTGATGTAAAATGAGTTACTGGCAGAACTAATGATATTCACTTGAAGCTAAAGGGCCCAGTAAACAGCCCTGCCCGTTCCACTGCCATAGGTGCCACAATAAAATGGAGACCTCGGTGCGTGTCGCCTGAGGCAGCCTTGTTGATTGATGCACCTCACCCTCAGGGAGCTCAAGTGGTTTCTGCTCCACAGTGTAGAAAGAGGACTGGGAGACACTGGCCTCATTGTCCCCTGCCAGGTTTCACGGGAACCTAAAGGTTTCTGTAACCACGTAGACGGCCACAGCGTGTGGCCGAGCCCTCAGCTCCTTTGCGTCAGTGACCTCGCCTGCACTCTGCCCCCTGCCAACAACGTCCTTGTCCAACCACACCCTGAGCCAGTCAGCAGCAGGACCTTCACCAGACCTTCACCAGAACCTTGACGTCTGACATTCCCCACGCTGACTGCCTCCCCTCCTCTCCCACTCCCCACTTCTGCCCTTTGGCTTCACTGCGATGGTCAATCCCGTGGAATGCACATTGGTTCTACCACAAAGAGGGAAATTTGCCACTTCCATCAGTATTTTAGGTACACATACCTTTTGATCCTGCAGTTCTACTCCCAGATATTTATCCTCCAAATTATTGGGGTGTGCTCAATACCACATATACAAGGATGTTTATTTTAGGGGGAAAAAAAAGATTTTTTAAAAGCCCAACTTATGAATAAAGGACTCCTTAAATAATTTGTGGTACTTCCATAAAATTTAGTGCTATGTAGCCATAGCATTAAAAATTGAGGGTGATCTAGATGCAATGATATGAAAAATTCTCCAAGATATATTTGTGGAAAAAGCAGAGTATATTATATGTTACCATTTTGTGGGGCATAATGTAGGAAATAAATACATACATACATAAATAAATAAAATTATATATACACAGATATAGGTATGGTACCTATACTATCTCTGGAAGGATATACAAGAAACTAGTAATAGTGGGAGACCAGGGAAAGTGGGAGAAAAGTTATTTTTCACTGTACATGCATTCACACTTGAATTTTATATCATGTGTCAACATTGTCTATTCAAAATTATTTTCTTTTTTTTTTAAAGATTTATTTATTTATTTATCCCTCCTCCCCCCATTGTCTGTTCTCTGTGTCTATTTGCTACGTCTTCTTTTGTCCGCTTCTGTTGTTGTCAGCAGCACTGGGAATCTGTGTTTCTTTTTGTTGCGTCATCTTGTGTCAGCTCTCCGTGTGGGCAGCACCATTCCTGGGCAGGCTGCACTTTCTTTCGTGCTGGGCGGCTCTCCTTACGGGGCGTACTCCTTGCACGTGGGGCTCCCCTACGCGGGGGACATCCCTGCCTGGCAGGGCACTCCTTGTGCGCATCAGCACTGCGCATGGGCCAGCTCCACACGGGTCAAGGAGGCCCGGGGTTTGAATCGCAGACCTCCTATGTGGTAGACGGACACCCTAACCACTGGGCCAAGTCTGCCGCCCAAAATAATTTTCAAGAACATGTTTATCCCAAAACTTTTCTGCTAGTTTTATAGCTTTGCCGTCTTTCTGGCCCAGCCTCAACTCCATGGTCAATCTGTAGCAGATACTGTTGGTGCCCCCTCCTTATCCCCTCAGGCCTTATCTTTGATTGTGGGCTGGTCTACTAGACTTTCAAGGGCTGACATTTGCATCTCTGGCCACCAGAGTCTACCATGATTACCCCCGGTACTGTCCTGAGCAATGGCTAATGGGAATTGGTGTATCATTGCCAGCTCCCTTGCCCCTCAGGGGCAATAACTCGAAGTGCATGTTCCTCACTGGCTCTGTGAAGACCCCATACTGGCTTCTCTCCCTTCTCTGTCTCCCTTCCACTCTCTACCACCAGTGTGTGTCCTGGGATCTGTTTTATATATTCCACTTGCATTAACTCATTTACTCTTCAAAAAACCATATGAGGTACTACTACCTATTATAGACAAGAGAAACTAAGTGAATTATTCAAGCCTCTCAGTAAATTCATTGTTCTCAAATCTTTGTCCCAAGGTCTGCTTTGGGGGATCCCAAAAGAAGACACCATCATTGCCGTGATACCTTCTCTAAGATGCTCAGCTCCCCTTTATCCTTTACCTTCTGAGTACCTCCCATGACAACCCACAGTCCTGTGTGCCTCTGGATAAAGCCAATTTATCCTCACCAAATTTAGTATTAGCAACTTTAAGCTGGATCTTTGGTGCTGCTCCAAATTCCTAATCAATTCCTTTCTCCTTTTTCAGAAACAGCATGTTCAAACTTTTGCTATTAAGCTCAAGTCTAGCATCCTCCCATCTCTCTCCTTCAGAGCTACAACTGCTTCCCCAAGAAAGCAGAAGCATCAGGAAGGATCTCCTGGTGATTTCTATCTCTAAGTATTCCCTAAATGTTCACTTATTTTCTCTGAAAATTTCATCATTGTGCTTTTCTTTGCGTATGGTATGGAATAGTTCTGAAATCAGAGACTTGAATAATTCACTTAGTTTCTCTTGTCTATAATAGGTAGTGGCATCTACCTTATATGGTTTTTTGAAGAGTAAATGAGTTAATGCAAGTAGAACATATAAAACAGTGCCTAAAATATTATATATTCAATAAATGTTAATTTTTAAATTTTGCATGTATTTTCCTAATGTTCTGCAATGAATGTGTATTATTTTTGTAATCAGGAAAAAATGGATATTATTGAATTATATCTTTCTTTCTCTGTTTACCAGTTCTTACCTCCTCCCTATTTTCTCTGTTTCCCCAGGCTCACTCTTCCATCTTTACTTATCAGACCAGCCTCTAATTTGTCATCTTGGATTCTGATCCTTTAGTTGTCCCCCTTCCGCTTCTATCTTCATTCACTTCTTTTCCATTAAATCTTTTCCCTCCATCTCAAATATTCTCAAATCTTTCTCAACCAAAAATGAAGTAAAAAACAAATTCCTTTCCACACTGCTGTCATATAAAGTTAACTCTCTTCTTATCCCTTATTACCTAACTTTCTCACCTCATATTACCCACAGGAAATCAAACTCTCAGCTCTATTATTCTAGCAATGCCCACCACTGACCTCACAATTGCTTTTTTTAAAAGTTCTCTTCTACTCATTTCTCTCATCACCTGAGCGTGCTGATTACCACCTCCTTTTCATAGTGCACGCATGATGATTTATTGAGAATTTATCATGAGTGCTTAAATGGACGCTGTTTCAGAAGCCAGGAATATAGTGATAAAGACTGTCTTGGGGGAAACGGACTTTGGCCCAGGGGTTAGGGCGTCCGTCTACCATACGGGAGGTCCGCGGTTCAAACCCCGGGCCTCCTTGACCCGTGTGGAGCTGGCCATGCGCAGTGCTGATGCGCGCAAGGGGTGCCGTGCCACGCAAGGGTGTCCCCCGCGTGGGGGAGCCCCACGCGCAAGGAGTGCGCCCGTGAGGAAAGCCGCCCAGCTTGAAAAGAAAGTGCAGCCTGCCCAGGAATGGCGCCGCCCACACTTCCTGTGCCGCTGACGACAACAGAAGCGGACAAAGAAACAAAAGCAGACAAAGAAACAAGACGCAGCAAATAGACACCAAGAACAGACAACCAGGGGAGGGGGGGAAATTAAATAAATAAATAAATCTTTAAAAAAAAAAAAAAAAAAGACTGTCTTGGGTCAGGTACCTCAGGAAGCAGAAGTTAAATGTCAGTAATTTATTTGGGAAGTGATCCCTGAAAATACTGTTACAGGAGTGGGGAAGGAGACGTGGAAGGGAAAGAAGCCTATCTGGGGGTACATTCATGAACACTACTGATAACTTGGCTCAGTTCTGCTGGGGAGCCTCTCAGAGACCACAGAAAGCAAACCTCACCCCTGTCCTACACAGAGGGTGAAGAAGCTGGGGTCTTCAGTCACTATCTTTCACCTGTCATTAACTTCCTGGCACCTCCAGCCTGCACCACACAAGGCGGCAGCCTTCCAGAGGAGGTCTCAGACAGTCGCAGACGCTTTCAGCAAGAGGCTTTGGTATCTATGGCAACAGAGAATATAGGCCAGGGCACCAGCAGAGTCTGCTCCAAAGACAGGAAAGGTTCCTGTTCAGTGGAGCTTCCAGAGACGAATAATAAATAGGCAAGCAAAATAGGGATAATGTAGTTTCAGATAGTGACAAATGCTACTTAAAATGAAACGGTGTGATACGATGGCAGCTGGGCATAGGCACCTGCTAATTCGATGCAGTGATCAGAGAAGGACTCTCTGAGGAGGCGAAATTTCAGCTGAGGCCTGAAGGAAGGAAGGAGCCCACGCACAAAGGCCTGGGGCAGAGCATTCTGGGCAGAGGGGCACAAGGACAAGGGGCAGACGGAAATGGACATGGCATGTTCAAAAAAGAGAAAGGCCAGTGCAGCTGGATTGTGTGAGCAAGGAAGAGAATGGTACAGGGTTGGAGAGCCAGGCAGGGGCCAGAAGTTGGCCCACTTAAGCCCTGGTAATAAGTTTGAATTTGTGTAGAAGTGCAGAAGAAAACCATCAGAGGTTTTAAACAGAATTATTTTTTTGAAAAAGCAAAGCATTCTGCCTGCTGGATGGAGAATGGCCTAGATAGTAGGGCCACAAGATCCTAAGGAGCTATTGCCAATGAAAAGAGAAAAATGTGAACAAATTCATATATAATTCGGAGTTGAACTGATAGAATTTGCCAATAGATTGTATAGGGGATATGAGAGAGAAGGAATAATCCAAGAAGACACCAGTTTGCTTACTTGGGCAGCTGGGGTGGATGGTGAGTCATGGAAGCCTGAGAAGACAAAGTTGAGGTTAGAGAGGGGCAGAATCATTTTCTTTCCTTGGCTTACAAGACACTGTCCTCTCCTGTATTTCTTCTCCCTTTCTGACTCCTTTTTCTGTGCTTCTTCTTGGCTTCTCTTTCTCTAGGCAGAGAAATGTTGGCATTGCATGCTCTTCTGTCCTTGCTCCTCACACATTTCATCCATTACCAAGACACTGGTATCACCTATTACACAAATCAGTACCAAATGCCCAATCCAACATCTCTCCAGAGCTCCAGAGCTGTATTTTCAGCTGCCTTGTGGATTTCACACCTGGCAATTCAAACCAATGTGACCAAACCTCTCTAAGCCCATGCCTGCCAGATGTACACTCAGATCTGTTCCTCTTCACAGATTTTCTAGCTTGGCTATTGGCTCAACCATGCATCTGGTCTCTCTTGTTCTCATCTCCTTGCATTTCCACCCCACATTGGTACCTAAGTCCCAAGACTATGAAATGGTTTATGACAACTGTCACTGTGGAGAATAAAAAAGAGGTCATTAGGCATTTGTCTTTTAAGCAGCATTAAAGACCTAGCCTAAATTGAAAATCCATACAATAAGGTTATGTGAAATATTGTAAGATTATCTGAGACATGCAGTGATTTAGATATTTGCTTGATGGAAACAAATTACTTAAGAAACAGCAGAGAAAAAAAATCCAATAACATTTAAGTATAGGTATTGTCACTTGTTTGCCATTTGATTTACCATTTCGCCTCAGTTTTTCAACCTGTCAAATGGCTGTGAAAATTAATACTGTCCCTACCCAATTCACAGGGATGTTTCACTATAAAGGAAAGAAGATTATTATCATTGAGTGTAAGGTGGAAAACAGATTGAATCAAATAGAATATTCAAATAATAATGCATCGGGAAGAAGACTTGGCCCAGTAATTAGGGCATCCGCCTACCACATGGGAGGTCCGCGGTTCAAACCCGGGGCCTCCTTGACCCATGGGGAGTTGGCCCATGCACAGTGCTGATGCACACAAGGAGTGCCCTGCCACGCAGGGGTGTCCCCTGCATAAGGGAGCCCCACGCACAAGGAGTGTGCCCCATAAGGAGAGCCGCCCAGCACAAAAGAGAGTGCAGCCTGCCCAGGAATGGCGCCGCACACACGGAGAGCTGACACAACAAGATGACACAACAAAAAGAAACACAGATTCCCGTGCCGCTGACAACAACAGAAGCGGACAAAGAAGAACACACAGCAGACAGACACAGAGAACAGACAACTGGGGCGGAGGGGAGGGGAGGAAGGGGAGAGAAATAAAATAAATAAATAAATAAATAAATAAATAAATATCTTTTTTAAAAAGTCATTTACTCACATATTCTATGGTACAGCAAATCTGTTTCTAAATATATAATCAAGAAAAAATAATAATACATCATGACTAAGTAGAGTTTATCCCATTAATTCAAAGATAGTTTAATATTTGGGTATCTGTTAATAAAACTCACTATATTAACATATCAAAGCTACTAAGTCATTTGAAAAACTTTAGCATTAATTCCTGATTAAAATAAAATCTCTTATCAAGTTAAGCAATTTTTCTTTTAATTATTGGTTTGCTGAGTCATATTTACTGTGTCTTTCTCGTAGGTGTATTTGAAGGCTGAAGAGTTTTAATAGCTTTTAAAAGTGCTTTTCAATAAAAAACTAAAAGCTACAAAAATATTTTTTTAGCAAAAACATGCATGAAGGAATAGAATTTGAAAGAGAATTTTGTTACTTGAAGTCATCTTAAGGGCTTATACTTGTATGTTCTTTTTTGTAGATATTATTGGTCATGGCCTTGATTTATTGATGCAGAGTCTAAAATCAGAAGCACATCTCCAATAATAACCTGCTCTGGGGGAAAGGATATGCTCAGCAATGTAGAGGCAGGGGCACAAAGTGAATTTTGACTTTTTTAAAGCATTGACTTCAGACATTCCTGTCTCTTGCTAACAACTCAAGCTGACTAGACCTAACTGGAATACAAAGACCAGTCTTTCAGCTTTCCTACCCCTGGCCTTTACCACTGCTTCTATACTGTGGAATGAATGCTGGCAGCCCTGAATCATTTCCAAGTGACGGGTAATGCAGAGCAGTTGGCAGAGCTTGCATTCATGTCTCCTCTCTTCAGTGTAAACTTGATTTGCCTGTATTCTAAGCCATTGAATCAACCCTGGCTGTACACTGGAGTAACTAAGGAGCTTTTAAAAAACAGCTCCACCCTCAGAGAGTCAAATTTAGTTGGTCTGGTATACCCTATCCTCACACCCATCCCCGTGATTCTAATTTACAGCCACAGTTAAAAGCCACTGCTCTGATTTAATCTTTAAATAAGTGAATGAAGGCCTAGGGTGGCCAGCTATAATGTAGATCTCATTGACTTAAAATTTTCTATTAGGTTCTTATATTAAGAAAAGTTATCCAAAACTTGGAAATAAGGCACAAAGAAGGCTGCGTGTCCATCCATTTTTCATGGTCTTACTGAAACACTGTCCTAAGCCCATTCAAAGGTCATTTGATTCTCTAGGAGAAAATAAATTTACTTTACTTATAGTTACTATTAATTATGGTTGAGGTGTTTTTAAGTCTGTGAAGTTTAGATGCTAACTTGTAGAAAATATGATTCAAATGAGTTTTTGTTCTGTAAAGATAAAAATCATTTCTGTTCAGCTGAGAAAACAACGCCAAAGGTTATGTTTTTATTGCCCTGTGGGGTATTAACCAGTTTTTGTATCTAATTTAGCAATTTTACTCCAGCATTTTCCCCACTCTCCCTCACCCCTCTCTCTTCCTCCCTCCTAATAGATCATTTACCTTCTCTATGTCTCATTTTCCTGACTTTATCATCCTTCTAGTTCTTTCATTAATGAGTTAAATAAAACTTTGACACTGTTCACTAAGTATTTATATGAAAACCCCTACGAGTATAAAAATTTGATAATTATGTTTTGACAACTTGAAAATGACATATTTTACTAGAGTGTCTTGAGCCATTAAGTAAGCTTTAATTGGTCATTCAAGAAGTTAATTTATTCTGTTCTCCAAATATGTTATGCATCAGACACATTCAGAAGCCATAAAGTTTAAGGCTTTTGCTTCAGGTGAAAGGAGTAACCAGGACCTAATTCCCCCTCCCTCTTAAAAAAGAATTTAAAAATAAGTGGGAAAAATATTAAAAAACTACAGTTTTTAGACTTTGAACACCAGGTAGTACAGGACTGATCTCTGAGAGAAAAGAAACAAGTGAAGTGAGCATTATAATTACTCCGGCTTACTTCTTGGAGAGAGTTTCCTTGTCTCGATACAGGGAGGAAGAAACCAAGTAAGGCTCAAAGTTCTTTCTGAGTTGAGCAGATAGAGTTGAGAGGCCAAGGAGGCCAAGGCAGCTAGAGTTTGCAGATCAGAGTCTGAAAGAGAGCTGCACAGAGAGAGCTCCAGAGATCTGAGAAGCCTTCCTCTTGAACCTTTAGCTAGCAACTAATCAGTGCAAATATGTATGGAAAATACCTGAGGCCAGGGAAACGATTAGAGGGAATAATATTCATTTCACACGCAGGGATGGAAATAGTTACTGTTCCTACCAGCAGTAGCAGAAAGCCTCATATTTTATGGGACAGTGGGTATAGGAATCATTAGTGAGGAAAAATCAGCCCTACTCTAAATGCTGTTCTGATTCCACCTAACAAAGCTTAAAAGCAAGTCTCAAAAGAACCAATCTGTTTCCAGTTAATTTAACTTTATGCTAGAACAAACCTCAATAATATTCATAGGAATATAAAAATAATCAGCACCCAACAAAGTAAAAATCTACAATGTCTAGCATCCAACCAAAATTACCACACATGAAAAGAAGCAAAAAAATATAACCCACAATGAGGAGAAAAATCAATTAAACAGACCCGGAAATGTCTTAGATGTTAGAATTAGTAGACAAGGACATTAAAACAGTTGTGACTATATTCCAAATGCTCAAGAAGGTGGAGAAATGATTCAACATGTTAAGAGACATGAACTATGTGTGTGTGTACAGATAGAACTACCAGAGGTGAAAATTTCAATTTGGAGATGAAAAATAAACTGCATGGGATTAACAGATTAGACACTGAATAAAGTCAGCTTAGTAAACTTGAAGACATAGCAATAGAAATCATCTATAATGACACCCCTAGAGAAAAAAAATTGGAAAAAAATGAATGGAATATCAGTGAACAATGGAACAGCTTCAAATGCTCAAATAGGCATTTTTAAGTCTGTAAAGTTTAGACCCTAAAGGAAAATGGAGGGACAGAAAAAATTATTCGAAGAAATAATGGCTCACATTTTTCTAAATTTGAGGAAAACTATACACCCAGAGATCCAAGAAACTCAAGCAACACCAAGTCCAAGAGACAAGAAGAAAATTCCTTCAAGGCACATCATAATCAAATTGATTAAATTGTAATAAAGAGAAAGTCCTCAAAATAGCCAGAGGCAGGGAATACATAAACTTGCACTCTTCTTACCTAGATTGAGAAATGTCCAATTCTACACATCCTTGCCTGGGGCAGCCACAAGTGGTAGAGCCCAGCACCTCTGGACCTAGAGAATGTATACTTTCCTTCTCAAATAAAACTCAGAATGCAACCAGAATTTCTTATGTGTAAGGCAATTTTTTCCTTATTTGCTAATATTATACATTAGCAGGGCAGTAACTAGAGTGAGGTAGGTACAAAATTTAAGGGGGTGCCAAAAATCTCAATAATTAAGGTAAATAATATTTTAATGTAATATTTTTAAAAATCAAAATGAATGCAATCAAATTCATGATGAACAAAACACCAATTTTTTAAAAAGACAGGTTTCAACTCTGTACTTTTATAACTCACCTCACTCTCCTTGGTCCTAGCCCTGCTCTTCAGAAACAGTTAAGAAATCCTTCGAGCATCTCCTTCTCCCCTCTGCATTGCCCTTAGTAACTCCAGTTCTCTATCCATCACTCTGATTTCATTTCTGTACCTAGACAAGAAACCTCTAGTGCCATTTTCTTTATTATTAATTTGTATTTTCTTGATTATCCCCTTTCTAGATTCACACAAGAGATCTCTCCTTTAAGTACAGATTATATTTCTAAAATTTTGCCCCTATATTAGAAAGGGTTATCAAGAGATCGAAATCTATTAACAAGGCTTTCTTAATCAAATGGATAAAAAGGAAACAAAAATAAATATAAGACTTTACTTATTAGGAATATTGGAGTTTTTGTTCAATTAAGAAAGATGTACAATTGAAACAGATTTTTAAAAAATAGGCCTATTGTGTTGCTATGGTTGCAAGTTAGCATTGACATTTTCAGTAGGAAATCGTGTAGTCTGAACAATCCTCCCACTTTTCACATCTGCCCACGTGCTTCAGGCAGGGATTTGGAAACCTGGCTTCCAGCCCTAGCCTCCTCCACCACCCAGTGAGTGCACATTTTTCAGTCCCTTCTCAGCAAATCATAACTCTCTGAGCTGTGTTGAGCTTAGGCCCAGAGTTCTACTCAAAATGCACGTTGTCAAACCACAGAATACTCATCAGCTCTCTTCATGAGGCTCAATACCCTTTTACCTCTTTGGAATTAGATAGCTACACATGACATCACTATGTGATAATCCATTTATTTTAATAATAAGCTCTTTCAAATGCATTTAGAAATAAATTTAATCACTAAAGAAGATATCTAGCTTGGAATTCTGGTTGTTTTTCTTAAAGCCATACTTAGGAACTATTTTTGCAAACTAAGAATGAACTTTCCCTCCCCTTTTCACCTCTTCTCTTCTTCTCTCTCTATTATGTTTCTTTTAACATTCACACTCATCATCCAAGCTTGTTTCTCTGAAATTTGATTCCCAAATCTGATCATAGAAATGTCTCCTAAGAAGTAAAAAGTCAACAGGCAAAGCATTCCTAGTACTGGGCCTCCTGAGGACTGACCCAGGAGAAACAGCTGACACTGGTTGTCTTCAAGCTTAGGAAGAACTGTGAACTCTTACCTTGGTTCAGGCCCTTATCATTTCTAACAGATCCCCATTCCTACACTACCTTTCCATGTTCTCTCTATACTGCAACCTGAGTTGCAGTCTAAACTGCTTTTCTGACTGCATCATGCCTCTGCTTCAAAGCTTCCTATGGTTCCCCATCATCAATAATATAATGTCCAAGCTCCTTAAAATAGCATTGGAGGCCCTGAGTGGTCTGGATTCTACCTTCCACTCTGAGCTCATCTTTCAGTGTTCATGACTCTCCCTGTGCCTGCCAACACACATGCATACGCTCCTAAATGCAGCCACACTAAACTCCATATCCTTCCAAGTTCCTCTAATATACCATGTTTTCTTATGCCACCATGACTTTCCACATGAAACTTTCTTAGCCTAGAACTCCCTTTATCCCTTGTATCCCCCACCCTAACAAGGCTAATCTTTTATCCCTGCAGCATACACACAGCCCTATCTCATGCCTTCCAATGTCTCCAATCTTTGTAGCCAATATATTTAGAATTATTCTAAGTTAGAATTCTCTCCAATTGTGTATCATGATGTTAGATGCCAGCAGAAAACTGAACAGTTTAGTCAATAAATCATATCTTTGAAAAGATTTGAATGCCTAGTGTTTTAGTTTCCTAGGCTGCTCAAAGAAGGTACCATGAAATAAGTTGGCTTCAACAATGAGAGTTATTAACTTACAGTTTGAGGTCAGGAAAATGTCCAAATCAAGGCATCATCAAGGCGATGCTTTCTTCCCAGAGTCAGGTTACCAGCAATCCTTGGCTCTTCTGCCACATGGCAAGGCACAAGGAGGCATCTGCTCCTCTCTACATTCTCTTCTGGATTTCTTCACTCTGGTGCTCGCTCTCTTATCACCCCCCATTCCATTTATAAGGGACTCTGAATGAGATGGGTCACACCTTAACTGAAGTAGCCTCATCAAAAGGTTCTACTTACAATGACTTTACACCCACAGGCATGGATTAATTTTAAGATCATGTTTTTCTGGGGTATGTACAGCTTCAAACCATCACAGTTAGCATTAGTGGCTTTGGTCTAAGAAGAAATGAGTAATGAGTGGGCCATCAGGTTACCACTCTCTAAAATCCCTCGCATTTTCAAATACATTGTCACAGTCCTTAGCTTTCGAGCAGTGGCCACAGTGGCATCACTCAGTATTCTGACACTGTGCAAGATGCTTTTTCTGTGCAATAGCACTACAAAGTCTGATTGCTTGAGCCATAGGCAGTTCTTTGGTGGCTTTAATGCTCCCTAGTACATGGTCATCCCAGAGCACACCTGAACAATAGGCCCAAGCCTGTTTGAACCCAAATGTATGAGGACTGTAATATGGTAGGAAGAGCACAAGACTGTAGGAAACAAAACCTAAATTTAATTTTTTGTCCAATCCTGCCTCTCTCTTATTACTTTAAACAAGTCATATCCTTTCTCT
Organism: Dasypus novemcinctus; assembly: GCF_030445035.2. Taxonomy (NCBI): domain Eukaryota; kingdom Metazoa; phylum Chordata; class Mammalia; order Cingulata; family Dasypodidae; genus Dasypus; species Dasypus novemcinctus. The sequence continues at coordinate 41,124,053 of NC_080679.1, forward strand.
GTGCCATCATTATCTCATGTCTAAAACTCATCAGTTGGACAAGATCATTGTTTCTATAACCGGGACCTAGAGACCACCTGCATCTGAATTACCTGGAATGAACTTGTGGTGATACGGATAACTGGGTCCCACCCCAGTCTAATGAATTAAAATCATTAGCAGGGAGGGGAAGGATGGAGCATAGGAGAAGTAGAAGAAATTGAAGTTAACATTTCAGTAGCTTCTCAAGTAACTCTTTTTTTTTCAAAGATTTTACCCCCATGTGAGGACATTTTTTTCTCTCTCCTCCCCCACACCCTGGCCGGGTTGTCTGTTCTCTGTGTCTATTTGCTGCATGTTCTTCTTTGTCAGCTTCTGTTGTTGTCAGCGGCACGGGAATCTGTGTTTCTTTTTGTTGTGTCATCTTGTTGTGTCAGCTCTCCGTGTGGGCGGCGCCATTCTTAGGCAGGCTGCACTCTCTTTAGTGCTGGGCAGCTCTCCTTACAGGGTGCACTCCTTGCATGTGGGGCTCCCCTACGTGGGGGACACCCCTCCATGGCACGGCACTCCTTGCACGCATCAGCACTGCACATGGGCCAGCTCCACACAGGTCAAGAAGGCCCGGGGTTTGAACTGTGGACCTCCCATGTGGTAGGCGGATGCCCTAACCACTGTGCCAAGTCTGCTTCCCTCAAGTAACTCTTATGCTTACTAAAATTTTGGATCCACTGAAATAGATGAATTCTTTAAAAAAAAATCAAATCCATTTTACTGATACATATTAATAAAGCATAAAATCCACCCAAAGTATGCAATCAATGGTATTTGGTATAATCCCATAGTTGTGCGTTCATCAATTCAATAATTATTAGAGCATTTTCATTATTCCAATAATAATAATAAAAGACAAACAAACAAACACTCATCACCTATACTATACAGTCCCATGTTACATTTTTTAGCTTTCCTTCCAGTAATATACATGACCTTAGACTTTCCCTTTCAACCACTGTCATACCCATATAATAACACAGCTAGTTACAAACACTATGGTGTGCTTTCACTTTTCTATTCATTTCCAAAGAGTAACACTTTCTACCAATTCTGCACAGATTAACCATCAGCTTTCCATTCTCTAAACTTGTTCTGTTTTCCGGTGACCTATATTCTAGTTAATAACTTCATGAGTTTACACAGTATATTAAGTTCATAATAGTGCAGTCATACAGTATATGTCCTTTTCCCTGGCTTGCTTCACTCAACATAATGTCCTCCAGTTTCATCCATGTTAGATGAACTCTTAAGCACAGTTCTAGGATACTATCTGTTGTGAGATGTGTTGTATAAAAAAAGTTCTAATCATTTTTTCCAAATTATTAAAGTTTAGAATTGTATTTTAAAAATTAATTATAGGGGATTCAAGATAATCACTGTAAGTAGCACCATTTTCATTCATTCATTTTCCCTTTTGCTTGAGTGGGAAAACAAGGCACAAATTCACCCATAAAAAGCTTAATTTTTTTTAGGTTATTTTTCCTGATATCTTTGATGCAGGGGATAACACCCCCTCCATCCACCTCGGATTTCAGCCATGGTGGTGGTAGACAGTTTCATGCAAGCTCGTACTCATCTTCAGCTTACAGTGTCCCATATCAAGGACTCACAAAGTAATATGTTTGTTAATAACACATTTATTGAGATATAATTCATATACCATAAAGTTCACCCATTTAAGTGTATCATTCAGGTTTTTTTTCATATTTGCAATATTGTGCATCAATCCCACTATGTAATTCCAGATCATTTTCATCACCCCTATAGAAACTCCACACCCATTAGCAGTCACTCCACATTTCCCCAACACCTCCAGAACCTGGCAAACAAAATCTGCTTTCTATCTCGATGGATTTTCCTATTCTGGATATTTCATATAAATAGAAACATATAATACGTGTCCTTTTTTTTCTGGCTTTTTTTACTCAGCATAATGTTTTTAAGGTTCATCCATGTTGTAGCATAAGTCACTACTTCATTTCTTTTTATGGCCAAATAATATTCCTCTGTAAGGATATATCACATTTTATTTGTCCATTCATCTATTGACGAGCATGTGAATTTTTTTCACTTTTTTATTATTATGACTAATTCTATTATAAACATTCATATACAAGTTATTGCATGAACATATTCTCATTTCTCCTGGGTATATACCTAAGAGTGAAATTCCCAGGTCATACGGTAACTCTATACTTACGTTTTGAGGAACTGCCAACTGTTTTCCAAATGGGCTTGTACCATTTTACATTCCCACCAGCAATGTGTAAAGGTTCCAAATTCTCTACCCTTATTATTGTCTGCCTTTTTGATTATAGTCATCCTAGTGAGTGTGAAGTGGTATCTCATTGTGTTCTTGAATTGCATTTCATAATGATTTATGATGTTGAGCACCTTATCATGTGTTTATTTTCCATTTATACATCTTCTTTGGAGATAATGTATAACTCTTTACCCATATTAATTGGGTAAATTGTCTCTTTATTATTGAGTTGTAAGAGCTCTTTATAGATTCTAGATGTGAGACCCTTAACAGATTTAAGATTTGTCACTATTTTCTCCCACTCTGCATGTTGTCTTTTTCTTTTCTTTTCTTTTCTTTTAGCTGTTAAAAAGACCTTTATTGTAAAGTAGTAAAATAAATAGAAAAATAGATTGAATAAATTACAAGTTTTAAAAGAGAGTGCAAGTAGAGGTTAGATTTAATATAATCAATTATGAGAAATAGTATAGTGACATTTATAAATGTAAATAATAATTTTAATACAATAGAAATTAATTATAACAATTCTAATTTTTATATTACAGCTCTAACTATTGGACATAATAATCTCTAAGAATGAAATAAATTATTGGTTTAGTTATTTAATTTCCATTTAGGCCATAATTCTTTCTGGGTAATCAAATTCCTATTCAGGAATTCTTCACATCTTGCTGGAATGAATTACACCAAATAACAATATGCCAACTCATAATTTTATGAGACAGAAAACTTAAAATCTTTTTCAACAGTAACCATGCTAAATCATTATTGATCCAGATGGATTATTTTAATTCATGAGTATGGATAAGGATTAAAGAAAAATGAAGTACCCAAAAATATATCTCTTCTCCAAACAATGTTTATTTTGTATGAAGAAACTTATAGAATACTGATCACAGGAACCATTTGCTAGTTGCACTGAGTAATTAATGTTCATATACTATAATATTGTTATTTTGCTTTTATCTGGTCTACTCCAGCATTTTTTGGTTACTATTTGCATGGAATACCTTTTTCCAACCTTTCACTTTTAACCTGGTTGTGTCCTTACATCTGAGGTGCATCTCTTATAGACATCATATGGACAACTCATTTTTTAATCCATTCTATCAGTTTCCAATCTATCAGTCTTTTGATTAGAGAGTTCAATCCATTAACATTCAGTATTATTTCTGTAAAAGCATTATTTACTTCATCCATTTTGTCCTTTGGTTTTCTACTGTCATACCATTCTATTGTCTGTCTTCTTATCCTTTAGTTTACCCTTCCTAATAATCTTCATTTCTAAACTCTTCTCCAAATCTTGCATCCTTGTTTTTCCCTTTCAGGCTGCAGCCCTCCCCGTTAGTATCTCTTGTAAATCTGGTCTTTTGGTAATGTATTCTATCAGTTTTTGTTTGTCTGTGAAGACTTTGAACTCACCCTCATTTTTGAAGGACATAATGACTGAAAATTTCCCAGCCCTTATGAAGGACATAAATATCAATATCCAAGAAAGACAATGCACCCTAAACAGAATAAATCTACATAGACCTACCCTAAGATACCTACTATTCAGAAAGACAAATCAGAGATAAAGAGAGAATTCTGAAAGCAGCAAGAGAAAAACAAAGCATCACACACAGGGAAACTCAATAAGATTAAGTGTAGATCTCTCATCAGAAACCATGGAGGAGAGAAGAAAGTGGTATGATGTATTTAAGGTGCTGAAAGAAAAAAACTGCCAGCCAAGAATTTTGTACCTGGCAAAGCTGTCCTTTGAAACATAAAAGTATTTAATTTTGATGATTCCAATTTATCTATATTTTCTTTTGTTGTTTGGATTTGGGTGACATATCTAAGAAACCATTGTCTAACCCAAGGTCAGAAGGATTTACTCCTATGTTTTTTTTCTAAGAATTTTACAGTTTCAGATCATATATATAGGTTTCGATTCATTTTTTAATTTGTTAATTTTTTTACAGGATATGAAAATTCATTCTTTTGCATGTGGTTATTCACTTGTCCCAGTACCATTTATTGAAAAGACAATCCTTTCCTCATTGAAGTGTCTTGACACCCTAATCAGAATCAATTGATCGTAAATGTAAAAGTTTATTTCTGGACTCTCAATTTTATTCCATTGATCTATGTTTCTATCCCTAGTCCTGTACCCCACTGTGTTGATTATTGTAGCTTTATTGTAAGTTTTGAAACCAGGAAGTATGAGGCTTCCAACTTTCTTCTTTTTCAGGATTACTTTGATTATTCTGGGGTTCTTGCATTTCCATGTAAATTTTAGGTTCAGCTTGTCAGTTTCTGCAAAAGAGACACCTCAGATTTTGATTACATTGTATTACAGATCAATTTCGAGAAATGTTTTATTTGAACAATTTTAAATTTTCCAATCCATGAGTATAAGATGTCTTTCCATTTATTTAGATATTCTTTCCTTTCTTTCTGTGGTGTTTGTTGTTTTCAGTGTACTAGACTTGCAATTTTTAGTTAAATTTATGTCTAAGTATTCTTTCGTAGTCTACTGTAAATAGAATTAACATCTTAGTTTCAATTTGGAGTGTTCATTGTTAGTATATAAAATTGTTTTTATATATATAATTGTTTAGTATATATAATTTAGTATTTAGTACATATAATTGTTTTTGGGGGGGAGTAAGAAAAACCATACACTTAATTTTTTGAAATAAGCTCTTTATTTTATAATAGTTTTAGACTTATAGAAAAACTGTGCAGATAATACAGGGAGTGTCCATATACCCCATACCTAGTTTCTTCTATGATTAACATCTTACATTAATATGGTACATTGTCATAATAAATGGATCGATATCTATACATTATTACCAATTAAAATCTGTACTTTATTTAGATTTCCCTAATTTTTATCTTTGTACTTTTTCCGTTCCAGGATCCCACCCAGGATTTCATATTACATTTAGTCATCATTCACGGCTGTGACAATTTCCCAAAATTTGTTTGATTTTAATGACCTTAACCATTTTGAGGTGTGCTGGTCAGATATTTTGTAGAATATTGTTTAATTTTTAAATCATCTGATTTTTTTCTGTCATAATTAGATTGGAGCTATGGGTTTGGGGGAGGGAGACCAGAGAGGTAAATTGTCTTTCTCATCATTTCATTGATGATGACCTTGATTACCTGGCTAAGTTCATGTTTATCAGCTTTCTCCATGGTAGTTACTCTCTTTCTCCCTTTCCATACTGTATTCATTGAAAGGAAGTCTCTCTACCTTCTTAAGACAGAGTATCTTCTGCATGGGATTCTTCTGCATGGGATATTTGTCTATACTGCCCTATAAATTTATTTAATAAGTCAATTATTTATATCAACATGGACTACTGGAGATTTGTTTTATACTTTGGGTTTCAATCCGATTTTTTTTCTCAATTTGGTTGAGCTGTGGCCACTGGGAGCTCTTTCATTTGGCTCCTGTGTTCTTTTTTTTTCTTTGAGATTTAATTTTATTTATTTATTTCTCCCCACCTCCATCCCCATTGTTTGAACTCACTGTCTACTCTCTGTATCTGTTCATCTCCTTTTTAGGAGGCACCAAGAACTGAACCCAGAACCTCCCATGTGGGAGGGAGGTGCCCAATCACTTGAGCCACCTCCACTCACTGCTTGTTTTGTCTCTCATTGTGTCTTTTCATTGTGTCATCTCATTGCATCAGCTCACTGTGCCAGCCAATCATGTCAGCTCACTGTCTTGCTATTCTTCTTTAGGAGGCACCAGGAACCAAATCTGGGACCTCCAATGTGGTAGGCGGGTACCCAGCTGCTTGAGCCACATCTGTTTTCCTGTTCTTTTGACATACCCCCATCAATGTGTAATTTTTTAAAAATCACTTCCTTACTTTCTGGCATTACAAGGTGTTCTAGGTTTGTCAGTATATTTTCTGCCCTGGTCTGAGGATCAGCCATTTCTCCAAGGAGCCCTGTATCCTTTTATTGGAAAATAGTATTAGAAACCAAAATCTGGGTGCCAAATGTGCTTGTTACTACTGAAGTCTCCAGGACAGGAGTTCAGTTTTGTAATATTAAGTTTGAAGCTCCCATTTGGCATTCAACTAGGGACGTATACAAAGTGGAACTTCTATATACATCTGGGGTACAGGGAGGGTACTGAGCTGTAGGTACATATTTGAGTTATCATGATAGCAATGATAATGAAGTCATAAGATTGGATGAAACTTCCTGGTAAACAAAACATTTAGCATCTGAGAGTTGAGGAGTAAACAAAAACGGTTGAAAAGTGGCCAGCAAATAGGAAGAACATTGTCTCAGAAGGCAAGGGAAGAAAGCATATAATTGATTTTTGTATGTTGATCTTGTATCCTGTAACCCTGATGAACTCTTTTATTAGTTTTAATAATTGTGTATGTATGCCTGTGTATTCCTTAGGATTTTCTATGTACAATATCATATCATCTGTGAATAGGCATAGTTTGGTTTCTTTCTTTCCACTCTTCCTATACAACTTATTTCTTTCTCTTGCCTAATTTCCCTCATTAAAACCTTCCATACAATGTTGAATAGAAACGGTGAGAGAAGGCATCCTTTACATGATCTGATCTTAGAGGGAAAACATCCATCTTTCACCATTAAATATGATGTTAGTTGTGGGTTTTTCATAGATGTTCATCATCAGGTTGAGAGAATTTCCTTCTATTACTAATTCTTGAGTATTTTTTATCATGAAATAATGCTACGTCTTGTTTTTTCTGTGTCTCCTGAGATGATTGTGTGGTTTTTGTCCTTTATTCTATCAATATTGTTTATTACATTTATTGATTCCCAGATATTAAACCAACCTTGCATTCCTGGGATAAATCCCACATGGTTATGGTGTATAATCCTTTTCATATGTTGCTGAATTTACTTTGCTAGTATTTCATTGTTAATTATTGAGCCTATTTCATAGGGGATTTGGTCTACAGTTTTCTTTTCTTAAAACATCATCTAGTTTGGCCCCATAGAATGAATTGAAACATGTTCCCTCTTCCATTTTTTGAGAGTTTATAAAGGACTGGAGATAATTTTTCTTTATTTTTATTTTATTTTTTAAAAAATATTTTTTCTTTATAACACCTGGTAAAAGTCATCTATTTTAAAAAAGCCTAGGCTTTTCTTTACAGGAAGTTTTTTAAATTTCTAATTCAATCTCTTTACTTGTCATATGTTGTAGTAGGCAAAATAATGTCTCCTCAAAGAAGTCTATGTCCTAATCCCTAGAATATGTGAATATATTAGTTTACATGGCAGAGGAGAACAAAGGTGGCAGATGGAATTAAGGTTATTAATCAGATGACTTTCCCAGGGTTTGTTGCTGCTGCTGTTTGTTTAATGACTTCCTTAACTGATTTTGTAAAGTCTATATTTTTTTGCCTATGTGATTACTGAAATCTTTGCTCTGTCAGCTCAGTGGTCAGCCAATGATTGGATGGAAATTTCTTTAAATTCATTGAACCAATAGATCTCCCAGTCTTTGCCTAGGGTTTCTGTGTGTGTGTGTGTGTGTGTGTGTGTGTGTGTGTATTGGAGGAAACCTTCACTGCTCCAGCAAGCTACTTACAACTTTGCCTTTACCTTCACATACTGCCTGTGCAGAAATTCAAGGTCAAGCAAAGGTGATGTTTACAGCTTTCTCAGGCACTTTCTGAGCATGCACACAGCCCTGTAAGACAAGAGGCCTTCTAGAGTTCCAGGAATATATTGGAGCTTTTCAAAACCCCTTATGGGCATCTCAGTCCTCAGTTTTTCCTTTTAAATTTTGTGGTCAGCTTCTTGTTAGTCCCAAGTAGTAATGCCTTCTCAGGGAGTTACAATATTAAACAATTGGCACTGATCATTTTTGACAAATGCCCTGTGGGTAAGGCTGTACACCCAGAATATGCTCTATGTTAGGTCAAATAAAGACAAGTCCTGAAAATAAAGCTTTTCACATGAGCTTCCAAACAGGTCAAATAATGTCAGTTCTCTGGTGTTGGGGGAATTCCAAACACTTTCTGTCTGCCTGCAGCAGCTACTAGGCCGTGGGTTTCTACAGTGACCATAGTTGTAAGGTTGTTGGTTTTCAAAGCCTCACAAAGCCTGTGAGAATGGGACAGGTGGGACAATTCAAAATATCACAAGTCTTGCTTTTCTTACCCAGAGTCAGCTGCTTTCTTTGAATAAATGCTCCTTGGATTTTTGCAAGTCTTTAATTAATTTCCACAGTTCTGAACAAGTGAATTTGACAATTCTCGTGGCTTTTAGGGAGGGGTGAATTTTTGGAGGTCCTTCCTCTGCCATTCGAGAAGTGCCACCACCTCCCCCAGTTTGTTTTTGTTTTCATTTTACATCAGTGAGTTCTCTGAATTCCAACTAGCTGTGTGCAAGCTTAAAATTTCCAGAATTTCAAGGAACCTAACCCCCCAGGCAATGCTCAACAATGAAAGTCAATGGTTAAATGTTCCAGCATCCTCTCAATGAATACTTCTGAGAAGCATTTTGAGTGCTTCTTGGAGATCTCAGGAGACTATGTGCATCGCTTGAAGTGACATCCTTAATAATGTACCCTTCAGATAGCTGCTTTTCCTCTTCCGCTGACTCACTCTCCCCACTCTTTCATTCCTGTTTTATGGGATCACCTCCCAAATAAACTACGTGTACCCAAGCCATTTTCCCAGGCTCTGCTTCAGAGACCCAAACTAAGATGCTATCATTTCTGGTGAAGTGTGTATAGTTTTGGCACTCATGAAATCCTGTGGTACTTTGATTCACCACAACTTTATGGGTTTTAACCAAATCCAGATATACTCAATGGGAGTATGTAGCACTCATATGTGTCCCAGCATAAAAGGAAGGGGAGGGGGAGGCAGTAAGAAGAGCTATTGTAAAACACCATGTTTTATAGGACAGAAAAAGAGCACGGGGACTTGGGGGGAAAGCAGGATGTCTCCATATGTCATAGTCCCTGTGCATCCTAAACCAGATTTTATTACCAGAAGAGCAGCCTTCCTCGGACTAAGCTCATCATGGAATCATCTAGAATGAGATCTTGGCAAGCTCTTTCTTGATTGAGCCCTCAGATAATCACCACAGGGTCACGATAATGAAGATGACAATGCTGACAACAGAAATAACAATTTCTGTTTCTGACTGTTGACCAGGCTAGGCACTTTGCACGCATTATCTCCCAGGGCTCTCAACACAGCCACTTAAAGCCCAGAGTACTCCAGCTAATGGCACTTTCCCACTCAAGTGAGAGGGAAAATGGGAACATGTGTCTGAGTTGCCTTCCTTTACTGGGTGCCAGAAGGCCATGGTGTTTGTCTAAATTGAATCTAAATTTACATAAAGTACATGAACATACCCAGACTTCCAAATGTTCTTATGACTATATAAAATTTTATTAGCAGCATCCTCCCATTTGGAGTTTCTTGTTGCTATTCCAAGTGGCCCTGAGATGCATTAGCCACTGGTATACATGGTAACTGTTACCTGGTGCTTACAGAAAAACATCCATCTGGCAGTTTCTATCAAAAAGTCAAGTGACATTCTCTGGAAGGATTTGAGGGGTCCCTGCCTTCTACCTATTTTCACAGTGAATCCATATCATCATCACCTCAAATGCAGGTAAGGAGGCTCACCTCCCAGCAAGAAGCCTCTCTGGCACCACTGCGCAAGGAGTGTGGCTTGTCCAAGTGGTAGGATTAATAAAAATATAGGTTGAGCTGCCCTGATTCAGGCACCAAAGATATCTTTCAACTAAGGACTTGGCACAGACAACAAAATTTATTTTGAGAATTGTAGAGAAGAACTGAATCCACCTTGTGGAATAAAATGTTCATTTTTCTACACTGCTAATTACACATAGCAGCTAACAAACTGTGGTGCCGATAACTCCTCACTAGATTAGTTGTGAAACCCTTTGCCAAGACTGGTTTTCACTGAGCTGGACCCCTAATAAGAATAATAATAACAATAACAAGAAGTTCTGTTTTTTGAGTAAGTATTATGTGCCAGGAACTACACATTCATTATCCCTAATCTTAAGAAGTATCCTATAAGTAAGGTAAGTAGTTCGTATTTTAACCCCATTTTACAAGTGAGGAAATTACAGTTTGGAAAGGTTAACTTGCCTAACTCAGTATTCTTTATTTAAATGAATGAATATTTGTATGTATGAATGAAAGTAACTAAAGGAAAAGGGAAGCTGAACTCTTCCAGACTCAGTCTGGAAATGCTTTTGCTTTTGTCATATTGGTTCTGGAATAACCTCTGAACTTTTTTTATCTCTTCAAAACTACATGCCAAACTGGACTTCTCTTGAGACTGGACCCAAAATACTAATTCCAGAGCAGTCTCACTTTTATCTGTCTGCAATTTCTCATAGTTCTGGGTTTTTTGTGTTTTTTTTTGTTTTGTTTTGTTTTTTTGGAATACAGAGATTTTTTTTTTACCTGGTTAGGAGAAGTTACCAACAATGCTTCTATTTGATATTTCACAGATCTACATCATGCCAGAAATGGTGAAAGAACGACTCTAATGAGACCCTGAGCAAAATGCTTATAAATGCTTTATGTCAAAATCAAAGTTTGCTCTTGAATTAGAAATGATATTTTTAAAAGTTTGTTGGTTTCTTTTTCCATTATAAAAATATTATAAACTCACTGCAGAAAGTTTGGGGAAAAAAAGAAAAAAAGAAAAAATAGAAAGAACTATTTATAAATACACATAACCCACTCTTGAAATACAACCCAGAGTTAGCACCCTGGGTGCCCTGTATTTCCTTCCTGTCTTCTTTCTATGAATAGGGTTTTTTTGAGTGGGGGCGGGGGGGGGGATTAGTTTTTTTTAATGCCTTTAATTTATCATTCTTTGTTTCTCTTTAACTTGAAAAAGTTTTTGTCTATCCTATAGTCTTTATAAACACTGTTTTTAATGATAGCACAAAAAAGATATTTATTGGGAAGCGGATTTGACTCAATAGATAGAGCATCCACCCACCACATGGGAGGTCCAGGGTTCAAACCCAGGGCCTTCTGACCCATGTGGTGAGCTGGCACACGCGCAGTACTGATGTGCGCAAGGAGTACCGTGCCATGCGGGGGTGTCCCCCACGTAGGGGAGTCCCACACACAAGGAGTGCGCTCCGTAAGGAGAGCTGCCCAGCGCAAAAAAAGTGCAGCCTGCCCAGGGTGTCACCGCACACACGGAGAGGTGATGCAGCAAGATGATGCAACAAAAAGAAACACAGATTCCCGGTGCCGCTAACAACAATACAAGTGGACACAGAAGAGCACACAGCAAAATGACACAGAGAGCAGACAACTGGGGGGGCAGGGAAGGGGAGAGAAATAAATCTTTTAAAAAAAGATATTTATTGTAGTATTTATTTTATCTGATTTGGAAATATTCTATAGGCTCAATAATTAGAGAGTATTTAAGTATTATCTACTTGAAGGCATTGAGTGCAAAGCATTTTACAAAGGTAGATTTATTACTTTAGGATGTGAACTTGCATGGGCAAACAGTAAAAATTAGTTTTAAGTTTACATTATCTATTGCCAAATCACCTTACAGTTTATGACAATGTATTCTCCTGCCAACAACTAATGAAAATGTCTATTTCACCATAAACTTGCCAAACTTTGGAAAGCATTTTGTAACAATCAACTTAGCAAATATTTTTAAATCTTAAAAATAAATAAATAAATAAAAATAAGGCTGTTTCCTCCCAATACTTTACTATTTAATAATTTAATGTTCACAACTGCTCACACACACTGCTCTGAGTATGAGAGAAAAGATGGGCAGAGATTGCTAAAGTCTCTTCTAATTCTAAGTCCCAACTGTAGGACCAAATTGTCATTTCTTCCATGTTTATTGCAGCAGGTGAAACAACACAGTTTAAAGACATATAAAGGCAAAGCTAATTACATCCCACCCGCCCACCACCTCTCCACTTCCACCCCCTGAGGTAACCAATACTAATAATCGAGCACGTATCTTTCTATCTTTATCCTTTCTCCTGGTCCATGATACCAGTACAAGTGTGCATAATAATAGATGTTAGAGAGTTTACCCGAAATGTTTCCCAATGAAATTATATGGTCTTTAGGGATTTGCCTAAAACAATTCATGTGTTTAATTATTTTCTTAAAAATTCATTTATACATAAATACATACCTATATATTATACATCCTTTTACATAAATAGAATTATATTTTACATGTTGGACTCTGAGAATAGTCTTTTTTTTAAGCTGCTTCTCTCTCCCATCTCCATCCCCCACGCCACTCACAGTGGCCTACTCTCCTTCCTCAAACCCCATGATAACAACCACGGTGTACTCTTCTATATTTTCCATATACACAAAATCACATACAACCATACTTATGTATATAGATTACATAGACAAATATCTATAAATTGTGTGTATATAGTGGGATTTGGGGCATTGTTTGAATCACAAAAGTAGGGTCGTATTACGTATATCTCTGCACCTTGATTTTTCTCCTTTGATAAGACTTTGTGGCAATACCTGCAAGTCAACTGATTTCAATCTTTTTAATAACTCTATGATATTCCATGATGCCAATGTACTGTAATCTATTTATCAATATCCTTCTTTCTAAGCATTTGGTTTTTCCAAGGTTTTTTTTTTTTTTTTCTGTCATTACAAAAAAGCAATGCTACAATAAACATCTTGAGCTCATATCCTTCTAGACCATTGCTTTTGTTTTTATAAGATTGATTCTCATCTGGGTCAAAGCATATATGAACTTTTAGTTTTAAAAGAGGTGACCAAATTGCTTTCATCAAAGGTGAAACAAATTAATAACATTAATGTATGAAATTTTCCTTTTCCCTGTGTCTCCACCAATGGTGCATGCTTTCATACCTACTACGCTGACAGTTCAAGAGATATCTTATTTCTACTTTAATTTGCATTTCCTGCTAGTTAGTTTGAGCATCTTCTCTCATTCTATTGATCATTTGGATTGCTCTTTTGAGAACTGTATATTCGTATCATTTGGCCTGTTTATTTTTTGGATAAATTGTAGATACTGGCCATCTGAATTGCAAATAATTTTACAACTCCATCATTTGCCTTTTGAGTTTGTTTGTAGAATCTTTTGCCTTGGAAAGTTTTAAAAATAGTTTTCATACTGTCAAATAGTTCTGTTTTTTATAATTTCTATGTTGTCTATCTAGTTAATAAAGGCTCCCACATCTTCCTAACTGTATCTGCTGTCCCCTAGAGTTTCTCTTAAGGTCTTACACTTTTTGATTCTTTAACAATTGCATCTTTATTTCATGTGAAATTTATTTTTGTACCCAGTGTGAGATAAAGGTTCAACCTATTTTCTTCCAGATGGAAGTGGTTTCAGTGCAATTTATTAAATAGATTCCCTTTTCCCACAGAATTAAATATATTTTTGTTAAAAATGCTCTATTGTGTCTCATTGATCTATTTGTCTATACCAATGCCAAAACCTTATTGATCTGATTTCTGAAATTGTGGTATGTTCTAATAACTAGAAAGAAAGACCCTTGTATAGTGGTTAAGCATACTGACTTTGAAGCCAGGCTACCTGAGTTCAAATCATAGTTCTGCTACTTAAAAGCTGCATAATATTGCAACAATATTAACTGCTCTAAGCTTTAGTTTTCTCACTGTAAAATAGAGAGAAAAATAAACACTACTTCATAGGGTTATTTGAAGATTACTAAGTTAATGCATGCAGAGTGCTTAGAGCAGTGCTCAATAGTAGTTACTTTTTCATATTTTTATGAACTATTTTCAAACATTCATTTTTCCATATTAATTTAAAGACAATTCACTTCTAAGTACATACCCAAAAAATTGAAAGTAGGGACTTGAACAGATATATGCACACCAATGTTCATAGCAGCATTATTCACAATTGCCAAAAAGTGAAAGCAACCTAAGTGTCCATCAACAGATGAATGGATAAACAAAATGTGGTATAAACATACAATGGAATATTACTCAGCCATAAAAGGGGATGATATTTTGATATATACTACAACATGGATAAACCTTGAAGGCATCATGTTGAATGAAATATGTCAGCCACAGAAGAACAAATATTGTATAATCTCATTGATATGAAATCATTAGAATAAGCAAAATTCATAGAGTTGGAAACTAGAATAAAAGTACCAGGGGCTAGGATGTAGGGAATGGGAAGTTAATCCTTAACATTTTATAGAGTTTCTATTTGGAGTGATAGAAAAGCTTGGTAATGAATAGTGGTGATGGTAGCACAGCATCATGAGCATAATTAACAGCACTGAATTATATTTTTGGATGTGGTTAAAAAGGAAAAATTTTAGATTGTATATATATTACTAGAATTTAAGAATGTATATGACTGTATAACACAGAGAACCCTAATGTAAGCAATGAACTATGGTTTATAGTACAATTACAGTAATATCTTTCATCATTTGTAACAAATGTATAACACTAATACAAAACATTAATAACACAATGGTATTTGAGAATCAACTGTTTTGCATGCTTTTTCTGTAAACCTACAACTTCTCTAATAATAAGTTAAGGGAGTTCTACTTGTAATTATATTACATTTATATGGTAATTTTGGGTTAATTGACTTCATACTAAAAAATATGAGATCTTTCTAATTTTTAAAATCTTGTCATATATGAGTAAATAAGATTTTGTAGTTATTTCCTGAGATCCTGTTCCTCTGTTGTTATATCTGTTCAAACATATTTTATAGATTTCTATTGTTTCTATGGTGAATGGAATCTTTTTTCTCAATTCCATTTTTATGTATATTAATGAAATATACAGGAAAACAATTGACTTTTATATTTATCTTTAGCCAAGAGTTTTCTAAATTTTCTTATTGATTTTAGCAGTTTTTATTTTTTACCAAAATCTTTTGCATTTTCTAAGTATACAATTATCTCATCAGCAAAATTTAGTTCTTCATTTCCTATTCTGTTTATTTCATTATATTGTTTTTTTCTATTTACTAACATCCCAAGATAGCATTAAGTAAAAATGATGGGAGCTGACATCCCTATGTGATTTCTCATTTTACCTGAGAATGTTTTTGTGTATTGCTACTTGGAATTATATTGCTGTTGGAGTTGAGAAAAAGACTGTTTTATTAAAGTTAAAAAAATAATTTTAATTTTATCTGCTATTTTATTAAATCCTTCCATCTATATTAATTAGTGAGGTTAGTCTGTGGTTTTTTGGTTACATCTTGTATCAAGGGTTGGCATTAATATTGTGCTGGCATCAAAAAATTTTTCCATCATCTTCTGTAGTCTGGAATAATTATATAATATTGAATGTACATAATATTTAAAGATTAAATAGAACTCAACTATAAAACCAGAAAGTCTTAAAGCCTTTTCTTAAATGGTAGATCTGTACTCACTTAACCTATATCTTCTATGACAGTATTTCCTAACTTCACTGATGATAGGAATCAGCTGGGACTCTTGACAAATATAGAGATTACTAGACCCCTGCCCTGAAGATTCTGATTCTTTGTATTTGGAATAGGATCAGGAATAGGAATTTGTAGTATTAACAAGTTTCCCGTGTGGAGCTGGCCATGCGCAGTGCTGATGCGCGCAAGGAGTGCCGTGCCACGCAAGGGTGTCCCCTGCGTGGGGAGCCCCACGCGCAAGGAGTGCGCCTGTGAGGAAAGCCGCCCAGCGTGAAAAAGAAAGAGCAGCCTGCCCAGGAATGGCGCCGCCCACACTTCCCGTGCCGCTGACAACAACAGAAGCGGACAAAGAAACAAGACGCAGCAAATAGACACCAAGAACAGACAACCAGGGGAGGGGGGGAAATTAAATAAATAAATAAATCTTTAAAAAAAAAAAAAAAAACAAGTTTCAGGTGATTCTTATCACAACTCCTTGGTAATTAGTCAAAGATTTCCAATTCATTTTGAGTTGTTAAGGATAATTATATTTTGCTAAAAAATTATCCCCTTCTAAGTTTTTAAATTTATTGCTATTGAGTTACATATGGCAACTTCTTATAATGTCTTCTATACCAATAGTAATGATATATTTTCATTTCTTTTTTTCCCCTTAATCAAACTCCCAAGGGACTTATCTATTTTATCAGCCTTCACAAAGAAAGCTTTCAGAGAAAGGCTTTGTATATCATTTTAAAATTTCTATCTCATTAATTTCAACTTCTTTCTATATTAGGTCTCTCTTAGATTATATACACTCAGACAGTCTATCATCCATTTTTAGATAAAAGATTCCTTCCTTTCCACTGTTTTCTACCTTAAATATTTCTCTTATCTTGAAGTCTTTGAATTCATTCATTGTTTGCCTACTGTGTTTTCTTAAGTATTTACCTCAGATGGGATCCATGGGAAATAAAGTCTCTGAATTCTTGCATACCCACAACAGCATTTTTCACCTGGTTAGATGAATTATATCCCAGCAGGACATAGAATTTTGGAGTTTAGTCAATTTTTCTCAGTATTGTGGATTGTTATTCCAGTGTCTATTGGCCACAGGGTTGCTGATAAAAAGTCAAATAACAGTATGCTTCTTTTTCCTTTGTAATTTGTTCTTTCAGTCTAGAAGTTTGTAACAGCTTCCCTCTATCCTCCAAATTCGGTAATTTTACCAGATTATGCATAGATGTCTGTCTTTTCTCATCACTTCTTCCTGGAATTCAGTGAGCCCTTTTAAATGCAAACTTAGATCTTTCTTTAGTTCAAACAAACTTTTTTCTTGTAATTCATTCACAGTTTTTGTTTGTTTCTTTCTATTTTTAATAATTTTTTTCTCTTCTATCTGTCCCCTTTTCTTATTCTGGGATTTTTATTATTCACATCTTAGATCTTCAAGTTCTATTGTCCAAGTCTCTTATCTTTTCCCACATTGTTTCTTTTCTCTTCATAATTTTGTTTTGTGGTTTGATGTATTTCTTCTACTTGACTTCCCATAACAATAATTCACCCACTTGATTTCCCCAAGAAATATTTTGTGGTGTTTGAGAGCTCCACAAGTGCTTTTTGTTTGTTTGCTTTTTTACAATTTTTTGGTTTTTGTTCAAGTTGTCTTTAGTCTTCCCCAGTAGATTCATTATGTTAAGAGTTCATCTGGTTATGTTATTTGCTCTTCTCTATGACTGTTGGACCAAGAAGGGTACTGTCATTTTTCTTTGTCCGTTCTGTAAGATACTTTAGCAGTAGCAGTCTCTGACCCTGTGACCCATTGCCTTGGTGAAAGGTTGTCAGTCCCCTGCTGAGGAATGGAGAGGAAGCCTTTCTTCTCTGAGGACTTCTCGTGTTCTCTCAACCTCACAAATGGAGAGGACCCAGCCTTCTCGTCAGCTTTATGGGACCAAGAATATCAGGCACACTCATGCTAGCTAATGTCAACATTTTCCCTAAGCACTGAGGAAGGCCCATGTGCCAAGCCCTCCCCAGGAACTGCAGCTTTCCCCCAGGGTTTATCTGGCTTTGCAATGAAGGAAAGTACAACAACACATCTCTGGATTATGCCTTCAAGATCCTGCCTGCCTTCCAGTTCCAATTCCTATACAACCCAGGACAGGTTGTTGGGTTGAGGTCATTAGAAATGGAAATGAAGAGAAAGTGGGCCGTGTTGAGCCATCATCTTCCCAGCACGTCCTGCACCATGTTTAATATATACTATGATTATGTAAGTTCTGCAAACCTTGTCATTTACAGATATATGTGCCCACCCCACCCCCACACCCCTCATTACATATCTCCACCAGGCCCACTTTCACCTCCTTGATGACCAGGCCTGCTTGGGGTATGCACTAGTAAACCCAACTCCAAAGGACTTGTTCCTGAAAATGAAGTGGACATTTATCCTCTTTTTCCCTTACCCAATATCTTTTATCTTGGGGATAATTTCCCACTGTATATGTCTTGAAGTGAAAACCCAAATGACCCAAAATTCCCCTCAGCCCTGATAGATAATGCAAAGGACATAAGTCTAACCAACCAGACATTGTCAAGGACATTGACAAAGTCAAAGATCTAAAGATAGCTGAGAAATTATATATGGTGACAGCAGTAGCATCATGAGTGTAGTGACTGTGGTATTGAGAGGTGGTGAAACACTGGCCGTATTTACTGCAGTCAGACTTCACTTTGTTCCTATTTCCCAAGCCTAATTCTTCAGATCTCCCATTGATTCTGTGACTTGTCTGATAATTCCTCTTTGATTTAAGTTACCTGGGGTGATTTCTGATGCATACAAGCAACACCCTGATGAATACAGAGTGCCAGAAAACTCTTTGATGTCTAGGAACCTCAAGTCAGAGAAACTTGATTTGCCTGATCCAGGATGGCATGCCACTCTAGTAGCTATGTCATTAATGAATGCTGAGCCACACCAGGTGTTCATCACTATCCTTTTAAACCCTACCCTTCCCCAACACACTTAGGTCTTCCAGTGACTACAACCCTTGAAATGACCAACGTTCTTCTCCTGTAATGTAACCATATTAGGTCATAAAAGTAAGAAAATCCAACATGTCAGATGATTTTTTTTGACTCATATTGTTTTTAGATGACAGTCATATGGTTTTGTAATAACATCCACTGGGATATCATTCACTTTAGTTCAAGAATATACAAAATATTAAGATAATTAAAAATCAGGCTGAAACTAGGTCGAGCATTCTGACAGAGGTTATTAGAAGTTGCTAGATGGTAACATTTTTATTTAGTCCAGATAATTTTCTTTAGATTTGCCTACTTTTATTAAAGCAGTAATTTACTTACTCCTGACTCATTTCTATTTTTTAACCCCTATATATGCAAGTTAGGAAAATATCAAATGCATGACAAATATCTCAGAACCAAAACTGTTGGAAAGTGAAAATTAGTCAATTTGTTAATTTCTTATATGAAGTTTCTCACTCTGCATTACCACCCCATTACAAGCTGAAAGAGATGGTTTTCCTGAAGATGGTTAATTTGATTTGTTCATACAAAGTATATTGGATTTTCTAATTAATTGTATGCTGATAAGAGAGATGAATTGTAGAACATCCATTTTCCCACATGCACCAGTTTGACGGTTGATTTCTGACTTTCAAGGTTAAAATAAATAAATAATCAGGGTAAATTTGATCATATGTCAACCTCAAGTGATTGCTTTTAAGCTTTCTGGCTTGTATTATAGAAATCTCTGGAAAAGTACACATGCTTTTTCTTAATATTTACATCACATGCTGTCTGTTTGGACATATGTTAATTATTTGATAACCTTGACTTATATATATTCCACTCTGCCATGACAGAAATTATCCCAATGCACTTGCAAGATAATTACATTCTCTTTGGTGGCTGGGTTTGTCTCCTTTGGAGTATTTCTTCTTCTTCATCTTTTTCATTTTTATCCTTTGATTCTAAAACCAGATTGTGACCTGTCTTTCTCTGAGGTTCAGAGTGTTTACTCTGATTCTGGGTGCTGCACCAAGTGCATAATACAACCTCTTTCATAGAAGCATCACAACTCTGTATCGTTATTATCCTCATTTTATAGTCAATGAACCAAAAGTACTGAAAGTTTGGCAATTTGCCCAAGGTCACTCAGTAAGTTGGTGGAGCTGTGACTGGAATCTCAGTCTTACTTTATCTATGCTTTTAAATACTATGCATATGACCCTTTTTGGCTGAGCAGAACACATGTCATTCCTACCAAAGAGGACATTAAGCTAAATATTCTCCTTTACTTAATTACATGGTTTTTTTGTCTTATCTAGGAAAGGGTTCAGTAGATAATTGGCCTTAATTTTCATTATTATTCCAAAGTAAAACTAAATATGAACTATACCAAATAAAAAACATCGTATTTGGTAGATGACCACTCTTTCCCCAACATTAAACTGACTTATTGTTGACAACTTTATAAAGAAATCAAATTAAGATGCTTAAGCATACATTTTATAGATGTTTGTATTGGAAGGTTCACAAGAAATTTTAACTTTTCAGAGTGAGATATTTTCTCTGTGTGTTACTCAGATTTTCAAGTTATGAATACTAAAATCAATAAGGTCATGGTCAAAGGATGTGGCTATTTAATTTTAATAAATTAAAATTATATAAAATTTAAAGACCTATTTCTCAGCCATCCTAGCCATATTTCATATGTTCAATAGCCACATGTAGCTAGTGGCTACCATTTTGGACCGTGCACACATACAACATTTCCATCATTGCAGAAGTTTCCACTGGACAGCGCTAAGAGGCCTACAACTTTGGGCCTTTGACAATTGTCTTAGAAAACTGAGATTTTGCATTCTGTTTCTATAATTAATTTATTAGAGTCATGTATTTATTCTACTTGCAAAACATCTTTATAAGAATAGGAATATATTTAATGTTTTTTCTAATTTTAAGACAATCTAGAGATTTCTTTATTCTGATTGAGTGAATTAGAATTTAATCAATGAGATCATAAGTAACAGATCAGTTAGCACAGAGGTGGTTTATCAGTTAGGATTAAGTTTGGCAGCACATAAAGAGTCCCAAAAAAAATAGTGACTTAAATAAGATAGCTACTTATCTCTCTCCCATATACATGAATTCTGGAGATAAGAAGTCTTTGGTAGCTATGACCCCTCTCTGTAGAGTTAGAAACCCAGGTCCTTCTGTCTCTGCTTTCTTTCCCTAGAGTTCGGTCCTTGTCTATGTTTTCCAAGCTAGCTTGCCTTTATCTTCATATTCTAGCCAGCTAGGAGGAGGAAGTGGAGAAGGGCATGTTCTTTCCCTTTGAGAACATTTTCACAAGTTTACAAATTACTTCTGCTCCCATTCCATTGGCCATAACTTAGTCACATGACTATACTTCATTGCATTTATTCTAGGCAGTACAATCAAAAATTCTGTTGCTATGAAAGAAATGAAGAATAAATTTTGGTACAATAGAAGTCTCTTTACAGTTGGTGAGTAAAAGCGACTTCCTATGGAAAACATTTTTTTTCTACTTTAACAGTTCATCAGTGAGTAGTCTACAGATGAAATATTTTATAACTTTCAAATTTTCAAGATTATAGGCCAGTAGCCTTTGAAACTATTAAAACAAATCTTTCAATATTTTAGGAAAATTCTTTGCGTTTTTATTAAAAAGTAATAGAAACTCACAATACTCCTAAGAAACAATAAAGATTAATTTAACTCAAATTTTATGGTAACTAATATGCAAATATTTTCTAACCTACTTTCTTATCTTTTGAAACAAGATGTTAAAAAAAGGCAACTCAATGTTTCATATTCCCAAAGTACATGAGTCAACAGTTTCTCATTCTTTCAAGTTTCTTGCTTCTAAAAACTTTCAATTTCTGATTTCAGCTTAATTTTAATAAAGGCTGACAATGAATTTGGGGTTTATGATTTTTGCAGTTCTATAATCACCTATTTTTCTGTATACAGGAGTCGACCCCAGATTGTTTTATAAGAACATCTAGAAGCTTTCACTGCCACAACACATGGTTGGAGAAGGGGAACTGTCTATTTAGATATAGATCCTCAGTAGGTTCTCAGGTTCCTCCCTGCCTTAATGGCAAATGACCAGCATAAAATATCTTCATTTATTCAAGTGTACTAAACAGAATTCACTGCTGTTTAAGAAATATTTGTAAAGGATATTTTCACTGGACTAGAGACTGATTTATCCTTAAATTAAATCAGCCCATCAGAAATATGCACATTGTTTTGACCCCTAGTAGAATTAATTTTCTGATGGGACCTTTGGCATTGTGCCATAGCCAGATATTAAAGTATATCGCGAAAATAATGACCCTCTGAGACTTGTTATTGTACTTACAGTAAAGATGTTAAGGTTGATGTCAAGGGCATTATTTACTGACTTGCCCTATGATTCATAAAAAAATTATTGTTCCCTCATAAAGAGCAGCAGGTGGAATCCAGGGTGGGTTAGCCTCAGCTGCCTTTACACCTAAGCCGGATAATTAACTTTAGGGCTGCTTACAGAACAGCTGAGCTAGTCTGCCAGTTCCTCTTTTAATATATGCAGAACAGCTGGAAATCATAGCATTTGCCCCTAAGATAAAACCCAGAGCGTGGCTCCCTAAACAAACTTTTGAAATCATCTCTGTGGAAAGAGCTCCAAGTATGTTTTGGGGACAGAAGAGAGAAGCAGATCAGGACCTGAATTGAACACACACACACAACAGTGAAAGAGAAAAAAAAATAATCAGTTCAGCCCAGGAGGAAATACACCAAAGAATTTTATTTCTTCCATAAGTCCTTCTTCCTTTGGCAGTTGAGAGGGGCCCCACCTGCAGTTGAAGGGAAAAGCTACTTTTGGCAATAATTGTGGAATTGAAGAAGTTTCTTCCAACCTTTTTTGGCAGTTTGGTGCAGAATTAGAAGCTGGACTGATTTTCACTTTTTCGCAAACGCTAAAGCACAGACTGAAGGTCAACGTGTATAATGGAGATAAGAGAATGTGGATTCAGGATGACTCATGTAAAAGGAAAGAGGAGTGATTATAATAAGAGTAAGAATAGAAGCAATCTTCTGGTGGTGTGAGGGCTAAATGAGTTAATAAATGTAAAGCCTTTGCCTCGCAGGGTGAACCCAGTATAAGTGATGACAATTACTAATTATTAGGTTCAAGTATACCTTTAGTATCAACCAAAAAGAACTGGCCTTAATACTTCATTTAAAGAGTCAAATCAGCAGTATAGCAATTAAGATGGGAAAAAAGGAAGAAAGGAAGAAAAGGAAGAGGAAGGGAGGTAGGGGGTATTTGGAACCTAAAGTTAAGGCTTATAAGGTCTGCTGTTTGTCTTGTCATGCGTTTGTCTAAAATTGCTCTACACAACTCCACAAATTCAATCAAATAATTGATATTTTAAATCAGGGGATAGCAAACCCTTAAAGAACTCAGGGAATTATGTCAAGGAGTAAACAAACACTCTTTATTTATGTACCATTAAAAATGATAATTATATGCATGTATACGATGTTAAGATTAAGTTTTAAAATTGGTTGAAAGTATTACCAAATTCTTAAAGGCTTCTTGTCTTTAACTCCTCAAGGAAAAAAGTATGTGGGAAAGGTGATAAGAAGAGTAGGCACATAGTATTTTTAAAAGAGATATGCATTTCTATTTCTGATTATGGCAGGACAGGTTTTCAGACCAATTCTCCTACTGAAAATAACTAAAGGTACGTAATTATCATTTTTATGGACCTTCTTAATGGGCTTTTATTTTGGCATTAGGGTCACAAAACGAATAAACCAAGGTCCACATGTTCAAAGAGGAAACTAATGCCATACATAAGTGGAGACGTGGCACAGAAAAACCAAGGTGGAGTGAATTTCACCAGTAAAGGCTTCTTGAAAGAACCAAAGGATATGAATTGCCAAAGCAATGAGGAGAAGACACTCCAGGTGAAAAGCATGAGCATCAAAGGCACAGAGGAAGGAATTTAAGTTTTGTGTATGTACAGTAAGTGAATTAGTTTGGCTAGAGCAGGAGGGCCCTAAAGAAGAAAGTAAAAGTCTAGGTAACTTCCTCATGATCCCTGCAATACCTAGCACAGGATATTTTATGAGTAGGTAATAAACAAATACTTGTTGGTTGGGTAATTCAACCTAACACCAAGGCAACATGTGCTTTATCCAGCACTTAATCTAATAAGTAATGAAGCTAAAGAAAATACAAGGAGTTTGGAGAAGTGAATCATTATGTGGGGGAAAGATTGTTGACTGTTAATTCTGAGAAACTGGGGAATTAAAAAATCTGCACAAGCTCTTCCTGGTATTCCTGTTTATGTTGTTCTGTCAAGTGAAGTCCAGTAGATACACAAAAATTCCCCAAGAATCTGAATCAGAAATATGTGGGTGAATTCAGTCAAGACAAACTTCTCCTTTTCCACTATTTCAGTTATTTGCCTATCTAAGCAAACTGCATGTCTCCTTTCCACAAGCCTCTTTCCTATATGATAGAAGAAGGTGGTGGAAACACACTCATGATTTTAATTGGACTCCTGAAGAAGCTTCTATTTTCCTTTATTAAACCCAGGGATTATCTCTCAAGCAATTCATAAAATAATCAACAATATATTTATCAATAATATTTAAATACAAATATCTTTAGATATTTCATGCTCTGCTGGGAAGCTTCAGCCTGGCAGTCATAATGAAATGGCAATTGCTTTGATTTTAGAAGCTGATTTTGAACTTTGCTTTCCTGAAAAATTCACAATTCTCAAGAATATCACTTCGAATACTCAGACTACAGTGTCCAAGGCAGATTTAAATACACAGCATGACGAGTTTTAAGGTCCAAAGAAAGTCTTGATTGAGGTCTTCTTTTTGACATAAATGCAGAACTTCTGTGTCATAAAAAGAAAATGGAAACTCCCAGAAAAATGAGCTTTCAAACTGATTTGCTAATTTAGCTTTAAGAGTCAACTATTTTTCCTCAGATGTACTCCAGGGTACAATGAATTGTCGTGGGGTTTTCCATACTAAGGAAAATTTCAAAGCTGCAGATTGAAAATCTCCATTGAAACAAATGCATTATGGCACTTGAAATAAGAGCATCTGTAAACACTTTACAAAATAATTTTCTTTGTTCAGTAGAGGATAGCCAGATGATGCAATATCTAGTTCCAGCTGTTCTTCCCCCACTAGCCATTCAGCCTCTTTTAGTGGCATTTTAAAAGACACTTGACCATTTACTGTGCAATTGTGACAATGTGCTTAAACTCAACTCTTCATCTCATCACATATGAGGAAGATGAAACAGAAGTTGTATGAGAATGCTTGTGTGTCCAGACAGCAGCAGAGAGATAGCTATCTTTCTCCTGGGTCTTATTGTTTAAACATACACAGTACATAAGGAAGAAGGAAATCAGTCTGTGACCCTCAGGGATTCTGGACAAAGGATATCCTTCCACAGGCTAGAGCTACACATCCTACAGAAAGTACATAAACAGCCATTACAAGCTGGATGTTGTTATGACTTCTCTGAAGTTTTACGTTTTCCAAACTTTGTAACTGCTAATCATTTTATTCCACCAAATGAGCTAATAATTTGGATGTCTGCTTTTAGGAGGTTAAAAGACAAGCAGAGAAAAGTCTCCTAAATAAAGTAGGTTAAAAGGCAAGCAGAGCTCCTAACTAAAGTATTTTAGTTGATTTACACGTATCTTTAGCAATTACATTTGATAATGTTATCAGCGTCAAAAGCGAAACAACAAATAATAAAAATACTAGTTTTGCACTGCGACAGTCATTTAATGAAGGAAAAAAATGGTCCAATAATTGTTTCATGTTGTGAAGACAAAACAAATGTCTGATAAGAGTTTTAACATTTTAATTGGTACCAGAGTGGCCTTGTGTATAGATTGCCATTGTTCAGTCTTTGGTCTGAATCCAGAGGACTAAACTTTTCCTTGCTTTCTATGATTTTGCCCCAAGATTGATGCCCTGTGCTCTGGTATGATGGTGGGGAGTGGGGGGCAGGAAGTAAGATTCATACCTCTGAAATCTCCTATGTGGCCTTCAAAGTTTCATGCTATACCACCTTACTGAGATATGTCTTTGGATAAGATTGTCAGAAGCAGTTAGGAATTTTTCCCTCCCCACCTAATGCTTTCTGATTCACACCCCATCATGAAGAGCAACATTTGTAGACTCGAAGCCCAAAGAGTTCTTTGACCCAAATAGCCACGTGGGGTTTTGTTTGTTTTTGTTTCTTTTTTCAAAATCTGAACATAACCTGTGGTGACCACAAAGGGAAAAGCTGGAGGCTTTCTCTGATTTTGTCCTCAACTTCCCTGCCTATCACCAATGTAGCCTCCTCCAAGCCCACAGGTCAGTTCTTGGTGATCAGTGGCTGGTTTAGAAGACTCCTCAGAAGTAGAAAGAATTTCAAAGCATGAATTCTTTTCACAGGGAAAGAATCTGTGATCTTCTGTGTTTCACAACTGTGAGCAATAAAAAAAATGAAACCATTTAAGGATAACACTTGACATTCTTGGACTTGTGCACATACCACGAAGCTAACATAATTCTGAAACTAGAATGATATAATAGCCTTTTTGCTCTAAGCAATTTATGGTAGATAACTTTAAACAGATATCTAATCTAATGTGTTGTGAAGAGAAACACTGGCTGTGGCTCTTTGGGGCTTTAAAGGAGTCTGTATATGCAAGGCATCTAGCATAGTCCTGATCCATATAAGACCTTGAAACCTTCCCCTTCCACATAAGTTTCAACTCAGGTAGGCTGTGAAAGGTCGCTAGTTAATTTCCCACCTGTTGTAAAAAGACCATGATCCAGACTCCCCCAAATCCCCTTATGTCATCCCATCTGTACTTCTCAAAATCAGAGTCAAAGACTACCTTCATCTCAAACACTTGGGGCAGGAGGTGGGTAAAAATGAAGATTTCTGGGCCCTATGCCAAACCTCTAGGTAAAGGGCCTAAGAAACCACTTTTTGATCAAACTCCAAAGGTGATTCACTATAGCTTGAGTATCACTGATACAGAGCATCATGGGTCTGTTCTTCCATTAACTTAGACCCTAGAAAAAATAATTTTTGCACAATGTCAGTTCAGTTAGTTGCAAAACTGATTTGATTTCCACTTCTTAAAGTTATGCCCTCTGTCTTTATGGAATGGCTGACTCAAGATCCATATCTGTCAGTTTCAGTATCTTTTAGACTACTGAAGTTGAGGATTCTGTTCACTCCATCAATCTTTGTGTTTTTTACAAAAACTCATGCTATTTATTCATGATTTTATTTAGTTTTAGAAAATGAAAAATATATGACTCTGAATTTCTCTTGTAGCTTAAGTAACTGGAACTCTTACTGCAATTTTCTTGTCCAAGTGTGGCAATCTATCCAACTCCATGATCTAAAAATATTTACTCTTTCTCCTCCTCTAGATAAACTATGTTTTGTTTTGCATTTAAATGATGTATCATACTGTTTTATCTGTAATGACCTCTGAACATTTTAGACAGAGTACAAATTCTTCCTATGACAATTCTTGGCATAAATTCCTGAATGGCCACTTGAATCAAGATTAAAAACTTGTTTTAGGATGCAAGACTTGTAGTACTGTATTCAGTCTGGTTGAGTCTCTTAATTGGATTGGATACTTGGGTCCAGTTGTATTTATTTTTCTTAGGAGGCACCAGGGATTGAACCCAGGACCTCATACATGGAAAGCAGGTGCTCAACCATTGAGTTATACCCACTCCCAGTTGTATTTATTTTATACATATACTTTTATGAATGCAAACCGGAGACAGGAAATATGATGCACTTACAATGCCTTCAGAATCCATTCTCCTTTTGTAGGTCTGAATTTCTGAAGCAACACAGTGTCTCCAACGCTACCTGACAAAATTACCAAGGCTATTAGAGCCTGATTCTGTGTGACTGAGTATGAATTAAGCAAATTGCTACAGCCAACATAAGAAAAAGGATTTGCATCTGCATCTGCAAGCCCTGTAGGGGGAGATGTTGAGCACCCATCTAAAACCCAGCCTGATCAGAGCTGACTAAAGATTTCTTTGATAATGGCCAAACCTTCATGCATAGGGAATAGTACCATGGGTTATTTTCATTCCCCAAACTTCCTAATGCTATTAATCACTAATGGCAAACACACAATATAGTAAAGCTTTGGTTGGACTAGCAATGGATTTTGCTTAACTGTTCTTCCATGTATGATTCCTTTGCCTACCTCATCCCCCTCCACTTCAAAGGCACTGGTAATTTAGTAGTCTCCAAATATTCTCAGAAGTTTCTTTACACATTCCTATCTTGAAACAGCTTCTATCTCTGTCTAGTTCAAACACAACTAAGAAATGCTTTTTAAAATATCCCCACTGAACCATTACAGACAGCATAGCATGGAGTTTAAATACATGCAAAGGCTTTGGATCTGCAAAGACCAGGATTCAAATCCTAGATTTGTCCTTTGCCATCTGTGTGTCATTAGGCAAGTTATTTAATTTCCCTGAGACATGGTTTCCTCACCTGCAAAGTAGGGAATATTGATAGTACTACTTTGAAAGGAGATGTTAGGATAAAATGATTTAAGAACTTAGCACACAGTAAGCATTTAATAAATTATTTTTATTTATTAGCTTTCACAAAGTGATCTGTTCTGTGATGAAGAGCTCTACTGATAGCAAATTCTTTCTTATATTAAACCAATTAAATTTTGTCTCACAGTAACATCACTCTTTTTCCTATTCATGCTCTCAGGAGCTACTCAGAATCATTCTCATTGCTTTATAACACTCTATTATGTAAACATATGTTACAACCCAACTCCTGAAGGGCACAAGTTGGTTATGAAAACAAAGAATGCATCTGGCACTTAGGCATAAGCTTTATTGGGACTTACAGACCGGAGAGAATCTCTGATAGCTGTGTTTCAGACAATGAAGATAGCACTCCGCAAAGAGATGAGAAAATGAGGGGTGATATATAAGGGATTTCAGAACAAGGACATTCTATATGATATGAGACAGAGTTCCGGCTAGGGTCATGTGAAGTGTACATATTGGGCATGGTGAAGTCTTCACTGCCTTCATAGGAAGGATACACCAAGGACATTTACTGCTTTGGGAAGATTATAGTTTACAGTAACATCTATACATTCTCTCCCCTCTGGTGAGGGTTGTTAACCTTTAACTTTTATCTAGGTCATCCAGGCAGCTATGTGCTGAGAACTTGGGGGTGCAGCTGGGTGTCCACAATCTGCCTACATTGACCATAGGACAAGTATTGCATCCACATTCCACAGAATATTATGGGAGTAATCAGGAATATGTACTAAACATTGAATATTAATGAGAGTACAGGTCCCACCTTGTGATGCAGTAAGAATATCTAAAGCCATCCTATTTTGCAAAACTACCTTTCATAGTTGGGTGGTTTCTTTGTGTAGTAAGGAAATTGCTACTTTGGAGTCATTAAGGGCTTGAGCAGTATGATTGTCTAAAGCTGTTTGTGTTTTTCAGTGACAATTGAAGCACCACCTGGCACAAAAATGGCCAATGGGTGGAACCACCAGGGGACTTCCTTTACTCTATATCTAGTCTTGATAGTAAAATTTTAGACAGAAAGTTGCACCTGTAAGAGAACAAAAGCTCACCTGACTGTGGAGGAGAAAAGAATTTTATTAACAATCTTGCAAGAATGGGTGCACGACCTGGATAAAATGGCCAGTGTGCCAAAAAGCAAGAAACAATGTTATCTACACTCTAAACCTAACACACAGGTCCCTTCCTTGTTCCCCATTGATTGGGTACTTCAGGGCTTACAGCCTATCCAAGAGCTCTAACTAAGTTACTTGTTCCTGCTCTGATTTGCCACTCCCTATTCCCTACATTCCCATGGGCTGGGCAGGCTTGGAGCTGCTTTCACTCCTGGCACCACTTTTCAAATTTGGAGCCACTTTCACTATTGGCCCTGCCCTCACTCCTCACCACTGGCCACCCTCGCTTTGGCCCCATCCTCGCTTCTCACCATTGGCTGCCCTTGCTTTGGCCCTGCCCTTGTCTTGGCACCACTTTTCAAATTCTTGGCACCAAAGCCACTAGAACCCCTTTCCCTCCCTCCTCCAACTGCAGAGCCTCTGGCTTCCCCTTTATGTGAAACTAAACTTAACCCTTTCCTTACAAAATTATACAACTCAGGGGATAACCATTCCACATCATGGATCCCCTCTTGTCATTCCATACAGCCAGGGGAAATGCAATCTTCAGGGTGACAGACCCAGCTATTAACCATCCTAAACCATTATTTACAGCAAGGCCTGGGCTTATTCACCTGTACAAGAGAAAATATATAATTAAGAATCTCATTGAAAGATAGTAGTTGAATCTGTCTTAAATGAAAAGGTCCTGTTCCAAAGTTGTTGATGAGTCATGTTCTTCCATGCCGGCAAGGTGTTCCATGATGTCCAATTTGTAGCAGTTAGAGTCCAAGGAAGGCCAATAGCACCTGAGGATGGTAAGTCTGTACAAACTCAACATTGAGTTCAATTATGGGCATAGGTTACTGCCGAAGGCCCCTGTAGAAAGGTATTGGCTAGGGCACTATGGGTGAAAAGAAAGATGTTTATGGGGAGCAATAAGGGGCAGATCATGCTGATCTAACAGTATACAAGCAACATTTTCATTAATGGATAGTCCACATAGACACACATAAGGGCCCAGCTATTATTACTCTATTCTGACCAGCTGCCTTCCCTGTTTCCTATACTAACCTGCCTCAACTCCCCTTCAGAGAGTTAACACCCTATTCTTAAGGGGGAGCTGAAGGACAATGGTCACTCTTCTATAGCTGCTTCCTGCTGATTAGGGGAAGTAGATCCTGCCTGATGAGGTGTGAAACTCTCTGGCTATTCTATCGAGGTTGAGGGAAGGCAGGTCTGGTACCATGGTTAGAAGTGGATGAAATTCCCAGATGATTAATATCTTGTTCTGGAAGGCTCTAGAATTTTAAAGATACATGGTCCTACTAAAGGAATAAAGGAAATGGTGGTAAATGGCCCCAAAAAGCAGGCCAACCATGACATACTGGACCATGGGAGTGAAAAAGGCCAGGTGCCTCTAGAGGTGACATCATTCTGAAGCTGATGGGCTTGATCTTGTAAGTTTCAAATGCTGTCTAGGAAACTGCCATCCCCAGTTCCCACAGAAATGGTTATGCCTAGGACAGCTAGGAGAGGTATGAGGAGAGGCACTGCCCTAGACATAAACTCACAAAGGCAATATAAGCAACAACAAGATAAGCATATGGCAAGCAAATAAAGGCAAGGCTTAAGAGAACCATTCTTTTATCTTATAGGCATGTTCAATAATTATTTAGGAAATGAATTAAGTTTACAAAGACTTTTAACATGTTCAGTAACCTTCTGAATATCATCTAGAATAGAAGAGGTATTATTATATTCATTAGGTATCTAGGTACAACACTTAATACTAATCAATGCACAAGTTCCTCTTTGAACTGCAGTTAATAGATCTAAGCTCCAGGTTTGCAATACCATACATATTATCTCTCCATGAGAGCAGGCCATAATACCAATTGTATCTGTTTAGGTTCTACTCACATTACTCTGGTAATTATTGTTCACACAGCAACCATACTCCAGCACCATTGGCCCTAGAGAGAGGTTCCAGTGTTTCACCAGCCAGGTGCATATCACCTTCAGTACTATGAAACAGAGCCAGTCTGGAGGCAATGTCCATTGTAAATCTGGCCAAATTGAACCATTGCTGGCTGATGCAAGAATCTGAAATTGCAACACATTTTCCATCCACTACAGGAGCCATGTCCAGAGATGTGGTAGATCCTTTTATTATTTTAGGGTCATAGTGAACAACCTAGCCAATAACTCAAATGGAAAGGCACCATGCAAGGAACTAAAGGTCTGATTTGAATACATGAGAGTATGAAGTCTATCTCTTAATTTTCTATATACTTTCTAAATACTTCCATTGCAGTTTATAACATATTAAATGAGATTATTATTTTTAGTATTTTAATTCTTACTTCTATAACTTTACCATGATTACATTAATTAATGGGTATTTTACTTTAGCAGTATAGGAAAAACTGCTTTTTCCATTATTTTATAAAAATCTAAGATTACCAATGGAAACAAGATTATCTTCCCTCTACCACCACTTTAATATGAGATTAAGGTAGCCTCTGGTAGTTTTCCCTGTTATGAAATTACTTTTTATTATCAGTATCAATTAAGGTTTCTATTTAATAACAGCTTCCTGGAATTAGCCATTTAAATAATTCAGTTTAGAAAATGCCTTTACAAACTTCTGTAACTATCCATATCCATGTAGACTACAGTTACTTCTTCTCAAGACAAATCTCACATTTACAAAACACATTCCTTGACTTAATGCTGCCTTCTACAATACCTTCTACAAATTTCTATATTAATTCAAGCCTTGTCTTACATATTTTCACCCTGATTTTATGAAAACAGTCATCTTACCTTAGGACAAAACAAACTCCCTTAAACAAACTTAACAAATTTTAGTCAGCATTGACTATGAATTCACTTCCACAAAACTTTTACTCCTTTCCATATCCACTTAAGTCTCATATCCCTCATTCTATTATGTGAAGAAAAAAAACTATTATTTCAATTTAGGCAAAAACAATTTTTAAAAAGAGGTTTGTAATCATGTCATTAACCAAAAACTTACAATTTTCACCATCTTAAATATTTAACACATATAATGCTAATTTAGGACAGACCTCAATTTCATTAAACACAAATTTACAATTTTTATCATCTTAAAGATTTAATACATATAATGTTAATTTATTTCATTAGTACCCTATAAACCTGGGGTATTACACCCAAGCTAAATAAAATTGTAACAATTATAGTTTATGCAAGAAATGTTCTTTTTTTCTTCCTTTCTCCATAGGAGGCTAAAACTTTGTTTTTTTAATAAAATTCTAAAATTTTTAATAACCTTAAAAGTATACTGACTGCCGGATTCTGGAATAAATATAATTGTTTAATTTGCTTAATCATAATTTAGAAAAATCTTTTCATAGCTTTCAAGGACTTTTTCTTTAATTTCTGAAATTCAGCCATTGGATTATTATTACCAACAAGTCAAAAGCTGTTGGGGATTACAGGACAGGCAAAGAAATCAAGGTTAATTCTGTAATATCCCTGCTGTCTCTACTATTTTAATTTCCAGGCCTAGTAGACAGAATTCTAGGCTAAAGTCACATCTCCCGTATCTTTCACACCCAGCCCAGCCCCTTAGTTCCTCAACTGGTTTTAATGAGTCACTGGAATTCAGTCAATGTTAGGAGAAAATCCTGGGGCATGATAGGCTATAGAAAGATTATGGAAGAATTCAGGATAAACTTTTAATTTCTTTCCTTTAAGTAGTTTCTCTATTCAGATTTTATGTGACTTTTTATCCTGTGTGGCTTCTCCAACATGGGCTTCAGGAGTATTCATTACCTATATAAGCATCCATTTAATTTTTAGCAATTTGAATAGAGCTCTTTAGAATTTTCCATTTATGAATATAGTATTGCCATCTGGAGATATGAAAATATACGCTGAACAAACAGATGAACATAAAAAGAGTTAAGACACACCAGCAGAAACAACAAACTCACTAATTTGACTCATAATTCTCACTCCTTTGGTATGGCTGTGTCCAAGCACTCCATCATTTCACCTTTCTGATTTTTTTGCTTTTAAGATCTCCTCTGGAATCAGTGTTGCCTGTAATATGCAAGCTCATTCCTGGAAACACTATTATTAGTAACCAGCAACCAGTTAGGAATACTTGAGCAGTATAAATGCAGGTAAGCACTAAATTAGCAGTTTAGACAGACATTTAGCATATATATTCTGGATTATGCTTCAGGAGTACACTTAGACTTGAAGTTCAGGAGTAAGCTATTGATTCAAACTGAAAACCCTTTTTAACAACTTGATAAAAATTCTGATCAAAATAAAATGTGAAGAAAACTTAAAACATAGTCAAAATAACATCCTATTAAACCCTTCCAGTTTATACAGTTTTGCAAAACAACTGATCATCAAGTCAGCGCTGGCAATCTGTTAAGGAATCTTTTTTCTCTGCCTATGCTAGAACTTACCCTTTTCCTTCTAAGTAGTACACAGAGGTCTCTGCCACTTGTTCTGCCTTTGTAGCCACCCAGAATTCTCCTAACATGGCCATACTATAGCTGCCACTATCTGGCAGTCTCTCTTTTCCTTATTTAAGTGCAGCTACTCTGCCATCTGCTGTAGCACAGCCAGCATACCTGCCCCGCCCCCTATTCTCTCAGTGGTCCCCAGTCATCCAGGGGGGGAGCCACCCCTCCCCACATGGATGTTATAGGTCAAACTGGGATTTCCTCTATGGATTCTCCTTTCTCTGAGCTCATGCCCACTACTGCCAAAGGTCCTTCAGTCACCTGTCTGTGGCTCACCAATTGTTACACCCCATCTCCTGAAGGGCATGAGTTGGTGAGGCCATGAGAGCAAAGAACATACCTGGCACTTATGCATAAGCTTTATTGGGACTTATAGACAGAAGAGAATCTCTGACGGCAGTGGTTCACAAAGAGATGAGAAAATGAGGGGTGATATAAAGGGATTTCAGAACAAGGACATTCCAGAGGGTATGAGGACAGAGTTCCTACTAGGGTCAAATGAAGTGTAAACATGGGGTGCAGTGATGTTTCACTACACTCGCTCCTAGGAAGGCCATTTACCAAGGACGTGTAAGGCTTTCGGAAGATTATAGTTTCAGATAACATCTATACATTCTTTCCCCTCCAGGAAGGGTTGTTAACCTTTAACTTATGTCTAGGTCATGCAGGCAGCTATGTGCTGAGGACTTGGGGGAGAGGCGCCTTGGGTCCCCACAATATATTACCTCTTCATTCTCTTAATGGTATTCTTAATAAAACAGAAGTTCTTAATTTTGAATATAATCCAATTTTTTCCTTTATAATTAGCCCCTTTTGTGTCTTATTTAAGAAATACTTGCCTTCTTGAAAATCATGGAGTTCTAAATTTTCTTTTAAAAACTTTTTTTATTTTGACTTTCAAATTTAGATTGGCAATTTATCTGAAATTAAATTTGGCATATGGTATGAGGCAGAGGTGCAGTTGTAAATTTTTCCATTTGGACATCCAGTGAACCCAACACCATTTATTGAAAAGACTATCTTTTACCATTGCCCTGTGGTAACCCCTTTGTCATAAATCAGGTATCTGTATATGTGGAGTCTGTTTCTATACTTTCTATTCTGTTCTGTTGGTCAATTTATCTCTGCATTGCCAATACGACACTTTTTTTTTTTTTAAAGATTTATTTTTTATTTATTTAATTCCCCTCCCCTCCCCCGGTTGTCTGTTTTCTGTGTCTTTTTGCTGCATCTTGTTTCTTTGTCCGCTTCTGTTGTCGTCAGGGGCACGGGAAGTGTGGGCGGCGCCATTCCTCGGCAGGCTGCTCCCTCCTTCGCGCTGGGTGGCTCTCCTTATGGGTGTACCCCTTGCGCGTGGGGCTCCCCTACGCGGGGGACACCCCTGTGTAGCACGGCACTCCTTGCGCTCATCAGCATTGCGCTTGGGCCAGCTCCACACGGGTCAAGGAGGCCCGGGGCTTGAACCGCGGGCCTCCCATGTGGTAGACGGAAGCCCTAACCACTGGGCCAAAGTCCGTTTCCCAATACCACACTTTTAATTGCTGTCAGATTTAATGTATCTGATGCTATATATCCTTGAACTTTGTCCTTCTACTTTTTCCTTCTGGCAATGAATTTTTAAATTTTTATTGTGCTAGCATATATACAACATAACATCTCTCATTTTAACCACTTTCAAGTATGCAATTTAGTGGTATTAATTACATTTAAAATATTGTGTTACTATCCATTATCAAAACTTTTCTATCACCCAAAATAGAAACTCGGTATCAATTAAGCATTAATGCCTCATTCCCTACCCTCACCCCCACTCCTGGTAACCTGTAATCTACTTTCCGTCTCTATGAATTTGCATATTCTAGTTATTCCATGTAACTGAAATCATGCAATATTCATCCCTTTGTATCTGGCTTATTTCACTCAACATAATGTTTTCAAGGTTCATCCATGTTGTAACATGTATCAGAACTTCATTCCCTTTTGTGGCCGAATAATATTCTACTATATGGATATACCACATTTTGTTTATTCATTCATCTGTTGGAGGACACAGGTTGCTCCCTCTTTTGACTATTGTAAATAATGCTGCTACAAATATCTTTTCTGAGTCTCTGCTTTCTAATTGTTCTTATGCTAGTCTGGATTTTTTGCACTTCCCTATGTAGTTTAGAATTATCTGTGTAATCTCCACAAAATAGCCTATGTTGTTTGACTGGAATTTTTTTTTAAACATGGATTAATTTGTGTAAACTGACCTCTTCACAATACTGAGTTTTCCCATCCATGAGACTTGTCTGTTCCTCTACTAGTTTAGGCATTCTTTAATTTCTCTCAATAATGTTTTGTAATGTTTAAGATAAAAGTCTTGCACATCTTTTGTTAAATTTATTCCTAAGTATTTAACACATTTTTGCTATTGTAAATATCTTTTTTTATTTTGTTACCTATTTCTTGCTGGTATATAAATATGTAACTGATTTTTGTATATATGCCTTGTATCCAGAGACCTTGCTAAATTCACCTATTAATATAGTTTGTTGATTCTTTTAGCATTTCTACATATTCAATCATATCATCTGTGAATAATGACACTTTATGTCTTCCTTTCCAGTCCTTATGTCTTTCTCTATTGCATTTTATCTTTCCGTTTTAAGCCCAAAATTCAGTGATTGAGGAAATTTCAAATCACAATTTATAACCCAAGATTATTTTCTTCTTCCCCAGCAATTCATCACATTTGTGGATGAGAAACATGCATTCTATGTACCCTTCAAATAGGACTCTTTTCAGGGATTTGGGCAGAGTTAAGGAAATAAACGGAGTGGTGAAACACCCAGAGATGGTGGGAAGCTGTTATCATGCAAAATCAGTTAGGTTACCGGCAAGAAATAGATGACACATTTAAACTTGATAATTGGCTAAGGGACCAGTTACAAAGGTGTGGGCAGTGTGGAAGATAAATAAGATGGAGTAGTTCAGTATCTTGGGGCTAGTAAGAGCAGGGGAGGTGAATACCCCTTGGGCCTGAAGGTATAAATGGAGAAAACTGTTGCTAGAATCCATAAAGAATGCTGCAGGGGGTCGTTCTGACAGCAGCTGCGTGTGGACTTTTATAGAGGCCCATATTCAACAGCCAACCTAGTATGGAGGGGTAAAATAGCAATAAATACCCCAGTCTCACTTTCTCCCATCCTTTGATAGTCTGCTGATGACTCTAATTGGCTGAACCCACCTAAACGCCAGAAAAAAAGGGAGCTCTTTAGTCCATCCTTACAGGACAGACTCCTGGGCATAGAGCAAGATGGAGGTGGAGGGTGGGTAAGATGGGTCCAGAAAGCCAAAGAATAGCCAGCACACCTCCTTAAGCCCAAAGGGACAAAAAAAGGAGAAGGTATAACTGGCAGCCTCTATGAACTAGAACTGGAATAGGAGAAGGTACCACCTGATGGGAAACTATAGATGTTAAGGAATGAAGCACCAAAACGGAGGGTTCAGGGAAGACACACCCCAAACTCTCCCTCGTTCAGCTCTCAACCTCCTCCTGGAGACTCCTATTGCCCAAACCCAACTGGATGCTATCAACTGGAGTCAACCTCCCAAGACATACAGCAGGGTAGAGAGGGTAGAAAATGGAGACTAACCACACATTTGCCATGGGAAGTTCTCTTAATGGTGTTTAACCTACATATCTCAGCTTAAAGATAATTTTCCATTCTAGAAAACAGGAAAACAAATAAGAAATTCGTAATTCTGTCTTCTTAGGATCATCTGATGTAACATTCCAGCCAAAAACTAAATTCTCACTTCCTTTTTCTTCTTTCTATAAGAAAGCACTTTAAAAGTTATTTTTATTATTCTTAGAATTCCTCACAAGTCACTGCATGTTTAAATTGCCTTACATTTAACAAATATTTATGAACGTGGGATGTGGCCATGAATAAACACCCAGAGAACAGTGCACAAATCACCTCTCCACAAAATGTCCACAGACCATTCTTCCTCCTAAGCGCAATCTTTTTCTAATCATGGGAAAGCCTCATCCTCCCCATTCTGTCACTACCCAAGGAAGTCCTCCCCCTTTTTGCTAAAGGACTTTAATTTCTCTTAATGGCATAAATTCCCAGAAACAAAAGCCAGAATATCTTCTAGATGATCCACTTTACCACAAATTTATTCTGAGACAATGAGATTTAGAGCCATTTTCTTACTTGAATAGAAAGCATAGGAAAGGAAGGAGGGAGGAAAAAAAGAAAACATAGACTGAAAAAGAACATAAAAAGTGAGGAAGCTGCACTGATCAGGATGGCAGAGTGAGATGCTTCAGGGCTCAGTACCCCCCACAGAAGCTTTAAAAAACCAACAAGAACTGGTGGACACATCATCCCCAAAGCTCCAGAAAACAGTAAAGGATTGAAGTAAGAGAGTGAGTGCTGAATCAAGAAAAAGGCTAAATAACAGTGGTAGGATTTCATGGCATCCTGGCTGGCCCTTCCTCTACCCTCTTTGGCTCTGCCAGAGCTGGCTCCTATCCCAATGCAGATCTCTGGTACTGGCTCCAGAAGAAGCAAAGAAACACTTGTGCACACACTGGGAACATGTATGTCCGGCCCATTCTGTCTGGTGATGGTCTGAATGACTGTCCATGCCAGAACTTGCCCTACATGTAAAATGCAGCTCACCAATGACAAAGATGGTCATCACATATTAACAAAGGGGACAATTCAACAGAAACCTGTAACAATTATAAATATATATGCACCTAACAGCAGATCCCCAAATATATGAAGCAAATACTAACAAAATTGAAGGGAGAAATTGATAGTTCTACATTAACAGTAGGAGACTTTAACACACCACTCCCAATAATGGATAGAACATCTAGTCAGAAGATCAATAAGGAAGTACAAGACTTGATTAATATGCAAAACCTAGTAGACCTAATAGACATATATAGAGTACGGCACCGAACAAAAACATAATACACATTCTTCTCAGGTGCAAATAGATCATTCTCTAAGATAGACCATATGTTGGGTCACAAAACATATCTCAATAAATTAAAATATATTGAAATAATACCATGTATATTCTCCAAAATAAGAGAATGAAGCTAGAAATCAATAACACAGGGAGAAAGGAAAAATTCACAAATATGTGGAAATTAAACAACTTACTCTTAAACAAACAGAGAGTTAAGGAGGAAATTAGAAGGAAAATTAGGAAATACCATGAGGTAAATGAAAATAAAGATACAACATACCAAAATATATGGGATGCAGCAAAAGCTATGCTGAGAGGAAAATGTATAGCTCTAAATGTTTATATTTAAAAAGAAGAAAGACTTCAAATCAGAGACCTAACCTCAAAACTGGAAGAACTACAAAAAGAAGCACAAACTAAACCCAAAGCAAGCAGAAGGAAGGAAATAACAGATTAGAGTGCAGATATATGAAATAGAAAAAAAACCAGAATCAACCAAACAAAAGTTGGTTCTTTGAAAAGATCAGCAAAATCAACAAACCTTTACGTACACTGACAAAGGAAAAAGAAAGAATACAAATGAAAATCAGAAATGAAAAGGGGATCTTTACTACCAATATGACTGAAATAAAAAGGACTATAAGTTGATAGCATGAACAACTGTATGCCAATAAATTAAATAACCTAGATGACATGGACAAATTCTTAGAAACAAACTACCTATATTGACTCAAAAAGAAAAAGAGGATCTTAACAAACAAATTACTAGCAAAAAGATTGAATTAGCAATCAAAAACCTCCCAAAAAAGAAAAGCCCAGGGGCAAAAATTTTCACAAGAAAATTCTACCAAGCATTCCAAGTCTTAACTCCAATTTTGCTCAAACTTCCCCAAAAACTGAAGAGGTGGGAACACTACCTAACTCATTCTAAGAGGCTGACATCACCCTCATCCCAAAGCTGGATAAAGTTACCACAAGAAAAGAAACCTACAGACCAATATCTCTGATGAATATAGATGCAAAATCCTCAACAAAATACTAGCAAACTGAATCCAATGGCATATTAAAAAAATTATGCACCATGATCAAGTGGGATTTATCCTTGGCAATATAAGAAAATCAATTTCTATATTACAATGCATCAGCAGAATGAAAGAAAAAAATAAACATGATCATCACAATCAATCAGAAAAGGCATTTGACAAAATACATCACCTTTCTTTTTTTATTTTATTTTTTAATTTATTGTAGGAGTTAACTGGGGATTGAACTTGGGACCTCATACATGCGAAGCAGGTGCTCAACCACTGAACTGCACCTGCTCCCTACCTTTCTTGATAATAACACTTAGAATACTAGGAATAGGAGAAAACTTCCTCAACATGAAAAAGGTCGTATATGAAAAGCCCACAGCTAATATCCTACTTAATGGTGAAAGACTGAAATCTTTCCCTTTTAGGAACAAGACAAGGATGCCCACTTTCAATACTATTATCCAATATTATACTGGAAGTTCTTGCTAGAGCAATTAGGCAAGAAAAAGAAATGAAAAGCATCCAAGTTGGAAAGGAAGAAGTAAAACTTTCCATATTTGCAGATGATATGATCCTATATACAGAAAATCCTAAAAAATCCACAAGAAAGCTCCTACATCTAATAAATGAATTCAGTGAAAAAGCAGGGTGTGAGATTAACACCCAAAATCTGTAGAGTTTCTTTCCACAATCAATGAACAATTGCAATAAGAAATCAAGAAAAAAATTCCATTCACAATAGTAACTAAAAGAATCAAATATCTAGCATTAAATCCAACCAAGGTTGTAAAGGACTTGTACACAGAAAACTACAAAACATTCATAAAATAAATTAAAGAAGACCTAAACAAATGGAAGGATAGTCTGTGTTCATGGAATAGAAGATTAAACACCATTAAGACAAAATAAACAGAAGAAAACAATAGAAAAAAATAAATACCATTAAGCTGTCAATACTACCCAAAGCAATTTGTAAATTCAATGCAATCCCAATCAAAATGCCAACAGCATTCTTTGCAGAAATGAAAAAGCCAACCATCAAATTTATATGGAAGGGTAAGAGGTCCAAAATAGCTAATGCCATCTTGTAAAAGAATAATGAAGAGGAGGAGTCATAATTCCCAATTTTAAAACTTATTACAATGCTACAGTAATCAAGCGTGGTACTGGCACAAGGACAGATATGTAGGCCAGTGGAATAGAACTGAGAGCTCATAAATCAACCCTCACATTTATAGCTCTTTTTGACAAGAGGGTTATGACTACTCAGTTGGAAAAAATAGTTTCTTCAACAAATGGTGCTGGGAAAACTGGATCTCCATTTGCAAAAAAAGGAGGGAGGACCCCTACCTCACACCATATACAAAAATAAACTCAAAATAGATCAAATCTTGAACTATCAAACTCCTAGAAGAAAATGTAGGGAAGCATCTTCGGGACCTTGTGATAGGCACTGGTTTCCTAGACTTTATATAATGTACAAGCAACAGAATAAAAAGTAGATAAATGGGAACTCTTCAAAATTAAAAAGATTTTTGTTCCTCAAAGGACTGTTTCATCAAAATAAAAAGACATCCTACACAATGGTATAAAATGTTTGGAAACTACTTATCTGATAAAGGATTAATATCCGATCTATATAAAGACATCCTTCAAATTAACAACAAAAAGACAACAACCCAATTTAAAACTGGGCAAAAAACTTGAATAGACATCTTTCCAAAGAAGATAGACAAATGACCAGAAAGCATATGAAAAGATGCTCAATATCATTAGCCAACAGGGAAATGAAAGTCAAAACTTGAGTAAAATAAGCCAGACACAAAAGGAAAATATCATATGATCTACTGATTTGACAAAATTAGAATAGGCAAACTCATAGAACCAAAATCTAGAATATAAGTTACCAGGGAAAGGGGTGCGGAAAGGGAATGGGAAATGAAGGCTTAAAATGTACAGGATTCTTCTTTGAAATGATGGAAATATATATATATATATATATATATATATATATATATATATATATATATCATCATTTGGAATGATGGAAATATATAAATATATTTATATATCTCCATTACCCACCTGAATGTGATTAAATGTTAGATTGTATATGTCAAAACAGAATAAATTTTCTAAAAACATCTATGGAACTATACTACACAGTGAATTGTAAGTTAAACCATTGGCTTTAATTAATATACGATTATAAAAATGTGCTATCATCAATTGTAACAAATGGGTGGTATATGAATATCCTGTTTTTTATGCATGATTATTCTGTAAACCCACAATTTCTATAAGAAGGAAGGAAAAAAGGATCAGGATAGCACCTACACTTTGCACTAGAGCTGTTCTATAAACTCATTGTATGGGTAAGCCCTGAAGAAGTATACTGTGCAGGTCTATCTGCAAAGAGTGGGAAAGATGTTTTCTTTTTTCCTTTCTTTAAATTGTTGTTGTTGTTAGCTGCTGGCATTCAAAGAAAGCTCTGTCATACAAGCTTAAGGCTCTATACAAGCTTTTTTTTTTTTAACATTGTTATATACATTTATTTTTTTTAATTTTATTTTTTAATTCATTTTTTAAAAATATTACATTCAAAAATATGAGGTCCCCATTCACCCCCCACCACTCCCACCCCACCACTCCCCCCACAGCAACACTCTCCCCCATCATCATGACACATCCATTGCATTTGGTGAATACATCTCTGGGCATCGCTGCACCTCATGGTCAACGGTTCACATCATAGCCCACACTCTCCCACGTTCCATCCACTGGGCCATGGGAGGATCTACAATGTCCGGTAATTGTCCCTGCAGCACCACCCAGGACAACTCCAAGTCCTGAAAATGGCTCCACATCTCATCTCTTCCTCCCATTCCCGCACCCAGCAGCCACCATGGCCACTTTTTCCACACCAATGCCACATTTTCTTGATTACTAACCACAATAGTTCATGAATAGAATATCAGTAAGTCCACTCTAATCCTTACTTTATTCCTCCATCCTGTGGACCTTGGATTGGTTGTGTCCATTCCACATCTATGTCAAGAGGGGACTTAGATTCCACATGGATACTGGATGCAATCCTGCTCTCAGTTGTAGGCACTCTTGGCTCCATGGTGTGGTGGTTGACATTCTTCAACTCCATGTTAGCTGAGAGGGGTAAGTCCAATAAACCGAAGTGTAGG
The DNA here is from genome assembly GCF_030445035.2 of Dasypus novemcinctus. Classification (NCBI taxonomy): domain Eukaryota; kingdom Metazoa; phylum Chordata; class Mammalia; order Cingulata; family Dasypodidae; genus Dasypus; species Dasypus novemcinctus. The sequence continues at coordinate 41,167,331 of NC_080679.1, forward strand.
AGTTGTCTCTACAAGCTTAAGGAAAAGATGCCTCAGAGTCTAAATTCCAGTGATAATACCCTAAAATATCAAAAGGCTGGGAAGCAAGTGTAGCTCAGTGGTTGAGCACGTGCTTCCCATGTATGAGGTCCCGGGTTCAATCCCCAGTACCTCCTAAATATATACAAAACATATATCAAATATACATATCAAAAGGTCCAGGTTTCAACAAAAGATTACAAAACATATACAGAAACAGAAAGTGATGGCCTAAGCTAACAATAACATTAAAGCACTAGTAACCATCAATGAGGAGGACCAGCTCTGGGACATACCAAATATACATTTTTTCAATGATCTTAAATATGTTCAGAGAACTAAAAGAAAACATGGACAAAGAACTAAAGGAATTTGGGGAAATGATAGATGAACACAAAGAAAATATAAATAGACACATGGAAATTATGAAAAGGAACCAAACAGAGCTGATGACGACAATACCAGACATTTTAAATCCCCTAAAGAGGAAAGTGGATGTGGCTCAAGTGATAGAGCTTCCACCTACCATGTGGGAAAACCTGGGTTCGATTCCTGGGGCCTCCTGGTGGAAAAGAAGGAAAGAAAGCATGCCCGTGCTGCAAGCCACTGCCTGCGTGAGTGCCCATATGGTGAGCCAGTGCCCCGCACAAGTGAGTCACTCAGCAAGATAACGATGCATCAAAAGAGAGACAAGGGGAGAGTCAAGATGAAGCACAGCAAAAACCAGGAACTGAGGTGGTACAATTGACAGGGAACCTCTGTCCCTATCAAAGGTCTCCAGGATTGAATCCTGGTGAATCCTAGAGGAGAAAAAATAAGAGAAGACAACACAGACAGCAAAAACAGCAGGGTGAGAGGAGGGGAAGGAGGGAACATAAATAAATAAATAAATCTTAAAAAGAAAATAAAATTCCCTAAAAGGATTCAACAGCAGATTGGAGTGGTAAAAGAAAGAATTCTTGAAGGGAAGGCAATTTAGATCATCCAATCTGAAGAAAGAAGAAACAAGGAAGAAAAGTGAACAGGTCCTGAGGACCATGTAGGACAATATCAAGCATACCATATACATTGTGGGTATCCCAATAGGAGAAGAAAGAGAGAACAGAAGTGAGATTTCCTAAATTCAAATTGCACCCCATGTAGATTTAGTTTATAAATCGTATAATCCATTTAGCCCAAGAACTAAAACTGAGATTTTAACCTAAAATGGTTCCAGAAGAGCACCTAGCAAAAGCAAATCCAACTTTTTTCTGGAGAAATATGCCTTAAACCAAGACTTCAAAGAATCTCCACAGATAAATTTCCATGGAACATAAGTTCATACAAAAACAAAAACAAAAACAAAACAATGAAAGCCTAAAGGATAAACTATTAATGAAACTCAGGATTCTAATCCCAACCAAAGTCTTCTGTCTTGATTCTTTGATCACTTTCTCATCAATGTGATATTTGCCCCATACCCCATTCTTATATCAGTCCTGATAGCAACAGATCAACTGCAAAGCATTCCCAGTTACTCTATCTGTTACAAGTCTCATTTTAAGCCACACTTTCCAATTTAACCATATATCCCTATTGGTGTAGCTTGTTAAGTCCTACATATTACTACGTAGGTCTAGACAAATGCTGAATATTCAGGAATTGCAAAGCCCCTTCAGGGATATATGTTCTCTAATGTCATTTGCAAATGGCCTCCTACAAAAGATCTCTATAAAAATGCTTTCTATATCTATAAAGAATATATTTTTAGAGACCTCCTTACCTGAAGCAAAAAAAGAAAATATGCTTCTGGGCATAGTGTGGCCTGAATTTCTCCTCTGCAAAAAGTCTTAAACTTTTTGTGATTGCTTTTTTGCTTCACACTATGAAAAGTTCTCTCACCTCTGAATGCAATAGCTTGACCTAAAAATTATGTTTCTAGACTCATCAAGGTCTTATAGTCTAACTATATCGTGCTTCATGTGGCTGCCCACACACACACACACACACTCAGAGGCACGTGCATATAGATTAGATATTCAATATTTGATTCTTGAAAGCATTGTAGAGAAATTTTAAATTACACAGGCCAGAACCTGAATTCTTGTTTGAAACTTTTGGCAGTGACTATTTAGAAATCTTTCTGGGATCTAACAAATCACATTGCCCTTGTTTTATCGATGTTCCAATTAGCAAATATGGAATAAAATATTCTGCACTTCATAAGTGGTGCTTCTTATGTCCTTTCTTCCCATTGCTGTGGTTTAGACATGAATTTTTTAAAGGAATAATTTAAATCATGACAAACACAGAGTCATTGTAGAACCCCATGTTAATGAATGAAATGAACTAGTTTTTCCAATGTCCACTGGAGATATCGAAGATCTGCACCCTGATCTTCCAGAGTAGCCCAATTTGCCCTTCTATCCTTATTCTATAACAACTTTAGTCTTCTTTAGGTAAATCCTTTGGCCTAGATACTGGCCTAAGGAGAACAGGAAGCCTCTCCACCCTACCACATCTTCTCTAGGAAGGAGTGCTGGCGTCCAGAGCAAAATTAGGAACATAGGAACTTCACTGATGTTTGTACAGTTGAACGCTTCTTTTTCCCTCTTGTAACAGTTTGATATAGTTCATGAATTTCAAAAATAGATATTGGATTATGTCTGTAAACTAGTCTATACCTGGGCATGATTAAATTATGATTAGGGCTTTGATTGGGCCACGTCAGTAGGGTGTTGGGTCCCTACCCACCAATGTGTCGGGACTCACATGGCAAAGGACAGAGTTGGAGTTTTTGATGTTGGGGTTTTGATGCTAGAGTTCTGAGCTGTAGCCTTGGAAGTGAACACACAGGAGAAAAACACAGAGGAATAGAGATAGCTCCTTAGACATGGCAGAAGCCCTGGGGAGAGAGACAGAGATGGTCACCTGATAGTCTACAACTGGCCTTGTGGAGAAAACAGAGGAGCTTAGTTGTAAGGAAAGAGAAGCAAGCCCCGGGAAGAGAGGAACTCTGAGCCTGGAGAGAAGCAAGCCCCAGGAAGGGAAGAACCCAGGAAGCCTGGACCCGGGCAGACGTCGGCAGTCATCTTGCTCCAACACATGGCAAAAAACTTTGGTGAGGGTAGTAACTTTTGCTTTATGGCCTGGTAACTGTAAGCTTCTACCCCAAATAAATACCCTTTATAAAAACTAGCCAGTTTCTGGTATTTTGCATTAGCACCCCTTTGGCTGACTAATACACTTCTCCTTTTCCCTCTTCCTCTCTCTCCCCACCCCTCTCTCTCTCTTTTCTTCTCAGCACTCCCCCCCTTCCTCTCACTATTCCCCCTCCTCCCTGACACTCAAGTTCTTAGATTCATACAAAAACACCTTCAATAGAATAATCAATATGGGCTCATCATTTAGATGCAGAAGACTAGTGCTCAACTCCTTTCTCTTCTATATGTGTTACCATAACAACCACTGAAACTCTCTATGCTCAGTTTCCTCATCAGTGAAAAGGAAACAATAATGTCTCTTTCCAAGTATTGGAGGCCATGAATGTCAACAAAGAAAATATACGTGATAGCCTTTCATAAACTGAAAAGTGCTATTCAATTTAAAGTTACAATGATCATCATTTTAATTCTCAGCTTTAAGAAGCAAGCTAAGACAGGGATTAGAAACCTTTTATAGTGTACAAGGGTGGAACCAAGGAGGATCCTAGACCAACTTCCCAACTGTGAGTTATTAATAGATATTGTGGCTTTTTCTAAGTAAAAAAGATAATAATTAGTTGGAAAACATGGGTTTAACAAAGTAAAAGCAATTTCTTTATTCCAGGACTTCTCAGAGCCTTTAATTTGCTAATAGCTCTGTAATTCTTTCTCTAAAAGAAATATCATCTGTAGTGTTTCCCACAATTTTTACCAGTCCTATCCATTTCCCTTTTGCAAAATAGATGATATTGCACATATAGGACTGTTTTACAAAATATAAATACAAATATACTAGAGAAAAGAAAATAGACTAGCAGCTATGTATGGAAGGCGAAGCATAGAGATATTGAGAGGTGATGAATTTTGTTTGTTTAGTTTTGTTTTTTATTATTATTATTAATGAAATAAAGAAAAGTTCTAAAACTGATTGAAGTGATAAATTCACAACTATGTGATTATACCAAATACCTGTGGTTGCACACTTTAGATGGATTTATGCTTTATTAATATGTATCAATAAGATTTGTTTAAGGATTGCTATTTCTAGCACACACAACTTTAGCTTTTGGCTCCTCCCCTTTCCTTTCTTCACACCTACTTCCTGCTAACTAATTCTTAGAGCACCCTCTCTAATTTTTGCTGTGTTGCATTTCTGTTAACAGGCGGAGAATAGCAGATATTCCAAACAATGTTCTATTGGAGCAGATCTACAGGACTAACCCAATCCTATATTATATAGTTACATACTACAACTACAAAAATCAAGGGAAAACAAATATTAATAGACACACAAAGCAACAAAAACATAAATTGTACTTCAACAATACTTCTACCTTCCTGACTTACAGAGCAGGATTTCATAAAGGTAACTAATCAGTCACCATAATTTTTATTTCATTATTCTTTCTGATAAAATAATACTATGTTATGAAGTCTCAAGCACAGGTCTCTTTATTATAGATTTTCAAGAACTAATGTGTCAGTTGCATATTTTCAAGTTATCTTTTAGGAGCCTATATTCTGTATAACACTGGACTCAAAAGTTGTTGGGTTTCCCAACTAGTATAAAAACAGCACACATATAGTCCCAACTAGTATAAAAACAGCACACATTTTAGGTCTTTGAATAGCCCAGGTGGCACTCACTTCCTTACTTGGGATATGAAAAAGTTCCAGCACACTCTCAAAGTCATAAATTTGCTGTCCTATGCGTGTGCATTCATATCCGTGTAAAGCACACACCTTCCTCCCCTTTTCTCAAATATTTTTTTGACTCTGTGAGTCAGATCATAAGTTCTTGAACTTAACCCTTTTTTTTTTGTATCAGATTCATTACTTATAATCCTTCCCAAGTACCCAGAGGCCACACAGGTGTAGGGTGTCTCTAGATTAGTTGTCTTCCTAAACATCACCTACACCTTCCTCACGGAGACCCCCATACTCCCACAGACCTTCATGGCTCATTCTCTCCACTCCAGTTAGAGCAGCCAGACACAAGCTCTAGTTAATTTATAAATGACTACACTCTACAAGGGCCTGTCTGGAATCAGAAAACAACCTTGGGTTTGATGGTTTGATTTGAGTGTGAAAACCACTGTACTCACTTGTTTGTTAAAAGAGTTATAAAGATGTGTTAATCATTTCAGTTTCCAGACCTGGCCCCCACCACAGAAAAAGAAGAAAATGAAAACCTCATACAATATTATTTCATTCCATCTTGTGACTGTGCCATGACACAAAAGTTCATAGACTCAGAGAGAGAGGAAAGGCCTCTCATACCTTTGAAAACTATTTGTAGTTTGGCAACAATCCCCACAGAACCAAATAATCTGTCTTTTGAGCAGAGGGGCATGCAGGGAAGGGTCAACAGCTCTGTCCACCCTTAAAAGGAATATAGTACAAGCTCTGATGATTTGTTTTTCTATCTTCAATATCAAGTCACCCTGTGCATTTTTCACCAAGAGAAGAATAGAACTTGCTTCTCAGAAAACAAATCTCTGTAGTCCATTTCTTTCTATCCAGTGCACACTGCAGCTAGCAGGTCAGGATAATAGTTGATCATCAAAATGGCCTTTTCTCAAGCTGTATGGATAATGGGTGTTCAGCATGCTCTGTGCTCAAGGGTGTGTGAAAGGAAGACCAGCATCCTTCTTCATGCCAAAGTCCACTGCTCCACCAAACCCCAGATTCTCCTCCCCAAACCCCTAGGCCCTCATCTTCCCACCGCTACCACCGCACCTCATTCCTCAAGGATCTTTCACCATCCATTATTTCCTCCTATTCCTTCAACTTCCATTTTTTCCTGTCTACTATATCCCCTCTTTCCCAAACATGTAAACAGCTTAAATCTTTGCCTTCTAACAACGACAAAATTTTCCTTGACCTTATCTTTCTCCTCTTGCTCTCCAATCAACAAATATTTGAGTGCCTACCATGGCCCAGTTACTATGTAGTGTGCTGGACATCAGAGATACCATGATATGTAAGATATGGGACCTACCCTCAAAGAGCTCCCAGACCAAGAAACGCAGGTGCCAAGAAGTTCTCTTCATACGGAAACTTCTAGCCATAAGTTCTATATTCTTGGCCTCGTGTTCTTCGCTGTCTGATCACAATCCTCACTGCTAGAACCTCACATTCAGCCCCACCATCCCAATGCAACTAGACTTGCCAAGACCCCTAGTTGCTAAATCCAGAGAGCTCATTTCATTCCTCATCTAATAGCAGACACTGTTGTCCATAACCTCAGACTTAGAATTCTCTTGTCCTTTAGAGTAAATATGACCCTTTCTTTTCTTTACATTGAACTATATGAAATAGCTGTTTTTGAAGGTTAAAAATGGCCATATACCAGTAATTTCAAGTGGTTCAATCTAAAAGTTCTTCTTCTATTCTCTGCCTCTCTGGCGGCTCCTTCTAGGTCTCCTCAGGTTTGTCTCCCTCAGTCCTTCTCCTCTTAGCTCTTAGTGTTCTCCTGGGGCCTTGTCTTTTATTCTAACTCTAAACACTCCCTACAAGAAAAAGGCTCTTCCTTGAGGATCCAGCATTTCAGACCCCAGGAAATGCTCTTCCATGCCCCTTGTCTTATGACCTCAAAATTATAGGCAATTGCTTCCAAATGCCATGATGGCTGTAGATTGTACCTCTACCAATTTCAGACACTGCTTCCAAGATTAGGGAGGACAGAGTGGCAGGAATTTTCAGTAAGAGGAAAAAATAATTAACTCTTCTAATTCTGCCTCTCAGCATGAAGTCAATAGAACTTGCACAACAAAATACCATTTCCTACTAATGCTAAACATCCATTTTCTTGCTTCTCTTTGAGTTCCAATTTATTGTTCCAAGGATGACCACAAATTAGCACAAGATTTGCAACATTTCCACATGAACTTTTGAAATATTTGCAGTATAAAATAATTTAAATGACTCAAATTTGTGTGTGTATGTATAAGTCTAGGCATAACATGCATAATGACTGATACAAATTCTTTACTATCATAGGCTAGATTCTCCATGAAATAGGATGTGACACTCCGAAATGTATTAGAGAGTGTTTTCAGAGAAAGCTCTTAGAGGAGGGGCAGTATAAAGAGCAGGATTTGGCAGAGACAAACTAAACTGCAATGTAGTTACAACAGAGGCCTCAGTCAGTCCTACTGGAAACTGAATCAGGGTTGGCTGGCCCTTCAGAATTGTCCCAATATAGACAGGTAAACTGGGCTTTTGTACTCATAAATTGATCAACCTTTGGATAAAGTCTGTTTCCAAGGAGAAGACATAACTTTGTGAGGCAGCTACCTTCAGCAGAGGACAATACCTGTAGAGACACTCAGTTGTCAGCATCAAGAGCCAATACTCTAACAGTTGCAGAAACAAGTGCCTTGGCATTGCAGAAAATCTGGACTGTACATTATAGAGTACATTAGTTCACAATGGCAGCTATGTGGACATTAAATGGTAGAATTGAAAATAGCTCTGTTAAAAAAATACTAATATGATTTATGTAAATCTTTAAAAATTAAATAAAACATTATCATTTTAATTTTTTCAAATCACCAGAGGAAAGCCTATGAAAACAAGATTAACATAGTTGGAAAGAAAAATGTATACAAGCAGAATTTTGACTGAAAATACAGAAGTCACATATGACTAATTGTTTCTATTTGGCATGACTTTAAACATGCTGATAGTGATGATATTCTTTGGAAAAATTCAAAGATTATATGCAATATCTTATGCATCTGCCAAAAGATAGAAATCTTCATAAAACACATCAAATTTGACCTTACAACTACTTTTGAACACATGAAGAGAATTCCAACTAAATACTATTAAAGTAATTAATGAGATTTAATTTAGACAAGATATGGAACATATTACAAGAGTTAAGTGAAATACCAGAAGATCCTCGAATAAAGAGAAAATTGTAGTCTTTATGAGAAAATGAAATTAATTCTGTATTTGTTCTAGCCACAGTTATTTGTATGAAATGTTACTTGCTATTTATTACATAAACAGTCAGATCTAGTGGACTGGGTGTAGCTTGGTAGTTGAGTATGCACCTTGCACGTTCAAGGTCCCAGGTTTAGTACCCAGTACCTCCTAAAAAAAAATCAGATCTATATGTTGATATTTTACTTCAAAGAGAATTTAAAGTATTTTTATTTCAAAGCGAATGATTTTTCTAAATGAAAAGTAACCACATGTGAAAAAGTGCAACAAAAAGTAGCGTTTCAATAAAATATAAGAAAATTACAACAAAACACAAAACCATTTGCAAGACATGAATATTTACCTATCTTTACTTCTAATAATCCTGAAACTATTTTCTGGCCTTTTGAGATCAAGGCATAATCTCAGTTGAGATTAAGAGCTACAATAATGTTTGCTCACCATTTTGTACCTAACATGTAACTCATAGAAGGCACTCTGTAAATACCTGTTGAGTGAATGAATGAAAGAATGAATGAATGAATGAATGAATGAACTCGAGGGAGGTGGCTTACTCACAAACCTATCTCCTTATCCTATCTCACTCCTAAGTGCCACAACTGTGTCCAGCTGCCTCACAGGGCAACCCTACCAGAATTCCCACAAGCATGTCAAACTCTCCCCACTAAAAGCACTTTTTCTTCCTGCATCCCTGTCTGTCTCAAGCAGTATAAATACCACCTGCCATAGCACCAGTCAGAACCCAAGGAGTTGATCCCCTAATCCCTCTAACTTCTAGTCAACCACCACTTTCTTACCTTTTTACCCCACTAAGTAAGTATCAGAAACCTCTCCTCTCCATCCCACATTCTTGCTTGACTTACTATAACAGCTGCCAAACCACCCTTCACAGGGTAGCAAAAAAATCCTTCCAAAATTTGGGAGACTGGTTGTATCGTCCCAAAAGACATATTCAAGCCCTTATTTCCAGTCCTGTGAATGTGAGCTGATCTGGAAAGAGGGTCTTTGAAGACAGAATTCGTTAAAATGAGACCAAATTAGATTAGGATGGGTCCTAATCCAGTGTGCCTGGTGTCCTTAAAAGAAGAGGAGAAATGAACACAGGCAGAGGGGAGAATATCATGTGACAAATGAGGCAGAGGACGCTGTGAATTGCCAGCAAGCTACGGCCAGAAGCCATGAGAGAGGCGGGGAGCAGATTCTTCTCCACAGACTTCAGAAAAAGCATGACCCTGATTTCAGACTTCTAGCCTCCAGAGCAGTGCAACACATACTTCCGTTGTTTAAGCCTCCCAGTTGTTGGTACTTTGTTACATCAGCCCTAGGAAGCTAAGGAAATAGTGGAGAGTCCATAAATACTGCTAAGTTTGATGAATTAAGAAAGAGACATAAATATATTACTTAGAGTAATGGAGGTAAAATAGAATCTGTAAAGAATGCCACTGAGGAATAGAACTTCAGGGGATGGAACAAAGAAGAGGAAGATTTTTTGTTTTTATTTTGAAACTTTCTGCATTGTAAGGTTATTCATTATAAATCATTTAATACAGATTTAAAATACACGTAGTTATTTTATTAGCTTTCCAGTGCCCTTGGAGTAAAGTTCAAATTCCAGTTTGTCTAACATGATGTCAGTCTATACTGCTGATCTTATCTCCTGCACTCTCCCAGAGTTTACCCTGTACTCCAGTCATCCTGAGTCACATCCTAAACTCATCAAAGGCACCATACTTGTGTTTTTTGCATAAGTGGATTTCTCTACCTGAAATGTCATTCTGCCCATCATCACCTGGCTAACTCTCCCTTATCCTTTAAGAGTCAGCTGGTGTTACCTACTCCACTGTAACCCCTTCACTCCTCCCATAGATTAGGTAGTGCCTTGCCTTTGATCTCCAACAACTCCCTATGCATAGCTTTATAATAGACCAGAAAACCATGTGAAAAATATTGTATCTCCCATTAGCCCAGGAGCAAACTGAGAATAGGGGCTACATCTAACACCTGTGCCAGTGCAGCACCTGGCATAGTACAGGGACTTATAAATGCTGATGAATGAATAAAGCAGTAGGCTTACATTTTCTCATCTCTAAAATGAAATAGTTACAAGCAAAAGGCTAGTTTACTTAAAGAGGTCCTACATTAAAATAAAACACAAGTGAAAAAAAAATGGGCAAAGAATATGAGTAGTTCACAAGAAAGAGTTCCAAGAAAAAGTTCCTAACCATATAAAAAGGCAATAAACCCGATTATGAAAAATGGAATGCAAATTTACTTGAATGATCAGATGCTATTTTAAGCTATCAGATTGGCAAAGATCAAAAGTGTTGATAACAGCACATTAACAAGAATAAATAGGGTAACAGATTCTCTTGTACGTGACTGATGAGAGTATATATTAGTATAATTTCTATGCAGAGCAATTTGGCAATATCTCTAAAAATTAAAAATTCAGGTACTCCTGCTCTAAGAAATTTCACTTATGTAAGTTTGAAAAGATATATGTAGACACACACACACTTATGTTCATTCCAGTACAGAGCCAGATTTGGAATTCCAGTCCACAATAATCTTTCACCTCTGAACTCCTGTAGGGCTTGAATTGTGCATCATTTCATTGGAGTTTAGTATATGCTACCTTAATGGCCAGTTATTTTCCCAACAAGACAGCAAATTTCTGAGGTCAGGACTATGTCTTAATACTCTACCTTTCTAGTGCCCATCACTATACTGGACACAAAATGTGTGCCCAGTTTGTGCCCTTTTCACTGGACACAAGGCTTCCTCTGTGAGATCCCAAAGCCAGTCTAGATGTTAACCTGTCATTCCAGGACTCCCAAATGGTCACTCTTGGTCACCCAGAAAATGGCAGTCATTGAAAGGGTGGGATTGGTAGAAAGGAGAAGACCAATTCTGAGACGACTGCTTCTGACTCTGCCCCACCCACCTTAGTTTGGATATTGGGTGCACTATTTTGGATAAAAAAGCTAGGACAGTGGACTATTCATTGCATCGGACACAGACCATTTTCTGTCTCCTGCCTACTGTGATGAGAAATTAACTTTGTATCCTTGTTGATTATAAGGATTTGATGCCTGAAAAAAAGGAGACAGGCAAGGAGGACTTAAGAAAATATTAACCACAATTCCCAAGTTTTGTCAGCTTTTAACAATAATATACAAGGGACTCTATCATTATCCTGAAACAGCTTCTCCATCTTCTTTACTTATAATTTCCTATTTCATCTACCTAAAATGACTTCCCCTCAAATAGTTTCTTCTTCCTTCTTCACTGATCCGTGCCCTTCTTTCAAAGCAGATATTTGAGGGAATGAATGTTGCTTAAGCAGTTGAGTGCCCACCTCCCACATGGGAGGTAATGGGTTTGGTTCCTGAAAAACAAGCAACAAGCAAAACAAATGAAAAACCAACTCAGGGGAGCCAATGTGGCTCAGTGTTGAGCACTGGCTTTCCACATACAAGGTCCTGGGCTCAATTCTTGGCCCTCAATACCTAAAAAAAATTTGAAAAACAACAACAAAAAACAGATACTTGACACTTGCTTTTCCCAAGCCTTTACACACACTTCCTAGAGCTGGGTAAGTGCTCATTAACTAGTTACTGAACAAATGATGAGAAACGGAGGAAGAAGAAATATAAGACAAGTGAAGAAAGAGATGCACAGAATCAGAAATGAAAGAGGGCTCGAACAACAATTTCAAGTCTGTCTACCATTGACTAGACAGACTTGAAGACTGGTCCCCAAAAAACTAGCAAAAATCCACTCATTGGAACACTGTGCATGTGCCTGGGAAACTGAAGAAACGACTAAATAACTGAGGCAGCTGTGATGGTGCACAGGCAAGCCCACCTTTTCCACCCCCTTCCTTAGTCACCAGAGGCTTAAATATATACAGAGACTAAATTCAGACTTGGGGATTAGAGAAGGGAAGGAAATCGAATATAAAGTTCATGAAATAAACAGCACCACTTGTCACTGTTGATCTTTGATTAACTGGCTTTTCTTTCCGAAACAGGGCCTCTTTTTCTTTGTCTCTCTCTTTCTCTCTTTTTCTTTGCTTGCAGGTGACACCCACACATATCCTTCAGTGTTGGCAGAGATGCTCACTCAGATAGCAACTGGAGTTCATGCTGCACATTTTCATCTTCGTGTGTCATATCACCATGTAAAACCACAACTATAGGAAAACAAAGCTGTTTGCTGCTCTTCTGTCTCAACTGACATTTCCACCCAGTTCTCACAATTCGTGCTTTGGAGTCAGAGGAGCAAGTGTTTAACTCCATCACGAAGACAGCTCTGTCCAATGAAGTATAAGTAGAATCCAATTTATCCCTGAGATAAATTCACCCTTATGTGACTTTTTGTCTCCCTCAATTTCCTGGCATCCCAACCATTTTACAGAGTTTGAACAGGTGACTAGGCTAAGGAACACATTTTGGCCCTTCGAGTTGCACCCAAAGTAAGGTCAGCTCTTAGAAAAGCTGACACATTTTTAGGTCACCCAAATTTCATCCCAGGTGTTTTTTAAGTGGGAGGGCCAGTGTCCATAGTTTGAATTGAACAAAAGGCCCATTAAAAAAGTGTGTCGCATTCTGCTCTAGACAGTGGCTTGGGTTTCTAAGTGTTGGGAGATTGAGGAGGCACAAGTAGTTATTAGGAAAAGCAGAGTTTCCAAATAGGATTCTGCTTTGGTTCCCAGGCCATCCTATTTGCGGCGGCTGAAGGTGGCAGTCTGGCCCCCTTTACAGATCCTGAAGTTCCTTTGATGGTTCTCACTCAGCCGTTATTTCTGTTCCAGATGAGAAGAGAGGAAAGGAAGGTATTGTTTAAAAAGGAATCATAATCTATTTTATCACACTTGAGAAGTGATGACAGGGCTGTAGGCCAATTATACTATTTACATAATTACACAGCTGAAACGTGCTAGAGCATCTTTTGGGTGAAGTCCTGAGTTTGCATTTTATTTCATTTTGACTTTAGTTTCAGAGTACTAGAATCTTTTCACAGAACTAGGCTGTACTCTTTTTGTTAGCCCAGAAAAGGAATGTTTATTGAGCAGATTCATTTAACAGCTGATTTTTCCCATGTTTGTCCCTGTCCGTTGATTTGACTTGTCCTATTCATTCAATCCATGAGTGACTAGCTGAGTTCAGTCTTTCTCGGGGTAAGAGGAGACATGTAAGGCCATCTTTTTTCAAGTTTTGTCTACCTTTGTTAAATTTAATGAGCTCCATTTCAACAAAGAAAAGAGTCGATTTGAAGTTGAATTCATCGTACGCTATTTGAATGCAGACCACCCTCAAAGAACAATGAAGAGAGAAGGAAATGGGATGCTAAGTGAATTATTAGAGCTTCTCTTGGATCTGTTGTTGAAAGATCTTCCCCTCCCTGCAAAATGACAGTAGTATGTTTGTGCATGTTTGTGTGTGTGTGTGTGCATATGCACAATGGTTAATGTAAGTCTGATTTGAATTTTCACTTTGCTCCAAATGCCACAAGCTTTTAACAGTAACAATCTTGACTTGTGTATTATCGTTGTTGTTATACTTATTTTTAAAGTATCATAAATTATTAGAGTGCTCATTTATGGCATGAGCAAGTCAGGTAAAAAGGCTAAAATTTTCTTTCCTCCACATTCCCATCTTTGAGATCTTTTTGAATGAGAGCCAAGACATTCATAAAATTTGTTGTGGTAAAATTACTCCCATAGAAAAGAGCAGCAGTTTGGTAATAGGAAAGGATTATAAAGGCAACATATTCAGAAGTCTTGGGCTAAAGACACGTTTAAAATTTAGTCAATACACCATTAAGAGTGAATTTGGGTTTTAATAGAAAATTAATTTACTCCTGACTGTAACTTATTTAGCATGACTTTTTAAGATGATTCTTTCTAACAGTTTTGGTTTCCTTCACTGCACACAAATTTCTGAAATCTAATTTAGCATATATTCATCCCCAAGTTTGCTTGCATATGTTTACCACATGTTTCTCTAATAAAATGAATTTTTGAACTCATTAATAGGGCACTGGAAAGAATTGGCTCTCTCCTTCTCAGAGGTGACTAGAACATTTAAACTGATCATTAATTCATAAGGCCACAAAAATTCAGTCATTCAGTCAATAAATATTTATTGCATGCATAGCATTGTTCTAGGCACTGGAAGATACAGCAATAAACAAAATAGACAAAATCCCTTCCTTCATGGAGCTCATATTCTAATTGGAAGACAATAATCAAATGAAGAAATAAAATGTCTAGTTAATGATTGGTGAAAATGTATGGAGAAAAACAAACAAAGAAAGCAGACAGGGAGTTGGGAGCTTTAACTAGGACAAAAGGCAACATTTGCTCATGGACCTGAAGGAGTTGAGCTATGCAGATAGCTGGGAAAGAACATTCCGGAGAGAGGAAATAATACCTGTAAGGGCCCTGAGATGGGAACACCTGTCCTGTGAAGCATGCATGTATCTATGAAATAAAGAGATATCCTGAGCCTTGAACACCCTTGTAGATGCTAATAACTCGTCCTGCCCAAGGTCTTTCAAGAGGACTAGCACTGTCCTTGACTGTGGTTGATAGGAGGTCTATGGCAGTGATGACTCTAATTCTAGACCCATCATCAGCATGATCTCCACCTCCAACATATAGTTGAATTTAACACTCTGAGACCAGTCCCCAGACCTACCATGATTCCCATCTGGTATATGAAAGCCTGGGATGCGGGAATAGGTATCCATTTGACCATCAACATGCCAATGAAAATAGCCATGATAGCTGGTGGCTCAGTTAGTTAACCCCAGGGATTGATGGAACCAAGGCTGAAGTTCAATCTCTCAGGTAGCATTCATAATACACAGAATGCATACTACACAGTCCTACATCTCAGAGAGGTAAACCATTAGTTTGAGGAGAAATTGTGACTGGAGCCAAGCAAATCATCATCAGAAGTGACCTTGCTTGAGGTGAAACTAATATTTGAGAGTCTTAGATTTTTTCATAAGGGTTAATCTGAAGAAAAGATTTCTTTTAAATAGCAAGTTTCCTCCAGCTTCATTGCCAAAATGCAGCATATCTATTCTGAAAAACAACATTAAAATGCAAACTCTAAAACACACCCATGGTAGTTCAATAATTTTATCACTGAATACACAAAACCAAATGTACAACTGGACTCTTTAAATTGGTGTACACAGCCCAAAATACTGAGTTCATAATAAAAAATGACAGCATTAACTATAAGACTCTTAAAATAATAGCAGCAAATGACATTGTTTTCTTCATAATTACCATGTCTGAAACTGTAAATGCATTGCTCCAACCACAATTTTTAAACCATTTCTTGGTTTATACTAATAATGAAAATGGACTTCTTTGCATAACATATCTACTTTGGTTCTGTTCAGAGTGAGTAAGAAAAATCTCAAGTGTGATTCATCTTTAGTAAATCTCCTTTTCCAGTCATAAAACAAAACCATTTATTACTAAAGATCAAGTCTTTCCATTTATTTTGTTTTATTTTTTGCCACTGCCCTTTATAAAATTCTCCAGCTCTGTCATTCTCAAATACAGTCTGATAACTTGGGTTGAAGAACTCTGTGTGCCAAAAAGATGGCAATGTATTACATGTGCCCATGTAAATCCAAAAGTCCTTTACTATCCAAGTATTGTTGTGTTTGGCCGTCTCTGGATTAATTAAATTGATGGAAAGAAAGCCCATTTAAAAATCAACTAAAGTACAAGATTTTCTGTCTGGAATAAGATTCCCACCCCTACTCTCTTCCCCATATAAAAAAATTGAAGAACTTCTCTTTATATACATAAAAGTGAAATGAAAAAATGCCCTACATTTTATTATATGCTAAAATAGTCCAAGAAATAGGAACGGGGCAGAAGTTTAAGAGGTCCTGGTATCTTATAGCACCTCATCCCGGAGTAGTGAGTTTAAATTTGTGTTACAATATTCCCTCTTTCCTAGGTTATTGTCCATTTATTTGTATACATAATTTATCTATAGGAAAAGAGATAAATTATGCCAGGGACAGTGCTAAGTGCCAAGAACGAGCAGAGACAAAAACAACCTTGGGCCATGCCTGTCAGGGAGTTTACAGTATAGGAACAGTCATTTCCGATTCTTATCTCCATTTTAGAGTTGCAGAGCCAGAGGCAGTGAATTGCCTAAGGTCATTCAATTAGTAAAGGGCAGGTCTGGGACTTGAACCAAGAGTATCTGCCTCAAACCCTAGGCTCCTCTAACACTTAAATAAATTGAATCATTGAACAAATTGTGAAGGCAGCTGTAGGGTTCATTCTTAAGGGTCCCTCGCATATTCCAGTTGGCCCAAAACTGGAGACAGAAAAATATCCATGGCCATTCCAAGATCAGGCCTTGCAGGGTCTCTTGAGTTGATGCATGTGGATGAAGCAACACACGTTCAAAATACTTTTCCTCATCAGTGGACCTCCAGGGTAAACAGCCAGCTGAGTCCAAAGGGTTCTGGAGTTCTGAGACAAACCACATAAAGTCCCTCTAAGGGAGCTCTCACCAGGGCTCTTCTACCTGCTGCCTTCCTGACCGCTTCCACCAGATGCCAACTATCCCCTCAACACACTGGGAAGAATTGCATAATTCTTCCTTCTTCAGAAGAAGCTTGTTGGGACTCATCCCATCCCCTAATGAATGCTAACATCCCTTTTTCACAGTATCATCACTTCCCCTACAGAAGCTTTTTCACATCCCACTTCACATCTCCATGCAGACAAGTGTCCAAACCTGAAATATATGGAAAAAAACTCCTTTATATGATTCAACTAGAATACACTGTTAAACAAATAACCCTTCATTTTATTCAAATGATTTTGTTATAAAATGATCTTATTTTCTGACACATTCTTCCTTGGTTTGGGAGGACTACCTTATTCTTTTGAAATCCTACCGTGAACAGTAAACTGAATTCCTATCACAAGGAAAGCAAATCAGTTTGCTAGCATTGCTTTGAGAAGATCCCATTGGTTGAAATGACTAAATATGGTCAGAATTCATCAAAGAAATTGTGTAATCTTTCTAAACTAAATAGGAACAGTTTAATTGCTCATTTCATCAGAGAGAGACAGCATTTTAATGGTCAAAGAAAAAAAAATTTAAGTCTCTTTACCCTTCCTCATTCTAACCTACTCCCACCCTGCATACCCATTTAACCACGGGAAATGATTTTCTAGCCTTTCTTCTCTAAAAATTCCTTGGATATCACACTTCGCTTGATTGAGATGTACAGGTGAGTGAGAAAGAAGCAGGGCTCAATCAGCAGCTTTTGGAAGCAGATTGCAAGGCTAACAGAACCCACGCATTATGTGTTCTCTGTCTTAACTTCTCAGTCAAGTCAATAAATTAAAAAACACACTAAGTTTGAATTTGGGTCATGGCATTGTAAGGTTTAACCTGCCACAGTAATTTTCTTTAACTTCCTTTCAGAGTACCAAAATGATCTTGATATTTGTTCTAGTCGCTCAAGACAATTGGCATCATGGCCTAAGAGGCCCTGCGGTGGCCAGCTGGCGGAGGCAGTCCTTTCCTATCCAGATCAGTGGTGTTGGGCAGATGCGGGGGTGCCAGCCGGCTCGCATCTGGATAGGCGTCCGTGTCAGGAGCGGTACGCTGCAAAGTCCCGTGCTGGGGCGTAAGGCTGGTGGTAGTGCTTGCGCGTGGGCCCCGGCCTCCGGGGGGTCATGTTCATGTAGTCGCTCTGAAGAATCCTGCTCCTCCTATTCTTCATCTGAGGAAAAGAGAAGGTTCAATGTGCAGGGTTGTGGGGAGGAGGAGGGAAAGGTAGTGAGAGGAGCCCTCAGACACCTGAAAATAACGGTGAAGACCCTACTGTGGGGCAACTGTTCAGAACATCAAATATTAAATGAGGCTGAACACCCATCGGGCACATTGGACTTGGATAATGACTAACTCAACCTAATGAATGTGGACTCATCTAAGTTAGCTAAAAAAATATATGAATCAAGGAAAATATTTCAGAGAAATATTATACTCTTTGCAGTCATTTGACCAAAAGCATATCTAGTTAACATATCCAAGGTGGATATGTAAATTCACTTGTAGACCTTTGGTCCTTTGACTAGGTCTAGCATCCCCATTATAATCTTCTTATATGAGTCATTTGCTTAACAAGTTGTTTTTTCACAATTAACCAGAGAACCATCAACTCATGCCGTGTCTGGAATAGTCATAAATTCATTACACTGGGATCCAAATTATTGGCGATTCTGGGCAACTAGTTATATTCCTATCCCCTTACATGTATGATTTAAATATTCCCAAACGACTCACTCATCCTTATTCCTCAGGCTCGGCTCCCTCAGGATGAATTTCTACCACGAGTAAGAGAAGTAGGGGGCAATACTGAACCTGGAGGAAGAGTTAAACTCACCATGAATCTTAATACAGATTTTGACTAGGGGTTAGGAGCTTCCTTTTTCAACCAATGTGATGGTAAATGTTCTCCTTTGACAAAAGACCCCTAAAATTTCTAAAAATAGAAGGCTGTTCTGATTCCTGGATTCCGAATTCTCTATTATGAGAAAAAGTACCTATTTCCTGGTACAGAGGCCTGGAGCAATACAAGATATGTTGTATATGAATGATGTGAATACCTGAATCAATAAATAACGAGTAACTTCACCACTAACCTTATTTCCATGCACTCCTCACCAAGCCCCTCATACTTTCCTTGTCAAAAGGGCATGAGTAAGTGCTAAAGAAAGGTTTAAAAAACACCAACCTCCATAATACTAAACACAACTGACCTATTTTCAGTCCTCATCTTCTTGAGCTCTCAGCAGCATTCTAACTATTGAGTACGCTCTTCTTTTGGAAACGCTCTCCCCTTTACCTGGTTTCATCCCAGTTTTCATCCTACCTCTTTGGCCACACCTTCTTTACCTCCTTTGCAAGCTCATCTTTCTCTAACTAGCCACTCATTGTTAGAGTTCCTAGGCCTTCGTATCCACTCACTCTGTCTTCCTCCCCTAAACAATCTCAGCCACATTCCCAGTTTCAATTACTACCTATTCACCCAAATTTATGTCTCTGGACTAACCCTCAAAGACACTTAAAACTTAGCATGTCCAAAACTAAATACAAGATATTCTCCCAAAATCTGGCCCTCTTAACAGTGTTTTCCATCTCGATGAATGACAATACATCCATAGATTTGCCCAAGCCAGAAACCTAAGCCTCATCCTTGATACCTCCAGCTCTGTTACATATTCCAGTTGCATTTGCCTAAATGTCCCTGAAATCCATCTCTCCCTAGCCATCTTTACCATAACCATTCTATTTCTAAGCTACCACCATTCCTCACCATTGCTCACCCAGACCCCTGATACTACTCTTACCTCTTTCTACCCTTTTCATACTATAGTCTGATGTTTTGGGGCTAGACTTGGAGGTTTGGGTAGGATTATAATAGGTAGAAAGAACAAAATTGGTATTCTAGTTGAAGGAAACAGTATTAATAAAGAGGCAGAAAATATCTAACCTTAGAAGACTTGTTCAGAGAAATCAATCATGACAGATAATCTCATTAATTTAGGAATGGAGGCCAGCTCTTGAGAATATAAACAGTGTGAGATGGAGGGGATCTTGAAAAGTGTTTAGAAGAAAAAGGTTTGCAAGAAAGTTCAAAGGAAATAAGTACCAAACAATTCCAAGATGCTCTGTGCTCTTGAACACCAAGGAAGGAGAAGTATTATTATTAGCATCTACATTATCATTATTAAATTCAAACAAAAACCAACACCCTTATTATAGGGATAACCTGGGAGCTAAACTAATTTGTATCTTTTTAAAAGTCATTCAAAAACTTATTCACTGAATTATTACTAACAAATAATAAAGTTGAGCCACATATTACAATGAATCAAACTTACTAGTGACTTTGAGGATGGCCTGATCAGATGATCAATTTAGGAAAACTAGCAGTGATATGCAAGAGATTTTGGAAGCAAGAGAGACTACAGGTGGGGAAAAAGTGTTTCTATAGCAGTGGTTCTCAACCAGGGGTAATTTTTCCATTCACTCATTCTATGCCTGGGGATATTTGGCAATGTCTGAAGATACTTTTTATGTCACAAGTGGGAGGGGCGCTACTGGCATCTGGTGGGTAGGAGCCAAATATGCTACTAAAAAACACTATACAATGCACAGGACAGCCTCCCACAACAAAAAATTACCCAGTCCAAAGTGTCAATAGTGCCAAGATTGAGAAATCCTGGTCCTCAGAGTGTCCATCATGAAAAAGAATGAAAAAGAACAGTAGCTTCCAAATATATTACCAAATTAGAATAAATATTCTTAGAGTGCTTGACTCCTCCTTCTCGCTCAATACACAAAGATGACTGATGATTTGAGCCCAAGTGACTGGAAGGATGTTGTTCCATCTATAGGTATAAGGCAAGACAGCAGGCAAAGTAGATTTGAAAGAGAAGGTGATAAATTCAACTTTGGTCATTTGGGATTTGAGATGGTGCCTGGTACTATGAAAACAGGATGGCATGAAACACCTAAATGGGGGATTCATTCACATGGAGGTAGTCATGGAAACCAAGTGGGTGGATGAAGTTGCTCTTCAAACATCTTGGCTCTACCTCCTTTCTATAAATAAATGATGAGCTCTATTGGGCACTGGGTTACAGCAGGGGAGCAGTAAAGGCAAGAAAATGCCTGCCCCCAAATAAAGCGTGGGAGGATGCTGAAGACACCATAGGAAGCAGTTTGAATACTTTCTCTAACCCGGAAGACTCACAAGTGACAGTCTTCACCTCCAGACACCCTAACTATAGCTGGTAAACATAACAAAGATGTCTTGACGCTGAAGTTCTCCAGGTTGCATACCAAGATTATGAAAGATCAGCTTCAATCAGCTCCCACGCTTACCCTCACACCTTATTATTGAATAGATTCAATCATTATCACCCTAACTATAAGCACAAACAGTGGGATGGATATGAAACGAGCATGGCTGGGAACACTAGTCAAAATCCATGGTGCCCTTGTGCAGCCAGCACAAGCATATATGTGTGCAGGAAGTACCCACTTTATGTAGCAGTGTGACTGAGTCATCTATGTCCCCTTTACCATGTAATGCCTGCTAAACATGTACAGTTTCGGGTTCCTCCCTACCCCATCCCTTGCCCACTTGTTCCATGGAAGCAGCAGCAGACACAGGGTATGCAAGAGACAATCCACTTAAAAACCCAGTCCTTAAGAACCTAAAGGCAGATATTACTTGTGCAGACACTTTCTACATTCTCCACATTGTGATCTACAGTGAGGAAATACAATGTTTCTTAAAAGGCTCCTTTAGATTAGAAAAGAGAACAGGCTTACCACCTCAGCTGAGTGAATGGAGGATTGGATGGGAGTAACAGGTGCCTGGCAGAGGGAACACTTATTTACTCAAATGTCAGCAACAGGTCAAGAACTGAGATAGAATCTGCAGCTGCTCCCAGAAACCCACACAGACTAGAAATGCCTATCGCTCTCGGGAAGTTCCAGAAAAGGCAACTTACACTAAAGTACCCAGTAGATTAGCTAAAAATAGGATCCCAGGACAGTGCTCAGGCAATGGCTAACCTCTGGGGATCCCTGCTGGCATGGTTGCCTTGCTCAGCAAGGACTTTGTTGCTTAAACAGCAGCTACAGAAGCAGCAAAAGATGAGCCCAGGGTAAAAATGCTGTTATTCTATGAAATATAAATATATTTAGAGTTCACACACTTTTGACCAGAGAGTACAAAGACCCTAATTAGATAACCTAATTGACTACAGAAGGCCACCGATGACAAGACTTGCCAAGCACTGGGACCTCTCAAAGCATGGGGTGCCTGTGAGACAGAAAAAGACCAAAATAGGTTTTCTCAAGACAGAGCAAGATGAGTTTTGCTAGGCATAAGCATTGCTGCCAAAGAAAACCCCATAGTGTCCATCCCTTTGGGTGATTTGGGTCATTTAGCAAATTAGTGCATCATAATAGTAACTGACATTCTATTGCATATTTAAAAATTTTTTTTATGATTAGCAGTACCCTTTTGGCCATGAAACTAGTAAATCACTTTGACCTAGGTCAGGCAAAATTTTCTGGAAGGGTACCCAAAGAGCACTGCACCTAGCATTTAAGTTAGGAAGTTGAGATTCCCAATGATAAAATTTGGAAATACATATAGCAGGCATAAAAGTCAATGGCCAGGGAATAAGAAAAACATAAATTCTAAAATCAGTGGTAAACACCATAAGGGCCAAAGCTGGCTTCCTCTTGGAGGAAGACACCACGATCTACAAAGATAAAGGGACTCAACTAACATCAGAAGTAGAACTTAAGTGATATTTTACTACACCAAGATCCCCCTCAGGATTGAGCAAACTTGCAGAAGGCAAGCCAGGGAATTCCCAGGATTATATCTAATATAAAGAATTTCCAGGGACAAGCAGCCATTTTGTCCCTTACCGTGTATAACATACAGATTAGGCAATAGGCAGCCTGACAAATGTCTACCTGCCCTCTTGGGTCTTCTGCACTGGGAGGAGCAAATGCGGAACAATCGAGAGGCAAATTCTGGCAATAAGACAACAACAGTTAAAAAGAATCCAAAGCTGGATAAGAGAACTGCAAGGCTATAAATCCAGGGCTGCTCCCCCAGCATCCAATAAATAGGATGGCATGACTTCCAGAAATCATAAATCATGGAGTAATTACATTTATGAAGTATGCCTTAAAGATACACATTACACTTCAGACATGTCCATTTAAGTCCTCAGATGGCCTCTATTGGGATCATTAAATACTTCTATTCAATAAGCATTCATTAAACACTAAATGTACTTAATACCAGACAGACAGAGAATATCAAGAGGTACAGTCCTTTATCATTAAGGAACCTTCAATCTAGTTGAAGAAATGACTAATACATACATTTAACTTATAGGAAAAAATCATAAAATAACATAGAAGCAAAGCATGAACTGTCCTGTACCACCCTGTGTACATAAGAACGGGAAGTTTCTGAAAAAGGAAATATCCTTGCTCGAGAGGTCCCTTCTTGAGAGTAAATATGCTAACCGAGACAAGTAAACATTGGCCAAAAATGCAACATTGAGGAAGGCCAGGAAAAATATACCAAGTTTTTCACATGAACATTTGCAAAAGTTGGTAAATGCCAATTCAGTGGTGAGAACTCAGAAAAGACCAACTGCCATAATAGTTTCACAATGACAACACCATACTTGGCCTCACATAATTCAACTGCTTCAGAGAAGAAAAAAAGTCTGACTTGGATCAACAGATCTTGTTTCTTTGTTAGGTCTGCAAGCACAATTTCAGTAGTAAAGTTTCTCATGATTTTGGACCCTGAGCCAAAGTTGCTCATTGGCTTCAGCTGCCTAGATTCCCAAGTTGTGTGTATGTGGAGTGTGTGTGTGTGTGTGTGTGTATACACAGGCATATTTACTATGTTATGTGTTATAATCATATAGCAAAATGGGGAAAAGAAAAGTAACTACCCTAATTTGTCCATTTAGCTTCTTTTCCTCCCTGGCCACCTAATCAATGCCTTCTGGAAAATAAAACACCCATCAGATTTTTATTTCAGATAAAATTGAAAAAAATTGAAAAGAGAAAACATACTCAAATCAAGTAGGAAAGAAAAAAAATAATAATAATAGTGCTGCATGTCTTACCCAGTAAATAAAAAGGCACACTGTTGCTAACAAGCTATAGAGACCCAGGAGTCCAAGTAGTGCCAGTAGCCAAAAGGGTATTGTAGACACAGGAGGCGGGTAAGTTGGACAAAGACATTTCTCTGAAAAATAGAATAGAGAATTAAATGATACAGTAATGACACGAGTATATTTCTTTCCTTTTAATCATCATAGAAGAATGTTGAGAGATAAAAATATGCAAAATATCACCAACTTAAAGTATGTATATTTCCCCCTTTGCTAATTCACCTGACTTAGTTGAATCCACTGTGTGATTCAAAACAGTGACTTCCAATGAGTTACACCCTTTCTGACAGAAGTAATTTCATCTAGACTCTAAGTTATATCCTTGGAATAAGTTAAATGGTGAACACATTTTTAGTCTGTAAGAAAATCAGCTTAATATGGCACTCAGAACACTGGACTGGTAATCAGAAGATAAAATTCTAGCTCCAAACCCATCTAATAGATTCTGTGATAATGGACAAGTCACTTTACATCTTTAGGTGGAAGTTGGGGGAATTTATAGAATTCTCTTCAAGAATCATAAAAATTTGGAACTAGAAAGAATACCAAAAAGTCTCCAGCCCAATGATTTTTCAATCGTGGCTGTGCATTAGAAGTACCAGAGTTAAGTATGAAAACTTGGCAATGCCCAATGCCCCTCCCCAACCAGATCAATTACCTCACAATCTCTAGGGAAAGGTCCCTGGTATTGGTATCTTTTAGCACTTACCCAGACTTATAATATGCAGTCAGGATTGAAAATTATTAGAATAAAGTATCACTGGTGTCTTTTCCAGTGCTAATTCTTGAATGGAACTCCATAATCTAAAAGTTCATTCAATTTTCAAAGTAATTTATTCTAACAGAAAGAAAACAATGAAGCATATCCATAAAATGTACCCCAAAAAGCCATTTGACCTCTTTCAATTTTCTTTGCCTTTGCCAATAAATTGTGTTTTTCTGAGTTTGGGAATCTAATGATTTTTCTTCCCAACATTTAGAAAGACCACAGTCTCAACATAAACTCAGTAGACTTATTTCCAGTAATTCCTGAATACTGCTCAATAGTATTGAGTTTTAGGTAATGAAGAAGTTGGGTGACTTATCCAAGATCACAGAGTTGGTTAATAGCAAATTTCATGACCCCTAGCTTCTAGTCCAGAATCCTTTGCATTATCCAGAAAATGGGAAAGGTAAATTTACAGAGGAAGACCATGGAACACAAAAATTCTAAGAGCCTGAGTTTACAAGTTAACTGGAAATAAACCCCATTCTTCTGAGTTCTGATCCATTAGACCCTGCTGCTTCTTGAGAGCAACTAGGCTTACAGTTTAAAGGCAGCTCTCAACCCTTTCCTGCTATCACCCACTCCATGGAGAATAATCCCCATAGGCTGTGTGGACCTCATCTCTTACTCTCCCACTGAATTTCACTTAGGGAAAGTAAAAATGTTTAAAATATAACCTTCAATTTCCTAGGAAGGGAGAAAGGGAGGGAGGGAGGGAGGGAAAAAAAACTTACTTAAGTGTATTAGTATCAAATTACTTGGGACTGATCCAGCCCCACAACTGACCATGACCTAGTTTTCAAGACTACAGTTAAAAACCATTACTTTAGTGTTAAATTGTTAAAGCTGCATTTACCTTTGATGTGAATAATGGTTCCATTGCTCTTTTCATTGCCTATGTAAGGAGGAGGATACATGATTTCAATTTTGCAGAAGTAAATATCCGTTTGGTTAGCATTCAAATTCCTGAGGTAGAATGTCACTGTCTCATTGTCCAATTTCCCGTTACATTCGAATCCTGTTTTTGAGTGAAACTGAAGCTGATGGGAGTAGTTCCCATTCACAACACAGACTTCCATGGCACTATCCACTCCTTTATAAAGGGATGCTCGGAACTCCTTTGAGAAGAGGTTGTTGGTATATTTGCAGCTAAGGTTTACGTCATTGTTGTATGTCACCAGCATGGGCGACTGCTTCACCAAAATCTTGTTTTCTGGTGGGGTGGAAGGGAAATCATTTGCTTAGAACAAGAGTATAAGGAACCTTTTTTTTATCCCCTGAAACCAAGATATATTAATTAACCAAAAGAATAGATCTCCACCAGGCCTTTTTCTTGGCAGATGAAGATGCAGAAGCTCTTTAGGAGATAATCATACCTAGAGTTTTAAAGTTTACACTTCGATATTATTTTCAGCCTCCTTTGAATGGGAAAATGGACCATGTTTTCACTGTGAAGGCATAATGTGGTCTTCTGTCGGCATGGAGCACCACAGGTAGGCACGCTGAATGTTTGAATCTGTACTGAGATTCCTAGGATGTTAATTGTGCTTCAAGCTGATTTCCTGATTGAGTAATGTACTCAGAAATGGCTTTTAATGCCTGACACAGATGCACAAATAGATTTGTTTTTAAGTTGAGATACAGAATTTTGTGAAGGAATTAAAATGTTTAGAAGTAGTTTGACTTTTTTTTTTTTTTTTTTTGGAAATCTGAGAGTAGAATAACAAGGTAAGAGAAATGGTAACCCAAAGAGTTTGCTTTAATTTGCTTTCCACAACAAATTCAGACACATGGCAATATCGTCAACTGGTGTTTTTTAAAATGACTATTTGAGGTCTAGAGACATTCGAAGTTTTGTCTAAAGTTACTGAGCAAATGGTGAACAAATCAAGGACCAAATAATATTCCATTGTTGGATATACCACATTTTATTTTCCCATTCATCAATTGTTTCTGCTTTGGGGCTATTATGAAGAATTTTGCTATGAACCTTCATGTATAAGTTTTTGTGTGCACATTTGGTTTCCGTTCTCTTGAGTCTCTACCTAGAAATGGAATTGCTGGGTCACATGGCAACTCTATGTTTAACTTTTTGAGACACTGCCAAATGGTTTTCCAAAGCAGTAGCACCATTTTATATTTCCACTAACAATGTATGAAGGTTCCTATTTCTCCACATCCTTACCAATGCTTGTGACTGTCCATCTTTTTTATTATAGCCATCCTAGTGGGTATAAAGTGTTATCATTGTGGTTTTGATAGGCATTTCCCTGGTGACAAATGATGATGAGCATCTTTCCATGTGCTTACTAGTCATTTGTATATCCTTTTTAGAGAACTGTCTATTCAGATCCTTTGCCTATTTTGAATCAGGTTATTTGTGCTTTTATTGTTGAGTTGTAAGAGTTCCTTATAAATTCTGGATACTAGACCCTTATCAGATATATGATTTGCAAATATTTTCTCTTTGATATTGTCTTAAAGTTCCCTCAGTTGACTTCAGTTAGTGTTGAAAACCACTATGGCCGAACAGAATTCTTAAACGTACTGCATATTTGAATCAAATGGTGAACATTAAAAACCTTTGATTCAGGAAGCGGAAGTGGCTCAAGTGATAGGACTTCCACCTACCACATGGGAGGACCTGGGTTCAATCCCTGGGGCCTCCTGGTAAAAAAGAAAAAGAGAAAGCATGCCTATGTGGCAAGCCAGTGCCTACATGGCAAGCCAAGTGCCCTCACGAGTGCCCACGTGGCAAGCCAAGTGGCTGCACAGTGAACGAGTGCCCAAGCAAGTGAGTCATGCAGCAAGATGACAAAAGAGAGATGAAGGGGAGAGTCAAGGTGAAGCACAGCAGAAACCAGGAACTGAGGTGGTACAAGTGACAGGGAACCTCTCTCCACT
The DNA here is from genome assembly GCF_030445035.2 of Dasypus novemcinctus. Classification (NCBI taxonomy): domain Eukaryota; kingdom Metazoa; phylum Chordata; class Mammalia; order Cingulata; family Dasypodidae; genus Dasypus; species Dasypus novemcinctus. Next base: position 41,194,959 of record NC_080679.1, read on the forward strand.
CAGAGGTCCCCAGGACCAAATCCAAGTGAATCCTAGAGGAGAAAAACGAGAAGAGAAGACAAAAAAAAGGAATAGATACAGATCACACAGCGAATGGACACAGACAGCAAAAAGAGCAGGGAGGGGGAAAGGGGGGAGAAAAAACCCTTTGATGCCCAGGCAGTACCCCAGAACAATTAAGTGAGAATCTCTGGGTGTGGGATTCAGGCATCAGTATTTTTAGAGATTCTCAGGTGATTCTAAATTGTAGCCAATTTTGAGAACTGGTAGATTAATAGCTGAATCCTCACTTCTTATCCCTAAATCCATATGCCTTCATGGGTTTTTCCAAACCCATCTCCTCAAACCAAAACCTCCTAATTAACCAGACTGCTTAGGTGAACATCCCAGGAACACACTGTGGGCACTCCTATCTCCACTTTGTCCCCTAACTCCATGGCTCAGAATGCCTCTTTCTTCTCTGATCTCAAAGCAATGACTGAAGAAGTCATTTGCCATTTGGTCAGGTTCCACCTTTGGAACCTCTTGTTTCATAGGATTCAATTTGTTTAGCTTTGGATTCATATGTAATTTCTCTAGGCACCTGCTTTCCAAGTCTCTTATGAGCAAGCACAACATGCTATGCAAGGAATAGGATCTCATTAGACAATAAGTGAATGAAAGATGGCAATCTGACTGTATAATTCTTATCAGCAGCTAGATATATCTAGATGACCATTGCATTAAATCCTTCTTCAAAACTGGTATCTTAACAACTTTGCTTCATTTATTTCTCACTCAACAAATACTCTCCCAAAGCACTGAAAAATAAACATGTAAAATATCGAAATGTTCAGCCTGTCTTGATATGAAAATTCACCTTGTTTTTTGTGTTTGTTTTATTTTATTGGGACTTTATCTTTGTTTTCTTAGAGGGAGTCGTTGAGCTTGTTCTGATAGGAAGGGCAACCAACCCCAGCAATATATGCAAGCATCTCACCTCCTTTTCAGAGAGTGAGGCAAGATAACTGTCATTCAGCTTAGTGACCCCTCTAGGAACCCTGTTACTGTTGCTAATGATTTGGATTCTGTTTTAATGGGCACCCAGATCTGCCCTTAAGAGCTGATATAAGGGGAGAAAGATGAAACTAGGGTTTCTTTGTGGGTGACAAAAATGGAGCAAGGGCAGGGAAACCAAGGGAGGCTGGAGAGGATGAGAGTATGGTCACCCACTTTGGCCTCCTCCTGCCATCACCCACAGTGAAATAGAGAGAAGGAAAGGAGAGGGAGGAAGGAAGAGACACTCCAGCATCTATACTTGAGGAGTCAACTCAGGGTGTTGACATGGTGGGAGAGAAAAGATGACACAGTGAGGGAGAAAAATCTATTTCCCAAAGATAAGTGGCTTAGTTCCTGTCCTCGGGCAGATCACGGACTGGTGGGGAACAAAGATATGGAAACAGACGGCGACTTAAAAAGTGGCACAGTGATCTGCACAGAGTGTTTCTGAGGCAAATGGGGTAATCAGAGAAAGCTTCCTGGAGGAAGTGACTCCTAACATTAATTTGACAGCTTTTTACTGAATACAAATTAGCCAGGCTAAGATGTGTCTTTGACTGGGGGGGGGGCAGGGGGGTGAAGCAGTAGTGTGTGTGTGTGTGCATGTGTGCATGTGTGCACGTGTGTGTTGGGGTGAGGTGGGGGCTATGGGAGAAGACAAAGAAAAGAGCAGTCTAGGCAGAGGAGACAAGGAAGTGGCAAACAGTACTTTAGACATGGGAAATTAGAGCTACCTCAATTTTGCTGGACGTGAATTGTGAAAAACGAGACTGGAAAAGCAGGCGTAGTTCATTTCATTAGGGAACTTGGGCTCTCGCCTACAGGTGACAGGAAACTATTAAAGGATTTTAAGCAGGAAAGTGATGTGTAAAATTTTCCAGTTTATGAAGAGCACTTTAGCAAAAATGTGGAGGATAAGTTTGAAGGATTCAAAAGTTGAAATATGGAAATCAGTTAAGATACAGTTGTAGTTGTCTAGGCAAGAGGTAATGAGCTGCAGTTAGGAATAATTATGTAAACTCAAAAAATACATTTATAGGCTAAAATTTGCAAAACTCAGCATTGACTTAGATGTGGTGACTGAGGGAGAAGGAGGAGTTAAAAATGACAGTCCTTAGGCCACCCTGACCTACCACTACATAACACGGGTTTCCTTTTGTCAACATCTCTTCTTCATTCATTACACTATCAGAATAGACAACTCAGAAGCTGAGATGAAGGTTAGATATCTGGGTAATGAAGGAGATGTTCTTCATCCCGACGGATCACTGCAAAGAAAAAACAAATTACTTCAAAGAGTACTGGCACACAATTGACTACTTGGAACTTAATCCACTGTTTGCTGTTTTCTGGAAGGGAGAAGTCTTTGTCTCCTGAAACTGCTTTTGCTCCATAAGGCAGAATATGATAAGATAGATTGTCTTTGTGTCCCATTATGGGTCCAACAAAAGTCAAACCTCAGCATTGTTGAAATAGATCAAATTTCTCCTTAGCCCATTCTACCTCAGCACTACAAATGGAGAAATTTTTCAGGGAGGGGCCTCTCAAGATTACCACATAAGACTGGATGATACCTATTCAGTGTTCTCTTGGTAGATGGCATCTCAAGTGATTGAGCAAGGAAAGAAAGAAGAATGCTATATTTTGTGACTCTTTGTACTAAGATTTAGTGAGGAAGACCTTGAAAAGTATTGGTTACATTTGGTCCTTATGATAAGGACTATGATTAGTAGTAAGATTTTGACAATATTTTTTCATAATTTGTAACAAACGTCTCATGACAATGTAAGGTGTTGGTGGAGGGTTGATGTTTGGGACCCCTGTATGATGTTATGCATATTTGCTTTGTAAGTTCACAACTTTTACTATACACTTAATTGTTTATGTATGTTCATATATAAATGATATAAAGATAACAATAGGGGTGGCTGGGGGAAAAATACTTTGGTTAGTAGTAATATTTTGACAATGTTCTTTAATCATTAATTAAAAAGGTTTAACAACAATGCAAGTTATTGGTGGTGGGGTGAGTTATGAGAGTCCTGTATGATGTTATATATATTTGTTTTGTAAGCTCGCAACTATTATTATACACTTATTGTTTATATGTTAATGTATGAGTGATATACTTCAATAAATTAATTTTTTTAAAAAGAAAAATATTGGTTATATGGTCATTCGCTGAAAAGGAGACATGTATCTTTCAATGGTTACTTTCCTCCCTCACTCATGTCAATACATGTAATTTTTAAGTTCACTGACATTTAAACCATGGATACTATGCTAGAAGCACTTTTCTTAAAATGTGGTATTCTATGGCTAACAGTCTCCAAGTTTAGATCCAAGCTGAGTTCAGGGTTGGCTGATAGAACCTCTTGTTTTTCAACAGTTATAGCCTATTTCTTATAGTACTTGGTCCCACATTGGTTTGTGTCAGTCATCCAGAGAACCGTTCAGAGTCTAAGTGGAAAACCACCTCATAGGACCTCAGAATCTGTATCTGCCTTACAGAGATGCTAAATGAAGGAAATTTACTTCTCGTGGTAGGAAAAAATAATGACTTGCTCCAAATGATCCTGAATCTATGTGATGATTATGACTTCTGGTAGACACAATAATTCTGTTTCCTCTTTTTTTTTAAGTGGAGCCTTGTGAAAATACACATCCTTTACTCTGCTGGAGTGGAGTAATGACATGGATAGATCGAAGCAGAAGATTACAGAAAGAACATCAAATGATGTTTGGCGTATGCAGTTTGGTTCTCTGCATTTCTGGGAGTTCACAAAATACTTCAAATAACTTAAGGCCATATTGTAAAAACTAAACTCAGAAGAAACAGAAGTATTTAAACTTCCTCATTCTAATATCTGTGTTGATGGAAAGTATCCTTCTCAAGCTAACTTGTTTTTAGCAGACGTAGCCTTTTCACTTAAAGATTTTGATATTCCTTTTTGTGAGGGGTTAAGCAACATCTACCTAGGCCAAACCTACTATGTTAAAAGACAATGTTACCAACCTATCAACTGTATTTGCCTCTGGTATCAAAAGATTGACTTGACAGTTCTCTGACTGAATTGACTACTTGTTTTGATGATTATTAGAATGTTTGCTTTTTGAAGCCTTTCCTAAGTAGCTAAACCACCTAAAGGTGTGGAGACAGGAAGCAGTAACCTCAAACCTCTTTCCCTCACAACTCCTGCTTGACAACAGGCGACACGAAGAGTAAGATCATAGGTGAGAAGGTACTTATCTGCTGCTTATGAGCGAGGCAGTGAAAGCAAAAGATTTCCCACAGATAATCTGTGAATCTTGTAATATAGTTGGCTTCTGGAAAATTGAAAGTTTCTTGTGTTTCCATGAGAATAAGAGGGGACAAAATCTTTGTTCAAAAAAGTGTTTCCCTCTACCCTTATTGTAAATGGGTCAATTACTATTTTTAGTAACCAGGTCAACCCTCTGCACAGGTGAAATGGCTAGCCATTTCTAAGGTGTGTCTCCAAGGCACCAGAGAAAGTACCCTAAGCATCTTTCCCATCAGCTCAATTAAGCAATTTCAATATTGATCCAAGTTTCTTTCAAAGGTGGACTTAATAGAGGGGATGGTACTAGGTGTCTGAAGTGAGAGGGAAAAGAATATCATTGAATAGGGGAGTAAATGAAGTGAGAAGAGGAGCACACTAAGATCAATTCCATTTTCTCTACCTTTTTCCTGTGGGGAAAAAAAATGCTCAGATGGTAGGAAACTTTGAGATGTTTAAAACCAATCACTCAGAAAAAGGATTGAAAATAAAAGAATTAAATGACTTTTTTAACTGTCACAAAAATAGTGGAAGAGATAAGTTGGTTATGTATGCATTCTAGGAGCAATATTTTAAATCATGAGTGAATAGCAAAACAACTTTTTCATTCAGCAAGATTGAATTGATTTCATGGTCCTATTTGGGAAAAGTGTGTTTTCAAACTTTTTTGCATCTACTGCACATACACTAAACATATTGCTTACAATTTCAGAGACTTCCCAAAGCACACAGAGGGGATCCGAGATAAGGCGTACAGACAATGTGATTACAAGAAGCATTCTTATCAATTATGTCAGACCCATAAGCAATAATGATACCATTGTGATGCTTTCATTTCAACTTGCCCAAGTGTACAAAAGGGATTGAATTTGGATATTAGTCAGCATGTAAAGTCACTTTTCAATCTAGGTCTCTCTGGTAGAATACTTTGGGGCCTTTGTGAATTACATTTGTTTTTCATTTTAGAGTTTACAACACTTTTCTTTCCTTTTCTTTATCTTAACACCACAGAGAAATCAAATGACACCGAGAGGTTGATGAACCAGAGAGTAGAGTAAACAGTACTCAAGGCTGAAGTATGAATTGGAACATTAAGGAAGCAGTAAGAAGGCTATAACAAACTTTTAATTAGCAATGTGATTTTCTTTCAGAATCTCATAAGAGCTTTTTTGGGTTCCACCTATGCACTGCAAAAAAGTCAGTTTCTTTTGCAGTAATGAACTAATTGTATTGTTTACTTCTTTAAATTCTGAATGAACAGATTTTCCTAGGTTAGGTAGGAACCAAAAATAAGGAAAGCTTTCTATTTTCAACCATCTTGCCCTATGATGTTTGTGTGCATGTTGTAAAGGTGACGCTGGTTTCCCCAGTACAGAACACCTCCCTCCTGACCACGAGCTGGTTAAGTTACTGTAACTTTCTTCTCAGTATATTTCCTGTATCCTTCAACAGGAGGCCATCTGACTATTTGCTCCCTCTCGGGCTCCGTAAGGAGAAGGCTGCCCCACAGGCCAATTGGGTATTTTCTCAGAACCCATAAGACAAACTGTGCTTTCTGGAAGGAAAGGGAACCTCAAAAGGAGAGTTGTGTAGAGGAGGCTACCATAACAGAAGCAATGATTTCTGTCAAAAGACAGAGTTGGACCATGCAGCCAACACTGTCCAAGATTCTATGTATCACAACTATCAGTTATATCAAGCACATTAATTCTTACTGACAGAAAATGTAATTTTTAAACAAAATCTAGAGAACTTACTCAAAGACAAATGATCACACATAACAACACAAATAGAAATAGAAGCCTGATTGATAAATTTACTAAACAAGTTGTTAGCCAGCACTAAATTCTACCTTTAGCCCCAATCTGGGTTTGCCCTATGGCTGCAGATACCGTAATGGAGAGGATACTTGGCCTTGGCCTTTAAAAAAATTATTTTGCTACATTCAACTGTCAGAAAGTAACTCAGAGGTCAAATAGTTCAGTAGCAAAAAGTCCCATCTGAGTACCTAGACCTAAGGCACCAATTCTTGAGATAGAAAATGATCAAAAAGATCAAAGACTTTCTGAAAAGAGATTTTTATGTATCAGAGACTTGTTCTTTGATATTCTGAATTCTGACATGACAAATTCATTCACTCAACAAATAAATTTTGGAACCTACTCTAGTAAGTTCATTGGGAGGTGGGAATATGTAAGAGATGTAGCTTTTTCCTTCTAGGAGAAATCCTAAGACAGGAATACAATTAACTACTTTTCAAAACCATGTGTGGCACTTGACACCTATAGAGAGTCATTAGACTTCACATGAAAGAAGCTTGTTTCCAGGTAGGATAATTCTGGAGGCTTTGTGCAGTCTGGCCTTTAGCTAGGCCATGAACTTTGGGGCAGATTAGGCAAGCTAAGATGAAGAAATGGCCTTAGTGTAAGGGAAAGTATGGGAAGGGACAGCATTTATTGAGGACTAGCAAAGTATCCAATTTACATAGGGGGAAAGTAGGAGAAGATGGCTGATATGGATCCTGCAGGAATTTAAATGCCAAGAAAAGGTGCATGGGGAAACAGATGTGACTCAACTAATTGGGCTCCTGTCTACCATATAGGAGGTCCAGGGTTCGATGCCTAGGGCCTCCTGGTGAGGGTAAGCTGGCCCATGTGATGAGCCAGCCCACGTGGAGTGCCAGCCCACGCTGGAATGCCGCCCCATGCAGGAGTGCCCCGCTGCATGGGAGTGCCACCCAGCGCGGGAAAGCCACTCCACACAGGAATGTCGGCTGACGCTGAGAGCTAGCACAGCAAAATGATGCAACAAGAGACACAGAGGAGAGAAAATAAGAAGACAGAGCAGAAAAGGGAGTTGAGGTGGCAGAAGAGAGTATCGCCTCTCTCCCACTCTGGAAGGTCCTAGGATCAGTTCCTGGAGCCGCCTAATGAGAATACACGCAGACACAGAAGAGCACACAGCGAATGGACACAGAGAGCAGACAACAGCGGGAACGGGGGAGGAGGGGATATAAAAATAAATCTTAAAAAAAAAAAAAGAAAAGGTGCATGGAATTTTACTATGAAATCAGTGGGAGACGTCGACTACAAAAGGCAACAGAAAACATCTCAACTTGAAGATGGCTGAGTTGAAAATGGTGTGGTAAATGCTACTTTGGAAGGTTAGCACGGTAGTGGGCTGTGGATTGGCTTGGAGCCAGGGTAGAATTGAGGCAGAGACCAATCAGGAGGCTGTTGCAAAAGCATCAATGTGCACACATAAGGCCTGAAATGTGGAGGTGGCAGCTGGGATGGAAAGGACGGACAACACCATGGTACTCAGTTGTGCAGACAGGTGGTGAAACAGGAACCAAAAATGACAGAGTCCCTGGGCTGGGTGAGGGAAAGAGTGGAGGCACTATTGGCAAAATGAGGGAAGTGAAGAGAGGGAATTTTTGTTGAGTTCTGTTTTAGAGAAGTAGGGTCTGAGAAGCAGGCAAGGCATCCAGGAAGAAAGGTCCAGAGGGAATTAGAAATGTGGGAGTAGAACTCAAGGAAGGTAGTCAGGGAATCCTGGGAAGCCCCTTGCATTAGGATCATAGTTAATATTGAAACTGCTAGCCTGCACTACAATCCTATCACTCAAATACAGTGGTGTGAGCACTTTAGGATTGAAAATTCCTAAACAAAGAGCAACGTAAACTTGGGGACAATGTGACCAACTGCAATTCAAAGGTCTGCAATTTTCCTCACATCTCCTAAAAGCTGAAAGGGCAAAGTAAGAGAAAACATGGCTGAGCATGTTAAATTATAAAATGAGGTATCCATACCAAAAGCCACAGATCCACTCCCCAAAATTAGATTTTATTATCCCAAAAGGTCACCTATATTCCAAATAGTAGGTTACTGGGGCTAAACAACTTTTTACGTAAATATGATGATGATCATTCATTTAAAAGATCAGTTAACTGATCTTTTGATTAGTTAAAGATCAAAAGAAATCCCACAGGTAGGATTTTTCTAAATATGCATTTTAATCTCATAACCAAATTTCCCTTCTGAATCACCCTCATTCTGAGCACAAAATCAAAGTAACCCTGTAATGAAGATAACAATACATTTCTCCTGGCTGCTCCAAATCTATCTCCTCCTGCAGAGCCTGTTCAGGACCACCTTGACATATACTAAATCAGCTAGGTAAGCGGTATGGCCTGAAAGCTTGGAAATAATCACTGTTTTGTACTGCAATGTTACATAAGAAGATAAGAGATAGTGGAGACAATATAATCCCCAAATCCTGCAGTCATTTCTAAGCACATTAATGTCAAATATCCTGGTTAGCAACCCCTCCAAGTGACTTTAGAGACGGCTATTTTGCAATTCTTTGTATTTTCCTTATCAGATCATAAAAGCATCCACAACGAGTTGGGGCAGTTGTGGTGCCTAGTTAGGGCTAATAAAAGCTGGGGGATTTTATTCCACTTCAGAAAATTTTTTCTTTTCAGGCTGTACCAGGGATTGAACTTGGGACCTCGTACATGGTAAGTAGGTGCTCAACCACGAAGCTTCCCTAGAAGCATTTTTAAACCAGAAATGGACCTGAGATGTCTTCTATTCCAACCTCTTCATATAACAGATGAGGAAACTAAGGTCTAGAAAAGTTATGTCACAATAGGACAACCTAAAACTCCTAATCATACCTCTTTTACCTTGAGAAATAAATGGCTTTAACTTTTAAGTTTGAAAAAAGGAGGGTAAAAGAATAGCAGACTTGGCCTCCCCACAGTCAAGGTCAAGCAGCTACATCCTTGCTCTGAAAAACACAGCAGAGATCCTGAGAGTAACTTCCCTGTCTGGAAACTGGAGCCCTGCCCACAATGCTGGGCAGGGTTGGCCTAAACCTTGTCACCTTATTATCCCAGCCTTGAGCTGAGGCCAAACCGAGCCATATTGTATATTTTGAAGGTCCAGCAAGAATTCAAAGTGTGTTTGGGCTAAATCTGCACATTCAAGGCATGCATTATCCATTGGCCCTTGTTCATATAGGTTTAGCCCAATGCCCTCTTTTATATATATATATAACAAAAAGGTTCTTAAATCAGACTTACCACCTAGAATCATTATCTACCCTAGCTTCCTAATGTCCTCTGTTCTTCCTACAAATCCCTTCTTTTTCTCCTCACTCTTAGAGATATGTCCTCTTCATGGTAGACATTATGGATGATACACATTTATGTTCTTAATTGCCTTCACTCTAGCTTTCAATTTCCTCTCTTTTTCAAGGCCAAACACTACTCAATTTTGTCTCCTCCCACTTTTTCTTAACCTTTAAAGTCTTATCTTCCTTCCCCATCACTCTACCTAAATTCAGAGGTCCCAACTGACCTTTTAGCCAGATCCAGTGGCCTTCTCAAGCCATTATTCACCTTTCCTTCACTTCTGCATTTGCTATTGACCATTGTCTCTTTTTGAAACTCTTTCTTCCCTTGACTTCAACAACATTCCCTTTGTCTCTTTCCCCTCCTACTTCTCCAACCATGTTCTCTGTCTCCTTCAAAGAGGAGCCATCATCATCCACTTCCCTGACCATAGGTATTTTCCAGATTCTGATCACCTCCCTGCTTTTCTACATTTACATCCTCTCTTTTTGAGTATCCATCCATTCTCATGGCTTCAGCTTTATTCCAAAGATGAGGATTCCTAAATATTTTCTTCTGATCCAGTTTCCCTGTCTGCAGCTATCTATTGGACACTTTTCTGACATCTCAAGCCATCACTTCAAGCGCTACATGACTAAAACCAAACTGTTTCCTTCAAAACTCAGTCACAGAACAACTGCTCTATTAAATTTTTTAAAGATCTATTCAGTGTACAACAGACCTCCACTAACATTTTAATTTCAGATGGTGATACTACCATTCCTCTATTAGCCAAAAACCTTGGAATGATTCTTTATTCTTGCCTCTCTCTCACTCTTACCCCTAAAACAGGACCTGAATACCAGCATTTCCACTTTCAAAACATTTCTTACAATAGTCACTTTTTTTTATTCCCATCTTCCTATTCCCAAATTCTAATCTACTACCCACTTCCTGAGAAAGTGGCAGAGTGTTATAACTTGGTCTCCTTGTCGTTAGTCTTCATATCTTCTAGACCATCCTAAACTCTACTCCCAAAATCTCTCTGTTGCTCACAGTATATTGAAAATAAAGTTTGAGTTTTTATGATCAATATTCAATCTTTTGTTTAACCTGTTCTACCTTACCTCTCCAGCCCTCCACACATTCAGACTGGTCATCTGCTGAAGAATACACCACTCTTTCTGGTTATATTTCTTTATTTGTATTGCTTCTCCTTCCTAACAAAATAGCATTATTAAGAGCATGAACCATGGAGCAAGACCATCTGGATTCACATATTTACCAGCTGTGTGACAATGGGCAAGTTGTTCTACTAGTTTTGTGCTTCAATCTCCCCATCTATAAATGGGAATAATCAAAGTACCTACTTCACAGGATATGAGGGAAGGTTAAATGATTGAATACAAGGAAAACCAGTTCAAACAGCGCCAGACACATTGCAAGTACCAAATCAATGTTAAGTAGAAATTATTACTGATATCACTATTTATTCAAATCCTACCTACCTTTAAAGTACAGCTCAATTCCCAATTCTTCGAAACAGTTTACCATCCCCTATTAAACTTTCAGGAGTATTTTTTGTTTCCTCATTTTGCAGCTAATTCTTTCATTTCCTCCCTTCAATAAATATTTATGGACTACCTGCAATGCTTTTGGCACTGTGCACAGTACTGACGTTATAAGGATGAGTAAGACATGATCCTCCCCTCAAGTTGCTCACAGTCTAGTGGAAAAAATAGAGGTGCCAACACAAAATGGCAATACGATTATAGTAAGAAGGGGATTTTTTAGGAATCCTAGAAGGAAATCCCTAACTTAGTCATTTAGGGTCTCAGAGAAGGCTTCTTCAGGTGGGAAATGTAAGAGTCATTCCGGATTATGAGAATAATATACACAAATTTATTATACCATTAAATAGTAAAGGACTGCCAACTGGTATCATTTATCTGTCTTCAGGTGTTATATCCTGTTAAATAGGATCTCAACTAGATCATAAAGTCCATGAAGGCAGAGAGAACTCGATTAATTACACAAGCAGTTCTTGTGAGCAAATTAAGTCTTTATATTTCTTTCCTTCTTTTTATATTCTCCCAGATCCTAACAGATTGAAAAATAACAGAAGTTTAATAAATATGTGTTAGATTGAGTTATACTCTCATTGGAACTCCTCTTACAAATTCATAATAAAGGCTGAAGTATTCGGGGAAAACTTTCTCAAGGAAGTGGATCTTGCACGAAAGATATTAAATGAAAGACAGTAAAATTTAGATGGCCAGAGAAGGGGAGAGAGGGAAATCCAAGAGGGAAGCAGCATCAGTTAAGTTATGAAGGCAAAGTATAACTCAGTGGGACAGTAAAGAAACTTGCAAAATTGGGGTTGAGGGCCCTATATTAGGGTATGAAAGGAGATAAGTTTGATAAGTAAGATAGGTTCAGCTAAAGGCACCTGAAAATACCAGGAAGCATTTCTGGTTCATCTTCTATTAACATATTCTAGAAACCATGAGAATAACTTTCTTTTCTATAAATTGAGAAACCTCTAAATTTCCTTCCCATCTCTAAATGTCTGTGATTGAATTCAACAATTCTATGTATATTTCTGCTATAAATGTTTTCCTTAAAATAAATCAGTATGAATGGAATGTCTTTTTCAATGGTCCTAAAATGAAATAAATTTCCAGTAAGATTTCATAGTTTTCATTTCCTTGAAGACTAAAGTGGGTTTTTGTGTCTTTCAAACAGATGCAAACATTTAGACCAACATCTTACACATAGAAGGCATTCAAGAAATGCCTATTGAATGAGCACACAAATGAGACCCATTTTACCCAACAGTCAGGCACTTTAGAGAACAGGAACCTACTAATACCTTGTTTTAAGCCCCCAGTAGTCTCCATGTGGAAGCAAAACTGTGAAGGATAAAGCAAAAATGTGTAGGATTCATGAGTGGGAGACAGAGTTTGTAAGTCAGAAATGAAACCCTCTTGAACTCAGCGTTACTCAGGTTGGCCCTAAATTGTGTACACTTACTAATAGCAGTGCTTAATATCAAAGAAAGTTTTCAGATCTCATGGAAGCTACAAATTCAGCCACAGTAATGTTCTGATGCTTTGATACAAATCAACTATCCCAAGCAATGAGAGCACAACCTTCTACCTTTCCAACAAGAAAAAAAAACCCAACATCCATCTAAGCTCTCAAAGGAATCAAGTCATTGTTAAAATATGAAGCATGGATTCAATAATTCAGAGTCAATAACTTCAGATTTCTGTGTAAAATAGCGGGTGATGAATAGGAGTTAATGTTATAAGCAACACATTATACGGTGGATTGTGAGCTAACAAATGATTCAGGTAGTGCAGGAAAAGGTGCCACGATTAGATCAGAGGCTAAAGAGAACTGTGAGTGGGTGATTCTTGATGACACCATCAGGAACAATTAACCTAGTTACCTTGTCAGCCAAAGTCCCCGAGATAATGAAGACGATGACAAAGATAAAGGTGACGGTAATGATGATGCAGATGAAGGAGCAACTTAAAATTAAGAAAGAAATTCTCCACCACCTCACCAGTTGTCTTCCAGCAATAAAAACATAAAATCACATAACCTGCATGGTGACACACGGATTAATTAAGAATCCTGTGAAATTAACATTGAAAGAATAAGACCAAAGAAGTCTAAACTCTTTTTTCCAGATCCTCTCCTGAGTGACTGGGTGACCTGTAATCTCTCTCGATCCCATTCAATACATCTCTTCTCTCATGTTAAGAGCCATCAAAATGAGAGTAACAAGCAAGTTAGACCCTTCCTTTCCAATCACTTTCCCAAGGGGCCTGAATCACCTTCCTTCCAGCTTCAGGGACTGATTCTGATACAATGATTCTCCATCTGTAAGCTTTGGGTGCATTTTCTTGGTACCAACACAATGTCATTGGTCAAAAAGAGTCAAAGAAACCACCAGAGAAGACACACAGATGCCTTAACACCACTTAGAAAACCAGAGACCCCATCAGTCAGTCAAAAAGCCACCTAGTTTGTTTTTTTTTTCTGGATATTCAACTAGACCACCTACTGCAAAGAAAAGTTCCAGCTTCTGTGAAGTTCCACAAATAATAAATTTCTTGAGGAAAAAGGCAAACAAAACTTTACAGAGACAAAAAGGAGAAAAGACAAGATTTTGTCCCTTTCAGTGACCCTCCTGTAAATAATTGTGCTTTGACAGCATGCCTGCCTTCTGATCTTCAGACAAGAGAGTCTGAAATGAATTGTGTATCCTTATAAATGCCTAGACTAGTTAATAAATAGCCACAAACAGAATTTTCCTCTGGGATAACGGTGGCATAAAAATTTTCATATTGTAAATTTCAGCACACTGAATGCAGGAACTACTCGGAAGAAGATATCTACATGTGATAAAAGTAGACAGCAATCATATGGCATTTCTCCACCCATGAAATAAAAAGAGACATTAAAAAGGAGTCTAGTTCTAAAGAGGAGGCAGGTAAGGTCCCCTCCCCACCCATAATCAAGGTTTGAATGTAAGAGCTTCAGAGTTAAGATCACAGATTCATTTCTATTTCTAATCTATCTGTGGAAATGACTCATTTTATTTCCTGGTATTGATATATTGATAATAATTCCACAGTCCTTACAGTAAAAGTCCTTGCTGGATGGTTGCCTTAAAAAAATGCATAGTATATCATCTTAACGCATGAGAGTGGAGTAAAACAAATCCTTAAGCAATGTCTATGCTTTTGAATTATCCATCAAATTTACTTGAAATGGCAAAACATTCTGTCAATTTTTTAACATTCAGGAAAACTGGCGACAGTGTATTTGATGCCATGTGGACACAGCAAGTTGTTAATAACACTGCATTTTCAACATTCATCTTCTTAACCTTGCTTTCCCAAGTCTAGCTTCAGAGCAACAGTTTCCTGTAAGTGGTAAATTACTTCTTTTCGTGTACAGCTACCTCAGAGGAGTCATTTGCTGAAGGCTGAATTAAAAATGAAGTTTTTAATTACCTTGCTTTGCTGGTGATTTCTTATTAATTACCAATCACTGTCCTGCCTTTTGTGCTTTTCTCAGGAAAAAGAAGTCTGAGGGGAATGCAGCGGCATTGGGAAAACACTTACGGCCCAAGTGGCCATTTTGACGGCTTATTTGCCAAGGTTTGGGGAGCAATAAAAAGAAGTGCTCTCATGGAAAAATGGTGGTGTCCTGATTTTGGCTTCATATTGGATGATTAGCTTGCTGAAAAATAACCAATATTGGCTGAAAAATACGTAGACTGAGCCATGCATTATGAGCTTACTCCTATCATCAATCACAAATCATTCCCCTTTCAAGGGCCAGGTTGGACTCGTGTTCCAAAATCCAACAAAATTCTCTCTTGTGGCTCTCAATTGCACAATTATCCAAGTCTGGTAGAAAACATGCAACTTAAGTAATGGAATTTCCTAAGTTAAGATTTCCTCATCTTCCTAAGTCATACTTCTTTAATTTAGCCATAAAGATCTTCCTTCAGCATTGTCAAAATCATGAAAAATTAGGCTAAGCTTAACCTTTCTAGGAGAGAGTATTTTAAGTTATGCCACGAACCAATGAATTAGAATTATTAAATTAATGCGGGGATGGGGTGGGACGGGAATCTGTTCTTTATATGCATGTAATCAGTTCAAATACAAAAGTAGTTGCTCACAGTCCTGGGCAGGATAATTATACTTTGACCAGAGAGTTTCCTTATATCTAATCTTTTCAAAGAGGGTAAATACAGAAAGACAAAAAAGCACATGGAAGGCTTTGCACATTTAATTAGATTGAATCATACATAATTGCATGATGTAATTATTTTCTTTCTCTTAAATTTTCTTACAGGAAGAGGCATTTCAGAAGTGCCCCCTCTACCCCTCCCTTTCCATCTTCATCAGATGGCCACTCAGCATTAAATCATTATGAGGGTAAGCTGGCATTCAAAAGTTAGAACTATCTCAAAGTAGAAAACAAAGGTTCTGTGTGTATGAACTCAACGACTGCTGTTTTCAACTATCCCCCTTAATTAAAGTTCCAAAGAAAAAAAATAAAAAGCTTTGAGCCTTGCAAAATATATCTTCAAACAGAGTGAATGAATTGATGACAGATGGTTGTTCTCTAATCACCTCAGAAAAGTAATTTGTGCACAATTACTAATTTTAAATAGCTTTCCATTAGAGTGAGGCTTCCCTTTTCTTTCTCGCCATCCTTTACTGTCTCAGTTAAGAAAATTTAAAGAGTTCTTAAAAACGAATTGTAAGGATCCTTTAAAAATAAATTTTAAAGACTCTTTTAAAATGTATTTTGTAACTTAAGTGATTGGTACCAGATATTGGGTAATGACTTATCTCATTACTTGCTTCTGGCTTTCGTTCTATTAACACCTTTTAGTAAATACACAATTTATAAATGCGATCACTGGCATATCAGACAATGAAATAAGTAGGTATGCATGTAACTATTGTACTTCTGCAGGCGGGGAAATTATACCCTTTGAAGGACTTGCACATGATGTTTAAGAACAACAACAACGACAAAATTGCCAGCTCTGTACCACTAAAATAAAAGAAATTTAAGATGCTGGCCTTTCGATATATCTTTAAGGGAAAAATAATTATCCTCATTCAAATATGCCAGTTGACCACTATCAGCCCTGTTTTTCAACCAAGTGGAACCTTTTTCTAACTCTGGGAACAAGTTGGACGAACACCTTACTCCAGCTCACCAAAGTGGCATGCTCTTTCTGCTTGGAGTTGTGTCTTCGGATGATGCTGTAATCCTGACTTCATCTGCATCTATAAAATTACAAACCATGCCATGATAGGTAAAACTGCCTACTGTTTAAGAGCAAGGTGTCTGGAGGCAGACTAAGGTGGCTCAGACTCTGGTTCCAATACCTAGTACCTGTGTATCCTTGAGCAAATTACTTACCCTGTCTCGATAGGTCTTAGTCTACTCATCTGTAAATGGGGTTAATTTTAAGACCTACCTGGTATTGTAAGAATTAAGTACTGCACAAAGTGAGTGCCCTTTAAGTGTTAGATATATCATCTCCTCCATCATCATTGGGAACTAAAAGGATTTTAATCTAAGAAAAGAGATTTCAGCTAATTGTAAAAGAAAGTGAACTTATTAGCATTTGTCTTGTACCAACTTCTGTGGCACTCATTCAACTGGGTAGTCATTATAATTACAACAAACATTTATCTTGCTAGCAAGGCACTGACTGTACTAAGCATTTTACATGGATTGTTTCATTTTATCCTCACAACGACTATGAGATGGGTCTATTATCATCCTTATTTTACAGATATGGAAACTGAGCCTCAGAGACTTTAAATACCAGCCTAAGTTCCAGTACTAAGAAATAGAGCTGGGATGTGAACCCAGATGATATGAATTAAATTCAGTTTTCAGACCCAACCTGCTTTTAACAGTTTTCTTAAATTAAAAAGAAAGCTATATATAAAGCTAAAAATTCCTGGGACATTATCGACTGACAGCTAAATAAATCTTCTTTATTCTAAAGGAAATTCATTGAAATGCTGTACCATAGCCGACGAATCCGTGAGCTTCTAAATAGCAGGCTGCCAGGTCAGAGCAAACTACACTTCAAAAGTCCAAATTTAACAAGGTGTTTGAAATTTAGAATAAACCAAGCCCTCCAGCAAGGCCTCAAAAGTTAAATTTAGAGGAGGAAAGAAATAAAAATTGTTTACCTGTTGCTTCAATGGATGGGAAGAAGTTGAGAGCCAGGAGCAGCCTGAAGATCATGGTTGTAATGGTGGGCCAGCTCCAGCCCCTCCTCCCCAAGAAGCCCAAAGAGCAAGGGGAGCTGAAGATGGGCCTGCCGAGGTCTGAGAGATTCAGTCTTCCACGTCCGCCACCAACTTAACTTCTCTCGGAGCAAAAGATCAAGGGACCCAAACCACAGGCATAGTGACTGCAACATTTCACACAGGATATTATCTTGTTTTGATGACTTTAGACTTTTACTACTTCTTTGAACAACAAGTCTTTTCTTGTCCTTGAAAAAAAAAGTGGAAGTCACTACACGATGGGCATCTGAGAATGATAATCTACTGATGGGTATCAGAGTTGTGAAAAACGGCGCTTGAAATTCGACAGGAATTTAAGGGTAGGGAAACAGGTGTTGGAAAAGAGAAATAAAGCCTCTTGTGGAAGAGTCTTTCATGGCCATGGGGACAGACTAAGTCAGAAAGACAGCAAGAATTATATTGAGGGGTGGGGAAACATTCGTATCAGAGTTTAAAGGAGTAATAAATATTAGGGATTTAACTTTTGTGTTGGAGGCAAGGTAGCCTTATGGAACATTTAGCACACACTGTTTATTTTATGGCAAGCCCCCTGCCAACTTGATTTTGGGAACTATGCCAAATGCACTTGTGAATGCCAGCTGAGCACCTGGAGGAAGTTCCCTAAGTAAAGGGAAAGTAAAAGAACATCATATGTTCTTAGTGGGACGGTAAGGTAACCAAAAGCTCTAGGTATCTCATGCTTTCTTGTCCCTCAAGGAATTATTCAAAGTTAAATGAAATAGGGAAAGAGAATCCATAGCAGGATCCCCTTGGCCTAGAGTCGCATATCTGTATCCCTCAACCGGCTACACTGGCAGGACCTTCTGCAAATAGGTCATTCTAGTGGTTTGACAAACTCCACTCTTCTCCTCTGGGGCCTTTTACATGATGGCCTTCTCAAAACTTGTCCAGTAATTTTTTTCTCCTTGCCTGATAATCTAGGATTTATATCATTACCCCAGGTTTGAGTTTTGTGTGTGTGTCTGAGTGTATTTTAAGATTTATATTGCTTTTTATTCTAACTAAAATAGTAAAACAGGAGAAGGGGCAAGATGGCAGCAGAGTAAGGAGCTCCAAGAGTCAGCTCATCCTACAGGGCAGTTAGTAAGCACCAAGAGCAATCTAAAGCACCTGTTGGGGGGGGTGACTAGGAAACCAGAAGAGCATCATGCAACACCCTTGAAAGAATGGAAGGAGACTGCCTATCTGCAGGAAAGTTGCATGGGTAGTGTTCTCCATGCTCAGAGCCAGGTGCACATTCTCCACTGGTGGTGCAAGCCGCCCCGGGAGCTCCTCAACAGCTGGGGTTGGAAGATTGATTCCCCAAAAACAGGAGAAGAAGAGATGATCAGGCACCAACTTCAGCTACTGATTAGTAAATTTGGCTGGCTAAAGTCTAATCCAAAGAACAGCTAAAGTTTGAACCTGTCCAAGTTGGTAGCTGTCATTTAACTCCACCCCCATCATGAGGGGAAGTGGGGCTGATTGAAAATCATACTGATGGCAGAGACTAGCTTCTTTCCACCCAGATTGAATTGCAGCCATAGCCTAGACTCCAGCCCCACCTCTGGCAGAATAGAAGCTGGGGGAGCATGTACCAGCTTCTCCAGGAACCTGCAGGAGTTTTTGACCAGCACAGACTGAATAGTTGGAGACCTGGGGCTCCATCCCCATCCTCAATAGGCTAGGAGGGGAGCTGTGCTTCCTCAGCCTCTTTGGGTAACTGCAGGTGCCTTCAGCCTGCACGAACTGGTTTGTTGCAAGCCTGTAGTTCCATTCCCACCCCTTATAGAGCAGAAGAGACAGTACTCCCTCAGCCTCCCAGGGAAACTGCAGGGACTTTTGGCTCACACTGATTAGATTGTTGGCCACTCCGGAGGGCCCATCCCCACCCCTGGCAAGAGAGGAGGGAGGCCAGTGCTACATCAGTCTACCTGGGCAACTGTGGTCAGTTTTGAACAACATGGCTTAGATTGCTGCCCACACCTGCAGCTCCGTCTGTGCCCCAGGCATGGGGGATGGGGTGTAAAGCTTCATCAGTGTCTCCAGGCAACTACAGACAGTCTTGGCCTGCACAGCTTGGATTACTATACATGGCTGCAGCTCTGTTCCTACCCCTGGCAGAGGAGAAATGTGAGAGAAGCTTCTTCAGTTCCTGGGCAATGCAAGCAGGTTCAGCCTCCATAGGTGACAGTACCAACTACCTCCTTGGCTCCTACTATAGAACTAGCAAGGGAGAAAGGGCAGGAAAGCCCTAAGTAAATAGAGAAACTGTGTCCAGAATAAGTAAATCTAGTAAGTCAGATGCCAAGACACCAACGAAAAATTACAATCCATACCAAGAAACAAGAAGATATGGCCCAGTCAAAGGAACAGGATAAGCGTCCAGATGACATAAAGGAGTAGAGCCAACTAATCATAGATGTTCCAACTAATTCAAAGTCATGGCTAAAGAGATTAAGGATTTAAGAAGATATTGGGTAAACACAAAGAAGAATTTGTAAGCATACATAGAAAATAGCAGATCTTAAGTGAATGAAAGGCACATAAATGAAATTTGAAAATACTGGAAAGATCAGATGTGGCTCAAGAGATTGAGTACCTGCTTCCCACATGGGAGATCTTGATTTTAGTTCCCAGTGTCTCCTAAAAACAAACAAACAAAAAACTCAGGGGAGCTGATGTGGTTCAGTGGCTGAATGCTGGCTTCCCACATACCTCAAAAAAAAAAATTGGAGTCATATAACAGCAGATTTGAGGAGGCAAAAGAAAGGCTGGTGAGCCTGAAGACATGGCCTCTGAAAGCAAGCATACAAAAGAACAGATAAAGAAAAGAATGAAAAAAATTGAACATTGAACAGGGTCTCAGGGAACTAAATGACAGCAAGAGACATGCAAACATATATGTCAGGGGTGTCCCAGAAGGAAAAGAAAAGGGAAAAGGGGCAGAAGGAATATTTGAAGAAATAATGGTAAAAAAAAATTCCCAACTCTATTGAAGGACATAGATATCCAGGTCCAAGAAGCTCAACATACTCCCATCTGAATAAATCCAGATAGACCTACTCTGAGACACATACTAATCTGAACATCAAATTCCAAAAACAAAAAGAGAATTCTGAGAGCAGCAAGAGAAAAGCAAAGCATCACATACAAGGGATACCCAATAAGATTAAGTACTGATTTTTCATTAGACACCATGGAGGCAAGAAAGCAGCAGTATGATATATTTAAGATACTGCAAGAGAAATACTGCCGGCCAAGAATCTTATATCTAACAAGATTGTCTTTCAAAAATGAAAGCAAGTTTAGAATACGAGGGCAAGTATAGAATATTCATAGATAAACAGAAACTGAAAGAGTTTTTTAACTAAGACACCAGCTTTGCAGGCAATACTAAAGGGAGTGAAACAAACTGAAAAGGAAAGATAGGAGAGACAGAGGCTTGAAAGAGAGTCTAGATATGAAGATTATATCAGTAAAAATAAGTAAAAGTGTAAAATGAATGGTGAAAATAAAATATGACCGATAAAACCTAAGGTCAAAATGGGTGAAGTAAGAACTGCCTTTACAGTAATAACATCAAATGTTAATGGATTACAGGAAGGGAATTTGGCCCAACAGATAGGATGTCCGCCTACCACATGGGAGGTCCAACGTTCAAACCCAGGACCTCCTGGCCCATGCAATGAGCTGACCCACACGCAGTGCTGATGCATGCAAGGAGTGCCATGCCACGCAGGGGTATCCCCC
The DNA here is from genome assembly GCF_030445035.2 of Dasypus novemcinctus. Classification (NCBI taxonomy): domain Eukaryota; kingdom Metazoa; phylum Chordata; class Mammalia; order Cingulata; family Dasypodidae; genus Dasypus; species Dasypus novemcinctus. The sequence continues at coordinate 41,216,024 of NC_080679.1, forward strand.
ACGTAGGGGAGCCCCACACACAAGGAGTGCACCCTGTAAGGAGAGCCACCCAGTGTGAAAAAAGTGCAGCCTGCCCAGGAATGGCACCACACACACGGAGAGCTGACACAGCAAGATGACACAACAAAAAAGAGACACAGATTCTGGGTGCCACTGACAAGAATACAAGCAGGCACAGAAGAAAACACTGTGAATGGACACAGAGAGCAGACAACTGGGGGGGAGGGATGGGGATAAATAAATCTTTAAAAAAATGTTAATGGAGTAAACTCCCCAATCAAAAGACACAGAGTGGTGGAATGGATAAGGAAATATGAGCCATCTATATGCTATCTACAAGAGACTCACCTTAGACCCAAGGATACCACTATGTTGAAAGTGAAAGGCTGGAAAAAGATATTTCATGCATGCAGTATCAAAAAAAGGAAAAAGAAAAAAGCGGGAGTAGCTATACTTAAAGCAAAACTGTTATTAGAGACAAGGAAGGGCATTATATATTAATAAAAGGGGCAATTCACCAGGAAGAAATAACAATCATAAATGTATATGAACCTAACCAGGATGCTCCAAATTACATGAGGCAAACACTAGCAAAAGTGAAGGGAAAAATAGATTTCTCTACAATAATAGTTGATCATGATGACTAATTCTTTTAATTTATTGTTGGATTTGATTAGCAAGTATTTTGTTGAGGATTTTTGCATCTGTATTCATTAGGGAAATGGGTCTATAATTTTCTTTTTTCATAATATCTCTATCTGGCTTTGGTATTAGGGTGATATTGGCTTCATAGAATGAGTTTGGTGGCATTCCTTTTCGTTCAATTTTTTGGACATGTTTGAATAAGATTGGTATTACATCTTCTTTGAATGCTTGGTAGAACTCACCTGTGAAACCATCTGGTACTGAGCTTTTCATTTTGGGGGTGTTGTTTGCTGACTCTTTCAAGCTATTTAGTTGTGATTGGTTTGTTGACTTTAATACAACACTCTCAGCATTGGATTGAATATCTGGGCAAAGGATCAATAATAAAAATGGAAAGCTTGAATAATATGATAAATGGACTAAAACTAATAAATATATACAAAACATTGCACCCTACTTGAGCCAAATCTGCTTCCTCAAGTGGGATTTATACCAGGCATGAAAAGTTCATTCAACACAAGAAAATCAATTGGCATAATACATCGCATTAATAAATCAAAGAAGAAAAATCACATGATCCTATCAATTGATGCAGAAAAGGCATTTGACAAAATACAGCATCTTTTCTTGATAAAAATGCTACAAAAGATAGGAATTGAAGGTAACTGTCTCAACATGATAAAGGCCATATATGAAAAACCCACAGTTAACATTATACTCAATATACAATGAAAAACTGAAAACATTCCCATTGAGATCAGGAACAAAACAAGGATGCCCGTTGTTATCACTGTTGTTCAATATAGTGCCAGAAGTTCTAGCTAGAGTAATCAGGCAAGAAAAAGAAATAAAAGGCTTCCAAATCTGAAAAGAAGAAGTTAAACTTTCACTATTCACTGATGATATGATCCTATACCGAGAATGTCCCAAAAAACTACAACAAAGCTGCTAGAGCTAATAAATGATGTCAGCAGAGTGGCAGGACACTAGATTAATAAGCAAAAATCAGTAATGTTTCTATACACTAGTAATGTGCACTCTGAGGAGGAAGTCAGGGGGAAACTCCCTTTACAACAATGACTAAAACAATTAAATATTTAGGAATAAACTTAAGCAAGGACATAGAGCACTTGTATTCAGAAAACTCCAATGTATTATTAAAGAAATTTTAAAAGTACTGAAAGGATGGAAGAACATTCTGTGCTCATGGATTGGAAGACTAAATATCATTAGGAAGTCAGTTCTTCCCAAATTGATATACAGATTCAAAGCAATCCCAATAAAAGTTGCACCAACATTGTTTAAACAAATGGAAAACACAATTATCAAATTTATTTGGAAGGGTTAGGGACCCCAAATAGCCAAAAACATCTTAAAAAGGAAAAGTAAAGTTGGAAGACTCTCACTCTCTGACTTTAAAGCATATTACCTAGCTATAGTGTTAAAAAACAGCAAGGTATTGGCATAAAGATAGACAAATAGACCAACGGAACCATTTTGGTGGCTCAAAAACAGATCCCCACATCTATGTTCAAGTGATTTTTGACAAGGCTGTCAAATCCACACAACTGGCACAGAACAGTCTATTCAACAGATGGTGCTGGGAGAACTGGATATCTATATCCAAAAGAAAGGAAGAGAACCCCTATCTCACACCTTATACAAAAGTTAATTCAGAATGGATCAAAGACCTTTTATATTTATAAAAGCTAGAACCATAAAGCTCATAGAAGAAAATGTAGGAAAACCTGATGCTAAGAGTAGATTCTTAAACCTTAACACCAAAAGCACAAGCAACAAGAGAGACCATGGATAAATGGGACCTCCTCAAACTTAAACATTTTTGTGATTCAAAGGATTTCATCAAGACGGTAAAAAAGCAGCCCACTCAATGGGAGAAAATATGTGATAACCACATATCTGCTATATAAAGAGATCATGTAATTCAACAATAAAAAAAGAGCAAGCAATCCAATTCAAAAATGGGCAAAAGACTTAAAAAGACATTTCTCCAAAGAGGAAATACAAATGGTCAAAAGCACATGAAAAAAATGTTCAATTATCACTAGCTATTAGGAAAATGCAAATAAAAATAAAAATGTAATATCATCTCACACTGCATAGAATGGCCATTATTTTAAAACAAAAACAAAAACAGAAAGCAGTAAGTGCTGGAGAGGATGTGGAAAAATAGTAACACTCCTTAACTGTTGGTGGAATTGTAAAATGGAGCAGCCTCTGTGGAAAACCATTTGGCAGTTCCTCAGGAAGCTAAATATAGAACTGCCATATAATCCAGCAATTTCTCTACTAGGAATATATCCAGAGGAATTGAAAACTGACAATTCCTGTGCAAACAGACGTTAACACACCAATATTCATAGTGGCGTTATTCATGATTGCCAAAAGATGGAAACAACCCAAGTGTCCATCAACCGATGAATAGATAAACAAAATGTGATGGTGGAATACTATGCTCTGGTAAGAAGAAATGAAACTGGGACACATGATAACATAGATGAACCTTGAAGACATTATGCTAAGTGAAATAAGCTAGACACAAAAGGACAAATATTGCATGGTCACACTAATATGGATTAAACGTGAAGAACAAATACATGGGGTTAAAACCTAGAGTATAGGTTATTGGGAGATAAGAGGAGGGCTGAGAAGGAGTACTAATGCTTAATGTATGTAGAAGTTTTAATTAGCTTGACTATAAAAGTCTGGAAATGGATAGAGTTGATAGTAACACATTATAGCAAACAGAACTAACACAGCCGGTTTATAAATGGGATTGTAGCTGAAAAGGGCAGTCTAGGGATGTAAATGTCAGTTGAAAGAAAACTAGAGAATAATCTAGGACTGAATAACACAGTGAACCCAGAGGTGGGTGAGAATTGTGGTTAATAGTACAAATGCAAGAACGTCCTTCTGTGAATTAGAATGGCTATACATCACTATTGCAAGGTGGTGGGAATATGGAGAAGTATGGAAAAAATAAAATTAATGTAACCTATGTACTATAATTAACAGCAATACTATAATATTCTTGCATCAATGCCAAAGATATACTGGGTTAATAATAGGGTATTATGGAAAAAATATGCCAAATGTATACTAAGGACCATAGTTAGTGGTAATAGTCTAAAGATATTACCTCATAATCTGTAACAAATGTTCCACAGCAGTGCAGCATGTTGGTGGAGAGGTGTTGTATGGGAATTCCACACATGTGCATGATTGTTTTTTAAGTTTACAACTTCTCTAATATAAATATGATTTAAAAAGTAAAGCATATTTCATATAGAATAGTTAGAAAAAGAAATATAAACTTTATTTTTTTTTAAAGATTTATTTATTTATTTATTTCTCTTCCCTTCTCCCCCCCACCCCAGTTGTCTGTTCTCTGTGTCTATTTGCTATGTGTTTTTTGTCTGCTTCTGTTGTTGTCAGCGGCACAGAAATCTGTGTTTCTTTTTGTTGCATCATCTTGTTGTGTCAGCTCTCCGTGTGTGCAGCGCCATTCCTGGGCAGGCTGCACTTTCTTTCGCACTGGGCGGCTCTCCTTACAGGGCGCACTCCTTGAGTGTGGGGCTCCCCAGCGCAGGAACACCTCTGCATGGCTTGGCACTCCTTGCGCGCATCAGCACTGCGTATGGGCCAGCTCCACACCGGTCAAAGAGGCCCGGGGTTTGAAACACGGACCCCCCATGTGGTAGACGGACGCCCTAACCACTGGGCCAAGTCCGCTTCCCGAAATATAAACTTTAAAACAAAATTCATTCTTAATCTTATCACTTTGATTTAAAGGTTGGTAATATGCATTCCATCCATTTTTTTATTAGGATTTTTATGTATTTAACATCACATTTTATTTATTGATAGATAGAGAGATAGATAGATAGATAATCTTTTAAGGTACCAGGGGCCAGGGACTGAACCCAGGGCCTTGCATGTTGAAGCCAGCACTCAACCACAAACGCACATTGGCTCCCCTGAGTTTGTTTTTTCATTTGTTTTGCCTGTTGTTTGGTTTTGTTTTTTAGGAGGTACCGGGAACCGAACCTGGGACTTCCCATGTGGGAAGAAGATACTCAATTGGTCAAGTCACATCTTCTCCCTATTTATATTTTTGAAGAGATATACAATAATACATTATATCTTGAACATTTTCTCATATCATTTAAGAAATTTTGTAAACATTTGTAAATGGTGTATAATATTCCATCTTATAATCATATAAATTGTTTAACAAACTCTAGTGTTGTTACCATTTTTTGCTATTTTAAAATGATATAGTCAAGCTCAATATAATTGGTCATTAGGGAAATGCAAATTGAAGCTACAATCAAATACCACTTTCTACTCACTGGGAGGCTATTATCCCAAAAGTGGAAAATAAGTATTAGAGATGATATGGAAAAATTGGAACACTTGTACAAAGCTGGCAGGAATGTAAAATGGTACAGACATTATGGAAAACAGTTCAGAAGTACCTCAATAAGTTAAACATAGAATTACCATATGGTCCCGCAATTCATCCTGGGTATATACCCAAAAGAATTTAAAACAGGTATTCAAATATCCCATTGGTTGTTTAAGAGTAAGTTGTTACATTCCACATATTTGTGAATTTTTCATTTCTCCCTGTTATTGATTTCTAGTTTCATTCCATTGTGGTTAGAGACTATACATTGCATGATTTCAATATTTTGGGATTTATTGAGACTGGTTTTGTGTCTATACATATATCTGTCCTGAATGATCCATGTGCACTCAATTGAGAAAGAAGAGACTCTTCAACAAATGGTGCTAGGAAAATTGGATCTCCATTTGCATAAAAAGGGAGGGCCCCTACCTCATACCATTATACAAAAATCAACTTAACCAGGCTTGATCTATCAGAGCTTAGAACTATCAAACTCCTAGAAAAAAATGTATGGAAGTATCTTCAGGACTTTTTGTTAGGCAATGGTTTCTTAGAGTTTAAATCAAAAGTACAAGCAACAAAAGAAAAAAATAGATACATGGGACTTCATCAAAATAAAATAATGTTTGTTCTTCAAAGGACTTGATCATGAAAGTAAAAAGACAACCTACACAATGGGAGAAAATATTTGGAAACCACATATCCTATAAGGATTAATATCCAGTATAATAAAGAAGTCCTTCTGGGTCACCAAAACTAATAGGTTTTACAAACTTCCAGTTTAGCTTGGTTCATCTGTGCTAACTTAAGCAAAATAAAAAGGTAACCTCGGGGGTGAAGGAAGGGAGATATACACTAGAAAGATATGTTTTTTTTATTTTAATGATTATATTTAATATTTATATTCTTCAGTTGAACTCTGGATGTGACATCAAACTAGGTGAGCAATTTGAAGAAAAAATTTCATTTTGTTATGTGGAATTTTTATTAATAAGCAGTGAAATATATCTTTTTTTCCTTAAAAAAAAAAATCCTTCAACTTAACAAAAGACAAACAGCGCAATTGAAAAAATGGGTAAAAGATTTGAACAGCAACTCTCCAAAGAAGATATACAAATAACCAGAAAGCACATGAAAAGATGCTCAACATCATTACCCATCAGAGAAATGCAGATTAAAACCACAATGATGGAACTGATGTGCTACACATAATGCTCAATAAATCTGTTATTGATTAATTGATTCAAGGGGTGTGAAAAAGGTATAGGAAGACACAATGGGACAATGCCCAAAGGGCCAAGGGAGGTGAAAAAGGACATGTTAGAAGAGAACCAAATCCTCTGAGGAGGAAAGACAAACTTTCTCTGAAAGGGCAACACACATGTAAAAACCAGGTAAAGATAACACAGAACTATCATATGACCAAAAGACTCAAACATATTTGTTCACCAATGTCCATAGCAGCATTATTCACAATGGCCAAAAGGTGGAAGCAATCCAAGAGTCCATCAAGAGATGAATGGATAACAAGATGTGGTATATTCATACAATGGAATATTATTCAACCATGAAAAGGAACAAAGTTCTGACACATGCTACAACATGGATGAACCTTGACAACATCATATTGAGTGAAATAAGCCAAACACAAAAGGACAAATATCAGATGACTTCATTTATACGAAATACCTAGAATAAGTAAAAACATTGAGATAGAAAGTAGGTTACAGATTAACAGGGGCTGGGGCACAGCGGGAATTTAGGTTTAATGAGTACACAGTTTCTCTTTGGGGTGATGAAAAAGTTTTAGTTATAGATGGTGATGATGGTCACACAATATTGTGAATGTAATATCACTGAGCTGTGCACATGAAAGTGGTTAAAATGGGAAATTTTGTGTTGTATGTATGTTACCACAATAAAAATTTTTTTTTAATTTTTTAAGAATTTAAAAACACAATAAGATGCTATTTCACACCCTTTAGAACAGCTGCTATTTTTATCCAGAATCTAGAATAGAGGTTACCAGGGGATGGGGTAGGGATAGGGAATGGGAGGTTATAGTTTGGGGTTTTTTTAAAAAGATTTATTTATTTATTTATTTTATTTTTTATTGACTTTGTAATAATATTACATTAAAAATATATATGTGAGGTCCCATTCAACCCCACCCCCCCACCCCCCCTCTCCCCCCCCAACAACACTCGTTCCCATCATCATGACACATCCATTGGATTTGGTAAGTACATCTTTGGGCACCTCTGCACCTCATAGACAATGGTCCACATCATGGCCCATACTCTCCTCCATTCCATCCAGTGGGCCCTGTGAGGATCCACGATGTCCGGTGATCACCCCCGAGGCGCCATCCAGGGCAGCTCCACGTCCCAAATACGCCCCCACCTCTCATCTCTTCCTGCCCTTCCCCATACCCATCGTCCACCATGTCCACTTTTCCCAATCCAATGCCACCTCTTCTATGTGGACATTGGATTGGTTGTGTCCATTGCACCTCTATGTCGAGAGGAGGCTCAGATTCCACATGGATGCTGGCTGCCATCCTCCCATTTTCAGTTGTAATCACTCTAGGCTCCATGGTGTGGTGATTGTCCTTCTTCAACTCCATCTTAGCTGAGTGTGGTAAGTCCAATAAATCAGATTGTAGGTGCTGGAGTCTGTTGAGGCTCAGGACCTGGCTATCACATTATCAGTCCAGAGATTCAAATCCCCTAACTATATCTTAAACCCCAACGTTAACTGCACCTCCAGCAGATTAGTATGAAAGTCTTATGAAGGGAGATCCCATCTGAGTCCAGATTCATCACACATAAACACCATTTCCAGAGAGGGGCCATCTGCCCTGGTAGTAAACCCCATCGGCCATGACCATAACTCTCATGGGTCTCTTTAGCCTTCATAGGAACCAATATCTGGGGGTTGTATCTGCTTTATCTGTCTCTCTGACTCTGCTCAGTTGTGCATGAGGGCAATCCTTCTGCCAGCCTCCAGACTCTTTTTTAGAAACTCGTAGCCATATAAACTCATTTCTCCTTTCCATTTCCCCCTTACTTTAGGTCAAACAGCATTTTAAAGTCATGTTGTTTTATGTAGACATGGATATTCTGTTGATCCGCATTGAACCTTCCATATAAGGTCCTTTTCCAGTTGCATCATCAGTTGGTATTTGATAGTGGTCCCTCGTTGCCAGGGAGGCTCATCCCCAGGTGTCATGTCCCACGCTGGAGGGAAGGCATTGCATTTACATGCTGAGTTTGGCTTCGAGACTGGAAAAGATTTATTTTTTATTTATTTCTCTCCCATCCCACCTCCCATTTTCTGCTCTCTGTATCCATTCGCTGTGTGTTCTTTGTCCGCTTGCATTCTTGTCAATGGCACCAGGAATCTATGTCTCTTTTTTGTTGTGTCATCTTGCTGCGTCAGCTCTTCATGTGTGCAGAGACACTCCTAGGCAGGCTGTGCTTTCCTCCCCACGGGGTGGCTTTCCTTGAGGGGTGCACTCCTTGCTCATGGGACTCCCCTACGTGGGGGACACCTCTGCATGGCACGGTACTCCTTGTGTGCATCAGCACTGCACATGGGCCAGCTCACCCCATGGGTCAAGAGGCCCTGGGTTTGAACCCTGGACTCCTATATGGTAGGCGGATGCTCTATCATTGAGCCAAATCTGCTTTCCATTATGGTTTTAAATGTATACAGAGTTCCTATTTGGATTGATGGAAATATTTGGGTAATGGATGGTGGTGATGATAGCACAACATTGTGAATATAATTAGCAGCACTGAAATACGTATGTGAATGTGATTAAAAGGGTGAATGTTAGATCTTATATGTGGTAACAGAATAAAAATTTTAAAAATAAACCATGGAATTACACTACACAAACAGTGAAACCTAAGTTAAACCATGGACTATAGTTAATGGTTATAGCACAATATATATGTTTTTAATGCTCTGTAGTTTTCTGAATAAATTCAAGCTTCCTTAAATCCACACGTGCTCTTGAAATTCAAGGACATATGCATCCAGATGAAACAAATGACCTTAAGCAATCAGCAAGTGTACTGGCTTCCATCCTGATTGCACGGCTAGTTAGAGAAAAATACAATGCAGGAGTCCAAATTCTATTTGGTGTTTGAAACGTAATATGAGTTACACCTGGTGGAAAGACTGAAAAAAAAAAATACCGCTCCCTCTGGTGAGGATGTTTCTCTTCAGTCTAGCTGACTAAACCCCACTCATTATTTCACGTTTCTAGTAAATATAATCTCCTCAGGGTGGCTTTCTAGAGCCACCGTCATCCACACACGCTCAGACCTCTGACCCATCTGAACCAGGTCTCCCTGCTATTGCTCTATTGTGGGTTGAACCGTGTCCCCCAAAAAGATAAGTTCAAATCCTAACCCCCAGTCCCATGAATGCGACCTTATTTGGAAATAGGATCTTTGGAGATGGGATTAGTTAAAATGAGGCCAAACTGGTTTAGGGTGGGTCCTAACTCAATATGCCTGCTGTCCTTACAAGAAGAGGGAACTCTGGACACAGAGACAGACAGACAAGAGGGCAGAGAACGCCAATCAGAGGCAGACTGAGGTGCTACAGCTACAAGCCAAGGAACTCCACCGACTGCTAGTAACCACCAGGAGCTAGGAAGAGCCAAGAAGGATTCTTCTCTACAGATTTCACAGCACCCGCCTGCCGACACCTTGATTTCAGACTTCCGCCTCCAGAAGGTGAAACAATTCATTTCTGTTGTTTGCAGTACTTTGTGCTGACAGCCCTAGGAAAATAATCCTCCCTTCTGTTGTAACCCCCAGCCCCCTCCTTCTACAGAGTGGGGACACACCATGAAGGAAACGTAACTCCATACTTGCTGGTGTCATTGCCGGTTTAACACCCATGTCCCCCATTAGACCGTACACATTATGAGATCTCTCATTCAGCACTATTTCCTGTGTCTAGGATATGGTGTATGCCCACAAAGATATTTACTGAATGGATCTCTCCACCATTGCTCTCCTGCCTCCAGTCAATGTGCCTACAACTGCAGCTTCCTCTGTCCAGTACCCTGACCAGAATAATCTTCCTGTGCAGGGTTCCCTAATAATATGACACCAAGAGCACTCCAGCTCAACACACACCTCATCACTGACTAGGATATCAGCCCAGTGTCCCTGTCTACTCCTCTACCCTGAAATGAGTCAAACAACATGCGAAGCCCAGAGACCTATGTCCTTTACAACTCATTTATCTTACAGCCAAGGCCAGAGTCAGGCCTAACCACTCATCTCTACCCTCTCCCCTCACACCCCATGGATCCTCTATAGCTCCCCCATGGCCCTTGGGAGATGAGGACACTTCCTCCACAGAACGCATACCCAGCCTCAGTTTACTACTCTGAGTGCAGAAGAGGAAAGAGAACTGATTTAGAAATAAGTGGCTGAAAGTACAGGGTTTTGTTTTGTTTTGTTTTTAATTGAGGTGAAATTCACATAACATAAAATTAGCTATTTTAAAATATACAATCAGTGACATTTAATATATTAACAATACTAAAAGGCACAGGCTTTGAAGTCCCACAGGCTGAGGTTTGTGTTCAAATTGCCAGTTGAGCCACTTTGGTCTTAGAAAACCACTTAATCTTCCTTAAAGTCAATTCCTCATGTGTAAAACAGTGATAAAATTTCCTCACTCGATATGTTGTTCATATCTCATACAATGTATGAATCTCCCCCACCTTTAAGATAGAAATAAAATTTAATGGCTCTCCATTTCACACTCATGGGAGGGACTGAATAAGTATCTGTTGGAGCAACCAGAATTGATCATTGGATATATGTTCAATACTTTAATGGGGATCGATTCTACTTCACCACATGAGTGTCACCAAAACCCTGACTTAGAAATTAGCATAGTATTCCTCCCTGATGCACCATCTCATGACATATACCAGGATAAACTACCATGTATCATCGAGGAGTCCTTAAGAATTACACAGTTGTCAAGCTGGTCAACTAGAAGCCCTGTGGCTGTTTCTGACGCATGGAGAGCAAGCCTACAATGATAATATCTTCTTTGATCTAAATTCCAGCTAGAAACTTGCCTTTCATTTTAGTTTCTCATTTCCCCAAAGCACCACCTCACAGAAGTTCAAATGCTCACATGGTGATTGTGGGAAAATAATGAAGTCTGAGATACTCTCTTTGAGCTGTGTGATATTGCCCCAGCTGTTTGCATGAAAAACTTATTTGAACATATAGACCAAGATGATATAAAAGTCTTGCATATTATCACAAGTAAGCAGGACCAAAGCCTGAAAAAAAGGTATGCTAAGTCTAAAAGAAGTGAAAAATAAAAACTAGCTGCCATGTGACTACAAACCCTACAAAGTATTACAAAAGTGTTTACAGAAAGTATTACAGAAGTACTACAAAAAGATACATTTGTAGGAGCAGTCTGTGAGGCTATACCAAAGAGTCCATGAAAAATGTTTTTTTCCCCTTCTGTTCTCGATTAAAAGAGAAATCCTACTTTTAAAAAAACCAAAACAATTATGTAAGTCTTTTGACAACTTACAGAAGCAGCCCTATCATCCAAGTGATAAAATCAGTAGCCAGCCTATATTGAAGGCTTCCTGCTGCCAGGCATTGTGCTCAGCATTCTGCATACGTTATCTCATTTAACTCACAACCACCCTAGCAGGTTGGTATTATTATTATCTCCATTTTATAGGTTAGGAAACAGGAGCAGAGCAAGATTTAGCAGTGTGCCCACGATCACACATGATCCCGCAGCTCAGTTTGACTCCAAAAGCTGAACTCCAAACTCAAGGAATCTGAGGATCAATCAAGGAACAGCCTGGACTTGTGATTGATAGTACAGTGTGTAAGAGCAAGGCCTTTAAAGAGAAACGTATCTTCTTAGAGGCACCCTGACCTTCAACTGCCACTTTATAGTCAACTAAAATTCTTCGTGTGGTTTGCAAATTCTTCCTTCGGTCAGGAGTAGGCGGTTCTCATCACTCCCCTGCTGACGCCATATTTGTGCAGACAGAGTCAAGAGGAAGCAGCAAAGTTTGTCCAGTCTTAACATCATCCTGGCGAAATTAATCCCGACCGGACCAGGAATTTGTGTATTTTCTGAAAGAAGGATACATCATGAGCCCAGGCAAGTTTCATCCCTGCTTTAGGAGGGTTCTGTGACCACAGGTCCGTTCACTTGATAATCTGAAAAAAGTAGAAAGGGAGTTGCAGGTTCAAAAAACATCAGTCACCACCAGTAAAGACTGAGAAAGACGATTACCAATCAGATTCCAGTCAAACCATTAGGACAGTGTGAACTTGCAGGTCTTGGACACAAAGAGTTTGTTATCGGGAAGGTCTCCTGTGCTGTTCTCAAAATCCTATTATTCTGAAAATCTAATGGCCTCACTGAACCATGTTCTTCGGGTCTCACTGAAGATCAGTTCCCTGCCTCACAGCTGACACTAGGCAAAGGCACCAAGCATCCTGTGTCAGGGTAAACTTTTTATTCTTTTAAAATAACTGGGACATTTGGATATTTTCTGGAAACAGGAATGTTAATTAAATATGACGGGGGTTGGGAGGGCAAGGTAAGGAATGTATTTCACTCCACATCTTGAATTGAACCTGATTTGACCCTCTTCTATTCCCTACTGTGTAATCAGTGGAAAAGTAAGGAGGTAACCTTTGACCTTTTCAGGAACTGCAAAGTATCCTGTCTTGGGAAAACTGTCATGCCTGGTTTTCCTCCTTGTGGAACAATTTTAAGGGCCTTCACCCCCTAACGTGTTGTTTAGTGCAGCACCTCCAAGAAATGTTAGCATCAATGGACTTACTGACTTCCCCATGGGAACCTTCCCATCCTCCCCTCTGCTGTATGTCCCCTTTTCCTTCCCCTTCCCACTGGTTCCCACACTTGCAGAGTAAGGAAGGTCAATCTGAATACATCTGTCCTCATCTCTGGAATGCCAAAGAGTAACAGCTGCTGACCTCTGTTCTGAACACATGATCCTGTTTGTCCCGAAAGTAACTTGGGTGAACTCCAGCTAATACATACAATCTCTACTTCCTATGGGGACTATAGGGCCAAGAATGTATACCCCCATTCCTTGGCACTGGCTGTAAAAAAAAATCTGCTTTCAAGTACTGGATCCTAGTAATGCTAATAATAAGATTAATCATTATTATAATAATTGTAGCTAGAATTTAATAACTATCTGCTATGCGCCTGATATAGTACAAAGCTAAAAGTGTCCCAAAATTTTAAACCTTAATTTTCCCTTTAAGTTTTGGAAAAGACAGTACTTGTCTTTCTCTCGAAGTCTTCTAGATCTTAACACACAGACACAAACACACAGTCTTTACGAACCTCCTGTGTCACAATGGTATAGGTGATAAAATTGAAGATTTTGTGGTTTTTTCTTAGAAATACTGGAGAAAGCAAAAAAAAGGAAGTTGGGGAGAAAAAAATTGGAACTCAGCAGAGAGCTGAGATGTTACAAGATGCCCAATAATAATAGAAAGGAAGCAAGAATGAAGAGGCCATGGTCGAAGGTGAGGCCCAGACAAATCTATTATGTATCTAAGAATCCACCCAGAAATATATCCATTAACATCACAGCATATACCAAGTCTTTTACACATTTTCTTAAGGTAAATTCCAGGCTAAACTTGTTCTCACAGGGCATGATTGGAATCACATGGGACTCTCACCCACCTCAGGAATCTAATCTGGGTTTCTCCCCTCTTTGCTATGCCAAAGTGTTCTAGGACTCATGTAGAAAAATTGGAATTGTTTAGCTAGCTTCTAAGCAGAATTAACAGCTTTTCTACTCTGGAAATGCACTCATTCACCAGTAACTGTGTGGCCAGTGCCTATGGCACAGAGGCATTTCTCTACATCCTAGAGATCCAGGGGCGGCAGAGACAGAGCGCTTGCCCAAGGAACTCCAGTCTGGAAGAAATTCTGAGAAGGAAGCCCCTGACTTGCCTGGAGCTGTCAGAATAGGCTCCCCAGAGTCGGGTCACTACGATTTGGAGAACAATTAAAATTGGCCAGACCAGGAATAGGGAAGAAAGGGACTTTCCTTCCAGGCAAAGTACATGCTACATACAAAAGCCTAGAAGCCAAAAGGAGCTTGGCTCCTTAGGGAACCACAAGGAGCTCAGTGTGGCTGGAACAGAAAGGACACTGGGGACAGGAAGGGGTGTGACAGATAGGCAGGGCCTGCTATGAAGGACCTTTAATGGTAAGCTCAGGAGTTTCCCTCTGTCCTGAGAGCAATGGGGACCCCTCACAATAGCGTCAGTACAGGATCTGGGCTGCTATTACAGATTTAGGAGGCATCAGCATATTAGATCCAGTATGTGAAAGAGGTTTAATCTCCTACATCAACTGCCATTGATTGATATCAGCTGCTTGAACCTCGTGTTGAAAGGGAGTTCTGTGACCTCATCCCAGTTCAAGGGAGCATGGGAAAGGGTAGGGGGAGGAGAGGAAATGACACTTGTGTGACTCCCTGATCTGGGTTATAATAAAGTCACCAAGGCAGATCAGATTGCAGCCTTCTCTTCCCCACCTGTCCCTTAAATCTTGGCATTTTTCAGTGGTGGGATTTGAGGAGGCTAATAAACTACTCCTTTTCACTTGCTGATTCAGTTCTGAATCCAAGAGAGACTGATGAAGACAAAGGAGTCAGGCTGATGGAGGTGAAAGTACGACTGATAGAGTACTGTCAGAGAACGTGGCTAAGACGTGTGGCCACAAGGCGCACCCCAGAATTTGGTGGGTTTACCCACCAGTCGCAGGCATTGCTAGAAAACCTCAGGGCCACCGACAGGGGTAGAGTCTTTGCTGCTAAGGATGACATGGCCCGGCACAGAACTCTGGTTCTCTGCAGGCAGGAGGGTCCCAAAGAAAGCAGGCTTCACAAGCCAGAGAGAAACCTGAGGTCAAGAGAGAGTTTCCAGAGGCAGCAACGTAATCTTGTTTTCACACTGACACACAAAAGACATGGGGGAGAGCAAGACTGAAGAAATAATAGAGAAGGGATAGTCTGTAGAGCAAAAATGCCAGAGGACATGACAGGAGGTAGGTGGGCATTAATTAAATGGGAAAAAAACTTCCTTTGAGAGTATCCTGTATGGTTAGTATACCTGAAGTTATAGTAGTTATAGATTAACGTTGATCAGGCACTTTTCAATTCACACACGTTATCTCATACAAACCCTGTGAAGGAGTCATTATTATTAGTCCACTTTACAGATGAGAAGACCTAGTAAGTTGCAAAAAAGGGGTCAAACACTCCTCTCCCAGCTCTGAGAATGACTTTGGGGAACCTGATGAATTCTTAGCTTCTGACTTCTTGCTCTTTGGTATTAAACCATCACTTGGGAACAAGTTTCCGCTAGACTATGTGAATCCATGGTGTCAGAAACTATCATACATTTTGTGTGGTGGAGAAGGGGGGTAGGGGTGGGTGAATGGCCTCTTATGCTTTCAGTTCAATGTCTAAACTCTCTAAAGGAGTAAGCAAACATCTCTTCTCCCTCTTTCCCACACTTCTCTCTCCCTTCCAGATGCAGAAATAGAAGCATTTTAATTGCAGCAGAGGGGCGTGAAGAAACAGTGCTCATCTCTGGGTGCCACTTCAGAAACCACGCTGACTGCTCAAGGCCTGCTAATGGTGCTGTGTCTTGCCTGAGGAATTCAGACTTCCTAAAAATAGCATCCATAAGGTGGCTGAGCAGTGGGAAGTGGCAGACTAGCTAATAATTCCCTTCGTGCTTGCAGATGTCTCTGAGGACACCCAGGTGATAGCCCAAGGGAATTGGTGGGGCTCAGGCTGGCCAAATAGACTTTCTCCAGGCCCTGGAGGAAAGCGTTTCAAGAAAATGATTTCCATTCTCTTCCCAGATCTCCACATAGGAAGGTTGGCAGAAATGCACACTTTGTACCCAAGATCATAGGTCTATTCCCTTAGCTCCATCTCTAGTCTTTCTATATCTAGCATTCATTTTTCATTTCTCAAATGCTCAGTTTCTGAATTTGTCCACAAATTGGACCAAAATATCTTTCTGTGCAAATATGGAGTTGACAAGTATTTATTGCTTCTTTCCTTTTTCTACTCAGCAAAAATGCCTCATATGAAAGTAGATGTGTAGGCATTTTGTCCCCAACTTTCCCATTACATCCAGCTGGCAAGACTGTGTCCAATAAACCAAGCAGTTTCTAATCTTTTTTGTTAGGGACGCTTCGGCACTCTGGGAGCCTAAAGACCCTTTTCAGAATAATGTTTTGAATTATATTAACCAAAATACATAGGACTGCAATGAAAACTGATTGTATTGAAAGGCAGTTTTCAAAATTAAAAATAAATATTTGTTGACTTAGTAATAAATGTGCTTCTTTATGACCACAATAAATTACAATATCTAGTCATTATTGATTACTACAATTTTGAAGCAGAGATAAGTGTTAAGTGATATTTTGAAATACTTGCAATAGCTATAATGTGATATAAAAATTCATGTGATTTCTGTTGAGGACAAAGTCACAAATACTGCTAAACCTGCTGCAATTTGCTGCCTAAATACATCATTGAAATACTGAATTTCAGTTAGAGGTTAGCGAAAATAAAGATGTAATTTGTCCCCTCCAAGTTTACAGACCCTTGGACTCCTGATAAAGAACCGCCAAATAAATCAACACATCTGGCTACTGTCAGCATCTCATTTCCTCACCCTTCCTCCTACAATGTGGATCTCACATACACATGCACACACACACAAAGTACTGCATGTCCCCATTCTCAGGACCGGAATCAGACAGCACCTTAATGACCCCATAAAGGACACTTCCAAGAGTGTTTATCTCCTGCAAGATCAAGGAGAAGAAAGTGCAGATATCACTGTAGAACTGTCAGTATTTGCTTAATTTCCAGTTCCAAATAATGGCTAGGCATGGATGACCACTCCAACTGTGATTTTCTCATTTCCTCCCAATACATTGACCAAAATTACAAGCTGTGCAATTTCACCTATATTCTTCTTCTCTCACATTTTAGATAAATTCTAACTTTCATTTCTGCTCACTGCTACTCAACAGAGTCGGGCAGAGGGCGGCTGAGACTGCAAACAGACAGTGGAAAGACCACATTGGAGCTCAGAAGGCTTGCTGTGGAAAATAACGTTAAAAAAGTTCCCTGACCTCTCTGCAGCCACTCGACATCCACTAGATTGATTTTGTGTCCTAGACAATACATCCAAAAGTCCTTCTAGTAGTTGGGCACACTCTCCCCCTCATGCACTCAGGAGCAGACCTACTTGCACTTCTTTTTAATACTGTAAAGCACCAATTTCTTTAGTTCTTGGTCCTTAGCATGAGTTATTTTCTCTTCCTGGAATGTTTTTTCCCTTTATTCTTCCCAAGACTCTTTCTTCCTACTGGCAGTTAATTCTGACCAGCCTATAGCAATGCCTGGCATATAGCAGACACCCAAAATTTGAGAAGTAGATTAAACAATAAAGAACATTCCCTTTTGAAATATGCAGCTCTAGACTCTGTAATGTATGCATTAAACTCCTATATCACAGCAATAGTGGAAGGTAAGGCAGGATCAAGTATCAGATAGTGTATATTCAGAAACATTCCTTTACCTTGTAGACCAGAAGTAGTATTGCATTTGGGAAAGAAAAATAAAGCATTAGAGGTTTTTGGCTTCGTCTGATTGTCACCTGTCGCTCCAGCTGCCACAGTTCACTCTACTTGATGTGCCAGCATCTAACAGCTGGTGGAGACGTTTGTGCCTACCTCTCTGATTCCAGGGAGAGTGAAGTTATGAAGCACAAGCTTCTTTAAGCTCTGGAACAGAGAGAGCGTGCTTCAGGGATGCCTCCAGTCCTTGCTGGTCAGGCGCCCCCTCTGGCACACTCCCTCATCTCAGTGTCCTGGTACCAGGAAAGGTGGGTCTGGGGGAAGGAGTTCACCTTTGCAAGCCCTTCTCCAGATAATTTGTGAGCAGAGTACCCATGCAAGTTTCGTTACTATGGCCTGGGAAGACAACGGTGACTAAAACATGCCCTCAAGTAGTCTGAGACAGATGAGTAAACCAATAACACAACTTGTACAAGGAAAGTTTCTGCTTTTACACCAAGAGCATTATTTTGGCTCATATAGATTCCCTCTTTATAGTCTGGAAAGCTATCTACTTAAATGAATCAGCATGATAAAGGCACCCACAGATATGTTCATGGGTGTGTGTACATTCACATTGGATAACTCTTGCAAAATCCTGAAAATATCAATTAGAAAATAAATCTCCCTTCGAGAGGCATGCTATCCCAGTCAACGCATTTACTGTTACTTTAAGGGAATGGCTGCGTAGCCCAGCCCAGTAAGCACAATAGAACATTTTCCTTGGGATTACCTCACTCCCAGTGACCCACACAGGAAATAATTATTTTGGTAGTCGCCAGTAAACAACGAAACACACTTACTTGAAAAATAAGCTCTTTTGACCCTGTAAGACAGCGGCTTCGCAAGCAAAGCTGAACCTAGTTTCTATCCAAATTCAACAATTTTGTACGTAAATGGTGCCTTATTCTTGGATAGTGGATTCCCAGAGCCAGGCCACACTTCAGAATCTGCCAAAACACCCCAGCAAACACTGGTTTCATTGTATCTCTGGCTGGCGAAGAATGTAGCATCAAAGAAAAATTAGATTTTTTTCCTGGGATAGAATATGGAAATCCCATAGATATCCTAGCAACAGATTCAAACAGTGTAGTCATGTCTGAAAAAGAATTCCTGCTCTTTCAGATTTCAATCATGGGGAGTGCCAGAAAAAATATATATGGCAACATTTGCTGGAGTACCTGAGAATTCTCGGCTGGATTTTTGAATCTAAATGAAAAGCCTCTACCTTCACTCTCTGATTTCCTCAGCCTAATTTCCTAGCCCTTTCTTTCCTGTATAACTCCTAAAAGGCAGCTCTCTTAACTGGAAGCTGCAGAGCTACCAAGAAACTTGTCCCTTAGAGAACTAAAAGCTACCTGTTGAAAACAGATGAGTTGATTAATGAAGCAGGGTTCTCAACTAAAATTTCCTCTATTCTACTCAAATCCAACTCATGAAATTAATTAGGATAAAGATTTCATGGCGCATCTCACTGTGTAGCATGTCTACACCCATGCCTTGGGTGTATACTATCTCTTTTCTTGTTTCTTAATAAACTCTTTTTAAAAAAGAAAAGATTTCATTGCTGTAACAAAGACCTAAATTAATAGTGGTTCAAACACAATCAATCGTTTTCCCTCTCTCTTCTAACAATCTTGGAGTGAATAGTCCAGGACTGATGTGGCAGGTACCCCGGTCTGAGACCAAGTGCCTTCTCTCCTGTAGCTTTGCCATCCTTAGATTCACATGGTCTAGGATGAACCACCTTCACACCTACATTCCAGCCAGCCAGAAAGTAAGATCCCCTTCCCTTTAGAGGCACACCAAAATTAAGCCATCTGACCAACAGAGCTGCAGGGGTATGCTCAGTTACCTAGTGGGAAATCTGTTATTATAGAGGAAAAAAAAAGAATCAATATGGAGGAACAGCCAGTGGTTTGCCACGGCAGTCAATTTTCAGATTATTCTTTGAATAATAGATAAGTTCTCAGAAGACATAGGCTCTTTTCCTGCAAAGCTCCTACACAGAACTGCTACCCACCACAATCATTCCATTTGTCAGGCCACCTGTGCAGTATGATCTAGTGGTGTGCCTAAGGAATGAGCAGTCATGAGGCTAGAGTTATAGTGCCTAAGCACCTTTGTATGGTGATACCCGGCCAGATCAGGAAGTAGGGCTGCATCTCCTCCTGGGAAACACCTCTGAAATAGCTCTTGTTGGAAACACCTCTGAAATAGCTCTTGTTGGCTGAAACATTTATTGTATAAACCAAAGACCATTGCTTTGATTGCCTTTGGACCCAGAGGTTATCACATCGTTGTGAGAAAAGTTGTCTCACTTCACCTTCTCTGCAGCCCTAATAGGGAAATGATCTAGTTAAAAGCCAGGGACATAAAGCCTCTGGGCAGTTTCAACTTTGGAAAGGAGGAGAGAGTTGTTCCATCCCTAAAACCTCAGTAGAGGAGCCTAGTACAAGAAAGGAGCAACATTTCACTTCAGGACTTTTCTGTGAGTTCAAAGTTTACTCCAAGTAACAGCTTATGAACAGAGGAGGCTGGGGAGTAATTGATCTTACCCTCTTTTGGAGTTATTTTGGAGTGAGACTCACTGACTTCAAAAGATATAGAGAATTCCTGAGACATGAATAAGCATAAGCTCTGGATTAGCCTCCCTACTCACTTTGAAGTCTCTTAGCCATAAACACTCATTTGTAATTAATATTTTCCCCTTTGGGTCAAAGTCTTTTTCCAACTGCATCTCCTTTTGGTGTTTGGTAATAATCTCTTGATGCCAGGGATGCTCATGCCCAGGAGTCATGTCCCACACATGGGAGAAGGTAAGGTGTTTATATGCTGAGTTTGGCTTACAGATAGGCCACATTTGAGCAACAAGGAGGCTTTCAGGAGATAACTCTTAGGCAATATAAAATACTAGGCTACGTTTCAATTTCACAAGAAAAGGTTCATAAGTACGATCATCAATATCAAGGGCCTGGAGTATTGGTCTGTCCTCCTTCGCTAGGCACTGCCCATGTACTCAGGGATTCTATTAGAGAATGTAGCAGGATTGGGAAGCGGATTTGGCTCAACTGATAGGGCATCCGCCTACCACATGGGAGGTCCAGGGTTCAAACCCAGGGCCTCCTGACCCATGTGGTGAGCTGGCCCAGTGCAGTGCTGATGCGCACAAGGAGTGCCGTCCCACACAGGGTGTCCCCTGCGTAGGGGAGCCCCATATGCAAGGAGTGCACCCCAAAAGGAGAGCCGCCCCACGAGAAAAAAGTGCAGGCTGCTTAGGAGTGGCACTGCACACCCAGAGAGCTGATGTAGCAATATGATGCAACAAAAAGGGACACAGATTTGCAGTGCCACTGACAAGAATACAAGCAGACACAGAAAAACACAGCAAAATGGACACAGAGAACAGACAACTGGGGGGAGGAAGGGGAGAGAAATAAATTAAAAATAAATCTTAAAAAAATTAAAAAAAAAAAAAAGACTTCCTAGAATAGGAATTCAATATTCTTTCTGTTATTGTGTGGGGCTCCATCCACACAACACCCTATGGCCATTTGAACATATTCATATGCCATAGAGCCATGCCCCAGGTCCACTCTTCCCCACATATCCCCCCATCACTCACACCCCATACCAGTGATCCTCCCCTGCCACAGTTGTGACCCTTCTGCTATCCAAAACCTCCCCCAAAACAGAGTCAAACGAATTAATAAATAAAAATAGTAAGAAAATAAAATAATTGAAAATAACAAATAAATGCAAAAAGTAAAAATAAATGAGATAATAAAATTTTTAAAAGGTTACACTTATGCATGTCTCAACAGGTTCTCATTGACTGCCACAGTAAACAGTGCCTCAAACAGCTGGGCTCTTAAGGTTTCTAGAAACATCTAGACACTATAGGCAGAGCAGACAATCTCAGGAATTTGGCACCCTGTCGATGGGCCACACTATGGAATATATGCTCCCCAATGTAACATAGTTAGACTCATTTATAATTTCCCTATACATGGCTCTTCTGTGCCTTTTATTTGAACTTATAATTAGCACAATACTTATTAAATATATGTTCCAGAGACTTAAATCTTCAGTTTGTTCATATGCAATTTGGGCCCTGAATCTCACCAGAGTTGCAACCTACCCATCAGTTCATTGGACTCATCAAGGACATCTAACAAAAGGATGATGATGGACAACACTATTCCAAGATGTGGAGAGTGTCTGCAATGCAAGCACTACAGTTCCCTCCATCTGCCCCATGGGATCTAAGCTCCCTCTCAATCAAAGACAGGGTGGACATCACTATCCCCAAATCCTCAAGATTGAGGAATGAACAAAGCAACTATGGACTAAAGTAGATGTATTATTATTTTAGCAATGGAAGAACTGGTATCATTGCTATAAAGGCAATGGTCACCAGAGGTTCTGAGGGGAGGAAAAGGGAAGAATAGGTATAACATGAGGCATTTTGGAGACATTGGAATTGTCCTACATAACATTGCAATGACAGATACAGGCCATTATACATTTTGTCAAAACCACAAAATTTTGCCAGGCAAAGTGTAAATTATAATGTAAACTCTAGTCCTTGGTTAGTAGCAATGCTTCAATATATACTCACCAATTGTAACAAATGTACCACAC
The DNA here is from genome assembly GCF_030445035.2 of Dasypus novemcinctus. Taxonomy (NCBI): domain Eukaryota; kingdom Metazoa; phylum Chordata; class Mammalia; order Cingulata; family Dasypodidae; genus Dasypus; species Dasypus novemcinctus. The sequence continues at coordinate 41,238,480 of NC_080679.1, forward strand.
TAATGAAAGATGTTGTTAATGTGGGAAAGTGTGGGAGGAGAAAAGGATGGAGTATATGGGAATCCCCTTTTGATGTAACATTTATGTAATTGAAAGTTTCTTTTAAGCTAAAAAATATATATTGAAAAAAAACATATAGAGAATTCCTGAGCAGGGACTTCCTAGAGATTTTCATTTAATAAGGAGAAAAGAGTAGGGGACTCTGTGCTGAATGGATTATAAACCCACCTGGTGTTTACATCAACTGCAGGATGTGCTTAATATCCTGACATGAATAGGCTTTCATGGCATACATCACTTGTTTACAGTATCCAGTCCAGTCATATAAAATTAATGATGCATAATTTAGTATTAAGTGATACAAAAAGCCAAAGATATGGATGTTCAATATTTCAAAAATAAGCTGAGAGAAAATGTACAGAAGGGGATCAAATTGAAATAATTTCTGCCAAGAGCTATGAAACAGAAGTAGAATTCATTTTATATTATTAGCAGAAATTGTGACATATTACAACTACTGAATTATGATAAAGACATAGCAAAATAAATCTTTGAAGTGAGAAATGTTAATTCTTTATGAAGAAAAAAATCGTCTTTCTTTGGCATAAAACCTAAAAACTGTAGACACTTAAAAATTTAGCCAATTTCACAGATGATTTTAGTGATTACATATAGCAAATATCCATGGCTCATATATAATATAGTTGACACAGACATACATGGTAGGGATGATAGAATCTTAACAATGATTTTAGTATTATATTTGTTGTAAACTATTCTAAGTTCTAACTTAGGTCTCAGTTATGGAACATTCGGACAGCCTCTTCCTGCTTCTGCCTTGTCCAAAAGTTGGAACAGAACTCTTGGAAGGGATCCAGAAATTCAGGAAGAAATTATTTTAAGTGTTGTTATGTTTGGGTGGAGGAGCAGGGCAGTATGAATTGACCTCCCATCTCAGCCCATGTATAGTAATAATAAAGGTTGCTGTAAAAAGATTTCGCTATGCTTCTGACAGTGGTCAAGGGATATTGAACAAATGTCATACACATAAACCCATTTAGTCATTCCTTCCTCTGCTCCCTTAGCATGTTGTGCATCCTTCCATTAGCACTTACCTCATTCATTACACTGTAATTACTGGTTCACAGGCCTGTCTCCCGCACTAGCCTATAAGATGGGAGGGAGTTCAGTGTACTTGCTCTGGAGCCAAACTGCCTGGATTTGAATCCCTGGCTCCGCTACTAATTTTTTGTAACTTTGAGTAAATACCTTACCTTGCCAAGCCTCAGTTTCATCATCTGTAGTGTAGAGTTAGTAATAATATCTATCTAATATGGTGGTTATGACTATTTCATGAGAAATGCCTTAAATACACACTCTGCCTCAAGGGACAACCCTCAGTAACTGTTGGCTGTTATTATGTCCTAGCAACGCAAAATGTATAAACCACATCCTATTCATCTTTGCATTCCCAGCATCCATAGTGAGTCTAACTGATAAAAACATGTGAGTTTAATGAATCAATAAATGAGAAACTGTGATTAGGATAAAGCATTCCCTTTTAATGCTCTTCATTCACTCTATTCCAAGACAGTGGAGACTTCTTTGCCAGGTAAGTTTGGGAAGAATAACTGAGTAGCAATAAGAGCATGAAAAGGAGCTCAACATCATTAGCATTTAGGGAAATGCAAATCAAAACCATGATGAGATACCACTTCACACCCACTACAATGGCTATAATTATTTTAAAAACAGAAAATAGCAAGTGTTGGTGAGGATGCATAGAAATAGGAACCTTCATGCATTGCTGGTGGGAATGTAAAATGGGTCAGCCACTATGGAAAACAGTTGGGAAGTTCCCCTCAAAGTTAAGCATAGAGCTACCCCCATTAACAGTGTCTTTCATTAGTATGGTACATTTGTTGCAATTGATGAATACATATTGAAGCATTGCTACTAAACATGGACTAAAGTTTACATTATAGTTTTAACTTTGCCCTGCACAATTTTATAGGTTTTGAAAAAATGTATAATGGCCTGTATCTGTCATTGCAATGCCATGCAGAACAATTCCAATGTCCCAAAAATGCCCCATGTTACACCTATTCTCCTCTCTCCCTCCCCTCAGAACCTCTGTGACCACTATCTCTATATCAATGTAACAAGTTCTTCTATTACTAGAATAATAATGTCTACTTTGGTTCAAACTTGCAATTCCCCCTTACGTTTCTTCATTCCTCAATCTTGAGGATTTGGGGATGGTGATGGATGATGCCCACTCTATTTCTGATTGAGAGGGGGCTTAGATCTTATGGGGCAAATGAAAGTAACTGTCTTGCTTGCAGTTGTAGATGCTCTTTGTCTTTTGGATGGACATTGTCCATCATCGTTTTATTAGTTGTCCTTGGTGATTTTGATGAACTGGAGAGTAGATGTTGGCTGCAACTCTGGTGAGATTCAGGGTTTAACTGGCATATGAAAAGACCAAAGATTTAAGTCTCCGGAATGTATATTTAATAAGTATAATACTAGTTATAGGTTCAAATAAAAGAGGCAGAAGAACCATGTCTAGGAAAATTATAAAAGAGTCTAGCTCTGATACATCAGAGAGATAAGTTATCATATATTCCAAGGCAAAGTTCACAAACAGGGTACTGATTTCCTGGGGTTGTTTGCCCTGCCTATAGTGTCTAGATGTTTCTAGAGCCCTCAGGAGCCAATATGTTTGAAGCACTGTTTCCTGTGGCAGTGAGTGAGATTCTCCTGAGATGTGCATAAGCGTAACCTCTGGAATGACCTCCTGGCTTAATTTGAAATCTCTTAGCCATAAAAACTCATTTGCATTTAGTATTTCCCCCTTTTGGACAAGGTCTTTTTCCAAATGCATCTCCTGTTGGTATTTGGTAATAATCCCTCGGTGCCAGGGAAGCCCATCCCTGGGAGTATATCCCACACCAGCATAGGGAGAGAGGTAGTAAGTTTATATGCTGTGTTTGGCTTAGAGAGAGCCCATATTTGAACAACAAGGAGGCTTTGAGGAGGTAAATCTTAGGCAATTTATATTACTAGATGCATTATTCAGCCAAAGGAGTGCTAATGCAAAGTACCAGAACTCTACTGGCTTTTATAAAGGGTATTTATTTGGGTGGAAAGTTACAGTTACCAAGCCCTAAAGAATCCAACTCAAGGTACCATAAGAGGTACTTTCTCACCTAAAGTCTGTTGCAAGATGGCGGGTGGTGTCTGCAAGTATTCAGACTTTCTCCTTCCTCTTAAGCCTCCATGGTCCCAGCTTCTTCCAATCTCAGCTGTAGCTGGCATAAGGCTGGTCTCTCTCCCTGGGACTTGTTTCTTTCTGGGTTCAGTTGCTGTGTCCTCTTCACAAGGTCAGCTGTGGACTATCAGACTCATCTTTCTCCTTCTAGAGCTGTGCTTTTGGAGCACTCTCTCTTTGCGCATATCTGCTTCTGTATGAGTATCCATGTATCAAGGGGGTGGGGATTCAACGTCCTACTGTTGTGGCCAAATCAAAGCCCTAATCTTAGTTTAATCAAGTAAAAATGAAACCTCTGAATTTAATAAAATCAAAAGGTATCACACCCAGAAGAATAGACCAGTTTTCAAGCATAATCAATATTTCTTTTTAAAATTCATCAATAATATCAAACACTAGACTAAGTTTCAATTTCACAAAATCAAGGTTCATAAGTACAAGCATCAATATCAAGGACCTGATACATCAATCTGTCCACCTTCATTAGGCACTGCACATATACTCTAGAGATTCTTGCCACTCTATGAGAGAATGTAGCAGGACTCCCCAGGATGGGATATCACTATTCTTTCAGCTATTATGTGCGTCTCCACCCACCAAAACAACACCCCATGGCCACATGAACACATTCATATTCCATAGAGGCATGCTCCAGGTGTACCCCTCCCCATATATCCCACTACCACCAATGCCCCACACCATTAATCCTCCCTGCCACAGTTGCAACCCTTCTGCAATCCAAAACCTCCCCACAAAGTAAAAAACATTTTTTGTATTGTGCCTTTCATCACCATAAGATCTGTTATCTTCTATGTATAATGATATTTTCTTCTGCATGTTCCCCAAGTGTCTTATTTTTTTTTTCACTTTATTTTCAAAGAAGCTTTAGGTTACAGAAAAGTCACATAGTAAATATAAGGGATTGCCATATACTCCACCTCCTCCCCTTCTCACATTTTCCCCTAATAATAACATCATACATGAGTATGGTACATTTGTTACAGTTGATGAAGAAATATCAAAGCATTACTACTAAGCATAGTCAATGGTTTACAATACGGTTTACATTTTGCACCACACACGTATAGGTTTTGACAAAATGTATAATGACCTGTATCCATCATTGCAAGATCATGCAGAACAATTCCAATACCCTAAAATTAATCTATGTTCCACCTATTCTTCTCTCTCCCTCCCCAAGGAACCTATGGTAACCACTAAGTTTCAATTTTCAGAGAATAAGGTTCATCGTTGCATCCATTAATATAGTAGGCTTGACATACTGGTCTGTTTTCTTTTATTAGTCATTGCATATAAACTCAAGAGATTCTTGCCCCTCTATTTGAGAACATAGCAGGACTCCCCAGAATGGGAGTTTAATATTTCTTGCTTGTTGTGTTTCCACCTACTGAGATAACACCCTATGACAAGACAAAACATTCATATTTCATTGAAGCACGCCCCAGCTATACCCTTTCCCACATATTCCCCCACCACTGACACCCTACACCAGTGACCTTCCCCTGACATATTTGCCAAAAAAACATTCCCACCATTGTAATTTTAACCACAGACCTGCAAATCCCCAGAGTTCACCTGTTCCTTCCTCCAGCTTTCCCCTTAGTTCCATGGATAGTCCAACCCAACCCCCACCCTACTCACTCTCACTTTCCAGCACTGTCAACCGCATGCACATCCCTGAACCACCGTCACCCCCATTCACTGCCAAACCACCTACTTCCACCTTATCACAAGCTTGCCCATATTGAGAGCATTTGGCTTACCACATTCCACTCCCTTTCTATTTCCTGATAACCTATCTTCCAGACTCTAGCTGTGCGAGTCTGCTCAACATGCTTAGGTCATATCAGTGAGGTCATGCTACATCTGTCCTTTAGTGACTGGTTTACTTCACTCTACATAAGGTCTTCAAGATTCATCCATGTTGTTGCATGTGTCAATACTTTATTCCTTCTTACAGCTGAGTAATATTCCATTGTATGTATATACCACAGTTTGCTTATCCATTCATCTGTTGATGGACACTTGGCTTGCTTTCAAGTTTTGGCAATAATAAATAATGCCATTATGAACATTGGTGTGCATATATCAGTTCGTGTCCTGCTGGATCATATGGAAATTCTATAGTTAGCTTCCTGAAGAACTGCCAAACCATCCTCCACAATGGCTGCACCATTCTACATTCCCACGAGCAGTGAGTGGATGAGGGTTCTATTTCCTCTGTATCCTCTCTGCCACTTGTAGTTTTCTTTTGTTTTGTTTTAGGAAGCACCAGGGACCAAACCCAGGACCTCATACATGGGAAACAGGGGCCAACCACTTGACCTACATCCACTCCCTTCTGATTTTTTTTAAAAGATTTTATTTATTTATTTATTTCCCTTTCCTCCCCACCCGCTCCCCTAGTTCTGCTCTCTGTGTCTCTTCGCTGTGTGTTCTTCTTCTGTGACCGCTTCTGTCCTTACCAGCGGCACCAGGAATCTGTGTTTCTTTTAGTTGCATCGTTTTGTTGTGTCAGCTCTCCGTGTGTGCGGCGCCATTCTTGGGCAGGCTGCACTTCCTTTCGTGCTGGGTGGCTCTCCTTACAGTGCACAGTCCTTTAGCATGGGGCTCCCCTACATGGGGACACCCCTGCGTGGCAGGGCACTCTTTGCACACATCTGCACTGCTCATGGGCCAGTTCCACACAGATCAAGGAGGCCTGGGGTTTGAACCGCACACCTCCCATGTGGTAGGCAGATGCCCTATCCATTGGGCCAAGTCTGCTTCCCCCTTCTGATTTTTTAATAACCACCTGTCTAATAGGTGTAAGATGATATTTCGTAGTTTCGATTTGCATTTCCCTGATACCTAGTGATGTTATGCATCTTTTCATGGGCTTTTTAGCCATTTGTATATCCTCTTTGGAAAAATGTCTATTCAAATCTCTTGCTTATTTTTTAAATGGGTTGTTTGTCTTTTTATTTTCAAGATGTAGGATTTCTTTATTTGTGCAGGATATTAGACTCTTATCAGATAAGTAGTTCCCAAATATTTTCTCCCATTAAGTAGGCTGCCTTTTCACTTCCTTTCTTAACAAACACCTTTGAAGCACAAAAGTTTTTAATTTTGAGGAAGTCTCATTTATTATTTTTTTCTTTCATTGCTCAAGATTTGAGCAAATTTATGAAACCATTTCCTACTACAAGGTCTCATTGATGCTTCCCTACATTATCTTCTAGGAATTTTATGGCCTTAGCTCTTATATTTAGGTCTTTGATCCATCTTGAGTTAATTTTTGTATGGGCATGAAATGGTGATCCTCTCATTCTTTTGGTTATGGATATCCAGTTCTCTGAGCATCATTTGTTGAAGAGGCCATTCTGTCCCAGTTAAGTGGGCTTAGTGGCCTTGTCAAATATCAATTAACCATACATGTGAGAATGTATATTGGAACTCTCAATTCAGTTCCATTGGTCAGTATGTCTATCTTTGTGCCAATACCATGCAGTTTTGACCACTTTAGCTTTGTAGTATGCTTTAAAGTCAGGCAGCATGATTCCTTCTATTTTGTTTTTCTTTTTCAATATAGTTTTGACTATTCAAGGACACTTGCCCTTTCAAATAAATCTCATAATTCAGTAAAAAAAATGCTGTTGTTATTTTTTATTGGGATTGCATTAAATCTGTAAATCAATTTGGGTAGGACAGACATTTTAATGATGTTTAGTCTTCCAATCCATGAACATGGAATATTCCTCCATTTATGTACATCTTCTTTGATTTCCTTCAACAATATTGTATAGTTTTCTGTGTACAATTCCTTTACATCTTTAGTTAAGTTTATTCCTAGATATTTGGTTCTTTTAGTCGCTATTGTAAATGGAATTTTTTCCTTGATTTCCTTGTCAGATTGCTCATTATTAGTGTATAGAAATTCACTGATTTTTGCATGTTGATCTTATAGTCTGCCACTACTGAACTCATTTATCAACTCTAGAAGCCATTTTGTAGATTTTTTCAGGGCTTTCTACTTATAGGACCATGTCATCTGCAAACAGTGAAATTTTTACTTCTTCCTTTCCAAGTTGGATGCCTTTTATTTCTTTTTCTTACCTAAGTGATTGAGCTAGTACTTCTACCACAATGTTAAATAAGAGTGGTGATGGTGGGCAGCCTTGACTTGTTCTAGATCTTAGAGTGAAATCTTTTAGCATTTCACCATTATGATGTTAGCTGTGGGTATTTTATAAATACCCTTTATCATGTTAAGGAAGTTTTCTTCAATTCCTATCTTGTGAAGTGTTTTTATCAAGAAAGGATATTGTATCTAGTCAAATGCTTTTTCAGTGTCAATAGAGATGATCATGTGGATTTTTCTTTTGATCTGTTAATATAGTGTATTATTAAAACATTGATTGATTTTCTTATGTTGAACCATCCTTGCATATCAGGGATAAAATCCTCTTGATCATGGTGTATAATTTGTTTGTTGTTTGTTAAATATGAGTAGCAAGTATTTTGTTGAAGATTTTAGCATCCTAGTTCATTAGAGAGGTTGGTCTATAGTTTTCTTTTCTTGTGGCATCTTTATGTGGCATTGGTATTAGGGTGATGTTGGCATCATAGAATGAGTTAGGTAATGTTCCCTCCACTTCTATTTTTTGGAAGAGTTTAAGCAGGATTGGTGTTAGTTCTTTCTGGAATGATTCATAGAATTCACCTGTGAAGCTGGAATAATGTGGGTTTTTTGTTTGCTTTGTTTTGTTTTTTAGGTACTAGGAGCCAGGAATTGAAACTGGGACCTCATATGTTGGAAAACGGCACCCAACCACTGAGCACATCGGCTCCCCTGAGTTGGTGTTTTACATTTTGTTTTGACTTGTTGTTATGTTTTTGTTTTTCAAGCTTTTCTCTTTTTTTTTTTGGTGGCACCAGGAACCGAAACCAAGACCTCCCGTTTGGGAAGCAAGCACTCAACTGCTTGAGCCACATCCACTCCCCGGAATAATGTTTTGTGTTTTTATTTTTATTTTTAAAATTTTTGTTTATTTTTAAAAGATACTTCGATTACATAAAATGTTACATTAAAAAATATAAGGGATTCCTTATATTTGGTGTGGGGAGTGCCCCACTCCCCACACCTCCCACTTTTCTCCACATTAACAACTTCTTTCATTAGATCAGCCCATTCATTGCAATTTATGAACACATTTTGAGGCATTGCCATTAAGTGTGGACGATGGACTATAGTCCACATTGTAGTTCACACTCTCTCCCACTCAATTCCACAGGTTATGGCAGAATTACAATGGCCTGCATCTGTCATTGCAATGTCATTCAGGACAATTGCAAGTCCTAAAAATGCCCCCATATTACACCTCTTTTTCCTTCTCCCTGACTTCAGCACCTCCAGTGGCCACTGTCTGCACAGCAATGATATAATTTCTTCCATTGCTAGAATCACAAGTGTGTAGTAGAATGCCAGTAAATCCACTTTGGTCCATATTTTATTCTCCAATCCTGAGGATTCTGGGATAGTGATGCTCACTCCACCTCCAATTGAGAGGGGGCTCTGATCCAACATGGATGTATGTGACTCTCCTGCCTGCAGTTGCCAACTCTCTTGGCAACTTGGTGCAGTGTCCATCCTCACCTCCCCATTAGTTGTCCTGGTAAATCCAATATCTGGAGAGTAGGTGCCACAACTTCACTAATATTCAGGGCCCAGCTGGCACACGGATAGCCTAGAAACCCAACTGTCCTGGACATATACCTACCAACTCCAGCACCAACTATATGTTCAAATAAAAGGGACAGAAGAGGCAAGTGTAGAGAAGTCACATCTGAGTCCAACTGTCACACTCAGGAGCACAAACTCCAAAGTAGGGCCCACTGGCAAGGCACCAAACTCCAGAACTATCTGCCATGACCATAGGACCTGGGTATCTCTGGGGCCCTCAGGAGACCCACTATTTGGGGCTGTATCCACTCTGGCTATCCATGAGATCCTGCCAAGTCATGCACAAGTGCCACCTCTCTGATGACCTCCCTACTCACTTCAAAGTCTCCTAGCCATACAAACTATTTGGCCCTACCTTTCCCCACTTTTATTCATAGTTTTTTTCCCAATTGCATCACCAGATGGTGTTTGATAGTAATCCCTTGGTGCCAGGGAGGCTCATCCCTGGGACTCATGTCCCACGCTGGGGGGAAGGTAATGCATTTATATCCTGAGTGGCCACATTTGAGCAACATGGAAGCTCTCAGGAGGTAACTCTTAGTCACCCTGCAGCACTAGGCCAAGTTGAAATTTCAAGCACAAAAAACTCATAAGCCTAGTTGTAAGGATCAAGTGTTCATCAAAGGACCATCCTTCTTCAGAATAATGTGTTGTTTTTTTCGTTTTGTGTTTTTTTCTTTTTTTTTTATTGATTTTGTAAAAATATTACATTAAAAAAACAATATGAGGTCCCATTCAACCCCACCCCCCCCACCCCACCACTCTCCCCCCCACTCCCTGCCCCCCCCCCCTCAGCAACACTCACTCCCATCATCATGATACATCCATTGCATTTGGTAAGTACCTCTCTGGGCATCTCTGCACCTGATGGTCAATGGTCCACATCATGGCCCATACTCTCCCACATTCCATCCAGTGGGCCCTGGGAGGATTTACAATGTCCGGTGATTGCCCCTGCAGCACCATCCAGGGCAACTCTAAGTCCCAAAGGCGCCTCCACATCTCATCTCTTCCTGCCATTCCCCATACCCATATCAGCCACCATGTCCACTTTTCCCACTCCACTCCAATGCCACCTTTTCTCTGTGGACCTCAGATTAGTTATGTCCGTGGTGTCTCTATGTCAAGAGGAGGCTCAGATTCCACATGGATACTGGATGCAATCCTCCTGCTTTCAGTTGTAGGCACTCTAGGCTCCATGGTGTGGTGGTTGTCCTTCTTCAACTCCATCTTAGCTGAGTGAGGTGAGTCCATTAAATCAGATTGTAGGAGCTGAAGTCTGTTGCAGAATAATGTTTTGATACATGCTACAACACAAATGAAGCTTGAAGACATCATATTGAGTGAAACAAGGCAAACACAGAAGGACACATATTGTATGATCACACTTATATGACATGACTAGCATGTGCAAGTTCATAGAGACAGAAATTTGATTACAATTTGAGGGAGGGAAGAATGGGAAATGGGGAGTTACTACTTAATGAATATAAAGTTTCTGTTTGGGGTGATGAAAATGTTGGTAATATATGTGGTGATGGTGGATAAAATTGTGAATGCAATGAATACTACTAAATTGAATGCTTGAAAGTGGTAAAACAAATGGGAAATTTTTTGCTGAATATCTGTTATTATAGCAAAAATTTAAACAATAACAACAAAAGACCATAGAACCATATAACACAAAGAGTGCATCCTAAAATGTAAACAATGAGCTTTTGTTAATAATATAATGCTAATAATATTGGTTTATCACTCATGACAAATTACCACACTAATGCAAAGTATTAATATTAGGGAAATCAGTGGAGAAGGGTTGATTATCTGGGAACTCTGTACTGTCTGTATAATTTTTCTATAAATCTACAACAGCTCTAAAAATATGAAGTCTTTTTTTAAAAACCTGTTAAGGTAGAGCTGGTGTCACTTAGTGGTTGAGCATCTGCTTTGCATGTATGAGGGCCTGGGTTCAATCCCCGGTACCTCCTGAAAAAAAAAAAAAAAAGAATAACTCAGCATATGTGGCCCATCCTCTCCCATCTTCATCTTCTCTTGGGAGTAAACTTCCTTTAAGGGGCACATATTGTATCTCCAGAATTGCCCAGGTGGGTAGGCCTGTCCTGTCTTCCCCATCTTGCTCTGGGAAGCAAACTGTCCACAGAAAGCTCTCTCCAACCTTGTTTGGTGTTATCTTAGGCTGGGTGGGGAAGGCTACCAAATTCTAGACTACGTTGGTAGATCCACAAGTTGTGACACCAAGCCATTCCCTCCAACATGATATTTTGCCCTCTATTTGCCATTCATTTGGATTGTATGTTCTATTTGGGGGTCTTTCTAGAACCCTAACAGTGGTTTAATAACCAAAAGATATTTCAGAATTTTAATGAAGTATTGCTCTTGGGAGGAACTAAAAGTAAATGGATTTCTGGAGGAATGAAGAGTTGAAAAGTAGTTAAACTTCCTTTGCCTCTCTAGATCTATTCCCAGCTTTTCTCTTTCTTGCTGTATCTAAGGAGGTTGAGCACATCATCTGGGATCTCTTGCCCTCTGGCTTCCATTTGGATTCCACCAACTTGGGGAGCCAGGAGGGTGAAAAGAGAGAGATCCTGGGATATTTACTCTGTCCACTCACTCCCTGATAGCTAGGTTTGGTAAGTGATTGCATTCCTCTACTTATGACTATGGTTCCTGCTGGATACCCCTCTCCCATGGCTATAGCTCCTTCTGGGTTCTCTAACATCAGCCAATTCTCCTTGTTCCTTCAGGCCCAGGAGCAATAACACTTCCCAACATTGCTAGATTCTAAGTGCTCCATCATCTTTGTTAGTTACTCTAATCCAACACATACCCCTGTAAATTGTCCCTTTGTCAAAGTCTCTTTAGCCAAAACTTTAAGTGTGCTATCCCTTTCTCACCAGGACCCTGATTGAAATAAGTGTTGGAAAAATAACAGGAAGATCTTTTTAGAAATTGACACATTGGAAATGCATGGCCTGATGTCACTAAATATTTATCTCATCCAAAAAATTACCCTTAATCTGATTACACCTCACCTAGCAGCCTTCTGATCACTTGTCTTTCCATGTTGATCTAGTTAAAGAGAGAGAACAGCCTGGTCAGACTGTCCCCAATATAGATTCTCATTATAGTTCAAAATCTATTCCCAAATCAATAATTTGTTATTTGCTTTACTTGAAAAAAAAATAGTAAATGGAAGGTCAAAGGGAAGTGGAAGTGGCAAAATTAACTCAGTTTACTTTTAATTTTATGGAAAAAAAGTCAGAAATTCAAGGAGGTGACGTACTAAGATAAAGAGCTCTGAGATCAGGGCTTTCAGATAAAAAGTCTGAGGTTTACCAGTCCTAAGCTTCTGAGAATGCTTCTGAGAACATAGCTTCCAAGTGAATTTGGGTGCAGATTCAATTTTTGTTTTCTAACTTTCTAGTCTATTTCCGTCTGCCCTTTCATATTTTAATGTGTTTGACTATTTACCTATGTTTACAAAAGTCGGCAATCTCGCACAGTCTGAAAACTTTAAGGCAAGAATAAACTCTGGCTCACAGGGTAACATCAGAAAACAGTAGGACTTTGATAGAATTCTAAAAGGCAGCAGCAAAACAATTATTACTTTTCTACAGGAAAAAAAGTGGAATACAAAAAAAACCAAAAATCCTGGGAAACTGATATGGCTCAAGCAGCTGGGCTCCCACCTACCACATGGGAGGTGCCAGTTTTGGTTCCCAGTGCCTCCTAAAGAAGATGAGCAAGACAGCGAGATGACGCAATGGTCTGGCACGCAAGCTAATGCAACAAGATGATGCAGTGAGATGATGCAACCAAGAGACAGTGAGGAAACACAATGAGAAACACAAGAAACAGGGAGTGGAGGTGGTTCAAGCGATTAGGTGCCTCTATCCCATATAGGAGGCCCTGGGTTTGGTTTCCAGCTCCTCCTGAAAAAAAAAAAGACAAGCAGATAGCAAGTGCAAACAATGAGGGGAGGAGAAATAAATAAATTCAAAAAAAGAAAATAGGGAAACAGACGTGGCTCAACTGATAGAGCATCCACCTACCATATAGGAGGTCCACGGTTCAAATCCAGGGCCTCCTGGCCCATGTGCTGAGCTGGCCCATGCACACTGCTGCCACCACAAGGAGTATCATGCCATGCAGGGATATTCCCTGTGTAGGGTGCCCCATGCGCAAGGAGTGTGCCCTGCAAGGAGAGCCACCCCATACAAAAAGCGTAGCCTGCCCAGGAGTTGCGCTGCACACATGGAAAGCTGATGCAGCAAGATGACACAACAAAAAAAAGAGACTCAGTTTCCCGGTGCCACCTGCACCTGATGAGAATGCAAGTGGACACAGAAGACATACAGCAAATTGACACAAGAGAACAGACCACAGGGTGGGGGGCATCTTAAAAAAAAATAATAAAAAAATCCTCAGTCCAGCTTTCCAAGCTTTTCACAATCCTAAGCAACCTGGTAGCTTCACCAACTCAGAAATACAGCATACTACTTCCTGCCATCTGGCCTTTGCTCATTCTATGACCCAAATCTGAAACATCCTCCCCTGTCCTCTCTGACCATTCAACCTTCAACACCAAGATGTAACCTCCATCCCTCCATAAAGCTTTTCTGAGCCACGGCAACCCACAACGTTCCATGTCCTCTGAACAACCCCAGCACTTACTGACTTGCCACTTTCCAAGTGACATTACACTCTTTATTCTTTGAGCCATTTTACTGTCTCTCTCACTCTATTCCTGGTGTAATCCTTGGTGATTTCAATATCCTTCCAATTACCTGGTCTCGCACATTCTTTATTATTTACCTCTATTGAGCTGTCCTTTATCCCACTTCAGACACTCTAAACCATTAACCGTACTCCCTCCATAATCTCAATTTCAAGCATTCCATTCTTCAATTGCAACCCCCTATATTTCAAATGACTCTTGCTACTACCCCGAGGCCCTCCAATCACCATCTTTATGCTGCCTCTCATGCCCTTCTTCTCACTTTTCTCCTTACTCAGTTTAAAGTCCCATATCCATCACTCTATATACTACCTTGCATATACCTTTAATTCCCTGGCTTTCCTCTCCCTTTTTTACACTCATCTGGCAAAGCCCCAACCCTGGTTAAATCCAAAGCTATACCTACTCTGACCTGTACCTAAAAATGACTGAAGATAAGCATAAAAACTCTGTGTTGGGTTGAGTCTTTTGCAGACCCCAGAAAATTGTGGTCTTCAATTGGTCCATTCCTGTGGGTGTGGGACTCTTTTAATTGTATTGGATTCAGTTGGGGACCTTTGATTGGATGCTTTGACCCAGGCTGGGTCTTGGCCTCTTTACTGGAGTCCTTTATAAACTGAGGCCTGAAATCAGAGACACACAGAGAAAAGTGGCAGAGACAGAGAAACCCCAAGAGGAGGCTGGAATCAGCAGAGCACGGAGACACGGAAGGAGGCCCCTGGGAGGTTAAAAGACAGGAGGTCTGGAGGAGAGAGGAGAGATGAGCCATATGCCTGATCACCCACAGCAGAGCTCAGGGGAGAGTGAGCTGGAGGGGAAGACAGAGACCTTGGCAGAGACCAGCTGCCATTGTTCCTTGCCACGTGGCAGGAGTCCAGGATCGCCAGCAGCCAATCTTTGGTGACACAGCATCTCTTAAGATGCCTTGGTTTGAACATTTCCACAGCCTCAGAACTGTAAGCTTTTAACCTGATTGATTCCCATTATAAAAGTCAACCCATTTCTGAAATTTTTCATTGGCAGCCTTTAGCAAACTAAGACAACCACTTTGATTATTTTCCATTTAAATTTGTGGCTTTCCCTATTAACTTCAACTGGGATTTTGTAAAAACAATAATCCTCTTTCTGAATTTTGCATTCATAAAATGCAACTGGTCTAAGCAGGTTTGGGAACAAACCAGTTCTTGATATGCATATAACTCAACCGGTGAGAACATAAGTGTGGGGTTTAATAGCCAGGAGCCTACTGGCCTGGAGTATTCAAAGCACCTGGGACCTCAGCCAGGGTGCATTGCAGAGGGTGCAGAGAGCCTCTGAAAGCTGTCAAGTCAATTAAGCGGGGGTCAGTTAAGAGAATGTCTGCTATACATATACACATGGAAACTATAAATATGTTTTATAAATAAGAAGTAAAAATGGATTTACCTCCCACCACTTACTTTTGGAAATACAGAGCTTATTCTGGCCCAGGCTTGTTGAGTTTATAGTAAGGCTAGAGAGGCCTGTCAACTTGCTTCAGGCTCTTCCATCACCATTTGGCTTCCAGGTCATTTCTTTGTTGAGGCGATAACAAAAATTCTAAATTCTTTAAGATTAGGTAGCTTCAGAGAGAAGTGAATTATCTCCTCTACACAGCATGAAGATACCATTTAGGGTAGTGTTTCTCAACCTTTTTACTTTTTTTCATTATCATACCCCTAAGGAGAATTTTTTAGACATTTTTTTCCTAATCACCCAGCTATGAAATTTTGGGGGCATTGTCTCAGTGGGTGGAGACGTCCACAATAACCAAAAGAATATTGAATTCCCATCCTGGGAAGTCCTGCTACATTCTCTAACAGAGCAGCAAGAATTCTCTGAGTACAAGGGCAGTGCCTAGCAAAGAAGGACAGAGGATTTTGCCAGGCCCTTGATATTGATGGTTGTACTTATAACCTTTTCTTTCTTTTTTTTAAATTTAATTTCTCTTCCCCTTCACCTCCCCTCCCACCCCCATTGTCTGCTCTCTTGTGTCCATTCACTGTGTGTTCTTCTGTGTCCGCTTGCGTTCTCAGCAGCACTGGGAATCTGAGTCTCTTTTTGTTGTGTCATCTTGCTGCCTCAGCTCTCCGTGTTTGTGGCACCACTCCTGGGCGAGCTGCACTTTTTTTCACATGGGTTGGCTCTACTTGCAGGGTGCATTCCTTGTGCGTAGGGCTCCCCTATGCAGAGGAAGAGGACACCCCTACATGGCATGGCACTCCTTGCGCACGGCACCACTGTATGTGGGCCAACTCACCACATGCACCAGGAGGCCCTGGGTTTGAACCCTGGACCTCTTATATGGTAGGTAGATGCTCTTTCAGTTGTGCCACATTCACTTCCCTTTCTTATGAAATTGAAACTTAGCCTAGTGCTATATATTGTCTAAGAGTTACCTCATAAAAGCCTGCTTGTTGCTCAAATGTGGCCTCTCTCTAAACCAAACTCAGCATATAAACACACAACCTTCCCCCTTGTGTGGGACATGACTCCCAGGGATGGGCCTTCCTGGCACCTAGGGATTATTACCAAAAGCCAACTAATAGAGCATTTGGAAAAAGACCTTGACCAAAAGGGGGAAACATTAAATACAATTAAGTTTTTATGGCTAAGAGACTTCTAAGTGAGTAGGGAGGTCATTCCAAAAGTTACACTTATGTACATCTCAGCAGGATCTCACTGATTGCTACAGTAAACAGAGCCTCAAACAACAGGCTCCTGAGGGCTCTAGAGACATCTGGACACTATAGGCATGGCAGACAACTTGAAGAATTCAGCACCCTGTCAGTGGGCCTTACTTTGAAATAAATGCTCCCCAATGTAACAATAGTTAGACTCATTTATAATTTCCCTATACATGGTTCTTCTGACCCTTCTTTTGAACCTATAATTCGCACTATACTTGTTAAATATATGTTTCAGAGACTTAAATCTTGGGTTTGTTTATATGCAGGTTGAGCCCTGAATTTCAGCAGAGTGGCAACACCTACTCTCCAGTTCATTAGATTCACCCAGGACAATTAACAAAAGAATGATGATGAACAATGCCCATCCCAAAAAACAGAGTATCTGCAACTGCTAGCAAGACAGTTCTCTCCATCTGCCCCATGGGACCTAAGCACCCTTTCAATCAGAAACAGTGTGGGCAACCACCATCCAAAATCCTCAAGATTGAGGAATGAGCAAACATAAAGGGGGAATGCAACTATGAGCCAAAGTAAATTTATGATTATTCTAGCAATGGAGGAATTTGTATCATTGATATCAAAGCAATGGTCACCAGAGGTTCTGAGAGGAGGGACAGGGAAGAATACATGTAACAGGGGGCATTTTGGAGACCCTAGAATTGTTCCGCATGACATTGCAATGATGGATACAGGCCATTACACATTTTGTCAAAACCTATAAAATCATGTGGGACAAAGTGTAAACTATAATGTAAACTATAGTCCTTGGTTAGTAGCAATGCTTCAATATGATTTCATCAATTATACCAAATGTATACACTAATAAAATACGTTGTTAATGGGGGTAAGTGTGGGAGAGGGACAGGGTAGGGTATATGGGACTCCGCTATATTTTTTATGTAATATTTATGTAATCTAAAACTTCCTTAACAAAAAATATAAAAATATAAAAATTTAATACCATGGATATACTTTTTGTATACTGTACGTATATCTGTGTTTTATACATTAAAAAGAGTTTTTTGCCCACCACAAGAATCCAGTTCCACCACCACCCAGAGTTGATATTGCCCCTGTGAGAATGCTTGATTTAGAGTGTAAGAAAGCATCCTACACACCGTTCTTCTCAGCTGTTATCTGTGGCAGCTGACTAGGTGAACACAGATGGAGCTCTCATTTGGGGAAGTGGTCTACTTTAGTGGTGAAACAGTCAGTAGCGTTTCACACCTCTATTTTTTTTCCATCTCTTTCATTCCATCCTTCTTTACTTGCTATCTTTATTCTTAACAATTTGGTTCTCATATTTTGATCAAAATGATAAGCAAATCAACACAAGACTAGGATTAAAGGGATCATATTATCATCAAGACTAGCACAAAACTAAGCAATGATATCAAATAAGCCTTTTCTTTTCAGACTATTTGCAGTTTCTTTGACCCAAGAAATAAAAGGTGTGTGAGAAGTATTATCCAGTGTTATCACACCATTTCATATGCCCTCTCACCTCCATACTTACTTACTGTCAATAGCATATGTATGATTAATATTTGCAGCACAGTGCAAAAGTCCACATGATTCAGTAAAAAGAAAAGTATCCCAGAATTTTTTTTCTTTCTGTTTTATATCCACGAAGACCAAAGGGAATATAAACCATCAATATTCATTTAATAGTAGTGCTTTGTCCCAAAATATTAATGAGGTCATTTTGCCTCATCAATGTTTACTTTATAAGGCTGAAAAGTTATTTTAATTATTATCTTAGATCTGGGGCCAGAAAAAAATACATACTGTGCTGTATATAATTATTTCATAAGCTTCTGGGAGTAGTCTTCCTGAGATTTAGAGATCAGTATATATTGTACAAATTACTGTTACCTGTTCTTTCATATTTCCAATGTACAAGAATGCACATACTTAATTATAGATGTTGGAAATTTTTTGGAGCTCCAAAACTTCCATTCAAAACTGGATTCTGACTCACTGGATAATATTAGGACTATTGAGAAACAGCTTCAGGGAAATTCAGTGTACTACTAATGATTAACTGGTGTTTACAAAAAGTTGGGTTTTACTATTAGCAACTGGGTCAAGCAGCTAAAATATCTAGAATGGTTATTAGTTTAAGCCCTTTTCTTTATAGAAAATTGTGCCTCTTGATTGTAAAAACTTAATTGTTGTGGAACAAAGGAGATGGGAAAGGAAGAAAAAAATACATAACTGTTCATGCTCTCCAGTTTTATTTCTTACAGGAATCTAAAAATCTAATAAAATTTTCAATTGGACTAATGATCTGTTTTCCTTCCATTTTCAAGTAAAATCTTTTCTTTAAATATTTTTAGCCACATTATTACAAACTTGGTAGTTATTTCTATAATCTGTCTTCCTTCTTGACCCAGTTGCTCCACCGGACTGTACACTCCATTGCTTCTCCCATAACAAACATAAAACCTGGTATATGGTAGGTGCTCAATAAATACTTGTTGAAGCATTGGATAAATTGGATGGGAGGAAAGACATTTTGATGTGATACTTTTCTCGATGCAAAATGATGCTGGGAAAACATTTGTTTCTTGTATCCATCCATCCATTTGATTCTTTTATTTGCTCATTTGGGGGTCTATATAGTGTGCATGAGCAGAGACTATTAGACATAGTCCCTGACCTGAGGAGGCTCACAGTCTAGAGGGGGAGACAGACATGCAAGCCAAGAAATCGTAATACAATGAGATAAGAGAAATAGCAAATAGCTATGCAAGGGGGAGAGAGTGAAACCGCAGTCCAATTGTTTCCTGTTGAAATCAGAATTGTATCTCGGGCAGACAACCATTCCAAGGGTAGAAAAAAATAAAAGTTTTAGAGCTGAATTTTTGTTTTGTTTTGTTTTGTTTTTCCAGGATCATTAAAATGTGAAGTCAAACTAAACTAGGGGCTTTGTCCATCAAACTCCTAGCTTAGCTTAAACATCTTAGCTTAAACATCACTTCTTTAGAGCTGTCTCCTCTGAATCCACTCCACACACACAAAGGGTTAGGTCCCCTGACTTGCTCCTCCACTAGAGTGTGAAGTCCATGAGGCCAAAAAACACACTGACCTCATTCACTGACTTCTATCTCCAGGGCCTAGAACAAACTCTTGCACAGAGTAGGTGCTCAATAAATAAACTCTCCCCTGCAGAGTATTTATGTTTCTCTTCTCAAATCCATTCATATTATTTTTCTGTTCTGTAAATGGGGGGGGAAATGATTGCCCTCCCTGAATAATATTCTTTATTTTTTTTCCTCAAGATGATTGTTTTTCTAATGTTTTTCAAGGCATTATCATTCAATAACTGGAAGTAAATTGCATTTTCGGTGTCTACCCACAGTGGAGAACTGGCCGTAAGAGTAAGTCTCAGGCTGCTTTCTCCACCTCTGCAAGGTCACTCAAGGATTGGGGATATATAGTTGTAGACTACCATAATGGGTTCCCCATCGGAGTTCCTCACAACTTATATTCTCACAATTTTCCAATGATTTAGGCTGAAGAAGAAGATTTTTTTCAGGAAGGGTTAAAGAGTAGTGTTCTCAGGGGAAGAGTGAAAGGTCAGTGTCCACTTTCTATCCCTGGAATTCATTCTTTTTTTTGAGGTACGGGGTGGGGGGTAGGGATTGAACAGGGGACCTCATAAGTGAGAAGCCAGCACTCAACCACTGAGCCACATTGGCTCCCCTGAGTTGGTTTTTTCATTTGCTTTCTTGTTTGTTTTTGTTTTTAGGAGAATTGGGAACCAAACCTGAGACTTCCAATTGGGAAGCAGGCGCTCAGCCACCTGAGCCACATCCACTCCCCGCTTGGAATTCATTTTTACCCTCTGCTGCCACTGAAGGAAGGAAGAAGAGAGGAGTAAGATCCTGGTGTAAGACTCGAAGTGCTCCAGAAACTTAAGAAGAACCCTGAAAGAGCCTCCAGTTCTAAAAGCACCAAGTTCTGAGGTCAGTGAGTCTTGGATTTGGTGCTTCTTCAGGTCATCTGGCAACCAGAAAGAGATATTTTAAGTCACGGAAAGTCTATGTGGCAACCTCAAAAACCACACCCTTTGACTAGGAGCCTCCTCTACCAACACAGGGCAAGTCTGGCATGGGACAAGAAACAAAGGCTGTGCTATGCAGATGTGGGTCCCACTGAAACACCGTTGCTGTTGCTGCTGCTGCTGTTGTTGTTGTTGTTTTAAACACAATTACTATGTGCTCTTTGTTCTTTTCTATTTTTTTAAAATAAACATTCTGCTGGAAACTGGGAAAGTCAGTCAAATGTGGATTTTTCCAAATGTCCAGATGTGTCCTAGATACAGCTTAGATGTCAGGAAGAGACTTGAATTGATTTAAATATGGGATTGAAATAGCTGTAGAAATAGATCTTCTGAATTATACACAGTCTTTTACATGAGCTTTGAAGGAAATAGGGAAACAGAGTTACTGAGGAGGAATAATGTTGGTCCCCATAAAAATTAGCTAAAAGTGAACATAAGATCAGAGAAAAGAAGTTTCTCTTAATAATATTCTTTTGTCACATACACATACAAGCACACAAACAATTAAAATGATTACTAAAAGAAACTATGGGAAACTAATTTGAAGTGGTTTTCTACAGAAGTTCCTAGGTAAAATGAAAAATATATTAATTTTTGATATTTTAATTGCAATAAGTAATATACTGTACCAGTAATATACCACTTATAACAACTGACATAACTGAAATCTCCTGGAATTTCCTTGGTTGCTATTCCATCTAGAAATAAACATTTGCCTTAATTTCCTCAGGTTAAACTAATTGTAATTTAAGAGTGGATTACTAGCTGCTTGTTAGGTCCTGAGATAGTGGCAGCAGGTATAGAACATCTCTGGAAGACTAAGTTCTAGTTCCAGCTCTGCCATTTGCTATTTACCTGGAAAATAAACCAAAGACTATCTCTAAGATTTCTCCTCATGCCAGTATTCCACAATGCTGCAGTCCCTAATATCATTTTGTAAACAAGTCCAGGGAATACAGGTCAAAAGGTCCAGACCATGTCTGCCTACGTATGTCATGAAACTATTTTCCCCACTGAGATCTTGTCTCTTCCTCCTGAGATTCAGATGAGTCTAGAAAAACAACTATTTTGTTTTATTTTTTTTTTTTTTTTTTAGGGATGAGTAGTAAGTCAATGGAGAACAGGAAATACTAAGCCTATGTCAGTTAATATTTCAAAAATAACACAAATCTGGGAGTATCACCTTATAAAAGATAGTTGAAAACAGGACTTTTAATGAGGTCACACTGGAAATATATAAAGTAAGCAAAGTAATAAGACTGAGTACCGATTTCCCTTGATAATGGGAAGAGAATGAGCATAAGAGAAGCCTTAGAAGAAAGCTGAAGCCTGATATAATGCCAAATTCAATTAATAGGAAAATGAAAGAGTAGTGGTAGGTTTAAAGATTAGAAATAGAATACATACTAATTTAGAAAAACTAAAATAAAGTGAAAATAAATTAGGGTACTAAAAAATGAAAAATATCATAAAACTTGTTTTTGAAGTTTTGCCTTTCATCACTGTAATAGGTGTTGCCCTCTATGTACAGTGGCAAGGCAATTTCTTTCATTTCTTCCTCAGTGTCTACATTCTTTCTTTTTTTTCTGATTTTTAATTTTTCCTGCAAAAAAATTTTAGATCACAATAAAGTCACATATACAATATAGGGGACTCCCATATATCTAACATCAAACCCTTTTCTCCCTTCCCCAGCAATGATCTTTTTACATGTTCATGTTATATTTGCTGCAGCTGATATACAGATATTGAAACATAGCTATCAAACATGGTTCCATTAGAATCAATAGAGATAGAAAGAAAACTGTAGTGCTATGAAAGAAGCCTAGGAAGAAGAATCAGAGGTCCACAAATTCAAAGCTTTCCACAAGTCATGAAGGATAAAGATTAAGAAGAAATCATTACAGGGAGCGGGTGTGGCTCAAGTGGGGACTGCTTCCCACATGGGAAGTCCAAGATTCAGTCCCCAGTGCCTCCTAAAAACAAAACCAAACAACAAGCAAAGAAATGAAAAAACCAACTCAGGGGAGCCAATGTGGCTCAGTGGTTGAGTGCCAGCATCCCACATATGAGGTCCTGGGTTCAATCCTCAGCCCCAGTAATTCAAAAAGAAAAAAGAGGTAATCATTAAAAAAATTAACTCAAAATATCTCAGTGACTTAAATATAAGAGCTCATACTAAAAAACTCTTAGAAGAAAGCATAGGGGGAAATCTTCATGACCTTGGATTTGGCAATGGTTTCTTAGATATGACACCAAAAGAACAAACCACAAAAGAAAGAAAGAAAAAATAGATATGTTGGACTTCATCAAAATTTTAAAACTTCTATGCATCATGGGACATTATCAAGAAAGTGAAAAGACAACTACAGAATGGGAGAAAATATTTAAAATCATGTATCTGATGAGAATTTAATATCCAGAATATAAAAAAAACTCCTACAATTCAAGAAAAAGACTAAACAACCCAATTAAAAAATAGACAAAGGATTTGAATAGCCACCTACTCCAAAGAAGATATACAAATGGCCAATCAGCACATGCAAAGATGCTCAATATCATTAGCCATTTAGGAAATGCAAATGAAAACTATTATGAGATACCACTTTACAGCCACTAGGATGGCTACTATTTAGAAAGTGTTTGCAAGAATGTGGAGAAATTGGAAACCTTGAGCATGGTGGTGGAACTATAAAATGGTGCAGTCACTGTGGAAATGAGTTTGGCAGTTCCTAAAAAAAGTTAAACACATAGAACTACCATATGACCCAGCAGTTCCACTCCTAGCTATATACCCCCAAAAATTGAAAGCAGACCCTTGTACAACTATGTTCATAGCAACATCATTCACAACAGCCAAAAGGTAGAAACAACCCATGTCCATCAATAAATGAAAGATAGATAAACAAAATAAAAAACAGCTAGTTTAAAATATCACTGGCTACCACCCTAAAGAAGCAGCAAGAAAGTCTACTATCTGCTTTAATCCTTGGATTAAAGGAGAAAGTCTCCTCTGTAAGAAATTGATACATTAAGTTTGTACCCCTTCAGGATGTGAGGTCCAAATTTATGCTACCCACATATTCTGGAATCCAAGGCCAAAGTCTAACACGTAGAGTTCCAACAAAAGCAAGTGCAAAGCCGCTCAATAGCATACATCCACAACTCAAGGCACACAGGACTCCATAGGATAAAACAATACCATCAAAAATGAGCTCACAATTAAAAAGTACAAATCCAAGAAATGATTTGAACAGGAATTTCAAAAAAACAGATACCCAAATGATCAATAAACATAAGAAAAGGGGTTTAATCTCATTTATCATCGAGGAGATAGAAAATAAATCCATGAGGTATTATTACACAGCCATCAGAGTTGCCTAACATTAAAAACACTAACAATACCAAGTGTTGGTAAGAATGTGAAGCAACTGGAACTTTCATGCACTATGAATAAGAATGTAAATTACATATCTCATGACCCAGCCACTCCATTCCTAGGGATACTCATAGAAATGTGTACATCTGAACATGTACCCAGAAATAAGTACAAAAATTACGTACAGGGAGCAGATGTAGCTCAAGTGGTTGAGCACCTGCTTCCCACTTCTGGGTTCCATCCCCAGTATCACCTCAAAAAAAAATAGTCATATACAAAATATTCACACTATTCATAACAGTCAAACTGGAAACAGCCTAAATGTCCATCAGTAGAAGAATGGATAAACCACATGTACATATATATTCATACAATGGGATATTATCAGTAATGGCAATGAGCTGCTACACCCAACAAATAAGGATGGATCTCACAAAAAAATAGTGATGAAGTAAAGAAGCCCAGTATTGGAGTTCATAAAAAGTTCAAAACAGATGAAATTACTCAATGATGTTAAAAGTTAGGGTACTCTGGAAGAAGTAGTTAATGAGAAGGGGCAAGTAGCTTCTAGAGTGCTAATAATATATAATTGATCTGGATGATAATTACAGGGGTTGTGTTCCCTTCATGAAAATGTTTCAAGTTGTACAGTTATTTGTGCAATTGTCTAATGTATATATAAATTAAAATTTTACTTAAAAATAATGACTGGGAAGCAGCTGTGGCTCAATCAGTTGGGCTCCTGTCTACCATATGGGAGGCACTGGGTTCATGTCCCGGGGCCTCCTTGTGAAGGCAGGCTCGCCCAAATGCTGTGGAGCGCCGCCCAGCCCGCGCGCACCACAGAGAGCTGACTCAGCAAGATGACCCAACAAAGAAGGGAGACAAGTGAGAATACAGAAGAGCGCACAGCAAATGGACACAGAGAGCAGACAGAAAGCAAGCCACAAGGGGGAAGATGAATGGACACAGAGAGCAGACAGCATGCAAAAAGCCATGTGGGGGGGGGGGGTTAAAATAATAAAATAATAATAATAATGACTAATTTGGGGATTAAAGTTGTTAGATCTGAAATTCTAAGGATATGGTTGTCAGAGCTCAAGCATTCTATGGTCTTTGTATTGTTCTGAAGGAGAATAGAAATATTTAACATTAGACCTTGTTGAGTTAAATAGACATGTTAAAAATTTTAAAGGTGACCACTGAAGAATGAGAAATGGGTGTTAATTTTTGACCCAGAAACTGAGAGAAATATTTTTTAAAGTATACAAAGAGTGAACCCTAATGTAAACTATAGACTACAGTTAATATTATAATTATAAGAACAATGTTTCAATTGTAATAAAAGTACAATACTAATGCAAAATGTTAATAATAGGGAAAACTTTGGGCAACTAGTATATGAGAATTATGTACTCTGCATGGTTTTTCTATAAACCTACAACTTCTATAATAAATTTTTTAATTAATTGATGCAAAAAAATTGAAGGAAACAAAGAAAAAGTATTATAATATCTCCAAATAAGGTGATATAAATATGCCCAAATAGATCAGTATCACAATAAATATAAAAAAATTAAACTGACCAGTTTAAACACAGCTACTCTCAAATTGGAATAGAAACAAAACAAAATCTAGTTACAGGTCTATCACAAGAAACACACCTAGACATAACAACACATGTTTAAAGTAATGGTATAGTCAGATATTGGATTGATCCAGAGTTGAGGATTTGGTGAGTATGTGTATTGGATGGACAAAGGGTCAGAAAAGTAAAATGAAATGGTGAAAGAGTGGTCAAAGGGATAGCTTACAAAATCTAGATTGGCCCATAAAGAAATGATACCAGAAGACTGTGGTTGGGAAAGAAATGTAACAGTCCAGAAAATGACAGTCAAATGGGGTACCAATGGAGGTGTGATGACACTAGGAAGACAAAGAAGCAGGATTAGGTTCTAACAAACTTAAATTTAGGTCTAAATAAGTTATTTGTTATTTGTTTTATCTTGTCCAAATTTCTTTTTATAAATAATCTACTGGACCCTGCAAGATGTAAAGAACTAACTTACAGCAATGTCCTCCAGAATAAAGTCTATCTTGGGAAGTTATCAATATTTAAATTGTGGTCAGCTTGAATTCTACTTTAGAGTTGTGAAGACAGGGACAACAGAAAAACCAGCCATCTGGTCAACAACCAAAATCTCATTGGTTGTTAGGGCAATCAAGGTACAGAAATCTAAAACATATCTAAGCAAACTCTGACATTTCATGTCACAAAATGTAACACACATTTCCTTTGGTAAAGTTCGTGTCTATTTTTCTTCATTAATATACCACTGATTTGAGGGAAAATAACTCTTAAAATGTCCATGGCACATTTAATGAAAACTTTAGTTCTAATTTCAGTACAGTAAGTATATGACTATAAACTTCTTAACAGGTCTCCATCTACTGATACCCTATTAATTTTCAAAGGGTTAACCCACACGCCACTCCTGAGGAAGAGGAGCAATGAGTAGATAGACTAACCTTCTCCAACCTCCTCAAACAGAATGTATCATCATTTCCCCTGCATTCTCTCTTCACATTGGTAGTTGAATAATATATGAGTTATTCTATTCTTCATACAGTATAATTAATTGTTCACATAAATCCACATCTCTCTTAAGATTGTAAATTTCTTGGAGGCAAGAACCACTCTTGATCTCACTCCCAGTATATAGCACACTATCCTGTAAAGAAGTAGGGAAATAAATGTTAAATATTGACATTTGGCCCATTTTCAGGATAAGGAAACATGATTTGTTTTGTGAGCATTTTACTTCTTTCCTTGAAACTGAAAGCTTGCTTGGTCTAACAGTACCAGACTGACAGGGAAAAATAATTGACCTTTCAGAGCATGCAGCCAACATCACTCCACTCGAAAGAGCTAGTACCAACAAACATAAGATGACTTAATTCGATATGTTTTGATACTGATTCTTCCTAATTTTTACTTTAATTAGAGGCAGGTTTGAATGCCAACTCCCCCTTTTTATAAATGATTTACAATGAGCAAACCCTGTGGAGTCATATAACCCATTCCTGTCCTCCAAGAGTTTCTGTACCAACCCTCCCATTAAGTCCATGAGGAGAATCCATTATCCTAGTGTATTTATTTCTAATGGCAAAGACAATCAAAATATGAGCCAGTGTTCACTCTGTCTCTCTTTTCTTTCTTCATCTGAGAGGAAGGACATCTGGTCAACAGCCAAAATCTCATTGACTCTCAAGCAATCCTTGGCAAGGACCCCAAGTTAGAATTTGGATTACTACTGCTATAGCTATGACAGATCTTACACAGTGAAAAGCCCATAAGGATACATTAGTCATAATTTTTGTTAAAAAATGATATTGTGTGTTTAGGCACTAGAACTAAAATCTGAGCAGAATTCACATCTTAAGTCTACAATTCTTGTATTCTGTAACATAGTGAAATAACTTACAAAGTGAAAATAATCTTCTGTGCTCCATATCAGTAGTTCTTAAAGTATGGGATTCCCAGATGCAGCATCAGCATCCCCTGGGAGCTTGTTAGAAATACAAATCCCAGACCTGCTGAATCAGAAATAGCAACCCATGTTTTTATAAGCCTTCCCAGGGTATGTTGCATAGTTTAAGAACCACTGCTCTAGACAAGACCAAAGTGTGGTCTTTGGACCAGAGCATCAGCATCTCAGAAATGCAGAATCTCAGGCCTCACACCAAACATAATAAATCAGAAAGTACATTTAAACAAGACCCCCAGGTGATCCATATACATATTAAAGTTTGAGAAGTAAGACAGATTGATAAATAAAATAAAGGCAACATTGTAGAGTTTATAGTACACTCCCCTGTACCTTTTTCATTTAAACCTCTCAATGGTTTTGTGGGCCAGGTGTTGTTGTGACTCCCATCTTAAATGTGAGACACAAGGTACATAGATAATTGACCCAATAACACAATAACACAAAACCAGCAAGAAAAAGAGCCAGGATTTGAACCCAGGCAATTTGACTCCAGAATCCAGTTATTCTGATTGTATATCCAGTGGAGTCTTTTTTTTATCTTCTTCACCATATCATATTGACTGCCTAACAGCAATTTCATTCACAAGTAACCAATTGAACCTTTTCTTATATTTATCAAGGTCTATTTTACAATAGACAGGTCCTAGCCTGGTGAAGCTTATAGTGGTAGGCTAATAAAAGTAGGCACTAGGTAAATATTTGCTGAGCAATTGAATTAGTGAATGACTAATTTCTGCTAAGGAGAAATGAAGCTCCTATACACAGCCTGGGCCCTCAGGAGAGGTTTTCTGTAAATGATTGCAGTAAAGGAAGGGTTATCCCTACAATGAATGAGGGATGTTGAAGAGTTTGGGCTTTATCTGAGTATTTAAGGGAATGATACTGACACTCAAAAAGATATGTGTATACACACATATACATAAAGACATAAATTCAAGTCAATATCAAGATGAACCCCAAATTTTGCCTTTTAGAGTAATGAAAATGTTCTAAAAATGGACTGAGGTGATGACAGCACAACTCTGACAAAACTGAGAGCCACTGAGTGTACACTTTGGATGGAATGTACAAGGCTTGGGATTGTATATCACAGTGAACCATGTGGTGGATGACTCTCCACCAGTGGATGGTGGATGGACTGTGGTTAACAGTACAAATAGGGAAGCGGACTTGGCCCAACGGATAGGGCATCCGCCTACCACATGGGAGGTCTGCAGTTCAAACCCCGGGCCTCCTTGACCCGGGTGGAGCTGGCCCATGTGCAGTGCTGATGCGCGCAAGGAGGGCCGTGCCATGCAGGGGTGTCCCTCATGTAGGGGAGCCCCACGTGCAAAGAGTGAGCCCCGTAAGGAGAGCTTCCCAGCATGAAAGAAAGTGAAGCCTGCCCAGGAATGGCACCGCACACACAGAGAGGTGATACAACAAGATGACACAACAAAAAGAAACACAGATTCCCGGTGCTGCTGATAAGGATAGAAGTGGTCACAGGAGAACACACAGCGAATGGACACAGAGAGCAGACAACTGGGGGCGAGAGGGGGCAGGGAGAAGAGAGAAATAAATTTAAAAATTAAAAAAAAAACAGTACAAATATGGGAGTGTTCTCTCATTAACTATAACAAATGTACAATATTGACACTTGGTGTTAATAATAGATTTTTTTCAGAAAAACACACCAAATATAAGCTATGGATTATCGTTAGCAGTAATATTTTGGTGATGTTCTTTCAGCATTTGTAACAAATATTCCACAACAATATAAGGTGCTGATGCGGGTTGATGTATGGGAATCCTGTATGTTATGCGTGATTATTTTGTAAGCTCATAACTTCTTTCAATAAAATTATTGAAAAAAATAAAAGAAAGATGACTGAAAAAGAAAAAAAAAAAGATGAACCCCCAAGCCTTCAGAACCTCAAGGCCAAAAATAAGCCATTAGGATTCAGATTATGGGCAATCAAATTCTGTCAGAGAATAAGAATGTGTTTAGTAATTGAGGTCTCACCTCCCTATACATGGGAGCAGGGAGAAAGGACTTAGTAGCCAGTGCTGCCTTCAGTAGTTTGGAGAACCAAAAAGAACCAAAGGAAACTAAGACTTTGCCTGAGAACAGAAAAAATAGAAAATCCCTCCCTTAGTTGCAATATCAGCTCTTAGAAAGAGTTATAGAAAATAGGAACCAGAGAGCTAAGTTTGAGTGACATGTCAATTTTCTTTTTGACTCTCAAGTGGCACCCTATTAGAATAAGACTCCCTTTGAGAATTCCCTCTAAAGTGGAATGCCTCTCCTCCTTCGCTTCATGTACACTATTTTAAAAACCTGAATTTCTTTAAAACTTTGATTAAGAATTATACACACCCCAGGAGTAATTTCCACACCTTAGCATCTGTAAATAATAGTGGAAATACCACTCTTTTTCCTTTCTCTCCTGTCTTTGCTTACATTTTGCTTAATCTCCAAAAAATTTAAAAATTAAATAGATTAAGCAATAGTATTTAGGAAGACAGAATTACTTGTATCATCAGTTTTATGCATCAAGGTTTTCCTCATCAAAAGAGCCACATTTTTTGATGTTCTCTATTAGGGCTCCTATATTAAAGGAGTTTGTCTTGAGGTATTTTCTAAAGCATAAACTGTTTAAAAGAAAAATGCTTTCATTCTTAGTTGCCTTGACCAAAGTTCAGACTTGCAAGAGTTCCTTTTCCACAGGGTGTGTTGGAATTTGCAACCGACTAGGGCACACATTCAAGCACCCCACAGATGGGAGGGTAAGGACAGTGCTTCTTCCTTATCCAGATACCATCAAGAACTGGCGAACCTCAAATGGAGATGTGGCCCAAGAGATCAGGGTCACTCCTAGGTCCAGCAGATCAAAGCAGTCCTCCTGAGGGGCCCTCAAGACTCCCCCACACTGCCCTTACAGAACATCATCATTAGTCTGCGTGAGGGAAGAAGGAAGAGAGGCAGGGTGGGGGTAAAAGGAGAGAGTTCACTTCGCGCGCGCGCACACACACATACAATGCAAGAGAATGCCTTACCACTTGCAATGCCTGTTTGCTCTTTTTTTTTCTTTTATCCACACCTTGGCATCCATAGTCAAAAAAATAATAGGTTACCCAAATAATTTAATAAAACATTTTCTGGGGTAGACTCAGAGTGATGAAACAACAAAAACCAATATAGCAATGAGAAGACCACTTCAACTGTCACATGTGTAAAGACTTGGTCAAAGAACAATTCTTGACATTCTTGACATTAAATACACTGAAGAGAAATTAGATGAATAAATTTTTAAAAGCATCTATAAAATGTTTCCAATTTAGTAAAAATATTTTATATTTATGCATTTACTTCAGGCAATTAAATAAACATGTAAATATTATATGCAGAGTTATAGTTCTATTTTCTAAACTACCTATGAAAATGTTTGTTTTTTTCATTTTACAAAGTACTAAACCCAGAAAAAGAAATGATCTGCTTAAAGGGCATATAAAAGTTGGATCTACATTACATCAAAATTACTATCTATTTCCATTACTCCCTAATTTTGGAGACATAAGCAAAACTGATTATTATAAATGGATAAACAAGCATTTGATAAATATCATCTGCTTGGTTTCCCACCTTTAGAAAATCATGAACATGAATTTATTTTAATATTATGAATCAATGATTATGAGTAAATTTTTGAAGACCTCTTTGCAGTTTAACATTTCTTGACCATATAAACAAGTGGGTTATTGAGGAGACCAATAAACACACACTTTAATTCTTAAAATGCTTTTGACTGCTAAGATAAGAAGTTAAAAACTAATAATTGCCATTCCATGTCAGGTGGCTGATCATTCAAGAGAATATTTTGTCTCTACAAGTGGAGCCCAAATATGGACCGTGTGAAGCTATGGTCGTCCCCATAATGGCAAAAGATAAATGTTCCTCTTCACTTGCCTATCTCAGAAAAAGAAATGCTCCCCTACTAAAGGCCGACCGCTCCTTAGGTGCTCTCAATTCTATCATCTCCCTTCTCTGGGAGCTTTGAGCCTCCCCTTATTCCACCTACCCACCCTTCCAACCCCACATATTTACCTAAACAATGCCCAAGTCATGCAAAGGCCTTCCCTCTGTCCTCAGCCACTACTTCATCTCTCTTTCTTTTCTTTATTAAATCCCTCAGAATTGACACTCTTTACTGCTACTTGCTCATTTATCCCCACTCAATACTTGCAGTTTGGCTTCAAAACTGCATACTTACAGACTATAATATTCTGTTTTCAAAAGCACCAGCATCCTGGGAAGGGGATGTGGCTCAAGTGACAGGGTTTCTGCCTATCATATGGGAGGACTGGGGTTTGATCCCTGGGGCCTCCTGGTGAAAAAGAAGAAGAGAAAGCGTGTCTGCATGGCAAGCCAGTGCCCACGTGGCAAGCTGAGTGCCCGCGCAGTGAGCCAGTGCCCGTGCAAGTGAGTCACATGGCAAGATAGTGACGCAACAAAAGGGAGATGAAGGGGAGAGTCAAAGGGAAGCACAGCATTTCTCCAGTAACTGAAGTGGAGCAACTGACAGAGAACCTCTCTCCACATCAGAGGTCCCCAGGGTTGAATCCCAGTGAATCCTAGAGAAGAAAAAATGAGAAGTGAAAACCAAAAGAGAAATAAATACAGAAGATCACACAGCGAATGGACACAGACAGCAAAAATAGCAGGGCAGGGCAGGGAAGAGGGAGGGGAAAGGGGGAAAATAAATTAATCTTTTTTTTTTTTTTAAAGCACCAGCATCCTATCAAAGATCAAATCCACGAGTCTCTTCTCGGTCACCATTTCCATCAGCATCTCTTCCTACCTTCAACTCACTCTTAGAATCTTTCCCTTAGACTCCTCTCTCCATCATCTCCTCCTAATTAGATCTAGTTTCTCTCTTATCTATGTCTGTCTTGTAGGCTTCATTTTCTCTTCTTGTCCTACAAATAAATGCATTATTTATTTGTTCTTCCCTTCCCTTGTTATTTATTTGTTCTTCTTTTCTTCCTAGGCTTATTTCTTTGAAGAACCTTTGTAGGCATAAGATCCTCTGCCAGTTCTGCCAGTTCTGACCTGAACTCCAGATCCACCATTTCTCACTGCCTGCCAGAGATGGCCACCTACACACTACACTACAAACTCAGTGTGTCCAACTAGATTTAGCTGTCCTGTCAGGTCTGTTCCTCTTTCCCAGGCACCAGGAGAAAATCTTCAATTGTTTCCCCTTTCCTAACCCTCACATTTAGCCACTATTACCTACAGATTCTTTCTATAGAATTATATTTCCTATAGAATAATTTTGTCTGAATTATTCCAAAAGGCAGGGGATGCTCTCTAACTATTCAATCTCCTTCTTTCCTGGCTCCCAATACACCCTACATACTGCCGCTATAGTAACCCATTAAAATGGGGTTCACTGTAGAAAGAAGCCTTAACATGGTAGTCAGGCCCCACAAAATGACTCTGCATCATTATGCCTGCTCATGAACCCTCTATTACAATAATATGAGTTTCTTCAGCCATCAAAGTACCACTTTGCCATTGTTCATGCCTGGTAGTTCTGTCTGAAACGTTCTCCTCCACCTCCCAAGCTCTCTCCAATCATTAAAACTTAAAAGCGGGAGCAGATGTGGCTCAAGCGATTGAGAACCTGCTTACCACATGGAAGGTCCCAGGGGTTTGCTTCCTGGTACCTCCTAAAACACACACACACACACACACACACACACACACATGCAAAACAAAAAAAAACAAGTCAAGGCTCAGGGAGCTGATGTAGCTCAGTGGCTGAGCGCCAGCTTCCCCCCCCACAAACACACACAAAAAAACTAGCAAGCATTTCAAATTCAACCTCTTCCATGAAGCCGTCCCTCCTCTCTTAGTAATTTCTTCTTTCTCTATGAAAGTTAGAACAATATTTAATGTGAAAAAATGTTTTTAATAAGCTACAAATGTGTATGGAGATAGTGGTTTTTTCTACCCCCACTTCCCTGCCCAGAAGGCTCCTTCATCTGTTTGCTCATGGTTTGCACATTTTTCTTTAGAAGGCACTGGAAACTAAACCCAGGACCTCCCATGTGGGAGGTAAGAGCTCAGTCGCTTAAGCCACACCTGCTCTCTAGAAATCATGTTTTGTGCCAAACACTGTATTCATGATACAAAAAGCATGCAGGCCTGCCTTCAAAAAGTTTCTGCTTATGAAAGAGAGAGAGCACATAGCATAATGGATTGTAATCATGCACGTGCCTTTCTGTGCTAGAGATGCTCACAGAAGCACAAGGAAAGAACATGAAACCCAGACTGGAGCATTAGGATGATCTTCCAAAGGAGCAATACCTGAACTGAGCATTGAAGGAAAGACAGTTGTCCAGGCAGAGATGAGCAAAAGAGTGTTTCAGAAAAAAAAAAAAAAAAAAGATTAGCAAATAGAAAGGCATGTGAGATCATGTCTCATTTCAGGAATTCAGATATATCAGATCTGGGAGCAAAAAGTACATTGGGATGAGAGGACATGAAAGTGGAGAAGACTGTACGGCAAAGATCCTTGAGTTCTTGAATTAGTTATCTATTTCCACAATGATGCTGCATAACAAATCATCCCAAACTCTGTGGCTCAAAACAATAGTCACTTATTATTGCTCCTAAGTCTATGGGTCAGGTAGGTGGCTCTTCTAGGTGGGCTCACTTATGCATCAGCAGTCAGAACTCTGCATTGGAGAGGCAGTTCTGCTGACCTTGACTGGGCATTCTCACAGGTTTGAAGGTCAGTTGGCTGTCAGCTGGTTCAGGATGGCCTTGGATCTTCTGCACATGTCTCTCACATACCTGCAATAGCCTAACTTGGGCATGTTCTTATAACAAAACAGATGCAAAAGAGAATACGCCCAATCATGCAAGAGGGCAAGAGGAAACACATATGCTTTACAAGCACCTGCTTGCATCAGGTTTGCTAGCATTCCTTTGATCAAAGCAACTCATATAGATGAGCCCAGAGTCAAAATGGGAGGGAACTACAAAGTTACAGGACGAAGACTGTGGAAACTGAGAGGGGGCATTACTGCAATCAATCTACCAAAGTGCCCTATAAAAGAGTTTGAACTTACACACGTCACCATCCTTCTCGATTGTAAACTCTTGTGCAGAGGCACTGTACTTTATTCATTATTGTACTCCATTAGCAATTAGTATAATAATTTACATAGAGTAAGCACACAATAAATTTCTCTAGAATATAACTCAATCTCTTGTTGGCATAATAATTTGTTCTTTATATACCACCCCTGAATTTTCTAAACCCCTTTGACCATAATTATATTTCCAGTTTATATCACTCCTGCAGTAATATATTTATCTGCTGTGCAAAACAGTAATTCTTTTTCACTGCCTAAAAATCACATCCTTTAAGCTTTGCCAAAATAATTCCAATATAAAAGGAATGGTGGAAAAATACATGTTCTTTCTCGAAACCTTCATAATTTTGCTATTAGAGAAAGGACCTACCCCATAGCTGTTTAAACAAAAGTTGTTCTTTTCTAGCTCTTCTCTCTACCTTTCTCTTATTCCTGAAGGAAAGCAAATGAACCACCCTCTGGATTCCAGGGGACTATGCTTTGGTTTGGTTCAAACTTCCCAAATGTCATTAAAGATCTTGGGCACCAAGTAAGTAGAACGAATCAAAGTCGTTTACAATTCACTGAGAAAGAAGGGACCCGAAGACTTCTGTACATATTTTGCCTTTTTGTGTCCTCATTCCTGTTCCCACCATCCCTCAGGAAACTGGCCTTTCTGTAGGCACTATGTACCTTGATGTCATCGTGGACTTCTTTCTTTCCACCACATTGCACATTCAATCCAGCAGCAAATCATAACAATTCTGTCTTCAAAAAATGTCCAGAATCTGACCACTTCTCACCATCACCATCCTGTTCCAGGCCATTATCATCTCTCACCTGTATTAATGCAGTAGCTTTCTACCTACTCTGCCACCATGTCTGCCATATAGCAACCAAAGGGATTGATTAAAATATATGCCTGATCATGGCACTCTTCAAAACACTTCAATGGATTCCTATTTTACATGAAAAAAAAAAAAAAGCCAAATTCTTAGAGTGGTCTACACCACTCTATTTCCTTCCTATTTAATGTGTTATATATCATTTGTGTACTCGTTTATCATTTGCCCTGCTCTCTAAAATTTAAGATCAGTGACAGCAGGAACTTGTCTGTCTTGTTTAGCGTTTTATTACCAGAGCATAGAATAGACCTGGTATTGGTAGAATATCAAGTATTTGCTGAATGAAAGAGGAATCGGGTCATCTTGCCCTAGCCTCCCCATGTATAAACATTAAGCACAGACTCATATGTGCCACTCTGAATGAAATCTGTTGGGCTTTATTCATCCCTTTGCTTTCTGGTCCATTTCTCAACATACCTCAGGATTTACATTCGGCTATGACATGAAGAAATTTGAAGAAATAAATTCTGCTGTATTTAAAACAGATCATTTTTAAACACTTGTTTTAAGAAAAAGAGAAAGAAAGTTTTCATCCAAATTCCCAAATTAATATGCATAAGAATAAAATAAACTTGCCTAATCCCTTCGGAATCACTTGGGTAAATCTGAACACAGTGTGCTGATATCACAGCTTCTCTAAATGTATGGCAGGCACCTACCTACCTGATCCTTTAATACCAAACAAGTGCCAACTGTTAAGAATATGTGTTTCATGCTGTTTTCCATATTCCCACCTCTCAATCACCAAACTATGAGAATCCATTGAAATTCTTGGCACACTATCCAGATTTCACCAAGCTGTCTCCTACCTAATGTGAC
This sequence comes from Dasypus novemcinctus, assembly GCF_030445035.2. NCBI lineage: Eukaryota > Metazoa > Chordata > Mammalia > Cingulata > Dasypodidae > Dasypus > Dasypus novemcinctus. The sequence goes on from NC_080679.1 coordinate 41,274,815, forward strand.
AAAAGCAGCCAACTCCACGTGTCACTAACCAGGATGCAAACTAAATTGTCGCCTCACAAGGAGAAACTAAAGATCTTCTTTCAGATGAGCCCCCTCAGCTGCATTTCTGTTATATGTTTATTATTATTATTATTATTATGCTCTTCCTTTTATTGTGATTTACTTTTCAGGTATATAAGACAGAGGTTTCCAAACAATATTCTATGGTCTCCCGCACATGAACCCTTTATCAAATTTTCATCAGAATGTAAAATTTTTTTTTGCTGCACCTGAGTATACATATTGTTACATTGAGGACTATCAGGATTCACCCCACAAAAAGTGAAAGGTTAGAGATAACTCATATGGGCAGCCCAGCAACAAAGAAAAACTGTATGTTTCCTGGACTGTACAACTTGGCTCCAGGTGTATATATGACGCCAGAGTAGAAGAAGTAAATGACTGTCCTCAAACCTAGACATAGTGCCAAAACACATGCAGGTGAACCAGGCCCTCACTGCAGTTGTGTTTATGGACACCAGGAGATATTGCTATACCATGAGGATGGTGGTATAACTGTGGTATTCTTTTAAACCTTTCATATATTGCAAAAAATCTAGCACTTAAAAATGTGCCGCAAACACCAAAACTTGAGAACCTCTAGTATAAAAGAAAGTGTTATACTTTTATGAAAACCATGAGGAATACTTACAAATTTACACTGACATTGGTTATCTGAGGATACTCCCTGTGTAGTATACGGAATAAGTGGAGGGCTTAATTTCAGGATGGACCTCACATCGCTGAGGCAGTTTTCAGAAATGAGTAGTCAAAGTAAATGAGACAAACTCCAAATCTGAAATCTTTATCAGAGGACATTATATAATCTCAGAAGTCCTCTTTAGTTTAATTTGTGCTTTGAGAAATAACTATCTCTTGGGTGCCAAAAATAGACTGTGGCAATACAGAGCCTGAAATTCCTTTAAGAGTTCCTCCTCTTATGCCACTATGACTTCCAACTAAATTTTATTGGCAGCCTTTTTTTTCTGAATGTTTATGTGTGAACCAGAGAACAATGCCAGGGCCTCTTTTGGAGAAGTTTTTTGCTTCCATAAATTTTGTAAGAGAAATAAGTCTGAGAGCTTCCCATCTCTGTGAATCATATTCATTCAAAACAACTCCACTGGCCAGGACCGGAGGTGGTGGGGAGGGCGGAGAGGGAGGGAAGTGCAGGTAATGTCATGAATTGTTCCCCTGCAGCTGGTATTGCTCAGTAGCAACTGTACATGCAAAACAAAAGACCACTTCAGGAAACCGGAGACAGAGAGAGGCCAACAGAAAGATAATTCTAGTCATATTTGAGAGATCAAACAACTGTAATTGTATTTGCCCTAGTGATTTAAGTGCCCTCGTTATTTCATATTTATCAATTTAACACACACTAATACAACAATATACTATAAATAAAATGAGGAGCATATACCAGATAGCAGGTTTCTTTTCTTCTTATCCTCCACAGTGCTGGGGTAAAAGATAACACAGGGAGGCAGTATAGCACAGTGGTTAAGAGCACAGAATTGGTACGACACCTCAATAAAGTCCCAGCTTTGCCTCTTACTACTCTGACCTCGGGCAAGTTTCATAAGTTCTCCAAAGACTCAACATCCTCAACTGAAAAGTGGAGATTGACATTTACCTACTCTCTGGTTACTGTAAGAATTAAAAGAAATGCCATGTGTAAAACATTTAGCACAGTGCCTTACCAGGGCTGAGCACTTGTAAATGTTTGGCATTTATAACCAATAAAAGTACAACTAAATAAATACCTTTACCTTTAGGACCTCTCATTTGCTATCCTAACCCACCTTCAATCTAAAAAGGACAGAAGTACTTGGAAGCAGTTGAGGCATGCTTGTTACATCAGATTGCTAAAGGAGAATGAATCATTCCCAGTGGCTGGACATAGCTTTGCTGTTGGAGCAAAGGCCTGCTACACAGCTGTGCTCGCTGCAAAGGGCTCCTCCCCGCTCCCCCACCAGCACGTTGCCTTTTGGACTGAGGGCTCCAGTCACACAGCAGCCACTGTGCCTGTCCACGTGGGAGGTGAGTATGTAAGCCCGTGTTCAAGAAGAACTACAGAATTTTTATATAGAGAAATAGTCTCCTGGGGCAAAGGGCCATAATGACCAGAAGAACACCCGGAGACAGGAGGTTCTGCAAAAAATCTTTATCTTTTTTTTTTTTAATAACCAAAAAATTGATGTGTTCCATAACTTTAAATCTTAACCATTTCCCTAAGATATTTACTTAACTGTCTATAACTTCTTCAGAACAATATCAAGAATGACTGGATACCACGTAACCAGGGAAAAGACTAGGGAACATGATTTGGGACCACGTGAACAATGAAATCAAAGAGGAATTTTACAATTACAGGTTTCCTCTGACAAAAGAACCAAAAGGTCAGTTTAAGACTGGTTTGGCCCCAGAAGGAATGGGTTGTGCCATCACTTGCAATGGCTTTTTGACTATCTGAATAGTCCAATAAGAAATCCAAGGATGAGAAATCTGGTCACAAAACAAAATTGGACTGCTACTTCTAATAAGATATTGTTAAAGCAAAATCTTCAAATAACACTTTCTAAAAGAATTCAGAATGCATGAACATGAAGGTATCTGCCTGTGTCAGAAGTTACAGAACTGCTAAACGACACAGAGCTTAACTGGCCTGAAGCCAAATAAAGTACTTCACCCTGAAGGAAATTATAGTGCTGTCACTGTGTTGTAATAAGCCTCTATAAAATGGAGCATTGTGTTTCTGCTGAGTTTGGAACGGAAAATGAATCAGGATCTGGCTTACTTAGAGGAAGGGGAGGGATGTGTGTTTTTGCTTGCATGGAAGAGAATATTCACTCAGTCTCACTAAGTACACATTTTGGTCACCTTTATAAAAATTCTGCTTTTCAATGGGAGCTACCTTTGATCCAGATTTGAAAATGCTTATTATGTGCAGATGTTATCATTTTTTACTCGGAATTTTTAGAAGGTGCTTGCTATTTACAACTGGCTTGATGTACAAGAAATTCAACTGGAGAGAGGAAGCACTGGAAACATGACCTACTGGTGACTCTGCCTCTCCCTGAGCAATCTCCAGCAGCAAATGCAGAAAACTGGTGGAAAATTAGTGAGCAGGTTCACAAGATGTTCTCACATTGGTAAGACTCAACTGTTACACGGAAAATAAGCTCCGGCAGGTACACCCAAGCGCATTCAGGCAAGCCTCGTGAAAGCCAGTCATGGCCCTAATGCAAAAAGGTTAAAGTCTACTCGCACTATGGAAGGTTGGTTGCTGGATAGGAAAGAAGAGAGGTTACTAGAGTTCAACTTTCATATCTCTGTTTTTGTTTTTGTTTTTGTCTTTATTCCCTGAAGATTTTTTTGTAATGTGGTGTTTTAGGTTAGAGTCTGCCCAAAGTTATTTTTTACCCTAATAAAATATTCGTATGGCTACTACTATCTAACCCAATCCAATTCTTTCCTATTTCAGTTTTGCAAACATGAAAATCTTATTTTTATTGACTGACATATTTCCACATTGATTTCGTTAAGTCTCAAACACTAATCTCTACTAGCTTTTAGTTCCTGGTTGCCTCCAATTCAAAAGTTGGTGTGTCTGCTGGAGTAGCAGGCAGAAAGAGGCAACGTACCTTTGAGGAAATAGCAATAGTTATAACTACCATTTATCAAATGTTCCACTAGGTGCTTTACTGGGCTTTAAAATATGATCTCCTATAATCCATACAAACCTTTTTTAAATAGACCCTATTATCTTCATTTTACAGAGGAAGAAATTAGGACTTAAAGGAGTTAAGCAATTTGTCCAGGGTCATAGATCTAATAAATCAGAGAGCCAAGAGTTAAACCCAGGCTGATTTAACATCCATTACGCAATGTTGCCTCCAGAGCTCCAAGTCAGTTTGCCCTGGGCAAATATTACGTTTGTATTTCAAAAGCTGGGGGAAAAAGAGGGAGGTGGAAGCTGCTAAAAGTGGGAGAAGCAAGTGGAAATTTTTGTGACTATTTATTCATCCACAAAGTTCATTGAGGGGCAATACCCTAGATGAATCCTTGGAGTATACAGTACAAGGCAAAAGTCACTGGAATCATTCCGACCTTTGGGGAGCTAATATTTTAATCGAGAAGATACCTAAGAATATAAATCAGAATCAAATAACTGCTGCTGTAGAGATACACACAAAGTATTATAAGAGCATAGAGGAAGAAGGATTTTTTTCCCTGTCTTGTCAGAGAGTTGGAAATATTTGTTTTGCCTATTAATCATTAATATCACATCTGTTTTAATCTACTCATTGAGAATATTTGATGTGTGATTGTCAAAATTAACATATGAAGTTTGGATATTTTAAGACTTTCAAGTAAGTGAACTGAAAAATCTACTTCTATACGCCCTATATACCCCATTGGTACAATGAAAATTAATTAAAAAAAAAAAATAATACTTTCTGGGAAGCAAACTGGCCCCAGGCATCAGATTTCTAAGAATTTATCTCCTTTACTGCTAAACAGGGTATGGATGTATGTCTAAGAATGTTAATGCAATCCTTGCTTATATGATGATAAATAAGAAACAATTTAATGTCTATCAGTTGAGTATTAAATAAATTATGGTATATCCATGCAGTTAGCTGCGAAACAGCTGTGTTCAATATATGACAGATTGTTGAGTAAAAAACAAAGTACAAGGGAAGTGGATTTGGCCCAACAGATAGGGCATCCGCCTACCACATGGGAGATCCAAGGTTCAAACCCAGGGCCTCCTGATCCATGTGATGAGCTGGCCCATGCTCTGTGCTTGATGTGTGCAAGGAGTGCCGCACCACGCAGGGGTGTCCCCCGCATAGGGGAGCCCCATGCACAAGGAGTGCACACCGTAAGGAGAGCTGCCCAGCGCGAAAAAATGTGCAGCCTGCCCAGGAATGGCACCACCACACGGAGAGCTGATGCAGCAAGATGACACAACAAAAAGAGAAACAAATTCCTATAGAAGAACACACAGCAAATGGACACAGAAAGCAGACAACTGGGGGAAAGGGGGAAGGAGAGAGAAATAAATTTTAAAAATTAAAAAAACAAGTACAAGAGGATGTTATCATTTATATCAACAAATAAATAGATAAATATCCACATTCATATAGAGATGGATAAAATAAACACACAAAGGGATGTAGGGAAGGATGTTTACCAATATGTTAACATTGCTTGGGAATTACAATACTCTTTTTTGATACATTTCTGTATTGCTTAGATTTCCTTCATCAACTTTTTAATTTTTGTAATAAGAAAAGAAAAATAAGAAAATAACCTTCAGAAAGCAGATTTGGTTCAACTGATAGAGCGTCCACCTACCATATGGGAGGTCCAGGGTTCAAACCCCGGGCCTCCTGACCTGTGTGGTGAGCTGGCCCACGTGCAATGCTGATGCACGCAAGGAATGCTGTGCCACACAGGGGTGTCCCCCACACAAGGGAGTCCCACACACAAGGAGTGTGCCCCACAAGGAAAGCCGCCCTTTGCGAAAGAAGCGCAACCTGCCAGGACTGGCACTGCACCCATGGAGAGCTGACACAAGAAGATGATGCAACAAAAAGAGACACAGATTCCCAATGTTGCTGACAAGAATGCAAGTGGACACAGAAGAACACACAACGAATGGACACAGAGAGCAGACAACAGCGGGGGAAGGAAGAGAAATAAATAAAAAATAAATCTTAAAAAAAAAGAAAAGAACCTTGTAAGGAGGATGGAGGTGGGGGTGAGGGATGAATGTACCCCTTTAGGCAGCCATATCATAAAATGATATACTCAAGAAATAACATTTCAAAATACATTTCTATTAAATTAATAGTATTTCACCTTGAACAAAAACTATCAGATGATAGATTAGAACTTGCTTTGTGGATTTGTCATCAGCTTAAATTCATAACCACTTTAACGACAATGACTATGAGGTTGGACTTGGCTGTCTTTTTCCTCAATGCACAGAGACAGTCAAAAAGTGCCAAAGGCTCCATTTTGCATTTAATGTATTTTCTAGGAAGGAAAACTAAGATCTATGCATTTTATCTGGGTCCATTTTACAACCAACAAGGTATAAAATATCACTAATTTTCAGGACCTTTCTAAGGTGATTCTGCTGATCTGTAATCTAGTTTCTTGCCAAAGAGCCCAAGTAGCTGGAATAAACATACTATACCTTTGTTTTTATTTTCTTCTTCCCTTACCAGTTTCTATGTTTATAAAATAAATAAAAAGAGGATCCAAAAGGCATTTCTATAAAAAAATATATTTTTACAAAAAGGTATTTCTAGTGTTGAGTTCATTTAATACACACCTCCAAAAGCAAACAGTCCAAAAATGTTAGAATTGCAGACCCAATTAATCAATAATATAAAGAAATGACATCATTCACTTTAGGTTATATGAGTCGAGTACTGGATAATAAAAGAAAGTGATTTGCACAAAAATCCCTGGGCTTTATTTCCTCGTGTGCAAAATTAGTCCTCTTCCATGGCTAACCTTCTGAGGTTTGTTGTATAATTTACAGTTCTGGGAAACGTACTCCTGAGGATTTAAAAATTGCATGGTTCTCAGTAGATGACATTTCAAAGTACAGTTTATTCCAATTATGGAAGTGAACTGATTATATGAAGAATACGTGTTCTTTCCCCCATTCCTCCCATTACTAGGAGCACAATTACCAATATCTAAAATATAGTAAGTGAATTTGATGTAAACAACTTCATGCCAGGTGCTGAGAAGTAGTGAAAATATATAGACCTCAATAATGAGAAGTGGGGGGAAAAAATTATCAAGAAGAGGAGGATGAAGGAAAGGAAGTGGTTTTTTAAATCGAAAAAACAGTGTAAAAAAAGGAATTCTTAAAATATATATATATTGAATTAAATTGAGTGAGAATAGCCCCCAAAAGGGGAAAGCCAGTTTTCATAACCAAAACAATGCAGGGACTTATGCAATTCAAACTCTTTGAATTTTCCTAAACTGTCCCAGACCCTCTGCTTTGCTAATTTGAACTATTCTCACCTTCAAATAAATGACATTTAATCCATAATTCCACACAAGGAAAATCCTTACCTCTCATACATATTTCTGAGGTTAAAATACAAATACAATTCCTGCAAAAGCATATAACTTTCAAGTTTCCCCAAGGCTAAAATGAAAAGAAGTTTTTCAAAACTCTCAAATAGTTTAATTCATCCTTCCCTGAAATTTTTAAATGTTTGGATCTTTGACATTAAGAAATTTCTAGAGGTTTCTCCAAGTAAATCCTCAGCTAATGTATTTTCATCCAGGAAATAAAAAATAATAACTTTGCTGAACTCTCTGAAAATTAAACAGCAAGGAAATAAGTTGTTGCACAGAAGAGCAGGGGCAGGGATGCGAATGGATCTGCCCCTTGCCCATGTCATGAGCTTGGGTGATTCACTTAGCCTCTGAGCTTTACTTTCTTCAACTTTAACACCCTTCTTTCTGGAATTACATTCAGAATTTTAGAGTCTGAGTGCACTCCATTCAAATTTTGACTCCACCACTCACCAGGTGTGCGTGAGTTACTTATCTTTTTTTTAGTCTGTTTCCAAGTCAAAGAAAATGGAATAAGAATACCCACTTCACAGAGTTGTTGATAATTAAATGAGAAAGTATATGCTTACCAGACAGGAGGTGCTTAATAGATGTTAGCTCACTTCTGCCCTAACTCTCCTTTTCTGAAGTCCTTGTCCTGTATCTTAGAAATATAATATAATACTTTATAATATCTTTAAAGTATAATAATCTTAATTCACTTTTTAAACCTCTTTATTGAGGTATAATTTATATGCAATAAAGTATGTAAAGCGCACATGCTAGGTAATTTTTCCATGTGTATAGGCCCATGCAATCACTACTCAGATCCAGATATAGAACATCTATAGCACCCCAGAACATTCCTTCATGCTGCCTCCAATCTACACCCTTCCAGAGGTAACCTTTCTTAAATATTTTTAGATAGCAAAAACTAAACAACAATATAGCCATACCCTGGAATGAAAAAGCGGTGGTTAAAAAGGACATAGGGAAGTGGCTGTGGCTCAATCAGTTGGACTCCCGTCTACCAATGGGAGGCCCTGGGTTCACGTCCCAGGGCCTCCTTGTGAAGACAGGCTGGCCTGCCTGCACACTGCGGAGAGCCGCCGGCCCACAAGTGTCACAGAGAGCCGACTCAGCAAGGTGACAACAAAAAAAGGGGAAACAAACAAACAAAAACACAGAAGAGCACACAACAAATGGACACAGAGACCAGACAAGCAAGCCGCAATCAGGGGAGAGGAAATAAAATAAATAAATACAGACACGGAAGAACACACAGTGAATGGACGCAGAGAGCAGACAGCATGCAAAAAGCCACAAGAAAGGGCGGATTAAAAAAAAGGAAGTAAATGTATATACATTAATATGGAAAGATCCCAAGACATATTTTGTGTTACCAATGTACTTGAATATTAATCATAGAAGTGGTAAAGAGGAAGGATGGAAGATGGAAAGGAAAAGAGGAATAGGATGGGTACAGCTATTTTGAGTCTCTTTGAAATCCTCGCCAAGTGTGGTCTCAGTCGCAGACAAAGGAAGCATCTAAATTGAAGCCAGCCACAGGCCACCTAAATTGGAAACATTGACAGACCACAGATTTACTGAAAAAAATACACCCCTCACCCTCTAACACAGATACCACTATACCCTGAGCTGAAATGTCTTCTCAGGACACTTGAGGGGCCCCAACTTCCCTACTCCCATCCAAAGGGCCAAAATGAAAGGCAGACCACCCCGCGGGTCAGATCATGACAGTCTTGCCGTAAAGTAATATGGACAGCCCTTTCCTAAACGTCACAGCCAAATGTCGTTTCTTCTGAGATGTGATAAATAAACAGAGTCTCAAGAGAGCATTTTAGTTGGTGATTGGCCAAAACCAATCTAATGGGGCAAGGTCTTGTCTCAGAAAGTCCCAATCCTACCTAATTTGAGTCTATACCCTCAAGTACTTTTAAGTACTTGAATTTAAATAGTAAATATCTAGATGATTTCAAACAAAGAGTAAATAACTGACTTGTTTTCAAATAATCCATAGACTGGTATTTCAAATAATCCATAGACCACCTTCATTCTTCCTTTGCAGGTAAAGGTGAATGAGCGGGCATGCCCACAGTTGCACATTAAGCCTTTTGCTTTTTCAGTTGCCATCATGAGCCTTGAGAGCCGCCTTGCTAGCTATTCTCATAGCCCAAAACCTTCTCTGCTGCCCTATAAGCTTCTTTCTTCTTATCATGTTATTTGGGACAAGTGGGAAACAACCAATGTCTTTCTTATAATGACCCTTCAAATCATTGTTAGACCTTTGTTCTCTAAGCTAAATAACCCCACAGCTTTTTGGCCTTTCCTCATGGCCCTTATTTTCCAAGCCTTAATTATATTTTTGCTCTTCTCTGGAGCTTTGCCAGTTCCCTACATCCTTCTTAAAGGGAAGACACCAAGTAGCCACAGTTGGGGTCAGACCAGTGCTGGGAAAAGCTGACAGGCCACTTCCTGACCTTTGCCTTTCATGCATCTTATTGGATTTAGAAATAAACAGCCCTTATTTAAAAACAAACTCAAACAATACTGCCACATTGGGTTGAAGTCCACCTTGCCCCATCTTGCATCTCAGCATTTTTATTTTGTCTGGTAAACGTTTTGCATTTATCCCCTTGAACTGTATGTAAATTTAAACAGCTTATCCAATAAATCGTCCACAGATCACTTCACATGTGATTCTTACTTCTATGAGAGCTTCTGAAAATTCAGGAAGTGCCTTTTACTCCTAGAAGCCAAGCCAAGAATCAAGATCTTACTAAAATTTTCCCTATCTCCCCAAGCCAGGCAAGAGCTGATAACTGCTCAGTATATAATAACTCCTCTTGATTGAGTGATTATAATGCTATGCTAGGAATTTTGCATACATTATTTCATTACTTCCTAAGGACAACAACATGTAAGAGGCAAATGTTATTAGCCGTTTTGCTGAAGGTTAGTGAGATTAAGTAATTTGCTTATTGCCACAGGACAAGTAAGTGTCAGGATGGGGATTCAAACTTAGTTCCTTCTGACCCCAGAACCCACTGTAACACAGTGCCAGTAAATCAATGTTCACTGACATTTGGATGTAACCTATTAGGCAAATTAAATCCACTTGTAAAGTACATGTATGGTTTATTCCCCAAATCAACAACAATCCTGAGTGCCTGGCAGAGTTGGGGAAATTATTTAAAAAGAGAGAAAGAAAAGAATGATAGTAAAAGAGAGGAGAAAGAAAGGGTAAGACAGGAAGCAGAGAAAGACGGGACCCAGTCAAAGGTCATCAAAATCTGTCTTGGGTGACCCTCTGTGAGGCTTTCAACATCCTGTTCTTTCTGACCATAACCATATGGGACAGAAACAGATTGTTTTAATGGTCCTGACAGAGAATAGCATATCTCCTGTGTTCCCCTAGATACTAACAAAACATTACCGAGAAGCAGATGTGGCTCAAGCAATTGGGCTCCCGTTACCGTATAGGAGGTCCAGGATTCGATTTCCAGGGCCTCCCAGTGAAGGCAAGCTGGCCCACACGGTGAGCTGGCCTGAGTGGAGAGCTGGCCCTCATGGAGTACTGGCCCACGTAGAGTGCTGGCCCGTGCAGGAGTGCTGGCTCACATGGAGAGCTGGTACAGCAAGATGACACAATGAAAAGAGACACGAAGCAGAGACAACAAGAGATGCAGCAGACCAGAGAGCTGAGTGCCTCTCTCTCACTCCAGAAGGTCCCAGGATCGGTTCCCAGTGCTGCCTAAAGAGAAGACAAGCAGACACAGAAGAACACACAGTGAACGGACACAGAAAGTAGACTGTGAATGCAAAACAAGGTGGGGGGGTGGGGCGGGATAAATAAATAAATAAATCTTTTTTAAAAAAGCATTACCCAACTATAGATGGGAATAATATTGTCAGGAAAAAGATTTCCTAATGAGATGCATTTACTTAATCAGTTGCTTCAAGTGTTAATTTCCCTCTGAACTATTAGGTGGAGGAGATAAACAGTATTTATCATGTTAAGTCTATTACTTCCTTGTAGATAAAATGAATTTTATGAAAATGGAATAGAAGAGTGGGAAAAATACTTGAAAGCCATCTGCCTATAGAGGCTGGTATAGTTATATGTGTCTGTAAATGTCAAGAAAGAGAGCAGAGAGCTGTGCTCAGAAATGCAGTTACAGGTAGTGTGGAGAAGGAAATGAGTAGGGGGTTGGGAGGTATTTCAAACAATATCATTATAATCTTTATTACAAGAAAATGTTTGCCTATTACATATGTATAAAAAAATTTTTTGAACAGTTTTTACCATCATTTGCCCAAAATCCATTTTAAGGAATTTTATTGGTTAAGTGGGGAAAGAAAAAACCTCAGTTCTGTGTGCAAAATATTAAGGGAAATACAGGAAAATAATGTAAAGTGAAATTTAATAGGAGATATAGAATGGGGGAAGGTTGGCTTTTAAAATTTGATTCTCTGAAATCAATTTTTAAAGCTCCTAAGCAGAAATAAAATTCTTAGTTCTCAATCGATATCAATTCTACAAAGCCAATGTTATTAGGAAGAGTGACCCAAATGTTAAACTTTTCCTCTAGGATTTGGTGAACTCTCTCTACTCTTAAGGGGAAAAAAATGCCCTACTTTTTAATACCAATTCTGACTAAAGCTGGATCCAATCTACATCAAATATGGATTACTTTAAAATTTTTAAACTAGTCATGAGTTTTCTAATAACCTTAACCTTACAGATCTTGGTAATGTATTTTTAGAAAATTGGCAAGTCTGTCAATGCATATTTATGTCAGTTCCTTCTGGAATAAATACATTTGTTTAACTTTCTAGACAAAATGGCTTCAAGATTCCTCAATAGTTTTTCTGAGGCTGCTTGCCTCTGTAATCTGCTTTCTTATAAAAATAAATCCATTTCAATCACTGCCTGATCAAAGTTTCAACTTAAAAACAGATTCAACAGTTAATCAATGGGTTGATCTGCTGATGCAGTAGTATGTAGCTGGCCTGGCCAGAGGTCATCCTGCTAAATCAATAAACAACTTATTCTTAACATAATTCAGCATAAAGAATCCAACCTAACAATAAAACTGCATCACATGGGTTATTTAATGGCAGCACATAGTAGGTCCTCAGTAAATGTTTGCTGAAATTGATGTTAAATCCAATATGTGTGTATTTAAGTTGCTCCAATGTATGATATGATGGCAATTATTTGTAAATAGTTTAGGCCTGTGCTTAAGGTATTCTCTGTTTTTCTACAACAGAATTCCTGTAAGACTGCAGCGTTTATTATTAGGTAGTATAAAGAAAGTAAAACATAAATATTAGCCAAAATTACTGTTCTCTGAGTTAATCGCTGTCTTTATCTAATGAAGTTTCATAATGAGGAAAAATAAAAACTGTTCTATGCAGCCTATGTGGAATTAGCTTAATTTAAATGGGATCTAATTAGGCCACTTTCTGGTTGACTCTGCAGCAGGCTTTTAATTTACAAGAACAGTGTTCAAAGAAACCTAACTCACAACATCTTGGTTTTGTTCTTACACCTATTCTTGATTTTGCTCTTACAAGTTTGTGTTGGCCCAGAATATGTACAGGTTCAAAATGTTTGGGGATCTTTCACAGTGGTTTTGAGGAACAATGTGTAGACAGTTTGGGTTCACAATCAATTTTCTTCATCTGTTAATAACTGAAGGATGGCCGTAAAACGCTAGTGTTCCAAATCTCCCATCTTGGAAGTAAATGCATCCTAAAACCACTGAAGGACGTTTAACCAGGCCAGGCAAATAACATCGCTGACATCTAATGGAAAGCCTCAGGGCGGAAAGTCTGAACTTCCTTCCTTCCTCTGCTAGAATTTGGTGCGCAGCCATGGAGGATATTTTTATAGTATTTGTGCCTCATCTTCCCCTTCTCTGCTCACAGGGCTTCTTTGAAACGGATACTAAGCATTGATAAGTGTTCTGAGTTTCTTAAAGGCAAGACGTGGGTGAGGCTGCCGTCTGAGGTCGAGGCCAGTGTGCAAACCTAAGAGACAGTGAGGCAGAGCGATGTCATTGGTCCCAGGCCCATCAGAGACCGAAGCTCTCAGCTACAAGTTGCTGACGGGTAGCGCAGACGCAGTTGAAGGGGAGGGCTCTGAGGTAGATGACCTGGGTTTGCTTTCCAGCCTTCTTAACCAGTTAATGTTGAGCAAGTGCCTTTACTGCTCTGAATCTCGATTTCCTTGTCTGAAAAAAAAGTGGATATTTAACAATATCCACTTGAAGGTGTGGTTGCAAATATTAAATCAATTAATGCATATAAAGCACTACAATAGTACTTGGCATGGGGATAGCACACAACTAATGTTAGCCATTCCTCATTATATAGCTCAGTATCTCGTCATCACTCTAAGTCTCGAAATAGTTTAATGCTTGGATATATTATCATTACATTCCAAGCCTCTAGTCTTTCTCTCCTCTAAACAACTTTGCATATGTCCGCCAAGTTAAGCTTCCTAAAAAGTCTCTCCCATCTATTCACTTCCCTGCCTAAAAGTTTTCTATGGCTCCCTACCTCCAGGGAAGTCTGAACTTCTCAGTCTAGCACACAAAACTTCCAATAGTCTGGCTCCCCTCCATTTTCCAAACCTTCTACTCCAGCTAGGCTGATGGCTGTCTTCTTTGTATCATCTACCTGATACTTATTTCCATTTCATTTTTCAGATGCACACTACTAGGCACACAGCAGGCAGTAGATAACTATTTGCTAATGTTATTTTTGCTCTGCCAGCCTGGAGCATGGCTGTTTATGTCTGACTGCAGTGGGGGATCCTGAGGCTGTGGTCCAGCCTCATCACAGGGGATTCCGGGAAACTCAGCTACAGTAACAGGGCCAAGCTAAAGCCTGCAGCAGAGGCTTGCTACAATGCCACAGGTACTGGAATGTTCAGCTACAGATATGCTCAAGGAATACATATTGTGCATTATATGCATTAAAGCTATTTTTAAGTGATGTCCCCATTTAAGAGGCTAGAGAAAATTTCTCAGGTAAGCATTCTAAAATTAAGGATCTAGAGCCCCAGGAGATTCAAAAACCCATGCTTGTGTTCTTGGCTAAATATTATTATCCCAACTGTAAATCTTATCCATTCAGCTTCTCCCCACAGGGGCAACCACTTTAACAGGATTTTATTTTTATTTATTTCTACAAAGCAACAAAGTAATCTGTCCTTCAAATCACCAAAAACTTCCGGCTCTAGTACAAAATTGACTTTTGGAAAAACTGACTCTAATGATGGTGTGCTTCCTTTATGGTGCCACTGGCTTTTAGGCAGGACATACCAGAAAGAAGAGTGTGCCTGGGATTGAGAGGCCCAGAGAGGCATGGGGCAGGGGGGGCGACTCTCTGAAAGCTTCAACCTAGCTATTTACTGAGGAAGTGATGGGAAACCTCACTGACAATTTCTAAGACAAACATCTTCCTTCCAAAGACTTGTTCTTCATTTCATGACAATAGAAAAAGGACCAAAAGAAGAATTTGACATAATCCTGGATCATGACAGAAAATTTGGAAAATAAGTTCCCCTTGTATAAATAGCAGTGTTTTTTTTTTGGGGGGGGGGGGTTTGTTTTGTTTTTAGGAGGTTCCAGGGATTAAACCTTGACCTTGTACATGGGAAGCAGGCACTCAAACCACTAAGCTACACCCACTCCCCAAGAGCAGTTTTATAAACCACTTTCACCAAATAAATGGAGCCCTAAGACTTAGATCCTCAATTAGGAGCTCTCGCCAGAAAGCAGTCACAAATTGGGGAACCTTGAGCAAAATCAAGCCATGGATCTGTTTATTTGATCAGTACAATGTTTTAAAATTATTTTCACTTAAATGTCTTTGCACCAGTGTGCTCTACACATTGACACCGTCTTTACCATTCCCTGTGGTCTCCCACCCTCTCCCATTAGCCACTGACTGGAGGCATTTACTTTACAATTCCTCTTTGAATGACCTTGTATGGAAGGACTTTGGTGATGCCATCTCTACCATTTCCACCTCCAGCGTGTGCCACTCATACCTCCATTTCCCTTCCACCTTTGCACATCATTCTCTTCAAGATTCCATCAGGTTGATACTTGGCTCCTTTTCTAAGCAATCCCTGCAGCATCCTTGGAGGGTCATTCTAAAGACCCCACAATGAGAAGAGGCTACCCTCTGTTTCACACCCATCAACTCTACTTAGCTCAACCCTCACTTTGCAGGGCTCTGTTAGAGGAAAAAGGGTTTCCGAAAGTCAGTCCTATTTCCATGGTGAAAAGCCTAAACTTGAATCTGCCATAATATTTTGGCTTCATCAATACCTTAAAGCTAAGAAATTATCTTCTCTAAAAAGGGTGGAGGGAAGTGGATATGAGGTGACTGGGCTCCCACCTACCACATGGGAGGTCACTGGTTCAGATCCCAGTGCCCCCTAAAGAAGATAGCAGGCTGGCACAACGGGTGGGTGCGGCAAGCTGACACAAGAGACACAAGAAGAGAGAACATAATGAGAGACACAACAAAGCAGGGAGCAGAAGTTCCCAGTGCCTCCCAAAGAAGGCAGCAAGCTGATGCGACAGGCAGGTGCAATGAAATGACATAAAAAGCAATGGGAGACACAACAAAGCAGGGAAGCAGAGGTGGCTTAAGCGGTTAGGCACCTTCCTCCCACATTGGAGGTCCCAGGTTGGCTCCTGGTGTCTCCTAAAAAGAAATAAAGAAGAAAAACAGACATAGCAAGTGCAGACAAGGAGGGTGAGGAGAAATAAATAAATAAAATAAATCTTAGAAAAAGTAAAGAGGGTGGAGGTGTTGGTGGTAAAGTGGAGTCTTTGTTCAAAATTTTTCAGCCTTGTCCTGACACTTCTCCACAACTGCCTCTCTGGTAGTACCTGCCTTGTCCTGGCCACCAAGACAGTTACAGCTGGTTTTGTCGCTTTGGGTTTCACCAGAACATTTCATGTTTAGTGAAATACATGGCATTCCATTTCTCAGCCTTGAACAGGAATGAAGGACAGAGTCAGCTTTTGACTTAAACAGGACTCATCCAGTAAATAGCCACAGGGAAATGTTGGCAACATGTAATTAGCCAGCTGGCCAGCCTCTATTTAAACCTACCCTCTTCTCTAAATGCCAAGTCCTGAAGAATTAAGTATTTTAGCATACCACACATAGTTTGAAACCAGAATTCTTAAATCTGTTTTCATGTTGTCTCCTCTCTCCTTCATGTACAAACTAGGGATCAAACAAGTTAACACCTTAAATAAAAGGGTGCTAAAACTTTTGACTGGAGTCAGTTGTAAAGTCAGTATAAACTTTTCTTGAACTTTGCTCAAGAAAACTTCTTGAGTCCCAATTATCTTTTAGGCTGGAATGCTCAGAGTTCATCTCACAATCCAGTCCAGCTCCTTCAGTAGGACAAATATTTCCTTTTTGCCTGGGTTACAAAAGATATGCTTGGTTATCAAAACAGATCCAAAGCATGCATGAAATAACTGGAAACCATGGTTGTGCTTGACAGGGCTTAGTTCTCATTTTTTTTGCCTTTGCAAATCCCCATCTCCTTTTCAGTAGTCTAGGAAGTAAACAGTCTCGTACCAGCATTCCAGGTCTCTTGCTTTTCCTTCAGCCATCTCCCACACCATTTTTTCCCTGTCTTTCTCTTCAGCACATAGTATCTTTACTTTGACCAAACTAAACTCCAGTGGCATGGTCCTAATCAAAGCAAGAGCACTTTCATTTCATTAATTTTCTCTTTCCTCCTCTGATAGCCAAGACTGAAATTTTCCAAAAGCTCAGATATTCTCAGACAAGAAATTTTTAGTATGGGATCACAAACATAAGAGTCTAAGAGTCTTATCACTGAACTGTTAAGGTTTTGTATTACACCCATCTCTAGTTAAGCAGTGAATATTTCATTTGAGTTTTCAGGAAAAAAATGACTCTCACAAAGGATTAGCTTATGGGAACCATTTCGTCTTGGGACATTCATATTTACTGGGATAATTTCTAATTTTGTTATTAATTACTCTTTCCAACAGATAATAAAACACTTTTTTTTTCTTGAAATACAGAATTTTATATAGAAACTGTTTTTAAAAAAACCTTTTCAAGAAAGGCCAGGTGGAAAATGGTTCCCAATAAAATGGAATTTTAGGGCAACAAAAGTCTAAAAGGCCATAAAAAGAGAAATAGCACCACTGTCATTTGAGCAATGGCTAGTTACTAGCTTTTTTTTTTTTTTTTGGCATTGTTAATCACTGAATTTGGGTTTTCTTTTCCTCTGAATCCCACACAGAGCATGCACTGCACAATTTTATCATACAATACCTGCTTTCTACATACATATTAGGACAAGCTACCACCAGAAATAAACCAATACGAATAAATCAAGGACTGAACAATCTCAGTAGTAAGCGACACACATTCTGCAGAATTCTGTGAACCATAAGGACTGAATAGGCTATGGGCAAAAAAGCAAATGAGGGAAGGTTAAGGAATGAAATATATTACATATCAATAATTAAATCAGCCACTGTACTGTATTTTCTGCAAAAGAAAATTAACATTTAGTAATACACAAATGAATTTATCTCCAAAGGCATTAGCGCACTGGCAAAGCATTCCAATAGCGGTGGAGAACTGTGGACAATGTGTACAGAAAACACCCCAGCCTTTCAGATCCAAGGTAGCGATGGCATTCACTGGTCACTCCTTTGCCTGAGGTCCAGAAACAACTTGTAGCATGATCACATGCCTGCTGTATTTCTACTCCAAGCAGCAAACTTTAAGGAGCCAACAAGGAGTCCTCAGTGGGCAAGGGTAGAGAGAAAAGAAACGTGTTAAATGTAAACTTAAAAGAGTAAAATGGGACACAATCCCCATTCAAATCCCAGAGATGTGGGAAAGTCCCCAAAAGTAGTTGTTAGATTAAAAAACTGGAGACACACTTCGTTTCCCACACAATACATAAAAATTTGGGAGATAATTGTAAAAATCATCATCAGGAAATGCTCAGTGAAAATCAAACTCTTTAACTCAAATATCTCAGGGTTGAAACACACCTTGTATTCATCCAGGCAACAATGCTTCTTGCTTTTTAGCAGGGATGCAATCAGTCAGTGACAGCAAATGGCTTTACCAAGCAACTTTCCTTTTGGGTCAATGTCTAGTCCTACACGGATTCAAGCAGCCTTTCAAAGTCTTAGGAAAAACAGTTTCCAAAGGTTCCAGTGTCTGGCCCTTCCATCCTAAACACAATGTCAAACACATAAACTCTGTCATGTTACATTTTATATTTTGAAATTTGGAAGCATATTTTAAATGCTCTTAAGGTATTTATTTATTAAAACATTCTCTGCCAAGATTTCACATTAGTTTAAAATTCAATTCAGTCTTTCCATTCGTCTACTGAGATCTCCACTTCAACATATTACATAAAAACACCTTCTCCAGCAATCGGTATTTCTAGCAACCACACGGTGAGCTCCATGTCAGTCTTTTTGTCCCCAGGTGAACCAACTAGATGTTAATATTACTCTGCTACAAGACAAACGCTCCTACTCATACTTAATGGAAAAGGAGTGAAACTTCTGCAAAGCACACCTGTTAAGAGGTACATTTTGCTTGTGAAAAGAAACCAGCGAGTCCTTTAAGGAAAATAAAAGGGAGTATGTTACAGTTAAGCACATGACTTGGAGTGAAGAATTTGGATGCTGCTCTGCTGGTCAGGGTTATTAATACTCTTCTCATTGCTGCTGGGGTCCCTTCATCGGGTATCACAAAGCTTTCATCTGTGGCATGGAGAATGTCCACAGTCCTCTGCAATACAGGGTTGTTCCCCCGCATTATCCTTGGCAAGGCCATTCAATGTTCCTTAGTTTTCCAAAGTAGAAATCTCTCCCCATCTCCAAGTCTTAGACAGTAAGTTTCAAAAGATTGACCTGCTTCATCAACTCAGCTGCTTCGCCATCCCCATTTCACAACCCGTATTCTTTCTCACCCCGCACCTGGACCAGCCGTAGGAGCTGCAGTAGTTCTCTGTGTTGACATGGGCCTCTGCAGAGCTGCACTGCTGAGCTGAGGGGTTTCTTTGGTTTATTCAGAGCTGGTGCAATAAGGGAGGGAGCCACCACCGTTTCTTGACCTTATCCAGCAGCTACAGGATCACAGTCTTTTCCATCATAGTTTGCATAGAAAAAATTCTTGAACCACTGAACAAATTCAATATTGTCCTGTTGAAAAAAAAAAAATTGTCCTGAAACTTTCCTTTTACTAATTGCCCACAGGAATTATTTTGTCAACACCCATTCTCTCAAAACCTGCTTGTAGTATTTTGAAGTTCTGGATGTATTCATGTTCTAACCTAGCTTGGAATTTCACCTGCTTCAAGGTAATGGAGCTAGGAAACAGCAAGTCCATAAACTGGCAATAGGCAGCCCCTGAGCACAACTGTTCACTCTGTCAAATACAACGGCAGAGACTCATTGATCCACACCAGCACATCATGTCAACTTAGGTTATCACTGGTCACCGATGTCGAGGATACGTTCACTGTCATCTTCACACTTGGCACTGCTGGTGCCCAGCTCTGGTTCCATCTTCTCCTTGTTCAAACTGTTTGACCCTGGCTGCCTTCCTGCACGATGACCTCACACTCACCCCCTGCTATGTACCAATAAAGCAAAACACTTTAAAATTCTGGTTCCAAAGAGAAACTACAGCATGTTGTCTTCTCTTCAGACCCCGGCACTGTACATTACATGTAAAATTTATCATATAGTAACCTATGAGAATTTAATCTCTGCCAAATATACTACCAAGTTTTATGGGCTTTATTTGTCAGAAATTAAACTGCACAATTAGGACAATCGCAGAGTGTCCTGCAATGTGTACCCACATCCTGTTACGATAACTAGAGCTAACACATTTTTGGTTTGTGTTGTTGCTTTTATTTTTTATTTTTTTGGCTCCTAGGAGAGAAATCCTTGGCTTTTTCCTTACCAACTTCATTCAGTGCCCAAATGCCTGATGTGTATGCATCTGGGGTCAGATCCAAGCAGACACCATGGGTCAAAGACTACCATATATGCAGATGATGGAGGGCCTAGGACAGGACAGAGCCATCTGGTGGACTTCAGCAAGCTTCTCCTCTCCCCTCTACCTCAAATTCCTGTCTCCCCATACCTGGCAACAAGGCTCAATTTCAGAAACTTGGTTTCTTCCTTTCTTGCTTTTGATACCCACCTGCTTGACTCTCTGTGTTCCTGCCCAGTTGTGCTTTGTGGATTATAGGCTGAACACGGGGCTGATTGCATCTCACTCAGCCTCTCTCTATGTGATGCTGGGTGCATCAGTAAGGTACTTCCCTCGGCATCCAATTCCCTATAGTTTCTCTCACACTTTTGAAGAATTAGTTCACTTAACAAACATTTATTCAGCACCTACTATCTGCCTGGGACTGTGCCAGGTGTTGTCAAGACCACCGTTAATAAACACCGCCTCTGAGGCTGTGAGACACTTACAGCCTCCCTGGTGAGGCGATGCAGTGTGGGAAGTATCAGGAACCAGGCATGCCAGACCGCTGAGGGAGCAGGGAGGACCTTTGCCCCATCCAGAAGAGATAATGCCTGAGAAGACTCTTGAAGAAGTCTGCACGCTGGAATGAAAAAGACAGTTTCTCTTCTTCCACACCCAACCCTAAAAGCAGCCTCTTCCTGCAGCAAAAGTTGTTAAATGGCAAAATTGAAACCATGTTACACCACATTATGACCTTCTCCAAGTGCCTTTTCCACAGCCAGTTTCTTGCCAGTTTGACTTTATGGGAGAAGAAAAAATAAATCCGTTTCTCCTTAGGCTTGAATTTTTTTTATTGTTTATTTTTTGCCTTTTGTATCTAGAGTTCATATAATTGGACATGTTAGTGCATTTTCACTTTGCTTTGAAGATATTATTGCCCTTGAAACACAAAGTGCTTTGAATCCAGATTAATTTACAGAAAGTAAGGGGCAAGCTCTTTCAGAAAGGAGAGTTTGTCCTTCACATTACAAAACAATGTACATAAAACAAATTTTTAAAACAACTAAGATGGAAGTGGATGTAGTTCAAACAAATTATGCTCCTGTCTACCATATGGGAGGTCCCAAGTTCGATTCCTGGGGCCTCCTGGTGAAGGAGAGCTGGCCCACATGACAAGCTGGCACAACAAGATGATGCAACAAAATAGAGACACAGGAAAAACAATGAGAGACACAACAAACCAGGGAACCGTGGTGGCTCAAGTGATTGGGTGCCTCTCTCCCACATCAAAAGGTCCCAGGATGGGTTCTCGGTGCCTCCTAAAGAGAAAATAAGAAGACAAGCAGACACAGAAGAACACACAGCAAATGGACACAGAGAGCAGACAGTGAGTGCAAGGGGGGGGCGGGGGGAGGTGGGATAAATAAATAAAATAAATCTTAAAAAAAAAAAAACCTAAGACAGGAGTGCATGTAGCTCAAGCAGTTGAGTGCCTTTTACCCACATATAAGGCCCCAGGTTCGATCCCTGGTGCCTCCTAAAAACAATAGACAATCACAAATATCAGCTCTTTTAGAAAGGAGAGTTTATTTGGTCCTTCACATTACAAATATAATGTACATAAAACACTTTTTTTTAAAAAACTAAGCAAGTGGTTGAGCACCAGCTTCCCACATACAAGATCTTGGGTTCAATCCCTAGCCCCAGTACCTAAAATGAAAAAAAAAAAAAAACTAAGAGGAAAAGTAATGGACAGGTAATTTGGAAAATAGAATTGGGAAAAGGTGATTTTTAAAAAATACCGTTAGCCCCACAATCCAGGGGCTCTCACTGTATAACAAATTTTGATGGATTTCCTCCTAGATTCTAGATTGTTTTCCATGCATGGTTTTTATTTTGTTTCCTTCTCGTACTCTATAAACAACTTTGTATCCTGCCTTTTTCACAAAGCAATATAGCATAAACATTCTCCCAGGCCTTTAGAAACTTTTTATAAACATACTTTTAACAGCTATTAATTATTTGGTTGCACAGATACCCATAGTTTACCCAATGGAGTGCTGTGTTGGTCATTTAAATTAGAGTATGGCTCTTCAGTAGCCTTCCAAAAAATTTAGTAAGTTTTAAAGGGGATAATTTAAGTAATTTCACCCTAGACTGACAGTTGTCTCTTGATGTAAGGACCATTTTATCATCAGGAAGTTTATTTTAAAACAAACTAAAAAAGACAAAGACTTTGAGGACTGAGAAGCTCTCCTGGCCCTCCCCGACCTCTTTAGGATATTTGCCTTTACTGGCCCTGTGGCTCTCTACTGTCAGACCCTCTCATCTTCCCACCTCATATCTTAACTTACCCCAGTTTCCTGGTGAATTTGCATATGAAACAATATTGGGGCCTTAGCACCCACCTCTAATTGCTGAGTATTGACCGAGTCCCCCCATATTTTCTCTCTCATGGCCCATGAGTGCCTCAATGCTGACCAGGCTCCTGCCTTGCTCCTCAGGCCATACCCCCTTGGAGGTGACATGAGTTTCCCTTGCTGCTAATCTGGCTCAAGACACTAGCAGAGCCTATACTCTTCCCTAACTCATCATTGGAGATTCTGATAAAGAATGCAAGTACCTGGCATAAAGATAGATATATAGACCAAGGGAACCGAATTGATGGTTCAGAAACAGACCTTCATACCTACGGTGAAGTGATTTTTGACAAGGTTGACAATTCCACGTAGTCTACTCAACAAATGTGCAGGGAGAACTGGATATCCATAGCCAAAAGAAAGAATGAGAACCCTTACTTCACACCTTATATAAAAACTACCTCAAACTAGACCAAAGGCCTAAATATAAAAATTAGAACCATAGAGCTCCTAGAAGAAAATGTAGGAAAATATCTTCAAGACTTGGTGGTATGTGGTGGATTCTTAAATCTTATACTGAAAGCATGAGTAACAAAAGAAAACATGGATAAATGGGACCACCTCAAACTGAAACCGTTTTGTGAATCAAAGGACTTCATCAACAAGGTGAAAAGGCAGCCCACTCAATGGGAGAAAATATTTGGAAACCACATATCCAAAAAAGGGTTTGATTTCCATTCTATATAAAGAGATCATACAACTCAGTAAGAAAAGAGCAAGCAAACCAATTAAAAAATGGGTAAAAGGCCTAGTCATTTCTCCAAAAAAGGAAATACAAATGGCCAAAAAGCACATGAAAAAAAGTTCAATATCACTAGCTAGTAGAGAAATGCAAATCAAAAAGACAATGAGATCTCATCCCCCAGTACATAGAATGGTCATTATTTTTTAAAAAGAACAAAAACAGAAAATAATAAGTGCTGGAGAGAATGTGGAGAAATAGGAACACTCCTTCACTGCTGGTGGAATTGTAAAATGGTGCAGCCTTTGTGGAAGACAGTCTGGTGGTTCCTCAGGAAGCTAGATATAGAACTTCCTTATGATCCAGGAATTCCTCTGTAGGAATATATCCAGAAGAACAGAAAACTGTGACGCAAACAGACATTTGCACACCAATGTTCATAGGCGTGATTCACAATTGCCGAAAGATGGAAACAACCCAAATGTCCATCAACCAGTGAATGGATAAACAAAATGTGGTATACACATATGATGGTAAGGTCTAGGGCAAGGGCTAGGGAATCAGGGGACATTGGTAACAGGTAAGTTACTGTGATAGAAACCGAGAAGTCCATTGTTTTGTGAGTTCATAACTTCAATAAAAATATTTTTTTTAAAAAAGAAAGCAAGTACTAGTGGACCCACACACCCACATACCTGTACATGTACACATACCCACATATTCATATAACTGTCTTTTGCTTCAGTCCTAACTTCTCTGTTTCCATCACAGTAACTTACCTGCTACCAATGTCCCCTGATTCCCTAGCCGTTGCTCTAGACCTTACCTATGACGTTGTTACCCAGACGCCCTTATTTACCTGGGCTCTCAAGAAGTATCTACATGTGGGATGTCCTGCTACTTCTTAAATCCCTTAAGGGTCAACCATTTGCCTGATTCATTGCTAGATATTGCTTTGGCCCTTAGGTAAAACAACCGCTCTCCAGGTCAAACATTTCTATTGGATAGACCCATTCTCTCCTCCTCCCTCAACATACCTCAGCATCCATCTGGCTACCACACTGGGCAAAGCTAGCCTAGTTTCAGGTCCTTCCCACCATTCAGCCCAGCTTTTAATGAACAAGACAGCACAACATTCACTTTGAAAGACACTTGGGTACCAGTCCCAGGCATAGGTCCACAGACGCTAATATGCAATTCCAAAATGCAAAAAACTAAACACTCAACATTTTCTGATAATTCATCTGGCAACAAAACCTGACTTTGTTTAGTTTCCTGTTCTTGCTATAGCAAATTAGCACAAACAAAGTGGTCTTAAACAACAAATTTATTCTCCATGGGTCTGGATGCCAAAAAGTCCAAAATCATTTTCACTGGGTTGAAATTAAGTTGTCAGAAGGACTGCACTCCCCTAAAAGGCTCTACAAGAGAGCATGCTGCTTACCTTTTCCAGCTTCTAGGAGTTACTATCCTTCCTTGACTAGTGGCCATGTCATTCAACTTCTGCCTCCGTGGTCCCCTTGCTTCCTCTTTTGTGTGTGTAAATCTCCTTCTGCCTCTCTCTTACAGGATGCATGTGATACCACTTAGGGCCCACCTGGATAATCCAGGATAGTTTCCCATATCAAGACCCTTAACTTAATCACATCTACATGGACCCCTTCCCTTATAAGGTAGCATTTACAGGACCTGATATCTTTGGGAAGCCATTCAGCCTATTCCACTGACCTAAATGAAAAATGAGACTGTTTGTGATTTGTTTATCCCTCTTAATGCAAATTGTCATGTCTTGCTATAGAAATAGTCACGTGTGGGATGATAGGGTGCTGCCCCCGAACTTAATGGGGCTGTGAAGTAGTATGCAATACCAGCACTGTTTTTCCTTTATAAAATCAGAAAATCTCTCCATTCTGAAACACATCTATCCCCATGATTTCAGACTGGCTTGTGGACCTGGTGCAAGTCTATACTGTCTGAGGAATGACGTAAAGAAGGTGGTTCTGAATTCCTTGCCTCAGGCACACCTGTCGTTGCCGTATACATAGCCTTTTATAGCTTGCAAAGCACATTCACAAGCAACATCTCAGTTAACCTTCCCATCAACCCCAGAAGAAGGCAGTGTAGGTACCATTATCCCTGTTTCGTAGATAGGAAATTCAAGGGGTTGAGTGTCTTGCCCAGGGTCTCAGAGTCTGTCTGCAGCAAGGACCAAAAACCAGAATCCATAACTCTGATGCTCAATCCAGAGCTTACAGTTCATTCAGAGCTGCCTCCCAGGAGAGAGACAACCTGAAGGGAAGCAAGTTGCTTTGTAAACCATAAAATTTGAATATTTTTACTGGTAAAGGTTAGAAATAGCACTTTGAATCCCATCAGATGATAAAACAGATAGGCCCTGAGCCAAGATTAAACAATGAAGACAGGATAGGTACAAGAAAATATTGTGTAGGAGCCAAGGGCAGCTAGTGAAGGTTTATGCTTATTGACTTTCCTTTTTTATTCTTTTGTATTCTTGGCCTTCCTATTTATGCATTGCCTAGTTTTTGAATTCTGGAAGAAAAATCTGCTTACATATAGAAACTCACATCATGTTACAGGCTATCTGGCACATTATTTATAAAATGAAGATAATGATGCAGGATTGTCATGAGAATTCAATGAGAGGAAGTATGTGAAGTACCTAACACGGAGCCATAATAAACATGAATTCCCTTCCTTTCCTTGTTGCCCCTGCAGCCCCAGTTCAAAGAACCAGCCTCATAAAGCTGAGTCTTCCAAGACTGCCCATCTCAACATCCCAGGCTGCCGTAAGAAACCTGCTGGCCCCGCCTCCCCAGCCTGATCAAATCCTGGGCTGTACCACCAAGTGCACTGTCTCACTCGGAGCCTACACTAGTCATTTTCAAGCAGAAGCCAAAGTATGATCCTCTCCATTCATCCCTCCCCTCCTGTACTTTTGACCCCATGTCGTCCCTTGCTTCCACTCTCTGGTCACTCCTGACATCTCTACTCCCACATCCACCAGCTTCTGAAATGTCACCTCAAGGGCAGTGACTTCTTCCCAGCTCCTTATACAGCACTCCCTCCCTTTTCAGGCCTAGCTGGGATCTAGCTGTCCTGAGGCGACCTGGCTTCCCTATCATGCTCTTTCAAGGGAGGCTGTTTAGTCTTCTAAATGTGGAAGTCAGATCAGCATTCTTCAAGCTCCCCAATGTTGATTCAAACCTTCTCCAGCTTAAGGTCAGAATTTTCTAAGTCTCTGAGAAAATGATCAGGGCTCCTAAGTAATAGAAATGGAAAGGTAGAGTGGACAGTATGCCCTAAGGATATATTTGGTATTGTCAAGGTTTCTTCTTTCCTTCAAGCCCTGTATTATCCTTTAATTACAAAGTGCAAACTCCAGTTAATCTTGGCTTCAATTTTCCATGATCTCAACTCTAACCTGCACTTCCATTCCGCCTAAGTCACTCACCTCAAGGCCTCATCCAGGGAAACGGACTTGGCCCAGTGGTTAGGGCGTCCGTCTACCACATGGGAGGTCCGCGGTTCAAACCCCAGGTCTCCTTGACCCGTGTGGAGCTGGCCCATGCGCACAGGAGTGCCGCCCCACGAAGGGGTGTCCCCCGCGTAGGGGAGCCCCATGCGCAAGGAGTGCACCCATAAGGAGAGCAGCCTAGCGGGAAAAGAAAATGCAGCCTGCCCAGGAATGGCGCTGCCCACACTTCCCCTGCCGCTGACGACAACAGAAGCGGACAAAAAAACAAGACACAGCAAATAGACACAGAGAACAGACAACCGGGGGAGGGGGGGTATTAAATAAATAAATCTTTTTTTAAAAAAAGGCCTCATCCAGGAGTTTGTCATCACCTGTAAGTGCTTCACCTCTGAAATCTTCAGCACCAATATCCAGGATCCTCCTCTCCATTCAATTGTCCCAAACCTGCACTTCAGTTACTTATGCTATTCCTTGAGTTCTCCAACTTATTGTTGCTGTCATCAATCCTTGCTGTCATCACTTTTCTCCAATCCAAGCTCCCAGTCCATGGTGGATAACTGTTCACTCAGTTACCAGCCCTCCTCACTTTTGCATGCCAGATTTTCTGTTTTGCACTGAGCACCAAATCTCCTACCATTCCCATAGACTATCTGCTGTGTCCACCACATAGGCTGCTAGCTTTTTCTGGAGAAAATCACTCAACCTTGCTGATTTTAACCACTTAGCATTCATATTCTCCAAACTCAACTTTGCCCTTGTGCCATTGGAGAATATTTTTACCTCTCTTGATCAGTTCCCACCCTCGTTCTTCTAAGCATTTACTGCAAAGCTTCAACAGTCTCCTCAGATCCCCAAATCCTCATATTCCTTCATTCACAGCATATGGCTTCACTTCTTACTTCATTGGAAAATAAGACTAAAGCAGTCACAAACAACCTTAACATCCCTGTTCCAACTCGGCCCATTTTTTTCCACTCTGTCCAGCCCCAGAACCATTGGTTCAAGGGCAATCCCCTCTCCTATCCTCTTTTTCCCAACTTCCTGCTTGCATCATTACTTATCCTTTCTCTCTTTTACATTCCATCTTGTCCTTTCTAGTAGCACCTTCTTCAGCCTCTAAATATTTTCTAATGCCTTTCATTAAATAAAATATTTTTTTGAAAGTGACCCTAAATCCCACTCTAGTCACTACTCTTTCTCTTTGCTTTACCTTCTCATCTAAGTTTCTTTAAAAAACCATTATAGGGAAGCGGACTTGGGCCAGTGGTTAAAGCGTCTGTATACCACATGAGAGGTCCGTGGTTCAAACCCCTGGCCTCCTTGACCCGTTAGCAGCTGGCCAATGCGCAGTGCTGATGCGCACAAAGAGTGCTCTGCCATGCAGGAGTGTCCCCCACATAGGGGAACACCACGCACAAGGAGTGCACCCCATAAGGAGAGCAGCCCAGCACGAAAGAAAGTGCAGCCCGCCCAGGAGTGGCACCGCACACATGGAGAGCTGACACAACAACAAGATGATGCAACAAAAAGAGACACAGATTCCCGTGCCGCTGGCAACAACAGAAGCGGACAAAGAAGAACACACAGCAAATAGTCACAGAGAACAGACAACTGGGGAAGGGGGTTAAGGGGAGAGAAATTTAAAAAAGAGAGAGAAAGTGTAAAAAAAAAAAGTCTAATAAAAAAAAAAAGCCATTATACTCCTCACTCCCAACTCTACTTTCTCACTTCCTATCACTTTTCAACCCTCTGCCGTAGTAATCTCCAGTGACCTCCATACTGCCAAGCCCAATGGACACTTTCCAGTCCTTATTTTGTTGGACCTCTCTGCTGCCTTTGATACAGTTGACTATTTCCTCCTTCATGAAATTCCAATCCCTTGATTCTGTGGAAATATAAATTTGGGAATAATCAGCATTTAGATGTTCATACATGGCCCGTGGTGAAAATGGATAAGCTCACCCCTCAATAGCATCTGCAGGAGAAAGAATAATCAGGTCAGAAGAGCCCTGTGCTTTAGAGAGCACACTTTGGTCCTCTTTTGGCCATACCTTTTCTCACAGGGCCTTTGGGACATGCCAACCTGAAGGTCATAATCCCTCCCAAGACCAGGCCATACCTTGATATACCTTGCCCAAATGGCCCCAAGTTTCCCTAAGTGTCTTGTTCAGGGATCTGAGGATGGCAGGTGACACCTATGTGCAGCAATGTGGGCAGAGCTCAGATATGCAAAGTGGGGTGGCCACACACTTGCATGCAAGGACTTTCATGGTATGGAAGCAGTCAGATTTGAGACAAAGAGGAAAGTTATGGCCAGGGACTGCTTCTCCTCCTCCTTCCACATTCCAGCATGAAACTTGGAGGAATAGGAGAATTCTAAATCTGAACCTAGACTTCAAGATTATTAATGAAACCCAGTTTTTTTAAGGTATGAGAATAAAATTTTTAACCACTTGTATGATTGGTTTATAACTTTGAAATATTTAGACATATAGTATATGGCCTTCATTTGTCTTCTTGCCCCACAAGCCACAAATGTTAGGATGAGTCCTGTGTGGGAGCTTAGCATTTGTATTTACAAGAGACTGCAACTTGCTTTCACCTTAGGTGGCACCTCCAATGGGTCCATAGAACCTGCTAGGAAAACTGCATTGAGATTTAGCAGGGAGGAATCCCTGGAGTGATTAGTGTTGTCTTCCTAGAACACCTTTCCTGACCAAGTCTCATCTCTTCATTTCATTCAGGAGACAACTGAGGTCAAGGGAAGTTAAAATACTTTCCCATGCTAATGAAAGGTAGGTTAAGCATACAACTCAGGTCCTTTTTTCTTGCAACACTGGATGCAGGACAACTTCGGCCTCAGAAAGCAAGAGGAAGGAGCTTCTTCCCAGGGCTCCCCCAACAGAGCTGCCGGGCCCATGCTCAGGGTCTGGCTAAAACAGAATGGAATAATTAACTCAAAAGATGTCATGTGAGAAAAATGCAATAACAGGGGTTTTCCAACAAAGTCAATAGTGTTCTGAATTATGTGGATATTATTCTGGCTTATCGAAAAAAACAAACAAGCAAAAACTTTATTTCAAAAGTTCAAAAATTCTAAAAAATTAAATATAAAATGCAGCTTAATTATCCTGGCCTAATTTTGATGAAAAGAATATGAACAATCAGTTTGAATATGCAAGGAAATATTTTAATAGCATGACTAAGTTCAAAGAATTTAAATGGGGATAAACTAGCCAAGTCTTTTCAAATGGGCCGCTTTAAGAGGAAATTGTGAGCTAATACTTAATAGTACTCATTGGTCATGGGAGATAAGTGGCAGGCCTTAGGTGAGCAGAGACGGCTTGTTCTGGAGGCCTGCATCTGAGGTTGACTAGCTGTATGGCCTTGGACAAGATAAGACCCTTCATTACCCTAAACTTCAGCTTTCTCATTTGTAATACATGAACAATAGTATCTACCTTGTATTATTACTATGAGAATCAAGGTAATAATGAGATATTAAACACAAATACAGAAATCAGGCATTACTGTTATTATCTAGAAAGACTGTCATTCACTCAGTCTCACAACCAGCTATTAAGCACCTATTATGAACCAAGCCCAGCCGTGCTGTGTGTCCCACTTCCCCATCAAAGAAGAAAAGGATCAAAGCCAGATACCACTAAGGTGAAGATAGTACCCATCCCATTAACCTACAATTCTCTTTTGCACACTTAGGCCTGTCACCCCTGGAAAACAGCCTAAAGTGCTGAGGAGTCTTTGTGGGAGGGTAACAAAGCCTTGAGCACAAGCCCAACAGAAAGCACTTTGTTTAGACTCAGGGGAGGTTGTGAACAAAGGTTAGCACACATCTGCAGCCCTGCTGCTTGGGATCAACTTTCAACTGTGCTGTCTACTAGCTGAATAAGTTACTTAACCACTCTGTGCCTTAACCTCCTCAGTTGTAAAATGGGTACAATCATATACTCATCAAAGAGTTTTTGTGGGGTCTAAGTGAATGATTACATGTCAATGTACCTAAAACAGAGCGTGGCACATGCTCAGTGCAATATAAATATTAGCTGTTACTATTAAAATCTCCACTAACCACTGACACCTAAAATTTCCCATTTCCATTACAAACATGGGCCATGTCTCCTTGTCCCTGTTCTTGCACTGGGAGTTGCTTAGAAGAACTATAGTGTGAAGAATCTCAAAATACTGGCACTAAACAAGTAAACATATTATGGGTACATAAAAAAATTCCAATACTCATTCTGCCAGCACTTAACACAAGGTTTAGTTTCTCTACAACAACCTGTTTCACCCTTGAGTCAGCCCAACCATTCCTCTTCAATCTCTAGTTTGGGAAAACAACCATGAGTTTAGAATGAAAATACTCTTTCTAAATCCTTTGAGCCAATGATTCCCCTTCTGGCAACCATACTTAGGTAAATTTCCATCCTAAGAGAGATTCAATGATAGATGTACAAATACTTTTGTAGCAAGAGTTAAAAACCAAAGTTTCAACTGAAACACAAAGATATGATAGTTGCTACACTCCAAAGGAGGTATGAGTCCAAATGCAAAAAATGCTAAGGATTTAGTTGAAAACTCTCTATCCAATGCTCTTAAGTCCCTAATTCACAGTGAAGAGATAAGAATTAAGAGACCCTGAGTATGGCAGGGGAGGAACACTGATGTGGGGTGTTATTGATAGGAGGCACATGGTTGGGAGGGAGTTCTCCAGGGCATATATACAGGGTACATAAAAATGTTTGAATATTTTCATAGTGGTTTCAGTTAAAAACCACAACAGGGGGAGTGCTGAGTTCCTAACCAGGGGAGCTCTATCACATTCCCCAATGGAACAGCAACAATCCCCCAAGTGCAAAGGCAAAGACCAATAAAGACGGATGGTCCAACAATGAGCCCTTGATACTGATGGCTACAATTATGAGCCTGTGTGCCTGAAATATGAACTAAGCCTAAAGCTGCAAGGTGCCTAAGAGTTACCTCCTGAGAGTCTCCACGTTGCTCAAATGTGGCCACTCTCTAAGCCAAACTCAGCATGTAAATGCACTACCTTCCCCCCAGTGTGGGACATGACTCCCAGAGATGAGCCTCCCTGGTGCCGAGGGATTACTACCAAGCACCAGCTGATGATGTAACTAGAAAAAGACCTTGAATAAAGGGGTCAACTCAGACCAGCAGAGTATCTCAGGCTACATGTAATATCAGGTGCTAAAAACTGCTTTATGACTTTGGATAAAAGGGGGAAATGGAAAGGACAAATGAGTTTATATGGCTATGAGTCTCCGAAAAAGAGCTGGGAGGTCATCAGAGGGGTAACAATTACGCAAGTGTACCAGAGACAGCCAAAGTAGATAGAAACCCAGCTACTCATTCCCCTGAGGGCTACAGAGACCACAGTTTCTACAGTCATGGCAGATGACTCTGGAGTTCAGTGCCATGTCAGTTGACCCTCCTTTGGAATTTTTGTTCCTGAGTGTGATGGAGTTGGACTCAGATATGATCTTTCTACACATGACTCTTCTGTTACTTTTACTGGACCTGTGGTTGGCATTGGGGTTGGTGTAAACTCAGGAGACCTGAATCTCTGGACTGTCCATGTGACAGCCAGGCCCTGAGCCTCAGCAGACTGGCAATTCCTACCCTCTGGTTTATTGGACTTACCCCGGCCAGCTAACAGGGAGGTGAAGAAGGTCAACCACCACACCAGGGAGCCAAGAGTGCCTACAACTGCAAGCAGGAGAATCACATCCATCATTCATGTGGAATCTAAGCCCCCTCTTGACGTAGAGGGGGACTGGACATAACCATCCTAGGGTCCACAGGATGGAGGAATAGAGTATGGATTAGAGTGGACTTACTGGTGTTCTGCTGTGGAACTATTGGGATTAGTAGTGGAAGAAATTGTAGCATTGATGTGGAGAAAGTGGCCACAGTAGCTACTGATGGTAGGGAGAGGGAAGAAGAGATATGATGTGGGGCATTTTCAAGATTTGGAGTTGTCCTGGATGGTGCTGTTGGGACAGATGCTTGACACTGTATGTCCTGCCATGACCCACTGGTGGACTGGGGGAGAGTGCAGACTACAATGTAGACCACTGTCCATGTGGTGTAACAGTACTCCAAAATGTATTCACCAGGTGCAGTGAATGTGCCATGATGATGGAAAAAGTTATTGATGTAGGAGGAGTGGGGTGAGGGTGGTGGGGGGTATATGGGGACCTCATATTTTTTTTAATGCAACATTTAAAAGAAAATAAAGAAGAAGGAAAAAAGAGACAGTGAGGAGGAGGGTTTTAGGATAGGATTTCTTGGGACAAAATCATGCTGTGGATCTCTCCCTCCACCCCCTAAAGAAAGGAAATTCTTCCCCTTTTGCTTCAAGACCGGGGAGCCAGGACTCAAAGGGAACACTTAAGAAGCTAAATATGTGCCCCCTGCAGTCGAGGGACACAAGGCACTGGTTGATAACTCACATTTGAGAAAGCTGTAGGGACTGGCAATAGGTAGTGGCTTTAGTCCAGGAAGTAATACAGTGAACCAAAGGTGTGCAAATCCCAGGAACCAGATGCAGAACCTCTAGTAGAAATGTCTGCCTGGGGTCATGTTAGAAGGGATCCTACCCAAGAAGACCAGCAGGATGGCAATGATAGTACAAAGTCTGTATGGAGTGGACTGCTGGAAAGCCAGGGGTCCAAAGGGAAATGGCCACATGCGTCAAGGGGGACCACCTCTAGAAGGAGTCACCTGTAAACTGCCTGCCCATCTTATGAGAGAGCCAGGTAAGTAAGAACTTCCCCATTGCATCCTCCTTAGCTCTCATCCTTCTCTTTCCCAAGTCAGAAACAGCAGCAACTGAGTCAGGGAGGAAGTAGAGAAGAAGCTGGCCACCCAGCAACTGGCCTAGCTGGGGATGGGAGGAGACTTATCTTTAAATGAAGATCAAAGTGTTGCTTCTGATTTTGGACTGAACAATTTAATCTCTGTATTAGAACAATGCGGCAAAGGAATTAGAGTACTTTGCAATCAGAAAAGTCATGGGGATGCCCAAGTTTTAATTCAGGGATACAAAAATAATTTCCTACCCCGAATAAAATTTTCAAAGTCAAATTTCTGAGACAAAAAAAAAAAAAAGATTGCCTTCATATTATTTCCTATGAGCCCTATTTCTTCTTACATGTTCATTTTTTACAAGAGAGAAAAATTGGGAATAACATCAATTATTAAGAAAATTAATTATAAAGGAGTGCCATAATTTAATTTTTGCTTTAAAGTATATATAGTGTATATATATATATATATATATATATATATGCAGAATATATATATATGCAGTATATGTATATGCAGAATATTTCATATATCGTTCTATATATAGGAAACACATCACAAGTTATCAATAGTTATCCCTTGGTGATGGAAAAGGAGAAATTTTTATTTTCTTCTGTATATTCCCCTGTATTTTTCCATTTGGATATGAACAACATTTAGAAACCACTATCTAATGTTATTTGACACAAGGTTGTTTGCTCTTTATCAATGGGTTTCATATCCAGAAAATCTTTGATGAATGTCTCTTTAGGGCTCCCGATTGTAATCAGTCTCTTTTCTCCTTTTGGGTGTGATCCTTTCTTCCCCATCCATGTCTTCAACAGTCTCTTGTTGCTTTTGCCCACTTCACATCCAGGCTCCCTCACCTCAGAATATCTTGGTTCCCATTGTTCCTCTTCTCATCAGTGAACTTCTGGTTGTTATGAATTTCATATTCAAATATCCATGACTATATATAGTATGCATGAGATAACTTAAATGGATAGGCAAAATAAAATATGTTCATTCTATAATATTCTTTAATTCTACACACATAAATTGGAGAGGGAACTCAATCTTGATGAAAACACAGAGAACTTTTATCATTCCATGCCATCCTCATTGGGAGAGAATATTTCAGTTTTACTCCAAAGTAAAGATAGGCCCAAAAAGGCCTCCAATCCTTCATATTCAGGGCTCTGAAATCTACCACTGATCAGCACTCTACCATGTCACTTTTCCACAGGTTCTCTCCCTTGTCCTATGTTTCCCAAACTGTGCTCTTCAAACCACTCATTTCAAGACATGCAATCATATTAGCACATTAAATATTTTGAAAGCGTTGCAGAAAAGAAATTCCTTGAAATTTGTTTAACCTAGAATTTTTCACACTCATACATAATGGTCTAAAAAAAAAAACTATTAGCATCTTAGTAACTAATGTTCTAGGGAACACAGTTTGGGAATTATCTCCTGGCTTGTAGTTCACCAAGACAGCAATGATGTCAGATGGAAGGTTATTGTTAAGGACACAGGAGGAACTGGGTGAAACTGGATGGCCACTCCATTCTTTTCAGCCAGTCTTGCTGACACAAATCTTACTTCTTTGTCCATTAATAGAAAACAAGAGAAACAGCTTATCCTACCCAAAGAGACTTTTCTCTCCCATTTTAGCCGAAGACATCTAAAATGAAGCAAAAATAGGTCTATGAATGATGGACTCAACATACTCAGCAGGCTTTTAGAAGCAAAGTTTGGAGTTTCTCTGGTCTTTATTACTTATACCTAAATACTTTATCATTTTGAGGGTGATTTCTCTTCTATGTCTCTGGTAGATGTTATCATTTATCGTGTTGTTGTCCAAAGTTGAATTACCTTAAATGAACCTTGTACCTGTTAAAAATGTACCAAAAGCTTGAAGAGTAAATAATGTAACAGGAAAGAATATGAGTATTTATCTAATCCTCTAAATTCAGGCACAAGGAGCTCCCTGTTCCTTAAAGCTGCCTGGATATGATGAATCCTGAACTCCTTTCCTGTTAGCAAGCCCCCAAGAAGCCATGTCCTAGACCAGAGCACGATAGTGGCATGAAAAACCTTCCAAGTCCCTAACAGGGCTGTCTGCAGTTGGGTCTCTAGATCTTCTCTTATCACCCTGTGGTCCTTTACTCTTTGCCAAACAGTTTCCTACAGAAAGTCCATCCAGTGACCTCAGTAGTTCATCCAACCCATCTATAAATTTTACCCTCCTAAATAGGCAACTTCATTCTTCCTAGTCATAAAAGGACTATGTCTTGTATTCTCTAACACAGGCAAAATTATTTTTTTAGGGGGGGTGTCATAATTTCACTATATGGTGCTTAAAACATTCTTCTATACATGTGCAATGTTGATTTCATCCAATTTTATTTGCTCAGTTACTAATCTCTTAAAATATTGGCTCTATCTTCATGTTCTCCCTTTTGAAACTGAGCAGGGAAAGTCCAGAGTCCTAAGCATTAGCAGATAAACACGTGTATCCAGAGGGAATCAGAGACACTTTTAAGACCAGCTGGAAACCATTTCATGAATGTGTGGGAAGTGTTTTCTTCTTTATAATCTCTATTTCATTTTAGAGCCTTGTGTCTAATAGTGGTAAGACCTTTGTGGTTAAGACACAATGAATGGAAAGTTCCTGCTCCAATCAGGATAGCTCACTGAGACTCTTCAGGGCTTTGTCCCTCCACAGAAGCTTGGCAACCAACAAGAATGAGCAGAAATATCTTTCTCAAAACTCCTGAAAACAGTTAAAGGGTTGCAGGACAAGGGTGAGCAGCAAATCAAAGGAAAACTTCGCTTTAAGATGATAGCATCGGGAAGTGGATGTAGCTCAGTGGTTGAGAACTGCTTCCCACATATAAGGTCTTGGGGTCAATCCCCAGTACCTCCAACAACAAAAAAAGTGGTAGCATCTTGCAAAATTCTGGCTGGTCCCTCCCTCACCTCTCATCCTAAATATGCTCAAAGAGCTAATGGAAAACATGGACAAAGAACTAAAGGAAATCAAGAAAATGATAGATCAGTACAAAAAGAGTATCAATAGAGAGGTGGAAATTATGAGAAGGAACCAAACAGAACTGAAGACTGCAATAACAAATTTAAAACTCCCTCAGGGATTCTAGCAGATTAGAGCTAGAAAAAAAAATGGAATCAGTGAACTTAAAAAGAAGTTTTGAAATCATCCAGTCTGAAAAACTGAAAGAAGAAAGAATGGGGGGGAAATGAACAGACCCTAAGTAATCTGTGGGACACCTTCTAGAGTACCAATATAGGCATTGTGGAAGTCCTAGAAGAAGAAAAAAAGAAAGGGGCAAAGAGACTATTCAAAGAAATGATAGTTGAAAACTTCCCAAATTTAATGAAAGACATGAATATACACATTCAAGATGCTCAACGAACTCCAAACAGGAAAAACCCAAACAGACCCACACAACACTATGTTATAATCAAATTGTCAAATGTCAAAGACAAAGAAAATTCTGAAATCTACAAGAGAGAGGCAACATGTCACATAAAAGGAAGCCTCATTAAGATTCAGTGCCACCTCCCTCACGGGAGGTCCTGGGTTCAGTTCCCAGAGCCTCCTGAACAAACAAGCAAAACAAAGGAACTAACTCAGGGCAGCCAATATGGCTCAGTGGTTGAGCACTGCCTTCCCATATACAGGGTCCTGGATTCAATCCCCAGCCCCAGTACCTAAAAAAATTTTAAAAATTTCAAAAGATTAAGTGCCAATTTCTCATTAGAAACCATGGAAGCAAGAAAGAACTGGGAGGAAGCAGACATGGCTCAACTGATAGAGCATCCGCCTACCATATGGAGGGTCTGGGGTTTGATACCCCACGCACAGTGTTACCGTGCATAAGGAGTGCTGTGCCACGCAGGGGCGCCTCTGCATAGAGGAGCCCCACATGCAAGAAGTGCACCCCACAAGGAGAGCTGCCCTGCGTGGAGTAAAGAACAACCCACCCAAGAGTGGTGCTGCACACACAGAGATCTGACACAGCAAGATGATGCAACAAAAAAGCGATGTAGTTTCCCAGTACCGCCTGACAATGCAAGTGGATACAGAAGAACACACAGCAAATGGACACAGAGAGCAGACAATGGGGGTGAAGGGGAGAAAAATAATTAAAATAAATCTTAAAAAAAAAAAAAGAAAGCACTGGGAAGACATATTTAAAGTGCTGAAAGCAAAAAATTGACAATGAAGAACTGGCAAAACTGTCTTTTAAAAATGAGGGAAGGGTGAGCAAATGTGGCTCAAGTGTTTGGGAGCCTGCTTCCCACATGGGAAGTTCTGGATTCAGTTCCTGGTGCCTCCTAGAAGCAAGAAAAACAAACAACAACAACAATCAAAAGAGCCAACTTAGGGAACCCAATGTGGCTCAGTGGTTGAGCACTGGCTTCCCACATACAAGGTCCGATGTTCAATCCCCGGTTCCAGAACCAAAAAAAAGAAATGAGGGAGGAATTAAGACATTTCAGACGAACAAAAGCTGAGGGACTTCACCACTAGACTGGGCCTCCAAGAAATGTTTAAAGGACTCTTCAGGTTGAAAGAAAAGGACACTAAACAATTGACTGAAGCCACGTGAAGAAAATAAACATCTCCAGTAAAGATAATGACACAGGTAAATATAAATACCAGTACTATTGTACTTTTTATTTGTAACTCCATTTTTTACTTCCTACAGGGTCTAAAAGGCAAATGCACAAAATATAATGATAAATCAATGTTTTGGGATTCATAATGTATAAATAAGCAATTTGTGACTAGAACTACATAATGATGGGAAACAGAATGGTATAAGAACATAGTTTATGTATGGCATTGAAGTTATTAAATTGGCATCAAAGCAAATGAGAGTGTTACAGATTCATGATGTTAAGTTTAAGCACTATGGTAACTGCAAAGAAAATATCAGAGAAGATGCAAACTCAGAGAGAGAGAAAGTAGAGTACAGGTTACTGGGGTTGGGTGCAGGGGCAATGGGGAGTTAATGCAAAATGAGTGCAGGGTTTTTGTTTGGGGTGAAGGGAAAGCTCTAGTAATGGGTAGCAGTGAGGGTACTACAATATCACAGAAACTTACTCTGGGGAAGGATTAAGATGGATAGATTTACATCGTATGTATGTTTCCACTTTAAAAAAAAAAAAAGAAATAGAAACTAAAGAGTTAATGACAAATGCAACACATGATACTGTGTGGGATGTAAGAATAGAGAAGAACAGTCTCAAAAGGATATTATTGGGACATAAAAAAGTAGAATAGAGAATTTAAGCTTTATATCCATGTTCAATTTCTTGAATTTGATTACTGCACTTAAAGTGATTGCATAAGTGAATATTCTTATTCATAAGAAATGCACACAGATGTGTTCAAGGATTATGATGTGTACAATCAATTCTCAAATGTTCAGAAAATAGATTAGATGCTAGAGAGATAATAGATTAGATAGATAGATAGACAGACAGACAGACAGGTAGGTAGGTAGGTAGGTAGATAGAATGAAAGGAAAGCAAAGTGGCAAAATGTTAAAATTGGTGGATCTGAGTACCTGGGGGTGGGGATATAACAGAGTTCTCTTTATGGGGTATGAATTATTTTTGCAACTGCCCTATACATTTGAAATTATTTCAAAATTTTAAAAAGGCAATAACATAATAAATGGCAATAAAATACTGAGACCAAAGGAAAAGAGATGTTATAATAGAAAAGTCATAAATAATAAATTAAGGAGGTCACTCATTGTGAGCTACTAAATCACCCAGTATTATCGTAATCCTTCGTTATTTATGGATCCATTTTACAAACCATCATTCCTCCTTCCTCCCAAATGTGCTCGGAAAGAATGACAGAGGCCCATACTGTTCCTCTAGTGCTGCTCTGTTTAATTCAGAGGTTCAGTAATTTTCCTAATGAAAAAAGATCAAATTCATAAAAAATGTTCACTGACTACCTGGCAGAGGGCCTGAGACCATATTCAGGATGTGATACAACGCATTTATTTGATTTCTTTCTTTTTCAACACACATTGGAGCACTCCAAAATTAGTTTTGCCTCCATTCCCAACTCTGTTGGCACAGCACATTCACAGGTTTTCAGATGGAGTAAAAATATCTACTGTCAATGCCTTATACAAGGAAACAGACAATACTAGTGAGATAAAAATGAAAATGATACAGGGTAATTTACCTTGATGCAGTGGTAACCTCTAGAACACTACAGCTAAACCATCCCTGAGGCTACAGAACCTAAACCAAAATAATATGCTCAAATCACATGGCTTATTAAATCAATTGAAAACACACAGGGAGAAGCAAAGGGAAAAAGATGGGGTAAGCTAATACATTTAGGATATGGAGGAAAGCCTGTTACACTAGCTGAGTCCTGGGATAGTTCATATGTCCTGTCTCTTTGATAATGCAGTTATGACAACCAGAGATGAGGTAGAAGGAAGGGAGCCCACAGATGGAAGAGGCCCTGGGCCGGTGACACACACTTGTTCTACTAAAGAGAAGTAGGGGTGGCAGACTTGGCCCAGTGGTTTGGGTGTCCGTCTACCACATGGGAGGTCCGTGGTTCAAACCCGGGGCCTCCTTGACCCTTGTGGAGCTGGCCCATGCGCAGTGCTAATGCGCGCAGGGAGTGCCGTGCCACGCAAGGGTGTCCCCCGTGTAGGGGAGCCCCACGCGCAAGGAGTATGCCCCGT
Organism: Dasypus novemcinctus; assembly: GCF_030445035.2. Classification (NCBI taxonomy): domain Eukaryota; kingdom Metazoa; phylum Chordata; class Mammalia; order Cingulata; family Dasypodidae; genus Dasypus; species Dasypus novemcinctus. The sequence goes on from NC_080679.1 coordinate 41,315,198, forward strand.
AAGGAGAGCCGCCCAGCGCAAAAGAAATTGCAACCTGCCCAGGAATGGTGCTTCACACACGGAGAGCTGACACAGCAAGATGACTCAACAAAAGAAACACAGATTACTGTGCTACTGACAACAACAGAAGTGGACAAAGAAGATGCAGCAAACAGACACATAGAACAGACAACCGGGGTGGGGGGGGAGGGTAGAGAAGTAAATAAATAAATCTTTACCAAAAAAAAAGAAAAGAGAAGTAGGGGCAAGTTTGCCTGGCCATGGCTGTAATTTGCCAATTAGAATGCTGAGCAGTTATGGGTTTGGTGTCCATTTCTTGGGCAGAGAACCATAATGGGACCATAATGAATGTCACCAAATGGGTGACCATTTAGAGATGACATAGCTGTCAACCCAGAGGTGACATGATTGTGACATGATCTCTTACATCCTGCTCTATCTATAAGTAACTTTCTGGTTTTTCCCTATCATACATTTAATTTATTCTCTCCTCAACATGTTTTGCAAATTACTAACTCATTATCTATATTTAATACATCTTAAGAATTCTGCCTGTCTCACAAGCTACTTCCTTATTCATTATCTACATTTAACATCCTAGGAGTTTTGTCCCTATTTCATAAGTTAGCTTACTATCCATACTCAACATTTCGTATGTGCTTCATCGTTCCATTTGCTTTCCTGTCTTCTATAGCAGAATTGAGTATTCTCAAGCAGTACAGTAAATGTACATTACAGATAGCCCTTCTCCTAGGCCTTTCAACAGAACCCACAGAGAACATCATAAGAGGGAAAGAAGCACTCAGCACCGTCATCAGGTTTTCTCATATATTTGACAAACTTTGACTTCTTCCAAGAGAGCACGATTATTTTAAGGATATTTTGCATGTTAGTCTTGGGGATTTGAGTGGTAACAGGTAGGACTGATATCCTATGAAATCCCTGGGACCATGAACTGTTTCAACTCTCTTTTGGGTCTTTTAATGTGAAAAAGACAACCCTTAGCCTAATTTTCACTTCCTCTAAATCACCCACACAGGTAGAAAAGGAGCCTGGGAGCATCACCCCACTGAGACAAGGCAGAGAATTAACAGAAGTGGAATATGGCTGAGCTAAGATTCTGGCGATCACAGTGCTCAGCGGTCCTGCACTTGAGATGCCAGAAAGAAATGGAGACTTGGTCAAGTTATTTGCTGATAACTTATCTCATGTTTACGGTCTTGTGCAAGAAGGGCAGGAAAATCTACAAAAAGAAAGAAAGGTAAGAAGGACTTCTGGTCTATCTCAAAATGATCCCTCCAAAGCTTAGCCTTCTCCAGGATGGCGTAGAGGGTGAGTTCACAGACTTTGAAGGACCCTGGCCCTGGGAACAAATTCCAACTTTTAACCCCTTACTCGTTGTATGACCCTAAGCAAGTTATGTAACCTCTCTGAGTCTCAGTTCCTTCTTTTGTAAAGTGATAATAATAACCATACCCACCTCCAAGTGTTGTGGTGAAAATTAAATGAAATGATTTACGTAGAGGGCATAGCACACTATACCTAGCAAACACCACTCAAAGTGTTATTTTTTTTTTATTGACTTTGTAATAATATTACATTAAAAATATATATGTGAGGTCCCATTCAACCCCACCCCCCCACCCCCCCTCTCCCCCCCCCAACAACACTCGTTCCCATCATCATGACACATCCATTGGATTTGGTAAGTACATCTTTGGGCACCTCTGCACCTCATAGACAATGGTTCACATCATGGCCCATACTCTCCTCCATTCCATCCAGTGGGCCCTGTGAGGATTTACAATGTCCGGTGATTACCTCTGAAGCACCATCCAGGGCAGCTCCATGTCCCAAAGACGCCTCCACCTCTCATCTCTTCCTGCCTTTCCCCATACCCATCGTCCACCATGTCCACTTTTCCCAATCCAATGCCACCTCTTCTATGTGGACATTGGATTGGTTGTGTCCATTGCACCTCTATGTCAAGAGGAGGCTCAGATTCCACATGGATGCTGGATCATTGTTATTATCATTGTGGTGGTGGTAGTAGCTGCTAATATTATTAAGCAAGAGCAGCCTTGGGATAAGAATTATATTATTTTAGGATTAGAGTTCTCAAAATGCCTCCCACCCACTGCTAGTGCTCCAAATCCATTCAATGTTCAATGAAACAAGCCTTTTATTTTAGAATTGGAGAAGGATCTTAAAATAAGACTATCTCCCGGAGATTGTGACACATTGATTTAAATTCATGCAAAGGTTTAAATGACTGTAAATTCCTTTTCTGGGCAGAAGTTTTGAAAGGGATAGGATGAGGATTAGAAGATACTTGAAAAAGGAAAGGATCAGAGAGGGAAGACTGGAGACCTCTGGCCAGGCTCACAGGCTTTGGAATCAAACAGAAAGGGGCTTGATTTCAAACTCCACCAGCTGGCATGACTTTCTATAACCTCTCTAAATCTCAAGCTCTTCATTCATAAAATAGGATCATTATGGTACAGACCTCCCAAGGTTCTTGCAGGGATTCAAATTCATGCAACACATGAAGCACGGCACACAGTAGGTTTTCATTAAGGATAGATTTCCTTTCCCTCAGGTGTATGTGCTGCCAGAACTGACCTGGTTTTCCCACACTGGACTCACCCTCATGGGCTGTGCCTGTTGTCCTAACACATCAAGTGTAGAAAGATCCAGAGGCTTTTAAGGCTGGATTTCTGTATGAAAAAAATAACCAATAGAAGCTATCTGTATCTTGATGAAGCATATTAGCTGAGAAAGTCTAGACACTACCTCTGTGCTACCAACCTTAGAAAACAACCAAAGTCCCTCACCTCTGGATGAAATACCAGGTTGGAGTTCTCTTCAGTTCATCCAGCCGTGGGTGACCTTCCCAAGCCTTGAATTCCCCTGTCTTGGAATTCACCAAATGTTAAGCAGGTGCACAGATCGAGCTGGGAGTTCTGCTTCGCTCTGTGCGTGAAGCCCTGAACCTTAGGAACCTGGCCTAGGCTTGGGTACTGGCACAGGCCCACAAACTCTCTGGGCCATCCCTGAGCTCCCAGGTCTATTATGGGAATGAGGTGGATGGAGGGGCTAGAGGAGGCAGGTGCTATCAGGGTACTTACCCAGGTAATGTTTCTGGGTTTACTACTTTCTCACTACTGAATGTGTTCTTGACCATGTACCCCTGGAGAGGGGAAGCATGATCCCATGGGTTTTGTGGATTAAGGGCTTTCTAATAGCTCAAAATTTTTAAAAAGAGGTTGAACTGTACAGTATGAGAATTCCAAGATTGAGAGAAGGGAGTGAGGAGAAGGCAGAAGTATTTTGTCAACAAAGTTCTCTTTGCAGAATAACAAAAATAGACTATGGATCAATTTGTAGCTGGCAGGGTTCTAAGGGCTTAATTTATGTAATCCTCACAATGACCCTATGAGATAGTTGATAGTCATTTCTCCATTTTGCAGTTGAGGAAACAGAGGAATAGAGAGGTAAGTAATTTGCCAAAGGTTGCACAGCCACTAAGGAGTAAAGGCAGGATCCAAAGACCAACATCCCAGCTCTGAAATCTATGCGCTTAACCACTGCACTATGCCATGACAACAGCAAACATCTGTTGAACCCAATGTTTCAGGTGCTTCTCTGCACTAAGCACTTGTATTCCATGAATCATCTTATTTAATCCTCAAAGCAACTCCATAAGGTACTATTATAACCCCCATTTCACAGATGAGCTAACCTAACCAAAGTTTGGAGACATTGCGTGACTTGTCCAAGATTCCATAGGAAGGCCCAATAAAGATGCTATTCAACAAAGAGGAAAACTACTGAATGAGTTGGAAGAATCCCTTTGCCATCCCTTACCACAAAGCAAAGGTCTTGGGATATTGATAATAAATAGACATTCAACAGTTTTTGCAATGTCTACTACTCCAACGGATTTTCATCTTTGTTGTTTATGGACATTAGGGTGCATTTAAACAAAAAGAATCTATTTGAGAATACAGAGGTTTCATCCTGTGCTTTTTCTACTATTCAATGAAAATCTAATCTGAACATGCTGCATCATACCAAGATTTTATTTTATTTTTATTACCTCTACCCAGATGTGCAAACACTAGCTAATGACCTCTGTGCTCATGTCAGAGAAGGAGGGGACACAATTATTCTTTGGAATAATTCCACCGACAACCCTGTCTGCTTTCTCTAATCATCCAAAATCCACCCTAGCTGATGAGTTATGCCTAGGCCACTTACTGTTTCACTTTTCTTACTGCCTACAAAATAAAGCAACTCTGATTTCCGTAGTTTTGATGACCTTCCCTCCTTCCTTCCCTCCTTCCTTCCCTCCTTCCTTCCCTCCTTCCTTCCCTCCTTCCTTCCCTCCTTCCTTCCCTCCTTCCTTCCTTCCTACCTTCCTTCTCTTCATTTGGCTGCAGTCACTCCTCAGGGATGATCTGGCTTCTCACTGGCTTTCTCAAGAGTAAAAAGTTGATGGCATTTTTGGTTTGGGGTTTGAAGTAGGGGAAGTTTGAGGGAGGAAATGATGAAGTAGTCATGATTTCTTTTTAAGTCACGTGTACAATTTACATGGCTCTGAAAACAGAGAAATTAAACATAAGCAGGTAAACCAGGCCCAACTCTGACTTAGGAGTCTGAGGTGAGTCCCACCAGAAAACATGGTTTGCAGAAGAAAAAGTTTTGCCTGAAGGATGACAAAGGGCAACTTCATTGTGTGTATGTGTTTGTGGTGCAGGTTTTAATGAGTTATTTTAATGAAAGTTTAATGAACTGGCCCCATCACAATGGCAACTTCATTTTGAAAAGTGAAAATGGAGGTTGTTCGGGATGGAAGGATTATTTCTGGATTTGTCATGGGATCCAGTGAAATGTCTCCCAAGGATCTCTACCACTTTCCTTTTGTAATTCCAAATCCGTGCTGAGCCCAGCTCTGATCCCAGACCCCCACTGCAGGGAACTGGTAGGACCCCAACACTGCTAAAAGCCTGTGAGGAGACCTTATTCCTGGTGTTCAACAGACCTTGGACAGCAAACCAGAGATTAGGAGCCAGAAATGCTGTGGAAAACCACTCTGCCCTTGAAGCCCAAGAAGAAAAGCAGGGTCAGTAAATGGTCTCTACCCTTTCAAACTCTTTTGCATCCACTTTCCTTCCCTGGGCCTTCTCCCATCTCCCCCTTTTGTACACCCCTTTCTCTGTGCTTCACTTCCTGAGAAAGGGCTTCCTAGTCCTTGTCTCTGTCCAAGCAAATGGAAAAGTATGCAGCTAAGGCTAGGCCCTACTGGGAATACAAGAAAAACAGATTTGACAAAGCCCCTGCCTTCAAGGAGTAGACAAACTCATTGGAGATAAATGGCAAACACAGGGTGATACTTAGGGAACAATTGGGGCTACCACAGGTCCATATATGTTTGTGAGAATTAGAAAAGGCACCTCTTGCTCCAGGTGGACTATTGGCATGGAGAGAGGAACATGGGACGGATTTCAGCCCCCACTCCACCCCTCTCAGCCAGGGGCCCTTGAGCAGGATTAAATTGCATACCATGTGGAACAAACCTGGGAACAATATTTTAAAACTTTGCCCAATGTATTCCACTGCAACTAGACATGGTTCAGAAACTCTCTTAAATGTGAGTTTCATAATGGCTCAGAAATGGAAGAAATATATATTGGTTCATTTTATTGGGAAGCCTTTGTGTAGAAGGTGGGACTTAGACTGGTGGGGTAAGCTTAGAAAAGAGTTACCATTCTGGATAGGGAAGCATTTTCTAAAAGGAGAAAACTGCATAAGCACAGACTTGAAGACTTGAATATGCAGGAGAAAATCAGTCCCCATCCTTCTTCAAACCTTTTATTTCCCCTTTTGTGCTTATGTTCCTTCATTTAAACTATTTCCTTAGATTCCTGTTTCATTATTCCATCTTCCCCACCCCCCGGTTCCCTTGATAAAGAATGATCAAACACTCTCTTTGCATAAGGAAGCCTGTCCTGATTCTGCCAGTGCAAACCTCCTTAGCAGTAAATAAATCACACCAGTCTCCATAGTTACTAACCTCGATCATGTCGTGAACTCAGACACATGGTAAAAATAAAAATACTTGAGGTCACATTAACAACAGACTATGTGAGCCTCTGCGGTAACTTGGCCTTAGCCTTCAGCCCAGGCAGTGTTTCCAAGAGCTTGATTCTCTATGATTATTCTTTTACTCTGTTGATTCTCCATGTAACTGGCATTAAGAGAAATGGCTCAAATAGAAGAGACATCAAACCTGAGACTCATGATTGGTTGATAAACAGAAACAAGACTGAACATAAATATATCAATGAGTCATTTATCTGCCACCAGCCTGAATGATATTTTTTCAAATGGAATTGTAGTTTCAGATCTCAGCTCTAGATAGCAAACTGACAGATGAAAATATAGCAGGTTGTCAGCATATTTATATGTTTGTTTCCTTCCCAGCCCAATACAAATAAAGTAACTGTTATGGAAACAAAGATTGTCCAATGTCTTTCAGTACAAAAATCTTTTCTAAAGTATCCCTTAAGGACCATTGTCTAATCTCTACTGGAAGAGTACCAGTAAGAAAGAGTTCAAAATGTTGGGGGAGGGGTGTCCCTTCCATTGTCAGAAATCTCTTGCACTTGTGTTTTTGTTTTGTTTTGCTTTTTTAATCTTCACATTGAATTTACTGCCTTCTGGTTCTCTGACACCCACTGATCCTGGGTTTGCCTTCCACAGGAGCAAAGGTCTTATGCAATCAAAAAGGCACTAAAGGGAAGCAGATGTGGCTCACATGATTGAGCTCCTGCCTACCATACGGAAGATCCCAGGTTCGGTTCCCAGTGCCTCCTAGAGAAGACAAGCAAGTCTACAAGCTGGTGCAATGGGCTGGTGCAATGGGCTGGCATGGCAAGGTGATACAACAAGATGAGGCAACAAGGAGACACAAAGAAAAAGCACAATGAGAAAAACAAAAAGCAGGGAGTGGAGGTGGCTCAAGTAATTGAGCACCTCTCTCCCACATGGGAGGTCCCAGGTTTGGTCCCCAGTGCCTCCTAAAGAGAAGATAGGTAGACACAGAGAGTACACAATGAATGGACACAGAGAGCAGACAGCAAGCACAAACAACAAGAGGGGAGCAAGAATAAATAAAATAAATCCCTTAAAAAAAAAAGGCACTAAACACAAGTCAGGAGACCTGTATTCCGGTACCAGCATTGCCATTTAACTGCAGTGCTACTTGAGCAATATTCAGTTAACCACTTAGAGCTTCAGTTTCCTCGTTTATAAAATGAGGAAAGTGACTGCCTGGTCTACCTCACAAGGTCAATGTAATCTTTAAACTAGGTAAGAAACATGAAGGCGCATTGAAAATCATGAAGTGCTGTATGATGTGATAAGGCATTATCATTATGCATATGTGAGCCCTCCAAATATCTGGAAAGCTGGCATTCCCTTGGTCTTTGCTGACATGATAGTTTCTGGATTTCTTTTCCATGTCAATTGTCCTCAACTAGAAGCTTCCCATCTGTCACTGTCTCTGTTACATATGGTGCTCAGAATAATACCTCAGAGATGGTAAAACCAGCAGAGGAGAAGGAAGCAATTCCTCCCCAAACTCTCAAGCTGAACACAGTGCTACACTTCTATCAGTGCAGCCTCAGATTGCATTGGTCTTCTAACAGCCTCTTCAGTTTATGGTTAAGTAACATTTCTAAGTCTTTTTCACATGAACTGCTATCAAACTTGGTCTACCCTTTCCTGAACTCATTTACTTTTAGAATTAACATCATTGAGTAGTTTTATTTATACCTGTTGAATTCATTTATCCTGTTGAATTTCATCTATTATCAGCTCATTGTCAAGAAAAGCTTTTTTTATTCCATTATCCTTTAGCTACTTCAACTAACCTTTGTGTACAGAAAAGAGGTTTCTTTAGCAGTGTATGACAAAAAGACTTCTAAGAAGTTCCAAAATGTTCAGTAAACACAAACAGTTGGAGGAAGATCTATGCACTGTGGGGGAAATCTCCCTAACCACTGGCTCATAACTAGCATTCCTGTGGTGAGAAAAGATTGTTTTCATAAGATTTTATTATTAAGATGAGTGATCTGGTAAAGTATTTTTAGCATTAATAGATATTTCCTTTTCTAGAGAGTTACAAACATAACTGTAATTCCAAAGTTTGAAAACTTTTTTTATGTTCTGAGGACATACGAAAATTTTTTGTAAATTAAAACACTTTTAAAATAAAACAACACCTACTAATTATTCATTAGATTCTAATTATTCATCACATGAAACAGGAGTGATGAGACTTTTTCCAAAGAAGAAACCAATTACTGAGTCTAAAAGCATTGATGGAGAGTGCTAAAGGAGTTCAGAGAATGCTGCCTTATCCTCGGTAATAAGAAAGTTAGGGGAGGCCAAGCAGTTGATACCTGGTGCTCCTCACCTCGACCAGGCAAGTAATGATTAGCCAGGATTCCTTTGGTTGCAAATGACACAAACCGATTGCAGAGTGGTGTAAGCAAAAAAAAGATAATTTATTGATTTATGTAGTAACTGAAAAGTCAGAAGTTAGTTTCAACAATTCCACTCCTGTGTATATCCCCATATATATATATACATATCTATGTATATATATACACATATATATATGAATACTGAAAAGTCAGAAGTTAGTTTCAACAATTCCACTCCTGTGTATATCCCCATATATATATACATATCTATGTATATATATACACATACATATATGAATAAACCTTGTTCATGGCAGCAGAGAGCTTGGATCAATCTAGGAGCTACAGTGAGATTAATAGTTAGAATTTACAGGCACAGTACTAGGTTAACAAAAAAAAAGGAAAATAGTGAAATCTATAAAATAATGCCATTTATTTATATTAAATGCGCATAGAGACATAAAACGATTTGTTCTTGGATATGTACGTAAATTTTTAAATGATATAAACTGGGGGAAGCCAAGATGGCAGCAGAGTAAGGAGCTCCTGGAGTCAGCTCATGCTATAGGGCAGTTAGTAATCACCCAGAGCTATCTAAAGCACCTGTTTGGAGGCCCCAGGAGACCAGAAGAGCATCCTGCAACATCCTTGAAAGTATGGAAGGAGGAGACTGCCCATTTGCAGAGAGGATTCGTGAAAAGTGCACTCACACTGTGGAGGTCAGTGACGCTGGCACAAGCTGCCTCAGGAACTATTCCGTGGCTGGAGATGGAAGCTCCATTTCCAAAAAACAGGGGAGGAAGACACAGTGTGGCACCAAATTCAGCTACTGATTAGTAAATTCTGCAGGCTAAAGTATAATCCTAGGAACAGCTAAACTTTGAGTCTGTCCAGGTCAGAAGGAGGCCAGTAGCCACCATCTTGACTCCGTCCCCAGCACGAGGGGAAGCGGGCTGACTAAAAATCAGTATTGGTAAGGATCAGCTTCTTTCCACGCAGTTGGGACTGCAGCTCTAGCCTAAACTCCAGCCCTAACTCTGGGAGGGAGGAAGCTGGAAAGACTGCAAGCCATGCCTCAGAGGCTGGTGCCCATCCTACTCTAACAGCAGAAGCCACCTCAGGAGCTATTCCGTGGCTGGAGTTGGAAGTTCCATTTCCCACAAAAGGTGGAGGAAGAGACAGTTGTCCACTGACTTCAGCTACTGATTAGTAGACTCAGCTGGCTAAAGTTTAATCCTAGAAACAGCTAGGGTTTGAGCCTATCCAAGTGGGAAAGAGTCTGGAAGCTGCCATTTTGACTCTACCCCCAGCAAGAGTGGAAGCCTGGCTGACTGAAAATCCTGTGAAGTTAGGAACTGGCTTCTTTCCACCAAGATCGGACTGCAGTCCTAGCCTAGGCTCCAGCCCTACTTCCAGCAGAGAGGAAGCTGACGAGACCTGCACCAGGCTCTCCAGGCAACTGCAGGTGCTCTTCAAGAGGACAGACTGAATAGTCAGAACCTGGGGCAGCATCCTTGTACCCTAGTAGAATAGGAGTGGAGCTGGGTATCCTCGGCCTCTCTGGGCAATGGCAGGCATTTTCAGCCCACACAAATTGGTTTGTTGATTGCCTTCGAGTCCATCTCCACCTCTGTCCCCCCATAGGATAGGAGGGGGCTAGTGTTCCCTCAGCCTCTCAGGGAGACTGGAGGCAGTATTGACCTGCACAAACCCAACTGTAGGGCCCCTGTGGCACCACCCCCATCCCCAATGGACAAGAGATGGACTGTGTTTGCCCAGCCTCTCTGGATAACTGCAGATGCTTTTGGCCGACAGAGCCTGGACTGTTGGGTATTTGTGGATCCACCCTCACCCCCAATAGGAAAAGAGGGGACTGGTGTTTCCACAGGCTTCCAGGCAAGGGCAGACACTTTCAGCTTGTGTGAACTGAACTGTTGGATGTTTATGGATCCACCCCCACCCCCAATATGATAGGAGGGGTCTGGTGTCTCCATGGCCTCTCCAGACAACAGCGGGTACTTTTGACCAATAGGGACTAAAGTGTTGGGTGTTGATAGTTCTGTTACCATCCCCTAAAGGGCAGAAGGACCAGTATTCCCTCAGCCTCTCAGGGCAACTGCATTTGGCCCACATGGATTAGATTGTTGGGCACTCCAGAGGGTCTGTCCCCATGCCTAATAGGGAAGGGGTCTTGTGCTATGTCAGTTTACTTCAGCAACTGTGGTCATTTTGGACCCACACAGCATAGAATGCTGCCCGTAGCTTTAACTCCATCCCCACCCAAGGTAAGGGAGGAAAGGGTATGAAGCTTCATCAGTCTCTCTGGGCCACTACAGATAGTCTTGTCCTACACAACTTAGATTATTATATAAAACTACAGCTCTGTCCCTACCCCGGACAGAGGAGAAAGGTGGGAGAAGCTTCATCAATTCTTGGGGCAGCGTGGGCAGCTTCAGCCTCCATGGCTTACAGCACCAACTATATCCTTGACTCCTACTACACAATGAGTAGATGAGAAAAGACAAGAAAGCCTTACACTAAAGGCCCAGAATAAATACATCTAGCGAGCCAGTTGCAAAAACACCAACAAAAAATTACAATCCACACCAAAAAAGAGAAAGAGATGGACCAGTTAAAGGAACAAGATAAGCCTGCAAATGACATAAGGGAATTGAGACAACTAATCATAGATGTTCAAACAAATCTCCTTAATAAATTCAATGAGATGGCTAAGGAGAATAAGGATATTAAGACACTGGGGGAGCACAAAGAAGAATTTGAAAGCATACATAGAAAAATAGCAGAGCTTATGGGGATGCAAGGTACAATAAATGAAATTTAAAATACACTGGAGGCATATAACAGCAGATTTGAGGAAGCAAAATAAAGGATGTGTGAGCTGGAAGACATGGCCTCTAAAAGCAAACATACAAAAGAACAGATGAAGAAAAGAATGGAAAAAATTGAACAGGGTCTCAGGGAACTAAATGACAGGAAGCAATGTGCAAACATATGTGCCATGGGTTACCCAGAAGGAGAAAAGAAGGGAAAAGGAAAGAGGGAATATTTGAAGAAATAATGGTGGAAAATTTCCCAATCCTATTGAAGACATAGATATCTGTGTCCAAGAAGCACAATGTATTCCCATCCAAATAAATCTGAATAGACCAACTCTGAGACACATACTAGTCAGAATGTCAAATGCTGAAGACAAAGAGAGAATTCTGAGAGCAGTAAGAGAAAAGCAATGCATAACATATAAGGGGTACACAATAAAATTTAATGCCAATTTCTCATCAGAAAACATGAAGACAAGAAGGCAGTGGTATGATATATTTAAGACACTCCAAGAGAAAAACTGCCTGCCAATAATTTTATATCTGGCAAGATTATATTTCAGAACTGAGGGTGAGGTTAGAATATTCACAGATAAACAGAAACTGAGAGTTTATAACAAAAAGACCAGTTTTGCAGAAAATACTAAAGAGAGTGTTACAGCCTGAAAAGGAAAGAGAGTCTTGGAAGGGTCTAGAAATGACAACTGTATTAGTAACAGTAACTAAAACTGTCAAAAGAGTGGTGAAAATAAAATGACAGAAAAATCACAAAGATCAAAATGGATGAAATAAAAACTGCCTTTACAGTAATAACATTGAATGTTAATGGATTAAGCTCCCCAATCAAAAGATACAGACTGGTGGAATAGATAAGAAATTATGAGCCATCTACATGCTGTCTGCAAGAGACTCACCTTAGACCCAAGGACACCAATAGAATGAAAGTGAAAGGTTGGAAAAAGAAATTCCATGCATGCAGTAACAACAACAAAAAGCTAGGTTAGCTATACTTATATCAGATGATATAGACTTTAAAAGCAAAACTGTTCTTAGAGACAAGGAAGGACATTACATATTAATAAAAGGGATGATTCACCAGGAGGAAATAACAATCATAAATGTGTATGCACCTAACCAGGATGACTCAAGATACATGAGGCAAACACTGGCAAAACTGAAGGGAGAAATAGACATCTCTGCAGTAATAGTTGGAGACTTCAGTAATAGTTGGACACCACTCTCAGCATTGGATAGAGCATCTGGGCAGAGAACCAATAAAGAAACAGAGAGCTTGAAAAATATAATAAGTGGACTAAACCTAATAGACATATACAGAATATTGTAACCCGAAACAGTGGGATATACATTCTTTTCAAGTACTTACGGATCTTTCTCCATGATAGACCATATGTTGGGTCACAAAGCAGATCTCAATAAATTCAATAAAATCGAAATTATACAAAGCACTTTCTCTGCACATAATGGAATAAAGTTGGAAATCAACAAGCAGCAGAAAAAGGGAAAATTCACATATATATGGGGATTAAACAACACACTCTTAAATACTCGGTGGGTCAAAGAAGAAATTTCAAGAGAAATCAGTAAATACCTTGAGATGAATGACAATGAAAACACAACATATCAGAACCTATGGGATGCAGTGGAAGCAGTGTTGAAAAGAAAATTTATAACCCTCAAAGCTTACATTAAAAAAGAAGAAAGGAAACAGACTTTGGCCCAGTGGTTAGGGCGTCCGTCTACCATATGGGAGGTCCGTGGTTCAAACCCCGGGCCTCCTTGACTCTGTGTGGAGCTGGCCATGCGCAGTGCTGATGTGCGCAAGGAGTGCCGTGCCACGCAAGGGTGTCCCCCGCGTTGGGGAGCCCCATGCGCAAGGAGTGCGCCCGTGAGGAAAGCCGCCCAGCGTGAAAAGAAAGTGCAGCCTGCCCAGGAATGGCGCCGCCCACACTTCCCGTGCCGCTGATGACAACAGAAGCGGACAAAGAAACAAGACGCAGCAAAATAGACACCGAGAACAGACAACCAGGGGAGGGGGGGAAATTAAATAAATAAATAAATAATCTTTAAAAAAAAAAAAAAAAGAAGAAAGAGCTATAATCAGTGACCTAAGTGCACAGCTGGAAGAACTAGAAAAAGAACAGCAAACTAATCCCAAAGCAAGTAGAAGGAATGAAATAACAAAGAGCAGAGCAGAAATAAATGAAATTGAGAGCAAAATAAAACAGTAGTGTGAATTAACAAAACCAAAAGTTAGTTCTTTGAGAAGATTAACAAAATCAACAAACACTTAACTAGACTGACTAAGAAAAAAAGAGAGAAGATAAAAATAAATAAAAGAAAAAATGAAAACAGGAACATTTTACTACTGACCCCACAGAAATAAAAAGAGATCATAAGAGGATACTATGAACCGCTTTATGCCAAAAAACTAGACAATGTAGATGAAATGGAAAAATTCCTAGGAACATACAATCTATACTGCCCTTAGAAGAAATAGAAGACTTCAACAAACCAATCACAAGTAGAGATTGAAACAGTAATCAAAAACAGCTCCCCTGGCAGCGGACTTGGCCCAGTGGTTAGAGCATCATCTACCATATGGGAGGTCCATGGTTCAAACCCCAGGTCTCCTTGACCCATGTGCAGCTGGCCCATGCACAGTGCTGATGTGCACAAGGAGTGACGTGCCACGCAGGGGTGTCCCCCGCGTAGGGGAGCCCCATGCGCAAGGAGTGTGCCCCGTAAGGAGAGCCGCCCAGTGCAAAAGAAAGTGCAGCCTGCCCAGGAGAGCTTACACACGGAGAGCTTACACAAGATGACACAACAAAAAGAAACACAGATTCCCATGCCGCTGACAACAACAGAAGCGGAAAAAGGAGAAGACCCAGCAAATAGACACAGAGAACAGACAACTGGGGGGGAGGGGAGGGTAGAGGGGAGAGAAATAAATAAATAAATACATTGGGGGGGAAAAAAAAAACAGCTCCCCAATATGAAAAGCAAAGGACCAGACAGTTTCACAGGTAAGTGCTACCAAGCATTCAAAGACGGTTTATTACCAGTCTTACTCAAGCTCTTCCAAAAAATTGAATAAGAAGGAATGCTACAAAACTCATTCTTTGAAACCAATATCACCAGATAAGGATATTATGAAAAAAGAAAATTACAGACCCATTTCTCTCATGAATACAAATGCAAAATCCTCAATAAAATGCTTACTAATGAAATCCAACAACATATTAGAGAATTATTCATCATGATCAAGTAGGTTTTATACCAGGCATGCAATGGTTATTCAACACAAGAAACTCAATCCACATAATATACCACATTAATAAATTAAAGAATAAAAATCACACAATCTTATTGATTGATGTAGAAAAAGCATTTGACAAAATACATAATTATTTCTTAATAAAAATACTACAAAAGATAGAAATTGAAGGAAACTTTCTCAACATGATAAAGGCATATTTGAAAAACCCACAGCTAACATTGTGCTCAATGATGAAAGACTGAAAGCCTGTCCATTGATATCAGGGACAAAACAAGGATGCTCATTGTCACCACTGTTGCTTAATACAGTGCTAGAGGTTCTAGCTAGAGCAATCAGGCAAGAAAAAGAATAAAAGTCATCCAAATCAGGAAGGAAGAAGTGAAATTTTCACTATTCACAGATGATATGATCCTGTATCTACTAAGTACCAAAAAATCTACAACAAAGCTGGTAGAGCTAATAAATGATTTCAGTAGTGTCAGGATACAAGATCAATATGCCAAAATCAGTGGTGTTTCTATCCACTAGTAATACACAATCTGAGGAAGAAGTCAGGGAAAAAGTTCCATTTACAATAGCAACTACAACAATCAGATATTGACCAAGGATGTAAAGTGCTTGTTTTCAGAAAACTGTAATGCATTGCTAAAATAAATTTTAAAAGATCTAAATAATTGAAAGAATATTCCATGCTCATATCAAGATATCAATTCCATCCAAACTGATATACAGATTTAATGCAATCCCAATAAAAATTCACCACCATTTTTTAAACAAATAGAAAACACAGATATCAAATTTATCTGGAAGGGTAAGAGGCCCTGAATATCCAGAAACATCTTAAAAAGGAAAAGTGAAGTTGGAGGACTCTCACTTCCAGGTTTTAAATCATATTTCCTAGCTATAGTGGTAAAAATAGCATGGTATTGGCATAAAGATAGACACATAGACCAATGGAACCAAACTGATGGTTCAGAAACAGACCTTCACATCTATGGCCAAGTGATTTTTGACAGGCCTGTCAAACCCACCCAGTGGGGGCAGAACAGTCTATTCAACAAATGGTACTGGGAAAACTGGATATCCATAGCCAAAAGAAAGAAAGACCCCTATCTCACACCTTACACAAAAATTAACTCAAAGTGGATCAAAGACCTAAATACAAAAGCAAGTACCATAAAGCTCCTAGAAGAAAACATAGGATACATCTTCAAGACCTGGTGGTAGGTGGTGGATTCTTAAACCTTACACCAAAAGTATGAGCAACAAAAGAGAACATGGATAAATGGGACCTCCTCAAGCTTGAACACTTCTATGATTCAAAGGACTTCTCAAGAAGGTGGAAAGGCAGCCCACTCAGTGGGAGAAAATATTTGTAAACCACATATCCAATAAGGATTTGATTTCAATTCTATATAAAGGTCATGCAACTCAACAATAAAATAGCAAGCCATCCAACTAAAAAATGGGCAAAAGATCTAAATAGACATTTCCCCGGAGAGGAAATACAAATGGCCAAAAAGCACATGAAAAAATGTTCCATTTCACTAGCTATTAGGGAAATGCAAATCAAAACAACAATGAGATATCATCTAACACCACACAGAATGGCCATTATTTAAAAATCAGACAACAGTAAGTGCTGGAGAGGATGTGGAGAAATAGGAACAGTCCTTCACTGTTGGTAGGATTGTAAAATGGTACAGCTTCTGTGGAAGACAGTTTGGTGGTTCCTCAGGAATCTAAATATAGAATGTCATATGATCCAGCAATTCCTCTACTAGGAATATGTCCAGAAGAACTAAAAAGTATGACACAAACAGATATCTGTACACTGATGTTCATAGTGGCATTATTCATAATTGCCAAAGGATGGAAACAACCCAAGTGTCCATCAAACAATGAATGGATAAACAAAATGTGGTATATACATATGATGGAATACTATGCTGCAGTAAGAAGAAACGAAATTGGGACATATATGATAACATAGGTGAATCTTGAAGATATTATATTAAGCAAAGTAAGTCAGACACAAAAAGACAAATATTGCATGGTCTCATTACTAAGAGCTAAATATGAAGAATAAACACATGGAGTTAAAACCTAGAGTATAGCTTATTAGGAAATACAAGGAAGGTTAAGAGGAACTACTGATGCTTAATGTATGTAGATGTTTTCATTGACTTGACTGTAAAAGTGTAGAAATGGATAGAGTTGATGGTAACACATTATAGTGAGTAGCAGCTGGTTTATAAATGGGACTGTGACTGAAAAGGGTAGTCTGGGGAAGTAAATGTCAAGTGAAAGCAAGTTAAAGAATAATCTAGGGACTGAATAGCACAGTGAACATAGAGGTGGATGAGAATTGTGGTTGAGGGTACATATGCAAGAGTGTCCTTCTGTAAGCTAGAGCAGATGTACATCACTATTGCAGTGTGGTGGCAATGTGGAGAAGTATGGGAGAACTATAATTGCTGTGACCTATAGACTGTGGTTAACAGCAATACTATAATATTCTTGCATTAATGCTATAGCAGTTTGATACTATTGATGAATTGCAAAAAGAAATATTGGATTATGTTTGTAAATTGGTCTTTTCCTCTGGGCATATTAGATTATATTGGATTCAGAGGTTTATTTGATTAAATGATTACAGCTTTGACTGGGCCATGTCAGTAGGACTTTGCATCCCCAACCCCTTGGTGGGCAGGGCCTCACAGGGAAAACAACATGGCAGAAGAGTTGTTTGGAGTCTTGAGCTGGAGGCCTGGGAATTAAGCCCACAAAGGAGCTTGGTCATGAGGAAAGAGAGAAGGCCCTGGGAAAAGAAACAAGCTGTTCACCTAATAGTTTACAGCTGGCCTTGTGGAGATAACAGAGCAGTTAAACCCAGAGAGAGGCAAGCCCTGGGAAGAGAGGAACCCAGGAAGCCCGAACACTTACAGATGTTCTTGTTCTAACACATGACAATAGACTTTGGTGAGGGAGGTAAATTGTGCTTTATGGCCTGGTAACTGTAAGCTTCTATCCCAAATAAAAACCCTTTATAAAAACCAACCCATTTCTGGTATTTTGCATGAGCACCCCTTTGGCTGACTAATACAAATGCCAAAGATGTACTGTTCTGTTAATGGAGGTGTATGGAAAATTGTACCAATGTACACCAAGGACCATGGTTGGTGATAATAATCTGTTGATATTATCTTATAATCTGTAACAAATGTTCCACCATGGTGTGGTGTGTTGGTGAAGGGGTGTTGTATGGGAATTCTACACATGTACATGATTGTTTTGTAAGTTCACAACCTCTGTAATAAAAATATATTTTTTACCACACTCATGAAATAAGTTGTTGATATAGGAAGAGTGGGGGGTGTTGGGAGTGGAATATATGGGAGCCTTTTATATTTTTTAATGTAAAAATATTAATTAATTTAAAAAAACACATTTGAGCATTTTCATTAATATTGCATATATAGTATGGTTTTCCTTTGTAACTGACCAAATGTACATTAATGTTACAAGATGTTAATATCAGTCAAAAATACAACTAAAGCAAAATATGGACAGTAGTGTATAGTAATAAAGTGGTTAAAGTGATGAATGCATTACTATGTGATTATGCCAAATACCATTGATTATACATTTTGGATGGGTTGTATTCCTTATTAATATGAATCAATAAAATTGAATTAAACATATATATATGGAAGCTGATTTGGCCCAACAGATAGGGCATCTGCCTACCACATGGGAGGTCCAAGGTTCAACCTCAGGGCCTCCTGATGCGCACAAGGAGTGCAATGCCATGCAAGAGTGTCCCCCACGTAGGGAAGCCCCATGCGCAAGGAGTGCGCCCCGTGAGGAGAGCCGCCCAGCGCGAAAAAAGTGCAGCCTGCCCAGGAATGGCGCCACACACACGGAGAGCTGACGCAGCAAAATGACGCAATAAAATGAGACACAAATTCCAGGTGCTGCTGACAAGAATACAAACGGACACAGAAGAACACACAGCGAATGGGCACAGAGAGCAGACAACTGGGGGAAGGGGGGAGAGAAATTAAAAAAAATTTTTTAATTAAAAAAATTAAAAAATATATATATTTTTTTTAATAGGGTGGGTTGGGGGAAGAATACAACAAATGTAAGATAGGAACTATAGTTAGTAGTAATATTTTGATGATGCACTTTCCTAGTTTGTAACTAATGTTTCACAACAATGCAAGATATTGGTAGAGGGGTGATGTATGAGACCCCTGTATGACATTATGCTTGTTTATTTTGTAAGTTCACAATCTTTACTATACAGTTATTATTTATGCATGTTCATGTATAAATGATATACTTCAATAAAAAACTTTTTTTTTTTTAATAGTATAAACAAAGATAAGTAGGTACCCATGGTGGAAGGAGAATGAGAGAGGAGGTGGAGGGGTGAAGGGAAATAATAATTTTTAAAGTATGAAAGGAGGGAACAGATGTGGCTCAAGCAATTGGCCACCTGCCTCCCATACGGGAGGTTCCAAGTTCAGTTCCCATTGTCTCTTAAAGAAGATAAGTAGAATCAATGAGCTGATGCAACAAACAGACACAACAACCAGGGAGCAGATGTGGCTTGGGCGATTTGGCACCTGCCTCCCACATGAGAGGTCCTGGGTTTGGTTCCTAGTGCCTCCTAAAGAAGACGAGCACACAACATGCAGAGAAGATGAGCAGACAATGAATGGAGACAGACAGAGAGACATTTTGGGGGGGGGGGGCGGGGGGGTGGTAAAATAAAGTGTGAGAGGAATCCTGCATAGACCAATAATGATATACACCATGAACTGAGAAATAAGATAACTCCACGTTGCTATGGATCAAGAATTTAAAAAAAAAAAAAGTCCACGGGTCTTTTCTCTTTTACATCAAATTGTAACTATGAATCAGGTAGTCTCTGTCTCTATCTTTCAATCATTTCTCTCATTCTCCAGAAAGTTCTCTCCACATTGAGGAAAAGATGACCCTGGAAGGAACAGGTCCTTGTGGTGCTGACAGTTTATGATCTCAGGAAAAAACTCCTTCTCTTCCAACATTCCCCCGCATCTCTGACAAAGGCTGTACTTGGCCTTGCTTGGATTATGTGCCCACCTCCTTTCAGCCTACTTAAACACTGACTTTTGTGATGGAGAAGCAAGGTCCTTTGATTGAAACTGCACTAGTGGGCACCACTACCCTCTAAAGCAAAGCACCTTCAGCACAATTCTGAGTCCAAAGAAACCCTAAGCAGTACAAATTCAGAGATGGCTTTACTCAGTCCAAAAAATATCATTAATTAAGTGGCCAGGACTCTGTAGAATGCAATCAGGAAATAGCTTTACTTTTTTTCCCTTCCATTCTTGTGCTTTAAATCTGCTCTATCAGATTGCATAACTTTTCCAGTTATGTCTTATCTTTGTAACAGTCTTATTTCAAGGTATTATCCATATTCAGTCCACTCTAATATCCAAACTTCACTCTTTCCTCTACTTCAGATCTTCCTCCTCTACATTCTAGCTCAGGTTTCACAAGGTCCCAATAACCTGCAATAGGGCAGTGCGACAGAATCCTTATTCCAGCTACATTGCCGTCACTCTGTTGTTTGTTGTTCTTCCCAGTTGTGGGGTGGAGGAGAAAGAAGAAGGAAAATAAAAAGGTTTTCATTACTTAGCTGGGTCAATGTTCAAATATTAGCTGACTCTCTCTCATGGAGAACCTGCGTGCTTTTTAGAAAACTCCCAACTCCCACTGGATCTCCAACACTTTCCTGTTTGCACAGGGCGTGGTGTACTATCCTACCAACCACTAATGATTCTCCCTGAGCTCTTGTTCAGGCAATTGTCCCACACACAGGCAGGATTCTTGAGCACACAAGCACTTGTACATGAATGCTCATAGCAGCATTCTTCACAATAACCAAGAAGTAGAAACAACTCAAATGTCCACCCACTGACAAATGGATAAAGGTGGTATATCCACACAATGGAATATTATTTAGCCCTAAAAAGGAATAAAGTACTGATCCATGCTATAACACAGATGAACCTTGAAACATTGTTATGTAAAAAAGCCAGAAACAAAAGACCAAATATTTTGTAATTCCATTTAAATGAAATGTCCAGAATAGGCAAATCTGGTTGCCAGGAGTTGGGAGAAGGGAGAGAATGGGGAGTGATTACTAGGGAGTACAGGGTTTCTTTCGGTGGTGATAAAATATTCTAAAATTAAATAGTGGTGATGGTTGAACAGCTCTGTGACTATTCTAGAAACTAATGAATCATATACTTTAAAAGAGTGAATTTGATGACATGTGAATTTCTTTTAATTCCCCAAGAACTCTCTTGGTTGGAGGTGGTTTGTAGAACCAGTTTGAGATACCTCTTAGCAAGCCCTGATGACAGTGGAGCTCTTCTCAGTAAGATGCGGAGGTGCTCATCCCCTATCGTGCTGTACTTCGGAGACTCAACCTGAGACAACAGAGAATTCCCACGTACTGATTTTACACTTGGTTCTATTTAAGGACTATAAAACCAGTGAAGATGATTATGGTGCCCTCATTTTAAAAATTTCAGCAGAGATGGCAATCCCTGTCACACAGATGCAGAAACGATCCTTGTCTTCAAAAGTCAGGGATGCCCCACCGCCTTGTGAACTCAGAAACAAAGGAAGGCCAGGCACTAAATATCTTCATTGAAGGTACTGCACAAAGCCTTACCTAGTAGCGTAACCTCGCACAGAAAAGTTATTTCTTACTTTGGACAGTGTGCTCACCTTGTAGCATCATGCTACTGTTTCTACTGTTGACGATTACAATCATTGTTATTGTAGTTTTAAGAGGAATATATTTTATCCATCCACAATTTTATTGAGGATCTACTATTGTTAGGCACTCAAGTGACAAGGATGAATAACACAGGAGGTTCCTGACCCACTGGGCAGTTTGAAGTCTTATGGATCCCAGAAAATCCTATTCTTAAAGCTAATTCATTCCTGAGCGTGTAAACCTATTGCAGGTAGGAACTTTTGATTAAATTACTTTGGTTAAGGGCCTTTGATTAGACTGTATGACCCAGGGTGACTCTTTTTTATTTTATTTTTTCCTTTTTGTCTAACTTTTATTTTGAAATAGCTTCAAACTTACAGGAAAGTTGCAAAAATAAAACAACAGAACTCCAACATATTCCTCACCAAGATACCCAAATTTATTATTAGTATTTTGCCACTTTTATTATATCTACCTCTCTAAACATTTGAAAGTAAGTTGCATGCATCATTTAACACTTCCATGTGCTTTTCATAAGAACAAGGACACTCACTGATATAACCACCATACGTACACCTATCAGGTTTAAGAAATTTAACATTGAAATAAAGCTTACAGTATATATTTCACTTTTTTCAGTTGTCCCAATAATGTCCTTTTGAGCATTTTCTACTCCATTATTTCCAGTCCAGGATCATGTATTGCATTGTCTCCTTAGTCTCACTTTTAAAAATTTTAATTGTGGTAACATATATACAATATAAAATTTCCCATCTCATCCACTCCCAAGCATATGATTCAGTGACATTAACTATACTCATAATGTGCTACCATCACCACCATCCATTAACAAACTTTTCAAACAGAAACCCTGCATCCATTATGCATTGACTTACTGTAAAACCATTGTAAGTAGGGCGTTTGGATGGGACTACTTCAGTTAAAGTGTGACCCACCTCATTCAGAATGGGTCTTAATCTATTACTGGAGTCCTTTATAAACAGAATGGAGACAGAAAGAGAGAGAGAGAGAGAAGCAAAAAGCCAAAATCAAGGGAAGAGAAGGGAGAAACAAGCTGATGCTGTCATGTGCCTTGCCATGTGGCAGAGGAACCAATGATGGCTGGGAGTCAGTCTTCAGGGAGAAAGTGTAGCCTTGATGATGACTTGACTTGGATACTTTCTCAGCCTCAAAAACTGTGAGCTAAAAAACTCCACTTCAGCTGAACCATTCAAATAAAAAAACAATAAAAACCAATTCATGGTATTTGTTGTAAGCAGCCTAGGAAACTAAAACACCCTCTTCCTCCTGTTTCTGGTAATTTGAACTGTTTTTTCTCTCTGGAATGTGCATATTCCCTTATTTCATATAAGTGAAATTATAAAATATCTGTCCTCCTGTGTCTAGTTTATTTAACATAACATAACTTCAAGTTTCATCCATAGAGTAGGATGTATCAGAAGTTCCTTTTTACAGCTGAATAATATTCCATTGTATGTTTATACCACATTGCAGCAGTTTGATATTATTTATGATTTCCAAAAAGAGAGATTATGTTTGTAAACTGGTCTGTTCCTCTGGGCATGACCCCCCTTCATTGTATTAGATTCAGCTGAGATGTCTTTAATAAAATTATGTTAAGATTAGGGCTTTGATTTGACCAAGTTGGTAGGATATAACTCAGGGTTGATTACCCACCCCCTTGGTTGGCTATGTAAATGGACACTCACTCAAGAAGACACATAGAAGAAGGCACAGGGAGAAAGAGAGCTCCATAGACATGGGAGGGGAAAACCTTGATCCCAAGAAGAGAGATGAGCCATTTGCCTGACACTTTGCAGCTGAAGAGAACAGAGCTTAGCAGCGCTGAGGAAGCCCAGAAAGAAAGAAACCCTATGCCAGCCTACAGCTGAGATCAGAAGAAGCTGAGCCCACGAAGCCTTAAGAGGAAAAAGGAAGGAGAGACCAGGCCTGCCATCTTACCTCAACACATGGCAACTGACCTGGGTGAGAAAGTACCTCTAATGGTACCTTGAGCTGGACTTTTTAGGACCTTGTAACTATAAGTTTTTACCCCAAATAAATACCCTTTATAAAAACCAACAGATTTCTGGTAATCTGCATCAGCAATGCTTTGGTTGACTAATATACACATTTTGTTTATCCAAGCATCAGTTGATAGACATGGGTTTTTTCCATTTTTTAGAAAAGATATATAAGACATGTTCATACAAAAAACATAATGGGAATAACATCCTTTCTTTAAGAACAAGCACATTCCATACAAAGAAGAGGACTCTGACAAAGTATTTTAAAGCTCAAGAACTTGCCACAGAAATGAGATATGATAATGGACAAGCAGAGCCTTGTCTAACACTCACTGGAGTCTCATCCATTTTTCGGGGGCCCTTTAGTGCTCACTTCCTGTTGGACATTCTTTGTGGTCTCCTCAGATTTTACAGCCTCTGGTATAGATTCTGCCTCTTTCTTAGTCTGATCCACTGGGACAGGCTTTTCTCCAGACTTCTGCTGCCACAAATTTGGGTGGGAATTTTTGTCTAAGGTTTAAAAGTAAAGCATCCATTCGTTGTCTCTGGAAAGTAGAGCTAGGTTCTTCTTTCCTCTTGGCTTTATCTTGCTCTTCATGATCTTTAAAGTGCCACCAATATCCTTTGGAGGAATGATATCAACAATATGACATAGCTCAATTAAAAGTTGACTGAGATGGGTAGCAGTGCTCCAAAATGTGTCCATCAATTGCAATGAATATACCACACTAATGATAGAAGTTGTTGATGTGGGAAAAGTGGGGGGGGGGGGGGGGGAGAAGAGTGGGGCAAATGAGAATCCCCTATTTTTTTTAAAGATTTATTTATTTATTTCCCAACCCCTGGTCCTGTGGGAATGAAAAGGATCTTTGAAGAAGTTATTAGTGAAGGTGTGTCCAAACTGAAAAGAGAGTGGACCTTAGTCCAACACAGCTGAAGTCCTTATAATCAAAGGAAATTAGACAGGGAAGGTAAAGCCATGAGAAGAATTCAAAAGTTAATAGAATCCAGAGGAGAAGGAAAAAGACGCCACCATGTGTTTGCATTCTCATGTGACAGAAAAGCCAAGAACTGAGGATCACCAACAAAATCAGAAGGCCACAGTCTTCAGGGAGAAAGCATCACCTCGCTGACTCCTCAACTTGGGACTTCTAGTCTCAAAACCGTGAGGCAATAAATTCCCATTGTTTAAGCCAACCCATTGTATGGTATTTGTTTCACAGCTTGGAAACTAAGACAAAGTCTACTCCCTCTCAAAATTACAGCAAGACTTAAATCCACAGATTAAGAAATCCATTGTTTTTTTTCAAAAGGCACATCATAGTATTGCATTTACAGTAGTATTTCTGAGTTTTTTCCCCAGAATTAACATTTCTATTAACCATTATGAAGGAAAATTTTGTCAGTGATGCCCACTCTCCTCCCATTCTCTAATTTCTCCAAACTTGCATTGAACAGGAAAAAAAATCTGTTTCAGCCAGGACTCAACCACCTCACTCTACCTAAAGATAGGTTATATTGAAGTTGATAGAACAAAGCAAATCTTCCTACATCCCAGTTCCCTTGCTCTTCTAGCTCAACAACACCCCTCACTTTGGACCTATGGCCTCTTCTGGGCCTCAACTCTTGGGTCAAAGAATACCTTGATGTTTGTGTGTGTGTGTGTGTGTGTGTGTTTCATATTCCTCACCTATTGAGTGAGATTAAGTAGGGAAAGTAAGTATGAATATATCTGCTCAAATAGAGGTCATACAATCTTAGAACTAGAAGACAGCAGATGGATCAACAAATCTAAGTCCCTCACTTTAAAGTTGAGAAAAATTAGATCTAGAGATATTAGATGACTTGCCACAGGCACACTATTAGCAAGCCTCCCAGACCTCCAGGCAGTGCTGGAGCTTCAGGCTTGCCCTTCGATGCCTTTTTTCCCTAACACGTTTTTCACTTTATTCTCCTACAATCTTTTTCTTTTTTTTTTTCTTTTTTTTTAAAGATTTATTTATTTATTTTAATTTCCCCCCCTCCCCTGGTTGTCTGTTCTTGGTGTCTATTTGTTGCGTCTTGTTTCTTTGTCTGCTTTTGTTTCTTTGTCCGCTTCTGTTGTTGTCAGCGGCACGGGAAGTGTGGGCGGCGCCATTCCTGGGCAGGCTGCACTTTCTTTTCACGCTGGGCGGCTTTCCTCATGGGCGCACTCCTTGCGCGTGGGGGCTCCCCCACGCGGGGGACACCCTTGCGTGGCACGGCACTCCTTGCGCGCATCAGCACTGCGCATGGCCAGCTCCACACGGGTCGAGGAGGCCCGGGGTTTGAACCACGGACCTCCCATATGGTAGACGGACGCCCTAACCACTGGGCCAAAGTCCGTTTCCCGTCCTACAATCTTTTTCTGAGCCATTATTTTCCCATCTGTAGAATAGGAATAGTAACTTCTCTGCCTAACTCACAGGGCTACTGTGAGAATTAATGAGATAATATATGTGAATGTGCTTTAAAGTCCTTGCAAATATCAGATAGTATTTAAAATGAAAATTATTTCAATCAGGAAAATAAATGCATACCATAAATAATGGATAATAAAATGATTCAGCAAATGAGAAATACTCTGCAGATGACTTCTAGCACTTATAATTAAGTTTTCAATTAAATCTAAGTACCACAGAACTGAAGAGAAAATAAGATCATCATCTGTGCATACAGCTAAAAGAAATCAGCATGTGCCTAATGGAAATTAGGCAGCTACATGGGGCCTAATGAAAATTAGGTTATGACGCTAAAAGCAAGGGATTATACTGTGTCCTTTTTTCCTCTCTTGCCTCCCTTTCATAACACCCTTCTCAGAAATGGAGCTTTGAGATTATTATCTTAATGGAGATGAGTGGATTTTCTCATTCAAGAACAAAGTGGCCATGTTCAACAGAAGTGAGTTCAAGGAAAGAAAAATTCTCTGAACTGACATTTAAGCCATATTCAAGAATTGGAAAATTTTGAGGAAGCAAAAATAAGAATTAGGAAATTAAAAGAAGAGAAATCCATGACTTCCTGAAATGTTTAACCTACATGCAAACATTAAGAATGAAGAATATGTTGAAAGAACTGAAGCCACAAACCAGAACCACAGTATTATGACTTCATTACAGTAGAATAGAAGTAAAGAGAACAGCATGCATGACTGGTACTAGACAAGTCTAGTTATTCAAGGAGATAAATTAGTAAAGAAAGGTCCTTGATTTGGGCATCAAGAGGAGAAAATCCCCAAAGTAGCAACACCATCCTAAGCATACATACACCAATGCAGCTATTTTATAGCAACTTCCTTCTAATATGCAATCCTGAAAATCCCTTTGAACCAGCAACTCAACTGTCAAGGTCACTTCATGAGAAGTACAAAGAATTTCTGACTCAGTCCTTCTTCTTGGCACCTTCTTTCTGTCAGGAGCAAGGATTAAGCTATGGTAGGACAAGCCATAACAGATGATAAGAGCAAAGACTAGACACCTGAGGTCAATCAACTTGACCCTGAGGTCAAAGCAGACAGATGCTTGGGGAATAGGCAATGAGAAGATGGGAAGGCAGGGAGTAGTGTCAGGAGAGTAAAATAATAGGCAACTGGGTGGCCGAACTGGGATGAGAAGCATAGCAATGAGGACTCTTAGAACAAAGAATACTCAGAAATTCAGGCAGCAGGAAGATCTGGCAGCTAGTAGCTGGAATTCTGCTTGAAAAATGAAAATCAGTGGCAGATTGGGCAAGGTCAAGGCAGAACCTCTGCTCCAGAGGAACTGAGGATGTGACTAGAAATTAAGGCACAGACTAAGGACACAGGGAAATAAGACAAAGACTCAGTTACTACAACAAAGATATAAGGTAAAAGTTTGGTCCAAGGAATAAGGCAAGAGGCTCATTACTGGAAATAAAGTACAAGATGAGGACAGATGGAACTGTACTAAGAGTGGTCTTGATGATAAACAGCCAAATTCCTGGCCTGGCTTGTTTTCTTTTTTCTATTCCCCTGAGTTGGAAGAGGTCTCCAAACCTGGGACCTAGCAAGTTTCTTTTGTTTGTTCGTTTGTTTTAAAGATTTATTTTATTTATTTTTCCCCCACCGCCCATGTTGCTTGCCCTCACTATCTGATCTCTGTGTCTGTTCATCGTGTGCTCATCTACTTTTTAGGAGCCACCAGGAACCGAACCGAACTCAGGACCTCCCATGTGGGAAGGAGGGGCCCAATCACTTGAGCCATCTCCACTCCCTGTTTGTTGTGTCTCTCATTGTGTCTCTTTGTTGTGTCACCTTGTTTCATCAGCTCGCTGTGCCAACCTATCACATCAGCTCTTTGTCTTGCTTGTCTTCTCTAGGAGGCACTGAGAACTGAACCTGGGACTCCCATGTGGTAGGCAGGTACCCAACTGCTTGAGCCACATCTGCTTCCCTGGAAGCAAGTTTGAGCTTGCTAATTGGACTAGGTGTTCCTATGTACCCTGTGTATATTCTATTGTTGCACTTTTTTATTTAGCAAATACTTATCTAGCACTTAACTATGTTTAACTATGTTTCAGGTACTTTCCTGCATATTTCACAAATATTAACAACCAATGAGGAAGGTACTCTGACTAGCCCAATTTTATAAATATAAATATAATATAATAGCCCAATTTTATAATCAGGAGAAAGTACTTAATTTGTCTGAGGTCACACAACTAGTAAGTGGCAGGGAAAGAATTTGAACCCAAGCACTCCACTTCAAAGCCCATGTTTCTACCACTACCCCAACACCATTTTGCTATCATTGTCATGAGCCATCTGCATTTCTCTCCTCCTCTAGAATATAAAATATGTTCCCTGCCATCAACAACTTCACTTGTCTTCGCATCCCCAATGCCTATTGCAATGCCTGAAGGATGAATGAATAAATGAGTAAAGGTACAAATAAACATGGTATAGGTATATTAAACATACAAACATTGGGGACTGCAGTCTTTGACAGAGGGAGCAACAGAGAGATACTGGATTCCATTCATAAGCTGCAGGACTGTGCAACAGTAGGTAATCAGGATCTGAATCAGGGAGTGGCTAGTGGAGCTGAGTGAGGGAGGTGCTGGAGATATGGCTCATAACAGGAGCTGTGAATCAGAAGCTAAAGAAAGCAGCTGAGGTCAGAGGAGGTTGGGGCACAGGAAATGGTCATGGAGTGATCTGCTACTTGTAAATGCCCCACCTCCCAATTGCTATGTGATATTTTAGAGGCTCTTTCCCCACATCTGAGTTGTTAGAATATATGGTCAACCATGATTTGTGTGCGGAAATTACTGTTCCCATAGATCATTATCAGTATTTTTATAGGAATGACACATTACAACCTCTGGACAAGAGTCAGCTATAAAAAGCATGGCTTAAATTCAACCATCAGAAGTACAGAACAATATTAAATGTAGTACTGATCTGCCTGATAGCATAAAAGTCAGAAAGGTCATTTCTAAGAAAAGTCTTCATATAAATGTCTGGCCATCTAATGGACACTTTTTTTCCTTTTGTGCACACATATGGGTACACATAGATGTTGAAGGGGACAGATGGTCATATCCACACATTTCTCATTCTCCTATAATTCCCCCTCCAACCACAAACATCAAGCTTGACAATAAGTCAGTGGTCAGTTGGCATTACTTAAAATTTCAAGGGGGTGAGGAGTGAAATAAAAATAACATTTATTGAGTGCTTACTCTGGGCCAGGTGTTATTTAAGCCGCCCCTATTTTTCAGAGGCAAAGAAAGAGGCATGGTGAACTTACGCAGTTTGGCCAAGGTCCCACATCTAATGATTGGTAGAGATAGAATTCAGACTCAAAGCAGTCTATCTCCAGAGCCTATGATTAGGACCACAATTCTATATGGATCATCCACTTTGAATCCCTCAAGTAATGGAATGACTAGAATGTAAAACTGGCTTTGAACAGCCAAACCCAATTCAACTCCAGGAACCCATTTGGAGCCCTTTGACGGTGTATACCTGTCTGTTCATGACTGTGCTCAATTACCCAGAATGCTTATCCTCTAAGTTTAAAATTTGTAAGGGAGTGTAAGGATCCCAAAGAGCTTCCATTGGTGCAAGGTATAGCCTCAGGATAGAGTCTTCTCTACTTAGAGGTGGGGCAAAAACAGATCCAAGAAATATTCAGTCCAAGGTAATATAATGAACTCTGTTCCATGCTAGTAGTTAGCAGAAGCTACCATTTGAAGTGACTGTTTTTCAAGCCACTACTACCATCACTGCCATTCCCCAACACACTTTCCCTCAGGCCAAACCTATTCTAATTAGAGGATGCCTAAACTGGACTAGGAAGCCTTTGGCATAAAATTTCCACATTGGCAAGAAACCAGAGTAAGAAGGCTCTCCTCAGCCCAGGCAGACCAAGCCCATCCAAAGCAAACAGTTCCCATAACTGTTTACGAGAGAACAAGCTTCTTCCTTTAAACAGGATGAATGTGGAAAATCACCCAGCCAGGCATTGCTTGTTTTCTTAGCACTTCTGAAATTCAGGGAGGAGGCCATCCCCACCAAGGTATCAGCCCTCTTCAAGTAGGAAATGCACAAGTTGAAGTTGGAAAGCACATCAAATGTGCTATTGGAGCCTATAAAGATTTAGTTGTTTCCATTAAGGCACTTTTTTCATCATAATCACGTAAAGATTGAGTACATTTGGTACCTCTACCTAAATAGTATCTCCTGGCCCAGCTTGCAAATTCTCCCTGCTTTTCTAGAGGAAAAGGAATTTCATAATTTGTCTGAGTTCCTCTGGCATTGTCAAGACCAGGGAAAGACTTTGGTGAGTTGCCTCCTAGTCCACTATTATTACTGAATCAGTCAAAATATTACTGAAATATTTTGAGACACCTAGTAATGTATACTAAATTTTTAAAGAAAATATTTGTGAGCATTCAAATACAGTCCCGAGCCTGAAATTTGGTGATCAAGCAAGGCATCTTGTTGATATACAGGTTAGTTGATAGCTTTATAAGACATCAGATAAGGATTAGGAATTAAACCTTAGGAAAGTGGAAGGAATATGGCATGGGCTAGTGTACAAGTAATTTGAGTGAATTTTCATGGATTTGAATGTTCTCTTTTTTCTGGTTTCCCAAGTTTCAGCCATCACTTATGTAAGTTTAATTGAGCATTTACTCTTAAATTCTGAATTGACGAGGTCAATTAAAATGATAAACAGTATTAAGTGTACTATAAGGAGCAAAACAATGTTTAATTCTTACTTATTTGGAACTTGTACAAGAAATGGAAAAGACTCTACAGTGTACAAAGGGAAAAAAATCACCTACCTAAATATCCATGTCCTTACTCTTTAAAAAGGGAAGGAGAGAGAAGGAACAGCAATCAAGGGAATGGGGAAGAAGGGACAGCAATCTTTAAAAGAGGAGGTTTATTTACTTATGTTTAAAATAAAATAGGGGAAGCAGACTTGGCCCAGTGGTTAGGGTGTCCATCTACCACATGGGAGATCCGTGGTTCAAACCCTGGGCCTCCTTAACCCATGTGGAGCTGGCCCATGTGCAGTGCTGATGTGCGCAAGGAGTGACATGCCACGCAGGGGTGTCCCCATGTAGGGGAGCCCCATGCGCAAGGAGTGCACCCCGTAAGGAGAGCCGCCCAGCGCGAAGGAAAGTGCAGCCTGCCCAGGAATGGCACCACACACACGGAGAGCTGACACAACAAGATGACGCAACAAAAAGAAATACAGATTCCCATGCCGCTGATGACAACAGAAGCCGACAAAGAACACACAGCAAATAGACACAGAGAACAGACAACTGGGGCGGGGGGGAAGGGGAGAGAAATAAATAAATCTTTTTTAAAAAATCAAATCAAATCAAATAGGTATCCAGGTACCTTACAGAGATTAGTTTATGACCACCAAAAATTATGACAACTTATGATCCAAGGGAAGGGCTGCTAGATTGGAAATGACATCGCAAACTCTGGCTTTACCCTCTTGTATAATGAAGAACGAGAAGGCCCTTAGGTAGCATCTGCTTCCCTTTGCCCTGAAGTGACAGTCTGGGAGTGGAAGTCAGCTTTGCTGTCAGATTGGTTAATGCGCTGGCATGTGTTAGCAGCAGCTGCGTGTGCCCCCAGAAAACTCTCCTTCTCCCTATAAATCAGCTTTTGTATTTCTAATCCGGGGAATCAGGGAGTGATGCATGAAACTACTATGTCTGCTATATCAGTCAGGGAAATAAACAGCACAAACCCCAGGCCTCAGAGCTGTCAATATGTTTATAATTCCCAAAAGTCCTCAAAGCACAAATAAGTACATCTTTGTATAAATCTTTTTTTTTTCTAAGGAGGTACTGGGGATTGAACTCAGGGCCTCGTATATGGGAAGCAGGCATTCAACCACTGAGCTACACCCACTCCCCTTTATAAATCTTTTTAAAATGAGGATTGCTTAACATTTTAAAAATTTATTTTACTCAGCTGTCACTGCTTCTATTCTATTTTTAAAGTAGAAGAGATAAATTATAAAGATCCTTGTCTATTGTTTTAGAAGAGAATTTTTTGTTTGGAACAGAAAAACTTTTTTTTAAATTTCTCTCCCCTCCACCCCCGCCCCCCAGTTGTCTGTTCTCTGTATCTATTTGCTACGTGTTCTTCTTTGTCTGCTTCTTTTGTTGTCAGTGGCACGGGAATCTGTGTTTCTTTTTGTTGCATCATGTTGTTGTGTCAGTTCTCCGTGTGTGCGGCCCCATTCCTGGGCAGGCTGCACTTTCTTTCGCACTGACCAGCTCTCCTTACGGGGCACACTCCTTGCACATGGGGCTCCCCTACACAGGGACACCCCTGTGTGGCAGGGCACACCTTGCGTGCATCAGCTCTATGGGTGGGCCATCTCCACACAGGTCAAGGAGGCCCGGGGTTTAAACCGTGGACCTCCCATGTGGTAGACAGATGCCCTAACCACTGGGCTAAGTTCGCTTCCCCAGAAAAACTTTAAGGAGTAATTTTATAATGAATGCTAGAGTATTTGCATTAAGAACAGAATTTGAACCATATACGATTAGTATTTAAAACCCTGACTATAATTTCTTACTCTCATTTGCAGAGCGCTGTCTTACTCATTCTCTTAATCACATGATTATTAAAAGTCATTAACTAACATTGTATATGATTCTTTCAGACAATGTAGAAGAATGATTGCAATCTTTAACAATTTCATATATATATTGACCCCAGCTTTCTCTCTCAGGCTAAGTTGAATGTATCCACCACATTGAACTAGAGCCACAAGTTTCAGTTTGAGTTGATTGTGTTTGTTTTCAATTTATTTATAAACCCTGCCTGCTCCCAGAAAAAAAATTTGAAGCTGCTGTTAGCGTCAGATGGGCATACCAGTCCTTAGGAGTCCAAGAATTGGTAGAAACCAGTATTTCTGGTTCCTTACTGACTGTGGATCTCACAAGTGCTGATTCACACCAGAGACCTGTGCAAACTGGCTCAGACAATTGCCAGTGGAACTTGCCTTTCTAGCTTGCTTCATCAGCCAAGAGTGGAGCCAGCCAAAGCCTTGAACTCTAGAGAGCTATGTCTTTCTTATCAGTTTAGAATAGACAATCACTTCCATCAATACCCCTAAATCTAAGAAGAACAAGAACACCCTAAGAGCAGTTATTTAGAAACAATATGTCCTAGATTCTGAACTGTCAACACAGCATAATCACACTTCTGCCAACTCACAGGATACACATCTGTGCTCTGTCATCAGTGTACTTTCTCCCCATACAGACAGCTTTCCAAACCGAGCCTTCCCATTCATGTATTTCTACTCTTCATTAGGAGCCAGAGATTTTCCAGGAAATCCTTGCTCAATAGCTGAATAGGTGACCAGCACTTTGATAGCCCAGAGACACAATGTTCCTTCTGGGTTATGAACTTGTCACTCCTCCTTTAACTCTGGACAATTCTTACATAAGAGCTTTCAGAGGAAAAAATAATAATCTGATTCAACAAGAACTGGGTTGATGATCCAAGTGGCAATTTTCTCCTGTGTAAGAGTTAAACCAACACAATAGTTGAAATGTGATTCTCCGTCCTGGTGTATTTTGATTTTTCAATGTACACCAATGCACACTAAAGGCATATGGGAAAAAAAAAAAAGATGTCTTGATTCATTCACATACTTTCTCATTTCAAATTAGAAACTCTTCTTTAATGTCTCTCTTCAAATCTGTTGTCAAGTCTTATTGGTGCAGAATTAACCAGAGCACAGTTGCCCAAGTGTTTACTGGGACCCAGCAGTGGCTCAATTCAAAGTTCTTGAGAACTCTCCAGTCCTCCTTCTGCAACCACCCTTTCTTTGTGAAGTTTCTCAAGATTCCTCATGGAAAGGAAAGGAGCTGGCAGTGGCAGCATTTCCCGCCCCAGTCCCCACCCCACCCCACCCCACCCCCCCATATGGTTCAAAAATTTCACTATCAGCCTTCCCTTTACTTCTCTTTCAGCTAATGACTTCTGGCAAACTTCTCCACTCCAGAGTGGTTTCAGGGTTTTCAAGAAAACTTTTCCTCTCAAAAGATTCCAATATTATGTTCTCTCCCTCTGTCAAAAAGTCATTTACCAAAACGATTCACTATCCCCAGACCTGGCACTTAGTGATTTCCATAAATGTTAAATTAATAAACAAATGAAATAATTTGTGAATGAATGATTCCCTCTCTCTTTAACTTCCCCCTTTTACCACCTATCCCCCTGGATACCCCTTCTTTAATGCTAAGTACCTCTGTTAATCCCCCATGAAAGGGCTTTTATAAAAGGCTTGTCAAATTGAAAGGGGAGGGACTCTTCAGGAACAAGATAAAATCAAATCAATTCACTCTAACCCTTTCCAATGTTGGAACACTACACTTCAGTATGAATTTAAATAAATAAAAATACATATCAAATTTTATCTTAATGGTGTTTCCATTGTTTATTCTTTTATATTTCGGTGTATATGTTGGTTGTTTAACCTTCCCAGAGGTCAGGGATTATGTCTAATTACCCAATCTCCACAGGCACATAAGCTCTTTTAAAATGTAGGTATAGAAATATTATCTATCTACATATCAGCAATTTAACCAGAGAAGGAAAATTGCCTTTAAAAAAATAGTTTATAATGGTGCTAGAAAGAGTCAATAGAAAAAACATACATTTTCTCTGCCTCTTTACTCACAATCCAGTAGATCTCTGTCTATCCACATAGAACTGATTTGAGGTCAAATGGAATAACGTATACAAATGGATTTTGAGAAGGGGAAAATAATATAGAAATAGAAATTAATGCTGTCACAATCTTGTTGCTTCCATTAATTTTCAGCCAGCTAATCCTACTGAAGAAGGCAAAAGGAAGCTTGCCATATAATTTTATAGCCATAGTCTCATTGCTTAGTCTGCAACCACTCAAAATACCATTGAAGAGTGAGCAGGTATAGTTCAGTGGTTGAGTGCCTGCTTCACATATGTGAGATCCCAGTTTCAATCCCCTGAACCTCCTAAAAGAAAAAAAAATAATTTAAAAAAAAAAACATTGCAGAAAAAAACTTTGGGTCCAAAGGGAAGCTCACAAGTCACAAGGAGAAATTAGCTAGCCAAGATAGAGAAAAATTAATGACTTAAGTGGCTAAACACTCTAAGCCCTTTGAATGGAATCTTCTCTGATATTTTCCATGACCCACTAAAGGTATCCTCCAACTCTCCTGCCTAGATCTCTGTAGTTCTATTCACAGTGTTAACAAGTGTGACAAGTCACTCAATTATCTCAAAGAAGGGTCTACATTAGCATGTGTGAAGAAGAGTCAGATAATCTCACCAACTGGTGATATTTTTTTAATCCTTAATCCATTGCTAAATAACTTCCTCTAACTATTTATTTATTTCCCTGGCATTAAGGAGCAAAGTAGATGTCCAAACAGGAAAACCTGTGCTCTTTGTATCATTTAAGTTTCATGTACTTTAGCAGATTTCAAATAATTAATCTGGCTTCTGTTCTTCCATTTCACTGAAGGCACCCTCTTAAAAAGCATCAGTCAGGGAAGTAGATGTAGCACAAGCAATTGAGCTCCCACCTACCATATGGGAGGTCCCAGGTTGGGTTCCCAGAGCCTCATGGAGAAGACAAGCTGACTCAACAAGATGACACAAACAAGGAGACACAAAGAAGAAAGATAATAAGAGACACAACAAAGCAAGGAGCTGAGGTGGCTCAAGCAATTGAGGACCTATCTCCCACATGAGAGATCCTGGTACCTCGTAAAGAGAAGATGAGCAGACAGAGCACACCCAGCAAATGGACATAGAGAGCAAACAGTGAGTGCAAAAACAACAGTGAGGTGGGGGGGAATAAATAAAATAAATCTTTTTTAAAAAGCATAAATCATTTTTTAATCTCTAAATCCCATTTTCTTCTTCTGTCTTCATCTTCCTTGCACCCTCAATTGTAATCTTCAGTATTGCTCAACTTCTTATCCTCTCTTAAATTCCAATATAATGAACTCTCCATGTTCTCCTGCTCAAACCAAACTTTCAATATCTTAAAACCACTTCCTCTTCTTCCTCTGTCCTCTAAAATTAGATTTTTCTTCAAGGTTTCCAATGCTCTTCTTTTTTCTCTCTATCTAGTTTTTCTTGGTGATCTCATTTCCTTGATAACTTCTACTACTATCTCTGCATGTCCATCCACGCCTCTATTCTTAAATTCTCTCTAGACAGATTTCCAACTACCTGAAGTATATCATGACCATTATGTTTCACTGGCTTCTCAAACTTAACAGATTCACAGGCAAACCTACTCTTACTCCATATTTTCATAAATGTGCTCATCATTCTCCCGGGTTCTTGAAGATCCATACCTACCTTCTCCATTTACTCTTCCTGGGCATAAGTCTGCTTCAAACCATCGTGACATATTGCTCGTAAGTTCACTAATGTCATTTAACATACGCTCCCTTGTAACTTAGTCTATTGTGTACTTATGTTCCCTACTAGACATAAGCTCCTTGAAAAAAGATTGTGCTCCACTTTGTATACCCTGTAGAGTCGAGCACAAAGTCTGGCACATAGAAGACTTATTTAGTTGAAAGGTAAATGTGAGCATTTTATTCATACCCTACTGTCCTTTGTCAACTACAATCAACAACACTGACCTAAAATTATCCTTAATCTCAGAAGTCTGGAAAAAACTACCAAAAGCATTCTAATTAGTAGCATAATATGTGGAGTTCTTGGTATTCTGAATTTATTGTGTTTGTGCCCCACATTTTCAGTCATTGGCTACACACACACACACAAATCCATACTTGGAAGAGACATGTGTGGGAAAACAAATTCATGTCTCATGTAAAAGTTATTCCCTTGGTTTCCTTTCTCAGTAGTGGAATCCCTTCTCCAGTTCCCTATAATTTGCTTGTCTTGTTATTACTCCCACACTTAGTTATGAGAGCTCTGTATTGTGCAAAAACTAGACTCAAAGCATTGCAACTTTAAATCAGCGAAAGCACACACCTCTGGGGGTGCCTCAGCATCATAGTGATGCCCACACTCCTGTTTTCATTGATCACTTCACTGACTCCGGGTTTGGTATTGTTTGAAGTTAGCATGATCACAATTTTCAGGTGTTCCTTGTTTTGTTTAATAATAGAATAAGCCCCATAATGGAAGTTAAGATGGTCATGCTTTCTGATTTCCTGACCTGATTCCACTGCCAGATGCATGACTTTAAACACACCAACAGGAAGAGAGCAAATGTTGGGTTTATTACAGCCAAGGTAACTGAAAAGAAACTTGCACTAACCTGCACTTTGCCACAGGCAGAGGTTTAAGAAAATCAGAACAATCATTCTATTGGTCTCTTCTTGTTTAAAGGGATATAACCAGGTAAATAAAAGCCATACCTCTGCCCTAGGACTTTTTTAGATTCATCATCTTATAGAAAAAAAAAAAAGGCCTGAATTTTCATCCAGCTCAACAGTTAATTTTCTTTGTCCAGCTAATAGACATTATAAAGCAAACACATACACATGTATATCATCTTATACCAGAAAAGTATAATTTACTTAATGTGGAATGCTACAACTATAGAATTAAAGATGCATTACAATTTAAGTTTGGTTCACACTAACAGACAGACAATCTGTCAAGCTAATGTTTGGCCATTAGCTGATTATTACACATTAGCTGAACTAGATCACTCTCTGAAAATGTTGCCAGATTATTTTTAATGAAACAAAGTTCTGATGGCATCACTCATTTGTTCACTCCTCCTCACTTCCTACAACCTGAGTTCCACCTACTTCTCCTACCTTATTTTCAACCCCTCCTTCTTCACACTCCCACATTCCAGCCAACTGAACAACTCACTCTTCGCCCATACTGTCTCACTGATTTTTAACTCTACGTACTTGATGTGCCATTCTCTAACATCACTCTCAAATCTCAGTTCAAACGTCACTTCCTCCATGGAGCATTCTTTGAGCGTCCTTCTTCTGACCAGTTTATTTCACTTTATGTGCAGCCCTCAAATAATTTTCATCACTTTCTACTTTGAATTTTTTTGTTATTTCTGCTTATCCTGATTTCCCCTGATAACATATAAACTCTCTCAGGGAAAAATCTCAAGACAATTTTTCCCCATATACTTAAGGCATATACCACAATCTTTGCATGAGCATATCTTGAAATAAAAGTACAAATGCTTCCCAAGGCATAAATGAGAATGGAAAGCTCTTGATGGTTTGATAGTCAATGATTGGAGTCCTCCACTTAGGTTAACAATCATTGACAAGATCAGCATATACCTTCGGGTTGTATAGCTCTTTCTCTCTCTTTCTTTATCTCTAACCTGCTGGCTTTCTTCAAATTAAGCCATTCCATATTTGCTCTGTGCCAAGCTTCTTCATTGGCAGTTGTTGTTCTTCAGCAAACAGTGGCTCAGTTTCCGTAAGCTGTGTCAGAAGCAAACATGAGGCACTTGTTTTATAAGTTACCATGAAAAAGAGCAAAAAATTACCAATAAGTAACAATCCCATTCTTTCTATTCTAAAGTAATGCCAACAATACAGTAGCAGCCAACCCATGGTCTCTAATGTCTTACCTAATCTTCTTACATTATCAGTGCCGTGGATATCAAAGCCAAGTATCATCATGGTGTATTATTTATTCAGGTACCATAGAATGCTTGGCATCATACTATGCACTTGAGTAAAGATGTACCTTAGTTGTTAAAAGCAGATTCCTAGAATTTTTGGAATTTCCTTTTCAATCAGACCGTGTTGGCATAGGCTACACTGTTACAAGACTGAATTTTCACAAATAAATCATAAGTCAAATTTTCAAAGCAGTTGCCTTGAAAAGCAGTATAATTCCAATGATGTTCCCATTGCTTGAAGTCATTTAAGAACTCTGTTTTTGGTGTTTTTAAAGTCAACTTATGTGCCATAGTTATTAGTCTTTTATCAATTTTTATCAGTTTTATCAGATTTTGTTTTAATCTCAAGTAGAATTATGCAGTTTCATTAACCAGGCTGGATAGCCAAAGTTCCAAAGGACCACTGGTGATGTTTTAAAATCACATTCATCTTTAAAAGATGAAGATTTTCCACATCTGTGGACATTCCAAAAAACATGCCAGAGGCTCTGAAGGCAGTTCTAAAAATATTTTGAACAATTGCAGCATTATTACAGTAAATATATATAATCTTACTGGAAAAGGAAAAACACTTCAAATGTTTAGGTTTGGACGTATTTAGTTTACAGTCACACTTAAGCATATTTCAAAAAAAAAAAGAACTATAAAATGCAATTTTTTTTTAATTTACAGAGAGCTTTGGGGAAGATGGCACACTAGAAAGACAAGGGACTCTCTTCTCTCCTGGAAACATAGCTAGAGGACAGGCAGAAATGGCCTGGGAAAAAAAATGTTTTAAGGTTTAGGACACCAGGGGAAGACAGAGCACTAGCCAGAAGAGAGAGGGACAAATGAAAAGAATCAAAAGACCAAAACTGTGAGTTTAAAACCATAGCTGCAGAAGCAACAACAGAAGTGGACAAAGAAGAAGACTCAGCAAATAGACAAAGAACAGACAACCGGGGCGGTGGTGGAGGGGAGGGAAATAAATAAATAAATGAATCTTAAATAAATCTTAAAAAAAAAAACAAAAAAACCATAGCTGCAACTGTCAGCATTTTCCCCCACCCTATAGACACTCTTGAATTGTCAGTACTCAGCGCCCTGGCCACAGACACAGGGGACTCCAGGGATCCACCTCCCCAGGAAAAGGGAGAGGGAGGGGCACAGTCTAAGTTTGACTCAGCTTTTGACCCACAAATTTGGTCTGCTGTGCTCCATGAGACTTTCCCCCCCAGGGGGACCCATGTCGTTGTTTACCTTGGGAGCTGGCAAGGGGTGAAAGAGATCCAACCCTCTCAATCTCCCTCTCTAGTGACACAGACTGGTTGTTGAGGACACAGAGGGGTGGGATTATTTCCTACCCAGGGCTGCCAGCAAAGGTTGGAGAACTGCCTCTGAGGACATTTGATTTACGAGGCTCTTAACCTCAAGGCAGGATCCTATATCACACTGATCCAGTCCCTATTGTAGCAGACACACTCCAACCAAGCAATGAACTGAGAGGGCTGCCAAAGAGGACCATCTGCTGGCAGATGAAGGAAGTGCACGTGAGGAAATTAAAAGTAAATGAGAGGTTTTTTTCGGTCTTCACAGCCTTCCTCTCCAAGGTCCTAGGAAGTGGGTCTGCAGCCTATTACTGGGTCCAGGGCCCAGATTTGAGCAACTGACAGAGACAATTCTAAAGACCCAGAACAGGTTGAAACAAGAATCAAAGACCATCAGTAACACACATAGCCTCCTGCCACTAAATCCCTATGAAACAGAGAAATTGAGCATCTGAGGAATCTTGCCATCCTAATCAGGTGCCTGAACATCAGCAAAATCACAAGCCATACTAAGAAAATGGAAGAAATGGCCCAAGGAAAGGAATATATCAAAGCCCCAGAAGAGACACCACATTTGAGACAATTAATCAATGAGATGCACAAAATTTCCAAAATCAAATTAATGAGTTGAAAGACAACATGGCTAAAAAGATAAAGGGCATTGAGAAGATGCTGAGTGAACACAAAGAACTTGAAAACCTGAATAGAAAGATAACAGAGCATATGGGAATGAAAGACATGATAGGTGAGATTTAAAAAACACTTTAGAAAGCATAGCTCAGTGGTTGAGCACATACTTCCCAAGTATGAGGTGCTGGTGCAATTCCTGGTACCGCCTTTAAAAAAAAAAATTAAGGACATACAACAGAACACTCAAAGTGAGAGAAGAAAAAAAGTGATACAGAAAACAGAACAGCTAAATAGAAGAAAAAAAAAGAACAGAGAGAGGAAAGAATGGAAAAAAATTGAGCAGGGACTCAGCAAGTTGAATAATAACATGAAACACAACAATACACATGTCATGGGAGTTCCAAAGGAGAAGAGAAAGGAAAAGGGGCAGAAAGCATATTTGAGGAAATGATAGCTGAAAATTTTCCAACTCTCACAAAAGAAATGAACTTACATGTCCAAAAGCCCAGCATACCCCAATCAGAATAAATCTGAATAGATCTACACCAAGACACATACTACTCAAAACGTCAAATGTCAAAGATGAAGAGAAAATTCTGAGAGTAGCAAGGGAGAAGCAAATCATCACATGTAAGGGACACTTAGTAAGACTTAGTGTGTATTTCTCATCAGAAACATGGAGGCAAGAAGACAGTGGTATGATACAATTAGGATACTG
Organism: Dasypus novemcinctus; assembly: GCF_030445035.2. NCBI lineage: Eukaryota > Metazoa > Chordata > Mammalia > Cingulata > Dasypodidae > Dasypus > Dasypus novemcinctus. Next base: position 41,356,500 of record NC_080679.1, read on the forward strand.
AAAGGGAAAAACAACCAGCTGAGATTTCTTTATCCAGAAGAAATGTCCTTCTAATATGAAGGTGAGTTTAAAATATTCACAAACAGGGAGCAGGTACAGCTCAAAATGTTGAGCCCCTGCTTCCCATGTATGAAATCCCAGGTTTGACCCCCAATAACTCCTAAAAACAAACAAATGAAAAAAACAACTCTCATTGGGGAACTGGGGCAGTTCAGCAGTTGAGCGCCTCCTTCCCATGTATTGGTCCTGGGTTCAATCCCCAGTACCTCCTAAAAAAATTACACACACACACAAACAGAAATTAAGAGAGTTCATTTTTAAAAACCCACCTTTGTAGGAAATATTAAGGAAGGCTTAGAATCTGAAAAAAAGAGACAGGAAAGAGAGGCTTAAAAGAGAGTATAGAAGATAGAATAGCATAAAGGCTAACCAAAGGACTAAAAAGACAGACAAAAATAAGATATGACATATAAAAACCAAAGAATAAAATGGTAGAAGTATTTGCATTTACAGTAATATCATTGAATGTGAATGGATTAAATTCCCCAATCAAATGATATAAGCTGGGAAGTTGCTGTGGCTCAATCAGTTGGGCTCCGGTCTACCATATGGGAGGCCCTGGGTTCGCATCCTGGGGCCTCCTTGTGAAGGCAGGCTCGCCTTCACAAGGTCCTGGGGTGGCTTGTGCCTCCAGTGGAGGATGGGCACCAGCCCATCTTATGAATCGTCTTATGAATCTTCTCTGCAGATGGGCAGCCTCCTCCTTTCATTCCTTTAAGGCTGTTGCAGGATGCTTTTCTGGCCTCCTGAAGCCCCCAAACAGGTGCTTCAACTAGCTCAGATAGCTAGCTTCACCAGCCAGCCTGAAGACACTGTGGAGCACTGCCCAGCCCATAAGCACTGCAGAGTACCGCCTGGCCTGCAGACACTGCAGAGCGTCGACTCAGCAAGGTGACGCAACAACAAAAAAATGGGAGACAAGCAAAAAAAAAAAAAAAAAAAACACAAAGAACGCACAGTGAATGGACACAGAGAGCAGACAGCATGCAAAAAGCCACAAGGGGGGGAGGGGAATTCAAAAAACAAAGATAGAAGCTGACAGAATGGAGGACAACCAGCAAGATGGCAGCAGAGAAAGGAGCTCACAGAATCAGCTCCTGCTACAGGGCAGTTAATAAACACCCAGAGCTATCTGAACTAGCTGAAGCACCTGTTTGGGGGCCTCAGGAGGCCAGGAAGGCATCCTGCAACAGCGTTAAAGGAATGGAAGGAGGAGGCTGCCCATCTGCAGAGAAGATTCATAAGGAGAGTGCTCCATGCCACGGAGGCTGGTGCCCATCCTCCACTGGAGGCACAAGCCACCTCAGGACCTCTTCCGCAGCTGGAATGGAAAGCTCCACTTCCCAAAAACAGGGGAGGAAGAGATGGTTAGGCACCAACTTCAGCTCCTGATGAGTAAATTCAGCGGGCTAAGTATAATACTGAAAACGGCTAAAGTTTGAGCCTGTCCAAGTCAGAAAGAGGCCAGAAACTGAGAGATTTTTAAACCAAGAGACCAGATTTTCAGGAAATACTAAAGGGTGTGCTAGAATCTGAAAAGAAAAGACAGGAGAGAGAAGCCTGAAAGAGAACCTAGAAATGAAGATTATATCAATAAAAGTAACTAAAAGTGTCAAAAGAATGGTGAAAATAAAATATGACAGGAATAAAAGTAACCAACAATGTAAAGCACTTGTATTCAGAAAACTGCAACCCAATGTTAAAAGAAATTTTAAAAGTCCTAAATAACTGGAAGAACATTCCATGCTCATGGATTGGAAGACTAAATATCATTAAAATATCAATTCTACTCAAGTTGACATACAGATTCAATGCAACCCTGATAAAATTTCCACCAGCATTTTTTTTTATTGAAAACACAATAATTAAATTTATTTGGAAGGGTAAGGGGTCCTGAATAGCCAGAAACATCATAAAAAGGAAAAGCAAACCCTCATCTCTGGACTTTAAATCATACTACCAAGCTATAGTGGTAAAACAGCATGGTACTGGCTGGCATAAAGACAGGCACAATAGACCAATGGAACCAAATTGATGGTTCAGAAACAGAACCTCACATGTATGGTCAAGTGATTTTTGACTGGCCTGTCAAACCCACACAGTTTGGGTGGAACAGTCCATTCAGCAAAATGGTGCTGAGAGAACTAGATATCCATAGTTGAAAGAAGGAAAGAGGACCTCTGTCTCCCACTTTATCCAAAAATTAACTCAAAATGGATCAAAAACCTAAAAATAAAAGCAAGAACCATAAAACTTCTAGAAGAAGTTGTAGGAAAATATCTTTAAGACCTGGTGGTAGGTGGTGGTTTCTTAAAGGAGGTAAGAGAAGGACTGAGATGGACTACTGATGTTGAATGTATGGAGAAGTTTTAATTAGCTTTACTGTAAAAGTGTGGAAATGTATAGAGTGGATGGTAACATATAGTGAGCAACAGTTAGTTTATAAATGGGGATGTGACTGAAAATGGTAGTTTAGGTATGTAAATGCCAAATGACAGGATAGAGAATAATCTAGGAACTGAATAGCACAGTAAACCAAGAGGTGGATGAAAACTGCGGTTGATGGTACAGATGCAAGAGTGTCCGTTGTGACCTAGAGCAAATGTACATCTCTACTGCAGGGTGTTGGGAATGCATGGGAAAAATACAACTGGTGTGACCTATGGACTGTGGTTAGCAGTAATAGTATAATATTCTTGCATCTGTGCCAAAAATGTACTGTGTCAATAATGGGGCACTATGGAAATATAAGCCAAATATATACTATGAATGTGGTCACAATCAGATGATATTATCTTATCTGTAACAAATGTTCCACCATGGTGTGGTGTGTTGATAGAGGGGTGTAGTTTGGGAATTCTGCACTTGTGTATGATTGTTTTATAAGTTTACAACTTCTGTCATAAAAAATCTATTTAAAAAATAATAGGGTGGGTTGGGGGAAAAACACACCAAATGTAAGATAAGGACTATAATTAATAATAAGATTTTGACAATATTCTTTCATAATTTGTAACAAACATCTCACAGCAATGCAAGGTGTTGGGGGAGGGTTGATATATGGGACCCCTGCATGATGTTATGCATGTTTGTTTTGTAAATTCACAAATTTTACTATATACCTACTTGTTTATGTATGTTCATATATAAACTATATAAAGATAATAATAATAGGGAGGGTTGGGGGAAAAGTACTTGGTTAGTAGTAACATTTTTACAATGATCTTTAATCATTAGTTTAAAAGGTTTAACAATGTAAGGTGTTGGTGGTAGGGTGAGGCATGAGAGTCCTATATGATGTTATATATGTTTGTTTTGTAAGTTTACAACTATTACTATACACTTACTGTTTATGTATGTTTGTGTGTGGGTGATATATTTCAATAAATTAATTCTTTAAAAAAAGAAAGAGGCTGACAGAATGGATAAAATACATTAACCATCCATATGCTTCCTACAAGAGCTTCACCTTAGTCTCAGGCAAACAAACCAGCTGAAAGTGAGAGATTGGGAAAAGATACTCCATGCCTAACAGTAAACAGAAAAGAGCAAGAGTAACTATATTATTATCAGACAAAACAGACTTTAAATGAAGAAAAAGTTATAAGTGATACAGGAGGCCATTATATATTAATAAAAGGGACAAGCCACCAGGAAGAAATAATAGTCATAAATATTTATGTACCTAACCAGGGTGCCTGAAAATACATGAGGCAAACTCTGGCAAAAAAGAAGGGAGAAAGAGCCATCTCTACAATGGTAGTTGGAGACTTCAACATAACACTCACATTAGATAGAACAAGTAGACAGAAGATCAACAAGGAAACAAAGAACTTTAACAATGTGATAAACAAGCTAGACCTAACAGACATATACAGAATGTTGCACCCCCATTCAGCTGGTTATACATTCTTCTCAAGTGCTCCTGGATATTTCTCCAAGATAGACCACATGTTAGGTCACAAGGTAGGTCTCAATAAATAAAAAAAGATTGAAATTATACAAAGCACCTTCTCAGCTCACAATGGAATGAAACTAGAAATCAATAACAGATAGGAAAGAGGTCAATTCATGCAATACATGAAAGTTGAACAACACATTCCTAAATAATCAGTAGGCCAAAGAAGTAATTGTAAGTGAAATTAGTAAAAATATACTGAGACAAATGGGAAAGAGAACATCTTATCAAAACTTAGGGATACAGCAAAAGCAATCTTGAGAGGGAAATTTATAGCCCTGAACTCGTACATTAAGAAAGAAGAAAGAGCTAATATCAAAGATCTAATTGAACAACTTGAGACACTAAAAAAGGAACAGCAAACCAATCCCAAAACAAGCAGAAGGAAAATAATAATAAAGATTAGAGGGGAAAAAAATGAAATTGGGAACAAAAAAAATAGAGATCAACAAAACAAAAGGCTGATTCTTTGAGAAGATCAATAAAATTGACAAACCCCTAGCTAGACTAACAAAAAAGAAAAAAAGAGAGAAGATGCAAATAAATAAAATCAGAAATGAAAGTGGCAAAGTTACAACTGATCCCACAGAAATAAAAAGGATAATAAGAGGATATTATGAGAAACTGTATGCCAACAAACTAGACAACCTAGATCAAATTCCAGGAAATGCATGAACATACTACAATGATGCTACAAAAAATACAAGAACTTAACAAACCAATCACATTTAAAGAGAGTAAGAGGAGCAGATGTGGTTCAGGCAACTGGGATCCCACCTACCACATGAGAAGTTGCTGGTTCAGGTCCTGGTGTTCCAGAGATGATAGCAAGCTGGCACAATGGGCAGGTACAGCAAGCTAACACAACAAGATGATGCAACAAGAGACACAGTGAGGAAAACATAACGAGACACAACAAAGCAGGGAGTGGAGACGGCTCAAGTCACTTGTAACCTCCCTCCCATATCAGAGGTCCTGGGTTCAGCTCCTAGTGCCTCCTAAAGAAACAAAGAAGATGAATATACACAGCAAGTGCAAACAACAAGGGGGTGGTGAGAAATAAATAAAATAAATCTTTAAGAAAAAAAGATTGAAACCATCCTCAAAAATCTTCCAACAAAGAAAACTCCAAAACCAAATGGTTTCACAGGTGAATTCTACCAAGCATTTCAAGAAAAATTAACACCAATAATCCTGTTTAAACTCTTGAAAAAAACTGAAGAGGGAAAATTACCAGACACATTTTATGAAGTCAACATCACACAAATGCCAAAACCAGATAAAGATACTACAAGAAAAGAAAATTACAGACCAATCTCTCTAATGAATATAGATGCATAAATTCTCAACATAATACTTGCAAATAGAATCCAACAGCACATCAAAAGAGACTACATCACAACCAAGTAGGATTAATTCCTGGTATGCAAGGCTGGAGACAGGTTCAACATAAGAAAATCAATTAATGTAATACACCACATTAATAAATTGAAGGGAAAAAAACACATTATTATCTCAAACCATGCAGAAAAGGCATTTGACAAAATCCAGCATCCTTTCTTGATAAAAACACTTCGACAGATAGGAATAGAAAGAAAATTCCTCAATATGACAAAGGACACAGCCAACATTGTAGTCAATGTGAAATGTTTAAAGCTTTCCCTCTAAGATAGGGAATAAGACAAGGATGCCCACTGTCACCATTGTTTTTCAACATTGTGCTTGAAGTTATAGCTAGAGCAATTAGACAAGAAAAAAAAATAATAATAAAGGCTTCCTCTTTTCCATTTCTCATTATTTGTAGATGACATGATCCTATATTTAGAAAATTCTGAAATGTCTATGACAAAGCTACTTGAGCTAATAAATGAGGTCAGCGAAGTGGTAGGATACAAAATCAATATTCAAAATTCAGTATTGTTTAATAGCCAAAACCGTTCTGAATAGGAACCACAAAGTTGGAGGACTCACACTCCTCAATTTTAAAACTTACTACAGGGAAGCGGACTTGGCCCAGTGGTTAGGGCATCCATCTACCACATGGGAGGTCTGTGGTTCAAACCCCGGGCCTCCTTGACCCGTGTGGAGCTGGCCCATGCGCAATGCTGATGCGCACAAGGAGTGCCCTGCCACGCAGGGGTGTCCCCCGTGTAGGGGAGCCCCATGTGCAAGGAGTGCACCCTGTAAGGAGAGCCGCCCAGCGCAAAAGAAAGTTCAGCCTGCCCAGGAATGGCGCCGCACAAACGCACACATGGAGAGCTGACACAACAAGATGACGCAACAAAAAGAAACACAGATTCCCATGCCACTGACAACAACAGAAGAGGACAAAGAATAAGACGCAGCAAATAGACACAGAGAACAGACAACCAGGGCGGGGTGGGGGGGAGGGGAGAGAAATAAATAAATAAATAAATCTTAAAAAACAAAAGAAATCCTACAATTCAACAACAAAAAAGACAAACAACCTATTTTTTAAAAGGGCAAAAGAGGGAAGCAGATGTGGAGGAAGTGGATGTGGCTCAAGTGACTGAGCTCCTGGCCTTCCACATAGGAGGGCCCTGATTTGGTTCCCAGTACCTCCTAAGGAAGAAAGCAAGATGACGCAATGGGCAGGCGCGGCAAGCTGATGCAACAAAATGACACAACAAGAGATATGGGAAGGAAAACATAATGAGAGACTAAACAAAGCAGGAGCAGAAGTGGCTCAAGTGATTAAGCACCTCCCTCCTACATCAGAGGTCCCGAGTTCAGCCCCTAGTGCTTCCTAAAGAAACAAGGAAGATAAACAGACACAGCAAGTGCAAACAATGAGTGGGTGGGGAGAAATAAATTAATTAATTAACTAATTAATTAATCTTTTTAAAAATGGGCAAAAAACTTGAACAGACATTTCTCCAAAGAAAATACACAGGTGACCAATAAGCACACAAAAAGATGCATCATTATCCTTAGGAAATACAAATCAAAACCACAATGAGATACCATTTCACAACTAGAATGACTATTATTTAAAAAGCAACAACTACCAAAAAATAATAATAATAAGTGTTCGTCCATATAGGAGGTTCCAAATTTCAGCTGCAAGCTATCAGGCAAATGGCTCTTCTCTTCCCCCAGGCCTCAACTATTTGAGGCTCTCCTTTCTGTCATAAGGCAGGATCAAAAATGGCAGAGCTCTCTTTTCTGGTATGTCTCCATTTTTTATCTGACCCAGCAAGAGAATAGAGAATCAACCTGAGTCAGGCCTCACTGACATAGTCCATTTGTAAAGATCGCAGAAACCCACACAAGTGGACCAACCCACAGACCTACTCTTTCCCTTTTTTAGGTTTCGTAGAATGATTTCAAACTGCCACAAGGTAGTTTGAGTGTCTCTAAGACTCTGTCCATTTCATCCAGGTTTTCTAATTTATTGGCATACAGTTGTTCATAGTATCCTCTTACAGTCCTTTTTATTTCAGCAGATTCAGTAGTAATGGTCCCCTTTTCATTTCTGATTTTTGTCATTTGTATCCTCTCTTTTTTTCCTTTGTCATTCTAGCTAAAGGTTTGTCAATTTCGTTGATCTTATCAAAGAATCAACTTTTGGTTTTGTTGATTCTCTCTATTGTTTTTTCTTTTGTTTTTCATTTTTTTAAATCTCTGTTCTAATTTTGTTGTTTCCTTGCTTCATCTTGCTTTGAGTGTAATTTGCTCTTCTTTTTCTAGGTCTAGGTTAGGTCTCTAAACTGAAGTCTTTCTTCTTTTTTAATGTATGCATATAGAGCTATAAATTTCCCCTTCAGCGTTACCTTCACTGCATCCCATAAGTTTTGGTATGTGGTATTTTCATTTTCATTTGCCTCCAGATATTTCTTAATTTTGCTTCTGATTTCCTCTTTAGCCCACTGGTTGTTTAAGAGTATGTTGTATAATTTCCATACATACTTGTGAATTTTCCCTTTCTCTTCCTGTTATTTATATCTAGCTTCATTCCATTATGGTTGGAGAATATACATTGAATGAATTCGATATTTTGAACTTATTGAGATTTGTTTTGTGACCTAACATATAGTCTATCCTGAAGAATCATGTATGTGCACTTGAGAAGACTGTGTATTCTGTTTTCCTTGGGTACAGTGTTCTGTATAGACCTGTTAGGTCTAGTTGGTTACAGTATCATTCAAGTCCTATACTTCCTTATTGGCCTTCTAACTATAAATTCTGTCCAGTATTTAGAGTGGTGTGTTAAAGTCTCCTCCCATTAATGTGGAAACAAAAATTTCTCCCTTCAAACCTGTCAGTATTGGCTTCATATATTTTGGGGGTCCACCATTAGGTGCATATATATTTATAATTGTTACATCTTCCTGTTGAATTGTCCCCTTTACTGGCATGTATTGACCATCTTTGTCCCTGATAACTGTTTAGTAATTAAAGCCTATTTTGTCTGATATTAGTATAGCCACCCCAGCTTTTTTTCCCCCATATAATAAACTTTATTTTTAAAGAAGTTTTAGATAACAGAAAAATTGCATTGAAAATAGAGGGGATTCCCATATACCCCATTCCCTCCCCTCTAACATTTTCCCCTATTAATATCTTACATTAATGTAGTACATTTTTTACAATTGATGAACAAATATTGAAACATTGCTACAAACCAAGGTCTATAGTTTACATTATGACTTGTACTTTGCACTGTACAATTTTACAGGTTTTGACAAAATGTATAATGGCCTGTATCCATCATTGCAATAACATGTGGAACAATTCCAGTGCCCTAAAAATGCCCTATGTTTCACCTATTCTTCCCTCCCTCTCCCCTCAGAACCTCTAATAACCACTACCTTTATATCAATGTTACAACGTCTTCCAATACTACCAAAATAATAAGGCTATATTGGTCCCCCTTATGTTTGTTCATTCCTCAATCTTGAGGGTTTGGGGACGATGATGCCTGCTCTGCTTCAGATTGATAGGGGGCTTAGATCTTACGGAGCAGATGGACAGAAGTTTTTGCTTGCAGTTGTAGATATGCCTTGCCTTTTGGGATGGGGGTTATTCATCATCATTTTGTTAGTTGTTCTGGGTGTGTCCAATGAACTAGAGAGTAGGTTTTGGCTGTAATTCTGCTGAAATTCAGAGCTCAACCAGCATATGAACAGATCGAACGTTGAAGTCTCTGGGAGATAAATTTAATGGGTATACTGCTAACTATAGGTTCAAACAAAAGGGGTGGAAGAATCAGTTGTAGGGAAATTATAAATGTTTAACTTTGTTACATTGCGGAAATAAGTTATCATATCTTACAAAGTAAAGGCCACCAAAAGGGTGCTGATTTAATGGAATAATGTGCCTTGTTTGGTACCATACTGAATACCTCTTCATTTTTATCTGGTTATATTTTTCATCTGTGTTCCTTGTGGCTACTATAGAGTTAAAATTTAACATCTTAAATATATAACTATTATATTTGGCTTGATATCAACTTAACTCAATAGCATGTATATATACTTTTTATTTACCCTTCTGTTTACCCACCATTTTTTTTGCATTTGTTACCACATATAACTTTGTACATTATTTGTCCAAAAACCTAGATTTATCATTACTTTTATGCATTTGCATTTTAGTACCTGTAGGAAGAAGTGGGCTTATATACAAAGCAATACAATTTAATAATACTGGATTTATAATTACCCAAATGATTACTTTTATCACAGTTTTTTATTTCTTTATGCTGCTTTGAGCCACTGTCTACTCTCCTTTTATTTCAATCTGAAGAACTCCATTTAGCATTGCATGTAGGGCAGGTCTACTGGTCGTGTACTGCCTCAGTTATTGTTTCTCTGAGAATGTCTTTATCTTGCCCTCATTCTTAAAAGAATATAAAATTTACCAGATATAAAATTCTTGGCTGGCAGTTGTTTTCCTTCAGCACTTTAAGTATTTCAACCCACTCCTTCTTGCCCATGGTTTCTGATGAGAAATCAATACTCAGTCTTATTGGGATTCCCTTGCATGTAACACATTGCTTTTCTCCTGCAGCTTTCAGAACTCTTTCATTTTCTTTTACATTTGACAGTGTAATCATTATATGATAGGATGTAGTTTTCTTCATCTTATCCTATTTGGTGTTCTCTGAGCTCCTTGGATGTGCATATTCATGGCTTTTACTAAGTTTGGGAAGTTCTCTGTCATTATTTATTTGACTATTCCTTCTTCCCCTTTCTCTCTTTCTTCTCCTTCTGGCACTCCCAAAATATGTATATTGGTGCACTTGATGTTCTCCCATAGCATAGCTGTCTTAGGCTATATTTGCTTTTTTTTTTTTTTTTTTGATTGAACCCAGGACTTCCTATGTGGTAAATCGGTGCTTAACCACTAAGCCACATAGACTCCCCCGAGTTGGTTTTTGTTTGTTTGTTTTGCTTGTTGTTTGTTTTTTGTTTCTGGTGGGTTTTTTTTTTTTCAAGAGGCACTGGGAACAGAACCTGGGACCTCCCATGTGGGAAGCAGGCACTCAACCACTTGAGCCACATCTGCTACCCTATTCACTTTTTTTTTTTAAAGATTTATTTATTTCTCTCCCCTTCCCGCCCACCCCCCGCCCCCAGTTGTCTGTTCTCTGTGTCCATTTGCTGTGTGTTCTTGTGTTTGTCCACTTCTGTTATTGTCAGTGGCATGGGAGTCTGTGTCTCTTTTTCTTATGTCATCTTGTTTCAGCTTTCCATGTGTACGGTGCCATTCCTGGGCAGGCTGAACTTTCTTTCATGCTGGGCGGCTCTCCTTACGGGGCGCACTCCTTGTGCATGGGGCTCCCTACGCAGGGTGCACCCCTGCATGGCATGGCACTCCTTGCGCACATCGGCACTGCGCATGGGCCAGCTCCACACGGGTCAAGGAGGCCCAGAGTTTGAACTGCGGGCCTCCTGTGTGGTAGGCAGATGCCCTATCCACTGGGCCAAGTCCGATTCCCTCCTCTATTCACTTTTAATATTTTTTTCCTTTCTGCTCCTCAGCCGGACTCATTTCAAGTGTCTTGTCTTCCAGTTTACTGATTCTTTCTTCTGCCAGCTCCAATCTAATCTTGAGACCCTCCTGGGCATTTTTCATTTCAGTTGTTGTGGTCTTGAACTCTCGTAGTTCTGCTTGATTCTTTTCAAAAATTTCTCTCTTCTTAGACTCTCATTTTGTTCATTCATTGTTTTCCTGATATCCTGTTGTTCTTTCTCTGTACTTTCCTTCATCCCTTAAGCACTTTTAAGATCGTTTTTTTTTAAAGGATATTGCAGTGTGTCTACATTCTCATCCTCTTGGTTGGTGTTTTCTGTATTTTTATCTTCTTTCTTTGGATGGGCCATCATTTCCTGTTTCTTTCTCTGTCTTTACTCTTTTGTTGCACACCAGACATTTTAATATTTTAAAATGTTAGTTCTGGGATTTACTCCCTGGGATGATGGTTTCCTGATTTTGTAACCAGCTGTGAGAAGACAGAGATTTTATTGACCTTTAGCTCTCCTCTCAGGAAGGTCTGCCCAAGGTGAATGCTGTGTGCAGTGCTTTCCCTCTCTTACTGGAACTGTCTTGTCCTGGGTTTTTCACTTGTTAGTTGTTTTGGAATTACCTGGTTTGTTAGTTGTTTGGAATTTGATTGTCCCCTCTGTTTCCCAGAGGACAAACCTCCCTCTTCTGGGTATCTGAAGCTGGCAGTCTTTGTCCCAGACTGTCTGGTTATCTAAGTTTTTTAACTCTCCTTTTATTGTCTCATGCTGCTTTTGCCTGGAGGACAAATTCTGGGGGGAGGGTCACCCCAGGGAGGACTTTCCCCAATCTTTCCAAACCTAAACATGGCTAGGGATCCATGAAGGGGGCACAGAAGGACTCTAAAGTGCCCTGTGGAGGGTTCAGGAAGGGTGTCAAAAACTTCTCCAATGGCTCCCAAAGCTGAACTGTCCTGACCTGCCCAGCAAATGCAGCCCTTCAGCTAATTTCGCCCCACAGCCCTGAGGAAGCCCTGCCTCTTTCAATTTCCACTGCCTCTGCCCCTGTCCGCAGAAGGTTAAAACAATGGCTGTCCTCAGAGCCAGGACCCAGGAATCCAAATTTGCTAATCAAAAGCCATGATCAGTGACCAGCAGTGCACATGCCTCTTCTTGGGGGAGAGGATGTTATACCCCTTTCTTTCAGCAACAGCCAGCCAGACATCCTGCAACAGCTTGCTGCAAGAATGGGGGGAGAGGGCCAGTTGCTGCCTCACAGAGAGAGCAATTTACAGTTCTCTACCGTACTTTATCAGCTTCTTCCCCTGCTCTCCCCTGGATACTGTACAGTGTTCTCCTGACCTTTGGAGTTTCAAAATATCTGTTTCAGACAGTTCCTGCCTGATTAATAGTTGTTTTCGCAGGAGGACTGAATCCTGGAGCTATCTACTCTGCCATCGCTATCTTCCCTGGAAGTCCTTCAACATCTATGACTCAAGGTATGACCTCACAAATTATTTTTCCAAGTACATGGGCTATGATAAACACACAACATACAAAACACATATACAAAACAATCTAGATCTTTTAAATAGGAATTTGTTGTTCCAAATCTTCAATGGTGTCATGGAAAAAGGGATGATTTCAGACTCCTAAGTGTTTAATACTAGCCCTGCTATATATTATGTATTGGACCTTGGGCAATTCACAACCTCTTTGAGCTTCATTTTCCCTCATCTGTAAAATTTTACAATAATGCATAACTCACAGAGTTGTTGGGAAAATTAAATGCAGTAACACATAGGAAAGTGCTTTGTAAACTATAGAGCTTTGTACAAACATAAGGTACTATTTAAGAAAAATAAGGTACTATTACTATTTGAAGAAGTAGAATTATAAGAATTAGACAAACTTGGTTCAAATCCTGCCTTCACCACTTGGAGGCTGTGTGACTTTAAACAATTATATAATCCAAATTGCAGTTTTTTCATTTGCAAAGTAGAAATAATAAAAAGTAAACCTCACAGGTGTGCTATGAGGATAAAATAAGAAAATGTTCCTGGAACACAGTAAGTATCAGTAAATGTTAGCTCCTTTGCCTTTCCTACTGCGGTTTCAAATACCTTTGTTTTGCTAAAGTCAGAATAACTTCCATAGTCTCTGTTTCCCAATAATAGCTAAAATGAATCTTTATGATACAATGAAAAAACAAAGCAGTAGATCAATGATAAGACATAAATCATGGTGTTTTCCTGTTCAGTAATAACCTCTCACTGTATTGAAACCATCAACAGCAAGTTGCATCAAATGCCAAATAAAGAGCCAAGGAAATGGCATGAAACAAACACAGCAAGGTAAAGTAACCTGGAAAGCTACCATAAAATTATTAGAGATAAATCTGAAAATATCCTTCTTCGCACTCAAAAACATAATTGCTAAGGCAATTAATATATGTTCAATCCGACTCTTGAAATTATACAAGACAAATGGTTTGGGCTATCTAAAAACCCTGTGATATTCCAGACTCACAGGGTACAAGCTATTGTGTAATTTATTTGGGATTGGTTCTTACCACCACCAAAAAATGAAAAGCATAGTATTCCATACACTGCCACTAAGCTCTACTGTGTGCTATTTTCTAATTAAGGATGCAGACAGACTGGGCAGTAATGATGGCCCGTGCCTGCTCCCTATCTTGGTGAGGAACAAGATGAGGATGATGAACATTAGCTTCAACCCACAGGAGAAAGGCAATAATTGGCATAGTCCACTGCACCACCAATAATGACTTCTTCAAATTGTGGAAGAAGCACTTAAGAATAGAGAATTATCTTGCAAAGAATTGTAGTTTTGCTCATCCTGAGGAACAATCCTGTGAGGCACTGTTTTCAATTATTTTCAGAACATAGATGAATGACAATGTAGTTTTTATCTTTTTATCATTTCATTTCAGTTAGGGCATCACAATACCAATAATAATAATACCTCATTTTTTTACTTTATGGCTTGGACCTTTTTTCCTTTTTTGTGTTTTAGATTTATCTTTGTGCCTTGAGATTTATCCATTTTCTAGTCTGTATTCATACTTGCCTGCTTGAAACTATTTTTTTAATAAAGCAAATGGGAATAAATTCATTGGAATTTTTCTCTAACTCTAAAATATCAGAAATAAAAGTCTATTTTAAAATGATACACAGAGAATAAGCACATGACAAAAATGCTTGACCTTATTAATAATCAGAGAAATATAAACTGAGATCACAAAGATATATCATTGCACAACCACCAGAATGGCAAAAAATTTAAATTTAAAAAGTCTGACAATACCAAGTGCTAAACAAAGATGTAATGGAAATACCCTGATTTATACAATACTTTAAAAACAACCTGACATTACCTTTTGGGCTTGAACAGTCTATGGTATCCTACCCAGCAATTCCATTCTATGAACTATGAACTAGCACAGAACAACAGATTTTTCAAAAAAGTGTTATTCAAAATAGTGTTAAACTGTTAACAAATGTCACCAAGAGAATAGGTAATTAACTATTGCATCATAGTAACCTGAACTTTAGCTACTTACAGTATTATTGATGAATCTGAAGGAAATCAATGTCAAGTGAAATAAGCAAATCGTGGATGAATACATATAATGTGCTAATTTCATAAAGTTTAAATATTAGCAAAATTAAACAATATGTCATCTAGGGAAATGCATATGTGAAGCCAGCTATTTTAAAGGCAGTGATAATAACTGTCCTTGAAGTAATGAGAAACAGTTAATGAGTAAAAAGCACATTCAATAGCCAGGTATTGGCTCTTGGCCCACTCCCACCATCTTAGAGCTTGATCTCTCAGTAACTCATTGCTTTTCTTTTAAAATGAAAAACAGTAATTATCACCAATTTGCAAACATCAAGCACAAATGATACAACTGTACCAGGTATCATGTAGATTTTACAGCAAAGGAAGCCTTCACCTACATAGACTGTGTCCGCTACTTAGAAAGAAATTCAACAAGGGGTCTTTGGTCTGAAGGACACATGCATTCTACCCAAAACTAATCCTGTAAAGCAGACTTTCTTTAAAAAGTGTAGGTCCTTTATCTATGCTTTCTGACATCCAACTAATCAAACCAAAAGGCAGAATTAAAATGTTCATCAGGTGGGGTCTCAGTCAATAATTGACAGCATATGTAAACAATTAAATAGTAAGTGACCACAGACAAAAAAGTAAAGATGAACAATATGATCTTACTTTGGAAGGAAGGAAGGAAGGAAGGGCGGGAGGGAGGGAAGGAAAGAAAGAGAGGAAGGAAGGAAGGAAGGAAAGGAGGGAGAGAGGGAAGGAGGGAAGAAAAGGAAAGAGAAAATATGTGACTATATATGCTTATGCGTTTATACACATTGAAAACTTCTGGAAGGATGTGTACAGAGCCTCATAGGGCCTCTTTATTTTATTGGTATTATTTTCCTTCTTTTTTCTTTTAAGCCCCACCCACCCATCCAAGATGGTGCCCTCATCTGTCTACTCATTGTCGGCTTGCTGTGTCTGCTTGTTGTCTCTGCTTATTATGTCCATTAGTCTTCTTAAGGAGGCACAGGGAACTGAACCCAGGTCCTCCCATGTGGGAGTCAGGTACCCAGCCCCTTGGGCCACATCTGGTCCTGCCTTGTTCTTTTATTACTTTTTAGTATTAAATATGTGGGGGCATCATGGGTCTAAGTTTTCTAAGCTCTGAACATATACAGTTATCCTATTGCCTCTTTGATCTGAACCAGCAACTCAGGTCCAATAGGAATTCTGGACAAGCTTCCCTTCTCCTGTAGAGCACATTAGTGAAATAACAAAAAGGAAAACAAGGACTATAGGCCTTGCCTCTTTCTGATCATGAGATGAAGCATGAGAAAAACTGTTTAACTCATACTGTGCTTAATGATTCCGCAAGTATAGAAAGAATAAAGTATCTGAATTTTGGAAGAGGCTGGATGGTTCTACTAGAGGGAGAAGAGAATTGGATAAACTGGCTCTACCATTCAAAAAAGGGGTCCTGAGTTAACCAGAATCAGTCTAGGGTGAACTCAGTGCAATCCCTTTAGAGCAGGGGTTCTTAACCAGGAGCTATGGTTGATAAGGATGGCAGAGATGGTTTTATGACACCATGGGAAAACGCGAGTTTCTAAAAGTTTGCCATAAATCAATCATTTGAACAGATGTTGAACCATGTCAGCTTATCAGGTATTGAAATTATGGGAAAGTTGTAAAACATAATTTTGAATAATCCTAAAATTTAATTTAAAGACATGCCAATGTTGAGTGTCATAAAATGATCTTCCACTACATTCTGAGAAGGTGTCCATAGTTTTCACCTGACCGGCAAAGGGGTCCATGAGGGGAAAAAAAAGGTTAAGAATCCCTGACTTAGATGGAAATTTTGACCCACTCTGGAAAAAAGGAGGGAGTAATCAGGGACTTGGTGCACAATAGAGAAGAAGTTGAGCCATTTGGGGCTATTTAATGCTCAAAGGCTGAAGAACAGAGTGGCTTTAAGGAGTTCACAGGTGTGTTTAACAACAACAACAACAGCTGAGTATGAACCAGATTAAGTAGGGCTCAAAGCAGGACAAATCTGACCACCAGGACTTTGCAATCTGATGAGGAAGCACCATTTGTCTAAGGCAGTAAGTCTGCATATAAGCACAGAGCTAGCAAGAATAAATAATAAAGCTACTGTGGGATTTGGTCTTCAAGGTCTCTCCATTTCCAGAGACTGGAATGGCAGGGACAACAGGACTCACTGTTACACTCTCTCAGGACTACCTCACTCTGCCTTCTCTCCTTAGCAGAGCAGCAGAAATTTGGAGCTTGACAGAGCAAGTCTTCCGTTCTATGAACGTGTAAAGTGAAGATGGGTAGGGGAAGTGATTTACTCAAAGTCACACAGCTAGTAACCAGCAGAGGGGCGATTAGAGTTGTGATCTCCTTAGTCCCCTGGCCAGCTGCTCTTTTGACTACGTTAGTGGCCTCCTGATCTTAGGTCTTCTAATGTTTCCAAAATGAATGAATTGCTTATCCCCAAGGTATTAATATCAGACAACGGTCCATTGTTTTCACCCAAAAGCTTTTGCATTTTGATCTGCCATTCCTGGAATAAAATATTTTATTTCAAACGAGTGCATTTCAAATGATGAGAACTAGAGGTAGCACTGCCGTCTGTTTCCAACACTTGCTTTCATTTCTTTGCCTGCATACACTAAAGTTACGCAGCCTGTGGAGATGTTAACAAACTTGAATTTAATTGAGTTGGAGGGTTTGGTGGCATGAGTTTCCATAAGCAGTTCCAAACTTCAAGGCTGTACAAATCAGGTATGATTTTACAACTAGTGGGGCTTTCATCTGGTGCAGCACTATTTTTCTGAGTCAGTTTCATTATTTGGAAAGTAAATAAAAGAAGTATTTTTGTTCCCAAAGACATAATTTTATTTTATTTTTTTTTGTTAAAGATTTATTTTTATTTATTTAATTCCCCTTCCCTCCCCCGGTTGTCTGTTTTCTGTGTCTTTTTGCTGCGTCTTGTTTCTTTGTCCGCTTCTGTTGTCGTCAGCGGCACGGGAAGTGTGGGCGGCGCCATTCCTCAGCAGGCTGCTCCCTCCTTCGCGCTGGGCGGCTCTCCTTATGGGTGCACTCCTTGCGCGTGGGGCTCCCCTACGCGGGGGACACCCCTGTGTAGCACGGCACTCCTTGCGCGCATCAGCACTGCGCATGGGCCAGCTCCACACGGGTCAAGGAGGCCCGGGGCTTGAACCGCGGACCTCCCATGTGGTAGACGGACGCCCTAACCACTGGGCCAAAGTCCGTTTCCCATCAAAGACATAATTTTAAATTCAGATGTTTAGAAATGTTTCAATAAGCAGCTTTGGAAAACAGGCATTGACTATTAGCATTTTCTGCCTGCAAGTGTAGAAAAATGGCTAAATATTGACAGTGTTTTTTACTACAATTGGAATTACATACACAAGAAATAGTAGATAAGTCAGACAAAAGCTACCTGAAGCAATTTTCTTTCCATTGGTACAATAAGGAATAATGCCTGAGAGTAAAATATTATAAATATGCACTCTCCATCATTCTGCATTAACAAAAATTACCAAAGATTGTCCATCTGTAAAAAGATGATCGCTAAGGAACTCTCAACTCAAACAAAGCTTCTCATCCTTCCATGGAAAGAAAAAAGAGTTTGTCAAAATAGCTAATTAAATCAGTGGCAATATTACAATATGACTTTTACCTTGGGCAGTTGTTTTATGTCTTGCCATGTTAATAAAGTCCTTAGACTTAAATGAAAACCCAGATGATTTAATTTGTAACTTAAGAAACAGGAACGACATATTTTTCCTTATAATAAGCCATTTATCTCAGAAGGCAGATAACTGAGAACCTTCCCAGATCTTTTAAAACTGTTTTTTATTACAGCTTCCATTGTGTTGAAATTTACTGATTCAAATGGAGTGTTATCACAAGATAGGTCCCCTAGTAGATCCCTGGTGTTTAAGAAATACAGGTCAATGTTTTTTGCTAAGAATACTGCCTTCCTAGGAAAATGTGTCAATGCCCTTCCAAAGAAAATGAGAATCATTAATTCATAAGGTTACATTCTTCTGACTATTTTCCTTTTTCTTCCATCACACCTTACTTTCAGATTAGGATTTGCATAGGGCAATTAAATTGGTTCTAGGGAAGCGGACTTGGACCAGTGGTTAGGTCATCCGCCTACTACATGGGAGGTCCGCGGTTCAAACCCCGGGCCTCCTTGACCCGTGTGGAGCTGGCCCAGCACAGTGCTGATGCACGCAGGGAATGCCGTGCCACACAGGGGTGTCCCCCGTGTAGGGAGCCCCACGCGCAAGGAGTGCGCCCCTTGAGGAGAGCCGCCCAGAGCAAAGGAAAGTGCAGCCTGCCCAAGAATGGCGCCACACACATGGAGAGCTGACACAACAAGATGGTGCAACAAAAGGAAACACAGATTCCTGGTGCTGCTGCTAAGGATAGAAGCGTTCACAGAAGAACACACAGTGAATGGACACAAGAGCAGGCAACTGGTGGGGAAGGGGAAGGGAGAGAAATAAAAATAAATAAATCTAAAAAAAATTGGTTCTAGTAAACATTTTAGTGTCCAATAAATAGAAAAATGTATAATTTTTACAGTCAAAATAAACATTGAAGACTTTTAGTTTGTTTAAATTATCTCCTACACAATTAAATGTATATCCTAGTTGAAGTGAAATTTAGCACTCCCCCCCCCCAAAGGATTGCAAATATAATGCTAATTTGGGGGGAAAGCAGAAGCTCAATAGTGCCCTAAATCTTCCTGAAAAGTTAAATTTTGAAAAATGTAAGATGGTTTTGTTATTGAGTTTGGATCAACATTACTTTCTCCTGACTAATAAGAAATAGCCTAAAAAATGAATTTTCTGACCCTACTGCTTTGAGTACCTACTTAATGCTGCCATCATGATTTTCATCCACTCAGTAAATTATCCCTTCTGAATAATAAATTACATTTTCATGGTTCTTTTCAAATAATTTTAATATATATTATATCTTCTAACCACAACCCTTCTAAATTGGACATTATTATCCCCATTTTACAGATGAGAAAACTAAGCCCAAGAGGGTAAGTGCTACTGAAAGCACACTTCTGACTCAAACCCAGTGCTCTTTCCACGACAACAACTGCTTCAAATGGTTAGAAATACCACGTTTTGCGTGTGGTAGTTCAGTGGTAAACATGTATAAGACCAGCAATAACTAAAGGGGATTTTTGTTCCACAGATCCTTTTGCCAGTTAGGTGAAAACCACTTACAAGTTCACACTATGCTGTGTATTATTTAATAAGTATATCACACCTGCACCAACACGTCCCCACAAGAATAATGTTTCTCGTTGTTGTTTTTATTTTATTTTTATTTATTTCTCTCCCCTTCCCCCTGTTGTCTGCTCACTGTGTCCATTCACTGTGTGTTCTTCTGTGTCCGCATGTATTCTTGTCAGCAGCACCGGGAATCTGTCACTTTTTGTTGCATCATCTTACTGCGTCAGCTCTCCATGTGTGCAGCATCACTCCTGGGCAGGCTGCACTTTTGTCGCACTGGGCGCCTCTCCTCATGGGGCGCACTCCTTGCGCATGGGGCTCCCCTATGCGGGGGACGCCTTACATGGCATGGCACTCCTTGCACGTATCAGAACTGCACATGGGCCAGCTCACCACATGGGTGAGGATGCCCTGGGTTTGAACCCTGGACCTCCCATGGGGTAGGTGGATGCCCTATCCATTGGACCAAATTTGCTTCCCAGAATGATGTTTTTTTTGAATTTCAATTCAAGCTCATGGACCCCTTGTTAAGAAGCCCTGCTATAAATCTTGATTAGTTGAATAAAAAAATAATTGATTGAATAAATTATTTATAATTTATATAATTTATAATTGCCTTTCCTTGTTCTGCTAAAACAGTATTTTCCAAACTATGCTACTCAGAAAGCCCCAAGGGATTTTAATAGTTATACAACAATGGGTTCTACTGGCAAGTGGGTTGGGGAAATATTGTTTATTAAAGACCCTTTCAGGGAAGCAGACTTGGCCCAATGGATAGGGCATCTGCCTACCACATGGGAAGTCACAGTTCAAACCCTGGGCCTCCTTGACCCGTGCGGAGCTGGCCCATGCACAGTGCTGATGCGCACAAGGAGTGCCCTGCCACGCAGGGGTGTCCCTGGTGTAGGGGAGCCCCACGCGCAAGGAGTGAGTCCTATAAGGAGAGCTGCCCAGTGCGCAAGAAATTGCAGCCTGCCTAAGAATGGTGCCACACACACAGAGAGTTGACACAACAAGATGACGCAACAAAAAGAACACAGATTCCCAGTGCTGCTGATAAGGACAGAAGCAGTCACAGAAGAACACACAGCGAATGGACTGGGGGGAAGAGAAGGGGAGAGAAATTAATAAAATGTTTTAAAATCTTTAAAAAAAAAAAAAAAGACCCTTTCAGAGAATTTACAATGCATATTAGCTTACCAGAGGTTCTGAGAGGTTCTCTGATAAAGAATCTTGTTTTTGTTTTACTAAGCAATCCCAAACATCTGCCTGTCAAAACCACCCTTCTTTCTTTTTGCAGAATTATTTTAGCCTCCTTCCACACAACAGTGTTCTATGGAATATGGCTTCAGAGAGAATCCTTTAAAATAAAACCGCACAATGATAATAGTGGCAGAATGAAACCACAAAAAAGGAAAAAATATTCCAGGCATAGTAGCAATATTTTGAAGGTTAAGAGACAGGAATACAGCAATATAACTGCAAGCCAGCTGGTACCAGGTGGACCAGACCCAGAAGGGCTAGATGTAATGAAACATCAGACACATTTCTGCAGATCAGGAGGTCTGGGACTGTCCCAGGCCCAGGTTATGAAAAAAAGTCCTGCCAGGGGAGGGATCAATGTCAAGAAGATCCAGTGGTAGGTGCAGGTGAGTGTCAGGGCAATAGAAGCCAAGTATGGGGAGAATCTGGGAGCAGGCTGGAGGCAGACAGAGGTGGAGGAGCCATCAGAAATAGAGAGGTCTTAGCAGGTTCCAATCTCTGACAGAGGGCTGGGGCTAAGGCCCAGGAGTTTAGCCCAAAGAGCTCTAGTGAAAAAGATGGAGTTCCAAATTCAAATCAGGGACATGGGCAAAATGGAGCAAGTCAGGGAACTAATGACTAAATATAACATACAGGCTTGATTACAATTAGCAAGGGAACAGCCCTGCTACTAGAACTAAATTGTGGAGATCCTCCCTCCATTCACTCCCACCCCACTTCCAGTACCCAAGGCACCCAGAACTGGTGCTGTTTCCAACACACAGAGAGGGTCCTGAGACCTAACTAATCCATGTTGCCTGAGTTTGAGTCCCCTTGGAAGACAAAAAGTCCAGGCCATGGTTAGCCTCCTTCTGAAGAACTATGTCCCACTTTCCCCTTTTGCCTTTCCCAACCCTTGCTTTGGAGAGCTTATAGGTAGCCAAACCTCACCATGCCTATCAACCACAAAAGCATAAGTAGGTTGTGTACTTCTCTAGAGGACCCTGTTCACAAGACAAGAGCATACTTGCTATTTTCTCCCCCAGCCTCCCTCTGGCAAGGCCCTCTATATTTTCACCCATAGTCTATCACTTCAGCCAGTTCCCTCGATCCTCTTATTCCATTGTCTTTTCATTTCACTTATCTAATAAAATCCCAAGTCTGTCAGTTTTCTCTACTCCTATATACAACCACTGGGGACTGCTAGAGAAAAAAGACATAACTGTGCATACTGGATGCTGTTTACATATATGTTTCAACCTTATCAACCATTCAGAAATGTTATATAAGCCTGAAATACACGTCTATCGTGTTAAACCATGAAGAAAAAAATTATGATCTCTAGAAAAAATTGGAACATCAACCATGCCTCTCCAAGGAAACCTCTCACTCTTTCACATTTTCTTCACTCTCCTCAAACTTTCTGCTCCGTTGTTAGCCCCTTCCTCTGAACGTAGCCTTCTACTGCCCAAGACAATGGGGGCTATCAGAGGGAACTCCCTCAGCTCCCTCCTGGCCCTCATCCTATGCAAGGTAAACCCCTTCTCTTTCTTCGACACACTGTTTTCCCTCCAGTTATCACTTCTCCCACCTTTCTGCATGGCTCAGCACTTAAAGACGACTGCCTTCTCTCAGTCCCACCAACTACCAAGCTCTATCCGTTCCTTTTCACCTCTAAATTTCTTGATTTCACTAGTCACTCAAACACCCTGCCCTCTTGATTTTACTCTCCTGAATTCTATCTTCCCTTCTGAATTTATTCTCCTCCTTTCCTCACTCCCTGTTTACCCCTTAGTTTATTGCAACCTGGCTTCTGCCAAGCATTCCGCTAAAACTCTTTATGTCTTCTCTATCACAAATGGACCATTTCCATTCTTACCTAATGTAATTCTTAGCAGCATTTGACACTTGGTCATACCTACCTTCTGAAATGATTTCCTGCCTTGGCTTACATGACACTACGTACTTCTGGATTCTCTCCTGCTCCTACAGTTACTCCTCAATATCCTTCAGGACTTTTCTTTTAATTCCTTTCTCTGCAGTGATGGTCTTTGTCCTGGTTCTTGGAGTCTCCTTTTTTTCTCAATCTATGCAGGCTCTCTGGGTGATCATATCTCTTCACCTTCAAGTATCCTCTTACTGTGGACTACTAAGTCTGTCTTCAGAACCAAATAACCAACTGCTTAGGAGACATTTCCACTTGCTTCCACAAGCACCTCAAAAGCAACATTTCGGTGAGTGGATGTAGCTCAGTGGTTGAGTGCATGTTTCCCATGTACAAGGCCCCGGGTTCAATCCCCAGTACCTCCTAAAAAACAACAACAACAACAAAAGCAACATTTTGTTATATGAACCCACCATTTTCCCAATCCATTCCAAAGCATCACCTTTCCCAAGGGTCCTGAGGTGGGAGAGGGGATGGGTCAAGATCATTGTCTTTCCAGCAGGGGGTCTGGGCAGAGCATTTGTCCTACAAAGAGGCTTTGGGCAAGTAGTCACTTCCCAATTTTTCTCCTTTGGCCCCACCATTCTCCACTCAATCACACCAGAAGAAAAAGGTTCACTCTCTCTTCCTCACTACACTTGCCCTGCATTCGTTGCCACCAAATCCTCTCTACTTCATGAATCTCCACTCTGTCCCCTTCTCTCCAACCTGAGTGCATTATTACCTCAGTCTTTTAATAGTCTGTCTTCCTCCAGCCTGGAACCCTCCAAGCAGATGTCCATGCTGCTGCAGAATGATGAACCTAAAGCAGTAATTTTTTAAATATAATTTCCCTGCTTATCCTGAGGGCAATAGGGATTCAGTGAGTGGATTTTTTGGTTGTTTTTCTTCAATTATTTTATTGTGATATCATATATACAACATAAAATTTCCCATTTAACCACTTTCAAGTTTGCAATTCAGTGGCACTAACTATATTAGCAATGTTGTGCTATCATCACCATTCATTTCCAAAACTTTCCTATCACCGCAAATGGAAGCTCTGTACCCATTAAGCAGTAGCTCTCCATTCCTCTTCCTCCCTACTCCTGGTAACTTATAATTTACTTTCTGTCTCTATGAATTTGCATATCTAGTTATTTCATATCAGTGAGATCATACAATATTTGTCCTTTTGTGACTGACTTATTTCATTCAACATGATATCTTCAAGGTTCATCAATGTTGTCCCAGATATCAGAACATTTTGGCTGTTGTGAATAATTGTACCATAAACATTAGTGTACAGATATCTATTCTAGTCCCTGCTTTCAGTTCTTTTGGGTATGTGCCTAAGAGCAGCATTGCAGAATCATATGGTAATTCCATACATAATTAACTTTCTGAGCAACTGCTGAACTATTTTCCACAGTAGCTGCATCATTTCACATTCCCACCAATAATATATAAGGATTCCTGCTTTTCCATATCCTCACCAACAC
Source organism: Dasypus novemcinctus (assembly GCF_030445035.2). Taxonomy (NCBI): domain Eukaryota; kingdom Metazoa; phylum Chordata; class Mammalia; order Cingulata; family Dasypodidae; genus Dasypus; species Dasypus novemcinctus. The sequence continues at coordinate 41,381,027 of NC_080679.1, forward strand.
TTGCTATTTTCTTTCTTTCTTTTTTAAAAATAATAGCCATTCTAGTGGCTGTGAAGTGGTATCTCATTGTGGTTTTGATTGACATTTCCCTAAGGGCTAATGACATTCAGCCTCTTTTCATGTGCTTATTGGCCACCTGTATACTCTTTAGAGAAATGTTTATTCAAGTTTTTTGCCATTTTTAAATGAAGTTGTTTGTCTTTTTGAGTTGTTGGAGTTCCTTATACATTCTGAATATTAAACACTTATCAGATAAATGATTTCCAAAAAATTTCTCCCATTCTATAGGTTGTCTTTTCACTTTCTTGATAATGTCCTTTGATATAAAAAAGTTTTTAATCTTGATGAAGTTCCATTTACTTATTTTTTTTTCTTTTGTCACTCAGGCTTTTGGTACAGTCTAAGAATTCATTGCCCAATAGAATGTCCTAAAGATTTTCCCTATGTTTCAGTCTAAGTTTTATAGTTTTTAGCTCTTACATTTAGGTCATTGATCCATTTTAAGTTAATTTTTGTATATGGTATGCATGGTGTTAAATGCATGGACTTTAAATGGTGTTAAAGTCCAAACTTCTTATGTGGCACACAAAAGTTTTCTTTGACCACTCCCTATCTTTCATATGATACTACAGCAGAATAATAAGAGACTCTTATTATTAAGTTATATGTTCATGGTCATTGTTGAATGAATACAGGGAGAATGTGTTAAAATGGCATCAGGGAAGAGGGTGTGGCTCAAGTGATTGAGTTCCCGCCTACCACATGGGAGGCCCCTGGTTCTGTTTCCAGTGCCTCCTAAGGAACACAGAAACCTGGTGCAACAGGCAGACATGGCAAGCTGATGCAACAAAAGAATGCAACAAGAGACACCAGAAGAAATAAACATAATGAGAGACACAACAAAGCAGGGAGCAGATGTTCCCTATGTCTCCTAAAGAAGACAAGAAAGACAGTAAGCTGACGTGATGGGCAGGGACAACAAGCTGATGCCACATGATGACACAACAAGAGGCACAAGAGGAAAAACAATGAGAGACACAACAAAGCAGGAACTGGAGTTGGCTTAAACAATTAAGCGCCTCCCTCCCACATCAGAGGACCGAGGTTTGGTTCCCGGTGCCTCCTAAAAAAGAAACAAGGAAGATGAACAAACATAGCAAGCACAATGAGTGGGTGGAGAGAAATAAATAAATAAATAAAATAATTTTTTTAAAAATGGCATCAGCAGACAGATTGACCTGAGACTGAGTTGTCCAGATTCTCGTCTAGGACCTGACAGAGAGTCACTCCCAAATACAAGTGTAGGACTGCGCCTGCAAGTGAGGGTATCAGGATCCCAGCTCCTAGGACTAAAGAGAGGAGATTGCTGAGAGTCAGGAGACTAAAGCATTAGTCTTAATGAGGACCCAAAAAGATCTTATAAAGTAGCTTTGAATATAAGAAAAAAATAAAAGCAGATAAGCAGTAAGGAAAGCAAAAGATTAAAGACTGCATTATTCTGGGAGGTTAATAAAGGGGAGAGGTGGGGAAATTTGATATGGGAGCTTGATCTAAATTTAAACTAGGGAGTTTACATTCCCACCCCCACACAACTGATTTGGAAAATGTAATCAATTTGGATAGCAGTCATGGTGCTTTTAGAGTAAGCATTTTTTTATGGTTTGGAGTTTGCTCTGGTATTTTGTAATTATTCACTTCTTGTAGGTAGAAGCAGGCCTGGCATTTTTCTGTGTTTACTTGCCACTCTAAAGAGTGGTGGTGGAGTCATCATGGCAGCCAATTAAATGCCTGTTCTAGTTGAAGGTCCATTAACAACCTTTGGTATGCTTTCCAGATGAAGACTGATCTTAGGTTATAATCATCCTACTCACCGACTCTTTTCATAGGAAACCCAGGAATGGGGCAGAAACATTAATGTACTGTGGCAGCCCAGGCTAAGAAAAGCATCTCAGTAGAAAAACTGGTGGAGCTACCACCACAAGCAGTAAAATATCAGAAAGATCAAAATGATGCCGTGTTTGTGTATCTATGTTAATGAACATTTATATTATGATGAATCATCTTGTAATTATTCTAAACATCTTTCTTTATATTAAATTGCATTATTTCAGATTTATTAATTTGAAATGTGTGATCTGTTCTAGGTTTGATACACAAAAAGGAGTTTTGCCTCTTAATAGTCTTATTTTTTTTACCCATAGAAATTTAGCACTGTTTTTATTAGATTGAGATAAAACATTAAAAGCACTTTGAACCATACCTAACACAGTATAGGAGTTATACAATGCTATGCTATGCTTGTCCTGAAATTAAAACTACAAGAAAATATTTTATTTCCCTAAGAACATAAACTGTTATGAAAGATGTTTAAAATCTGTATTCATGGTGCTATTAACTGAAAGTGAGTCTCGTCTAGTCATTAAAGTAAATCTAACTGAATATCTAATTGGAAATTTCCAATAAATGACAGTAATAAGGGTACTTGTATTAGTAGGGTAACTCTAGGTGCTATAACAAACTTCTATTATCTTAGTGTTATTATATATTTTGGAACCTGTTTCTTACTCATGTAATAACTTTGGTTGGCAGGCAGCTTGCTTCTAGATGGTGATTCAGGGACCCAGGTCAATGCATCTGACCTCCCCTAGGATGTCATCTGCATCCAGCTGGTGGAAGAAGAAATTGCAGGTAGAAAAGGCACACCTGCTTCTTAAAATTCTTGGCCCAGCAGTGACAAAGGTCACTCCTGCTCATATTCCATTGGCAAGAACTATTAGATGAACACATTGAGATGCAGGAAGGTTAGGAAATCTAATTCCTGACTTGGCAGCTAGCAGTAGCTCTAACCATGGAAGGGAAAATGGATTTTGGTGAACATCTGGCCGTCTCTGCCCAGTATTTGAAAACCATTTTTTAAAAGCACACTTAAATAACTTTAACTTCAGGCTTTATTCAAAATCAAATTGTCATTCCCTTCAACACCCCAAATGTAATTTCAAAAACCCTGTACAATTATTTTATGAGTCCCTTTTCTCAGAACATTTTTTCTTTTCCTTTTCTCATGTCCTTTATTTCTATATATCATACTTTTAAATGTGATTTAAAGTAATTTAAGGATCACAAATTCTTTTCTAGACTCTAGGAAATAAGAAACATTCAATATTGACAAAAATGGTCTACAGCATTGTTTTCCTAGGTATAAAAACTGATTATTTTATACCATGTGCACAGCATATGTTGAATGTACAATAGGAAAAATAATGTTGCCAAATTTCAATTTAATTCATATGGAATATTCAGTTATTAAAACTTTTGCTTTTAGCTTTCACATCAAATTTACAATGCAGATTCATAATGCAATAGTTTGCTGATAAAAGATATACTTTAAACAATATGAAAAAAGCAAAAGAAAGAAGTTCATATATTTACTCAGGGATTAAAGTGGAAAGTAAAAGCTCTCGAGTTGGCATTTGAGGTGAGTTCCAAAGAAGTAAAATTAAATGGAGGTATTGCCAAGATGTCTCTTTCCAACAAGCTGACTCTGAACAAGCTGGATGTAAAGGGGGAGTGGGTCATCATGAGAGTGAACTCCAATGTTCCTAAGAAAAACAACCAGGTAAAAAACCAGCAAAGGATCAAGGCTGCTGTCCCAATCATCAAATTGCTTTTACAGTCCCCACCTTCCCCTTTTTAAAAAACAAAGCAAACAAAAAACCAGCTCATTCCAGACTTCCTCTTCTATGTAGGTCCCTCTCCACTTCATCACCCACTTGAAGCACCCAGTAGGTTCTCAGTCACTTAGGCTTGTTGATTAATTGGTCAATTATCCTGGTGTGAATGAGTTTCAGACAATGTATCACTCATCTGGGCATTTGTCTTTTATCTTTAATTGTCAATGAAAGGAGCTGTCAAGAAAAGGAATTCCAGACATCATCAAGTAAATAGAGATATTTGTAGGGACAGGGATATTTTAGAATCACCTACACCCACTCTGAATGAAGAATTGATGATTCTATGATAAAAGTGTGTCATGGTCCCCCTTAGGCTGAATTCATGCTCCTGGCCTTGAAGGAACAGGTTTAGATTGAGAAAGTATCTTCTGGAAAGGTGAAGTACAAGCCTAGTCAACCAACTCAAGGTCCCTGAGAAAATGCTCACTTCTCTGCAGCTCCAAATCAGGTCAGAAGTTCACGGTTCCCTGTTTATTCACATTCCTGAGAAGACTTCTGGGTGGGGTCAATGGTTGACAGTGGCTGAAAAGCTCTTGGGGTAAGCACAATCTAAGAAACCAAGTCTAACATTGAAAGATAAAGTCTTTTGACAGCAGAATGGATCTGCATAAGTGCAAAGTCAGCCAACTAGATCCTGCTTTCTAAAAATGAGACCTTAGACTTTGTTACAGACAATTCACCCTCCAGACTCTATTCAGTGGATTGAACTCTTTCTGGATGATGCTCTATGTAACCCGTAGACCAGAGCCTTCTGCAGGAATACAAAATTCAGGGTAGTGGTTATCTGCCCCAACCCACAGTAAAACTTCAAAACCACCACCATGTCCAATCCACACCTGGCCAATATTCTGGGAAAACAGTGTTTACTTTTTTTGTTTATGTGATGGGAGACATTATTTGGGAGCTTTTAAACCAAGTAATGAAATTTTAAGAGGAATAGACTTTGATGCCTCTCTGTCTTCTCTGCCCCCCAAATTCTCTGTGCTCTACACTAGACCCTTAGAGCTCTCCCTAGTTCTGCGTACAATCCTGTTCCTGGCCATGGAGGATTTGAGATGCCTAAAAATCAGGCTCCTTTCAGTTATGCTTTGTCCGAACATATTCCCAGCTCTAATCTCTGAGTTTCTATCTAGTTCCCTGTAAACAATCACCTGTTTCTTGTATCCAGTTCAATACCTGAATCCTTCTCACTCTCTGCTTACTTCTCATGGAGTTTCCACCTTGGGTTCTATTTCAGTTAGGAATGTGTATTTGACTGTCAGCGACAGGAATCCCAACAGCAGCTTAACCAAACAGGGGTTCATTTTCCTTACATTACAAAAAGTCTGGAGACAGGTCATCCAGGGCTCGGCAGTAGCTGGACGATGTCAAAGGCTCAGGTTCCTTCTCTCTTCCTGCTCCACCATCCTTAGCATGTTGCTTTTTATCTTTGCATATCAATGCAGATCAGACTTCGTGCTTGAAAAACAAAAGGAAGAGAAAACTGTTCTTGCCAGTTATGTTTATTCCCATGTATTAGAAAAGCAACAGATTTCCTAAAAGCCTGCCCTCTACTCCCAACAGACTTCCCTTAATATCTCCGGCATTAGAATTGGATTGCATGACTACCCATGGCTGCATGGGAGGGAGACTGAGATTGCTTTGGGACAGCAAACAACAGTATCTTTCATAGTTCCCACTCTAGTTACTGCTAAGCTTGTAATGCATCTTGCCTTGTTCCCCTGGGAAATGGAATATCACTCCCAAGCCCTGGACTCATAACTGAATCAGCGCTGCCAGCTTCTAGGTCTGCCTTCTGCTGATCACCTGCACAATGCTCTGATATGATACGCGTGGCTGTTACTATCAGGATACTGTCTGAACAGCTTCCCATGTCCTCATCTAGCCTCATCCTCAAAGCATCCAGCCTATGCTAGGTTCTTAGTCTGGAACTTTGCTTCCACCAAGTTAGTCAGTAAGGTTGAGCAACCACACTGACCCTTGGACACAATTCAGCATTCCAATCCAGATTACTTTTGCTCTCAAGTTTCTGGGAATGTACCTGACATGTGGTAGGCCCTCAATAGCAGTTTTCTGATGAATGAATGAATGCACAGGTCAAATTTATGGACATGGCCTAGAGTAAGGGAAGGTTAGGCAAAGGCAAAATCCAGAAGGAGACATCTATGATTATTTTTTGTTCTATAGGATATTCTAGGAGTACATGTTTCTATGTGATCAAAACTAACATAGAGATGATTTTTTCTTCAGTTGCTATGCTGCTTAGTGAACACTGGAGGAAAAAGATTTTTCTCCCACTTCTTAGAGCCTTTAAGGTATGAATCAGACACACATCCTCACATTACACTAATAACTTTTTTGTTGAACTCCCATGTGTGCAATTTTAATGTTCCTGATTCTCCTGACCATGATATGTAGACATGGGTAATCGGTGACAGATGCATGTATCTTCGCCCCTAGAGTAGGTACAAGGAAACATTATCTAAATAAGGAAAAGTTTAAATAAGCACTGTTATTTAATTAAAGGTTACGGCCCCTTTGGATAATCCTTAAAGGAAAGAAAGCTTTTTTGTTATACAACTAAAAGCATAAAATATAAATAGTAAAGATGGTCACAGTGTTTAGGGAAAAAAATCTTTCATTTAGTAGATATTTGGTTTTGACAAATATTTTATATGAGCAACCCTTAAAATAGAAAAATGCATAAGAAGTCCTCATGGTTTCACATTATTTGTTGTGGTAACAGCAAAGAAGCTCTGTAGAATATATATATATATATATATTACTCATCCTCCATCACCTTATATTCTAATTATAGCTATTACTTAGCATTCCTGTGACATGCATGAATGTATCCAAAACCAGAACAGAAAACACCAAGTCTTCAGACAAAATGGAAACTCCTATGCTTCCCTTTGTCAACTTGTACACTTCTAGGAAAAGAAAAACAGTAATTATCAAGCAAAGGTTATTAGAGAAGTTGCAAATATATCACTGAAGAAACTACTGGTAGTGACTAGTCTGGCTTTTTACAGAATTATTTTAGGAAAGAGTAATTAGTGAATGTGAGTTAAACATAAATATATGGGAGGCAATTTACATAAATCATCTACTGATTCTTTTTATAATATAATTGCAACTATGTAAATTATATTCTTACCAACATATTTTAAGGGAGTGTCAGACTTTCAAAGGCCAAAGTCACTATTGAAATTTTCTAACTTTTCCAGTTGACCCAGGTTATAAGTGTCACAGATTACCCTCACGAATTAATCTTGTATTAAAGTAAATGTGAACTATGGAAATAATTCCATGCACCCATGACTTTTTCTTCTCAATCAGAATTTCTGACTGAGTTTGTCGAGGTAAGTTATCAAGTAGTCCTGGTGATTGAGCCTTTTGCATGAAGGCTTCAGATAAGAGAGTCTCACAGTTAACTCAGCCAGCTTGGACAATCTGTGTAGAAGAAGAATGCTTTTGAGATGCGTATTTATGGTTTCCTTCATGTATAGTCTTCTCACTTCTCTCTCAGGAAGAAAGCAGGCCCAGTGCTTCTTTGCCTGAGGGGTGTATTAATATATCACAAGGAGGAAAGCAGAAGTTGCCTGCAAGATACTTCCTCTGTTCTTGGTTTTTATTTCCGTAAGCCTAACCCCATGGAGAAGTTTATGCTGGATTCCGGGAGGGAGAAGAGAACTGGATTAGCCTCTCCCGGGAATGGTGACTTGAAGAAAACAAGAGATATCTCTGCACCCCTGCTGTTTTTCCTCACTCTCTTTCCTGGCAGTTCCCTCAAAAGGGAACCAAACATTTCTAGCTCACTAGTCTCTTGTTTTGGAGGGTTGAGTGAAAGAAGCAGAGTCCTTGCACTTACAGGACTCTGAAGACTAAGACAGCTGGCACCGCCACAGAAACCAGTGTGGGCTGGAGAAGGAAGGGCCCTCCCCAGTGCTTTGGGGCTATGTGAGGCCTCTGCACAGCCTTGGCAGAGGGTTGGGAACGCACAGGGAGAGGAATGACTGAGTTTGACTCTCCTGCTATAGAAATTCTTGTAGAATTTCTGGTCTACCTTGTGGATGGGGACACTCAAGAGTAAAACAAAGCTAATTCAAGAAAACGAAGAAATGTGATTTTTTTTTTTTTGCACGTTAGAGTTTTAGAATTGACATTCATAGCCAAAACAACTAAATATAGATGCTTGAAAGCACAGAAAACACACACCTGTCCCCAATGACAAAAAAAAAATGAGTAGCTGGTCCCTTTCAGCACAACTGAGATTTGTTAGGGAAAAAAATCTAGTTTTGCTTATTGTGATGAAAGCCATCTAAGAACCAGCTGTTTTCCTTGGAAAATGTGATCTTAAAATACTGTACAGGGAAACCGGTGTGGCTCAACCAATTGGGCTCCCGTCTACCATATTGGAGGTCCAGGGTTGGATGCCCAGGGCCTCCTGGTGAGGGTGAGCTGGCCCATGTGGAGTGCTGGCCCACATAGGAATGCAGCCCCACCCAGGAGTGCTGCCCTGCATGGGAATGCTGCCCTGCCACCAGAAAACTGCCCCGCATAGGAGTGCCAGCTGATGCGGAGAGCTGGCGCAGCAAGATGACACAACAAGAGACAGAGGAGAAAAAAATAAGAAGATGTAGCAGAACAGGGAGCTGAGGTGGCACAAGAGAGTAATCGCCTCTCTACCATTCCAGAAGGTCCCAGAATCGGTTCCTGGAGCTACCTAATGAGAATACAAGCAGACACAGAAGAACATACAGCAAATGGACACAGAAAGCAGCCAATGGGGGGGGGGTGGAATAAATAAAAATAAGTCTTAAAAAAAAGAGAAATACTGTGCAAGTGAAACATTCTGCATCCCAGTGTACATTTAAATATGCAGTCCTTTATCATTCCTCAAACCTCCCAGTTCATTCAAGCAATTTCATTCCTCCCATTCATTGTTCCCTGAGCTCTCAGATGACATTCATTCCCAGCATATTCCCTTTTATGTACTCCCATAATAATATTTTACTTCCCTTTAATAACAGTCAATGTCCAGCTACTCCACTAAGTTGTAAGGTCCATAAAAAAAGGGGCTTTGAAAGGAATCATTCTTTTTGGAGAGCTGGTACCCCTATTATTCATTCAAGTTCTAAAATACAGTGTAATGAGAGGAACAGTGAATGAAAATATTAACTACAATCTATACATGACATGACAGCATTTGTGCCAATATGGCTTCCCACCTTCCCCAAATTAAAACCAAAATGGATACTGAGTTATTCCTCAGAGGTAGAAAAGAGAGGAGGAAAGTTTACTACAAGAACTTTGTTACTTATGGAAGACAATTTGGTATTCCAGTATTGGTTCACAGTGAATCAGCAAAACTGTTAAAAAATTTCACAGTTTCAAGTTTAATTTCTTTTCAATGAGACTCTGACCATTGAAGCAACAAGATTTTCCTGGGTGTTTAAAAATTGGAGAGACATTTTAATAACCAATTAGTTATACACAATAGTCTTAACAAAATATAGCTTTATAATTCTTATTTCCTTTTTCCTAATTAAGAACAAATTCATGGGAAGTGGACTTGGCCCAGTGGATGGGGCATCCGTCTACCACATGGGCGGTCCACAGTTCAAACCCCGGGCCTCCTTGACCGTGTGGAGCTGGCCCATGCGCAGTGCTGAAGCACGTAGGGCGTGTGGTGCCACACAGGGGTGTCCCCCGCGTGCGGGAGCCCCACGCATAGGGAGTGTGCCCCGTAAGGAGAGCCGCCCAGCTGAAACAAAGTACAGCCTGCCCAGGAGAGCTGACGCGCAAGATGACGCAGCAGAGGGAGACACAGATTCCCGTGCCGCTGACAACAGACACGGACGAAAGAAGAACACTCAGCAAATGGACACAGAGAACAGACAAGGGGGCGGGGGAGGGAAATAAATAAATCTTAAAAAAAAAAAAAAAAGAAGAACAAATTCAGGTATTTGGAATCACTTTTTAGCCTGGCAATGGGCATATTTTTGGTGATTTACTGATCCTGATGGGAAGTACTGTATAGAATTGGGCTCTGTTTTACACTCACTTTCGAATTACTGGGAGAAGAGTTTCATTGTCTAGGCAGGGAATATTGCTGAGTGCTTTTTAATACTGGTTTGGACTTAAAATTTATACTTCCACGTGATGTAAAAAAGGCAGGTATAATTTTAAAGGCAAAAAGAGGGCTATATCTGAGCAAAGTTAAATTTTCCTTTGAAAGAAAGCAGATGAACAGATCAGGGAAAGGTTTTTAACTTATGTCCATGTGCAATTGAAATAAGTGAGCCTCCTTTCATGGAGGAAACAATAAAAGCTCCTGCATACATAGTTATAAAATTTAAATGCCATTATAAAGATTTCTCCCCTCTCTATAAGACTGAAGTTTTATTAAATAGACCCTTAGTAAGATACCAAGATTTTTTGTGTGTGCTCATCTTATTTAACTCCTTGTTTTTAGGCAAAATCACCCTTAAAACACTTCAAAAGTTTTTAATTTTTTTCTTTTATTTCTTAGGAGGTACCAGGGATTGATCTTTGGACTTCAAACATGGCAAGCAGGCACTCAACCACTGAGCTATATCCATTCCCCAGTGAGACTGTTGTTTTCGTTTCTTTATTTATTTTTGCTTTTAAGCAGGTGCTCAACTACAAAAGTTTTTAAGTTTTATTTTTGAGAGCTACCATAGAAATACACTTGACAAAGTTCAGAACTCATTCTATTATCTAACAACCCTTATGGTGAGAGAGCTAACTAGAGTCTAAATACAGCTAAATTTCATTATGTGATTAGTCACTTATTCCACAACACAATCTTGATTCCAATTGAAGAATCCTACTCTGTACAGCAAATTTTCATAAATGTTAAGATTGTTAGATTTCCTTTTGTTTTTTTCCTTCTCATATCACAGCTGAGTAATTTGGGTTGCTGCTTCTTTTCCAGTCCGGTTTTACTTCCCATTCTTAAATTATCTTTGTGGAAGTGATTGGTGAACATGCAGCATAAAGATGACAACTTTGTATCATGAAATCATCCTCCAATGTACCAGGCCATTTCTCACATAAATATTTACACTGGACACTGTGTTTTTTCCCATGGAAGATTCACAATAATGTTTCTGAGCTTTTGCTAACATGCAATATAGTTAATCAACAAAAACAGCTAGCTCGATGAGTGCTGTAAAACATGATATGATTCTTTCCCTCATAGGGTTTATCATTTATTTGGAGTAACCCCTAAACCATAAAAAGTGGACATAGGTATTCAGCGCATGATATAGACCTTGCGTGCTATAAACGTTCAGAGAAGGGAGCCTTCCTTGACTGATTTGGGAATGTTCCACAGGGGTATACTGGATATGGCTGGAAAGATTGGACAGGATTCGGGTTGGCAGGGAGAGGAAGTAAAGATAGCCCAGACAAGGAGAACAACAAGAACAAAGCAACAAAAGCAAATGCTATAAAGTAAGTAAAGTTAAGAAGGCTAGCCAGAGAAAAGCAATGCAAAGCAACTGAAGTTGCGAAGTGGAGGCAGAGAGGAGGGGGTTGTGAACAGCTTTGAAGCCAGTCAGCGGAGCTAATTTTAGACAGAGTTATAGGCAAATGGGAATCATTGTAGGTTTAAAAACATTTCTAACTATTTTAATCCTCTTCTGTTGCAAGTGATAGAAACAGCCAGTTTTGGCAGAAAAGGGAATCTCTTGACTTATATACCCAAACCTAGGGAAGGAGAGGAATATGACTTGGCCTCAGACAACCTGGACCAAGGAAGCAAATACCACTAGGATTTTTCCCTCTCTGTTTTCATCACCTCTGCTTTGTGCTCATATTTTCAATATCAGAAATCAGGAGCAGCAGCAGCATTTTCTGGCACACTTTTTTCTAGGCTCCCCATCAGGGAAGAAATGAGTTTTTCTTTTAATTCCTGTTAAAAGGGAAAATAAATAAATAACACTGGGAATGACTCTGGTTATCCCAGTCTGGATCTCATGCTCTCACCTGGGATCAGGGGCAAGGAGCTACCATAATTGGAAGCAGCCTTGGACCCATGTGGTTGAGGTTGGGGGCTGAGTGGGGAAGAACAGTTCCAGAAGAAACATGCTCTCTCCAGAAGAAAGGAAATGGGCAAGACAGAGGAAACAGCAGATGTCCCCTATGGTAACATTTACTGAACCATTTTCGTTGTTCTCATTCTCTATGAAAACAAAAGTAATGCAAGATGGAAATGTAAAATGATGCGGCTGCAGTGGAAAACAGTTCAAAGGTTCCTCAATAAATTAAACATAGAATGACCATATGACCCAGCAATTCCACACCTAAATATATACCCTAAAGAACTGAAAGCAGATACTCAAACAAAAACTTGTACATGAATGTTCATAGCAGTATTATGCACAATAGCCAAAAGGTGGAAACAACCAAATATCCATTGATGGATAAACAACATGTGGTATATCTATACAATGGAGTATTACTTGACCATAAAAAGAAATAAAGTACTGATACATGCCACAGTGTGGATGAACCTTGAAAACATTATGCTAAGTGAAAGAAACAGCCACAAAAGACCACATATTGTTTGACTTCATTTAAATGAAATGTCCAGAAAAGGAAAACCCATAGAAAGAGAAAGTAGATTAGTAGTTGCCAGGAGCTAGGTGAAGGGGGAGAATGGGTGATTACTAGTGAGTAAGCGTTTCTTTTGGTCTTTACTTATTTACAGAATAAGTAAATATATAAGAGACAGTAGATTAAATAGCTGCTTAGGGCTTGGGGAAAAGACATGATAACTAAAGGATATTGGGTTTCTTTTTGAGGTAATGAAATTACCAAAAGCTGACTGTGCAGTAGGTTGCTCATTCTTGTGAATAGTAGTTGTGAATGAACCTAAATTCACTGAAAATATGTACTTGAAATAGGTGAATTGTATATGTGAAAAATATGTCAATAAAAAAGGTTTTTTAAAAATAATGCAAGATTATTTTGAAATTTTTGATCAAACACAAAGAAGTAAAGAAAAAAAAAATCACCTGAAGTTCTTAATCTCAAGTTAAAGCAACCCCTTAATATGTTGGTGTATTTCCTTTTAGTTTTTGGTATGTATTGGGTGTATTTATATGTAAGTGTGATGGACAAAATACTGGCCCCCCCAAAGAGGTCCCTTTCCCAGTCCCTGGAACCTGTGAATATGTTACTTTATGTGGCAAAATGGACTTTACAGATGGGACTAGGTTAAGGATCTTGAGATGGGAGGCTTACTCTGGTTTATCTTGATGAGCCCAATGTAATCACAAAGATCCTGGTAAGAGGGTCAGCCAGAGAGATTGGAAGATGCTAAACTGCTGGCTTTGAATATAGAGGATGGGGCCATGAGCCAAGGAATGCTGGTTGTCTCCAGAAAATAGAAAAGGCTAAGAAACAGATTCTCTTCTTGAGACTTGGAAGAAATGTAGCCTGGCCAACATCTTGATTTTAGCCCACAGAAACTGATTTTGAATTTCTGAGTCCCAGAACTTGTATATAATAAATTTGTGTTGTTTTATGCCACTATATTTGTGGTAATTTCTTATAGCAATGATAAGAAATCAAATGCAATGGGTATATATGTGTGTTTGTAGGTTTGGGTTTTCTATTTTCAACAATATGAGGGTCATACTGTATGAGATGTTTTGTGACATGCTTCTTTTTTTAATGGAACATTGTGGGGGGTTAGTTTTTAAAAGAAAAATGATACAGTAAAAATAGTGCTACTGGTATCAGAGATTAGTCTGGTCAGGAGTATTATATAGAATGTTTCAAAGGGATAAAAGAAAGACTTGTAGAGGCAAGCCTGCATGCTTTTGCAAAACTCTGGTTTTGAAATGATGAAGACCCTAAAAGGCCTGGTAGCAGACAGAATAGTGAAGAAGGAGCATCTGAAAGGCACAACTGATAGGATTCAGGGACAACACTTAGGTAATGTCACATTCTTTCCTATAGACCTGTATCAAAGCACAAAACTAAAGAAAAGTGCTAGTGATCAGCTATTTATCTGTTTGTTTTTCCATGACATAATTTTCAAATGACTTTTCCCAAGTCATTCAAAGAATCATATAAATGTGGTCATGAGGCAGCATGAGAAGGGAGTCTTAACTCATTCATCAATCCCCTAGATCAGGGATTCTGAACTTTTTTTTCCTATGGACCCCTTTGCCAGTCAGGTGAAAACCATGGGCCCCTTTCTAAGTCCACACTATACTGTGTATTATTTAATAAATATATCACATCCCCACCAACGCATCCCCACATTCAAGTTCATGGACCACAGATCCCTTAGGGTCCATGGATCCCTGGTTATGATCCTCTGCCCTAGATGAATTATAAAGTAAAAATATGTTAAATGATAGGTACATAGCAGGAGAATCTAAAACTGTTTTTTAGTAAAAGAAAAAGTCTTTGAAAGTTCTAATTGATCCAAAGAAGCACATTTTGCCTCCCTATATATTACATAGAGACATGTTGGCCATAAAGTCTGGAAACAAATTATATATATTTACAGATCAAATTCCTTTCTTTTAGGGAATGCTATAGATGCATGTTTATTCAGTGAAAATCTGAGACACAAATAATCTGAAGTAATGAATCACAGATGCTTATGTGGGGGTTGATGGACGGACCACATTAATGCACATCATTCACTGCAATTTTATACAGGGCATTGAACTATATAGTACTTATGAGGAAAACCCATTAAACAAGCATGTAATGTCATTGAACACATCATGCATTGTAATATCAGTAAATGAGTCATTATATATAGAATATATATGTATTATGTGTCTCTGTGTGTATTTGCCTATGTTTCTAGTCTTTATAGCCACCAGTGTGTGTGTCTTTGATTTCTGTCTTTGGATGCAGTCCTTTCAGCTCAACAAATATTTATTAGGCAACCTACTGTGTCTTAAACACTATGATAGAGCCTAGATATTTAACAATTGCAACAATTGAAAAGGAATAGTTCCCAACCTCAAGGAAAGTACATACCTTTATTTCCAGGAACCTCAGGAACAGCTCACTTAATGTCCCACACTTACTTCAAATGCCACTGTCCAAGACTGAGCTAATGCCCCTCAGCTTCTCTTGCAGAGAATAGGCTCTGCTTTCTAGGCTACAGAAGGACTGTAACTTTTCCTTGTAGCCCTCCTGTCACTCAGCACAGTGCCATGAACTTGACAGGCACTCAGCATCTCTCTGTTTATTTAGCAATGACGTCAGTGCTCCTCTTTCAGCATTCTTCCATCCCGGAAACCCAAGAGTCATCTGGGATTTGTCCTCTCCTTCATAGCCTTGTCCAATTTGTCATCTGTTTCTGTCGATTTTTCCAAATATATTTTTGTTTCCGTCCTTTTTCTTTCCTCATCACTTTGTACCTGGATTAATCTGCATTCCAATTGTTTCCCTTATGCTTACATAGTCTTCAAAATTTTGCTGGACTTTCTTTAATGATGCCTTTCATCATTTTTTTATTTGACAAATATTGCTGAACTTTTCTACATACAAGATGCCCTGCAACTTGGGAATTGTCCTGAATGACATTGCAACGACAGATACAGACCATTATAAATCTGGCCATAACCTAAGGAATTGGGTGAGAGAGAGTATAAACTATAATGTAAACTTTAATACCCATTTAGTGGTAATGCTCCAAAATGTGTTCATCAGTTGCAATGAAAGTATACCTCACTAATGAAGGACATTGTTAATGTGGGAAAATGTGGGAGGTGTGGGGAGCAGGGCATATGGGAATCCCCTATATTTTTTATGTGACATTTGTATAATCTACCTTTAAAAAAAGAAAAGAAAAGAAAAAGAAGAAAAAAGATGTCCTGCAAAGTGCTGGAAAAAATACACATATGAATAAGGATGTAGTGTCTGGCCTTTGAGGAACTCATGGTGTTTTGGAGGAGTCAAAAAATGCACAAAAGTTTCCAAAGCCAATGTGCACAGTTTTTTGGGGGAGCAGAGAAGATGCAACAAATAACTTTAGAGGAATTGAGGATCAATGAGGAGACAGTTGAACTGTAAATAAGTAGGGACAAGCCAGACAGAGAAGGTAAAAGGACATTCCAGGCAGAGAAAATGGCAATTTCAAAGGCTTAGAGTTGAGCAAATGGCTGGCATATTCAAGAAAGGAGTAGATCATTTACTCTATTGCATTGCTTCCTAAGCTTTCCTCTTGGTCTCCAAGGGCCATCATAACCTATCATTTTTATTTTATTTTATTTTATTTTTTAAGATTTTTTATTATTTTTTAAAAATTTATTTCTCTCCCCTTCCCCGCTAGCTGCCCCCCCCCCCCGAGTTGTCTGCTCTTTCTGTCCATTCACTGTGTGTTCTTCTGTGTCAGAGGCACCAGAAATCTGTGTCTCTTTTTGTTGCGTCATCTTGCTGCATCAGCTCTCCACGTGTGTGGCACCACTTCTGGGCAGGCTGCACTTTTTTCGCACTGGGTGGCTCTCCCTGCAGGGCACACTCTTTGCACGTGGGGCTCCCCTATGAAGGGGACACCCCTGCGTGGCACAGCACTCCTTGAGCGCATCAGCACTGCTTGTGGGCCAGCTCATCACACTGGTCAGGAGGCGCTGGGTTGAAACCCTGGACTTCCCATGTTTTAGGCAGACACTCTGTTGAGCCAAATCTGCTTCCCTCATTTTCATATCTAACTATTCTTCAACAGACTTTTTCAGCTCTAGTAAAACCCATTTTCCTCATTGTTTATGCTACTTTACACTTGATACATTTGTGACACATTCCCCTATCTAGAATGTTTTTCCCTCTTTAGAGTGGCAACTCCAGACCTAGAAATATCGAACTCTTGATGGAAATCCATCTTCCATCCTGCTCTTTCCCATTGCAGACTTTTGGAGACGGGCATAACCCTGTTAGTTTATTATTAAGTTCTAAACATAACTAATTCACTCTTTCAATCCATCTATTTAGCTCATTCTACTCCTAACTATTTAGATGTCAAGTTGGAGAGCTAGTTTAAAAATAACACTCTAGAATGTGCATAATCAGAGAATTGCTGAGTTCCAATAGGTTGAATTCATTTGTGGGCTGATTGTTGCAGATGTCAGAACATTCACAAAGGTGTAGGTTGTAATAACTGTTCTTGCATAATAGTTTGTATTTGCTCTAAGTAAGCAACTAGAAATTTCCAGTTCTACGGATTTTGCAGACATAAGTGCCTCCAAAATGGGCCTACTCCTAAAAACAGCTAATGTTTTTAAAATAATACAAAGGATATTGTATATTTCATATTTATATTACATAAGGTATGTAAATTTCACTTGTGTGAAAGAAGCAAAAACATATTTACAGGCAAAGATTACATGTGCTGCAATTGTTAATGATGGACTGGGAGGGATAGGACAGGTCTCGCATTACCTAGCAAGGTCTTTGCCTTGCCTTCTATTACTGCCCATAACTCTGCTTCTCTCTTTGGCATTCAGACTCCCAAGTTTCAGCTAAGTCTTACTTATTCCATGGAGTCGTCTTAACCTGCTACACCACAGCCAATCTCTCCCCTCTTTTAACTCCTCTTGTACTTACAGTCTGTATCAGAGCTTAAAATTTGTTCTCCAGTTATTTAATATGTTCTTATCTTGTCTCATCAATGAAATGTCTTGAATGCCTAGATCTCTTTTTAAATTAAAATTAACTTTATTTCCTATTAAGTAGTATATGCTTTGTGTGTGTTTTTCTCAACATTTTGTTTTAGAGATTTATTTATCTTGATAAATTTTTATTTAGTTCATCATTACACATGCAGGTAAGAATACAAATTCAGCATTAAAAGAAAAAGAAACAAAAGAAAGAACCATAATTATACCACTCTACTTTTTTCTCCATGTTGTATTTCCTTCTAGATCTTTTCTGTATGTTTTTCTGTGGGTTCATATTGTACATAATGTTTTGTAACTTTTAAAATATTGATCAACATACTGTGTATGTCTTTTCATATCAGTAAATATCTTCTACAAATCATAATTTTCTTAACCTAGCCCTTATTGCTGAGCATTTAGGTGATTTCCAATTATTTGTCATCAACCCACAATATCCCAACTAATGCTTTACTCTTGCTTTTTGGAATAAATTCATAGAAGAGAAATTGCTTGATCAAAGAGATCCACATTTTATGGTGTTTTAATATCTATTGCCAAACTGCCCTCCAGGAAAAGACTGTAACAATTCACAGTCTCACCTGCAAAGTATGAGAGAGCCTGTTTCTTTCTATCCTTGCCAACAATGGGAGGTATTTTTTAAAATAAAATTTTACTGAATTATATCATTCATACATGAACATACAACAAACAATAAGTTTATAGTAAAATATGTGCATTTACAAAACAAACATGCATATCATCATACAAGGCTCCCAAACATCTCCCCACCACCAGCACCTTGCATGTTTTGAAACATTTGTTACAAACTATGAAAGAGCATCTGTCAAAATATTACTACTGGGCAGCAGACTTGGCCCAGTGGTTAGGGCATCTGTCTACCACATGGGAGGTCCACAGTTCAAATCCTGGGCCTCCTTGACCCGTGTAGAGCTGGACCATGCACAGCGCTGATGTGTGCAAGGAGTGCTGTGCCACTCAGGGGTGTCCCCCGCATAGGGGAGCCCCACGCGCAAGAAGTGCGCCCCATAAGGAGAGTCGCCCAGCGCGAAAGAAAGTGCAGCCTGCCCAGGAATGGCGCCGCACACACAGAGAGCTGACTCAACAAGATGATGCAACAAAAAGAAACACAGATTCCCGTGCCGCTGACAACAGAAGCGGACAAAGACGACGCAGCAAATAGACACACACAGAACAGACAAGCAGGGTGGGAGGGGGGAAGGGGAGAGAAATAAACAAATAAATCTTATATTACTACTAACTATAGCTCACATCTTACATTTGGTATATTTCCCCCCAATCCACCCAATTATTAACACCCTATATTAGTATTATATATTCGTTACCTTCAGGAGAAGGTATTTTCATATTTATCATTCACCACTGGATTCCCTGTGCTATAAAGTACCATGCTTTGTACAATCCATTCAAAGTGTACACTCAGTGGCTCTCATTTTCATCACAGAGTTGTACTGTCACCACCTCAGTCAATTTTAGAACATTTTCATTACTCCAAAAGAAAAATTCCATACCCTGATATACTCCCCTATTGTTGACCCTTACTATTGCCATTGCTACAAAATATTATAATATTATTGTTAACTATTGTCTATAAGTTACATTAGTTGTACTTTTCAATGGGAAGTACTTTTAAAAATCAGGGAGTACATCTTATATTTCTCTAGTCCTCCTCAAAGTGATTAGACAGAGCTGGGGACACAGTGCACACAAAAGCAATAGTTTTGATAAGTTGATTAATGTAGTGTTTACTACTATGACTACTGAATTTTTAAAGTAATTAATTATTCATTCACTGAACACATGTATACTACATGTGATGGTCTTTGGTTTACTAACTAAAAAGGAATACAGCATTTAGAAATGAAACGAATACTTCATGAATTACTGAAACATATATTAATAACAGTGATAATTAGTTTCAAAGGAAATGTGCATAGAAACTACTCATAAAATGAAAGTTGTCCTGTGGTCCTAAGAACTCTTTTGGGAACAAACAATTTGTCTCATTTTTCTAAGAATAGGAAATACTGAAAAGTCTCCTCTGGGATTTAGAACTATGAATTTAGGATATGAAAATCCTCCATCCATTAGAATCTTCAGAATCGGGGGAATTATGCTAGAGAGGAAGCCAAAGCCTGGTTTGGATTTTCACAGTTCTTATACATTTTGGAATTTGTGTTTTCGTTCAAAATGAAGAGAGGGGGAAAAATCAACTTTCAACAGAAGTTGTAGTGTTTCTATCCATTCTTGAAGGCTTATTTTATTTAAAGCTACTTTGGGCCTAGGGTGACTAGATGAATGTCCTATTTAGTTAGGTGATTTAATTTTATAAGGCTCTTGCTCAAGTATCAGAAAGATCATACTGAGGTAAAATTGGACCTACTTCTTCGAGTGTCTAAATCTTTTCATCCTATGTAAAGTAGCAATCATTAAATATTAGCATAGCTTTTAAAATAATTGATTTGAAACCTCATTTAAAAGAATATATCCCAGGAAGCGGATGTGGCTCAAGCAACTGGGCTCCTGCCTACCACATGGGAGGTCCATGGTTTGGTTCCCGGTGCCTCCTAAAGAAAAAAAGAAGACGAACAGACACAGCAAGTGCAAGCAATGAGGGAGTGGGGAGAGATAAATAAATCTTTTTAAAAAAGGATTTATCCCATAATTGTTTTACAATTTTTTCTTCCCATGATCCTAAAAATATTGGAATGATTTAATAGCTCATAAAGCAGTATATAGTGGAAAGATCATGAAAATGGGGTCAGAAGATATGGATTCTGCCAGGAATAACTATTTGACAAGAGCCAAATCGATTGATTTCTTGGGGCTACAGTCTTTTCTACTACAAACTGAAAATCTGGCTTAGACCAGCATTTCTTAAAGTGTGTTTGGTGGAACACATGTCTTATAAGATGTTCCACTGGAAAAAGGGTTTCATGGTCTGATATATTTGGGAAATTATGTGATATCTATCTCTTAGCAATTCACAGTTTACACTAACATATTAAAACCACGGAAAACTCCTTTAATTTAGAAACCCATTGAACTTTGTTTAGGAAAGCAATTCTTACTTATTTGATTAAAGGAATTTTTTCTTTGACTCAATAAAATCTTATGAAAAAGGGTTTGTTCGAGGAAGCACACTTTGGGAAATGATGGACTAAGACCCTTTGAGGGAAGCGGACTTGGCCCAACAGATAGGGCATCCGCTTACCACATGGGAGGTCCGCGGTTCAAAACCCGGGCCTCCTTGACCCATGTGGAGCTGGCCCATATGCGGTGCTGATGCACACAAGGAGTGCCCTGCCACGCAGGGATGTCCCCCGTGTATGGGAGCCCCACACGCAAGGAGTGCACCCTGTAAGGAGAGCCGCCCAGCGCGAAAGAAAGTTCAGCCTGCCCAGGAATGGCGCTGCACACACAGAGAACTAATGCAGCAAGATGATGCAACAAAAAGAGACATAGATTCCTGTGCTGCTGACAACAGAAGCGGGTGCTGCTGACAACAACAGAAGTGGACAAAGAAGAACATGCAGCAAAATGAACACAGAGAACAGACAAGTGGGGGGAGGGGCGAAAGGGGAGAGAAATAAATAAAAATAAAAATAAAAAAGATCCTTTGGGATATCTGGGTTTATGTTACTATGCATATTACTACTGTTGTACAGGCATTTAGACAGGCCCCTGATACCTCCTCCTCCTTCTGGGGTCTCTACTTCTAGAGGACCACCACCATCCAGTCAGAACCAGAATCCTGAGTGCCGTCCTAGACATCTCCCTCGTATCTAGTTATTCATCAAATCCTGCAGAGTCCTCTCTGTAATATTCCTCCCATCCATTCCCTCTTTCCCATTTCACTGCCTCTGCTTCATTGAGACCTGCATCACATCTCATCTGTGTTCCTGCGCCAGTCTGGTCTCCCTAATGCCAAAGAGATCTTTCTAGAATATAAACTCTATTGTTCTATGGTTTAAAATACTTCAAAGACTTTTTAATTTATTATATGTCCTAGGGTATCAAGTTCAAACTCCCTAGTTTAGTACATGAACCCCTTCATTAATGAGGCTGTTCCTATCTTCCTCCCAGCTCTTGACCAGTCTGTTTCTCTCCTGACAAAATTCAACTAGCAGAGCCTCTAAAGCAGGGGTTCTTAACTTTTGTTGTTCCACAGATCCCTTCACCAGTCAGCTGAAAACCACGGACTACAACTGTAATTTATGGCATATATTCATAAGTGAAGAAAATGCTAGATTTCAGTTAGAGGTCAGAGAAAATAAAGATAATAAGTTGATTTTTTTTTCAATTCAAGCTCATGGGTCCCCTGAAATCTTACCACGGACTCCCAAGGTGTCCCCTGGTTAAGAACCCCTGCTCTAAAGCATTGTGCTTTTTGGTGCTTCCATACCTGCACTGGCATACCTATTCCTTGCTCTACAATCATCTGAACTCCCTCTGCCAGTAACACTTGCTCAACTCCAGAATCTCCTCCACTGAGAAGTCTACCTTCTAAGAGTGGACCCTGAACTCTAATAAGGACATCCTTATCTCCTTTCCCACTAATCCTCTTTGAGTGCATTAGCCACCATCCATTTCTTATCTTTGTCTTCCTAGGCTTTAGCTGTAGCTCAATAAATCTTGCTGAATGAATACATTATTTAATGGTTTATAGGAACTGATGAGAACCTGCTTATTTTTCTCAGTGGCTGAAAGTGACTTTGTTTTCTTTTTAAATTAGCCTTGACCAACCGAAGCATCTGGAGGAGAGAGAGTTGGCCAAGAGCTATCTAAAAAGGACTGCAATGTTCTCTTTTCTTAAAAGAGGCTTTGATGAAGTCAATATCTTCCTTGTATGGTGTCATGTAACCTGATAATAGCCTTTGATGACAATAAGGATTTATTAGGCTTGGCACCCAGATATGTATATTCCACAAGAAAGCTACAGAAGGCTATAGGAATTGGTCAGCAGCACCATCTTTGTTTCTAAGAGATAACATTTTATACAGAAATATTAAAGCATCTATTACACTTAAAATACAAAAGTGCAGGGAGGGGGCTGCGGCTCAATCAGTTGGGCTCCTGTCTATCATATGGGAGGCCCTGGGTTTACGTCCTGGGGCCTCTTTGTGAAGAAGGCAGGCTTGCCTGTGTGCTGTGTGCTACAGAGAGGTGCCAGCCTGCAATCGCCACGGATGCTGCCTGGCCCACAAGCGCAACGGAGAACTGACTCAGAAAGGTGAGGCAACAAAAAAGGGAGACAAGTAAAACAACACAGAAGAACGCGCAGCAAATGAACACAGAGCAGACGACAAGCAAGCTGCAAGGGGGAGGAGGGAATAAATAAAAATAAATACAGACACAGAAGAACGCACAGTGAATGGACACAGAGAGCAGACATCAAGCAAGCGGGGAGGGGGAAGGATTTTAAAAAAATACAAAAGTGCAGTTAGGTTTCTAATGCACAGCTATTGCAAATGTGAAATGCAGCCCAAACTGTGTTGTATGGTTGTAAATACCACTTGAACCAGATTGTGTACCAGTTTGGAACAGATTGTGCAAAAAAAGACCGAAACCACTTGAAAGTCTTCAAGAATATCAGAAAGAAGGAGTGTAATTAACCAAGCCAGGATTTGGCCCCAGGACAGAGAAATGAACGCTCTCGTTCTTAGAAAGGGAGCCAGGATCTCAAAAATGTACAGTCACTTTTCTTAACTGTGAAAAGTCAAGATACAGAAACTCTTAGCAAACAGATGGGAACACATGAGAAAGGATGTTCACTGCAACCAACTCCAGGTCACACTCTTGTTTTGTCAATTGTTACAATACTGTCAACAAACTTGCTTTGCACGTAGCAAAAGTGGTCTAATTCCATCCCCTTCTTTCTTTGATAAATTATAGGTGAAGGTAAAAATAAAGATATAAATTAAAACCTAAAAGTCTTACTAAGTCAAGCCTGCATCAGAGTAATCAGTGTCTGAGTAACTGAGAGCTTGATCATAAAGAAAAATGGAGAGACAATATTAAATAACTATTGTCAACATCTTTCTCCTAAACAATTTCAGTAATGGGGGTTGGAGTTATTTAAGAACGCATGATAAGCAGATTTCAAAGTTAAAAAGTAATTTAAAATAATTGAACTGTCCAGTTTTTAAAAGCTTCACAATACAGTGCATAAAACTGCAGAGTTATTGGCCAAAATGGGATTTCCTATTAAAAAAAAAAAGGTTTCCCAGACATCAACGACAATAGTCCTGTGAGTGTCAAAGACAGCATCCGATGTGTTTCTGGAGTCCCTG
Source organism: Dasypus novemcinctus (assembly GCF_030445035.2). NCBI lineage: Eukaryota > Metazoa > Chordata > Mammalia > Cingulata > Dasypodidae > Dasypus > Dasypus novemcinctus. The sequence goes on from NC_080679.1 coordinate 41,404,754, forward strand.
AACAAATGGATGGCATGAAGGTACATGCCTACAGCTCCTTGACAGATCTGCTCAAGCCTCCAATGTCTCCCAGGGCCCTCTGATGGACGAGGCCGCTGAGCCCGCTTCCGAGGAAAGGCGAGCAGGGCTGGGTCAGCACCGGGATTTTCCTTCCTCATTCATTCATTCTGATTCACTCCTTCCTGGAGGTGGTTCACAGGGACGCGCGGAGGAAAGGCGGGGCACGGAGGCCAGCCCGGGCTGGGTGCGGTCCGGCGCCAAGGGGGAGGGCGGGCCTGGCGGACGAGGGGGCGCGGGCGGGGGGCGTGCGGGCGGGGCGGGCCTGCGGCCTGCGCCGGAAGTGAGTGGCGGGCGGCGGGCGGGGGGAGCTAGCGGCCCGGCGGGAGGCGGCCCTCAGTCGGCCGCCGGGCCCTCGGCCCCGCCCTCCGCGCCTCCGCCGGACGCGGCCGCACTCCGGCCCGCGGCTGTGCTCTGAGGTGGTCCGGCCCCGCCTCGCCCGCCGCCGCGGGGTGCGCCAGTCAGTCAGTCAGTCAGTCAGGGAGCGCGCGGCGAGGAGCTGCGGGTGCTCGCGGCGCCTCAGGGGTAGCGCGTCGCGCCTGGGAGAAGGAGGAGGAGCGCGAGCGGCGGCTGCCCAGCCTGGAGCCGCCGCGGTAGCGGGGAGCGCCGGAGGGCTGAGCGGCCGCCGCGGTGAGTGTTCTGCCTCTCCCTCGCGGGCCAGGGAAGAGCCGGCTGGGCGCGGGGCGGTGAGGCGCCGCCGCCGCCGCTCCCGCCTCCATTTTCCCCGCTCCGGCCCCGCCATCCCAGCGCGGTGCGGGCGGCCGCAGCCTGGGGCGGGGTCGCTGCGGAGCTGGGGCCGGGCTCGGGGCTCGCTGGACTGCTCCGGGCGAGGCGGCCGGCCGGCGGGTGGGGGTCTGCGCGGCCTGGGCTGCACCCTGCGCTCCTGGGGGCCGCGACGGAGACAGACAATGAGATGGGGGGCCGCTTGGGGAGGGTGCGGTTGGGCTTCTCGGACCCGGCACCGGGGGCGGGCGCCCCGGACCGTGGGGGGAAGCAGCGCTCCGCCGCCCAGCCCCGGGCACCGGGGATCCACGCCTGGGGTTGCTCGGGTTTCGGTGCTCCCGGTCCGCCCACCCCCTTCGTGGATAATTCAGTGCCGAGATTTAGAAAGGCGGGGCGCCCTCTGTGTCTTCGTTCTAATTAAACAGGCTAAGTAATTGCTCCATTGCTTTTTAGCCCCATCTCATCTTTCTGTGTCTGTGTACATTCCCGCCGGAAATCCAAACTGTAATTCGGTGTTGGGGGTGAGAGACGGGGAGGGGAGGTGTGTAATAGTTAAGATAATCTCTTTTTCAAGACGGTGTAAAGGAAGATGTGGTTTTCTTATTCTGACAGTGTCTTAGAATATCCCTATCGTGTGAGCCTGAAACCGCCTAAGTCTTACTGCTAATAAGGACGAAGACGTGGCTTATAAATAAGAGCTTTTTGGAAGGGTGTGTTACATCACTTGTATCTTGGGTGCATGTGTGCATTTCTTGCATTCTGTGGAAAGAACATTTAGGGAAATTGAGGGTTGGTGTTGTCTGCTGTATTTCTCATGGAGATGTGGAAAGCTGCCAGTGGATGTAAAGTCCGCTGAAAACGGACAAACAAGTAAAGGTAACGGGTTAGGGGTGGGACGTGATCAGTTTATTAAAAGGGTGATACTGAGTCCCTGAAAATACTCAACAAATACCTACTATCTGTTAGACAGGGTGAAGGGCACAAAGTGAACAAGACCTTCAGCTTGGGGTGCTGCAAAGAGCTCTTTGGAGCCAGGGAAACCAGCGTTCTGTAAGCACTGGAATTGATTAGCAGTGTGACGTTGGTTAAGCTGTTGAACTCTCAGGAGTAAGTTTCTTCATTACTAGAATGGGAGGAACCCCACTCATTCACTCCCTAAATGCATGCAAATACCTCTCCCCTTACCTGGCTGGCAGTGTTTAACCAAAGTTAATCCCTTTCCCCCTTTCCCTTGCTCTTTGTGCATTTGAGTGAGGGGAGAGGGATGTGAGGGAAAGTGAACACAGGTAATTGTAATACAATGGATTATAAAACAAATGCTGAAGTAGAGGTGCAGAATAGACAAGCAAAGAGGAGAGATTCTAGATTGTGGGCATTGTGGGAAAATCCAGGGAAGTGGTGACAGTTAAGTGAACCTGTAAGGATGGCTAGGATTTCAGTAGATGTAGATGGAGATGGAGAAGACATTCCAAGCAGAGGTGGTGCTAACCTTTGAGAGCTGAATCTTGGGGGAAGACTGTTGCTGGAAGGGTAAAATAGAGACCCTCAAAAGCTGGTCTTGTAGCTCAACCTTCAAAATTGTTTGTTATTTTGCTTTTAGTTCTGGGAATTGTCCAGAAATCAGAACTAGCCCTGTTCAAGTAAGTACAAAAATGTCTACAAAGCTTAATAACATGATTTTTTAAAAAGATTTATATATTTATTTTCCCCCCCTCCCTCCATTGTCTGTTCTCTGTGTCCATCCACTGTGTGTTCTTCTGTGTCTGCTTATATTCTCATTAGGTGACTCTGGGAACTGATCCTGGGACCTTATCGAGTGGGAAAGAGGCAATCATTCTCTTGCTGCGCTACATCAGCTCCCTGGTCTGCTAAGTCTCTTATTGTCTTTCCTCTGTGTCTCTTTTTATTGCATCATCTTGCTGTGTCAGCTCTCTTTGGCTGGCACTCCACGTGGGGCATCTTGCCTTCACCAAGAGGCCCTGGGTATCGAACCCTGGACCTCCTATATGTTAGACAGGAGTCCAATTGCTTGAGTTACATCCCCTTCCCCCATGATTTTTCGGATAACACATTTTGTGTTACTTGGACTGTTGCTCTCTTGTTTGGATTTAATAAAGAATTATTTGTAGATATTTTCTTTTGATGGATATTATCTCAGTTTGGTAGAGGAGCAGTTGAGTTTTCAGATACAGAGGTCTTACTGAGGTTATATAGTAAGTTAGGAGAAGAGGAATGAGTACCATTGGGTGTGCTCAAACTTTTGATCAAAACTGATTGTTTTTACAAATATTTTAACACTTTCTTTTCTGAAGAGGTGTTTTTAACCATTGCCTTTTTGAGGATAATTATGGTGTCTTTTGGTCTCACTACCATTTTGTTCCCACCCCATTTGTTTTCTGAATGCTGAATTATTTATTTAATAGATTGACATTGTAGATAACCCCCATCACACTGGTAAGAGATTCTTGAACACGTGTGATAGAATCTCATTGCTTTGTCCTGGTTTAGTAGTTGAGTGACAACATTAGAATTATTGACCCCAAACTCTTATTTTAGGAAGATTAATATTAGTGAAATAAGATGTTTGCTCTCAGGCAAGTCACTTACCTGAGTCTATCAGTTTCTTTACCTGTGAAATGAGGGGTTAGGATTAGATCACTGGTTTTCAAACTGTTTTTACTGAACTCTAGAATTTGAGGAAGTGCTTTGGGAATTCTGAAGATGTTTGATTTACATCTCTTTTTTAAAGTATATTTTAAACCAATAGTAAGAGGCTATTATATGACGTGCACTGTTCATATTAACGCATTTATTTTATTCATTTATTTATTTATTTATTTATTTATTTATTTAAATTGGATGCTGAGATGGTCATAAAACTGCAACATCCGTAACTCTTTTTTTCAGTCTCTTCATTTGATTTTTTAATATGTAGTTGAACTTATAAAATATTATTAGCCATGCTTTTTCCAGTTTATATATTGGCAATATTTTGCTGCAAATATTCAAAAACTTCTAGATTATATGACCTCTAAAACTTAATTCCATGCTCTTATTACTGTTATTTTAAGATATGCACTACACTTTGAAGGAGATGTCTTAAAATATATAACTTCATGATATATAAATGACTTTTTTAAAAAGGTATATATTTTTGCTGTTAATAAAATATGTATTATTGTTTTTCTGTAGACAGGGGTAAGTAAAATAGGGAAATCAGAGAATTAAAAAATATAGACCAAAGCCTCATGGAATAGTTTACTGTCTTGTAGAGGGAAGGATTGTTTTGTTCTTCAGAGAAGAAGAGGGATCTGAAAATGGGTAGAAATTTGAAGAAGCGAAAAAGAAGGGGAAGTGAGGACATTCTAAGAGATCTAATGAAGACTAAATGTTTTGGAACATTTAGAAAAGTAGTCCAGTTTGGTGAAACAGGTTTCTTTTTTTTAGAAGATGTATTTATTTATTTTTCTCCCTTCTCCCTCCTCCCACCCTGCTGTTTTTGCTGTTTTGTCTGTGTCGTCTTCTCTTCTCATTTTCCAGGATTCAATCCTGGGGATTTCTGATGTGGAGAGAGGTTCCCTGTCAATTGTGCCACCTCAGTTCCTGGTTTCTGCTGCTCTTCACCTTGACTCTCCCCTTGTCTCTGTTTTGATGCATGATGCTGTGTGACTCACTTGCAGAGGCACTGGCTTGCCACGCAGGCACTCGCACGGGCACTGTTCACCATGCGGGCACTGGCACTCACATGGGCACTGGCTCGCCACGCGGGCGCTGACTCACCATGCAGGCACACTTTCTCTTCTTCTTTTTCACCAGGAGGCCCTAGGGAACAAACCTGGGTCCTCCCATATGATAGGCAGAAGCTCTATCACTTGAGCCACATCACTTCCCCAGAAGTTTCATATTTGGGCAGAGTGGGAAATAAGCTTGGAGTGGTACATTGGTATCCCGTTGTGATAAATCTTGAATGCATACCTAAGGAATTCAGACAATTCTGTAGCCATTTGATGGCCCTAAAAGTATTGACATGGGTTAATATGGACTGAAAAAAATCCTGTGAATTTTCCAGTTAGGAGATCTTCTAGAAGAAAAGTTCAAAAGGAAGCAGAAAGGACTAGGACTTGAAAACAGGTTTGGAAAAGGAGGGACAAGTCATTCCTTTAGATGAGAAGAAGCGCAAGAGTAGGAGGTCCCTAGTAGTTGTGAAACAAAATTTAAGCCTCTTGGTGAAGAATGATGGTATCTGGAGAAAATTAGAACTGTAAGCATATAAAATAGACCCAAATATTGTAGAATTGCAATGAGTCTATTTTGCAACAGTAATTAAAATTTAATGCTTTTTTGGGAATTGCCTTTAGAAGGATCTTAGCAAGTTTGTTTTGTTAAGAAAAGTGTAAGCCATGTTGGTGCAACAAAATAATAATGTCATTTAAAAATACAAAATATTCCTTCTGTATTCCAAATTCTTTATGCCCCGATGCTTTTGTACATAATCTCAAGGTTGGTTTGTTTTCCCTAACTTTCCCAGTCAAAATTCTACTACCCTTCCTTTGAGATTCAGCTCCATTACTATCCAGTTCCTTTGTGAAGCCTTTTGTCATTAAGCAGAATGAATTGCTTTCTTCTTTATTCCTTTAGACCCTACTTATGTGCCTTATGTTGTTGATAATTGTGAATCATCTTAAATCTCGAGTTTTGGAGGGTTGGACCTGATTTTACTCATCTGAAAAGTCCCCCAGTCCCTTAAATATAATAGAAATTCAATTTTAAAAATTTGAAAGAAAGCTCTTATTTGAAGAATTCTTTACAGTTGATATTACTTCCCCTGGAAGGAATCACAAAAATCTAATAATGTTTATTTATTTATAAAGAATAATGCTTTCTTCATTTATTTGATTTATTTCATATCGTAATAAATTACATTAGATTCTGAAGGAAACCAGTGATACCCCTTATCTGTGAATAGTTTGCTTTATAAATTTTAGTAATGGTTCAAAACCATTTTTTTTGTTCTAAAATTTTTATAAATATATGTGTTTTAAAGTAGAAGCAGTGAGTATCCTGCACTATGTTTGAAAAAGCTTGGTTTTAGTACTTGGTGGTACAGAAATTGCGAAGTCTGGATCTTAAGTTTATCAGTGAAATACTTAGCAGAAAAGGTATCTCATGGAGGTACACATACCCAAAGAGAATAATAAGTACAGCTGGCTGTACTTTCTAAATCTTCCTCCATCCATCCATCAATTATGCAAATTTGGCTAGTCAAATTTGTTCTTCCTGTGTGCCAATCAGTTGTTCTTGCCAACCATAGTGAAGATGTTGCTTTTGTTTATTTTTAATAAATGGGTTCAAAATCCAGTGAAACTGTTAGGAAGGTATTTAAAGAGTTAGAAAATTCTCTTTATAGTGTACAGATTTGAGTCTTTCAAGATGTCACATCCCTTTCTTTTGGAATATAGTTATTTTCTTACTAAGTTTTCCATTTACCTTAAGGTACAGATAGATAAACCACTAGGTATCACACTGCTTACAGCATGTCTTCACAGAAGGTCAGCAAATTTAGAGCCCTTGTTTTTCTATTATATAGATGGAAACTGCAGAACTATTTAAAGTGGACAACTCTTTAAGTACGTTGTCATGAGACAATCAAACTTCTGGTACAGGCTGCACTTTCCTTCATGCTGGGCGGCTCTCCTTATGGGGCGCACTCCTTACGGGGCACACTCCTTGTGCATGGGGCTCCCCTACGCGGGGCTCCCCTGCGTGGCAGGACACTCCTTGCGCACATTAGCACTGTGCATGGGCCAGCTCCACACGGGTCAAGGAGGCCCGGGGTTTGAACCGTGGACCTGCCATGTGGTAGACGGACGCCCTAACCCCTGGGCCAAGTCCACTGCCAGTAGTTGCTTTTGAAATTAAACTTTACACTCTTTCCCAAACTTTTGTGAGTTCAAAGTAGCTGCTTAATGATAAATTATGCTAACACAGTTTCCCCATAAAACATTGCTTCTGTTAAGGAAATAATTTACTGTTGAAAATATATCTTCTCTGGAACACCTGTCTTTTATAGTGGCTTACATAAATATAGGTGTTATTTTTATTTCTCTATTGAAAAGGAATCTAGCTTATACTATCACTCTTCCCTCAGAATACCCAGAATTACTTAGTATTGGTATACTTAGAATTCTTTATAGGATATGTGACGACAGGTGGCTATAATGAAGATGTCGGTGTCATTCTGTATATTAAAGATATATACTTATATATAATGTATTGCATTATGACATTTAAAATGTATAGTGCATTAAGAGAAAAAAAATAGAAATACAAATTTTAATATGTTCTTATACCCCAGAAGCTCATTACTCATAGCTTATTCACTTCCATTTTGAAAACCACTATACAATCTTACTGAATTGCTGTTGTTAATAAAGAAACTTTCATGTTAAGTTACATTTCATACTGTATGGTATTCTTACATTGAGCCATCTTAAAGCCACTTGGGAAAAGACATTCTGATTCTTATACTATTTGGTAAGTAATATTTATAGAAGGAAAGTAGGACACCTTTATATCAAGCCATTTAATCCCAGAATAATAAGAGAATTTCAGCAAAGTGAGGGTTTTATTAAATTTATTATTCACCACAGTTGAAATTATAAGCTTATTTTCATAAAAGCCTAGGATTTTGCATTGTGCTTTCAGGAATTATTCAAAATGAATTAAAAGTACCGTTAGACATTTAATTTAGTAATTCAGTAATGTTGATAAACTTACCTATACAACTTTACTTAACTATTTCATGTTTTGACTATTTTAGGTTCTTTGTATTTCCATATAAATTTTAGAATCAGCTTCTGAATTTCTACTAAAAAAGCCTGCTGGGATAGCAATTGTAATTGAATATCTAATGCAATTTGGGGAGAATTGACATTGACAATATTGTATCATCTATTCATTAATGAATAGAAACATTAATCTCTCCATTTAATTAGGTGTTTTTTTTTAAGATTTATTTATTTCCCACCACCTCCTTGTTTGCGCTTGCTGTCTGCTTTCTGTGTTTGTTCATTGTATGCTGTGTCTCCTGATCTTCTTTTCGGAGGCACTGGGAACTGAACCTAGGGCCGCTAATGTGGGAGAGAGGTGCCCAGTCACTTGAGCCACATTCACTCCCTGCTTGTTGTGTCTCTCATTGTGTCTCCTTGTTTCTTCTCATTGCATCAGCTCACCGTGCCAGCCTATCTTGTCAGCTTGCTCTCTTGCTTGTCTTCTTTAGGAGGCACTGGGAACTGGACCTAGGATGTCCCATGTCATAGATGTGCGCCCAACTGCTTGAACCATATCTGCTTCCCTTAATTAGATCTTTCTTTTTTTTTAAGATTTAATTTTTATTTATTTCTCTCCCCCCACCCCATTGTCTGCTCTCTGTGTCCATTTGCTGTGTGTTATTCTGTGTCTGCTTGGATTCTTGTCAGCGGCACCGGGAATCTGTCTCTCTTTGTTGCATCATCTTGCTACGTCAACTCTCCATATGTGCGGTGCCATACCTGGGCAGCTGCGCTTTCTTTGTGCAGGGCAGCTCTCCTTACAGGGTATACTCCTTGCATGTGGGACTCCCCTATGCTGGGGACACCCCTGTGTGGCAGGGCACTCCTTTTGCGCATCCACACTGCGAGTAGGTCAGCTTACCACACGGGTCAGGTGTTCTGGGTTTGAACCTTGGACCTCCCATGTGGTAGAAGGACACTATCTGTTGAGCCAAATCTGCTTCCCTTCCTTAATTAGGTTTTTAATTTCTTAGCTGTGTGGTTTTTTTAAATTTATATATTTTATTTATTTTTAAAAGATACTCTCAGCTATGTTTTGTAGTTTTCAGTGTAAAGAATTTTTATTAAATTTATCCCCAAATATTATGTTTGTGGATGTCATTCTGAATGATATTGGTGTCTTAATTTCATATTCTAAGTTTCTTTGTTACTATTCACCTGATTTTTATATATTGACCATATGCTCTATAACATTACTAAATTTTCTTATTCTAATTTTTTTTCTGTGTAGATTCTTTAGGCTCTTCTACATGTGCGGTCATGTCAACTGAATTTAAAAAGAAATTTTAATTTTCCTTTTCCAAGTTTTATGTCTTTGATTTCTTTTTCTTCCCTTATTGCTCTGGCTAGCACCTTCATTATAGAGTTGAACAGAATTGATGGAAGTGAATTTCCTTCTTTTTCCTCATCTTAGGGGTGTATAATTTAGGGTCTCCTGAAAGCAGATGCCAGGATAGAATGAGGATTGCAAGAGATTTATTAGGGGACATGACATTGAAGGATAAAGGAAAAAGGGAGGATTAAGTGGGGATAGCCTCAGACAAGAATACAGGTCTGACACTTGTGAGGGGTGAGAGAAAAGGTAGGGAGATTGGGTAGAAAGAGTTTGCTGTGATGAGCATACTTTGTCTACATTTTGAATTTCTTTTTTCAAATTAATTTCAGTTTTTAATTTTGGAACATTTTAGATCAAAGTATGCAACATGGTAAACATTTACATATATTCACCATCAATATTCATGAATTGTTTATATTTTGCTTCAAATAACTTATTCATGAATTGTTTATATTTTGCTTCAAATAACTTTCTGTAAAGAGATGTAACAGATACAGCTAATAATATTCCTTTCTAGTTCTAGTTTCTTTAGTGTTTTTATCTTGAAATGCTGTTGAATTTACTCATATGCTTTTTCTGCATTACTTGAGATTATTTTGCATTTTAAAATTTCATTCTAGTAATTTGTATTCCATTGGTTTTCATATGTTGAACCACTTTTGCATTTTTGGGATAAATCCCTCTAGTCTATTTTTTTTTTTTTTTTTTTTTTTTTTTAGATTTATTTTTTGTTTGTTTATCTCCCCTGCCCTGCCACCCTCCCCCCCCTATTGTCTGCTCTCTGTGTCCATTCTCTGTGTATTCTTCTGTGCCCGGGTTTATTACTTGTCAGTGGCGCTAGGAATCTGTGTCTCATTTTGTTGTGTCATCTTGCCACGTCAGCTCTCTGTGTGTGTGGCACCATTCCTGGGCATTCTGCACTCTTTTTGTGCTGGGCGGCTCTCCTTATGGGGCCCACTTCTTGTGTATGGGGCTCCCCTACACGGTGGACACCCCTGCGTGGCATGGCACTCCTTGCATGCATCAGCACTGCGTGTGGGCCAGCTCATCACACATGTCCGGAGGCCCTGGGTTTGAAACTTGGACCTCCCATGTGGTAGGCAGATGCCCTATCCCGCAGGCCAAATCCTCTTCCCACCTCTAGTCTCTTTTTTTCTTATTAAGCAATACATTCTTTTTTTAAAAAAAAGATTGAATGATCGATTTCTCTCCCCTTCCCTCCCCACCCCAGTTGTCTGTTCTCTGTGTCTGTTTGCTGCATGTTCTTTGTCTGCGGCATAGGAATTTTGTTGCATAATCTTGTTGTATGAGCTCTCCGTGTGTGCGGCACCATTCCTGGGCAGGCTACACTTTCCTTTGCGCTGGGCGGCTCTCTTTACAGGGAGCACTCCTTGCGCGTGGGGCTCCCCTACACGGGGACACCCCTGCGTGGCAGGGCACTCCTTGTGCGCATCAGCACTGCATGTGGACCAGCTCCACATGGGTCAAGGAGGCCCGGGGTTTGAACCACGGACCTCCCATGTGGTAGATGGATGCCCTAACCACTGGGCCAAGTCTGCCGCCCTTCTCTAGTCTATTTTTAACCAAAAAGGAAAGCTACTTTGTAAACCAAGAATTCACTTGGGGCCCTATTCCTGGTCATTTAGGTGTGTTTAATCTGTGGAAGTTTAGTTCTGCCTTCATGATTTCTACTTTATTTCATTATGGTTTCATCTCTCCCTCTGCTCCTGTGTCCCTTAAGGTCATAAAGCTCCTCCCTTTCCTGAGCCAAGGAATTTGGCTTTATTGATGATTTAATGTCTTTATTAAAATTTTGGAATTTTATGAAGGAGAAATCACATGATGTATAGCCTTGTACTACACAGCGTCTGCACCTTTTGCATGGCTGCTCTCCCAGCCAGTACTTCAGGTTTTAGTCTAATTGCCCACTTTCAATATATCATTAACAAGGAGAAGCACTATGTTGTATTATGTTTCCACATAATGAATCACCCCAAAACTTCGTGTTTGGAATCATAAGTAACCACCTTACTATTATCTCAAATGAAGATTGACCAGACTTAGATGTTTCTCTCTAGAATGTCTGGTGCAATTGCAGTCAAAGGAGCAAGGATACAATTAAAAATAAGAAGCCCTTGATAGATGATATCTATGTGCCAGGCACTATGCTAAGCCTTTTACATAGATTATTTCATTTAAGCTTCACTATGATGTTGGGTGATTTTAGAAATGAGGAAACAGGCTTAGGGAAGTTGCCCAAAATCATGAAGCTATTCACTGTTGTGGTTAAGATTCCAACTCAGGTGATCTAATAATTGGAGAGCCCCAAATCTTAACTAAATAAAGTTCATTCTCTTCAACTAGGAATGTGTATGAAACAGTGATGGAAGAAAGGACACCTACTTAGCCATATATCTGCCAATTTAGCCATCTGTGGAAGGACAAGTTATAATCAGAATGCTTTCTTTATTGTATATTGTGGATATGAGACCAATTGTGTTAAAAACCTTTTAGCTATGATCAAAAACTGGGCATCAGATTTGAAAGTGCCTGACCATTATTAATTCTGGCCTATGCAATGAGATGAGAATCACTGATAATTTGAAAACCCCTTCTTTTCTTTTTACCCAAGATACTGTATATCCAGAACAGTGATTAAACATTTTAAATTAAAGGTTAGATATTTTAAAGTTTTATTTAGTCTAGTAGGAAGATTGGTGAAGTTACAGGATTTTCTTTTAAACTTTGCTTCAGTTTTATTAGTAAAAAAGATAGTAGTATTAATGACCAAGACTAAGCACCCAGACTTGGAAATTACAGTCCTAATGTACCATCTAGGTAGCCTATAAAATGTATTTAATCTTTATCCTTACTGAGCCTCTTTGAACTTCAGTTTCTTTATTATAAGATGGAAATGATACCCCTACTATCCTGCTTTTCAGACAAGAGTGATGTAGCCCTAGACCCACAAGTTTGTGTTGTACAGGGGGTGGGAGGTTGGGAGAGATTGGGAATGCAAAGCCACAGACTAAACTCAACAGCATTATTCTGAAGCTTAATTTTACTTGGTGAAAGCAGTTCAGAATACTGTTTTTCTATTTTAATTTATACTATGGAGCAGAATGTGAAATTGTTGTGGATCTTTAAGATAAGATAGACAAGTTCAAGATAAATTTTAGGTGTGTAGCAAGCCCACTGTCTGGATATTGCTAATTCTCCTCTGTTACTAGTAGCCAGCCTTCCTGCTTCCTGCAATCCATATTCTATCCAGAATTCAGGTTAATTCTAAATACCTTTTAGGCAACTGTGGATTTTGGTTTTTCATATATAGGAATTAGGAGTATCTCCATTGATGGACACTGAGAGAGAGAATGGGGAGAGAGAATACAGAGACAGAGATATAAACCAGGTTGCAGAACCAAACTAGAGAATTTTCAAATGAAACCTTGGGAAGGAGAGAAAGGGAGATATAGGAAGTTGAGAGAATATATGTTGTGATAAATGTATTCATGAACTTATGCTCTGAATTTGAAATGATTCTTTGCTTTAAAACTAGTTTCATTTGGGTTTCTGTCACAGAAATCTTTACAAGTACTCACTTGTTAATTTTTATGAAAGTCATATTAACACAGCTTGTGGATCTCAAATTGTATCTCTAGAACTAGATAACCTTATAGAAATATTACAAATATGTTTTGCTGAAGCTAAAGTGCATCCCAAAACATTCTCTGAGTTTTCTAAGCTACTCCTCTATTGATAGTAAAATTAAATTTGAATATGTTGGTTTCTTTAAGTAAATTATCATGTATTAAGACCAGATGAATTTGTCACTTTTTTTTTAAGGGCTGCATCTTTATTTCGGTAGTCTTTAGCTTTGAGCCATCATAAATTAGAAATATTAGGCAGGGAAAAAATTAAAATCCAGATCAAGAAAGAATATGATTCTGTGCAAGTTGCTCTGGGGTGAAAAATGAGAACCATGTACTCTCTCCAAAGCTTGCATCCTAGTTGGGTGTGGAGGGTGATAAGGCAAGTGCACAAATAACTACCACGTAACACAAAGCTGATTAGCTGTAATGCCATAGAGAGGTACAGAGTTCACTGGCCTCTCAGAGGAAGTGATAACTAATTCTTATTTTAAGTCACACTATACTTAAGTTTTTTGTGTGTGTTTGGGTTTTTTTTTTTAGGTTTCTTTTTTAAAAATCGAGACATAAAATTCAGTGACATTTAGTATTTTTAGAACATCATACATCCATCACTAAGACTACCATCTAATTCCAGAATAAACTTTAAAGAAAAGAAAAAAGATTGTTTTAATTTTTTAAAAAATTTTTTTCTCTTTATTTTTTTAATGTTACATTTTTAAAAAATGAGGTCCCCATATACCCCCCATCCCCCTAACCCCACTTCTCCGCCCATAACAACAACCTCCTCCATCATCATGAGATATTCATTGCATTTGGTGAATACATCTCTGAGCACCACTGCACCTCATGGTCAGTGGTCCACACCGTAGCCCACACTCTCCCACAGTCCACCCAGTGGGCCATGGGAGGACATACAATGTCTGGTAACTGTCCCTGCAGCACCACCCAGGACAACTCCAACCCCCGAAAATGCCCCCACATCAAGATTGTTTTTAGCTGAGGTATGCTTTCTAGTTCTCAGGCCCTACTGTTCCCTACTGATTTACATCTGCCTACCTTTGGTATTTATACTGGCCTCCTGACCTCTGTAGGCATTTAGGTTTGCAAACTAGGCTTGAGAAAGTTGTTTTTCTAGCTTCATTCTGCCAGGAAATCCATGGGGGTATCTGTGTGGGGAACAGGGGTTGCTATTGCGCAGAGCATCCTTTTTCTACCCTCTGACTCCTTTAAGAATTTTCCTTACCTTTTGTGACGGATGACTTCTAGTTGCCCTTCAGTTGGCATTCTTAGAATGAAATTCAAACTCCTTTACTTGTCCTAGAAATTCTTGTATGATCTGGCCTTTGCCTATCTATCTGTCCGATCTCATCACTTGTCTTTATAGCTGTATCCTGAATTTCTAGAACAGTCTTTGGCACATACTATGTACTTAATAAATATTTGTTGAATAAATGTTGAGTGAAAATGCTTGCTCTGCTCTGTCACTTCTGTTCCTCTGGTTCATCTGCCTTTTGATTCTGTTTTCTGCCTTCTGGAAATTTGCCAAAATCTGGTCTCTTACCTCCTTTGTTATCTCCTATCCTTAATGCCTTTATGACTTTATTCCCTTTTGTTTACTGTCACTTCAGTGGGATTTTGGGCCGAGAGAAATGTATTCTCTTGCTCTTTTGACAAGTGGAGTTGTTGCGATCTGATTGAAAAACATGAGCAAAGGCCAAGTTGGAAAAGCATGGCTGGTTTCTGGAGAATAGTAAGTACTTTAGGTTGATTGAAGGGTAGAAAATAAGGTTCAAAATTTAGGTTGAGGCCATATCATAAGAGGATCTGAAATCATTTGAAGAGCTTATACTTAGTTCAGAATGACATAGGCAACTGTTGTGGATTTTTGAACAGAAGCATGACATGAAAACATTCTTAAAGGGAAATAAGTCTGACAGTGCTGTTTTAAAAAAGAGAGGTCAGTTAGGAAGTTGCTGGATTAATCTGAGGAAGATATGGTGTGCATCTGAACCAAGATAGTGGCCATAGAAATGGAAAGGATTGTATGGAGTGAGACATACAGTCAAGCTTGCTGGCAGTTATGCTGATGAACTGCTATGTGATAATTACAGTTTAGCTATACGAATTTTATCTTGATTGGTTTAGTGTATGGGGACAGTATTGACTATATCTTCTAATGAGTTTTAAGATATCTTTCTCAGGAATTTTACATTGATGAAATGGATGTAATAGAAAACAGACATTTCAAAACTTTATTGGGTGGAGGATATTTGATCAACTCTCATAATTATCTTTGGATGTTGGCAAGAGGTAAGGAAATATGTTAATGAATAATGCAACATACAGGTGCTTTTTTCCCTTTTCACATTTAATAATAAAATTTTAGAAATCAAAGTATAAAATAAACACTCAAAAAGTCTATATTTACTTTAAGACTTTTTATTTGTTTAAATACTATCCTTTATTGGAACTAAATTTATTTTTGTAATAATAAACTTTATTTTAGAGAAGTTTAGATTATAGAAAAGTTACGTCACAAAGGTGATAAGGAGCTGCTCTGTGACGGGAACTGGAAGCTCCATTTCCCAGAAAGGGGAGGAGGAGAGTTTGGCTGCCGATTTCAGCTACTGATTGGGAGACTTGGCTGGCTAAGAGATAACCCTGGGAACAGCTGGGCTGAGAACCAGCCCAAGTCAGAAAGAGGCCCATAGTCACCATTCTGACTCCGCCCCCAGCCTGAGGGGAAGCCCGACTGATGGTTTCTTTTTCACGCAGATCAGCCTGCAGCCTGCCTAGGCTTCAGCCCTGCCTCTGGCAGGGAGAAAGCCAAGGAGCCCTGCACCAGCCTATACAGGTAACTGCAGAGAACTTCGGCTTGCATAGGACCTGCACTGCATAGATTGCTGCCCACACCTGCAGCTCCATCCTTGCCCTAGGTAGGGCAGAAAGGGATGTGAAGCTCCATCAGTCTCTCTGGGCAACTACAGTCTAGGCCTGCACATGGATTATTCCACATAGCTGTGACTCTGTCCCTACCCCTGGCAAAGGAGAAAGTTGGAAGAAGCTTCATTGGCCACTGGTGCAATAAGGGTTGCTTGAGCCTCCACAGCCTACAGCACCAACTACATGCTTGGCTCCTACTGCACAACCAGCAAGGGAGAAACGATAGGAAGCCCTAAACTAAAGAGAAAAACTGCATCCAAAATAAATACTGTAGGAAGCCAGATGCGAAGACAACAACAAAAATTACAATCCACATCAAGAAACAGGAAGCGATGGCCCAGTTTAGAGGACAAGATAAGCCTCCAGATGGCATGAAGGAGTTGAGACAACTAATTATAGATGTTCAAACAAATCTTAATAAATTCAGTGAGATGGCTAAAGAGATTAAGGATATTAAGAAGACATTGGATGAGCACAAAGAAGAATTTGAAAGCATACATAGAAAAATAGCAGATCTTATGGGAATGAAAGGTTCAGTCAATGAAATTAAAAAAGCATTGGGGGAAGTGGACTTGGCCCAGTGGTTAGGGCGTCCGTCTACAACATGGGAGGTCTGCAGTTCAAACCCCGGGCCTCCTTGGCTCGTGTGGAGCCAGCCCAAGCGCAGTGCTCATGCGCACAAGGAGTGCCGTGCCATGCAGGGGTGTCCCCCACATAGGGGAGCCCCATGCGCAAGGAGTGCGCCCCATAAGGAGAGCCACCCAGCGTGAAAGAAAGTGCAGCCTGCCCAGGAATGGTGCCGCACACACGGAGAACTGATGCAGCAAGATGACGCAACAAAAATAAACACAGATTCCCATGCCACTGACAGCAACAGAAGCGGACAAAGAAGACAACGCAGCAAATAGACACAGAGAACAGACAACTGGGGCGGGGGAGAGAAGGGGAAAATAAATAAATAAATAAATCTTTAAAAAACAAAACAAAACAAAACATTGGAATCATATAATAGCAGATTTGAGGAGGCAGAAGAAAGGATTGGTGAACTTGAAGAAATGCCTCTGAAAGTGAACATAGAAAAGAACAGATGAAGGAAAGAATGGAAAAAATTGAACAAGGTCTCAGAGAGCTGAATGATAGCAAAAGGCATGCAAACATACGTGTCCCGGGTGTCCCGGAAGGAGACGAGAAGGGAAAAGGGGCAGAAGGAATATCTGAAGAAATAATGGTAGAAAATTTCCTAACCCTATTGAAGGACACAGATATCCCTGTCCAAAAGCACAACATACTCCCATCTGAAAAAATCCAAATAGACCAATTCCAAGACACATACTCATCAGAATGTCAAAGGCCAAAGACAAAGAGAATTCTGAGAGCAGCAAGAGAAAAGCAATGCATAACATATAAGGGATATCCAATAAAATTAAGTGCTGATTTCTCACCAGAAACCAGGGAGGCAAGAAGACAGTGAGACAGTGGTCTGATATAGTTAAGATACTACAAGAGAAAAACTTCCAGCCAAGAATCTTATATCCAGCAAGACTTTATTTCAAAAATGAGGGCAAGATTAGAATATTCAAGATAAACAGAAACTGAGAGAATTTCTAAGCAAGAGACCAGATTTTCAGGAAAATACTAAAGGATATGCTAGAGCCTGAAAAGAAAAGACTGGAAAAAAGGGCCTGGAAGAGAGTCTAGAAATGAAGATTATATCAGTAAAAGTAACAAAGTGTCAAAAGAGAGGTGAAAATGAAATATGACAGATTAAACTCAAATAGGAATAAACTTAACCAATGATGTAAAGCACTTGTATTCAGAAAACTGCAACTCAGTGTTCAAACAAATCAAAAAAGCCCTAAATAACTGGAAGAACATTCCATCCTCATGGATTGGAGGACTAAATATCATTAAGATGTCAGTTCTACTCAAATTGATATACAGATTTAATGCAATCCCAATAAAAATTCCAACAGCACTAAAGAAAAAATTGAAAACACAATCATTAAATTTATTTGGAAGGGTAAGGAGTCCTGAATAGCCAGAAACATCATAAAAAGGATAAGTAAACCCTCATCTCTAGACTTTAAATCATAATACCTACCTATAGTGGTAAACACAACATGGTACTGGCCTAAAGACAGACATCATAGACCAATGGAACTGAATTTATGGCTCAGAAACAAACCCTCACAGCTTTTGTCAAGTGATTTTAGACTAGACTGTCAAACTCACACGACTCGGGCAGAACAATCCATTCAACAAATGGTGCTGAAGGAATTATACATCCATAGCTGAAAGAAGGAAAGAGGACCCCTATCTCACACCTTATCCAAAAACTAACTCAAAATGAATCAAAAAACTAGAAATAAAAAGCAAGAACTATAAAACTTCTAGAAGAAATTATTGGAAAATATCTTCAAGACCTGGTGGTAGGTGGTGGATTCTTAAAGGAGATAAGAGAAGGACTGAGTGGACTACTGATGGTTTAATGTATGTAGAAGTTTTAATTAGCTTAATGTAAAATTGTGGAAATGTATAGAGTGGATGGTAACACACAGTGAGGAACAGCTAGTTTATAAATGGGGATGTGACTGAAAATGGTAGTCTAGTTATGTAAATACCAATTGACAGAATGCTTGAGAATAATCTAGGAACTGGACAGCACAGTAAAGCAAGAGGTGGATGAGAATTGTGGTTGATGGTACAGATGCAAGAGTGTCCTTTTTAGCTAGAATAAATGTATATCACTAATGCAGAGTGTTGGGAATGTGGAGAAGCATGGGAAAAATACAGCTGGAGTGACCTATGGACTGTGGTTATAACATCTTATATTATTGTGGTATATTTGTTAACAATTAATGAACAAATATTTAAGCATTGCTACTATAGTTTACATCGTGTTTTACACTTTGCACTGTATAGTTTATAGATTTTGACAAATGTATGACAGATATCTCTGTCAATGCAGTATCATACAGAACAATTCCAGTGCCCTAAATATGCGCTGTATTCCACCTATTCTTCCCTCCCCTTCCTTTCAGAATCTCTAGTAACCACTATCTTTATATCAATGTTCTTCTGTTACCACATGCTAATAACTGCAGTAATAGTAAATCTACTTTGGTCTGTGGTTGTATCCCGCCCCCCCCCCCCAATGTTTGTTCATTCCTTAATCTTGAGGAATTTGGGATGATGTCCACTCTGCTTCAAATTGAGAGGGGGCTTAGATCTAATGGGGCAGATGGAAGGAACTGTTTTGCTTGCAGTTATAGATACTCCTTTATTTTTTGGGATGGGACTTGTCTATCATCATCAATTTGTTAGTTTTCCAGGGTGAGTCTCATTAACTGGAGAGTAAGTATTGGCTGTAACTCTAAGATTCATGGCATATGAACAGACCGAAGATTTAAGTCTCTGAGACATGAATTTAACAAAATAGGGATAATTATAGGCTCAAATAAAGGAGTAGAAGAATCATGTGTAGGAAAATTGTTATATATTCCAGAATAAGGTCTGCTTTTGGGGTGCTGAGTGCATGGGGTTGTGTGTCTTGCCTATGGTGCCTGGAAGTTCCTAGAGCCCTCGGGAGCACTTTTGTTTACTGTGGTAGTTAGTGAGATCTGCCTGAAACCTGCATAAGCATAAACTTTGGAATGACCTCCTAACTCACTTTGAAATCTCCTAGCTGTAAAAACTCCTGTATATTTAATTTCCCCTTTTGGCCAAGGTTTTTTACCAAAAACATAACTGGCTGATGATTGATATAATCGCTTGTTGCCAGGGAGGCTCTTCCCTGTGAGTCATGTCCCATGTAGGGCAGGGGGAGGGAGTAGAGTAGTGTTTTCTTGCTGAATTTGGCTTAGAGAGAGGCCACATTTGAGTAACAAGGCAGTTTCATGAGGTAACTCTTAGGCATTACTTATTATTAGGCTAAGTTTTAATTTTACAAGAATAAAGTTTATAAGTAAAAGCATTAATATTGAAGGCTTAGCATATTTTCTTTTATTAGGCATTGTGTGTATACTCCAGGAATTTTTCCTACTCTATTTGAGAAAGTAACAGGACTCTCCAGGATTGGGGTATAATATTTTGTTGACTACTGTGTGGGTCTCCATCCACTGAGAAAACACATCTATGACAACATGAATGCATTCATATCCCATAGAGGCAGGCCTCAGGTGCACCCCTCTCCATACATATCCCCAACCCAAAACCCGCACAGTGATGCTTCCCTGCCATAGTTCCTGAAAGAACACTCCCACAGTTGTATTCTCAGCCACAGTCCTGGACCTCCCCAAAATTTGGCAAGTGGCACCTTCACCTATTTCATCCATTAGTCCTCCCCCCCAGTACCTCAGAGGCACCCTCCCCCCAGACCACTCACACTCAGACTCCAGCACTGTCAACCACACTCAATAGCTGCACTACCATTACCTCCATCCACTGCCAAACCACCATATATTCTGCCTAGATTGAGCATCGGCTCTCCATTCTCTACTCCCTTTCTATCTCCTGGTAACCTGTATTCCAGACTCTTAACTCTGTGATACTGCTTTATATCCTTAGTTCATATCAATGAGATCATGCACTATTTGTCCACTAGTGACTGGCTTACTCCACTCCATATACAGTCCTTGAGGTTCATCCATTTTTGTCACATGTGTCCGTACTTCGTACTTCTTCCAGCTCAGTCATATTCCATCATATGTATCTATCACATTTTGTTTATCTATTCATTAGTTGATGGACACTTGGGTTGCTTTCGACTTTTGGTAATTATGGATAATGCCGCTATGAACATTGATATGTATATACCTGTTTGTGTCCCTGCTTTCATTTCTTCTGGGTATATTCCTAGTAGTGGGATTGCTGGATCATATGGTAATTCTATACTTAGCTTCCTGAGGAACCGCCAAACTGTCCTCCACAGTGGCTGCACCATTTTACATTCCTACCAGCAGTGAATGAGTATTCCATTTCCTTCACATCCTCTCCAACACTAGTAGTTATCTGTTGTTGTGTTTTTTTTGTTTTTTTTTTAAGATTTATTTTTTTATTTATTTAATTCCCCTCCCCTCCCCCGGTTGTCTGTTTTCTGTGTCTTTTTGCTGCGTCTTGTTTCTTTGTCCGCTTCTGTTGTCGTCAGCGGCACGGGAAGTGTGGGCGGCGCCATTCCTGGGCAGGCTGCTCCCTCCTTCGCGCTGGGCGGCTTTCCTTATGGGTGCACTCCTTGCCCGTGGGGCTCCCCTACGCGGGGGACACCCCTGTGTGGCACGGCACTCCTTGCGCGCATCAGCACTGCGCATGGGCCAGCTCCACACGGGTCAAGGAGGCCCGGGGCTTGAACCGCGAACTTCCCATGTGGTAGACGGCCGCCCTAACCACTGGGCCAAAGTCCGTTTCCCTCTGTTGTTTTTTTAATAGGAGCCATTCTAGTAGGAGTAAAATGATAGGTCATTGTAGTTTTGATTTGCATTGGAACTAAATTCTCATTTCTTCCTGACCTACTTTTGGCATTAGCCAATTTTTTGAAAAATCAGTTACTTGGGTTCTTCATCTGAAGGTAGAAATGATTACGTCTCTCACCACTGTAAAATAATTATCTGATGGATAATTGTTTTTCTAAGATGCTAAACTTTCCTTTGTATTAAGTAACTAATAAACTAGGGAAGCATATTTGGCGCAATGGATAGGGTGTCCGCCTACCACATGGGAGGTCCAAGGTTCAAACCCAGGACCTCCTCACCCATGTGGTGAACTAGCCCACGTGCAGTGCTAATGCATGCAAGGAGTGCCCTGCCACGCAGGGGTGTCCCCCCCCCCCCAATAGGGGAGCCCCACATGCAAGGAATGCGCTCCTTTGTGAGAGCCGCCCAGCGCAATAAAAGTGCAGCCTGCCCAGGAAGGGTGCCCCACACATGGCGAGCTGACACAGCAAGATGACGCAACAAAAAGAGACACAGATTCTCGGTGCCACTGACAAGAATACAAGTGGACACACAGAAGAGCACACAGCAAATGGACACAGAGAGCAGACAGCTGGGGGGAGGGCAGGGAAGGGGAGAGAAATAATAAAAAAATAATTTTTAAAAACTAATTTTATGACAAAAGTAAACTAAAAATGTAAATTAAGTTAGGAAAAACCATGTCTTAACTAGGATTATTTTTCAGTGTCCTTAGATTAAACCATGCTTTTTATTTGGTAAAAGTGTTTTGCAACCTATATGTTTTTTCTTTTTCTTTAATTTTATATGATCTATTTGTGGACATCCTCTCTTTTAACTAAACTGTAAATTCCCTGAGGTCACAAACTTTTCTTCTTTCCTTTCTTTTCTTTTCCTCCCTTCCTCACTTAATTAACTTGTTTTAAGATAATTTTAAACTTCGAAGCTATAAGAGAAGCATAACAAACTCTGATAAATCCTTTACCCAGATTCAGCTCTTATTTACATTTTGCCCAGTTGCTGTTCCTCTCTCCCTACCCACATATGCACATACACAAACTTTTTTCCCTGAGCCCCTTTAGGATAAATTGCAGACATTGTGCTCCTTTATGCCCATATTTTGTGCGCATTTCCTAAAATCAAGGACATTCCCTTCCATACCTGCAGTAGTTAGCAAGATAAGGTAATGCAACATTGACATGATACTATTATCTAATCAATAGTCCATAGTAAAATTCTGTGAATTGTCACAATATTATCTTTTCCAGCTATATTTATAGACTTATATTCCCACTGGGTCCAAGATCCAGTCTAGGGTCAGTTATTGCATTTAACTGTCACATCTCTGAGTTTTCTTTAATCTCAAACATTTCTTCAGCTTTTCTTTGTTTCTTCACCTTCACAATTTTGAGCACTATAGACCAATGAGTTTTGTGAAAAGTCTCTTATGATTTGACTTATGGAATACATTTTTTTCAGGAATACTATGGGCTAATTTGTGTCCTGAGTGCATCATATACAGGAAGCACATGATGTTGATGTGCCTTAATATTGGAGTTGTTAAGTTTGATCACTTGGTTAAGGCAATGTCTCTCCTACTGGGAAGATCTTGAAGAATATGTAATTAAATAGTCTCATCAAATTTAACATCTATTGGTAAAATCTTGCCTGAATCAGTTATTATTACCATGGTTGCAAAAATGGTGATTTTCTAATCATCTTTTTCTTCTACTTATTTGGCATTCTGTGAGAAAATGTTTTATATTCTCCCGCATGTATTTTATTATATTAGTATGGATTCATAAATTTTATTTAATGGGTTATATAGTCTGTTTCTGTAATAGCTTATTTTGATGTTTAAACTATCTCAGATAAGGTCCCTGGGACTCTTCAGGCCAGCTCTTATGTCCTTATGCCATGTCTTTGTCATTAATTGAGCACCTTCTTACTTTCTGGCTCAACAAGATATTCTAGAGATTCATCTTGTATTTCCCTGCCCCAGCCCTGAAATCTTTACTCCGAGGATCTCAGGTTCCTTTTTGTAAAGAAAGTATATTTAAAACCAAGAACTAAGTAATTGGGTAGGTCGTAGCTACCAGGGTGTCACTGCCAGTAAGCCTTTTCAGTGGACATAACTAGGAAATATATGCACACACACACACATCTCTACCTTTATTTCTACTCCTGTTGCCATATATTTGAAACCATAAATTCGTACTGATAACCGAAATCCAATCCAGATGTTTCCTTTTCCTTCAAATAACATTGGCTACCAAGAAGGGGCAGATTTCCTCTCTGATGAGGGAGAAAGGGCAAAGTCGAAAAAAGCAGCAGTCACCTGAATCGTTAGGGAGACTTCTAAGAATTTCAAGGCAGTTTTCCCTACCTGAGAGAACAAAGTGGTAGCCTCTATGTTCAGTAGAGGCTGAAGAGTGAAGGAAATCAGTTCTCTTCAAAGATAACTACCCACCTATATAGTACAATAGAAATGTTTAGACAAACAGAAGAATCAGGTAAAGACACAAGTAAAAGTAAGAAAGAGGCCAACATTTTGTGACTTCTCTTCAGGATCCTGAGATGGCTGCTGCAGTTCCAGATAGTACATACAAACCCATCATCCAGAAAGGTGATCATCCATTTCTTATATCCCTTTTTCATAAGATGCACAAAGATGGAATAATTTTTACCACAAAATCAGCAGCTGAGAGAGCAACAGAAGACCTTTCATAATGTCATTAAAGTTTTAGAAGATGGGTTAAAAATTGGGTTATGTGACCGACCATATATGCTGCAGGAGAAAGAGCAAAGAATTTGAAAATATCCATCAGCAAGAGTATTAATTTTATCAGAGCTTATCAATGAAAAGAATATAAACATGAAAAAGTCAAATAGAAAGCATTTGTAGAGCTGTATTTTAAAGAGGGAAGAAAGACTAGCTTACAGATTTTTTTCTTATTCAAGGGTTCAAAAGAGAAAATTGCTTGGACATTTATATAATAAATGTGATTTGAAAATCAGTATTATTCAGATATTCTAACAGCAGCAGAAGAGTTAGTTTTCTGCTCAATAACGGATACTCCTATATTCTACACAATACAGAGAACTGCGAAGTTGGTTTTGTTTTTTTCACTCAGATGTGTGTAGAGAGGTTACATTATGGAAGATTTTGATCTTAGTAATTCAAAAAGAATAAAATCTCAGACCCTTCACATTCTTAACACAAGACTTCCTAGAGATATTCTTCATTCTTTTAGTTATTTATTTTTTAGAGTTGCACAGTACTTCATTGTATTGTTATGTACATGAATGGATATATGTATGGGCATTAGTCTTTTTCTGATAGTTTAGTTATGAGCAGTGCCTATATGTTTTTGTTTCATTTGAAGTATAATTTGCAGGGTAAATTCCTAGAAGTAGGGTTGATTTTTGGCTCCAATGCATATGTAGTTTTGTTAGGTATTGCCAAATTCTTTCCCAATTTGCTTTCACCGGCAATATGTGAGCACAGCCAGTTTCCTCATAGCCTTGTCAACAGAATGCTAAGCTTTTACATTTTGCCCATCTAGTAGGTTAAAAATAGTATCTCATTGTAGTTTTTGTTTGTTTTTGCTTTTTTTACTATGGAATTTCAAAAGCATACTATATTAGTCAGGGTTCTCTAAGGAAACAAAACCAACAGGAGATACCTGTAGATATTATGAATTTTAAAAAATTGTCTCACCCAACTGTGGGGGTACACAAGTCAAATTCTGTAGGGGAAGGCTGCAAGCCAGGAATTGCAATGAAGGTTTTCGATGAATACCCCAGAGAAGCGGGCTGTCTGAAGTAGAGATAAAAATTCTCTCTTCTCGCTGCTGAAATCAACACTTCTCCTGTAGGGCCTTCAGCTGTTTGGATGAGATATCTCTCAATGCTGAAGGCAGTCTCCTCAGTTGAATTTTATTTAATCAGCCATAGGTGCAATCAATGTACTAATGATTTAAGTCCATGAAATGTCCTCGTGGTAACGATTAGGTCTGTGCTTGCTTGACCAAACAACTGGGCACTATTACCTGGCCAAGATGACACATGAGCCTAACCAACACACATACAAAATAAAGATAATAGCATAATGAATTCTGATGTCACTGTCACCCAGCTTCAACTGTTATTAACATTCTGACATTCTTGGGTCACCTATACTTCCACCCACTACCCACCCCTGACTCAATTCTATTTTTGTGTGTTCTTTGTGGTAAAATATAATACATTAAAATGCAAAATCTTAATTGTATAATTTTAACAAATAGATTATATAAATGACCTATATTAAATCACAGTCCTGTGATGATATAAGGCATTTCCATAATTTTTCCCCAACCACAGCCACTGTTCTAATTTTTTTCATCTGGTTATTTTTGCCAGTTCAAATAATAAGAGCAATACCTTATACATTATTTGTGTCCAAAAGAGATTCATCCATGTTTTTGTGTTGTTGCCACGTATCAATACTTCGATTCTGTTGATGTATTTATCCATTCTTCTGTTGATGAACATTTTGGGTGTTCCCAGTTTGGTGTTATTGTAAATAAAGCTATGAACATTCTTGTACATGTCTTTTGTAAATATATGATTTCATTTGTTTTGGGAAAATACTTAGGGTGGAATTGCTCAAGGTTATGCTTAACATTTTGAGAAACTGCCAAGTCTTTTTCCAAAGTAGTTGTACTATTTTATGTTCCTGCTAGCAATGTATGGTTTTTTTTTGTTTTTTTTTAATCCTTGTCCTGTTGCTAGAACCTCCCGTATTGAATACAGTTACTAAGAGTGGAAATCCTTGACTTGCTACCAGTTTTGGGGAGAAAGTAAGCTCTTTCATCATGGTTTTAATTTGCTTTTGTTTGGTTATGAATGATGTTGAATGCTTTCATGTGCTTTTTGGTCATCCTTACCTCTTTCTTTGAGAAGTGTCTGTCTGTGTCCTTTGCTTGTTTTTAAAAATTGAGATGTTTTTTGTTTGGAATTGTAGAATTTCTTTATACACTCTGGATTCAAGTCCTTTGTATTGCAAATAAAGTATGATGTTAACTATAGGTTTTTTGTAGATGTCTTTCTTGGGGAGTTGAAAAAGTTTCCTCTTAAGTTTGCTACGTACTTTTTCCTCAACTTATTCAAAGGATCATACATTTTTCTCTCCTTTATTCTGTTATTGTAGTTGATTCTATTGGTTGAGTTTTAAAAATATATATATTAAAGCATTCTTCATTCCTAGAGTAAACCCCACTTCGTCATGGTGTATTATCCTTTTTATACACTAGGTTCAGTCTGCTAATTCTTTATTCAGAATAATTGGTATAGGTTTAATTTGCATTTCTTTCATAAGGGTAGTTGAGCTCTTCTTATATTTATGAGCCATTTTTATATATTTGTGAAATGTCTATGTCTTTTTGCCTATTTTTCTATTGGCTATTTGACTCTTTACCCCTCAATTTTTGAGTTAATTATATTTCAGGAATATTAGCTCTTTACCTGTGATGTATGTTACAAATAGTTTCTTGGAGTTTATTTTTCTTTTACTGCTTGATAATTTGTTTTATATATTTTTAATTGAGATATAATTCATATACCATGAAATTCACCCTTATAAATATACAATTTATAAGTTTTTAGTGTGTTCATAATGTGCAACCATTACCACCACCTAATTCCGACACATTTCGTCACCTCAAAAGAAAACCTCAAATCTATTAACAGTCAATCCTAATTTCCCCAGCCCCTGGCAGCTACTAATCTAGTTTATGTCTCTATGAATTTACCTATTCTGGACATTTATATAATTGATACCATGCAATATATAATCTTTGGTGTCTGGCTTCTTTCACTTACTGACCCTGCTAGTTCTGAGCGTGGGTGGGGTCTTTCCCCTCCCCTGACTGGGGTGTAGGGTACAATGACTAGAGAAAAAAACCAGAATGATCAGGTAGAGCAGAGGGAACCAGAAGAGTTAAATCCTGAGCATAAAGGAACCCTGAGGTCATCTCATCCATCCCCTGCCTCTACCAAGACCATATCTACACTGCCTGACAGAGAAGAAATGGGACCAGTTACTCCAGAGGGCCACATTTCTGAGCTGTTCTTTTTTTATTTTTTTAACTTGTCTCCCTTTTTTTGTTGCTGTTGCATCACCTTGCTGAGTTGGCTCTCTGTGGTGCTTGCAGGCCTGCGGCTCTCCGTGGTGTGCAGGCGAGCCTGCCTTCACAAGGAGACCCCGGGACGCAAACCCAGGGCCTCCCATATGGTAGACGGAAGCCCAGCTGATTGAGCTACACCCGCTTCCCCCTCCCAGCTATTCTTTTTTTTTTTTTTTTTTTAAAGATTTATTTTTATTTATTTAATTCCCCTCCCCTCCCCCGGTTGTCTGTTTTCTGTGTCTTTTTGCTGCGTCTTGTTTCTTTGTCCGCTTCTGTTGTCGTCAGCGGCACGGGAAGTGTGGGCGGCGCCATTCCTGGGCAGGCTGCTCCCTCCTTCGCGCTGGGCGGCTTTCCTTATGGGTGCACTCCTTGCCCGTGGGGCTCCCCTACGCGGGGGACACCCCTGTGTAGCACGGCACTCCTTGCGCGCATCAGCGCTGCACATGGACCAGCTCCACACGGGTCAAGGAGGCCCGGGGCTTGAACCGCGGACCTCCCATGTGGTAGACGGACGCCCTAACCACTGGGCCAAAGGCCGTTTCCCCAGCTATTCTTTTAACAAGTATAGTTTAATCATCATGATTGTTCAACATTCATTCATCAAATATTTGTCGAACATCTATATTGAACACAAGCATTATTCTAGGCCCTGGGACTACAGCAGTGAACAAGATAGCTAAAAATATATCTGCCCTTGGGAGCAGATTTGGCTCAAGCAGTTGAGCTTCCACCTTCCGCATGGGAGGTCCCGGGTTAGGTTCCTGTTACTTCCTGAAAAAGCAAAAACAAATAACAAGCAAAACAAGTGAAAAAACCAATTCAGGGAAGCTGATGTGGCTCAGTGATTGTGTACCAGCTTCCCACATACAAGGTCCCAGGTTCAATCCCTGGCCCCTGATCCCTCCTCCCCCCCAAAAAAAAACTGCTCTCAAATTTTTAATAAGCTTGATTTTAAATGTTTGGAAATGGATAGAGGTGATGGTAGCACATTATTCTAAGTGTAATTAACAGTGCTGAATTAAGGGTGTGATTGTGGTTGAAAGGGGAAGTTTAGGGTCATACATGGAAAGAGAAAGAAAGCTAGAGAATAAAACATGGGACTGTGTATCATAGTGAGCCCTGCTGTGGGTCACAACTGTGATTAATAGTACTAGTATAAGAACGTTCTTCCATGAACTAGAACAAATGCATGTCACTATTACAAGATATTAATAATAGGATGATAATATGGGGAAAAATACAAACTAGGGACTATATAACAAGATTGTCTTGTTGTACCACATCAATGCCAAGTGTGTATAAGAGGTATGGGATTTTTCTTTTTGGAACAATGAGAGTTATTGGTGGTGATGAAAATACAACTCTGTGATAATAAAGACTTTTTAAAGTTGATATCATATAATATGTAATCTTTTGTGTCTGGCTTCTTTCACTTAACAATGTTTGCATGGTTATCCATGTTACAGCATGAATCATTACTTCATTCCTGTCTATAACTGAATAATATTCTATTGTGTGGACATAACACATTTCCATTTACTGGCTGGTGGGCATTTGGGTGCTTCTACCTTTTGGCTATTTTGTGAATAGTGCTGTTATGAACATTCATGTACAAATTTTTGTGTGGAGGTAATGTTTTTAGTTCTCTTGGATATATATGTATATTAATGGAGTTGCTGAGTCATGTGGTATCTCTATGTTTAAACTTTTGAGGAGCTGCCAGGCTGTTTTCCAAAGTGCATGCACCATTTTACCTTCCCAGCAGCATAGTATGAGGGTTCCAGTTTTTCTACATCTTTACCAACATTTGTTAGTGTCTGTCTTTTTGATTCTAGCCATCCTGGTGGATGTGAAGTTCTATCTTAATTGGGGTTTTGCTTGGTGTTTCCCACATGACCAGTGATGTTGAGCATCTTTTCATCTTTTCATTATTAACCATTTGTATATTTTCATTTGAAACATATCTATTCATATTATTAGCCATTTTAAAATTGAGTTATTTGACACTTATTGTTGAGTTGTAATAGCTTTTATGTATTCCGGGTACTATATACACTTATTAGATAGGTGATTTGCAAATATTTTTTCCTATTTCACAGATTGTCTTCTCACTTTCTTGATATCTTTTGAAGCACAAAAGTTTTTTATTTTATGAAGTCCAAGTGATAATATGTTTTTTAAGTGAATTATCTTGAAATTTTTGGGCAGCATGCAATTTGCTCAAAGTGTGGTCTAACTAAGTAGATTCCCTGAGAAACACATGTAACCTTGAGTTTTCTAAAGGCCTCATGATGTGTGACAATGACATCATCACTGTGATGGTGTGTTAGTCAGCTTAAGGGTGCTAATGCAAGGTACTAGAAATCTGGTGGGCTTTATGAAGGGTATTTAATTGGGGTAGAAGCTTATAGGCACAAGGCCATAAAGAATAAGTTACTTCCCTCACCAAAGTATGTTGCCACGTGTTGGAGCAAGATGGCTGCCAGTCACTGCGAGGATTCAACCTTCCTCTTTCCTCTTAAGGCTCTGTGGTCCCAGCTTCTTCAGATCTCAGCTGTAGACTGACATCTCTCTCCCTGGGACTAGTTTCTTTCTGAGCTCAGCTGCATCTGTAGGCTATCAAGGTCATCTCTCTTCCTGGGGCCTTTGCTCTGTGGAGCTGTCTCTATTTCTCTGTATTCTTCTCTTATGTGTCTACTTCTGTGTGAGAGTCTGTTTTTTCAGCTCAAGGAGACTGGGACTTAATGCTGTCACACTCTAATGATGTCGTTGAATCAAAACCCTAATCTTAGCATAATTTAATCATCTGAATCTAATACAAAGGGTGTCACACCCAGAGAAACAGACCAGTTTACAAACATAATCAAATACCTTTTTTTGGAATTCATAAATATTATCAAACTGTTACAGATGGCAAATAGAGTGTGTGCTTGTATATCCTTATGCATTGATAATCCTCTTTTTTTAAAAAAAATTGAGATAGTCACATAATATAAAATTAACCATTTAAAATGAACAGCTCATTTGCATTTAGTACATTCACAATGTTGTGTAACCACCATCTTAGTCTATTTTCAAAACATTTTCATATTACCCATTAAACAGTCAGTCCCCATGAGGAAAATGTTGCTTATACACAACGTATGTTGAATATCTTGGTTTTGTAAAGTGCTCATACAAATTCACTTCTAAAATATTTAAGACTGTTGGTTTATTAATTAAATTCCCAGTTTCCGTTTGGGCAGTTTACATATGGTAACATTTAGGTCACAGGAGAACTATAGGTCCCATGTTAAAATAATATAATTGTAGGTCAAGATAGAAATAATCAAATATACTGCCTGTACCCCAGGCAGACAAGTAATTATGGCTCAACATCACACACAGTTCTCACTTTATTTTACTTTCATGGTGTCCTACTCTCCTTTTCCTTCTCTGCTCAGACTTCCTCCCTCCTTTTTGTGGGCCCCTTCCTCTTTTTGTGCCCTAACTAAATTTAACAGGAGTGGGGTTTTTTGTTTTCCTTACTGTGTCTTGTTTGATTTAGATTTCCTTCCTCCGGCTTTTATTTTGCAGCGGTTGTGCCTTGCACAGTTGGGGGCACTCCTTGAACCTGGAATTTTCTATCTCTAGTGCGTGTTTTTCTTTAGAATTATTCATCAGATCAGAGCAGCATGAGGTGTTTCAAAAACCATTTTTGTGAGGGAGCTACTCAAACATAACTAGAAATAAAGAACCACAATTTATTTATAAACTGAAAAGAAGCATAGGACTATATGGTATTGAGAAGGAGTCATTTAGGTGTGTTAATTCAGGGATCTTAAAGCTGCCTAAATTCCCTTACAGTCTTTAGGGGCAGTCATTCCAGGATATGCTGTCTTTAACCAAATTGTGGTTAGACCGAACTGCTTTATCAAGAAAGACCTCCCTGTAATTACAACACAATATACAGCAGCAGTTGTCAAACTTACTTGGCAATACCTGGGGGTATATGCTAAAAATGTCCCACCCCCTTGAAATTAGTGTTCAGTAGATCTTGGGTAGGCCAGTTTCTAATTGACTTTAAGAGAAACACCCCACGTACTTTTTTAAAATTAAAAATATATATATTATTTTTCATATCTTCTTTTTTTATGTTCCACCTCAGGTACTTTGGATGCTGGGTATCAGCAGACCACATATGGAAAAACATTGGCGTACAGGGTTAACTCCAAATTCTTTGGCATGGCTTATAATTTTTCCCTACTTCCTCACCAGCCTCATTTTCCACAGTTCTATATCCAGTGCTTCAGACGTGCCAAGCAACTTACTTTCTCACACCTTATACCTTTGCATATGCTGGTCCTGCTGCCTAAAATACCCTTGTCCTTTTTCTCTGCCTTGCACATTCCTTCTTCAGGTCGAAGTACCAGGTACTCTTGCCCCTCCTTATCTGAGTTAAACTACACTCTTCCTCATTGTTCACCAAACAGACATCTATTATAGCACTTAACACAGTGTTTCATCATTGTTGGTTTCCATGTCTGTCCTCTAGTAGATTATACATTCCCTAAGGGCATAGGTTATCTCATTCATCTCTATTCCTCCAGTGTCTGGCACATACTAGACATAAAGAAAATCAAAGCTTCTCTTGCTTCTTTGTAACATTGAGCTGGTTAGACCTAAAGAAATGCCCTAGTGGTAGCTCCCTTCTACCTTGAATTCTGAGGGCTTTCGTGGAATTTTAAGTATTGAGTCCTTTGGAATACAAAACAATTATTTTTGTATTTTTAAAGTGACAGAAGAGTTCAGTAATAAGTAAGATACCCTGGCTTTTTGTCATGTATTTTTCTTGCCTCTCTAGATATGTGACTTGTATCAGTTATATTTCCTTTTGGAATTTCAACTTTCTTACCTATAATTATCTCTACCTAATATCTACAGTAGCCTTCTAATGTTCTTTTCCTTCTCTAATAACTCTTAAACAAAGGTACCATATCTTCTTACTTAAACACCATCCCTTCCTGTCCCCTCAACTTCTCTGTTTAAGAATACAGTTAACCTTCGGGGGGAAAAAATAGGCTTGTCTTTTAAAGTCCTATATGGCCTTGTTCAGCCTGAGTCCTTTACTTTTAAATCCTTCTTCCCTTCATTCAAAGCTTCTTGCTTTGTTTTAAATCATTTTCATGACATTCTCCCAAACATACTTTCTCCTTTTCTTTTTATAATTTGCTCTATCTGGACTATATTTAACTAAATCTTTAAGTTCCAATTTAAGTCCAGCCTTCTTCATAAAGAATGACTCTTCCATCTTACAGTGGTGAGATTGAATAGTAAACTAAAACATCTCTTGAGAAGTAAGTTAATAGGGAGAATAGACTTGAATCATTAACTTCATGGAAAAATGAAGTGGCTTAGGATGTCTCATACTAAGTTGTATTAAATGAATACCTTCATTATGTGTAGTGTATATAAATAAAACAATAAATAATTGAAGCATAATTATTCACTGGTATGAAATGAAACCAACCAGCATATGAGCAATGGTAGATCATTCTCCCATTATTTCTGTTTTCACTTGGTGAATGAAGTAGACTTAAATTAGTTAAAGATATTAGTTGTCATTACTAGCTGTATTTTGTGATTTTTCTGTAATAAACCAATATGGTTTTGAAATAGTTAGGTTAGCTAAATATTTCATTAGCCGAATCTTGACCTTCCTCATTTTTTCTAGTTGAATGTTTGCTTGGCATCTCCAATCTATCTTTAAACAGAAGCCACCTCACTTCCAGCTGTTTCTCCCTCTTGCCACCCACTCAGTTGCTGAAACCAGAAGTCTTAGATTCATCAATTTCTCTTTCTCTCTTTACTTCGTCGTCCCCCGTGTACGCGCCCCCCCCCCATTCAGTGTTTCAGCAAGTTCTTTTGGTTCTGCCTCAGAAATATATCCTAAATTTGGCCACACTACTTCATTTCTTCTCTTAGAGAGGTGATATACAATGGTTAAGAGCTTGGGCCTGACTGCTTGTGTTATAACTCTGGCTATGTAGCCATGGCCTTGGGCACACTTTGTTACTGTGAAGATTAAATGAGCTAGTACATACATAGTACCTGAACACTGCCTGGTCCATATTTACTCAATAAATATTAGCTGTCTTCGTTGTTCTAATTATCATCATCTTCTCCTTCATCTCCATTGTTAACATATGGTCCAGGCCTTCATCATTTCTCACCCAGATTATTGCAAAAGCCTTCTTGGTCTCTGTTTCTATGGAGTGATAGTTTTTTTTAAAGGTTAATGCTGTTAAACATGCTTAAAACCCCTCAGTAATTGCCCTTATCCACAGAATAAAATTTTGAGACCTTCTTACTAAATTATGAGGCCAAAGATGACCTATTCCCTGTCCATCTCTTTGACTTGAGATCTCACCACTCTTTGACTAGGTCCCTGGGCACCAGTCATAAGAAGAGTCTTCCTTTCCTTGAGTTCATCTGGTTCATTCCTACCCTGGTCTTTTTTTTTTTAAGATTTATTTATTTCTCTCCCCCCCCACTCACCCAGTTGTCCGCTTTCTGTGTCCATTCTCTGTGTGTTGTTCTGAGTCTGCATGTATTCTCATTAGGCAGCTCCAGGAACCAATCCTGGGATGTTCTGGAGTGGGAAAAAGGCGATCATTCTCTTGCACCACCTTAGCCCCCTGTTCTGCTACATCTCTTATTGTCTCTTCTCTATGTCTCTTGTGTCATCATACTGTGCCAGCTCTCCACATCAGCCAGCACTCCTGCGCAGGGTGGCACTCCTGTGTGGGGCAACACTCCCACACAGGGTGGCACTCCATGTGGGCCAGCTTGCTGCATGGGCCAGCTTGCCTTCACCAGGAGGCCCTGAGCTTCAAACCCTGAACCTCCTATATAGCAAACAGGAGCCCAACTGTTTGAGCCACTTCCGTTTCCCTCCTATCTTGGTCTTTGATTTTTTGTTTCCTCTGTCTGTTCTTCTACTTAATCTTCCATACCGCTCTCACTCATGTTTCAGTTAGTGGAATAAAGATATATTAGGAAAGGGACTTTATCTTACTTATTTCACTGCTCTATCCTTGGTACCTGGATACCCAGTAGGTGAGATAGGTGTTCAGTTAATATTTTTTGAATGAAAGAATGTACCCTTCTCAAACTCCATCTACACGTGCAAAACCAGCAATGTAGTAGAATGAGGACACATTTTGCAGTCATACAAACTTGGATTCACATTCTAATACTGCCATTTACTAGCTTTGTGCCTTTGGAAAGTTACATAATCTCTTACAGCCTGTATTTCTTCATTTATAGTCTTTTTTTTTTATATATATAATCTGTTTTAAAGACAGATTAAATGAGAATTTTCTTGTGAAGCACCTGGTTCAAAAGAATAACTATTAATATTAGTTTTCACCCAGTATTACATATGTTAGTTTTTCTTGGACTGAGGCCTTAACTGGCTGTTTCAGGATCCTTTTAAAAGTCTGCATCTTTTGTGTATTTGGAAACACATACACACATATATCTTTGACTACAAGTTTTCCTTCTGGTGGAGAAAGAGAAATGTAAATGTGTCAGGTGGTGGTCAGTGTTAGAGAGAAAATAAAACAGTATAAAGGACAGAAAGTAATAGGGGTAATCATTTAAGCAGAGACCTGAATTATGAAGGGAGTGAGCCATATGAATGTCTGGTAGAGGTTACATCATTGCAAAGGTTGAGGTTGGAGCAAGTTTGTATGTTCCAAAGGGCAGTGTGGCTAGAGGGGAGTGAGGGAGGGAGGAGAGGCCAGAGAGGTCCTTGAAAAGCCATGATCACACAGGGCCGTGTTGACCTGCCAGCAACCTTGGATTTTATTCTGTATTCAGTAAGTCCCCATTTTGGTGGAAAGTAAAACTTTTCCTTCATGGGTGGGGTTCACTTAATTTTTCAGGGCATAGGTTCCCTCATGTGTCATGGATCAGGGAATTTAAGCGAAACTTTTACGCATGTCCTCCTAAGTACTTAATCATGGAATAGTTTAATAGGATTTAGTCTAGTATGTATTACAGTTGCCTTCAGCCTACTTGTACATTATAAAGAAAAGGCATCAAACATGAGCTATCCATTTAAATCCATTTTATTTTAAAAATAACATGTATAAGTTCTATTTTCTGTAATTATTCTCTCTTCTGATTGGAGGGACAATTTGACTGTTGCATTATTTTTATTTGCATTTCTTGCTTTCACCATTTCCAGGAGGGACATTATGTTGGGAAAATCCAGATTCCAGAATTTCTATTTAATTAATAATAGGCATTTATTGATTATAGCAATTACAGCTGGTTTTTAGAATGGGCAGCTTGTGAATGTCAGGGAATTGGCAAGCAAGAATGATTTCCTTACCAGATTAGCTGGCCTTAAACTATGCAGAACCATTAAGACTTTCTGGGGATAGCATATTAAAGTATATAGAAAATGATGTTATTTGGGGATGGGAGAATAAAGATCAATATCAGTTTCTGAGAGTAGAATGCTGTTTTAGAGTATAAATTATTTAAGAAATGTTATAGAACTTATTTTTATTGAAAAGTTAATAAGTTTAAGGCTCCTTAAGTTATTTTTTAATAAAATAATTCATATGATGGCAAAATCAAGAAAGGAGAAGGCTTTCAAAAGTTACATAAATGGGGAAGCGGACTTGGCCCAGTGGATAGGGTGTCCACCTACCACATGGGAGGTCCGCGGTTCAAATCCCGGGCCTCTTTGACCCGTGCGGAGCTGGTCCATGCACAGTGCTGATGCGCGAGGAGTGCCGTGCCACGCAGGGGTGTCCCCCGCGTAGGAGAGCCCCACTGCGCAAGGAGTGCACCCCGTAAGGAGAGCCGCCCAGCATGAAAGAAAGTGCAGCCTGCCCAGGAATGGCGCTGCACACACAGAGAGCTGACACAACAAGATGATGAAACAAAAAGAAACACAGATTCCCGGTGCTGCTGATAAGGATAGAATCAGTCACAGAAGAACACACAGCGAATGGACACAGAGAGCAGACAACTGGCGGTGGCGGTGGGGGGGGGACAAATTAAAAAAAAACAAACAACAAAAAAAGTTACATAAATGGCAAATGTTGGGTAGTGTCCAGGTTGCTTCAAAATTTCCAGTTATTTTATGGGACTCTATCATTTTTACTAGGCATATTTTCTTCTACTTGAGTGTGTAGTATTCCATATTAAATGAAAACTATTAATAAAAATATTTAAATGGATTTTTTTTTTTTACCCAAAGAACTACTTGGTTTACATAGTAGTAAACTCACAAATACATGGAATTAATGTCATCAATCTTATGTGGCTCCATAATAATTAAAAATAACTCAAATTTTGCGTTTGCCTCGTAAAATCGTTTTCCAGTAATATCATTTCTTCCATTATACCACCTTTCTTATGGACAGTCAATTGCAATGTGAGCTCTTATGTGAAGTCAAATGATCTCTTCATTCAAATGGAATTTACGTGGATGCCCTTATGTTAACTGAAATCAGTGGTATTCCATTAGAAGCTGAGGTGTGGGGGGAACTAGAGTGCTGCCTTCTCAGTCCTCCTCCTTCCCCAAGAGCACCTAGGGCTCACTAACCTCTCTGTAGTCCTCATTTGTACAATGGAAGTGATAATATTACCTATTCTGATATCTGGTTCTGGAGGTCTGCAACCAATATTCTCTTCTTATCCTCTTTGTTATAACATCCTTATATTGTGTATTATGGTGCTCAGATATCACAGATTTTCTTTGTGATGCGCCACCAGGACAGATACTCTGACTACCATGTGATTAAATATTTATTTTGGAGAATATGGTCAACATAAATATAGTGGTTCCCTAAAATAGTCATTAAAGTTACTAAAGCCTGCTTATGTCTCTGCCCAAAGTGACAAAATGTTATGTGCTGGACAGCAGTACTGGAGGGCTGGTCATTTTCAATGTACTTAGCGATATAAAATGTAAATAAGCATAAGTATCACTATCTAAAAACTGAATTCCTGTTGGGCTATTTTAGCTTCTGGGTTATTCCAGTGTATTTAGTTTGTTTGTTTTTTAAAAAATCTGTTTTATTGGTACATATTAATAAAGCATACAGTCATCCACAATGTACAATCAGTGGTATTTGGTATAATCACATTTGTTGTGCATTCATCACTTCAGTCATTATTAGAGCATTCTCATTATTTCAATAATAATAACAATAAACAAAAAACAGACATAAGAATATTCTTCAGTTCTCAATGCATTTAGTTTTGAAGATTAGGGAGGTAGAGAGAGTTGGTATTACACTTCAGATTTTGTTGCTTGTTGATCCTCACTATGAAACTGGGTATTACTGATGTTCTCAAACTAGCAACTGTTACGTGAGTAATTAAGTAGTCTGGTCAGACAAAGTTTTTTCTCCCCCACTCACACTATGTTTTTCATAGTAAATAAATGAAGTATGACATCAAGTTTTCATTTGGCTTGATTATAAAGTATTCAGTAATAAATAAAAATGCTAGAAATAGTACAAATACATAAGTCATAAAATCCAAATCTCTTTAAGAGTCAAATTTAGGAATTGGAGAATTGGTAGATCTGTTTTCCGTTTATCACACATGCCTTAGTTACACATGGTTAGAGTAGTGAAAGATTTAAGAAATGGGGATTATCAGTTTATATTAGAGATATCAATAGGTTGTAATCCTTCCTAGTACTAAGCTTAACAGATTATTTACCTTAAATGATTAAATGGCCATGATCTGATTTTCAGCATCTTTAGAGCTAAAGTCAGTTCAGTTTCAATTTGCAACTTTATTTTATAATGCTTTTTTTGCAAAATGTAATATATAGCGAAATAAGGCTTTAAAATTTAATGTCATGACCCTTCATCAAATAATTAGATTTCTTCCATGTCTCATGACCAGATTTAAGGACCACAGAGCTAATTTTATTGATTTCCTTCATTGAAGATATAAGATGTGCACCATTAAATTCTTATTCAAGATTAAGGGTATCTTTCTTAATGGGATACCCATGTACCACATAACCTCTGAAGAATTGTTTAAACCAACTAATGGGTTATATTCCAAATATTGTACAGATTTATTGGGAAAAAATTTGTGTTTTAGAAATCCATAGAGTATATAATGTTACATATGTTGATAATATTCATTGTGTCCCTGGGAAAATTAATAGGTGTTACTGAAATTGAAGAAAGGGCTTATGGTGAAATGAATTTCAAAAGCACTTGGTTAAGCAAGGCTACGTTTTACTGAGGATTTCTTAGAGCTTTTAATATTGAAATATTTTATATTAATCTTACTTTAAGTACTTCACAGTTAAAGTATCGGGTCAGTCATTGATCTTATTTTGTTTTGTGTAATCCTTGCCTCCCATTTTCACAAAATAATGTGCAAATTCCATGTCACATCAAATTTTTTTAACTAGTGGGAAGAAAGAAAATACCTTCTATCAAGGGTTTATAGTTGAAAAGTTACCACAAAGACGAAATTTTGTATGTGAATTAAAAACTTTTGGGAAGCAGTTGTAGCTCAGGTGATAGAACTTCCGCCTACCATATGGGAGGACCTGGATTCAATCTCTGAGGCCTCCTAGTGAAGAAGAAGAAGAGAAAGCATGCCCGCACAGCAAGCCGGTGCCTGTGCCAGTGCCTGCGTGGTGAGCCAGTGCCCGCGTGGTGAGCAAGTGTCTGCGTGTTGAGCCAGTGCCCCATGCAAGTGAGATGATGACACATCAAAAGAGAGACAAGAGGAGAGTCAAGATGAAGCACAGCAGAAACCAGGAACTAAGGTGGCGCAATTGACAGGGAACCTCTCTCCCCATCAGAGATCTCCAGGATCGAATGCTGGTGAATCCTAGAAGAGAGAAAATGAGAAGAGAAGACAAGATAGCAAAAACAGCAGGGCGGGAAGAGGGGAAGGGAGAGGAAATAAATAAGTCTTTAAAAAAACAAACAAAAAAAACCTTTCAATTGTTTTCTCCTTGGGTTTTATAGAAACTGATAGAGAAATGAGTAATGTGGGGAAAGAAGATAAATGGTGTTAGAAAGTGAGAATAAAACAGGAAAAACTAATGCAATAGACCAAACTAAAGTAAATAATGTGTCTTTTCTTTTTTTTTTTAAGATTTCTTTTCTTTATTTCTCCCCACCCCCTCATTGTTTGCACTTGCTGTATCTCTTGGTCTTCCTTGCTTTCTTAAGAGGCACCGGGAACCAAACTTGGGATGTCTGATGTGGGAGGGAGGTGCCTAATCACTTGAGCCACCTCTGTTCCCTGCTTTGCTGTGTCTTTCGTTATGCTTTTTTATCATGTGTCTCTTGTAGCATCATCTTGTTGGATCAGCTTGCTGTCTTGCTTGTCTTCTCTAGGAGGCACTGGGAATCTTTGCTCCCTGCTTTGTTGTATTTCTCATGTTTTTCGTCTTGTGTCTCTTATTGCGTCATCTTGTGCCAGCTTGCTGCACTGGCCCATCATGCCAACTCACTGTTTTCTTTAGGAGGTACTGGGAACCAAACCAGGGACCTCCCATGTCGTAGGTAGCTTGAGCCATATCTGCTTCCCTGTCTTTTCTTTTAAATGCTTGTTGGACAAAGGTTTCCTCTCTTGTCTCTATCTCTTTATTTTATTTTTGTCTTTTTATGTTGGTTTTTTTTTAATTTTTATGCCTCTCTCTTTAATTACATATTTGTAACTAAACAGGCTTTTACCAGATAAATAAGATAATAAATTGCTGCATTCAAGTCTTCTGAAATTGTTTCCCAGTGGTGTTTGGGGTATTATGGGGTCTACTAGTGGAGGGAATGGTACTTCCATAATATCCTCTGCTGACATTTTAATTACTGTTGCTTGTGATTCTGGGTCATAATTTATTACAGATACTGTTTTGCTTCACAATTGCCTAAAAACTTGACAATTTATTTTTCATTTCTATTCACATCTCAACACTGTCTCCGTTAATTAATTCTTATTACCTTTTATAATGTAAGCTGTTTAGTTTTGAAGATTTGACTTCAGAAAGTCACAATATATATGAGAACATATACGGCATGATTTTTCAAGTTAAACCTATAACTGTTCATTCTGCACAAATGTTAATATTTCAGATGGAACAACTTTCAGATGAAGAAATTGACCATGGTGCTGAAGAAGACAGTGACAAGGAAGATCAGGACCTGGATAAAATGTTTGGAGACTGGCTTGGGGAGCTAGACAAACTCACTCAGGTTAGAAGTAATGCTTGCAAAAGTCATTGAGAATTTGAAGTCATCACTATGTGCTAAAATTTTGATATGTATAGATAAAGATATAGATGTAAGTTAAATTTTAAAATACTTCCAGAAAGGAGAAATGTTCAAAACATTAATAAGTATTTAGTAACTATCTTAATCATTATCTCCTGTGGCTAAGAAGAAGCCTTTAAAAAGTAAAAAGTGACAGAGATTCGGTTCATCCAGCATGGTTACTTAATCTGTTTCATAAATTTGAGATTGCTAGCTAAAAAAAAATCTTAAAGCCTAAAGTTTAAATGCTTAAAATTTAGCAAATCCTATCCTTTAACTAAGTAGGTTTGAATTTACATTACAACCTAAAAATTGCCTCTCATTCAGATATTTTTCTCACATGATTTATACTGATGAAATTTCATTCCAGGCTGCATTTTAAAACAGTGGCAAAGCCTTTTTATTTTGCCTTATTGCCCCTTGGATTTTTTTTTTTTTTAATGACCTTGTCATCTAAATCTTAAAAAGTGTCATCTGTGCACTTATGTCACATATTCAATGTTAGTGGGATTTTAAACTTTGTTTTAGAATCAGGTTTAAGTTTAAGTGATTGGTGAATCTTGTGAAAATTTCTGTGTATATTTGCATTTTCCAAGAGAAGTTTCATAGCTTTCATCAAATTCTCAGTGACCCCAAAAGGTTAGAAACCTCCATCCTTGATTATCAATTGTTAACATCATGCAGTGTTTCTTACTAAACCCTCTGTTGACTTAGCACGGTGGACACAGCAGGTAATTATAATAAATATGTTTGTTTGAATTGGTAAAGAGATTGACTTTTAATATGCCCGCAGTTATATTCAAGCTGTTTTACAGACTACATTAATTATATGTGTTATTCTGCATTTGCGCTGAGAGAGGAGGATTAGAGCTTAAATTGCAGCAGAATGATTAGGTTGAGGTTAAAGGAGAATACCCTGTCTGTTTTGAGACACTTTCAAATAAGGCACTGGAGAGATTGTAGATCTCCTTCATTTGATGACTTTACAATTAAGATGGACACGATCTGTAGGAATTCATTTTAATAGTATCTTAAGGCAGAAGAATAAAGAAGATAGTATTCTACTCTACAAATATAGTACCCAGTATTCTTTTTAAAATTTTAAGAAGGTTTGATACTTAATTAAAGATAGAAATTAAAGTTTTAAAAGACCAATCCTAATATTTGCAAATTTATTTAAATATATACTAAATAGCTACTTACCCTTTCTCTGAATTTCTCTAATGTAAACATTTATTATAGAAAGATTAGAGAGAAACAAATGTCATTGAAAACTGGTGAAAACCTATAGGTCACCCTATCCCTGAATTGTACTATAATTCTAGTCAGAGAGAGCTTGGCAGTTTAGCAGGCCTGGCCCCATCTTGATAGAGCTGGAAAAGAACAAGGATATTCCATCATTGCTTGAACCTGTAGCTGCTTTCCATAAGGTCTTCAGTCTCACTAAGTCTGAACTCAGAACTACCCCTATCTTAAGGGTATTTCATGCCAAGAATGAGGCTATGCTGAACCATAAACAGATCCCTTTGAGTAAAAAGTTAATACTGTGTGGTTCCTTTCTATTTCTTTTCATACCATATCCATGTCCATATCCCTGTCATTTTTAGTGAATTTATATAAAATATCTGACAATATGTTTTACATGTTCGGAAGGATAATTTACTCTGAACTATGATAGTCTTAAGTGTTTATATGGCTTAAAAGTAAGCACATATCTAAAAATTGAAATAACTATAATCAAAATAATGTGAAAATCAATTATGCCTTTCCTTTTTTCTCAGAAGAACTGTGGTTTTGTTAACTATTGTGTGACAATTTACTTAATCATAAAACAAAGTTTACTTATATTTTTGTATAATTGAAGCCTGAATTTAACATATATCATTTTAAACTTTCTTTTTTAAATAAAGAGTTTGGATTCTGACAAGCCCAGGCCACCAGTAAAGAGATCTCCTCTTCGCCAGGAAACAAACATGGCCAATTTTTCTTACCGCTTCTCCATATACAACTTGAATGGTAAGATGTAATTGAAAACAAAGTGTAAATAGTATGTATGTAATGTAGAAGCAATACAGCTACAAATCCAGATATCTCGATGAAAATTATATGCATAACATTTTACTGGATTCTTATATATCCTTGATTGTGCATTAATAATTGGATTATCATTTTAAAAACTGGAACAAAACTAAAATAGTTCTCTAGTTGATTATACTAAGGTGGAACCCACAAAAAACTTAATTATATTATTGTTTTTTTCTCTGGATTTAAAGTCCAGTGACATCTCTTCTAAAATGTCATTTAAAAATCAACCCCTCTGGCCTTTATTTAATGTACCCTAGCCAACTGTTTAGTATGTGAAATTGACTTACATTCCAATCTGTAATTTTTTCATGCCTTTCATTTTTTATCCCTTAACTATTTCAATACTAATATCTCTTCCAGGGCACTGACCATATTAGCAGCTCATTATAGACTCTGGTAAAAAGTTGCATGGGGGATGCTATTAAAACCATATAAAAATACTGGGTTTTTGCATTATTTTTGTCTTTCAACTTATAATTTTGTTCTCCTCTGATAATTACGTATCTCTAAAAATGGACTATTTGCTTTTAAATATTTATTTTGGAATTTTAGAAAAACCTGTTAGAAATACTTTATTTGGTTGGCTTTATAATTAATTGGATGAAATCTTTTGCTTCCCCTGTATTTATTAACTGATTAGTAATACATTGAATGAATTCTAATTTTCAGTATGTTATAGAAATATCATGTGTTGTTCATTGCAGAAGCTCTGAATCAGGGAGAAACTGTGGATCTGGATGCCCTGATGGCCGATCTTTGCTCTATAGAGCAGGAGCTCAGCAGTATTGGTTCAGGAAATAGTAAGCGTCAAATCACAGAAACAAAAACCTCTCAGAAATTACCTGCTAGCCGACATGCATCAAAACATGGCACCTTGAAAGGATTGTCGTCTTCGTCTAATAGGATAAGTAAACCTTCACATGCCAACTACTCTCTAGATGACATCACTGCACAGTTAGAACAGGCTTCCTTGAGCATGGATGAGGCTGCTCAGCAATCAGTACTGGAAGATTCTAAGCCTTTAGTAACAAATCAACACAGAAGAACAGCATCAGCAGGCACAGTGAGTGACGCAGAAGTACGCTCTGTTAGTAACTCCTCTCGTTCCAGCGTCACATCTGCAGCTTCCAGCATGGACTCTTTGGATATTGATAAAGTAATACGCCCTCAAGAACTGGATTTAACACACCAGGGGCAACAAATTACTGAGGTAAATAGATTGACTTTTCTTCTTCGTATTTTAGTGTTTGATACTTTTAAGAGGGAAGTGATTTAAAAATGTAGTTTTAATTAACTCTCTTATTTTTCCTGCATTTAAAATTTGTGAAAGATACATTTGAACTAAGTTTTAAAATAAGACTACAGAAGGAATTTATTACCAGATAAGGCAGTGTCACAAAGATGATTAAGAAGAGAGTCAGTTCCTTTATTTTTATTCTTGTGATCATTCAGAAGTCCTTGAATGAATGCCATTCATGTCACATGATTAAACAAAAATTTTTTTAAAAGATTATTTATTTATTTATTCCCCCCTTGCGGCTTGTTCCATTCTTTGCTGTCTCTTCTCTGTGTCCATTCGCTGCGTGTTTTTTCTGTATCCGCTTGTCTCCCTTTGTTGCGTCGTCTTGCTGTGCCAGCTCTCTGCGGCACACAAGGCCGTCAGCTCTCCACAGCGCACAGGCCAGCTTCCCTTCACAAGGAGGCCCTGGGATGTGAACCCAGGGCCTCCCATATGGTAGATGGGAGCCCAACTGATTGAGCCACAGCCACTTCCCGATTAAACAAATTTTAATGTGACTTCTGTTTTATGACGTTTTGCAAAGTCATCACAGTTAAGTCATTAATAATTGCTTGTTAACG
Source organism: Dasypus novemcinctus (assembly GCF_030445035.2). Taxonomy (NCBI): domain Eukaryota; kingdom Metazoa; phylum Chordata; class Mammalia; order Cingulata; family Dasypodidae; genus Dasypus; species Dasypus novemcinctus. Next base: position 41,449,153 of record NC_080679.1, read on the forward strand.
TGTGCTTGTTTTAAAGTAACAGCTTAAGAAAAACACTCATATCCCTATTTAGTCCTCCAAGATTCTAGTTTTCAGCAGGTTCTAATAATCTTCAGGTTCTACTCTATTTTATTATTAAAGAATCAGGGCTTAGAATCAGAAAACTTGGTTCCAAGTCTTTTCTTTGCCATTCACTACCTGTGTGACCTTAAATGAGTCATTCATCTTCTCTGAACATCATTAATTTCTCATACGTAAAATGGAGCTAATAGTACTTGTTCCACCTTCCTTATTAGGTGGGTCAGAGAATGAAAAATGATGTAATATATATGCTAATAGATTTAAAAATGAAGTTTTTCTGGGTTTGGTGGGTGAGAATAGGTAATGGATTTGTGATAAAAATAAGTTGAACGTTAGCTGAGTTTGGCGAGATGAATTCTTTATTCATGTATTTTCATCAAGGAGATGGCAATTCAATGATAAGGTGGCAGCAAGCAAGAAAAAAATAAGGACAAAATAAAGCTAGCCTTTCCCATAAGCTTGTGTACAGTGCTCTCTAATGCTGAGTAAAAGAATTTATGAATAATCAGTACTAAAGTAAAATATTGTAAAACATTAAGGGATTGCAGAAAAATATCAAATTTATTCCTGTTTGATATAATTTTCCCCCATTGGTTTAATTGTTTAGATTAACTTCCATTAATCAGTAACTCTTGGTACTTGCTCATGTTTATAGCTTTGTTCTAGGTATTGTGGAACATAAAAGAAGTATAAATCATGGTGCTTTGGAGATAAACAAATTTTATTGCTTATAAAGAGAGAAACTTTGTCAACCTAAAGAATAAACTTTCATTTCTGTAAAATGAAACTTGCTTAAGTGATATATAGAAAACTTGAGAAAACTGATTTCTACCTGATGATACCTTGGGATTCTGTTTAGCTCCAGCTAAATTATACTATAATACTATAATTAATATATGTAATTTTATGTATTTTAGATTGACCTGTTGGGATAAGAGGAGTCTTTTATCAGGGATGGGCTTTCTTGGTCATTCTGTTTTTTGTATGTTGATTTTAACAATATAAGACTGTAGGGTAGGAGTTCAGTTGCCTGTAATGTTTGGTGAGTAAACCAGGAATAAAGTAGGGAAGGGTGGAGGACGATAGTTTTGTCTGTTTGGCTATTGTTCTCTTGCCTTGCTGGGGGGAAAGAAGAGTGGTCTAACACATCTGGAACTTGCTTCAATATGTTTGTTTCTGGTAGTCTGTATTGATTCTAATCATGAAAACTGATGCAAGCTTACTAGATGCCAAACCTATGTATCAAATTGTCCTTAAAATCAAATCAAAATTTTTAAATTAGTTTTACATAAATGGAGTTGAAAGAGTCTGTGAGACTTATTATAAAAAACTGCCCTACACACACATACACACCATATCCTGCTCCTGGAGGAAAGCACTTTCTACTCTTAGTTGATCCTGATTATTTACCTCCATATCCTTAAATATACCTCATATCACTATTTCTTGATTTTTCAGTTGTATTATCTCCTAACTTCTTACTCTTAAGGATTAGATGTGGCTTTTTTTAGACAGTACTCTCCTCAAGTTTCCCCATCCTCTCAGTATGCTTTGGTTGGATTAATATAGCAGTTTACTGCTCTACTTTATGTACATTTATTACATGTCCTTTCCAGAACATCAGTTTACTTCTTGTATATTTTTTAAAATACTATTTTTCTACATATTTATCACCATTTTAATTCTAGACTTTTCTGCAATGATTGACTCTCAATTGGCTCAAACAAATTAAGTATCCTATTAATTTCATCACCTTGGCAAACATTTTGTTTTTGTAGTCTTCACGTAAGGATTTTTATACTTTGCTATATCTTTGTAGTCATTAGTTATATCTTTTCTCTCAGGCTGGTAAACTTCTCCAGAAAAGATTCTTAAAATTCCCTGAGTAGAGCATATCTGCCAGGCTGTCAGTGATTTAGCAGCTCATATGGGAAATAGGGCTTGGAATGTGGGGTATTCCTCAGTGTTCATCTAGTGAACTTTCCTTTATTCCTTCTAGGTCAGGGTTTCTCAGCCATTGGCACTGTTACAAACACCTTGGACCAGATAAGTCTTTGCTTTGAGACCTGTCCTGTGCACTTTAGGACATTTAACAGGATCCCTGACCTCCATGTAGATGCCAGTAGCATATCTCTTCTTCCCAGTTGTGACAACCGAAAATACCTCCAGACACGGCAACGTATTTCCTATGGGGCTAAGTCACCTCAGCTTGAGAATCAATACTCTAGATATAAAGAATAACAGCAGTTAGCCCCTTTTTCATGGAAATTGACCTTGGGTTTTACTTCTGGCATTTTCTTTCTGGAGACATACTGGATTAAGTTAAATTTAGAATGTTACCAGATAATATTTATTGTTATGTTGTTTATTGTAAAATTGACCAAATCGATGAGTACATATGGACCCAGAGGACTGTGAGTGAACTATATAGTATAAACCTGGGGAGAAAACACAGACCTTGGCTCTCTGGTGTGCAATGTAACTCTTGTAATTGAACGTGAACATGTCCCTTTAGAGGCCCTGGATCTATGCTCATTGGCTACTCAAGGTACTGCTGGTTCCTGAAGATTCTCTAAGGCAGCATGATTGCTACACTCACCCACATGGTGAGAGAGTGCATTCCCTTACAATGAGCCATCACTTCTGGGTCCAGAATGGCCCCTGGAGGGCTGTATGACTCCCTCTGAAAATGACATGTCTAATTCGGGTATGCTGCCTTTGTCTTTCTGCAGAACTAAGTGAACTTGGTGCCAAGTTATGGTCAGTTAGGGTCCTGTGAGCATGAATATCAATCTGAACCTGAGATCACTGCAAATAAAGTAGGGAATCCTGGGGTTAGCTGCTTTCCATTTTTTAAAAAATTTATTCCCCCCACCCCACCCCCCCGTGGTTGTCTGCTCTCTGTGTCCATTCGCTGTGTGTTCTTTTGTGTCTGCTGCATTCTTGTCAGTGGCGCCGGGAATCTGTGTCTCTTTTTGTTTTGTCATTTTGCTGTGTCATCTCTCCATGTATGTGGTGCCACTCCTGGGCAGGCTGCTCTTTTTTCATACAGTGTGGCTCTCCTTGCAGGGCGCACTCCTTGCATGTGGGGCTCCCCTATGCGGGGGACACCCCTGTGTGGCACAGCATGTACCAGCTCACCGCAAGGGTTTAAACCCTAGACCTTCTGTATGGTAGGTGGACGCTGTATCAGTTGGGCCAAATCCGCTTCCCTAGCTATTTTCTTAAATATACTTTTAACCAATCCTCCTGCTTTTAGTCTCAGTTTCACTTCTTTTGCTGTTTCTGTAGCTTTTTGAGGTTCTGCAATATAAATTGATTTCTTTCCTCCAGTGCTGGCTTAGCAATCAGCTTTTCTTGGGTCCACTAAATTGCTTAACACTCAGCCATATGCTTTCTACCTTCTAAAATTTTATTGTCATTATTTTTTTGTGAGTTTGGCTTTTTTTTTTCAGTGGGGTTTGGGGAGGGAGTGGAACTACCTCATTGGCCACTCATCTCTGCCTCCTATGCTGGTATTTTTTCATGTCTATAATGTCTTGACCATGAAGTACTCCAGGGTGCAGTTGTGATGGGAGGGTTCTGCAGGTGTCGTGGGTTGACTGTTAAACTTAAAAAAATTCACAGGACAGCCTTCTACAGCCAAGAATTAATCTGGCCCAAAATGTCAGTAGTGCCAAGGTTGAGAAATCCTGCTTTAAAATTAGGTGGCACCTGTCAGTCACTGTCAGCAAGGTGGCAGTTATGATATGGTTATGTGAAGCCTTCTGTTGATACTTTCTGATAAAGGTAAAAAATGTACCAGCATCAAATCATGTACCAGCATCAAATCATCTTAAATCCAAGGAAATACAGTTATCTCCAACCAACATCTCTCCCCTGAACTCCAGGCCTATATATACCAACTGCCTAATCAATCTCTATTTGGATGTCTAATAGGTTACATAAATTTAACTGGTCCAAAATTGAAACCTGGTCTTTTCCCCTAAACTTGTTTCTTCCATATCTTACTTACTCCATCCTTCCACTTCATCAAGCAAAAGCTTAGGTGATTTACTCTTTTTCTTTCCAATCCTCATCCAATCCAGTAGCAGATTCTCTTGGTTTTACCTTTACAATATATCCAGAATTTGATCACTTCTTACCACTGCTACCAAGCCAACACCATCTTGATCTAGGTTTTTTGCAACAGCCTTCCAGTTGGTTTTCCTTTATAGTCTGTTAGCCATACTGTAACCTAAATAATCTTATTAAAAGGTAGTTCAGATCATGGGACTCCTGCTCAAGCCTAACGGCTTCATATCTCTCCCATGTGAAAGCTGAAATCCCTGCAGTGGTCAGCACGGCCTTACTTGATCTGCTTTCCATTTTTATTGACCTTATTTTCCTTCTATCCTTGCCTTTCTTACCCTGCCAGTTATACAGCCTCAGTGTTGTTTGACAGCAGTAAGAGCCTGCCTCAGCTTTTGTACTTGTTGTTCCCTTCTTCGATCCCCTGCCCCAGTTATCTGCATGATAAACTCCCTTACTACCTTCAGGGATTTCCTCCAATGTCACTTTCTTAATGAAGGCTTATTTTATCACCCCTTTAAAAAATCAGTCTCAGCTTCCCTTTCCCTGTGATTACCTTTTTTTTTTTTTTTAGATAATTTGTGGTTTACAGAAAAATAATTCATAAAATACAGGGTCCCCACATAACATTCTATTATTAAAACTTTGCATTGGTGTGCATTTGTCACAACTGATGAAAGCACATTTTTATAATTGTACTATTAACTATATAGTCTTTGTTATAACATTGTGTTGTGCAGTTTCATAGATTCAAAAAAAATTTTTAGTAACATGTACAACCTGAAATTTTCCCTTGTAACCACATCCAAATTTATAATTCAGTGCTGTTAATCACTTTCACATGCCTGCTACTATCACTATCCATTACCACAACTTTTCCATCATCCCAAATAGAAAGTCTGTACTTTGTAAGCTATTAATATAATGCCCTATTTCCTATTTCTACCCCATCTCCTGGTAACTAACATTCTAGATTTTGAGTTTGCTTATTCTAATTTCCATCAGTGAGATCTGTCCATATTTGCCCTTTTTGTCTGGCTTATTTCACTAAACATGGTATCTTCAAGATCCATCCATATTGTTACATGTATCAGAATTTCATTCCTTTTTAGAACTGAATAGTATCCCATTGCATGCATATATACCACATTTTATGTATTCATTCATCAGTCAGTAGACACTTGGGTTGCTGCCATCTTTTGGCAATTGTGAATAATACCACTAGCAACATTGGTGTCAAAATATCTGTTCAAGTCCCTGCTTTCAATTACATAGATGTGGGTTTGTCTAGTCCTATGATAATGCTATACTTAACTTTCTGAGAAACTGCCAAACTGTCTTCTACAGTGATTTTACCATTTCATATTTGCACCAACAATGAGTGTTCCTGTATCTCCACAACCTCTCCAAAACTTATAATTTTCTGTTTTTTTAAAAATAGTAGCCATTCTCTTGTGTGTGGTTCTGATTTGCATTTCTTTAATGGCTAATATACCGAGCAAATTTTCATGTACTTTTTGGACATTGATATATCTTCTTTGAAGAAATGTCTATTCAAGTGTTTTGCCCATTTTTGAAATTGAGTTGTCTTTTTGTTGTTGAATTGTAGGATTTTAAAATATATATATATGATGTCATTTCTGTCTGGCTATATTTTTCATACATTTCCTTTGTGGTTATTATGCAGTTAAAAATATAAAATCCTAAATATATAAAATATAAAAATCATATTTGATTTTATACTCTGTGACTTTCAATAACATACCCAAGCAGTTTTCCTATACTCTTCTGTCCCCCCACCTATTTTTGTCTTTATTTTTTCTTTTCTCTTTGAACACTATCTAGTGTCTTTTTCTTTCAGTCTGAAGAACTCCCTTTAGCATTGCCTGTAGGGCAATTCTGGTGGAGGTGAGCTCCCTAAGCTTTTGTTTATCTGAGATTGTCTTAATCTAACCCTCATTTTTGAAAGACTGTCTCATAAGATATAAAATTGGCTGGTAGTTATTTTCCTTCAGCACTTTAAGTGTTTCAACCCACTGCTTTCTCTCTTTGGTTTCTGATGAGAAATTGACACTCAGTCTAATTGGGACTCTCTTGTACAAACCATGTTGCTTTTCTTTTGCAGCTTTCAGAACTCTCTCCTTGTCCTTTCCATTCAACAATTCATGACGGGAGTATTGTTCTTAACATTTATTCTGTATGGTGTTCTCTGAGCTTTTTGGACTTGCATATTCACATCTTTTGCTAAGTTTGGGAACTTCTCTGTCATATTCTTTGAATGTTCCTTTTGCCCCTTTCTATCTTCTTCTGGGACTACCATAATGTGTTTATTGGTGGAAATGATGGTGTCCCAAAGGTCCTTTAGGCAATTTTTGCCTTTTCTTTTTTTTTAAGATTTTACATTTTAATTTTAATTTTTTGAATTATTTCTCTCCCCTTCCCCCCCCACCCGTTGTCTGTTCTCTGTGTCCATTTGCTGTGTGTTCTTCTTTGTCCGCTTCTGTTGTTGTCAGTGACATGGGAATCTGTTTCCTTTTGTTGCATCATCTTGCGTCAGTTCTCCGTGTGTGGAGCGCCATTCTTGGGCAGGCTGTGTGGGCTTGCTATTTTGAGCTTGCTACTTTGAGTTAGCAACCCACGAGGACCGGGCGGGCTTCCACGGCTCGGCGGTGAGCCCCTAGGCCAGCGCGTAGGCCTAGGTTCTCCAGGTGTGGGGGACGCGCGGTAAAAACCACGGAGACAGCCTGTGAGAGTGAGCTAGTCCACTTTATTGCGGGAATACACTTGATTATATAGGGTCGGGTTAAGGGAGGGGTAGGAACGGGGGCGGATGAACTACGGGGCGGTAGTGGATAGGCGGAGCTGTGCAGGCAGCTATGAGGTAGGCGGTGAAGGATAGCAACGGCTGGAAAAGGGAGATAACAAAGGCTAGGAGGAGGGGTGAAGGGAGGCAGCAACAAGGCTGAGCTTTCTTTTGTGCTGGGCAGCTCTCCTTATGAGACGCACTCCTTGCATGTGGGGCTCCCCTACGCAGGGGACACCCCTGGGTGGCACTGCTCTCCTTGCGCACATCAGCACTGTGTGTGGGCCAGCTCCACACAGGTCAAGGAGGCCCGGGGTTTGAACCTCCCATGTGGTAGACGGGCGCCCTCACCATTGGGCCAAGTCCACTTCCCAGTTTTTGCTTTATAAAATTCTTTTTTCTTTCTGCCTCTCATCTTGACTCACTTCAAGTGTCTTGTCTTTGAGTTTGTTGGTTCTTTTTTCTGCCAGTCCCCACCTGCTGTTGAAACACTCGGGAATTTTTCATTTCAGTTATTGTGGTCTCAACTCCAGTATTATTTGCTTCCTTTTAAAAATTTCTATTTCTTTATCAAAATTCTTGTGTTTGTCATTGTTTTCCTTGTATCCTTTAGATCTTCCTCAGTATTTCCCTTCATCTCCTTGAGCACATTGAGGATCTTTTTTTAAAAAGTCTTTGGTAGGTTCACAGTCTGGCCTTCTTTGTAGATGTTTTCTGAATTGTTATCCTGTTCCTTTGGGTACACCATCATTTCCTATTTGTCTTGTAATCTTTTGTTTAGATTTTAAAATGTTAACTCTGTTTAGACCCTGAAATGTCTGTTTCTTGAATTTGTAACCAGCTAGTGATCTGATAGAGAATTTCTTGATTATCAGCCCCCTCTATGTTCCAGGAGACAGACCTCCCCCTCTCCTGAGTGTTTAAAGCAGATAAAACTTTGGAGTGTATCTACCTCACTGTCTCAAGGTGCTTTTACTAGGAGACAGATCTGGGAGGCAGGGAGTATGCCTGGGAGGAGTTCAGTCTTTCTTAACCAGAACAAGGCCAGATACCCACAAGAGGATACCAACTAACTCCATACTGCACTGAAGAGGGGATGAGGGAGGGGCCGGGGAAGGTGCTAGGAACTTCTGCCAGGACTTCTCAAAGCTGTGCTTTACCTTCCCAGCAGATGCAGCCCTTCAACAGTCCTCCACACCTCTGAGGAAGTGTAACATCTTTAATCCTCCTCTGTGGTCTTTGTGGCAGTTTGGAGCAATTGCCACCCTACAGCCAGGGCCCCAGCAATCTGAAGTTGTAAATCAAAAAGCCTGCACTCTGAAATTATCAGTAATTTTCTTTCAGTATGGTGGATTGAGTGCTCTAAGTGAAGTAATATATGTGAAAGCTCTTCAATATTGAAACTTTGTTTTAACAGCTAGGTCCCCTACAGGCAAGTTTTAGCCAAACCCAGGACAAAATAGTTACTTTCAGCTGAAGTTCAGTGACACAAATACCCATTTAAAAAATCATCTTGTGGACCTTGCCAGTCAAACTGGCCGTCTAAAAGTAATGTATCTTTCTGCATTTTTGCTCTTTGAAAGCCAACACTTAAGTACAGTTTCACATCAGGAAGAGTGTCTTTTTTCTCCTGCCTTCCTTTCTTGGCGTTTGTCAAAATACTGTGCTTCCAGGCTCTTGACAAATATTATCTCATTTAAGCCTCATAATATCGCTTTGATGGGTACATTTTTCTGTAGAAGCCAAGACTGGAAGAGATTAAGTAGACCAAATAACTGAAAATCCATATTTAAATGCCAGAACCACATCATAAGCATCATGATTTTTATCAAAGTCTTAAATATATTAAGTGTAGATGATTGTTAAAAATATTCATATTAGCTAAATGTGAAAGAATATTTTATTGTAAAACATTCTGCATGGATGTATATAAAATTATAGAATATAAATTTAGAAAAAATTTTAGTATATAAACCAGAATCAGAATATTACAGTTAATATTCTTATGAAGTCTATCAGCTTATTTGCTAGTTTTTAAAAAATTAGTTGTAATTGAAAAATAAGCTCTAAAAAATGCCGTATTTCTGTGCCAGTTTGAAATTTATGTAGCAGCTGATCTAGTGACATTGTTGTGGTACTTTTATTCATGTTTACTAATTAAACAATACTTTCCTCTAAAATACAAGTTTGCAAATTTAAATGGTAACTTGCAGGTTGTGAATTTTATATAAGATAAGGATTACTCCTAAAGGGTAAAGGGTGAAATGTCCATTTATATTATTTTTTCTGGGATTTAAACTTCAATACCTTTGAATATGGTATTTTATAAATGAAAGTCTATTTTTATATGAAAATACTTTTTAAAGTTTGTTACTATGTTTACAGCAAATTTAAAAGGTTTTGCTGGATCTTAAGGAAACTTGTTATAACCATATCAGGGAAAAAATTGCCTATTATCTGAGCTAATTTTATAAAACTTTTGAAATTTTAATTGATTCCTTATTTGTAAAGAGTTTTTAAAATTAAAACGTTTTATGGACACGGTTAAAACTTGTGATATACAGCGTAAGTATATGATAGCTTCAATGCAAGTCCTCCAATTCCTTTACCTTCCAGAACTATCTCAAGGATTATTTTGGAATAATTTGGAAATTTTGAAGTATTGGGAAGAAAACATCAATTGTCTTTATTTATCATTGGGGGAAGAAACCCACTGGTCCTGAAGCCCCAGATTATTCCTAGCAAACTTAATATTGTACTCTTCTGAAGTATTAACTGGGTAGGAGCATAGGGTTTACATATCTGAAAGATTGGGTTGTAATAATTAATTTTCTCATCACAGCTACATTTCTCTTAAAATTCTGTTGACTTTGTTGCTGCATTTCACATATACCATATACAGTGGAATTAAACTCAGTGTTTAATTCCAGATTTTGCTGGCTTAATAATGTTAATAGCAGAAAGAATAGATATTGATCAAATGAAAGAAGAGGCTGAAGATTTGCTCAAAGCCAAGGGAAAAGTCTAGTTCTCAAATATTTGCGAACATACTCCCCAAACAACACCGGCATGTATTCCCTGATTCTTGTTCTGTGAATACCTTAGAAATCTGTGAGAATGTTCTTCTTTGCTGATGTAAAAATCTTTAGTTGATTTCAGATCTATTTTGCTTCTCATTTTTCTTTTTCCTTTTTTGTTTTGAGTCTGTGGAAGACTAATAAAGGGCTATAAATAGAAACATTTATAGGGGTTCTAAAAACTAATATTTTTTAAAAATTAGAAGAGGCTCTAAAATATAAAAGAAATGGTTTTGAAAGCGTTCAAACATTTATTGGTTATCTAATAGCCAGTTCAAGGAGAGAAATAAAAGGGAGAAAAGTAGAATATAATAGCTATTATGTTGAGTGCTTATTCTGTGTTAGGCATTGTGCTTTACAGACCTCAACTTACTGAATCTGCTTAAGACCTCTATTTTATATTGGAAGGAATTGAGGCAGAGTAATTAAATAACTTGCACAAGGATTTGAACTCAGGCAGTCTGGTTGTAGAGCTTGTACTACAATATTACACTGCTGCTTCACAGAACTGAAGGAGAATCCAGAGGATGATGGACAGGTCAGTAATCTCAGATCCAGACCTAAGGACAGAACTACATGGGCAGGAGAAAAAAAAGCAGAGATTTATGCAGTAATATCCCCATCTTGTGGCGTTTCAGGATATCCCTGAATATTTTAAGTTAAAGTTTAACAACTTTAAACTAACCCTAAGCTAAATGAGTTAGTTGAGCTCAAATAAAATTCAAATGAGGGCTAGCAGTCTCATACTCTTAAAATAATAATGTTCTTATTACTCATTTAATTCTTATGGTAATCTTTGGGGATAAGTGCTTTTATTTTCCCCATTTTATTCATGAGGATAAATAATAAGCTCAGAGTCACATGGTCAGTAAATAGCCAAGCAGGGCTTTGAACCCAGGCACTCTCTGGCCGCAGAGCCTATATTCCTAACCATCATGCTATACATAATATTTTTGAAAAATGCATACACTTGTCAATAAAAGTGAATGTAAATCTGCTTTATAGAAGCACTAATGTGTGTTCACAAATCTCTTTTTTTCTATTTTGTCTTGTGATCTGAAGTGTTAACTATTAAAAGGAAGTGTTTCATTTTGTAACAACTTCTGGGTATAAGGCCATTTTTTTTTTCTTCCCTTTCACCTGTCCGTCCCCCACCCTGCTGTTTTTGCTGTCTGTCCATTTGCTCTGTGACCTTCTGTATCTATTTCTACTTTTTGTCTTCTCTTCCCATCTTTCTCTAGTATTCACTCGGATTCGATCCTGGGGACCTCTGATGTGAAGAGAGTTTCCCTGTCAGTTGCGCCACTTCGCTTCCTGGTCTCTGCTGTGCTTCACCTTGACTCTCCCCTTCATCTCTCGTTTGTTGCATCATCATTTTGCTGCATGACTCACTTGCATGGGACTGGCTCACCATGTGGGCAGTCGGCTTGCCACGTGGGCACTGGCTCTCCATGCAGGCTCTCAGCTCACCATGTGGGCACTCGCGTGGACACTTGGGTCACCACTCGGGCACTCGACTCACTGTGTGGGCTCTCGGCTTGCCACATGGGCACTGGCTTGCCACATGAGCATACTTTCTCTTCTTTTTCACCTGGAGGCCCCAGGGATGGAACCTGGGTCCTGCCATATGGTAGGCGGAGACCCTGTACCTGAGCCTCATCCCCTTCCCAAGGCCATTTCTTAAGTATGGTTTGGCTCCTGTATTCAGGTGTTCAGATCAGTGCTCTTCTAGTCTCTCCTGGCCCCAACTTTTTCTATTATCCATCTCTAATGCTTGAATTCTGGCTTTAAGATGATACTTTTTTTTTTTTTTTAAATAAATTGTATTGAAACATATTCATAAAGTATACAGTCCATCCAAAGTGTACCATCAATGGTATTTGGTATAATCACAGAATTGTTCATTTATCCCTTCAGTTAATATTAGAGTATTTTCATTACTCCGAAAAATAATAATAAAAAACAAAAACCAAGCAAGAACTCTACCCCTTAGTAGTCCCCTTTTAATCTCTTTATCCTTCCCCTACCATACATAACTGCTATTCTATTTCTGTCTCTCTAATTTATTTGTATTTATATTTTATATAGATGGAGTCAAACAATATGTAGTAACTTTTGTCTAGTTCCCTTCACTTAGCATATTTCCTCTTTTTTTTTTACCATTGATGGAAGATTATTAATACATTATTATAAACTACTGTCCATAGTTTGCGTTGGTTGTATTATATTTTTGCCCAGATAGCACCCTGATAGTAACATCATGTAACTTTAATGTATGTTTGTTCTGTTGCAGAGAACAGCAGTCTTATATATGCAATATTACCCATACTCATTTTTCACATGAAGGTTCGCTATGCTATCATTTCCATGTTTCATTTTTCAGCTTTCCTTCCAATGATTTATAGAGCCTTACACTTACCTTTCAACCACTATCGTACCCATATATTAGCATTGCTAGGTATAACAATATGATATGCTTTCACTTGAAATGGTATTTCATTTTAACATGTTCCTAATTCAGTTCAAGAAAATTATAATCTATGACTTAATTTGTAGAGATTTGTGGAGGGTTTTTGAGAGGTTGATGGAGAATTTGATAGGTTTATAACACAAATGAGAGTTTTTGGGGTTGAGAAAGTTTAGAGCAAAATTTATATGGAGAATTGACTCTATAAATTCATTTTTCTTACATGTTTTGAGCACAGCTTTTAGATTTATAAAAGTGATGAAGAATATGTAAAGATTACATTTGTGGGAAATGAAATATTTGTAGGAAAATATTTAAGTAACTTATGGAAAAGGCACTTAATTAACATTAAACTGGTTCATCCCATAATCCCTTTTCATTTTTGTTGATATAGTACATAAATTAAGTTTTAGTTTTTGTTTACACATTTAACATACTATTTTGTATTGCTTTCATCACTTCACATACATAAATTTGTTTTTGGTAAGGATCTGTTGATTTGGAAAGCATGGAACTATGTATTGTTTAACATGGTGCATAAGCAATTATCTCTTCTTTAACACTTTGATTTAGATTTTTTTAAAAAATAACCAATAAGCACCTGGAGCTATATAATGGGATCTTGTGTGAGACTGAGTCTGGATAGAACAGACTTTTAAAATAAATGTTAGTTAAACTTACAAAAAGTTGAAAGAATAATCCAAAGAACTCTTGAAACTCATTACCAAGATTCACCAATTTTTTTTAGCATTTTGCTATTTTTACTTTATAATTCTCTCTAAATATACCTACATTTTTTTTCTGAACCATTTGAGAGTTACATTTATCATGCTCCTTTACCCCTTAATATTTACATTGTTTACCCCTTAATACTTAAATTTGTATTCCCTAACAAGAATATTTGAGATATACAGATTTGACAGGTGTCCCATTGATGAGGTACTTAAAATACTGCTCTAGAATCTGTTTAACAAGACAGTGTAGAGAGAGAAAAGCCAATGACAGTTCTGATCTGTCAAGCATGTGGCATGAAGACCCAGAAGAAATATTTATTCATACATTCCATAAACATTTGAGTGCCTAGGCATGCTCAGGGCTGTAAGACATAAAACTGTGAACATAATACACAATATACCTTTGATGTTATAATTTAGTTGGTGTGGAGTGTGGTATAGATACAGACAAACAGAGAAGCAATTTCAATACAATATCATAAGTACTATGATAGAAAGGACAGAAAGCCTTCCTAGTTAAAACTTTGAGAATGAATTGCAAAGTACATTACAGCTCAAAGAATGAAGGCTTTAAGGAAGAGAGAAATGCTAGATTTCAGGTATTAGGCATATGTGATGGCTCAGACATGGAGGATGTGCACTGTGCCATGAATTTAGAAAATTTGGCAGTGGAAAGGGGAAAATAATGATTTGACAAGAGGAGGATACCCAGAAGAATGAATATTTTTCTATCCCCTCACCCCCATTGGGCTGAGCTAGTTGCATATCAGAGACAAGTTATTGGAGAGGGAATAAGCAGGATCTAGGATGTGCTTAGTTTTGGAGGGGAAAAAAAGCATATTCTAGAAAAAAGGATGAGAATATGGATGTAGCTACATGATAGATGAATGTAATTTTCTTGGTACTGGAGGGAGGTGAGGTCATACAAAGAGGGGGAAGTGGGTCCTAGAAGCATGAAGAAAATGGAGACTACTTGGAACAGGCTTTGAGGTGGTGAATTAGGGAGCAAGAGGAAGAGCAATGGAAAAGGCCCAGTTGAGGTTCAGCAGCATGAATCTGTATTGGACATGATGTTTCTGCATAGTTCTTCCATAGACCTCTATCATCCAGAAGTAGAATGAGATTATCCTTAAATTATCAGGGGTTAGGAGCATCTGGTTCTTTCTTTTTTTTATTTTTGCATAAAAGAATGAAAGGGAATTGCATGCAACTTTTCATTTCTATTTTAACAATTCATTTCAATGATCTTTTCCTCTTCTTCCTGCATGACAGTGAGAACTGCCTTTTTTCACCTCCTTTACCTATCATTTTCTTCCTTCCTGCATTTTTCACAGCATGCTATTTCTCTGAGATGTCCCAGCAAGCAGGCCAAGCATCATATTGACTTCACAGAAGAACAGGCTGAGCTGACACCTGTAAGTTATGTAAACATGTCTGTGGGACAACTTAGATATCAATGAAGAGGGATGTATTCATCCTGTTGCTGAAACCTCTTTTCACATACCTAATTTTTTAAAATAAAATTTAAACCACACTTAAAAACAAACAAGCAAAAACAAAGGAGCAACTTTATGATATGTAACATTGAATATTTATACTCATAGAAAGATTATATAGGTGATAACATATCTGAGGTAGAGAAATTTTGTATTGGAATATGAAACCACGTGCTTTCTCTTTATTCTGAACTAAGGGCGTTTATAAATTTCACTAAGGTATTAACAAATTTAGCTCTTCAGAATAGACATATCAAATAGAATGACTCTCCTGCACTGATGCTTAAACCTAATTTCTTTCTTTAAAAATGTATTTTTTGCATAATGGTTGGCAAATCTGGATGCTTCAGAGCTACACTGCCCTTTATAATAGCCACTGGCTCTTAAGCACATGCAATGTAGTTAATACAAATTGAGATGTGCTGAAAGGATAAAATGCACACTGGATTTCAAAGACTTAGTATGAAAAAAATAAAATTAATGTATTTTTGTATTGCTTATTGAAATTATAGTGTTTTCATACTCTTGATTAAATAAAATATTAATATTTATTTCATCTTTTTTCTTTTTACTTTTTAAATATGGCTGCTAAAATTCATACCACTGAATTATGTTATTTGAATCTGGTTAGAAGGGGGAAATTTTAGGTGGTATAAATGTTGCTAGAACAAAATTTAAAAACAACCACCACCACCATAGGACTATACAACACAAAGTGAACGCTGATGTAACTATGGACCACAGTTAATTGTTAAATTAAAATAACCTCATCAGTTGTAACAAAGTCACCATACTAATGCAAAATGTTAAAAATAGAAGTAGATATATGGGAACTCTTTCTGCCTAATCTTTCTGTAAACCTACAACTTCTTTAATAAAACAAGTTAGCACCTGAAAAAAATGTGACTATTAGAAAACTTTAAGTTTCGTTTGTGACTTTTTTTATTTCCATTGGATAGCACTGCTTCAGAGTCATCTATGAAGCATATTTTTTTAAAAAACCCATGTACCCCATCCCAGACCAGCTGAATCAGATTCCTTTTGATCTCTTTTCTTTCTCTTTCCCTTCTTCCCTTTCTTCCTCTTTTCCTTCTCTTTCTCATCTTTCTACTTCCCTTTTTATTCCTCTTCCCTCCTTCTCTCTTCATCCCTCCTCCCTCCCTTCCTTCCTTTCCCTCCTCTCTTTCTTGTCCTCTTCCTATTCTTTTAAAATACTGGTTGTAACCTAGTGATTTGATTTCACAACCCAATAAAGGATTACAGAGTGAAAAACACCTCTCCAACCTCACCTCTAGCCTCTCCCCAACACTCTTAAGCGTCAACCACACTTACTATAATACTTTCACTGTCATCCACTTGTTTCTTCTGCCCAAACAGTAGTTTTCAATCCTTTCAGACCCAACAACCTTGCCACCCCTTTTTAAATAGGAAATAACTTATAACACCATCCTTACTATCCTAAGTGAAATTGATTGGTAAAATAACCTAC